>NC_081308.1:49310873-50600310 GCF_030435805.1 Mustela lutreola | reverse complement strand
TAATAAACATCTCAAATTTGCCTGGAAGCTTTCATGGCAAATTGTCAGCCTGAGGGTAGTCACCACCCAGCCAAATGGCTTTATACATCATCAGTGCCTTTCTTCCACACACATTCTCTTCCTGGTTTAAACATTAGTTTCCCTGGTTCTACACTGACACAGTATTTGCATCTCTCTCCTGTCCATAACTCCTGAAAGTTGGGGACCTCTCCCTTTGGTTTCCCCAGAGCATGACATTTTATTTGGTGCTTGGGGGGCATGGGCAGTTCAAGAAGTATGTTAATACTATCACTCAATGTATTGATCCATGCTATGCACCAACAGTGTAGTAAATATCATTCATTTCTTGTAACAAAGGCAGTAGGAACTTCTCCCAAGGGACGGAATTCCAAGGACAGAAGGAAGGCAGGAAGGGAGCTGGTATATTTGTACCTACTTTGTGAGAGACACTGGTTTAGGTATTTTTATGTATACATTATACCACTGAACTGTCACATTATACATTATACCACTGTCACAATCCTGCAAATTCTTACATGCTTGGGTTTATATGTAGCAAGTTTAGTAAGCCACCCAAATTCACAGTGACAGGTCCGTGAGTCAAATCCAGCATGCTTGACTCCATGATTGTCAAGTCCACTAGTCCCATATATCATGAGTCTGAGATTCATGAGTGTGTAGGTGCTATCAGGAAATGTCAAAAATGCCCATTTCAGGGACACATGGATGGCTCAGTTGGTTAATTGTCTACCTCCAGCTCAGGTCATAATCCCAGCATCCTGGGATCGAGTCCCCCATCAGGCTTCTTGCTTACCAGGAGCCTGCTTCCCACTCTGCCTGCCTCTCCCTCTGCTTGTGCTATCTTTCTGACAAATGAATAAATAAAATCTTTTGTAAAAATCTTGTTAAAAAGGCCCATTTTAAAGAATGTTTTAAAACATTGTTTGGACAGCAATAGAAGCGAAAGCAGAATGATATAATGTAACGACAGATAGATTATATGGGAGCCCTTTGGGTACTCTGGTGGATGAATGTTTTTAAATTAGTTTTTCGTGGACATGGGGAGTTAGAGAGGAGAAGGGAGGTGGGGGAAATTGGAAGGGGAGGTGAACCATGAGGGACTATGGACTCTGAAAAACAATCTGAGGGTTTTGAAGGGGCGGGGGTTTGGGAGGTTGGGGTACCAGGTGGTGGGTATTAGAGAGGGCACTGCTTGCATGGAGCACTGGGTGTGGTGCAAAAAGAATGAATACTGTTATGCTGAAAATAAATAAAAAATAAATTAAAAAAATTAGTTTTCGTAAACTGCAAAAAAAGAAAAGCACTCCCATTTATAGCGTACACTTTATGGTTCACAAAGCATGTGCCAACAATAAAAATAATGATGGGTTACCGTTACAATTCATAGAAAAGGAGGTACAGGGAAATTGAATGAAAGGGAATAACAAAGTAGGTTCATAAGTCATCTTCCTTGTAAAAAAAATTAACCTGAAAGTGCGTTTCTGCCACCTCTCTCCTGTTTGAGATGATAAAGAATGACCACGATACATGAATTATAGTTCGGGGTTTTGAAAAGCATAATAGCTTTATACCAACACTTGAGCTTTTATTTATTTATTTATTTATTTGCTAGCAAGATAGCTCGATTTGATATGCGGTTCCTGACAACCAACCTCAGAAATAATTCCATCTTCATGAGAAGTCAGAAAGAACCACAAACCAAACCTCAAAATAGATTCAAAGAGAAAATAATCTTAAAAAAAATTTCCCTTCCTGGGGCACCCGAGTGGCTCAGTGAGTTAAAGCCTCTGTGTTCAGCTCAGGTTATGATCCTAGGGTCCTGGGATTGAGCCCCATGTCTGGCTCTCTGCTCAGCGGGGAGCCTGCCTCCACCTCTCTCTCTGCCTGCTCTCTGCCTACTTGTGATCTCTGTCTGTCAAATAAATAAATAAAATCTTTAAAAAAAATTTCCCTTCCTATCAGAAGCAGACCGAAGAGAAGTGTATCCTCCCACTAACAAATTCCCCAGAAAGCTTCATCTAAAAGGTTGTACTTTCTTCAGACACCCAGCAGGACCTTCTTCTCTGGGCCTGGTATTTCTTCAATGGCCTATTCCAGAGAATAAGACACTAAACTACTGAGCGCCATGGGCCTCAGAACCACGAGAAAGAGATGATGAGGGGCACAAAGCACGCCTCTGGTCACCAAGAGGGTATGTAAACGTTTGCTGCTTTTCTGCATTTTTCAAAGCTGAGTTTTTAGCTAGAGGCCGCTCCTTTAGGATAAATTGCTGATACCGTATAGTAAAAGCTATTATATGATCTTTTACAAACCACTTCCTATCTTTGCATTCTCATGTGCCAAGACAGACACGGATTATTTAAAACCCTGAAGAAAGTGCTATTGCATTTAAATTGCCTGTGACCTTCGTGTAGTAGATTTATGATTGATGATAGATTTAGTTAAAATATAACTATTTTAAATATTTACTCTCGGTAAACGATTTCAAACTATGCTCACTTAAGTAACTTGGTGCATGATCCCTTTTCTATTAAACCGTAGTGCAAGGACCAATGCCGCTTTTCCGAGAGAACCCCAAGCTATTTTTCTAGAATGGCCGTATGCGTATATATCAGGCGTCCTCTTTTCACTCCCTTTGTGGAGCACCTATCCTGGAGGTCATGTAATAACCAATGACCAAAAAAACAAACAAAAAACCCAAACATCCAGGTCGAAGTTATTCGCGCGTGCCATCATGCAATGGCAGACCCTGCCTGGAGATGAGGAGACTGCTCAAACAGATCGCGGGCAGGCATCTCAGCCCAGGCCTGTGCTGGGGAAGCAGGTTCCCGGCTTCGGGCTCAATCAGGAAGCCAGCAAACTGACCCGAGAGTGCAGCTGGGGTTTAGGACTGATGATCTTTTCCTAGCCAGCCCGCGAGCGGACACCCGCTGGGGGAGCCAGGCTAGGAGGCCGCCCAGCGCCGGCGCTGGCGAAGCTCGCAGCGCGCCCCACCCCCCCGGCTTTGCCCTGTGCCCCGGCCGGGGCCCGCGCCTCAGGAGGGAGGGGGGCAGGGGCGGCGCAGAGAAAGGGCTTTGCTAATTGCCCACGCGGGAAGTGAGCTACTGGAGGTCGCGTCGGAGAGTCTGGGAGGAGGTGGAGGGGCTGCCGGAGGAGGGGCGCGCAGCGCTGCGGTGCTGTTCTGCGGCCCAGTCGGGACTGCAGGACCCCCCCCCCCCCGCCCACACTCGCAGCCTGTGCGCTCCCGCGCTCCAGCCCAGCCCCCGAGGCCGCGCCGTCCCGCTCCAATGGCCGGCTGCCCCTCCCCGCCCCATGGCTTCTCCGGACGACCCTCTGCGCGCAGTAAAGTGACACCGCGCCACGCCCTCACCTGGAGCGGGAAGCGCGGGGCCGAGAGCTCGCGCAGGGGTGTCGGGGCCCAGCCTCCCGCGACCCCCGGGGGCACCGGGACCACCCCGGACGCCGCACCGCACCCGGGTCCCCACGGGGTCAGGCCGGGGACGGCGCCAAGCCAGGTGTCCCCCCCCCCCCGCCAGCGGGCGCGCTAGCCCCCATCGTTGGGCACCCCCACGCGCGGCCTGCTGAGGACCCCCTTCCCTCGGCCTGCGCAGTGGCCCTGCCGCTTTTGTTCTGGACTTGGGATCCCAGGTGGAAACTAGTCCCTCAGACCTCCCTGGCAGCAAGGAGCGCAGAGAGGGATTCTCGGTTTTTCCGCCCTGGCTCTTCCCCTCTCCCTATTCACATGCCTTCTCGCGTCCCTTTCCTCTCCTCATTTTCACTTTTATTAAATGGTTTTGTTCTGCATGTTGACCCGCAGAGCTATTTCATGAACGAATATACACGAAACCGAGTGGGAGCCCACCTGTGAGAGCCCACCTGTAGAGGCCTTTCATTAGAATGGTCTCTGGTTCTAGCCTCAGTTCAGAATACTGCGTGTACCTGAGGACCGAGTCCAGACGTTTCTTTCATCTCTGACTTGAATTTGAAATCCTCCTCACACTTCAGCTTCCAGGATTTCTCCCGGCCTTGCTCTCCCACTGTCTTGGTGGGGATCCGCCATGAGTGTTGAACACAGGAATGAATGAATGATATATACCCCCAGATCGCTGGGGCTTTTTCTTGTTTTGCTGAGGTTGGAAAGGCTTGGGAGAGACCCCCTGTACGCAGATACAGAGCTGCATGCAATTGCTTAGATAAACGTGTTCCCCACTTAATTGCTTGGGCATTGAGCATTTTGCCCTTAACCTGTGGCTTGAGCAGTTAGGAGGAGACAATCTGGAGGTGAATCAGAAGATGGCTGAATCCACATGGTGGTGGGCTGGGTTTGGGAGATTTTCCTGGAGATTCAAAAGAAAGATCTAAATTCTTCCAGTGGGGAGTGGTAAACATTTTATCGATGGGAGATGGAAAATAAATTGTCTGGTTAACCTTTCCCTCCCCCTCAAAACCCATTATTTGAAAAAACAAAAAGGGAAGTGAAGGGAGAAATCCTCCCACTCCCATCCCACTCACCTCCATAGCCACCTCCTCTTCCAAGAACCTAACAGACAAGGTGCCAAGAAGTGTTAGGTACCAGCAGTGGTCTCAGATCTCATTCAAGATCACGGTGAAGGGCATTCAAATAGATTGTGGGGGCACAGGGATCCAATTAAGGGGGACAAGTTTAAGGTTTGCCTGTCCCCCAGAAATTAATGGCACTAGAGAAGATGGGCTTTGGGAACTATAGCTTAATGGATACAACGTGTAAAAAGCTTCAGTGAGTCATGGTGGGAACAGGCCATGAGGGCAGAAAATACACTCTTAGATGATGTTATTAATAGCACTACAGGCTCTAGATTTCCTGTGGTGGTGTTCTTGGCAAGACCAGCCCGGCCAAAGTGGATACTCACAACCTGGAACAGAGGGTCATGGAGATCCCAGCACGTGAGGTATGATGAGAGGGTAAAATGGTAGGAGGTGTCCTTTGGAAGGACTGTCTCCTTGACTTTAAAAGGGAGAACCCAAATCTGTAGGTGAAATCTTTTTGGCTACAAAGAGGGCCGAGGGCTCCTAAGGTCAAGGTCTCCTCGTCACTCGCAAAGATGTCGAAGAACATATTCAGACATTTCAAAGATGTCCTCATGTCCATCCGTTCCCACTCTGGAATTCTATCAATGAGGTGAGAGTTCCTCTAGTTGGAAAAAGATCTAAAATGACTTCCCTTTCTCATGTAATTTCTATAACCTCCAGGACACACCCACCTACCCCTTCCAGCGCTGTAATGAAGCCACAGCTGGTGCCAATTTGTGGAACTCGTTAAAGGCTATTTTCCCTTATATACCCCCGGACCAAGTTCCCATGCTCCCTCACCTGATTTCCTGCACTCACCTCCCACCTGGTGTGTTCACACCTGCACGTGCCTTTTACCAACCCCTTTGCCAAAAGGCAGCCAGAGTGACCTTTCAAAGACCTATCAGTTCCTGGCATTTGTCTCCATAGAAATCTGCACTGATCTTCTAACAAATTCTCAGTCCTCCAAAGGCATCCATAATCCTCCCATCCCTCTCTTCCTACCCCTCCAACTGACTGATGCCTGTTCTGCCCTGTCTCTCTGCCCTTCAACCACGCTGCCTCCCTCTTCCTGTGGAGACCCCTCATGGTGCCTGCCTCCAAGCACAGGTGATTCCCATTGATGGGAAGACCCTCTTCCTCTCCCCCGTCTCCCCACTCCAGGTACTCCCACTTATTCGTGAGCTCACAAGCCCCATGGTACACACTCTCCATGCAGCCTGCTCTCTCTTTTCTAGCAATGGTCTCTGTTTCTAGCTGTGGTTGTGTCACGGATGTCCCTCCCCAGCCAGCCTCCAAGCTCTCCGTCCGTTTAGCTCCAACACCTGACACAGTGCCTGGCTGGCAGGTAGTAAGCCCTGGCTAGCTTCTAAGAGCCTCACTGAGGGACTGAAAGCATTTTAAAAATGTCTCCACGTAGGCTTCAAACTGTAGGCAGAAAAGCTTTGCCTGGATTGACATTTTAGAGATGTATTCGTCAAGTTAGATGTGTTCCCTGACTTTACCTTGTAAAATTAAAAAAAAAAAAAAAAAAAAAAAGGACCTCTGTATCGCTTCGCATCTAACGAAGGCACATGTATACTATTAGACCACATTATGAGCTTAATGGAAGGAGACAAGATTTTTTCGCTAAGAAAATGTATAAGACTGTTGAGGTCACGTGGGAGGAAATAGTCCGTTTGTTGGAGCATTGCTGTCTTACTCTATCACAGCCACTAATAAAAATCTGACACAGGGTGAGTCAGAATTGTCTGTCGGAGATGAATTAGATCTGGCTCATGTTCGTACAGACATGAAAGCCAGGAACGAAGAAGGAGGCTTTGGAAGCCTGGGTGGAGGAGGCGGTGTGGTTCACTGTGATGAGCTAAGTGCCCAGGGCCACCGGCAGACATGCGGGCCTGTGTCCTTCCTTTGTTCTGGGGTCCCTCTTGCACCATGTGGTGAGGCTGGTGGCTGGGAGCAGCTCAGGACAGGACCTGGTGGCATCTTACCTCTCCCACCCTCCTGTGGGCTCCAGTGGGCTCCAGTGGGTCCCAGGGGACAGCCTGCCTTCCTTGCAAAGCCCAGTAGCACTGGGAGCAGAAACTGGGACCAGAGTGAGCACCCTGTTTGACCAGCCACCTCTTCTTCAGATGCAGGGGGAGCCCTGGCATGCTGATTCCTCCCTTCTCCCTTTCCCCTTTCCTCTCTTCCTTCCTCTTCCCTTCCCCTCTCTCCTTCCCTCGTGGTGCCCTTTCCCAATGCCCACTTCATCCCTTTTCCTTTCTTACATGCCTGTCTTCTAGATTTTCTTCTCTTTCCTCCCAATTACTTCCCTTCGTCTGAACCTCCTCTTTGGTCCCTCTGTCCCCGCTCTCTGCTCCTCCTCCCCTTCCCTGGCCCCTGTTCAGCTCCATCCCGACTGCAGGCAGAGCTGGACTAACACGCTCACCTGCTAGCTCAGCCACCCTCCAGAGAAGTCACTCTTCAGTGGCCACCTTCCTGACCCCTGGTCCTTTCTCCACTTGTTCAGCTATTGCTCTGAAGTCTGAGGAGGACAGAGCAGGGCTGCAGCAGAATCAGGCCAGAGGAGAAACCAAACCATGTGTCCACACTGTCCCCCAGCACTGCTGCTCCGAAGAGTCCTCAACAGGGTTAGGATTAGGATTTAGGGGCTTCTTCAGAACCGGGAGTGAAAACAGCCATAGGTCAAAAGAAAAGCTATGGCCCCCCACACAAAAATAATAATCACAAATGAAAACTAAGTTAACTCTGAAGTCCCAAATTCGAAGAATTGCCTTGAATCGGTCACTAGAAAGCACCCAAGGCCCCACTCTCTGGGTTCTGGGTGCCCTGGGAATGGCAGGAGTCTCTGACCCCCTTCCCTCTTCATTCACTCCCAAAGAACGTCCTCTGAGGTGGTCTTCAAACTTCCTCTGAGAAACTGTCTCTGGAACTGTAGGCCCTCTGCTGCTGGGACTAATGAGGGTGATGTCAGGACCTGATGGGCAGCTTTACCAGGAGATTGTGGCTTCTGGATGCAGTCCTCAGGTCCCATGGTCTGGGTGAGATCTGGGTCTTTGAGTGGAGGAGGACAGATGAGATTTCAGATTTTGAGTTGATTCTGGAATGATTAGTGCTTTGGGGGGCATTGGGTGAAGGCATTTTGCACATGAGAAGGACACAAATTTGGGGGGCAAGAGAGTGGACTGTTAAGTGCTGACCTGCATTTCCCCCAGAAACCTTGCTTCTGTCCTTATCTCTGGTACCACAGAACGTGACCTTATTTGGAACTAGAGTCCTTACAGATGCAATCACATTACAATGAGGTCGTTAGAGTGGGCCCTAATCTCCTGTAACTGACCTCCTTATGTAAAGGGAAAATCTGGACAGAGAGATGCCCCTACTGTCAGTGGTGGGCAGTGCGTGAACTTCTAGTAGTGGAAAACAGACACATGCCCCACTCCATGATTACATCCGTTTTTCAGGATTCAATCCGTTTGAATAAGCAACACTCTTTGGGGTCCTTCTCCTCTGGGATAACACTAACACATTGTGTTTTCCTGGGCTCTTTTGTGATTACTGAGGATTTTAGGAATCTGTTCATGTGATTCTTGGCTGATGGTTTTCTCCTTGGGATATTTCTGTTCAAGGCTTTTCATTGTTTTGAAGTTACCTATTTGCAAATACCATTTGATAGTTACCTACCTATCCTTCTTGATTCCTAATCTGTAATATTCAGGGGTGAACAGAGAGCCTCCACGTGTCCTTCCAGCTTTAAAAGTCAGTGAATGGTAAAAAGCGGGGGTCGCAGGGTCAAAAGAGCTTCTTCAGGCTAACGTCACTATGACATGGGAAGCCGAGGTCCACAGCATCTTCATCTGAAATTCCGCTAGAGCTCCCATTTACCTAGTGCCCAGCCTGTGTCTGTTTTCCACTACTGTCAGGGTTCTAGAAGTTCACGCACTGCCCACCACTGACAGTAGGGGCAAGGTTTCTGGGGGAAATGCAGGTCAGCACTTAACAGTCCACTCTCTTGCCCCCCAAATTTGTGTCCTTCTCATGTGCAAAATGCCTTCACCCAATGCCCCCCAAAGCACTAATCATTCCAGAATCAACTCAAAATCTGAAATCTCATCTGTCCTCCTCCACTCAAAGACCCAGATCTCACCCAGACCATGGGACCTGAGGACTGCATCCAGAAGCCACAATCTCCTGGTAAAGCTGCCCATCAGGTCCTGACATCACCCTCATTAGTCCCAGCAGCAGAGGGCCTACAGTTCCCAGAGACAGTTTCTCAGAGGAAGTTTGAAGACCACCTCAGAGGACGTTCTTTGGGAGTGAATGAAGAGGGAAGGGGGTCAGAGACTCCTGCCATTCCCAGGGCACCCAGAACCCAGAGAGTGGGGCCTTGGGTGCTTTCTAGTGACCGATTCAAGGCAATTCTTCGAATTTGGGACTTCAGAGTTAACTTAGTTTTCATTTGTGATTATTATTTTTGTGTGGGGGCCATAGCTTTTCTTTTGACCTATGGCTGTTTTCACTCCCGGTTCTGAAGAAGCCCCTAAATCCTAATCCTAACCCTGTTGAGGACTCTTCGGAGCAGCAGTGCTGGGGGACAGTGTGGACACATGGTTTGGTTTCTCCTCTGGCCTGATTCTGCTGCAGCCCTGCTCTGTCCTCCTCAGACTTCAGAGCAATAGCTGAACAAGTGGAGAAAGGACCAGGGGTCAGGAAGGTGGCCACTGAAGAGTGACTTCTCTGGAGGGTGGCTGAGCTAGCAGGTGAGCGTGTTAGTCCAGCTCTGCCTGCAGTCGGGATGGAGCTGAACAGGGGCCAGGGAAGGGGAGGAGGAGCAGAGAGCGGGGACAGAGGGACCAAAGAGGAGGTTCAGACGAAGGGAAGTAATTGGGAGGAAAGAGAAGAAAATCTAGAAGACAGGCATGTAAGAAAGGAAAAGGGATGAAGTGGGCATTGGGAAAGGGCACCACGAGGGAAGGAGAGAGGGGAAGGGAAGAGGAAGGAAGAGAGGAAAGGGGAAAGGGAGAAGGGAGGAATCAGCATGCCAGGGCTCCCCCTGCATCTGAAGAAGAGGTGGCTGGTCAAACAGGGTGCTCACTCTGGTCCCAGTTTCTGCTCCCAGTGCTACTGGGCTTTGCAAGGAAGGCAGGCTGTCCCCTGGGACCCACTGGAGCCCACTGGAGCCCACAGGAGGGTGGGAGAGGTAAGATGCCACCAGGTCCTGTCCTGAGCTGCTCCCAGCCACCAGCCTCACCACATGGTGCAAGAGGGACCCCAGAACAAAGGAAGGACACAGGCCCGCATGTCTGCCGGTGGCCCTGGGCACTTAGCTCATCACAGTGAACCACACCGCCTCCTCCACCCAGGCTTCCAAAGCCTCCTTCTTCGTTCCTGGCTTTCATGTCTGTACGAACATGAGCCAGATCTAATTCATCTCCGACAGACAATTCTGACTCACCCTGTGTCAGATTTTTATTAGTGGCTGTGATAGAGTAAGACAGCAATGCTCCAACAAACGGACTATTTCCTCCCACGTGACCTCAACAGTCTTATACATTTTCTTAGCGAAAAAATCTTGTCTCCTTCCATTAAGCTCATAATGTGGTCTAATAGTATACATGTGCCTTCGTTAGATGCGAAGCGATACAGAGGTCCTTTTTTTTTTTTTTTTTTTTTTTAATTTTACAAGGTAAAGTCAGGGAACACATCTAACTTGACGAATACATCTCTAAAATGTCAATCCAGGCAAAGCTTTTTCTGCCTACAGTTTGAAGCCTACGTGGAGACATTTTTAAAATGCTTTCAGTCCCTCAGTGAGGCTCTTAGAAGCTAGCCAGGGCTTACTACCTGCCAGCCAGGCACTGTGTCAGGTGTTGGAGCTAAACGGACGGAGAGCTTGGAGGCTGGCTGGGGAGGGACATCCGTGACACAACCACAGCTAGAAACAGAGACCATTGCTAGAAAAGAGAGAGCAGGCTGCATGGAGAGTGTGTACCATGGGGCTTGTGAGCTCACGAATAAGTGGGAGTACCTGGAGTGGGGAGACGGGGGAGAGGAAGAGGGTCTTCCCATCAATGGGAATCACCTGTGCTTGGAGGCAGGCACCATGAGGGGTCTCCACAGGAAGAGGGAGGCAGCGTGGTTGAAGGGCAGAGAGACAGGGCAGAACAGGCATCAGTCAGTTGGAGGGGTAGGAAGAGAGGGATGGGAGGATTATGGATGCCTTTGGAGGACTGAGAATTTGTTAGAAGATCAGTGCAGATTTCTATGGAGACAAATGCCAGGAACTGATAGGTCTTTGAAAGGTCACTCTGGCTGCCTTTTGGCAAAGGGGTTGGTAAAAGGCACGTGCAGGTGTGAACACACCAGGTGGGAGGTGAGTGCAGGAAATCAGGTGAGGGAGCATGGGAACTTGGTCCGGGGGTATATAAGGGAAAATAGCCTTTAACGAGTTCCACAAATTGGCACCAGCTGTGGCTTCATTACAGCGCTGGAAGGGGTAGGTGGGTGTGTCCTGGAGGTTATAGAAATTACATGAGAAAGGGAAGTCATTTTAGATCTTTTTTCCAACTAGAGGAACTCTCACCTCATTGATAGAATTCCAGAGTGGGAACGGATGGACATGAGGACATCTTTGAAATGTCTGAATATGTTCTTCGACATCTTTGCGAGTGACGAGGAGACCTTGACCTTAGGAGCCCTCGGCCCTCTTTGTAGCCAAAAAGATTTCACCTACAGATTTGGGTTCTCCCTTTTAAAGTCAAGGAGACAGTCCTTCCAAAGGACACCTCCTACCATTTTACCCTCTCATCATACCTCACGTGCTGGGATCTCCATGACCCTCTGTTCCAGGTTGTGAGTATCCACTTTGGCCGGGCTGGTCTTGCCAAGAACACCACCACAGGAAATCTAGAGCCTGTAGTGCTATTAATAACATCATCTAAGAGTGTATTTTCTGCCCTCATGGCCTGTTCCCACCATGACTCACTGAAGCTTTTTACACGTTGTATCCATTAAGCTATAGTTCCCAAAGCCCATCTTCTCTAGTGCCATTAATTTCTGGGGGACCAGGCAAACCTTAAACTTGTCCCCCTTAATTGGATCCCTGTGCCCCCACAATCTATTTGAATGCCCTTCACCGTGATCCTTGAATGAGATCTGAGACCACTGCTGGTACCTAACACTTCTTGGCACCTTGTCTGTTAGGTTCTTGGAAGAGGAGGTGGCTATGGAGGTGAGTGGGGATGGGAGTGGGAGGATTTCTCCCTTCACTTCCCTTTTTGTTTTTTCAAATAATGGGTTTTGAGGGGGAGGGAAAGGTTAACCAGACAATTTATTTTCCATCTCCCATCGATAAAATGTTTACCACTCCCCACTGGAAGAATTTAGATCTTTCTTTTGAATCTCCAGGAAAATCTCCCAAACCCAGCCCACCACCATGTGGATTCAGCCATCTTCTGATTCACCTCCAGATTGTCTCCTCCTAACTGCTCAAGCCACAGGTTAAGGGCAAAATGCTCAATGCCCAAGCAATTAAGTGGGGAACACGTTTATCTAAGCAATTGCATGCAGCTCTGTATCTGCGTACAGGGGGTCTCTCCCAAGCCTTTCCAACCTCAGCAAAACAAGAAAAAGCCCCAGCGATCTGGGGGTATATATCATTCATTCATTCCTGTGTTCAACACTCATGGCGGATCCCCACCAAGACAGTGGGAGAGCAAGGCCGGGAGAAATCCTGGAAGCTGAAGTGTGAGGAGGATTTCAAATTCAAGTCAGAGATGAAAGAAACGTCTGGACTCGGTCCTCAGGTACACGCAGTATTCTGAACTGAGGCTAGAACCAGAGACCATTCTAATGAAAGGCCTCTACAGGTGGGCTCTCACAGGTGGGCTCCCACTCGGTTTCGTGTATATTCGTTCATGAAATAGCTCTGCGGGTCAACATGCAGAACAAAACCATTTAATAAAAGTGAAAATGAGGAGAGGAAAGGGACGCGAGAAGGCATGTGAATAGGGAGAGGGGAAGAGCCAGGGCGGAAAAACCGAGAATCCCTCTCTGCGCTCCTTGCTGCCAGGGAGGTCTGAGGGACTAGTTTCCACCTGGGATCCCAAGTCCAGAACAAAAGCGGCAGGGCCACTGCGCAGGCCGAGGGAAGGGGGTCCTCAGCAGGCGCGCGTGGGGGTGCCCAACGATGGGGGCTAGCGCGCCCGCTGGCGGGGGGGGGGGGACACCTGGCTTGGCGCCGTCCCCGGCCTGACCCCGTGGGGACCCGGGTGCGGTGCGGCGTCCGGGGTGGTCCCGGTGCCCCCGGGGGTCGCGGGAGGCTGGGCCCCGACACCCCTGCGCGAGCTCTCGGCCCCGCGCTTCCCGCTCCAGGTGAGGGCGTGGCGCGGTGTCACTTTACTGCGCGCAGAGGGTCGTCCGGAGAAGCCATGGGGCGGGGAGGGGCAGCCGGCCATTGGAGCGGGACGGCGCGGCCTCGGGGGCTGGGCTGGAGCGCGGGAGCGCACAGGCTGCGAGTGTGGGGCGGGGGGGGGGGGGGTCCTGCAGTCCCGACTGGGCCGCAGAACAGCACCGCAGCGCTGCGCGCCCCTCCTCCGGCAGCCCCTCCACCTCCTCCCAGACTCTCCGACGCGACCTCCAGTAGCTCACTTCCCGCGTGGGCAATTAGCAAAGCCCTTTCTCTGCGCCGCCCCTGCCCCCCTCCCTCCTGAGGCGCGGGCCCCGGCCGGGGCACAGGGCAAAGCCGGGGGGGTGGGGCGCGCTGCGAGCTTCGCCAGCGCCGGCGCTGGGCGGCCTCCTAGCCTGGCTCCCCCAGCGGGTGTCCGCTCGCGGGCTGGCTAGGAAAAGATCATCAGTCCTAAACCCCAGCTGCACTCTCGGGTCAGTTTGCTGGCTTCCTGATTGAGCCCGAAGCCGGGAACCTGCTTCCCCAGCACAGGCCTGGGCTGAGATGCCTGCCCGCGATCTGTTTGAGCAGTCTCCTCATCTCCAGGCAGGGTCTGCCATTGCATGATGGCACGCGCGAATAACTTCGACCTGGATGTTTGGGTTTTTTGTTTGTTTTTTTGGTCATTGGTTATTACATGACCTCCAGGATAGGTGCTCCACAAAGGGAGTGAAAAGAGGACGCCTGATATATACGCATACGGCCATTCTAGAAAAATAGCTTGGGGTTCTCTCGGAAAAGCGGCATTGGTCCTTGCACTACGGTTTAATAGAAAAGGGATCATGCACCAAGTTACTTAAGTGAGCATAGTTTGAAATCGTTTACCGAGAGTAAATATTTAAAATAGTTATATTTTAACTAAATCTATCATCAATCATAAATCTACTACACGAAGGTCACAGGCAATTTAAATGCAATAGCACTTTCTTCAGGGTTTTAAATAATCCGTGTCTGTCTTGGCACATGAGAATGCAAAGATAGGAAGTGGTTTGTAAAAGATCATATAATAGCTTTTACTATACGGTATCAGCAATTTATCCTAAAGGAGCGGCCTCTAGCTAAAAACTCAGCTTTGAAAAATGCAGAAAAGCAGCAAACGTTTACATACCCTCTTGGTGACCAGAGGCGTGCTTTGTGCCCCTCATCATCTCTTTCTCGTGGTTCTGAGGCCCATGGCGCTCAGTAGTTTAGTGTCTTATTCTCTGGAATAGGCCATTGAAGAAATACCAGGCCCAGAGAAGAAGGTCCTGCTGGGTGTCTGAAGAAAGTACAACCTTTTAGATGAAGCTTTCTGGGGAATTTGTTAGTGGGAGGATACACTTCTCTTCGGTCTGCTTCTGATAGGAAGGGAAATTTTTTTTTAAAGATTTTATTTATTTATTTGACAGACAGAGATCACAAGTAGGCAGAGAGCAGGCAGAGAGAGAGGTGGAGGCAGGCTCCCCGCTGAGCAGAGAGCCAGACATGGGGCTCAATCCCAGGACCCTAGGATCATAACCTGAGCTGAACACAGAGGCTTTAACTCACTGAGCCACTCGGGTGCCCCAGGAAGGGAAATTTTTTTTAAGATTATTTTCTCTTTGAATCTATTTTGAGGTTTGGTTTGTGGTTCTTTCTGACTTCTCATGAAGATGGAATTATTTCTGAGGTTGGTTGTCAGGAACCGCATATCAAATCGAGCTATCTTGCTAGCAAATAAATAAATAAATAAATAAAAGCTCAAGTGTTGGTATAAAGCTATTATGCTTTTCAAAACCCCGAACTATAATTCATGTATCGTGGTCATTCTTTATCATCTCAAACAGGAGAGAGGTGGCAGAAACGCACTTTCAGGTTAATTTTTTTTACAAGGAAGATTGACTTATGAACCTACTTTGTTATTCCCTTTCATTCAATTTCCCTGTACCTCCTTTTCTATGAATTGTAACGGTAACCCATCATTATTTTTATTGTTGGCACATGCTTTGTGAACCATAAAGTGTACGCTATAAATGGGAGTGCTTTTCTTTTTTTGCAGTTTACGAAAAACTAATTTTTTTAATTTATTTTTTATTTATTTTCAGCATAACAGTATTCATTCTTTTTGCACCACACCCAGTGCTCCATGCAAGCAGTGCCCTCTCTAATACCCACCACCTGGTACCCCAACCTCCCAAACCCCCGCCCCTTCAAAACCCTCAGATTGTTTTTCAGAGTCCATAGTCCCTCATGGTTCACCTCCCCTTCCAATTTCCCCCACCTCCCTTCTCCTCTCTAACTCCCCATGTCCACGAAAAACTAATTTAAAAACATTCATCCACCAGAGTACCCAAAGGGCTCCCATATAATCTATCTGTCGTTACATTATATCATTCTGCTTTCGCTTCTATTGCTGTCCAAACAATGTTTTAAAACATTCTTTAAAATGGGCCTTTTTAACAAGATTTTTACAAAAGATTTTATTTATTCATTTGTCAGAAAGATAGCACAAGCAGAGGGAGAGGCAGGCAGAGTGGGAAGCAGGCTCCTGGTAAGCAAGAAGCCTGATGGGGGACTCGATCCCAGGATGCTGGGATTATGACCTGAGCTGGAGGTAGACAATTAACCAACTGAGCCATCCATGTGTCCCTGAAATGGGCATTTTTGACATTTCCTGATAGCACCTACACACTCATGAATCTCAGACTCATGATATATGGGACTAGTGGACTTGACAATCATGGAGTCAAGCATGCTGGATTTGACTCACGGACCTGTCACTGTGAATTTGGGTGGCTTACTAAACTTGCTACATATAAACCCAAGCATGTAAGAATTTGCAGGATTGTGACAGTGGTATAATGTATAATGTGACAGTTCAGTGGTATAATGTATACATAAAAATACCTAAACCAGTGTCTCTCACAAAGTAGGTACAAATATACCAGCTCCCTTCCTGCCTTCCTTCTGTCCTTGGAATTCCGTCCCTTGGGAGAAGTTCCTACTGCCTTTGTTACAAGAAATGAATGATATTTACTACACTGTTGGTGCATAGCATGGATCAATACATTGAGTGATAGTATTAACATACTTCTTGAACTGCCCATTGCCCCCCAAGCACCAAATAAAATGTCATGCTCTGGGGAAACCAAAGGGAGAGGTCCCCAACTTTCAGGAGTTATGGACAGGAGAGAGATGCAAATACTGTGTCAGTGTAGAACCAGGGAAACTAATGTTTAAACCAGGAAGAGAATGTGTGTGGAAGAAAGGCACTGATGATGTATAAAGCCATTTGGCTGGGTGGTGACTACCCTCAGGCTGACAATTTGCCATGAAAGCTTCCAGGCAAATTTGAGATGTTTATTAGTGACAATATGGCTATAGCCTTAAGGGGAAGAAAAAAACCAAAAACCAAAAACCAAAACACACATACACACAAACTGTTGGTCTTGTGTCTTTTCACAAATAATGACAGTTATCAGAAATTTTATCTTTAAATGGGGAAAACAGCAACTGAAAATGTATTTCATTTGATTCATCACAGAATATGGTGTTTTTGTTCATTTCACACCATTTTTGTTAAGTTTTATTTAAATTAATGCAATCTGAGATAAAATGTTAATATTCCTGAGGGTATGGACATTGTATACAAATGAACCCACCTAAGTGGGCTTCTGGATAGGGTCTGATCTATTTATAAAATTAGCTGGAGCTAAGTGGTTTGTTCCAGAACAAGACAACACCTTCCCTCCGCTGCATTTGCTTGCTGCAGCCTAAGTTCACTTGTCTCCTTAAATTTTGTCCACAGTGTGTTAAAGCAGTCATAGGGGACCTGGGTGGTTTTGCTGTCTGCCTTCTCATAACAATGCCCCAGTTTTCTCCTGGAGAATCAACGTTCCCGCTTTCAGTCCATGCAGTTAGGTGGCGGCAACTTCACCCTGGCTCCTGACTCTAGCAGTTGGCATGTCACCCACTAATGGCCTTTGAGAACATCACTGAGTGAGCCGTGAGTTTAGTCGATGCACGAGACCTTTGCTGGGTCGGTGAGGAGGTGGGTCTCTGAATAACTAGCCCGAGATCCACTTGTGTGTGGTGGAACAAATGAGCAGAGTGATGTGTTGGCCAGGGTGCCCATCCTAGAGAGCCCTGAATGCCAGACAAAAGCGTTTGAGACTATTTTTTTCAGGCAAGAGGAAGCTAGTTTTGAAAAGCAGCACATGAAAATTGGTGTTTTTGGAGGATTAGTCGGGCAGCTGTGTGTAGGACAGGGTGGAGGGAGGAGAGAACGCAATCCCTGAGTGCATTTAATCTTTATGATGCACTGTAATTTATTATGAAGTTGAATTTGCATCCTTATCCAAACGTGAGGGAAACTCCTGTCCAAAACTGTAAATGTTTTTTGGTTGCCTTTTTTTTTTAAGATTGTATTTATTTATATGCCACAGAGAGAGATCACGAGCAGGCAGAGAGGCAGGCAGAAAGAGAGAGAGAGAAGCAGGCTCCCGGCTGAGCAGAGAGACTGATGCAGGGCTCAATCCCAGGACCCTGAGATCATGACCTGAGCCAAAGGCAGAGGCTTAACCCACTGAGCCACCCCGGTGCCCCTGGTTGCCTTTTTAAGCATTCCTTGTCTCACATGAAGTGATTACAAATTTGCAGATGTGCATTAAAATGATGTATTCCAAAATGTTAACAGAGGAATTAAAAAACTTATTAAGTAAAATATTATCATTTTTGTTGATTTGAAGCCTATTTGACAAGGGACATAGCATTCTGGTGCATATATGTAAACATGAATAATTATTTTTTTAAAAAATATTTATTTATTTATTTGACAGAGATCACAAGTAGGCAGAGACAGGCAGAAAGAGGGAGGGGGAAGCAGGTTCCCCACTGAGCAGATAACCTGATGTGGGGCTTGATCCCAGAACCCTGGGATCATGACCTGAGTCGAAGGCAGAGACCCACTGAGCCACCCAGGTGCCCCTGGACTTGCTATATTAAAACCTGAACCCCAACTATCTAAAGTCAGCCAGAGGAGATTTTGTTGTTTCTGCTGTTAGAAGAGAATAGAGAAGAAAACCCGGTGTTATCAGTGACAAGCTAAAGCTTATATGGTAAGCACCCCACAGTTTAGTTTCCTGTGTTGTGTACCCCCAGAATGTGGAACACAGGCTCAGGTTGCTGACTTGGATATCTACAATGTCATCCATCATTAAATAAGTTATTTTAACAACCTGTCCTTTAGAATTTATTCGGAGCTAAGACAATAAGGTAGGCTTAGATCCAAGTGAGTCAACTGAGAAACTATTAGAACATAAGTGAGTTCATTTTGGAGGAGAGAGAAAGCTCAACAAATGGAACCCCAACAGCTTTCTTATAGACCAGCAATAACCAAGGGGGGAGGGGAAACAATCCCATTTATAGTAGCCAATAAAGGGGCTCCTGGGTGGCTCAGTGGGTTAGGCCTCTGTCTTCAGCTCAGGTCATGGTCTCAGGGTCATGGTCTCCGGGCCCTGGGATTGAGCCCTGCATCAGGCTCTCTGCTCAGCGGGGAGCCTGCTTCTCCCTCTCCCTCTTTCTCTGCCTATTTGTGATTTCTCTCTCCATTAAATAAATAAGATTTATTTAAAAAATTATACAGTAGCAAATAAAGCTATAAATTTACTGGAGATAAATTCAATAACATTGTTTAAAAATTGCAAGAACTGAGATGCCTGGGTGGTGCAGTTGGTAAGCGCCTGACTCTTGGTTTTTGGCACCAGTCGTGATCTTGGGGGCGTGAGATTGACCCCCACAAAGGGCTCTGTGCTCAGCACGGAGTCTGCTTGGGACTCTTTCTCCCTCTGCCTCTGCCTTTAAAATAATAAGTAAATCTTTTTAAAAAAAATTGCATGAACTACAGAGCTTTCCTGAAAGCCATAAAAAGGAAATCTGACTAAAGAGAAAGCTATACCAGGTTAATGGGCAAGAAGCATCAATACTGGGGCCCCGGGGTGGCTCAGTATATTAAGCATCTGCCTTTGGCTCAGGTCATGATCCCAGTGCCCTGAGATCTAGCCCGGGAGCAGGCACCTGGCTCAGTCTGCTTCTCCCTCTCCCTCTTACCCCCAACCCCCAACTCATGCTCTCTCTCTCTCAAACAAATAAATAAAAATCTTAAAAAAAAGAGGCTTCAATATTATAAAGACACTCATGATTCCCTAATGAATCTATCGAGTTAATAAAACACAATCAAGCTAATAAGATTTTCTTAGAACATGAAACTGCTTGCAAATGTATATGAGAGGGTGAATAAAAAAATTTTGAGGAAGAATAACAAAAAGGGGGGATTTGCCCTACAAGATACCAAGATATTATAAAGCAACAGTAAATAAAACAGTTGGTGTGAAAAAAAGATTAATGGGAGCAGAAAAAATTTCAAGCACAGACTCTTGTATCTTTTGGGAATTTGCTGTATGACAGATATTTAAATGGTGAGGGGCACCTGGGTGGTTCAGCTGGTTAAGGGACAAACTCTTGGTTTCTCCTCAGGTATTGACCTCATGGGTCTGTGTGGTAAGCCCCACCTCAGGCTCTGTGCTCAGCAAGGATTCTGCCTGGGTTTCTCTCTTTCTGCTCCTTGTCCCACTCACATGCATGCAGGTACACGCTCTCTCTCTCTCAAATAAATAAATATATTTTTTAAAAAAGCGGTGAGAAGATGGATAGTCCAAAAATAGTATTGGAATATTTGGATTGAGATGAACAATGCAATTTATATCCCTACCTCACCTTATACACAAAAGTAAGTTTCAAACAGATTAAACATCTAACTGTAAAGCATTTAATCTTAAAATTACTAAGAAAGACTAAAATTACTAAGAAGGAGAGAATGTCTTAATAACTTCAGGAGCAGGAAAGGCTTTCTTTTTTTTTAAAAAAAAATATTTATTTATTTATTTATTTTTTTGCGAGAGAGAGAAAGAAGGGTGGGTGGGGAGAGGGAGGGAGAGTCTTAACCAGACTCTGTACTGAGTGTTGAGCCCAACGTGGGGCTGGATCTCTTGACCCTGAGACCAAAGCAAGAGTCAGTTGCTTAACTGACTGAGCCACCCTAGTGCCCCAGAAAGGCTTTCTTAAGGCCAAAAAATAAGCAGACATAAAGTCTAACTGAATATAAATTCAAATTCTGCACCAGAAAACAATAAAAAATTATAAAATAGGGATGTTTCTAGGAAAAAGTTTCTATGGCTGGGGTTGAAGAGGTTGCTGCCTGTTTTCTCTTCAAGGGTTTTGATGGATTCCTGTCTCACACTGAGGTCTTTCATCCATTAACTGAGGGGTTTCTGGGGAGCTGGGAGGGGAGAGATAGGGTGGCTGGGTTATGGATACTGGGTAGGTTATGTGCTGTGGTGAGAGTGATGTGAAGCATATAAGACTAATGATTCACGGACCTGTACCCCTGAAACAAATAATATGTTACATGTTAATGAAAAAGAAACAAAAATAAAAACAAAAAATTTTAAAAAATTTATACAATAAGGGCAAACTAAGAGAAATTAACTATGTAATATTCTATTTTATAACTAAGTAAAATATAAAATAAAATTTAAATATAAAATATATTTCTTTTCTAAAACTTTTTAAAAAGATTTTATTTATTTATTTGACACACATACACACACACACACACACACACACACACAGAGTTCACAAGCAGGCAGACAGGCAAGCAGAGAGAGAGAGGGGGAAGCAGGCTCCCTGCTGAGCAGAGAGCCCAGTGTGGGGCTGGATCCCAGGAACCTGAGATCATGACCTGGGCCAAAGGCAGAGGCTTAACCCATTGAGCCACCCAGGTGCCCCTAAAATATTTATATTTCTAATTATAAAATAGAATAGTATATAATATATATTTATGTATATAAAATAAAAGGCGAGGATGAAAGTTTTCAGCATTCATTTAAACAAATTAAAGTATGTTAAAAAATAATATAAGGTTAGATAAAAACTAAGAAGAAAATTCCTAGGAGAAACCAAAATGACCAATAAAAATATGATAAGGTGCTCAACCTTGTAAAAATAAGAGAAATACTGGGGTGCCTGGGTGGCTCAGTGGGTTAACACCTCTGCCTTTGGCTCAGGTCATGTTCCCAGGGTCCTGGAATTGAGCCCCACATAGGGCTCTCTGCTCAGCGGGGAGCCTGGTTCCCTTCCTCTCTCTCTGCCTGCCTCTCTGCCTACTTGTGATCTCTGTCAAATAAATAAATAAATAAAATCTTTAAAAATAAATAAATAAATAAATAAATAAGATCTTTTAAAAAAGTAAGAGAAATACAAATTAAAGTATTAGTGAGCTAGCAGACTGGCAAAACGTTAAAAGCTTGCCAATATCAAATATGGGCAAAATTGCAAAGAAACAGGTCTTCTTACAGTGTGGGAATGTAAAGTGATAATGGTCACATTGGAGAGCGTTGGCCTAATATTGCTAAATTTGCTAAAATTGACCTAAGATATCCGTTACATGTGGTACAAGGAGGAACGCATAAGAATGTTGTTTGCAGCATTGTTTGTAACAGCAAATATTAGAAACAACATAAATGGCAACCAATAGGAGGATGAATAAATATATAATATAATCATGCAAGATAATATTTTACAGAAGTTAGCAAAAATAAGCTAAATTTTTTAAATGAAAAAAACAAGTTGCACAGTGATATGAGGGGTAGACACAAGCCAATCTATGTTCTCTATAAGTACATGTACGATTTTTTAAAAAATGGATGTATGTCTACTTTGCCTTATGACCAAGGTAGAGTAACAGGAAGCAGATTTACCCTTTTACCTGAAATAAGAACAAAAACCCCAAGTAAAATATATGAAACAAGAGTTTTTAAGGCACTACACAACAGATAAAAAATGTCAATGATTTCTAAGAGCCAGGATATAAGCAAGATGATTCTTATAATTGTCCCAGCTTACTGTCTTAAGGGAATTTCCCAGTTGCAGTGCAGAGAACGGGAATGCAGACAAATCCCTAGGACTCCCTAATGTGAAGAGATGAAGCTAGAAGTCACAGGACAGAATGCTATAGAGACTTCACAGAAGGTTCCTCAGAGATCCATGGAATGTCCCTCTTGACTACTCAGCATAACATTTACTGATGGGGGCATTCATGTTGGAAATGACCCAGAGTTGGAGAAAGGATGATTAGAGGGACGATGTCAGACAGTTAGAGGGGACAATAAGTGGTGCTCACTCAGAGCCACGAATAGTGCTTAGTCCTACCAACAGGACTGGAAAAACCTTCTATTTCATAGGAATTTGGCAGAGTTCACACAAGAGTCTTGCCTCAGTAGTAGAGAAGACTTAGGAGAATAATTATCCCTGGACTGATGGAGCGCTGCCCCATTTCCACCCAACAAATCTTAAAAGCAAGACCCAAAAGGATCAAACTCTTTTCAAGTAACTTAGCTGCATCCTGAAAAACTCAATAAACACAAATATAAAATATAGAAATATAAACATATCCAATACCCAACAAGGGACATGCACAGACTATGACATAAATATGAACGTAATAATTGATTTTGTTTATCCATTTTACACAATTAACTGGTGGTTAGCATATTTGAAATAGATATGAGACTTTTCCTGTCTGAGATTATATACCAACCATTCCTTTGTGTCACACTGTTTTGATCTCTTTTAAAAGGAAAATAGTTTCATGCTATTGTCAATTATTTTTATCCAATCAGGCTTTCTTTGGGGAACTGGGGAGCATTAGGAAGAGAGGAAATAATGAAGAGGAACAAGGAAGTGCACCGAGAGGGAAGGTAGAGGGCACCAAAGGCAACCCCAAGTACAGAGGACCTGTGCATGAGCCATCTCAAACCAACATCTGTTCCAGCAGTTTCAGGGGGAGAAACGTGTACTTTTTTGTTTTAATTGAAAAGCCAATTTTATTTCTATGATAGACAAAACATTATACATAACAGGATAATATAAGGCAAAAGCTGCCTTTTGAGAGTTTTGGTGACATTTATGTGTCTGAAACGTGTACTTTTCTATCACTAAGTTACAGTTGACACAATTAGCATGGAGAAAAACTTAATTCAGTTGAAAGAGAAGGTGAAGCTTAAGTTGCACATTGTAGAATATAATTTCTCATAGATTAACAGAATTTAATTGACCTTCCTTTTGTGATTATTAAGAACTTGCATTTTAGAAATGCATATCACCAGCATTTCCATACAAACTTTCTCAGTTACAGGACTCCTTACTTCTTCCTCTTCTTCTTCTTCTTTTAAAGATTTTATTTATTTATTTGACAGACAGAACACAACTAGGCAGAGAGACAAGCAGAAGGAGAGAGAGAAACAGGCTCACCGCTGAGCAGAGAGTCTGATGTGCGGCTCAATCCCAGGACCCTGGGATCATGACTTGAGCCGAAGGCAGCAGCTTAACTGACTGAGCCGCCCAGGAGCCCCAAGGACTCCTTACTATTCAGTTGAGAGAATGGGGTGTCACTTAACTTGTTTCAACAGGCAACTCCTTATGATACTCAGACATTTTCCATTTCAATCAGTGCAAAGACTTGGAAGTGTTGAAAGAGGACTACTAATCCTCATGTGTCTCCTCCCCCAACCTCCTTTCCCAACCAAAAGATCCAATCAGTCATGAATATTATAGTCATTTTCTTAATCGATTTTGGGATTAGGGGTTTATAGATGTGAACTTGGATATAAAAAGAAAATAATCCAAAGAAGAATAATTTCAAGTGCGTGAAGATAATCATTTCAGCTGAAGTATAACTAAGAAATAAAGGAAGAGTAGATGCACCTTCGTGTTCAATAATAGAGTGGTTGAATTATGATACCTTAATGATGATCACAAAAGTATACTGATACAACAATAAAATCATTATTTTGCTTTCAAATACTTAAAGCTTTATAATGGCCAGCATGGAGCCTGAAAGTCATCCCCACTCCTCCCTGACAACAAGTAAAATGCTCAACAAACTGGAAAGTCAATAGCCCTCCTTAGATCCATCAGGGAAGTGGGGTCACAGGGCAAAGCACTGCCTTCAAACATTGGAGAAATCAGCAGGCCCGTATAGAAGATTACAATCTACCAGAACAGAAAGCCACACACAGAAACCCTCACTGGAATTTGTAGGAAGGCAGGAAAACCTGGACTGTAATTGTTCAGTTGCTGAAGGCTCAGTGTGGGTTTCTGAGCAATAAAAACTCCAGGGGGCAGGGGGATGGGGAACCACACATTTTTAGGAATTTTATCTCATGAGTTTGACCAGGTTCTCACAGTGACTATCAGTAGCAAGAAGTGAATTGGAATCATTTTGAAATACTCAGAGCATTCTGTTACTAAAAAGGCTTCCCTCTCAGAGGAACTATTCTACCAGAGTCTAAACTACTGGTGTTTTATCACAGCCTAACCAAGCCAGAGGAAGGAAATGTCCAACCTCAGCTGGCTCTCACCTTCCACATGGGGGAAAGGAAAGACCCAAGTCCAACCTACTCTAGCAATTTTGTCTCATCTCGGGGCAAAAGTGGACTGAGAAGTATTTGTGAGGTTTACAGTCCAGAGACACAGACTCACCAGAAGACTGAAACCAAATAATTGGACTACAGAATGCTTCCTCTCCCCGTATGAGAGGCCTATGTGCCACAGTTCCTTTTACCTGGTACATCATGTCTGGCTATCAAGAAAAAGTTACAAGGGGCAGCTGGGTGGCTCAGTGGGTTAAAGCCTCTGCCTTCGGCTCAGGTCATGATCCCAGGGTCCTGGGATCAAGCCCCACATCGGGCTCTTTGCTCAGCAGGGAGCCTGCTTTCTCCTCTCTCTCTGCCTGCCTCTCTGCCTACTTGTGATCTGTCTGTCAAATAAATAAATAAAATATTAAAAAAGAAAAAAAGAAATAAAAAGTTACAAGGCATACTAAAAAGGCAACACAATTTGAAGAAACAGCAATGGCAAGATTGTTGGAATTATCAACCAGAGAACTGAAAACTCTGATCGATATGGTATGGGCTCTAATGGATACAGTAGACATCAGGCAAGAGTCGATTGACAACTTAAGTAGGAAGAAGTAAATTCTCAAAAGAAAAATTTTTTTAAATGCTAGGGGAAAAAAAAAACACTGTAGCAGAAATAAAGAATGCCTCTGATGGGCTCATCAGCATATGGGATATGGCTGAGGAGAAAAATTCAGAGCTTCAAGATAAGACAGTAGAAGATTCCAAAATGGAAGAGAAAAGGTAAAGAAGATAGAAAAAGAAACTAGAACAAAATATTCTGGAACTGAGATGTAGCTACAAAAGTTTTAACATACATGTAATGGGAATATCAGAAGAAGAGGGAAAGAAACAAAAGAAATATTTGAAGTGATAATGATTGAGAATTTTCCTAAATTAATATCAGAGACCAAACCACAGATCCAGGACTCTCAGAGAACACCAAGCAGGATAAATGACAAAAACCAAAACCAAGCAAGACAAACAAAACTATACTAAAGCATAATATATTCAAACTTCAGAAAAGCAATGATAAAGGAACAATAAGCGAGAGAATAAAAACACCTTACTATAGATGAATAAAGGTAAGAATTACATCCAACTTCTGCTCAAGAACCAGGCAAACGAGAAGACAGTGAAGTGAAATATTTAGTGTTGAGAGGGGAAAAAAATGCCAACCTAGAATTCTGCACCCTGAAAACTTAACTTCCTAAAGTGAAAGAAAAGTAAATATTTTCTCAATTTAACAAAAATTGAGGGAATTAATTGCCAGTGGACCTGCCTTACAAGAAATGTTAAAAGAAGTTCTTCAGAAGGAAAAAATAGAGCTCAAAAACTCAGACCTCCATAAAGAAAGGAAGACCATCAGGGAAGCAATACATCAAGGTAAAATAAAAGCTTTTATTTTTCTTGCTTTTAGTTGATCTAACAATAACTTGTTCAAAATAATAATAGCAACAATGTGCTTAGTTATGTATGTTTATATACATATATATGTTTAGTATGCTTATTGTATAAGTGAAATGAGCAATGATACAAGGGATATATGGGAGGAATTAGGATTACTTATGTTATTAAAAGGCACACTATTTGAAAATGGCTTGTATTATTATATTGTGCAAGTCTAGGACAGCCACTAAAAAAGTTTTTTGTTTTTTTTTCTAAAAGTAATATAACAGATATGCTACAAAAGAAAATAAATGGAATCCCATGAAATGCTCAATTGAAACTACAAAAGGAAAAAATAAAAATAAAAGAATACAACTACAAAAGGTGGGGCACCTGGGTGGCTTAGTTGGTTAAGCATCTGCCTTTGGCTTAGGTCATGATTCCAGGGTCCTGGGATCAAGACCCACATCAGGCTCCTTGCTGAGCAGGGAACCTGCTTCTCCCTCTGCCTGCTCTGCCTGTTGCTGCTCCCCCTGCTTGTGCTCTCTCTCTGACAAATAAATAAATAAAATATTTTTTAAAAACTACAAAAGGGAAAGGAAGATAAAAACAGGAACAAAGAACAAAGGCACTGAATGGAAAATAGTAACAACTATGGTAGGTATCAATCCAAAAATATCAATAATCACTTTACATGTTAATTGTCTAACTATACCAACTAAAAGAGATCATTAGAGTGGATCAAAAAACAAGATCTAACTATATTTTATCTATAAGAAACTTATTTTAGGGGTGCCTAGGTAGCTCAGTCGGTTAAGTATCTGCCTTCAGTTCAGGTCATGATCTTGGGGTAATGGAATTGAGCCCTACATCAGGCTCCCTGCTCAGTGGGTGGTGTGCTTTTCCTTCTCCCTCAGCTCCTCCCCCCATTCATCTCTCTCTCAAATAAATAAAATCTTAAAAAAAGAAACCTATTTTAAATATAAAGACACTTATAGAAATTAAAAGTAAAGGGATGGAGAGATATATACCATGTTGACACTAATAAAAAGAAAGCAGGAGGGGCGCCTGGGTGGCTCAGTGGGTTAAAGCCTCTGCCTTCAGCTCAGGTCATGATCTCAGGGTCCTGGGATCGAGTCCCACATTGGGCTCTCTGCTTGGCAGGGAGCCTGCTTCCTCCTCTCTCTGCCTTCCTCTCAGCCTACTTCTGATCTGTCTCTGTCAAAGGAATAAATAAAATCTTTAAAAAAAAAAGAGAGAGCAGGAATAGCTACATTAATTTCTGACAGAGCAGACTCCAGAGCAAAGAAAGTTTTCAGAGATAAAGAGGGGCATTACATAATAATAAAGCAGTCAATTTTCCAAGAAGACTTAACAACTCTTAAAATATATGTGTCTAACAACAGATGTCAAAATGCCTGAGGCAAAAACTACTAGAACTACAGGGAGAAATAGATGAATTCATTATTACAGCTGAAGAATTCAACACCCTCTTCAGAAATCGGAGGATCTGGGTGCCTGGATGGTTCAGTTGCTTAAGCAACTGCCTTTGGCTCAGGGCATGATCCTGGAGTCCCAGGATAGAGTCCAAGGATCGAGTCCCATATGGGGCTCCCTGCTCAGTAGGGAGTCTGCTTCTCCCTCTGACATCTCCATTCTCCTTCTTTCTCTCAAATAAATAAATATAAATAAAATCAGAAAAAAAAAAAAAAAAAGAAATGGGCAGAGCCAGTAGAAAACCAGTAAGGACATAGTTGAACACCCTTAGTCAAGTGGACCTAGTCAACATTTATCAACTATCTCATTCAAACACAACAGAATACACATTCTGGATAAAGAACATATACAAAAAATCCCCCATAATTAACATTACACTTAATGGTGAGAAACTATAAGTTGTCCTGCTAGATTAGGAACAAGACAAGAGTGTCCCTTCTCAACACCATATTGGAGGTCTTAGGTAATGCAATAAGACAATAAAAGGAAATAAAAATTATACTGATTGGGAAGGATGAAATAAAACTGTCTTTGTTTGTAAATGACATGATCATTTATGTAGGGAACAAAACTGTCAAAAAATTCCTGGAAACAATAAGCAATTATTGCAAAGTTCCAGTATACAATGTTAATATACAAAAGTCAATCACTCTCCTGTATACTAGCAATGAAAAAATGGAATTTGAAATTTAAAACACAATACCATTTACATTAGCACCCCTAAAATGAAATGTTTAGTTATAAATCTAACAAAATATTTATAACATCTATATGAGGAAAATTATAAAACCCAAAGGTAATATGTCAGAACAGCTAAATAAATGAAGAGATATTCCATGTTTATGGATAGGAAGACTCAATATTGTCACAATGTCAGTTATTCTCACCTTGATCTATAGACTCAACAAAATCCCAATAAAAGTTCCAAAAAGTCATTTTGTGGATATCAACAAACTGATTCTATATTTCATGTAGACATGTCAAAGACTCAGAAAAACCAACACAATACTGAAGAAGAGCAAAGTCTTACTGATAAAAATCAACTTCAGGACTTACTACAAAGCTACAGCAATCAAGACAGTATGATTGGCAAAAAATAGACAAGTAGATCAATGAAACAGAATAAACAGCCCATAAATATACCTACATAAATATAGTCATATAGTCAACTGATCTTTGACAAAGAAGCAAAAATATTCTTTTCAACAAATGGTGCTGGAACAACTGGATAACCACATATATTTAAAAAGAAAAATCTAGGGGCACCTTGGTGGCTTGGTGGGTTAAGCCTCTGCCTTCAGCTCAGGTCATGATCTCAAGGTCCTGGGATCGAGCATCAGGCTCTCTGCTCGGCAGGGAGTCTGCTTCCCCCTCTCTCTCTGTCTGCCTCCGCCTACTTGAGATCTCTCTCTCTCTCTGTCAAATAAATAAATAGAATCTTAAAAAAAGTAATCTAGACAGAGCCCTTACACCCTTCAAAATTAACTCAAAATGGATCATAGTCCTAAATATAAATCCAATTATAAAACAGATGACAACATTGGAGAAAACCTAAATGACCTTGGATATGACAAAGATGTTTTTTTGTTTCTTTTAGATATACACCAAAGGCACACTCCATGAAAGAAAATATCAATAAGCTGGGCTTCGTTAAAACTGAAGGCTTCTGCTTCACAAAAGAGATTGTCAAGAAGATAAAAAGATAAGCCACACACTGGGAGAAAAAAAATTTGCAAAAGACATACCTGATAGTGGACTGTTATTAAAAATATATACGAGATTGGGGAGGAGTCAAGATGGTGGAGAAGTAGCAGGCTGAGACTACTTCAGCTAGCAGGAGATGAGCTAGATAGCTTATCTAAAGATTGTAAACACCTACAAATCCAATGAGAGATCCAAGAGAAGAAGAACAGCAATTCTAGAAACAGAAAATCAACCACTTTCTGAAAGGTAGGACTGGCAGAGAAGTGAATCCAAAGCGACGGGAAGATTGACCACGGGGGGAGGGGCCAGCTCCCGGCAAGCGGTGGAGCAACGGAGCACAAAATCAGGACTTTTAAAAGTCTGTTTCGCTGGGGGACATCGCTCCAGAGGCTAAACCGGGGTGAAGCCCACGCGGGGTCAGCATGGCCTCAGGTCCCGCAGGGTCACAGAAGGATCGGGGGAGTCTGAATGTCACAGAGCTTGCAGGTATTAGAACAGGGAAGCCGGCTACAGAGAGCCGAGAAGTGAGCTCTCAGCTCGGTGTTACCTTGAACCGGTCGCAGGCTGGGTGAGCTCGGAGTGCAGCCGGAGGCCAGGGAAACAGGAGTAATTGGGCGCTGTTCTCTGAGGGTGCACTGAGGAGTGGGGCCCCGGGCTCTCAGCTCCTCCAGGCAGGGGACCAAGAGGCCGCCATTTTCATTCCTGACCTCTGGAACTGTACGGAAAGCGCTCAGGGAACAAAAGCTCCCGAAAGCAAACCCAAGCGGATTACAAAGCCCGGTGCCTGGCAAGGGTGGAGCAATTCCGCCTGGGGCAAAGACACTTGCAAATCACTACAACAGGCCCCCTCCCCAGAATATCAACAAGAAATCCAGCCACGACCAAGTTCACCTACCAAGGAGTGCAGTTTCAATACCAAGGAGAGCAGCGGAATTCCAGAAGAGGAGAAAGCAAAGCACGAAATTCTTGGCTTTCTGCCATGATTCTTTAGTCTTGAAGTTAATTTAATTTTTTATTCTTTTTCAATTTTTTTCCCCTCTGCTAAATTTTTTTAATCTTTTACCCTTTTCTTTTTTAACGTTTTTTTAACTAGTTTATCTAATATATATATATATATATATATATATATATTAGTTTTTCTTTTTTATAATTTTTCTTCATTCGTTTTCTTTTTTTAACTGTTTTTTCTTTTCTTTCTGAACCTCTTTTTACCCACTTTCTCCCCGCTCATGATTTGGCATCTCTTCTGATTTGGTTAAAGTATATTTTCCTGGGGTTGTTGCCACCCTTTTATTATTTTACTTGCTTCTTCATAAACGCCTTTTTTTTTTTTTAAGATTTTTATTTATTTATTTGAGAGAGAGTGAGAGAGCATGAGCGAGGAGAAGGTCAGAGGGAGAAGAAGACTCCCCGTGGAGCTGGGAGCCCGATGTGGGACTCGATCCTGGGACTCTGGGATCATGACCTGAGCCGAAGGAAGTTGCCCAACCAACTGAGCCACCCAGGCGTCCCTCCTTCATATACTCTTATCTAGACAAAATGACAAGGTGGAAAAATTCACCACAAAAAAAAAGAACAAGAGGCAGTACCAAAGGCTAGGGACCTAATCAATACAGACATTGGTAATATGTCAGATCTAGAGTTCAGAATGACGATTCTCAAGGTTCTAGCCGGGCTTGAAAAAGGCATGGAAGATATTAGGGAAACCCTCTCGGGAGATATAAAAGCCCTTTCTGGAGAAATAAAAGAACTAAAATCTAACCAAGTTGAAATCAAAAAAGCTATTAATGAGGTGCAATAAAAAATGGAGGCTCTCACTGCTAGGATAAATGAGGCAGAAGAAAGAATTAGCGATATAGAGGACCAAATGACAGAGAATAAAGAAGCTGAGCAAAAGAGGGACAAACAGCTACTGGACCACAAGGGGAGAATTCGAGAGATAAGTGACACCGTAAGACGAAACAACATTAGAATAATTAGGATTCCAGAAGTAGAAGAAAGAGAGAGGAGAGCAGAAGGTATATTGGAGAGAATTATTGGAGAGAATTTCCCCAATATGGCAAATGGAACAAGCATCAAAATCCAGGAGGTGCAGAGAACCCACCTCAAAATCAATAAGAATAGGCCCACAACCCATCACCTAATAGTAAAATTTACAAGTCATAGTGACAAAGAGAAAATCCTGAAAGCAGCCCAGGAAAAGTAGTCTGTTACATACAATGGTAAAAATATTAGATTGGCAGCAGACTTACCGACAGAGACCTGGCAGGCCAGAAAGAGCTGGCATGATATATTCAGAGCACTAAACGAGTAAAACATGCAGCCAAGAATGCTATATCCAGCTAGGCTATCATTGAAAATAGAAGGAGAGATTAAAAGCTTCCAGGACAAACAAAAACTGAAAGAATTTGAAAACACCAAACCAGCTCTACAGGTAATATTGAAAGGGGTCCCCTAAGCAAAGAGAAAGCCTAAAAGTAGTAGCTCAGAAAGGAACAGAGACAATATACAGGAACAGTCACCTTACAGGCAATACAATAGCACTAAATTCATATCTCTCAATAGTTACCCTGAATGTTAATGGGCTAAATGCCCCAGTAAAAAGATACAGGGTATCAGAATGGATTTAAAAAAAAAAACAAAAAACAAAACTCATCTATATGTTGCCTACAGGAAACTCATTTTAAACCCAAAGACACCTCCAGATTTAAAGTGAGGGGGTGGAAAAGAATTTAGCCTGCTAATGGACATCAGAAGAAAGCAGGAGTGGCAATCCTTATATCAGATCAATTAGATTTTAATCCAAAGACTATAATAAGATATGAGGAAGGACACTATATCATACTCAAAGGATCTGTCCAACAAGAAGATCTAACAATTTTAAATATCTATGCCCCTAATGTGGGAGCAGCCAACTATATAAACCAATTAAAAACAAAATCAAGGAAACACATCAACAATAATACAATAATAGTAGGGGACTTTAACACTCCCCTCACTGAAATGGACAGATCATCCAAGCAAAAGATCAACAAGGAAATAAAGGCCTTAAGCGACACACTGGACCAGATGGACATCACAGATATATTCAGAACATTGCATCCCAAAGCAACAATACACATTCTTCTCTAGTACACATGGAACATTGTCCAGAATAGATCACATCCTTGGTCCTAAATCAGGCCTCAAACGGTATCTAAAGATTGGGATCATTCCCTGCATATTTTCAGACCAGACTGCTCTGAAGCTAGAACTCGATCACAAGAGGAAATTTGGAAAGAACCCAAATACATGGAGACTAAACAGCATCTTTCTAAAGAATGAATCAGTCAACCAGGAAATTAAAGAAGAATTGAAAAACATTAATGGAAACAAATGATAATGAAAACACAACGGTTCAAAATCTGTGGGACATAACAAAGGCAGTCCTGAGAGGAAAATATATAGCAGTTCAAGCCTTTCTCATGAAACAATAAAGGTCTCAGGTACACAACCTAACCCCACACCTAAAGGAGCTGGAGATAGAACAAGAAATAAACCCTAATCCCAGCAGGAGAAGAGAAATCATAAAGATCAAGGCAGAAATCAATGAAATAAAAACCAAAAAAAAAAAAAAAAAACAATAGAACAAATCAACAAAACTAGAAGCTGGTTCTTTGAAAGAATTAATAAGATTGACAAACCCCTGGCCAGACTTATCAAAAAGAAAAGAGAAAGGACCCAAATAAATAAAATCATGAATGAAAGAGGAGAGATCGCAACTAACACCAAGGAAATACAGACAAGTATAAGAACATATTATGAGAAACTCTACACCAACAAATTTGACAATCTGGGAGAAATGGATGCATTCCTAGAGACATATAAACTACCACAGCTGAACCAGGAAGAATTAGAATGCCTGAACAGACCCATAACCAGTAAGGAGATTGAAAGAGTCATCAAAAATCTCCATACAAACAAAAGCCCAGGGCCAGACAGCTTCCTGGGGGAATTCTACCAAACATTTAAAGAAATAATTCCTATTCTCCTAAAACTGTTCCCAAACAATAGAAATGGAAGGAAAACTTCCAAACTCATTTTATGTGGCCAGCATCACCTTGATCCCAAAGCCAGACAAGGATCCCATCAAAAAAGAGAACTACAGACCAATATCCTTGATGAACACAGATGCAAAAATTCTCACCAAAATACTAGCCAATAGGATTCAACAGTACATTAAAAGGATTATTCACCACGACCAAGTGGGATTTATTCCAGGGCTGCAAGATTGGTACAACATCTGCAAATCAATCAATGTCATACAACACATTAATAAAAGAAAGAACAAGAACCATATGATACTCTCAATAGATGCTGAAAAAGCATTTGGCAAAGTACAGCATCCCTTCCTGCTCAAAACTCTTCAAAGTGCTGGGATAGAAGGCACGTATCATCAATATATCATCAATATCATCAAAGCCATTCATGAAAAACCCACTGCAAATATCATTCTCAATGGAAAAAAACTGAAAGCTTTTCTTCAGGAAAAGGAACACGGCAGGGATGTCCGTTATCACCTCTGCTATTCAACATAGTACTAGAAGTCCTAGCCTCAGCAATCAGACAACAAAAGGAAATTAAAGGCATCCAAATCGGCAAAGAAGAAGTCAAACTATCACTCTTTGGGGATGATATGATACTATATGTAAAAAAACCAAAAGACTCCACTCCAAAACTGCTAGAACTTGTACAGGAATTTAGTCAAGTATCAGGTTATAAAATCAATGCACAGAAATCAGTTGCATTTCTCTACACCAACAACAAGACAGAAGAAAGAGAAATTAAGGAATCAATCCCATTTACAATTGCACCCAAAACTATAAGATACCTAGGAATAAACCTAACCAAAAAGGCTAAGAATCTATACTCGGAAAACTATAACGTACTCATGAAGAAATTTAGGAAGACACAAAGAAATGGGAAAATGTTCCATGCTCCTGGATGGGAAGAATAAATATTGTGAAAATGTCTATGCTACCTAAAGCAATCTACACATTTAATGCAATTCCTACCAAAATACCATCCATTTTCTTCAAAGAAGTGGAACAAATAATCCTAAAATTTATACGGAACCAGAAAAGACATCGAATAGCCAAAGGAATATTGAAAAAGAAAGCCAAAGTAGGTGGCATCACAATTCCGGACTTCAAGCTCTATTACAAAGCTGTCATCATCAAGACAGCATGGTATTGGCACAAAAACAAACACATAGATCAATGGAACTGAATAGAGAGCCCAGAAATAGATCCTCAACTCTATGGTCAACTAATCTTCCACAAAGCAGGAAAGAATGACCAATGGACAAAAGACAGCCTCTTCAATAAATGGTGTTGGGAAAATTGGACAGCCACATGCAGAAAAATGAAATTGGACCATTTCCTTACACCACACACAAAAATAGACTCAAAATGCATGAAGGACCGCAATGTGAGAAAGGAATCCATCAAAATCCTTGAGGAGAACACAAGCAGCAACCTCTTCGACCTCAACCGCAGCAACATCTTCCTAGGAACAATGCCAAAGGAAAGGGAAGCAAGGGCAAAAATGAACTTTTGGGATTTCATCAAGATCAAAAGCTTTTGCACAGCAAAGGAAACAGTTAACAAAACCAAAAGACAACTGACAGAATGGGAGAAGATATTTTCAAATGACATATCAGATAAAGGGCTAGTGTCCAAAATTTATAAAGAACTTAGCAAACTCAACACCCAAAGAACAAATAATCCAATCAAGAAATGGGCAGAAGACATGAACAGACATTTCTGCAAAGAAGACATCCAGATGGCCAACAGACACATGAAAAAGTGCTCCACATCACTCAGCATCAGGGAAATACAGATCAAAACCACAATGAGATATCACCTCACACCAGTCAGAATTGCTAAAATGAACAAGTCAGGAAATGACAGATGCCGGCGAGGATGTGGAGAAAGGGGAACCCTCCTACACTGTTGGTGGGAATGCAAGCTGGTGCAAGCACTCTGGAAAACAGTATGGAGATTCCTCAAAATGTTGAAAATAGAACTGCCCTATGACCCAGGAATTGCACTACTGGGTATTTACCCCAAAGATACAAACGTAGTGATCCGAAGGAGCACATGCACCCGAATGTTTATAGCAGCAATGTCTACAATAGCCAAACTATGGAAAGAACCTAGATGTCCATGAACAGATGAATGGATAAAGAAGATGTGGTATATATACACAATGGAATACTATGCAGCCATCAAAAGAAATGAAATCTTGCCATTTGCGACAATGTGGATGGAAGTAGAGGGTATCATGCTTAGCGAAATAAGTCAAGCGGAGAAAGACAACTATCATATGATCTCCCTGATATGAGGAAGTGGAGATGCAACATGGGGATTAAGGGGGTAGGAGAAGAATAAATGAAACGAGATGGGATTGGGAGGGAGACAAACCATAAGTGACTCTTAATCTCACAAAACAAACTGAGGGTTGCCGGGTGGAGGAGGGTTGGGAGAAGGTGGGTGGAGTTATGGACTTTGGGAAGGGTGTGTGCTATGGTGAGTGCTGTGAAGTGTGTAAACCTGGCGATTCATAGACCTTTACCCCTGGGGATAAAATATATATCTTTATAAAATTATATATATATATATATATATATATATGATAATAAAACTCAAACATAAGAAAATGAACGACATGATTGAAAAATTGGGAAGGACTGGAACAGACACCTCACTGAAGAAGATATAGAGATGGCAATAATGATATGAAAAGATGCTGAGATGATCCACAGCATGTATAATTAAGGAAGTGTAAATTAAAAGAAAGATGAGGGGCGCCTGGGTGGCTCAGTGGGTTAAGCTGCTGCCTTTGGCTCAGGTCATGATCTCAGGGTCCTTGGTTCGAATTCCACGTCGGGCTCTCTGCTCAGCAGGAGCCTGTTTCCCTTTCTCCCTCTCTCTGCCTGCCCCTCCGTCTTCTTGTGATCTCTCTCTGTCAAATAAATAAATAAAATAATTTTTATAAATAAATAAATAAATAAAGCAATGATATATCACTACACATCTATTAGAATGGCTAAAATCCAAAATAGTGACTACATAAAATGCTTTTGACGATATGAAACAAGAGAAACTCTCATTCATTCTGGTGAGAGCACCAAAATGGTGCTACCACTTTGGAAGACAGTTGGGCAGTTTCTTACAAAACTAAACATATTCTTACCATATGATCCAGTAATCGTGCTCCTTGGTACTCAACCAAAAGAGCTGAAAACTTTGTGTACACAAAAACCTGCATATAAACCTGTGTTTATAACAGCTTTACCCATAAGTGCCAAGAGTTGGAAGTAACCAAGATGTCCTTCAGGAGGAGAATGGATAGATAAACTGTGGTCCATTGAGACAATGGGATATGATTCAGCGATAAAGAGAAAGGGCTATCAAGCAATGAAAAGACATGGAACAAACTTAAAATTCATCATAATAAGTGAAAGAAGTCGGGGCGCCTGGGTGGCTCAGTGGGTTAAGTCACTGCCTTTGACTCAGATCGTGATCTCAGGGTCCTGGGATCGAGCCCCGAATCGGGCTCTCTGCTCAGCGGGGAGCCTGCTTCCTCCTCTCTCTCTGCCTGCCTCTCTGCCTGCTTGTCATCTCTCTCTGTCAAATAAATAAATAAAATTTCTATAAAAAAATTTTTAAAAAAATAAGTGAAAGAAGTCAATTTGAAAAAGCTTCATGTTGCAAGGTTCCAACTATATGACCTTCTAAAAAAGGCAGAACTATGCAAATGGTATAAAGGTCAGCGTTTTGTAGCAGTTAGGAGACGAGGCGGATGAATAGGCAGAGCACAGAGGATTTTTAGAACATTTTGAAAATGTTCTGTATGATATGTATGATATTTTAGATATATATCACTACACAGTTGTCAAAATGCATAAGGTACTATACCAAGAGTGAACTCTATGAGAAAAGTTTTTTTTTTTTAAGATTTTATTTATTTATTTGACAGGCATCAAAGCAGGCAGAGAGGCAGGCGGGGAAAGCAGGGGTTGGGGGAAAGCAGGCTCCCTGCCAAGCAGAGAGTCTGGTCTGGGGCTCGATCCCAGGACCATGAGATTATGACCTGAGCCGAAGGCAGAAGCCTTAACCCACTGAGCCACCCTGGTGCCCCACCAAGAGTGAACTCTAATGTAAACTGTGGACTTTGGGGTGATAGTGATGTGTCAGTGTAGGGTCAGTGAGGGTGACAAATTATCACCGTGCTACAGGATGTTGATAATGGGGAAGGCTGTGTGTATGTGGGGAAAGGGAATTTTACTTTGATCCCCAAACTACTCTAAAAAATGCAGTCTTTTTTTTTTAAAAAACTTTATAATGCAATACAATACAAAACAAGATTGCATATCAAGACGGAAATAATGTTTAAAGGGAACGAAGAACTTCAGTAATGTGTACCTAAGGATTTTGATTGCACATTTGTAGGAAGTTCACATTGTCATTAGCAATTGTTTATCTGTGAAGTAGAAGTAACATAAATAGTGATGAAAACTCAAAAACGCAACATTTAAAAATGCCATCTATGGGCTCTTAAAAAATGGAACAAAATTTGCTTGGCTTTTTAAGCGTTGTGGCGAATGAAGGGACAGAATTTAAATTCAGCTTTATGATTTTTAAAAGATTGGATAATATGTTTCTACAAAGAAGGCTCCTCTGAGTAACATAGAAATGAACATGGTAGCAGAAAGTGGAAAATAGGCTACATCTCTTGTGAGCTCACGTTCTCTGAAGCCCTGTCACTTAGTGGAGACAGTAACTATTCGATGAATAGCAAATAGTAGTCTTTCAGATTCCCGAGATTTTCACTAAGGATCGTGAATGGGTCTTTTTTTTTTTTTTTTAATATGTAAAGAATGTCTATAGTGCAAGTACCTGCAAATAACTGAGATTGTGGAGAGAATATTTTAATCAGCAGAGAAGGTCAAAATGACAAAGTTCCAGGATCAGAGTAAACATATGGGATTAAAAAATAAATAAATAAATAAAAGATTTTTTTTTAAAAGGACTTTTTTTTTTTAAAGGACTTTAAACAAAAGTCCTTTTTAAGAGACAGTTGGCTGTTTAAACCAAAAGTACAACTCACTGAGAGAATCACCACATTATTTATTTGGGTAGAAAGGACCTGGGGGCCCATTCTGCAGAGGAAAAAATAGAATCACTAACAGGCCTCATTCCTTGCACAGCCAGTGGCTAGAATCCCTGCCTCATGATACCCTGTGCTGGAATGCCGCTAGAACCATCTAGAACTATGTTAGTCTTTCTATGAAGCCACCAAGTGTGTTTGACCAGTTAAGAGCACAGTAACAATAAGTCATGTTAAGTTATAATGATTATCGATATCTTTAAAAGCCTTGTAAAGTTCCTTTTTGAGTAACCCTCACCCCACCCTTAGAGAAATTTATCTGTGGTTCACCTCTTTGAAATACCTCATTGTTGTTACACATTTGCCGTAGCCAAAAAAAAAAAAAAAAAAAAAAAAAAAAAGGAAAAAAAAAAGCTTTTTATTAACAAAGTGTTCAGAAGAGGGCGCCACTGAAAATAATGAGAGTTTTCGCAGCCGGGACAATTTTGTTGCAGAAACAGCTGATAGCAATCAGGTCAGACAGAGCAAAGGGCTGGAGGGATTTTTAAAATTACAAAAACCAAACCAAATCAAACCAAAACAAAAATCAAAACCAATGGCCAAGATTTCAAGTTTGCTACTAAAGGTATGACATTCTCCTAAGACATGCGAGTGACTTGATCAATATATTTATATATTTATATTTGAAGAAGGAACTATTTGATGCACCAAATCCACGTTGATTAAAAATTACCAGGGCTCCTGGGTGGTCAGTGGTTTAGGCCTCTGCCTTCATCTCAGGTCATGATTTCAGGGTCCTGGGATGGAGCCCCACATCGGGCTCTCTGCTCAGCAGGGAGCCTGCTTCCCCCCTCTCTCTCTGCCTGCCTCTCTTCCTACTTGTGATCTGTCTGTCAAATGGGTAAATAAGATCTTTTTAAAAAAATTACTAGGTTTGAAATACATCGAGAGTCTGGGAAGGAAAATGATTTCACCTGATCTGACTAGGAAGTGGTTGAAGCCTGAATTAAGTGATATAAAAAGAGTAAAGACCTGGGAAATATATGGGGAAAAATCCCTAGAAAAACAGAAATAATAACTGGCTGCTATTTATTGATCCAGATCCTGCGGTAGGCAAAGAAGAGCTGGTTTTAGCCAGAGGATGATCTCCATTTGTCTTCATGATCCGGCATTTCCTGCAAGCCAGGCATGGGGCTCTGCACTAGAGCTGCAAATGCTAGGGGGACCTCACTGTCCCTTTTCTCTTCTCAGGGGGACAACGGGCATGTCCATGGTGCAGTGTGACAGGCTTTACCACATGGAGATAAAAGACTGCCAAGGGTAGGTTGGAGCTGGGAAAAGCCACTTAGGAACAGATTTTCAGGGGAGGTGATACACAAGGGCAAAGCAGAAGAATGAGGATGAGTGTGTCAAGTTTCAAAGTGCCAGGAGGCAGCACAGTGCATTTGGGAAACTACAGCAAGTTCATGACAACCGACAACTGATCTGGCAGCATCACCTGGGGATGGAGGCTGAGCCCCGGGGTTAACATTGGGGGTGAGATGGTTTGTATACTATGCCGAGGAGGTGAGGTACTACACTGTGAGGGCACAGGGAGCTACCGGAGGATTTAAAATATCAGAATCATAACCATAATAGAGTATTTAATTGCATCCTAGCTTTCATCAAGGGTAAGATGCACTATAGTTTATGTTCGACTAAGAAAGAGAAATGCTGTCAGTTAAACTAGGATATGTCATCAAGTGCAAGGTGAGTGCCACCTTAAGAGATATTAAAATTGGGGGGGGGGGACAAATCTTAGAACAAGTAAATTGTGGTACTAGAATAATTAAGGAAGGTTGAACACTTGGATCAACAAAAAAAGTGATTATTGCTTACCATGTGCCCCAAACTATATTAAGTCTTAGAACAAGAGACATTCTCGTCTTGATGCCCCGCAGCTGTTAGACCCAAGGTACAGAGGGCAGTAGCCAACTACCAGCAGGCCCCAAGTGCCATGTGCAGACTCTAAGAGCAACTGCCTTTGAGAGAGGAAACGGTTGAGAGTGGCCTTTTTTTTTTTTTCTTTTTTTTAATTTTTAATTTTTTATTTTTTATAAACATATATTTTTATAAGAGTGGCCTTTCTGAGGTAAAGAATTACTAGCTGGGAAAGTAGGAAAATTGACACAGAATCGGAATTGATGCCACTACATGACAGAGTTGGTGAAAGTTCCCTTCTCAGAGATCTTGAGGCTCCTCAGAAATGTATTTTTCATTTTGGACAGAACATTCAGAATAAATATGATCTGTTCGAGTTCCTGGTTCTCTAATCAGGAATGTTTCTTAGGCTTCACGGGCACAAGAAAAGGGTTTTGATAGTCCAGGGTAAATCCTGACAAAAGCAAAGCACAGTATCTATGACAAACTAACCACTCAGAAGAGAACAACAGATAAAAAGCCAGGCCGACCTGACCCTGCAGGATAGGTAAGGTTGGTCCGGCAACAGGGGTAGATGGGAAGTGCCCATCTCCTGCTAGAAGAGCTAGAGAAGACCCCTCCCGGAGAGACCACCAGGAGAGGAGAGCAGTAGGTGCTGATGATGAAGTCCCAGAACCTAAGTCAGGTTCGGTGGGGTGAGGTTCGGAGCCGACGGCTAAGAAAGAATTCTTAAGACGTCTCTGGTGCAAAAAGGTTGTTTATTAAAGTACGGGGACAGGACCCATGGGCAGCTGCCCCTGGTTGTGAGGGATGGCAGGTTATGTACCCTGCGGTTGAGGGAAGGTGAGGGGAAGGAAGAGGGCCTACAAGGTGCCAGGATGTCCCAGGCCTACCTGAGGCCTTGCCCTTGCGGCTTGATCAATGTTGTCTTGAGACCAGCCATTAAGATTAAGATAGTTGGGAGAATTTTTGTTGGGATGTCACAATCCTGCTATCAATCGTCTTTGTTAGTGAGATTTAGGACATTTGTAAGCCAAGGGAGACTCCTGTCTAGCAGGATTGTGAGCTCTGTAAGTTAACTATTTGCTTATTGTTCATGGAAGTCAGGGCTGCCTGAGGGATGCTACACATAGGACTGAGGGGGAGCGGATGGAGAGTGGGGTGAGGGGGGTGCAAGGCGCCAGCTTTTGCTTTGTCTTCAGCCAACCTCATGCTCCCTCATCACTGAGAGGCACTAAGGACTTTGCCTGTAGGACCTGGGCCTGAAGCTGGCACCAGGGAATTGCAAGGGAGTTGAGCAACCTCTAGCTCTTGAGAACTGGGCTGGAGGGAAAATTCCTTCAAGGAGAAGATCCAAAACTTGTGTAGGGGCTGCAAGAAAAGCAGCTGGGACAGTGGTGAAACCTGGCATCTTACCGTAAGGAGTTCCCTGTTTGAAGCTTGACAGACCAGTGAGGAACCATGCCAGGCATTCCACTTCCAGAATGACCTTGTTATTGTCCCCCATCAAAGGCAGTGAATCTTCTTTAGGAATGAGGAACCATGATGGATTTTTGGACTCATTAGCTCACACTCAGTGGGAGACAGCTTTTTTTTTTTTCCTTAACAATATGTGTTTTAGTAATACAAAAGTAACCTGAACTTGTAGTGAAAGATTATTGATGTGAAGGACAGGATTCTAAAAAGAAAATAACATCTTAGTATATTTAATTTTAAAACCATATGGACCATCGATTTTTAAGGGAAAGAGTTGATGAAGTTCTAGAACCTAGGTGAGGTTCAGTGGGCTGAGGTCCGGAGCCGATGACCAAGAAAGAATTCTTGAGACATATTTGCTGCAAAACGGTGGTTTATTGAGGCATGGGGACAGGACCTGTGAGCAGGAAGAGCTGCTGCCCCGGGTTGTCAGAGATGGCAGGTTAAGTACACAGTGGTTGGGGGAAGGTAAGGGAAAGGGAGGTTTCAACAGAGTTTTCATATGCTAAAGTGGAGTTGTCTTTTACCAAGCCATTAACATCACGATAGCTGGGAGATGCCTGTCTTGCAGGACTGTGATCTCTGCAAGTTAACTCTCTGTTTCTCATTTATGGCAGTCAGGGGTGCCTGAGGAATGTTACACATATTACCGAGGGGAGCGGGTGGAGAGGGGGTGCAATGTGCCAGCTTTTGCTTTGTCCTCAGTCAGCCTCCTGCTCCCTCATCAAGTTCCAAACCTTAGAGGGTGTTCGTGGGAGTGAGGGAGTGCGAGAGAGCGGGAGGGCCGGAAGGGCAGCGGGCCTAAGGGAAGGCGCCCAGCCTGCTCCTGCTCTTGTTTTGGAGATTCACGTGATCCTGCCTAATTGGCCGCCATAGAGCCTGAGTTCCCAGGGAGGCAGAAGCGTCCTTCACAGCTGTAGTTCCCAGGTTCTTCCAGCTGCCAGCCCCACCTTCCGCAGGAGGCTGGAGGCCCTGGGGGGACCACAACTCCCACAAGGCCCCACACTCCAACGGAGCCTGGCTGATAAAGGGGCGGGGTCTGCGTGGAGGGGTGGGACCATGATGCAGGGGCCTTGGGGCTCAGCGTCCCCAGGCGGCTTTCTGGAGCTCACGAGCTTTCTTATCGCTGGATTGGCATCTGGCAGCTGGACTCATTGGAGTCCTGGGGCGTCGCCTCGGACCGGCTCTCGATGGGTAGAGTGTAACGAAGTGTTAGCTTAGGAGGCGCAGTGCTAGGGACTGGGTAGCGCTGAAGCTGCTGGTTGTCCTGGGATTCCTGAGGAGGCTGTCTGAAAAAGTCACAGGTGCTGGTAGGGGAATCCTGGGGGAAAACTGGGGCCCAAACCAGCACTTTGAGCCTCTGAGCCAGAAGCCAACAATAACTGGGAAAAAGTCCAACTGTGCTGAGGTGCTTTACTTTTGGCTGAGAAGATAAGCAGGAAAGATAACAAAAATGGGATGTCTGTAGACCTCTACTGGAACTTTTAGGTCTGTCTTCTGTAATTCCTTACCTGTCATTCAGAGCTTTTTTCTTTTTCTTCCTTGGGTTGCCTTCTTAGAGAATTCCTTAGCTTGATATTCCATCTCTCTGGTTTGGTTTTAAGCAGTGCTCATTCTGCTATTCAACCCATCTCTTTGAAAGGTTTCTTTTTACTGCTGTTGCTATTTGTATTTCCAAGATACCGGCTAATTATTTTTATAACAGCCTGCTCTCATTTCATGATAAGATATTCTGGCTTATCCATATGATTAATTTAATTACATTGATGTTAATGTCTAACACTATTTTCCCCCCTTAGGTGCATATTCTCTCTTGAAAGAAAGGATAAAACATATTAAAGCTGTTCTTTTTTCCCGTGGCTTGATTTTTCTGAAACGTTTGTGATTGTTGGTTTATGTCTCACTCATTTTTATGTACCTCGAGAGTCACTGCTTTGTACTCTCTTTGCAGGAGGGAGGGGCATGAAGAGGATGAACTGCAGGGTATTTTTTTTTTCTTTTTAATGAAAATGGGTAGAATCAGGGTTTGTAACCTACTGGTCACCTGGGTACCCCACCCCATTCCTCCAGAGCCTCGTGATCATCGGGATTTTGCTTGTTTCTTTTACCCAAGCTCCCATACTGTCCAAGCTGGAAGCAAACATCCCATTTTCTACTTCCTGGAAGGCTATACTTTGGTGAAGCTTCGGTTCTAGTCTCTCAGCCAGTTCCCCTTTCATTTTCTTTCTTTTTCATTTTCTTTCTTTCCTTTTCATTCTGGGCTCCTCCCTCCAGGTTTGCACTGCCTTTCCTTATGTACAAATGGGGATAGTAGGAAAGAGTGACTGAGGAGCCCTTCCAGTTTTTTAAAAAGATTTTATTTATTTATTTGACAGAGAGAGCACAAGTAGGCAGAGCTTCAGGCAAAGGGAGAGGTACAAGCAGGCTCTCTGCTGAGCAGAGAGACTGAAGATGGACTCGATCCCAGGATCCTGGGATCCTGACCTGAGCCGAAGGCAGCCACTCAACCGACTGAACAACCCAGTCACCCCCAAATATTTTTTAGTATCTTCTTTTCAGTACTTCAAGGGGAACCAAACATCTTCACCAGGACTCTCAAAGATGAATGAAAAACCAGTAATAATTTGCTACAAAAGTGACAAACATCTGTTTTTTGTACTGCATCTAAACAACTAAATTTTAAAAATTAACATTATGGTAAACATAAGAATTTGCTGGACGTAATCCTTTGAAAGCTGGTGCTTGTATACTTTTACATCTCGGTCAGGCAAGGCACTATAGAATCATGGTGACCATCCATATTCTATACAAAAACTCTCAGTTCTATTAAGAACATGAAACAAGTGGTGCCTGAGTGGCTCAGTTGTTAAGTATCTGTCTTAGGCTCAGGTTATAATCCCATGGTCCTGGGATTGAGACCCACATCGGGCTCCCTGTTTGGTGGGAAGCCTGCTTCTCCCTCTCCCACTCTTTCTGCTTCTGTTCCCTCTCTTGCAGTGTCTCTATGTTAAATATATAAATAAAATCTTTTTTAAAAAGGACATGAAAGAAATTCTCCAGGGAGAGGGAAGAGAATAAAGTTCAAAATTAGAATAAGTTCAAATTTAAATTTGTACATCAGAAGCTCTTTCTAACTGCCTCTCTTACACATAATTCTACTAAAATAGCAAACCCAGTAGAGGACAAAATTGTTTGTTTCAAAATACATAGGCTTGGACTTTTGTGATGTCGATAGAAAATTACCCAGTTGCCTCCATTAATTGGTTAGAATTTTGAGAGGAAGCTTGTGTATAGAAACGGGGATTTCTAGTGAAAGACCCGCGGATCCCCTTACCCAAGAATCCAACACTGCCACTGGATGCAAACAGCAAGAGGTTTATTGTCACGCAGGTACCGGCGGGTGGTCGGCAGCTCCAGCTAACCGAGCACACCAGGCTGGGGTAGTGCAGGATTTTTATGGACAAACAAGTTTCGGGAGGGGCTGAGCTGACTGATTGATAGTTTGAACAGGCATACTTGGCGTCAGTGGAGTGGATCAGGGGACCCACGTGCGAAAGCAGACAAAGCAATCTTACAGAAGCAGAACTGGCCGGTTAGCCCACGCATGCGAATGAAAGCACTATCAGGATATTGAAGGCCTGGTTACTATCAAGCCAAGGCCATTTTCCCTTTAATGAGGTCCTAACATAAAGACAATTGGGAGTCTCTCCTGGTGAAATGTTACATTCCTGCTATCAAACGTAAGGTAACTTCTTTGTTGTAAATCTCAAGGACATTTGCAAACCAAGGGAGACTCCTACCCTGCAGGACTGTGATTTCTGCAAGTTAACTATTTATAATGCTACACATATGGAGGGGAGCGGGTGAAGGGGGGGGGGTGCAAGGCGCCAGCTTTTGCTTTGTCCTCAGCCAGCCTCTTGCTCCTTAGAGTTGAGGGTTTAAGCAATTTTTCATTTCTTAGCAAAGCATTAGAAGCATTATTATACAGAAGCCAGAAACAGCTGGGTTAAACACAGATTTTCGCTATTCGTTATCCTGTTATGCTGCTTGCTGACTCCCTTATCTATCGTCAGCTAGCTACAGTTTCTCAGTTAGCATAAGCTGGTTATAAAAAGAATGTTAAAACTTATAGGCTATAGTATAATTCTGACCTGGGGTCCTTCACTAGCACCGAGGGGCCAACAAACTGGAGGACGCTAACACTGCCTGCAATCTAGCAGCAAATCTCTGAGGTCACACGCTGATTTTGGATGGTCGCCTTTTCCCTCGGGGAGGGTACGACTGTTCAAAGTGAATGTGTGGGGGGAGGGACAAGATGGCGGGGGAGTAGGAGGAGGCGCCTTTTCAGCCTGTACCCCAAAGTGAGCTGATTACCTACCAAAGAACTCCGATCACCCATGAAATCAGCCTGAGATCAGAATTATACACGTCTGGATCTCTATAGGGGCAGAAGACACCAGTGGGCAGGTAAAGCGAAATGGGAACGGTGGCGGACTGATACCGGAAGATAATCAAAAGGAGGAGGAAGCCACCAGAGGCGACCGGTTGGAAAGTAATACCCCAATACAAGCGAGAGTGCCCTGTGTCTGGGGACCAGCGTTAACATGGAGACTGGTTGAAAGCACTCCAAAAGAGCAAAGGATCGCGGGGGGGAAATTGTGGGAATCTGGGCGGCTAGGGACAGGGGCTTAAGTCCCCGGTCCCAGGACAGCCTCCCTGGCGCTGAGGCAGAGAGAGTGCGGCAGAGAAACCAGCTCTTGGTCCCTAAGCCACCAGCGCGCCCGAGAATGCGTGGGTTCTAGTTCCTGTGAGGGGATGGGAGCCACGCCGGTGGGCAGAACTCGCGAGCCCTACCACAAAGCTTGAGATACACGCCCATGTCCCTCATGCTCCCCTGAGTTACAAAGGCCCAGCCGGCGCTCTTTGACCCGCGCCATTGTTTCAAAGCCTAAGCCGAGAGCCCCAAACTCTCCCGACAGAGGTGCGAAAAAGCCCAGCCTGGTGCTTACGGACCAGCACCCCGTTCTCAGTGCCCGAGATGCGCGCCCCCTCTGAAAGAGGTGCGCGCAAGCCAGGCACTCCCAGCCCGGGCCAGCGGCAAAATCTCAGTGTGGGATCACTGCTTGGAACCTCTCTGGCGATTGGGAGCTCCCAGACAGCTGCCACTGCCTTGGCTTTGGGTACAAGCAAAAGACCCTGCGCCCCCAGAGGTCTGCAACTTGGAACCTGTTCTGCCAGTGGCCAAGGGGGAACTTATTTAGGCTCTGCACCCAGACTGATGCTTCTCTCTGAGAGGGAGATCAGGGTGTGGTTTGTTTTCCTCTAAAACTACAAAAACCATCAAAGGCGGTCAAGGTGAGAGGGAAAAAAAAGTGAACAAGCATTAAAACCGCCAGAGAACAAAAGCCTGAAAAAAACCAGTTTCCTCAGTGCCCACCCCCTTGAGGGGGGTGGGAGGACTTAACTCAGGAAACATCATTGACTGACAACCCACGTGTCAGGCCCCTCCCCCAGAAAACAAACCAAGAAAGAAAAAATAAGAGGAAAAAAAAAAAAAGGACTACAAGAGAACAACCACTACTTCATGGGAAAACTTGTATTGTTCACTTGTTCCCACTATTCCGGTTCATTTTTTTTTTTTTTTTTTTACACATAGGTAATTTTTTTAACCTATTTACCATCACAGCGAGTTGTACAGTACATCAAATTCCATAATACCTTTCTAACCTGAATTTTTTGATACATACACCTATGTTTTTCTTTTGCATTTTTATTTTTTGAATTCCTTTTTTTAAATTTAGTTTAGTTTATTCCTTTTTATTTTTATCCTCTAATATTCATATAGAGTTAAACTTCAAAGTAATCCCCTTTCCCCAATCAATACTACCCCTATAGGTAAACCAATTTTTAATCCCCTTTATCTTAGGAAAGTTGAGTCCTTTAACAAAGATATCAAGATACATCCAGGAAGAATCAAAACAACCTTCCTCACACACACTGAGAATTTATGAGAACTCTCCCATCTTCTTCCACCAGTGTTTCTGTGTTTTTTGTGTTTGTCCTGATAGCATATAAATTTTACACTTGTGGTTCTTTTTGACGAGGTTCTTTCTTTATTTGCATATATATATATATACACATATATATATATATACATATACATATATATATATTTCTCTTGTCATATACTTGTATCGGTCTTTTTATCTCTTTTTGTTTGTCTACTTCATAAATCTTACCTTGGGGCCCATCTGGGCTGAAACTTCTTTTTCATCTTCCCTTTCTTTCCTCTCTCTCTCTCTCTTTTTTTCTTCTTTTCTTTTTTTTTTTTTTCTTTTGTCTCTCGTTTGGGTGGGAATCCTGATTGCTCAAAGTGAATGTGTATATTTGAAGAGAGGACCTCAAGACCTCTGGAAGTCTGCATGCCTCATTCACTGGGCAGGGGACTTCCTGCTTCAGGTATTTGCACAATAGACTCCAGTTAAAGTCCACCTTCAGCTACGAGTCAAAGCCATGATTGTTAAGAACACAGAATAGGGTCCTACGTAGCATACACGATGTGACCAATAGGCATCAATGGTCACTCAAGGGTTCTGGTACATTGTTATCCTCCAGTAGATTATAGAGGTAAAAAACATCTGAAAGAAGGATGAATACCCAACTTTTGTAGCAACATGGATGGGACTGGAAGAGATTATGCTGAGTGAAATAATTCAAGCAGAGAGAGTCAATGATCATAGGGTTTCCCTTATTTGTGGAGCATAACAAATAGCATGGAGGACAAGGGGAGATGGAGAGGAGAAGGGAGTTGAGGGAAATTGGAAGGGGAGGTGAAACATGAGACTATGGACTCTGAAAAACAATCTAAGGATTTAGAAGGGGTGGGGAGGAGGTAGGGGGGACGAGGTGGTGGGTATTGGGGAGGGCATGTATTGCATGGAGCACTGGGTGTGATGCAAAAACAATGGATACTGTTACACTGAAAAGAAATAAAAAATAAAAAAAAATTTAAAAAAAAATCTGAAAGTTTCCCAGGAAGCAGTGGGTTTTGTTTTGTTTTGTTTTGTTTTGTTTTTTAGAAAGAGGAGGAGGATGGGTCACTAGACTTTAAGAGGTCATGAATAAAGCAGGAGAGATAGGAACTGAATCATAAACTTTTGTCATTAGCTTGGCAGGAGTTGAGGTATAGGGTCCCAAGTCTGCATGGAGGTGGGTAGGTCACAGGGAGATAGTGAGGTTAGTACTTCGAAGGGGAGCTGGCATGTGGGCTTGGGTATCAAGAAATCACCAATGTAATTAAGTGGGATAACCATGTTTGTAGTTTGTGTGTGTGTGTGTGTGTGTGTGTGTGAATTCTTCATAGCTGGGGATACTGAGTTAGATGGTTATTGATCCCCTATCCAATTCCAACATTCCTAGTATTCATGACTTCTCTGGCTCAAATATTAGCAATGGCTATGGAGAGAAGGGTTAGACCCAAAAGCATGGAGCACAGTGTATAGAAAGTTTCTCCCAAGCCTGAAAGAAGGCTTTATCAGTATATTTTTGTCTACTCAGCCAGCTATACCAAACACAGGCTGGGGGGCTTAAATGACAGAAATATATTTTCTCACAGATCTGGAGGCCAGAAGTTCCAGATCAAGGTGCCAGCAAGGTTGGTCTCCAGTGAGCCTTTTCTTGTTGGTGTATAGATCACTGTCTTTTCAACTGTGCCCTCAGGTGACCTCTTCTCTGTGGGCCCCCAGATGGGAGGTAGGGGGAGTGCTTTCATGTGTTTCCCCCTTATGAGGACACCAGTCCTAGCAGATTAGGACTCCCGTGACCTCACCAAGCCTTCAGTACCTCCTTCTAGGTAGGCCCTATCTCCAGATGCAGTCACACTGGAGATTAGGAATTCTATATATGACTTTTGTGGGGACACAATTCAGTCGATAACAATTAGTACAGGAGAAAAACCATGGAGAGAATTCTAGAGGAGTCACACGGTGATGTTATAAGGTAAGTGGGTATAAAAGAGCACCTCTGAAGTCCAATAGGTCATTAGAGCTAGAGGCCGACAGGAAAGTCCCGTACGTGCCACAGTTTTGAGTTTGATGCAAGCGCAACTCTGAAGGGAAGATATTTGGGAGGCCTTAGCCAACCACTACTTCTAGCCAGGGGTGATTCTGGAGGGAATATCTCTCAGAGTGCTGCCTAGAATCAAGACTTTGGGGTTGGAAAAGTGCCACTCCCAAAGCTGGAGAAGGATGGTGCTGTAAGTTACTTGAAGAGTACTGTTCTGGGAGATAGGAGATCTGGGGTGTCCTCTTTGTTCTGCTGCTGACCAGATGTGAAAATGCAGGTTAACTCCCTAACCATCTCAGTTCTACCACCATGGGCTGCTGTCATGTGTCCCAAGCCCCAGAGTTAGTTTTATCCATAACCAGAAGCCGGTCTTTTAGTTCCCAATCTCTTAATCGGGCTGATCGTCATAATATATAGCGGACACGTGACAGCCACAGGGGAGAAGTAAGGGTTGTCTTCCCCTCAGGGAGAGTGGAAAGGCTCTAGGAGAGGGCATACCAGTAGGCCAAAGGCAGCCAGTGCCGGGGAGTGGAGCCACGGGGAAGAGTGTGCTGATGACAGCCTTGTGGAGGGAGGGCAGAAAGAGCCACCACCATGACACTTGAGTTATATAGATCGAGCTTGGGGACAGAGAAGGGATCAGGGCACGGTAGAGCAGCAGCTGGCAAAGTGATTCCGTTGAGCTTAAGCTCATAGTGCCTTAGCGAATTAGAATGGGAAATACCTTGCTATTGTCTGTGACTCTGTGATTGTGTGAGTATGAGTGACAGAGTGGGGACAAAGAGAGAGGGAGAGAGAATACATTAAATTTTAAAGAAGGACAATAAGGGATGCCTGGGTAGCTTACTCAGTTAAGCATCTACCTTTGGTTCAGGTCTTGATCCCAGGGTCCTGGGATTGAATCCCATACCAGGCTCTAGTGGGGGGCCTGCCTTCCCTCTGCCTGCTGCTCCCCTTGCTTGTGATCTCTCTCTTCCTCTGCAACAAATAATAGTAAAAAATAAACAAGGGCGATAAGTTATGTTTACTTTTGTTTCTGATGCCAGACATAGGTTCAGAGGATTGAAGAGGGAGATCCAAGGAGCTAGCCTCTCAAGAGGAGTGAATACCTAGTCACTGGTAAGACCCCTGGTCCTGCAATACAATATGGCTCCTGTGATCTGGGTCCTGTTAAACGCCTCTCGCCATCCTTAACCCGATAGTTTGATTCTTCATTGCGTTCAGTGTGGGGAACTGGGAGAAGCTATGACACTTGGCGCTTTGTGGGGGAATTTTAGTAGTATAAATAGCAATAGTCATCAGTTCTGGAGCACTTCCATGAATCTGCTGCAGGCACTGTGCTGTGACCTGGGTTTAGAGCAGTGAGATAAACATAGAAATAGATGTGGGCTCTGTTTCCAAGAAGCTGAAACCCACTATTCTCCTTGTCCCCTTCCCATTCTGTCTTCTTCAGCCCTTGTGCAATCCCACCAAGCAGGAAGCTTGCTTCTCCCCCTCCTTCTGCTGCTCCCCCTGCTTGTGCTCTCATTCTCTCTCTCTATGTGTCAAGTAAATAAATCAAATGTTTTAAAAAATTATTTAAAAAGGCAAAACAAATAACCATTTTGCTAGAGTGATTTTCTGAATGCAGTTATGGGCAGTGCTGGGTACTGAAGAAGATGCTCTGCTGACCAGAGGAGTGGGGAAATTACAGAACAAATTCCACAGGTCATTGAATATATCACTTTCATCACCCCACCCATAGCACTCATTAATCTCTATCCCAGCCAATCTGTTGGTTATAAAAATGAGCTTTCTCCAAACTGACAGGCAGTTCTCATTTTAGCAATGTAAATCATTCTGATCTTTATCACTAATGTGATCTAATCCTGTCTAGTAAAGAAAGCTTGAGAGTTCTATAGCTCTGTAAACATTTACGAAAAACAATGGACTCAACTCTAATTACTTTTTAACTAACTTGACTTGCCAAGGGAAGGAGAAAGTAAATATTAGAAATCCTACCACTAAGCTCAAGTTGCAAGTTATACCTGCCAAGATGTGGTTCAAAATATAAGTAGCCAGTCTCCTTAGAAGCCTTTTACCTTCTTATATCTGTTATGTTGGGTAAATGAGTAGTTACTAGAACAGTGATCGCAATTCAGCTTACCCTCAGAAGTATAAATAGATTACATGTTTATCCCGGTAACTGGACACTGATATAGAATTATTCACTGGCTGATTCCTAGATCAGAAACCACAAAAAATTTTTCTTTTTTATGGAAGTATGGCTGTTACAATAGTCTCACCTGTACCACATAGTGATTGACTTAACTACTCTATACGTTACAGCTCTAGATGTAACATTTTAATAAAACAACAATATCCTTGATGGTATCATGGAAATGTAAATGCCTTGTGCACTTTTCTTAATGTGTATAATTACCTAAACATCATAGTAAGTGAATCAAGGCCATTGTCAAGCTTCCGTCAGGAGAGTCCTTAACTAGAGGGATTTCCCATTGCTCTCAGGATGATAAGCTCTGAGTTACAGGTTCCATTAGTTGGCCACACACATTTGGAGCCTTGTGGACTTTCTGACAGCTGAGCAGCATATCTCTGTTTCAAGCATTGTGATCCCTGTTCTTACTGCAACAGTGACAGTTGTCACTTTTCCTGTGACCCCTGTCTTTAGGAAAGTGTCTGACTCAGAAATTCGAATCAGTACCCCCCAAAGGGATTTTCAGGAGAACCACCTCAAAGATGATCACCTGAGATACTGTCAAGAAAAAAAAAAAAACTGAAATTCTAAGCAACATCCATAATAAGTCTTTTCATGTTGATAAGGAAAGATTTTCCCCTAAATACCAGATAGGCTCCATGAAAGTGAGATCTTTACCTGTTTTGTTCACCGTGTCACCAGTCCCTAGAAGAGAGCCCAAGACATCACTCAAGATTAGGTTGCTTTGAATGAATCAAATGAATTAATGAACTGTGGCCTTTGATAGTGAGGTAGTTTATGGTCCTTAGGCAAGAGATGGGATTTGTGTTGGGATTTCAAGAATGGAAGGGGCCCAAGAGAAAATGGAGAAGCTAAATGTGAAAGTATGCAATTTATTGACTGGAGTAGGTCTGAATACATTTCAAACATAATTAAACTATGGCTGTGGGTCTATATGGGTTTTCATAATTTTCCCTTGAAAATGTTAGGCATACAGATGTCATCTCCAGTGAATTCTCCTTGTCCGTATACAGAATCACCAAAAAAGAAAAAAAAAAAGGCATTCTGACTGTCCTCAACCCATCCACTCCAGGATTGTAACTCTTTTTTCCCTTTTTCTTTCTGACATCATGGACTTTCCAGTTGACCTCTCCCATCTTGGGTCCCACTTTCATTAGCTGTAGAAGTCATGCGATGTTTGCGATGTGAGGGTGGCAATATTCTCTGACCTTTGATTACAATATGTCTTTGAAAGCCAGTGTTTATTCTGCTTTTACAGTATTTCTCCATTTGAACTGGCCACCTTTTAAGTGGTCATTAGCCACATGTGGCTACTAGCCATGGGACTTGGACAGCAGAGGTGTGGAAAGTCGCACATTCTTCCACTCAAAGGATATTGTGAGTTATGCTACATCTTTTTTTTTAAGTGTCTTTTTTAGGTATTTAAATTCAATTAACCATTAGATAGTACATCATTGGTTTCAGAGAATTTAGTAACTCATCAGTTGTGGATAACGCTTGGTGCTCATCACATCACGTGTCCTCTTTAATGCCTATCACCCAGTTACTCCATGTCTCCCACTCCCCTCCCCCCCCAGCAACCCTCAGTTTGTTTCCTATAGTTAAAGGTGCCTCATGGTTTGTCTACCTTTCTGATGACTCCCATTCAGTTTTCCCTCCCTTCCCTCTGATCCTCTGTACTACATCTTAATCTCAACAGTAAAGTCAAGCAGTGGTAGTAATTCAGTCATGGAGTCATGCATATTCTAAATCTGATGAGATGGATTCCTATACCGCCTTTGTCTCTGCTAGAGCGCTTACATTTGTTATATTATTGCTGCTATGTTCATGTTTCTCGTTCACTGAATGTCTGATAAAAGAATTAGTAAAATGTATGACTGCAGAAAATACAATGGTCATGGATGATGAAGATTTTCTCCTTGACCAGACTTGAGTCAAGTTCCTCTGAGTCCTCTTTCTGTGAGCCTTGATCTCAGGCTCCGCCCACTTAGCCCAGTTTTAGCAAGAAACCTGCTTAGTCAATTTTTCAGCAATCTCCTATCCTACTCTTGATATCTGATCAAATTCCTTATCTCTCACCCTTGGTATCTTACCACTCTTTTTTTTTTTTAAAGATTTATTTATTTTGACAGAGAGAGAGCCTGAGCAGGGGGACTAGCAGAGGGAGAGAGAGAACCAGACTCCCCACTGAGCAGCAAGCCCAATGCCAGGCTTGATCCTGGGATCAGATCATGACCTAAGCCAAAGCCAGAGAGTTAACCAACTGAGCCACCCAGGTGCTTCAGTATCTATAACGCTTAATATCTGATCAAATCCCTTATTCCCAGGGCACCTGGTTGGTGCAGTTGGTTGAACGTTTGACTCTTGGTTCTGCTCTGGTCATGATCTCACGGTCCTGAGATTAAGCCTCACCTCAGGCTCTATGCTCAGTGAAGAGTCTGATTAAAATTCTCTTTCCCTCTCCCTCTACCCCTATCCCTGCTCCCTCTTTCTAAAATTTATTAATAAGTCTTTTAAAAAATTCCTTATCCCCTGCTCTCAATAGTTTATGACCTTCCTTCAACAATATTAATGTCCAGATGGTTTAGCCAGAATCCCTTCACCCTTACCCTTGATGTTCCATCTTAATTTTACATTCAGTCACCCCTACCATGCTCTTTACCTATAAATCTCCATTTGTCTGAGCTGAGCCAGATTTCTCTCCCATACTATAAAATAAAATCCCATCGTAGTAGCATCCCTTGAATAAAATCTTCCTTACTGTCTTTAATGGGTGTCACAAATTTTTTTTTCTTTAACAGTCAGGAGGGTACTAATGGAGTACCATGACAAAAGGCCTAACTTCCTATAATGGACATTTCTGGGTTTACCTGACAAATACTCTTTTTCTCTTCTAAGGAAAATTTCCAGTTCTCAGTATAACTGCCCACTGGCCCAGGGGTGGACAAGTGAGTCAGATGAGACCAAAATGAAAATTCTGTTGAGACACTGGACCTTGAGGATTCAAGCCAAGGACGAAAAAGTGTTGGTACTCCATTATTCTGATGGTCCATTAACTCTTGCTTTTTTGGTTCCTGTGTCTATCACAGCCCCTGCCTTTTTGAAGATAATGACCACTCATCTGAGTACACAGTTCACAGAATCCCTTTGCAGTGGCCCATGCGGGCCAAGGTAGTAGAGCATAATAGATCTCTGTAAGTTTTTAAAATATGTCTTTGTCCCTGTTGCCCATGGCCATTAAAAACAAAAGGTCGGGGGTAGGCAAATATTGGAAAAGGTGAAGTTATAGCTGCTCACTGATTTTGTGATTGGTAGAGAGAAAGCAACACATACATACAGGGCCAGTGGGTGAGTGGAGGAAACATCTTTGGCTCTAGGAGGAATGGGGGAAGGAGAAATATTAATAATCTTTGTCTTTGGAACTGCCCCTGAAGACTTCCCCACACAGGAAAATGACCTAGTGTGACTCTCCTAAACTTCGGCAAGCCCCTTAAATTTAACTGACATCTAGATCTGATACTCCCTGCTGGATAACTCTGATCATTATTTGGTTGTTACTTATTTTATTTTAAAATTATTTTTAAAGAAAATTTTAATCTAAATACAATTAATTAACATATAATACTAGTTTCAGACATACAGGTTAGTGATTCATCAGTCTTTTATAACACTCAGTGCTCACTGTATCACATGCCTTCCTTAATGCCCATCACCCAGTTACCCCATCCACCCATCCCCCTCCCCTCCAAGAACCCTCAGTTTGTTTCCTGTGATTAAGAGTCTCTTCTGAGGGGTACCTGGCTGGCTCAGTGGGTTAAGGCCTCTGCCTTCAACTCAGGTTATGACCTCAGGGTCCTGGGATCGAGCCCCGCATCAGGCTCTCTGCTCTCTGGGGAGTCTGAGTCCTCCTCTCTCTCTCTTCCTGCCTCTCTGCCTACTTGTGATCTCTGTTTGTCAAATAAGTAAATAAAAATCTTTTTTTTTTTTAAGTCTCTTCTGGTTTGTCTCCCTCTTTGACTTCATCTTGTTTTATTTTTTTCCTTTCCTCCCCTATGATTCTGTTTTATTTCTTAAACTCCACATATGAGTGAGATCATATGATAATTGTCTTTCTCTGACTGACTTATTTCTCTTGGCATAATACCCTGTACTTTCATCCCTGTTGTTGCAAATAATTGCCATTTATTTTAACTCGACAGAGAAGGCCACTAGAAACAGCAGGCTCCTGTCCCTCCATGCAGAACATCTGTCAACAACTATGGACATCTTTTGCTCCCCCATTCCTATGAATGTTGCTCAGTTGTTACATGGCATGGACAAATGCTGCTGGCTGGTGGCATGGACACACTGGACAAGCTTGGCCTTCGGTAAAACAAAGACTGGATTCAATTACTCAAACTGAAACAGGAATGCTTGGATGAACAAGCCTGCCAGGAAGTCCCACTGGAGGTACTCAACCTGTGCCCCTTCCCTCTTTGGACCAAGAACCTGACCTTGAGAGATGAATGGCTTATCCAAGGTTATGGCAAGGTTACACAGAGCTGAAACTAGACACAGGTGTACATGCTTATTGATCAAGGCTGGCTGTGAAATGGAATTGCCTCAAATCTTGATTCTTTTTGCCACTTCTTATTCTCTGACCCTGTTTTTCCATAGTTTAGGATGTAGGAATAATAAAAATATCAGCTAATGGGGTATCCTGACTTTTTGATGTTTTAGTTCTTGTCAGACATTTACCATAATGCTTAGCACATGGATATGTGTGTGCACACACATGCACATGCTTGACACTCAAAAGATTGTTCCCTGATATTAACTTTATCAGTGCACTTTGCATCCACCACCAATTGGCTGTTTTGTCACAAACTGATTAAAGCAGAACTGTCAAGTGAGGAACTTCAAAGCCAAAGCATTAAGTGCTTTGAAAAACCAACACCTGGGAGGGTTTGTCTCAGAATCTGTGATTAGAAGACAGCAAAAAGAGACTTTGGGGACACAGTTCACCCCTTCATGAAGCAGCCATTCAGAACTTTCTCAGAAGGGCTAATGCCTAATCTTCCAAAGACCAGATACAGTCCTTCTGTATCTCTGACTACAGTTTTTAGTTTAAAATCTAATTTATCTGATATGAGAATCACTACCCCAGCCTTCTTTTGAGGCCCATTGGCATTAAAGATGCTTCTCCATCCCTTTACTTTTGTCTCGAAGTATCCGTAGGTTGAAAATGTGTCTCACTCAGACAATATATGGATGGGTCTTGTCATTTTATCCAATCTGCAACCCTGCGCCATTTTATGGATGCATTTAGGCCATTCACATTAAGAGTAATTATTGAGAGATACGTTTTTATTGACATTGTGTTGCCGGTGAAATCTTTGTTTCTATAGGTTTTCTCTATATATTTCTGTTCAATGATGTTCTTGGTTTTTTTCTCTTTTATAGAACACCTTTTAATATTTCGTGCAGTGCTGGCTTGGTGGTAACATATTCTTTTAAACCTTGCCTATCTAGGAAGCTTTTTATCTCTCCATCCATTTTGAATGTCAGTCTTGCTGGATAAAGTATTCTTGGCTGCATGTTCTTCTCATTTAGTTCCCTGAATATATCTTGCCAGCCTTTCTGGCTTGCCAGGTTTCTGTGGACAGGTCTGACGTTATTCCTTTTTTTAAAATTTTTTTTAAGATTTTATTTATTTATTTGACAGAGAGATCACAAATAGGCAGAGAGGCAGGCAGAGAGAGAGGTGGAAGCAGGCTCTCTGCCGAGCAGAGAACCTGATGCGGGGCTCGATCTCAGGACCCTGAGATCATTACCTGAGCCGAAGGCAGAGGCTTAACCCACTGAGCCACCCAGGAGCCCCAGGTCTGACATTATTCTGATGGGCTTTCTTCTGTTCATAAGGAATCTTTTCTGCCTAGCTGCTTTCAAGAGCTCCTGTCTAATATTATGATTCATCAGTTTCACAATCAGGTGTCTTGAAGTCTTAGTAGATTCTATGAACTTGGGGGAAGAATCTTCTGCCTCTAGTACATGAACGCTGGTTCAATTCACCAGATAGAGAAATTTTCATGGAGAATTTGTTCAACTATATCTTCTATCCTTCTTTCTTTCTCCTTCCTCTCAGGGATTCCAATAATTCCTACATTGAAACGTTTCATGATGTCATTTATTTCCCTAATTCTGTTTTCATGGCTTCTAAGCTGTTTGTTCCAGGATTCCTCCTGATCCTTTTTCTCTATCTGTTTGTCCTCCAGATTACTAATTCCATCTTCTGCCTCAGTTACCTTAGCTTTTAGAGAATTTAGATTAGATTGGAACTCATTGAGAACATTGTGAACATCATCCCTGGTGGCTTTCACTTCTGCCCTAATCAATTCCATTTTGTTTTCAATGGCTTTCTCCAAGCTAGCTATTGTCTGGATAATGGTTAGCCTGAATTCCCTTTCCAACATACTGTTTATGTCCATATCCAATAGCTCTGATGGAGAGGGCCCAGTCTCTGAATTTTTCTTCTGTTGGGCATTCCTCCTCCTAGTCATTTTGGTGAGAGATGGCTGAATGGATGTGTAGCTGAATGTATCAACTGTGGTGCAGGCAAGGTGCACTCTAGAATGCTTCTGAGCAATTGAGCGTCCCCACCAAAAAGAAAGAAAAAAGAAAGAGAGAGAGAGAGGGAAAAAAAGAAAGAAAAATAAAAGAAAGAAAAAATAAAAGAGAAGGCCCAGCCCGAATGTAAACCAAATGTAAGGTTTATAAAGTATACAAACAAAAACAGAAAACAAAAAGACTGACAAAAGTAGAAGGGAAGAAAAAATAAATAAAAATAACCCAGTGAAAATGAAGCCCAAGTATAAGATTTATATACTGTCAGAACAAAAAGAAATATACAGAAACACTGACAGAATAAAAAGATGGGAGGGTTGTCATACATTCTCAGTGTGGTTCAGGAAGGTTATTTTGATTCTTCCTGGATGTATCTTGGTATCTTTGTTAAAGGACGCAACTTTCCTGAGATAAGGGGGGATTAAAACTGGTTTACTTATCGGGTGGCACTGATTTGGGAAAAGGGATTTCCTTGAAGCTTATCTCTATATGATTACTTAAAAAGTAAAATTACATTAAAAAATAAAAATATAGAAAAGCAATGGAAAAACACAGGTATATGTATCAAAAAAGTTTAGGTTAAAATGTTATTATGGAATTCGATGTACTGAACATCTCATTGTGATGGTAAATAGTTTAAAAAGTAATATACATAAAAAAGAAAAGAACGAGAATAGTCAGAATGAATTAAAAATAAAAGTTGTATCTATGAAGTAGTGGTGGTTGTCCTCTTGTTTTTGTTTGTTTGTTTTAGCTGGCTTTCTGGGGGAGGGGCCTTCCACGTGCTTTTTCAGGGAGTCTTGCTCACGTTGAGTCCTCCTACCCCCATCAAGGGGTTGGTCTCTGAGGAAACTGGTTTTTCAGGCGTTTTTCCTCTGGAGGTTTTTTTGTTTGTTTTTTCTTCCCTTGGTGGCTTTTGGCGGTTCTTTGGAGGTTTAGAGGAAAGCAAACAGTACCCAGACCTCCATCTCAGAGAGAAGCCTCAGTCTGTTCCCCTCTGTGTGCTCCATGGGCTTAAGTGCCTGTCCCTAATGGCCCAATTCCACCAATTTCCCCCTAAGATCTTTTGCTCTTTTTGAGTGTTTTCAAGCAGACTCCAAGTTAATGCTGGTCCCCAACCACAGGGCACTCTTGTACTGGGGTATTACTTTTCAATGGGTCACTTCTGGTGGCTCTCTCCCCCTTTTGTTTATCTTCTGATATCAGTTTGATGTCCCACTCCACTTTACCTGCCCACTGGCATCTTCTGCCCTGATAGGGATCCAGAAGTGTATAATTCTAATCTCAGGCTGATTTCATGGGTAATCAGAGTTCTTTGGTAGGTAATCAGCTCACTTTATGGGACCCATTGAAACAGCGCCTCCTATTTGTCCATCTTATCTCCTCCACACTCTCCATTCATTCTTAATGTCTCTCTTGCCAGATAAAGGATTCTTGGCTGCATAGTGTTCTTATTTAGTATCCTAAATATGTCTTGCCAGAGGTTTCTACCTTCCCAGGTGTGTGTGGATTGGTGTGACATTATTCTGATGTTCCTCCATCTTTATGGAAGGAATCTCTTCCCCCTAACTGCCCTTAAAATGGTTTCCTTGGTTCTAAAATTTTCAAGTTTTATTATTACATGCCTGGGCATTGGTCAGTTCCCCTTGATTTTGGAAGGGGTCCTGTCTTCCTCTAGGAACTGAGTGCTTATTTCATTCCCTAGATTAGGGAAATTCTTGGCTACAACTTGCTCAAATATATCTTCTAGTCCTCTCTCTCTCTACAGCCCCTCAGAGATGCCAACAATTCTGACACTGGAATGTTTCATGGCATCATTTATTTCTCTAATTCTGTTTTCATGGATTTTAAGCTTTTGTTGCAGGTCACCTCCTGCTACCTATTTTCTATCAGTTTGTCTTCAAGATCGCTAATTTGTTATTCTCACTCATTTGCCCTATCTGGTAGAGTATCTAGATTAGATTGAATAGCATGATAGCAGTTTTAAATTCTGCCAGATTAGCCGTCACTTCTGCCCTTAATGTGTATTTGTTTCCATTAGAAGTTTTCTCCAGCCTGACTGTTGTCTTCATAAATGTTACCCTGAAGTCTGTTTCTGATATTTTGCTTATATCCATATCCATTAGATCTGCAGGAGATGCTATTGTCTCTGGGGTTTTTTTTTTGTTTTTTTTTTTGTTGTTGTTGTTGGGTGTTCCTCCTCCTAGACATTCTATGGAGTTGTGGTTGAGGAGATGTACAGCCAAAGGCATCTACCACAATACCTCCAAAGTGCACCCTGGGAAGGTTTGTAACAATCTAATGTCACCACCAAAAAACAAACAAAATAAAAAACAAAAACAAACCGCACAAAAACCAACAAAAATGAAACCTAAGCAAACAAACAAAGACTGACAAAAAAAAAAGAAAAACAAACCCAAGATAAAAGACTGACAAAAAACAAAAACAAAAACAAACCCAAAATAAAAGTGGGGGGGGTGATGGGAAGTTGGCTATAATATCTCAATATTGGTGAGGAATTGTATTTCAGTTCTTCCTGGGTGTATTTTGTTCTCTTTTCTGGAGAACTCTACTTCCAAAGATACATAGAAATTAAAACTATATATATATATATATATATATATATATATATATGTATATGTATACACATATATAATAAATTAAATTAATCAAATTAAATAATTAAATAAAATAAATTAGATATGTTAATTTAATAAATTTTAATTTACACTCACATATATATAAAGGTAATATTGAATAGAGGAAAGAGGACTACACTGAAGCTTCTATCTTTATATATAAGAAGGAAAAAAGTGTATGTATAAATAAAAAAGTATATGTACAAAAAGTGTATGTATGAATAATTTATTAAATTATAATAAATTTTAATTTACACACACACACACATATATAAAGATAGTATTGAATAGGGGAAAGAAGGAATACATTGAAGCTTATATCTCTATATATAAAAAAGAAAAAGAAAAAGCTATATGTATGAATAAGTTCAAGTTAAGTTATTCTGGAATATGTTGTACTAAACATCTAGTTGAAATGATAAGTTGGTTAAAAAAAAAGACAAGAAGCATGAGAAAGAATTAAAAAAGAGAGAGAGAAAAGTTGTATCTAAGAAATATACAGACCATGAGGCAACACCAGGAGGTTAATATACTGTTTTCCCCTGGTATTGAGGTTTCGCAATTTTATGGGGACCCTGTTGTTCTTTTGTTCTTTTAGTTTGTCTTCTGAGGGAGATGCCTGCTGCATTGTTTTTCAGGTAATTCTGTCTCAATGCAGTTGTCCTACCCCCATCCAGGGCCCGGGCTCCAAATGGCTTTTCACACCTTTTTGCAGGGGCAGAGCCAACTAAACTGTCCATACCATGACCCCCTCAGAGAGAAGCTATAGTCTGCTCCCCTCTGAATCCTCCAGAGCACACAGATGCCCTCTCCATAAGGACCACTGAAAACCACAGCCTCCCACAGATGGTGTGTGCCCCCAGCAATTGTCTCAATGCTCAACCCAGGCCCCTGTTTTTCTCTGTATCACCGTGCCACCTAAACTGTAAGCAATCTTGGTCCAGGCAAGCCTGGGCCCTGGCAGCTGCTGTTCCCAGGAACATAGACTCCAGTCCCCACTGGGTCCTCTCAGGTGTGGGCAAGTGGTGGCTGTGGTCAATCCCAAGACCATGACCTTAGGTCCATGCCTATGACCTCCCAGTCCCAGCATTTTCCCCTTATGCCCCTTTGTAATGTTTGCATGCTCTTATCAGTCCCTTCCCATCTCACAGATACCAGTCTCCAAACTATCTCTGGTCTCCAAGCACAGGGCGTTTTTCACTGGAGTATTACTTTCCAGTGGCTAACTTCTGTTGGCTCTCTCCCACTTCTGTTTATCCTCTGATATCTATCTGGAAAATCCAAAATATGTCCTTTGTACCTCTAAATTGATTATCCCTTGCCCCCATAGAGATCCAGACATGTATAATCTTACATCTCGGGCTGATTTCATGAGTGTTCAGAATGGCTTGGTAGATTTCTAGCTAAATTCAGGGGACTTCTCCACCATCTTGGTGGCACAGAAAAACTAGGTTTTAAAGCAAAGACTGTAACTAGGGATGAGGAAAGGTACTACCTAATAATAAAGGGGTCTATCCAACAAGATCTAACAGTTTTAAATCTTTATGTCTGCAACTTGGGAACAACCAAATGTATAAGTCAATTAATAATAAGCACAAAGAAACTCATCGATAGTAATACAATAATGGTAGGGGACATTAACACCATACTCACAGCAATGAACAGATCCTCTAAGCAGGAAATCAACAAGGAAAGAAGGGCTTTGAATGACAAACTGGACTAAATGGACTTGACAGATATATTCAGAATATTTCATCCTAAAGCAACAGAATACACATTCTTTTCAAGTACACATGGAACATTATCCAGAATAGTTTAAATACTGGGTCACAAATCAGACCTCAAGTGCTACAAAAAGACTAAAATCATTCCATACATATTTTGAGACCACAATGTTGTGAAACTTGTGGTCAAGCAGAAGAGTAATTTTGGAGATTGGAGATTGAGGAACATCCTACTAGAGAAAGGGATAACAAGGAAATTAAAGAAGAAATTAAAAAAACAAATGAAAATGAAAACACAACGTCCAAAACATTTAGGATATAGCAAAAGTGGTCATAAGAGGGAAGTATGTAACAATACAGACCTAACTCAGGAAGCAGTAAAAAAAAAAGTCTCAAATACAAAGTCTAATCTAACGCTTAAAGGAGCTAGGAAAAGAAGAGCAAATGAAGCCTAATCTCAGCAGAAGAAGGGAAAAAATAAAGATTAGATCAGAAATAAATTATATAGAAACAAAAAAAAGTAGAACAGATCAATGAAACTAGGTGCTTGTTCTTTGAAAGAAATACTAAAATTGATAAATCCCTAGCCAGACTTATTAAACAGAAAAGAGAAAGGAACAAATAAATCAAATCACAAATTAGAGAGCAGAGATCACAACCAATACCAAAGAAATACAATTAGAACATTATGAAAAATTACATGTCAACAAATTGGGCAATCTGGACAAAACTTATAAATTCCTAGACACATATAACTGCCAAAACTGAAACAGTGGGAAATAGAAATTTGAACAGACCCATAACCAACAAAGAAATTGAATCAGTAATAATAATAAAAAAAATCTCCCAACAAACAAGAGTCCAGCACCAGATGGCTTCCCAGGGGAATGCTATCAAACATTTAAAGAAGAATTAATATCTGCTCTTCTCAAACTATTCCAACAAGAAAGAAAGAAAGAAAGAGTAAAAGAAATAGAAGGAAATATTCCAAACTCATTCAATGAAGCCAGAATTACCTTGATTCCAAAACCAAAGAATCCACTAAAAAGGAGAATTACGGGAGGAGGGGCAAGATGGCAGAGAAGTAGGAGACCCTGTTTCAACCAGTCACCTAAATGGAGCTAAATATCTACCAGAGCACTCTGAACACCCAGGAAATCATCCTGAGATGTAAGATTATATACTTCTGGATCTCTATGGGGGCAGAAGACATCAGTGGAGAAGTAAAGCAGAGTGGGAATATTCGGACTGGTATTGGGGGATAAATAGAAGGGGAAGGGAGCCACCAGAAGTGACCCATTGGAAACAGACACATAGACCAGTGGAACAGAGTAGAGATCCCAGATATGGACCCTCAACTCTATGGTCAAATAATCTTTGACAAAACAGAAAAAAATATACAGTGGATAAAAGACAGTCTCTTCAATAAATGGTGCTGGGAACACTGGACAGCTATATGTAGAAGAATGAAACTTGACCATTCTCTTACACTGTACACAAAGATAAACTCAATATGGATAAAAGACCTCAACGTGAGACAGGAATCCATCAGAATCCTAGAGAAGAACATAGGCAGTAATCTCTTCCATATCAGCCACAGCAACTTCTTTCAAGATATGTCTCCAAAGACAAAGGAAACAAAAGTGAAAATGAACTTTTGGGACTTCATCAAAATCAAAAGCTTCTACACATCCAAGGAAACAGTCAAGAAAACAAAGAGGCAACCCATGGAATGGGAGAAGATATTTGCAAATGACAGTACAGACAAAAGGTTGATATCCAGGTTCTATAATGAACTCCTCAAACTCAACACACGCAAAACAGACAATCATATCAAAAGATGGGCAGAAGATATGGCCAGGCACTTCTCCAATAAAGACATACAAATGGCTATCAGTCACAGGAAAAAATGTTCATCATCACTAGCCATTAGGGAGATTCAAATTAAAACTACATTGAGATATCACCTTTCACCAGTTAGAATGGCCAAAATTAGCAAGACAGGAAACAACATGTGTTGGAGAGGATGTGGAAAAAGGGGAACCCTCTTACACTGTTGGTGGGAATGCAAGTTGGTGTAGCCTCTTTGGAGAACAGTGTGGAGATTCCTCAAGAAATTAAAAATAGAACTTCCCTATGACCCTGCCATGGCACTCCTGGGTATTTACCCCAAAGATACAGATGTAGTGAAAAGAAGGGCCATCTGTACCCCAATGTTTATAGCAGCAATGGCCACGGTCGCCAAACTGTGGAAAGAACCAAGATGCCCTAAAATGGATGAATGGATAAGGAAGATGTGGTCCATATACACTATGGAGTAGTACGCCTCCATCAGAAAGGATGAATACCCAACTTTTGTAGCAACATGGACGGGACTGGAAGAGATTATGCTGAGTGAAAAAGTCAAGCAGAGAGAGTCAGTTATCATATAGTCTCACTTATTTGTGGAGCATAACAAATAGCATGGAGGACATGGAGAGTTAGAGAGAAGAGAGTTGGGGGAAATTGGAAGGGGAGGTGAACCATGAGAGACTATGGACTCTGAAAAACAATCTGAGGGTTTTGAAGGGGCGGGGGATGGGAGGTTGGGGTACCAGGTGGTGGGTATTATAGAGGGCAAAGATTGCATGGAGCATTGGGTGTGTTTCAAAAATAATGAATACTGTTATGCTGAAAATAAAAAAATAAATTAAAAAAAAAAAGTAATACACCAATGTGAAAGTGCCCTGTGATTGGGGACCAGCATTAACTTACAGTCTGGTTTAAAAGCACTCAAAAAGAGTAAAAGATCTTAAGGGGCAACTGGTGTAATTGGGAGGTCATGGGCATGGGCATAAGCCCACAGACCCAGGACAGCCACTGACAGTGACTGCCCAACAAAAGAGAGTACAGTGGAGCCTCTGTGGACCCTGAGCTCACAGCATTTTATTGGTTACATCACCACTTGGTTGGGCGCACTCCTGCCCTGCAATGAGAGTCTGATGTGGGCACCAGCTGATATTCTTTAGGAACCTGGCCTTCTGTCACCAGTGAGGGTCTGGTCACTCCCAGCCTATGCCTGGGAGAACCCTGCACAATCTCAGGTTGGGTTAACTTCAACAACCTTTGTGACAGCATGCTCTGAGCACACCCTGCATAGGCCTGGACCCCAGACAGCAATCCCAGAATAGGTAGCCACTGGGAGTGGGCTCCCTGGACAAATATCACTCATAGTTTTAGTGGTATGGGGGTGCAGAGACAAATGGGGGCATCAGGTGACCACTGAGAGAGTGGCTAGGGGTGCACACCACCAGTGGGAGGTTGTGCTGTTTACCAGAGTTTGCAGAGGGAGAGTCTGTGTGTTCTGGATCACCCAGAGGGGAGCAGACTGAGGCTTCTCTCTGATATGGACGTCTGGGTGCAGTTTGCTTTAAACTAAACCTCTGAAAAGCCACAAAAAAGCTGCCAAAGAACAATAAACCTCCAGAGAACAAAAGCCTGAAAAACCGGTTTCCACAGAGCCCAGCAACTTGATGGGGGCAGGACAACTCAACCCTGTAAGATTGATTGAAAAACAATAAGGAAGGACCCTCCCCCAGAAGGCAAACCAAAAGAACAAGAGGACAACCACCAAGGGGTACCCATAAAACTGTAAAACCCCAACATCAGAGGAAAACAATGTATTAAGCTCACTGTATTGCCTTAAAACCTGTATATTTCATAGATACAAGTTTAAAAAAAATTTGTTCTCATGATTCTTATTCTTTTAATTTTTAAAAAATTTTAAACATACTTACAATTACAACTAGAGGTTTAATACAACATATTCCATAATAAATTTTAACTTGAACTTTTTACATACATAAACCTGTGTTTTCCTTTTTCTTTTCTTTTTTCTCCTTTTTAAATATACATATAGACATAAGCTTCATGGTAATCCTTTTTTCCTATTCAGTATTACCCCTATATATAAACCACTTTTAGTTTCCCTGTCTCTCTGGAAAGTTGATTCCTGTAACAAAGATATCAAGATACACCCAGGAAGAACCAAAATAACCTTCCTCACCTAAATTGAGTATTTATAACCATCCTCCTATCTTTTTCTCTGTCAGTGTTTCTGTGTATATGTTTTTGTTCTGATATTATATAAATCTTATTCTTGGAGGTAATTTTGGCTGGGTTCTTGTTTTTTTTCTCTTGTCACTTACTTTTGTTGGACTTTTGGTTTGTCCTTTTTTTACCTTATAATCTCATTTTGGCTGGGTTTTCTTGCTTTCTCTGTCTCTCTTTTCTTTTCTTTTTTTTTTTTTTTTTTGGTGGAAATGCCAGTTGCTCCGAAATGTTCCAGCGTACACCTTGCCTAGATCATGGTTGCTATAGTCAGCTATACATCCCCTCAACTACCTCTCACCAAAATGGCCAGGAGGAGGAACACCAAACAGAATAAAAATTCAGAGACTGTGCCTTCTTCATCAGAACTAATGTATATGGACATAAACAGGATGTTGGAAAGGGAATTCAGGGTAGCAATTACCCAGGCAATGGCTAGGTTGGAGAAAACCATTAGTGACAACATAGAGTTTCAATGGGCAGAAGTGAGAGCCAACCTGGCAGAAGTTAAAAACGCTATCAATGGAAAGGAGAAGGGAGTTGAGGGAAATTGGAAGGGCATGTGAACCATGAGAGACTATAGACTCTGAAAAACAACCCGAGGGTTTTGAAGGGGCGGGGGGTGGGAGGTTGGGGGAACCAGGTGGTGGGTATTAGGGAGGGCACGGATTGCATGGAGCACTGGGTGTGGTGCAAAAACAATGAATACTGTTATGCTGAAAAGAAATAAAAATTTTAAAAAATGGAGAGATGAAATTATACAGAAATGGAAATATGTTTACAATATATGATGAACTGAGAGAAATGTTGGAAAATACCATTAGTGAAACAAAACTTAATTTGGAAAAAAACGTATGTGTATATGCTGTAGAAGTGTCAGCCATTCAAACACTAGAATGTTAACACTGACATCTTTGGTAAATGAAGAGTGATACGCACAGATATCTTTAGTTATTAGCTCATATATTACAAAAATACAGAAGCCAACACAATATGTCAATAAATACATACATTTTGTAAAACCATCTTGAACAATTTGATACACTATCCACTGTGATGCTACAGAATAAGAATGAGTTTGATTCTCCTCTTCTTCTTGGTGAGAAAAAAAATCATACTTTTTTAATTAAGAAGGATTTCAAATGAAAACAGAAATGAAAAACTAATGTCACTTCTGTGACATCACAGAAGACTGCTTTTAAACTTCTTCCCTAAGATAATTTAGGCTTCTGAAAGATTTAGAATCAGAAATTTGATAGTGGTGATATTTGGCAATTGTTAAATTTAGAGTCATATTTACATACATCAATCTTATTAAAAAAGGAGACTATTATTATTTCTTCAAAGTTTGAGAAACTCAAGTTGCCTGGGTGGCTCAAATGGTTAAGCATCTGCCTTCTGCCTTCTACTATTTGTACTGTCTCTGTCTCTCTCTCAAATGAATAAATAAAAATCTTTAAAAAAAAAAAAGCTATCAGTGAGATCCAATCTAACCTAAATACTAATCTAATCTAAATCTAAACAGCTAGGGTAACTAAGGCAGAAGATAGAATTGGTGACCTAGAGGGCAAACTGATAGAGAAAAAGCATCAGGAGAAGGCATGGAACAAAGAGCTAAGAAGCCATGAAAACAGAATTGGGGAAAGAAATGACACCACGAAACGTTCCAACATCAAAATTATTGTGATCTCTGAGGGGATGGAGAAAGAGGAGACAAGAAGATATAGTTGAACAAATTCTGGATGAAAATTTTCCCAATCTGGGGAATGGAACCAGCGTTCATTTCCTAGAGGTAGAAAGAACACCCACCAAGATCAAGGAATCTAGAAAGACCTCCAGACACTTAACTGTGAAATTCACGAATCCTAATTTTATACAAGAGCTTCTGAGTGTAGCTAGGGGGAAAAGATTCCTTATGTACAGAGGAAAGTCCATTAGGATAACATCTGACCTGTCCACAGAAACCTGGCAAGCTAGAAACGACTCTCAACACATATTCAGGGCACTAAATGAAAAGGACATGCAGTCAAGAATACTTTATCTAGCAAGGTTGACATTCAAAATGGTTGGAGGAATAAAGAGCTTCCAATACTGGCAAGGTTTAAAAGAGTATGTGACCACCAACCCAGCATTACAAGAAATATTAATGGGGGTTTTATAAAAGAAGAAAGACCCAAGAGTGACATAGAACAGAAATTAACAGAGACAATCTATAGAAACAAGGACATTACAGGCAACATTATGTCAATAAAAATGCATCATTCAATAATCACACTCAAAGTGAATGGCATAAATGCTCTCATAAAATGGCATATGGTTGCAGATTGGATAAAACAAAAGGACCCGTCCATATGCTGTCTACAAGAGACACATTTGGAACTTAAAGATACATCCAGACTGAAAGTGAAGGGATGGAGAGGAATCTGTCATGCCAACAGACCTCAAAAGAAAGCTAGGTTAGCGATTCTCATATCAGATAAATTAGATTTTAAACTAAAGACTGTAGTCAGAGATACAGAAGGACACTACCTCATTCTTAAATGGTCTATCCACCAAAAAGATCTAACAATTGTAAATATTTATGCCACAATATGGGAGCAGCCAACTACATAAGCCAGCTGTTAATCAAAATAGAGTCATATTGATATGAACACATTCATAGCAGGGGATCTTAACATGCCACTAGCAGTAATAGATTATCCAAACAGAAAATCAATAAAGAAACAAGAGCTTTGAATGACATATTGGACCAGATGGACCTCATAGATATATACAGAACTTTCCCCCCACTAAAACAACAGAATACTCATTCTTCTCAAGTGCACATGGAACCTTCTCCAGAATAGACCACATACTGGGTCACAAATCTGTGCTCAACCAATACCAAAAGACTGAATTATTCCCTGCATATTCTCATACCAGAGCGCTTTGAAACTGGAACTCAACCAGAAGAAAATGTTTGGAAGGAATTCAAACACTTGGAAGCTAAACACCACCTTGCTTAAGAATGTTTGGATAAACCAGAAAATCAAAGAAGAACTTAAACAATTCATGGAAATCAATGAGAATGAAGACAATTTGGTCAAGAGCATATGGGATATGGCAAAGGCAGTCCTAAGGGGGGAAATACATAGCCATCCAAGCCTCCCTCAAAAAAAAAAAAAAAAAAAAAAAAAAAAAAAAAAAAAAAAAGAAAGATAAAGAAAAGAAAAGAAAAGAAAAAGAAGAAAAATCCAGAACACACCAGTTCTCTTTACACCAAAAAGAACTAGAAAATCAACAACAAATTAAGCTAGCCCCATGCACAAGAAGGGAACTAATTAAGATTAGAGCAGAGATGAATGAGTTAGAAACTAGAGATACAGTAGAACACATCAACGAACCTAGAAGCTGGTTCTTTGAAAGAATCGATAAGATCAATAAACCATTGGCCAAAGTAATCCAAAAGAAAAGAGAGAGAACCCAAATTAATAAAATTTTGAATGAAAAAGGAGAGATCACAACTAACACCAAGGAAATAGAAACCATCATCAGAAATTATTATCAACAGTTATATGACAATAAGTGAAGCAATGTAGAAGAAATCCATGCATTCCTGGAAACTGATACGTCCAAAACTGAATCAGGAAGAAATTGACAACCTAAATAGACCAATATCTAGTAGCGAGAGTGAAGTATTGATCAAAAACCTTCCAAAAAAACTAGATCCCAGGACTTGACGGATTCCCTGGGGAATTCTACCAAACATTCAAGGAGGAAATAATACCTATTCTCCTGAAGCTGTTTAAAAACAAAACAAACAAACAAAAAATACCAAAACTGAAACAGAAGGAAATCTCAAAACTCTTCCCAAGAATCCAGCATTACCCTGATCCCCAAACCAGAGAAAGAGCCCATCCAAAAGGAGAATTTCAGACCAATAGCTCTGATAAATATGGATGAGAAGGTTCTCAACAAGATCCTAGGTAATAAGATCCAATAGTACATTAAAAAGATTATCCACAATGACCAGGTGGGATTTATGCATGGGTTGCAAGTGTGGTGCAACATTTGCAAATCAATCAATGTGATAGAACAAATCAACAAGAGAAGAGAAAAGAACCACATTGTCCCCTCAATTGATTCAGAAAAAAGCATTTGAGAAGATACAGCATCCGTTCCTGCTTTAAACACTTCAAAGTATAGGGATAGAAGAAACATTCCTAACTTCAAAAAATCTATGTATGAAAAACCCAGAGGAATATCATCTTCAATGCAGAAAAGCTGACAGGCTTCCCTTTGAGATCAGGAACATGACAAGTATGCCCACTCTCACCACTCTTGTTCAACATAGTATTATAAGTCCTAACAACAGCAATCAGAAAACAAAGAGAAATAAAAGGTATTTGAATTGGCAATGAAGAGATCAAACTCTCTCTCCTCACAGATGACATGATACTTTATCATACTTTTGGGAAAACCCAAAAGACTCCACTTCTAAACTACTAGAACTCATACAGCAATTCAGTAATGTAGCAGGATACAAAATCAATGCACGGAAATCAGTTTCTTTCTTATACACTAAGAATGAAAATACAGAAATGGGAATGAGAGAATTGATTCCATTCACTACAGCACAAAAAAATCATAACCTAACCAAAGAGGTAAAGGATCTGTAGTCACGGACCTACAGAACACTCATGAAAGAAATGGAAGAAGACACAAAAAGATGGAAAAACATTCAATGCTCATGGATAAGAAGAATAAACATTGTTAAAATGTCTGTAGTGCCTAGAGAAATCTATACCTTCAGTGTCATCCCAATCAAAATTCCACTGGTATTTTTCAAAATGCTGGAAGAAACAATCCTAAAATTTGTATGGAACCAGAAGAGACCCTGAATTGCTAAGGAAATGTTTGAAAAGAAAAACAAAACTGGGGGCATCACATTGCTTGATTTCAAGCTTTGCTGCAATGCTGTGATCACTAAGACAGCTTGGTACAGGCACAAACAGACACATAGGCCAGGGGAACAGAGTAGAGAGCCCAGATATTGATCTGCAACTCTGTGGTCAAGTATTATTCGACAAAACAAGAAAAAATATACAGTGGAAAACAGACAGTCCCTTCAATAAAATGTGCTGGGAAAATTGGACAGCTATGTATGGAAGAATGAAGCTTGACCAATTCTATTACACCATACAAAATGATAAACTCAAAATGGACAAAAGACCTCAATGTGAGGCAGGAATCTATCAAAATCCTAGAGGAGAGCATAGGCAGTAACCTCTTTGATATCAGCCACAGCAAAGTCTTTCAAGGCATGTCTCCAATGGTAAAGGATACAAAAAAAAAAAAAAAAGAAAGAAAGAAAGAAAGAAATTTTGGGACTTCATCAAGATCAAAAGCTTCTGCACAAAAAAGGAAACAATAATCAAAACAAACAGGCAACCCACAGAATGGGAGAAGATATTTGCTAATGACAGTACAGACAAAGGGCTGATATCCAAGATCTAGAATCAACTCCTCAAAATCAACACTCAAAAAATGGGCAGAAGACATGAACAGACACTTCTCCAATGAAGACATACCAATGGCCAACAGACACATGAAAAAAAGTTCATCATCATTAGCTATCAGGGAAATTCAAATCAAAACTACATTGAGATACTTCATTACACCAATTAGAATGGCCAGAATTAATAAGACAGGAAACAAGTGTTAGAGAGGATGTGGAGACAGGACAACTTTCTTACACTGTTGGTGGGATACAAGTTGTTGCAGCCACTTTGGAAAACAGTGTGGAGAGTCCTTAAGAAATCAAAAATAGAGGTACCCTATGACCCTGCAATTGCACTACTGGTTATTTACCCCAAAGATACAGATGTAGTGAAAAGTGTAGTGAAAGGAAGAGCTGTCTGTACTCCAATGTTCATACCAGCAATGGCCACAATTGCCAAAATGTGGGAAGAGCCAAGATGGCCTTCAACAGACACATGGATGAAGAAGATATGGTCCATGTATACAATGGAATATTATGCCTCCATCAGAAAGGATGAATGCCCAACTTTTGTATCGTCATGGATGGGACTAGAGGAGATTATGCTGAGTGCAATAAGTGAAGCAGAGAGAGTCAATTATCATATGGTTTCACTAATTTGTGGAGCATAAGTAATAGCATGGAGGACATTGGGAGAAGTAGAGGAGAAATGAATTGGGGGAAATTGGAGGGGGAGACAAACTATGATAGACAGTGGACTCTGAGAAACAAACTGAGCATTTTGGAGGGGCAGTGGGGTGAGGCCTTGGGTGAGCCTGGTGATGGGTATTAGGGAGGGCATGTATTGCTTGGAGCACTAAGTGTGATTTATAAACCATGAATCTTGGAACACTGAACAAATAAAATAAAGTTTAAATTTTAAAAAGAGGGGAATTAAAACCCCATATCCCTGATGACATAAATGCAAAATATCTCAAACAAGAAATCAAATTCAACAGTACATTAGTACCATTATTCACCACAAACAAATGGGACTGCACAGATGGTTCTACATCCACAAATCAGTCAATGTGATACACCACATTAATAAAAGAGAGGATCACAACTATATGATCCTCTTAATAGATGCAGAAAAAAGCATTTGACAAATACAGCATCCTTTCTTGATAAAAATCCTCAATGAAGTAAGGATAGTAGAACATACCTCAACATCCTAAAGGCAGTATATGAAAGGGCCACAACCAATATCATCCTCAATGGGGAAATCCTGAGACAGGAATGTCTACTCTCACAATTACTATTTAACATAATACTGCAAGTTTTAGCCTCAGCAATCAGACAACAAAAACAAATAAAAGGCGTCCAAATTGGCAAGGAAGAAATCCAACTTTCACTACTTGCAGATGACATGATACTCTATGTAGAAAACCCAAAAGACTTCACTAAAATATTGCTAGAATTCATACATGAATTCATCAAAGTTGAAGAATTCAAAATCAATGTGCAGAAATCTGTTTTATTTCTTTTTAAAAAGGATTTATTTAATTATTTATTTTGGAGTGAGACTAAGAGAGCATGGACAGGGCAGAGGGAAAGATTCCCATACAGACTCCCCATTGCACACAGAGCCTGATGCAGGCCTTATGCTCATGTCCTTGATATCATGGCCTGAGCTGAAATCAGCTCAGATCAGAGCTTAGACAACTGAGCAACCCAGGTACCCTGAAATGTAACATTTCTATACACCAAAAACAAAACAGCAGAAAAAGAAATCAACGTATCAATCCCATTTACAAATGAACCAAAAACAAGAGATACCTAGGAATAAACCTAGCCAAAGGAGTAAGGGATCTGTACTCTTAAAACTATGGAACAGTTCTGAGAGAAACTGAAAAGGAAACAAAGAAATGGGAAAACATTCCATGCTCATGAATTGGAAGAATAAGCATTATTAAAATGTCTAGCCTACCCAAAGCAATTTATACATTAACTGCAATCCCCATCAATATACCAGCAGCATTTTCAAAGAGGTAGAGCAAACAATCCTAAAAATTCTATGGAACCCCAGAAGACTCCAAATAGACAAAGCAATCCTGAAAAAGAAAAACAAAACTGGGGACATCAGAGTTATGGACTTTAAGCTATATCACAAAGGTTGAGTCATCAATATAGTATAGTACTGGCACAAAAATAGACACAATGGAACAAAATAGAAAAAAAATGGAACAAAATGAAGAGGAACACAATAGAGAAAAAGAAAAAGAACAAAATGGAGAACCGAGAAATAGCCCCACCACTATACAGACAACTAATACTCAACACAGAAAGAAAGAATATCCAATGGGGGAAAAAAGAGTATTTTCAATGATGATGTTGGAAAAACTGGACAGTAACATGCAGAGGAATGAAACTACACTGCTTTGTTATACCATACACAAAAATAAACTCATTGGGGCACCTAGGTGGCTCACTTGGTTAAGTGTCTGCCTTCTTCTCAATTCATGATCCTGGGGTCCTGAGATCAAGCCCCACATAGGGTTCCCTTTCTCTTTGCCCCTCCCTCAGCTTTTGATTTTTCTCTCTGTCAAATAAATAAGTAAAATCTTTTTCAAAAAAGATAATTCCATGAACAACTTTACACTCAAGTACAACAGTTTAGAAGAAATTGACCAATTCTTAAAAAGAAAATGATTAAAGCTTTAATAAAGATGACATATTTCTTCTTTGAGGGTTTAGTAGAATTTCCTAGGTAATCCATCAAGCCCTGGACTATTGTTTTTTGGGATGTTTTTGAACATTGCTTTAATCTTAACACTGGTTATTACTTTGTTCAAGTTGTCAGTTTCCTCCCGTTTCAGTTTTTGTAGTTTATAGGTTTCCAAGAATGCATCCATTTCTTCCAGGTTGCTTAATTTATTTACATATAGTTCTTGATAATAACTTCTAATAATTATTTCTATTTCCTTGGTGTTACTCACAATCTCTCCCCTTTCATTCATAATTTTATTCATTTAGGTCCTTTCTCTTTTTATTTGCATAAGTCTGGACAGGACTTGATCAATCTTATAAATTCCTTCAAAGAACCTGCTTTTTGTTTTGTTGATCTGCTCTACTGTATTTCTGGTTTCTAAGTCATTGATCTCTGCTCTAATCTTAATTATTTCTCTTCTCCTGCTTGGCTTAAGCTTTATTTGTTATTCTTTAAGGTATAAAGATAATTTGTGTATTTGGGATTTTTCTTTTTCTTTTTCTTTTCTTTTCTTTCTTTCTTTCTTTCTTTCTTTCTTTTTTTTTTTTTTTTTTTTTTTTTTGAGTAAGACTTGGATGACTATATATTTCCCCTTTAAGACTGCCTTTTCCATATCCCTTAGATTTTGGATTGATGTGTTTTTGTTCTCACTGGTTTCCATAAATTGTTTAAGTTCTTCTTTGATTTCCTGGATGACCCAAACATTCTTCAGCAGGATGGTCTTTAACTTCTAAGTTTTTGAATTTCTTCTGAACTTTTTCTTGTGGTTAGGTTTCAGTTTCAAAGCACTGTAGTCTAAGAAATACAGGGAATAATCTCAAATTTTTGGCATCAGTTAAGACCTGGTTTGTGATCCAGTATGTGTTCTATTCTGGAGAAAGTTCCATGTGCACTCGAGAAGAAAGAGTATACTGCTGTTTTAGGGTAGAATGTTCTATATATATCTATGAGGTCCATCTGGACCAGGGTGTCATTCAAAGCTCTGTTTCTTTGTTGATATTCTGTTTAGATTATCTGTCAATTTGTGAGAGTGGGGTCTTGATGTTTTTCATTATTAATGTATTATTATAAATATGTCTCTTTATTTTGGTTAGCATTTGGCTTATGTAGTTGGTTACTCCCATGATGGGGGCATAGATATTTACAACTGTTAGATCCTTTGTTGGATAGACCCCTTAAGCATGATATGGTGGCCTTTGGTATCTCTGACAATGGTCTTTAACTTAAAATCTAACTTGTCTGATATAAGGATTGCTTCCCCAGCTTTCTTTTAAGGTCCACTGGGGTGATAAATGGTTATCCACTCCTTCACTTCCAGTCTGGAAGTGTGTTTGGGTTAAAAATTAGTCTCTTGTAGACAGCATGTGAGCAGGTCCTGTTGTTTTATCCAATCTGCAACCCTGTGCCACCTAATGGGAGCATTTAGGCCATTCACATTGAGAATGATTATTGAAAGATGCAATTTTATTGCCATCATGTTGCCTGTGAAGTCCTTTTTTCTATAGACTTTTTCTGTAATTTTCTGTTCTATATCACTCTTGAGGTCTTCATTTATAGAACACCCCCTTAATATTTTTTGCAGAGAAGGCTTCATGGTCACATATTCTTTCAATTTATCTGGGTCTTGGAATCTGCTTGTCTCTCCATCCATTCTGAAAGACAGCCTTGCTGGATACAGTATCCTTGGCTGCATGTTCTTTTGGTTTAGTATACTGAATATGTCTTGCCAGCCCTTTCTGTCTTGCCAGGTTTCTGTGGACAGGTCTGAAATTATTCGGATGTTCCTCACTCTGTATGTAAGAAATGTCTTCCCCCTTGCCACTTTCAAGGTTATTTCCTCAGATCTAAGACTTGCAAATTGTACTATTATATGTTGTGGCATTGGTCTGTTCTCATTGATCCTCCTTTCTGCATCTTGGACACTAATGCTTATTTCCTTCCCCAGATTAGGGAAGTGCTCACTACAATTTGCTCAAATTTATCTTCTGCACCTCTCTGTCTCTCTCCATCCCCTCCAGGACCCTGATAATTCTGATATTGGAATGTTTCATTCAGTCACTAATCTCTCTGTTCATTACTTGAGTTTTTATTTTTATTTATTTATTTTTTTAAATTTCTCTTCAGTGTTCCAGAATTCAATGCTTATTCCTTGGGTTTTAACTTGTTTTTCCCATGCCGCCTCAATTTCCTTCTTTTCTGTCATCTTGTCCTCTATCTCAGTAATTCGTTCTTCTACCTCATTTACCCTGGCAGTCAGAGTATCCAGTTTAGACTGCATTTCATTTATAGCATTTTTAAGTTTGGCTGATTAGTTCTCATTTCTGCTCTTAGAGATTCTATATTGCCATTAATATTTTTCTCAAGCCTAGGTATCACCTCGATAATTGTTACTCTGAAGTCAATTTCTGATATTTGCTTATATCCATATCCATTAGTTTTGTGGAAGAGGCCATAGTCTCTGAATCTTTCCTTTGTTAAGGGTCCTCCTCTTAGTCATTTTTTTTGAGAGGTGGTTGAGGGAATATACAGAGTCCAAATTATTGACCACAACCCAAGCAAGACATACCTGTTCTATAGGGACCTTAGGGTTGTTGGCCTCTTATTCTTCCACCCTGTCCTCTGGGGAAGAAGATATTTGCAAGTGACACTATGGGTAAAAGACTGGTATCCAAGGTTTATAAAGAACTGTTCAAACTCAACACCCAAATAACAAATAATTGGGTAAAAAAATGGGCAGAAGAAATAAACAGACACTTCTCCAAAGAAGACATACAAGTGGGTAAAAGACACATGAGAAAATGTTCAACAACATTAGCCATCAGGGAAAGTCAAATCAAAACCACATTGAGATACCACCTTACACCAGTTAGAATGGCAAAGATTAACAAGACAGTAGACAACAAGTGTTGGAAAGGATGTGGAGAAAGGGGAACCCTCTTAAACTGTTGGTGGGAATGAAAGTTGGTGCAGCCACTTTGGAAAACAGTGTGGATGTTCTTCAAGAAGTTAAAAATAGAACTACCCTATGACCCAGCAACTCCACTGAGTATTTGCCCCAATGATACAGAAGTAGTGAAAAGAAAAGTCATATGCACCCCACAATGATTATATCAGCAATGTCCACAATAGTCAAACTGTGGAAAGAGCCTAGATGCCCTTCAACAGATGAATGGATAAAGAAAATGTGGTCCATATATACAACAGATTATACTCAGCCATCAGAAAGGATAAGTACCCAACTTTTGCATCAACATGGATAGAACTGGAGGAGATTATGCTAAGTGAAATAAGTCAAGCAGAGAAGAGCAATTATCACATAGTTTCATTCATTTGTAGAACATAAGGAAGAGTATGGAGGACATTAGGAGAAGGAAGGGAATAATGAAAGGTGGGGGGAAAATCTGAGAGAGAGAGATGAGAATGAAAGACCTATCGACTCCAAGAAGCAAACTGAGGCTTTTAGAGGGGATGGGCGGGTGGGGGCGGGGTATGTGTGAGCCCAGTGCTGTGTTTTAAGGAGGGCACGTATTGCACGGAACACTGGCTGTTACATGCAAACAATGAATCATGGACTACATCAAAAACTAATAATGTACTCTATGGTGACTAACATAACATAATAAAAAATATTTCAAAAAGATGAAATAGATATGAGCAGTTCCACATCCATTAAAGAAATGCTCTTCATTATGTAAAAGCTTCCACAAAATAAATATTCTGGCCTAAATTGTTTCACTGGAGAATTCTACCAAACATTTATATACATAACACCAACCTTATGAATTTATACAGTCTCATCCAGAAATAGGACAGGTGAGAATACTTCCCAACTTATTTTATGAGGCCAGTATCATCCTCGTACTACCTTACACCAATTAGAATGGCCAAAATTAATAAGACAGTAAACAATATGTGTTGGAGAGGTTGTGGAGAAAGGAGAACCCTCTTACACTGTTAGTGGGAATGCAAATTGGTGCAGCCATTTTGGAAAACAGTGTAGAGATTCCTTACGAAATTAAAAATAGAGCTTCCCTATGACCCTGCAATTGCACTACGGGGTATTTACCCCAAAGATACAGATGTAGTGAAAAGAAGTGCCATCTGTACCCCAGTGTTCATAGCAGCAATGGCCACAGTCGCCAAACTATGGAAAGAACCAAGATGCCCTTCAACAGATGAATGAATAAAGAAGATGTGGCCCATATATACTATGGAGTATTATGCCTCCATCAGAAAGAACGAATACCCAATTTTTGTATCAACATGGAAGGGACTGGAAGAGATTATGCTGAGTGAAATAAGTCAAGCAGAGAGAGTCAATTTTCATATGGTTTCACTTATTTGTGGAGCATAAGGAATAATACAGAGGACATGGGGAGATGGAGAGGAGAAGGGAGTTGGGGGAAATTGGAGGGGGAAATGAACCATGAAAGACTATGGACTCTGAGGAAGTAACTGAGGGTTTTGTAGGGGAGGGAGGTGGGAGGTTGGGTGAGCCTGGAATGGGTATTATAGAGGGCACGTATTGCATGGAGCACTGGTTGTGGTGTATAAACAATGAATTCTGGAATGCTGAAAAGAAATAAAAAAATAAATAATTTTTTAAAAAGTTAGAAAAATAAAGGAAATCTACAAACCAATATTTTTCCTCAACTACATGAAAAATTCCTCACAAAATGTTAACAAACCTGATCCCACAATGCATAAAAATAATTATATACCATTACCAAGTCAAGTTTATTCCAAGGATGAAAGGCTGGTTCAACATTTGAAAATATATGAACATAATCCACAATATGAACAGGTTAAAGAAGAAAAATCATATGACCACATCATTTAATGTGGAAAAATCATTGAACCAAATCCTGCATCCATTCCTTATAATGACTCTAAGCAAACTATGAATAGAGGGGAACTTTGTGAACCCAGACAAAGGACATCTATGAAAAACCTACAGTTAACATCATGGTGAACTGTGTGGCGAAAAACTCAATGTTTCCCCCCAAGACTGGGAAAAGGCAAAGACATCCATTCTCACCACTCTTATTCAACATAGTTCTGGGAGTTCTATCGATTACAGTAACTCAAGGAAGGGAAATAAGGCATACAGATCAGAAGGGAAGAAATAAACTTGCACCTATTTGCAGAGAACATGATTGACTATGCAGAAAATTCCCAAATAACTTACAAAAAGCAAAAAAAGTCCTGGAACTAGTGAGTTCAGCACTGTGACAGGATATAAGACCAACATATAAGAAAAAATCACATTCTACATACTAACAATGAACACATGGAAACCAAAATCAAATCCTGATGACTTTGACAATTGCTCTGAAGAAATTGAAGTACTTTGGTACACACTTAAAGTATGTATGTGATTTATATACTGAAAACTACAAAATGTTGATGAAAGAAATAAAGAATTTAAATAAATGTAAAAACATGCTATGTGCATGAGTTAGAAGACAACACAGTAAAGCAGTCAATTCTCCCCAAATTGATATACAGATTAACACAGTTCCTAGTAAAATCTCAGCAAGGTTTTTTTGTAGACCTAGACAAGCTTATTCTAAAATGTATATAAAAAGTCACAGGCCCTAGCATAGCTAAAACAATCTTGTCATGGAAGAGTAAAATAGGAGTAATTACTCTTCCCAATAATGAAGCCTACAGTATAACTACTGTGATGAAGACCTGTACACAGATGTTCATAGAAGCTTTATTCTTTTTTTTAAAAAAAGATTTTGTTTATTTATTTGACAGAGAGATCACAAGCAGGCAGAGAGGTAGGCAGAGAGAAGAGGAGGCAGGCTCCCCGCTGAGCAGAGAGCCCGATGTGGGGCTCAATCCCAGGACTCTGGGATCATGACCTGAGCTGAAGGCAGAGGCTTTAACCCACTGAGCCACCCAGGTGCCTCAAGAAGCTTTATTCTTAATAGTTAAATATTACATACAACCTAGATGTCTTTCACTGGGTCAGTAGTTAAACAAACATACATACCACAGAATCTCACTAAGTAATAAAAAAAAAAAAACGTGATACATGCAGCAACTAGGATGAATCTCAAGGGCATGCTAGATGAAAAGAGTGAATTCCAAAAGGCTTGGTTTCATTTATATAATTTTTAAATGACAAAATTATAGAAATTTAGAACAGTGTGGGGTTGCCAATGGTTAGAAACCAGGGTGAGTAGACTGGGAAGGACATGGATATGGCTAAAAAAAGGCAACATGAAAAAAATAGGCAATATAAGGTATCCTTATTGTGACAGAACTATTCTGTATATTGTCTGGGGTAGTATACATAAGAATTTGCACTTGTGATAAAATTATATAGCAGTAAATATACACATGTACACAAATTACTACAAGTAAAATCTGAATAAGATAGGTGAATTGTTTCAATGTCAATATCCTATTTGTGATATTGTACTATAGTCTTGCAAAATATTACCATTAGGGAGAACAGTAAAGTGCACTTTGTATACTTTTTACAACTGCATGTGAATATACAATTACCTCAATAAAAATTACTACTACAAAAAGTTCTTACTAATATTTTCCCTTCTTTCATCTTTAGCATCATAATAGCTTATTTATTGGCTGTTAATAAGGTTTGCACAAAGCCTCAGATAATGAATAGTTATGGGCCACTGGCTCAAACTAAGCTGAAACAGATATGCTTTTTAATGTTTCTGATCTTCAGATTCACTGATCATACTGGGACACTCTTGCACTTTCCTAAGAAGTCATCTGACATCCTATGAATTCCCTGCTGTTGTTAATGTGTAAGCAGGCTGCATGACCACTTCATAAGTGTGGTAGACAAGGCTGAAGAAGGAATTGGGTAAATATCAGCCTGAAAGAAATAGTTCAAAGAGTTGGACTATTCTCACTAAGATAAGGTGACATAAAGGATAGGATACCTGTGTTCAGAACTCTAAAAGGCTGTTTGGAGGCAAAGGAAGTGACCATGTTCTCTGCTTTTCTAAGGGTGAGCAAAGCTATGATCAGCAGTCAACCTCAGAGGTGATTTATAGGTGCAGATCTAGGTTTAGCAGAAAGACTAGCTGAACTGCCCGGTGATGAGATTTGCTGCTTGTATATAAAACATATATTTTGTATGTAAAGAATGCCCTATCATTGGGAGCATTTGAGCAGAAATAATTGAACACGTCTCAGAAATGTGGAAATTTCTTTTCAGTGTGCAGATTCTTACACCAAGGTAATCATGTGAAGCTGGGTTGCTAGTGCTTTATCTCAACACATCTCTGGTGCCCTCACTGACTTGTTGTTTTCTTTTTTTCTTTCTTTTTCTTTTTCTAATTGAAACCCTCCCTTCCTTGTGATTGGAAAGGAAATAGAAGAACTCTGATGTCTTGGGATCAGAGTGGAATAGCTTTGCAGGAAAATTCAAGTTACCATTGTTTGTGGGAACATGTAGTAACATAGAGCCCTTCAGTAATTTGGGAGATTGGCATGGATGCAGAATAAACTTAACCAGCCTTTAGTTCTGGCATTTTTGCATTATATGAAATATAGTTGTTTCAATATTTGGTTTTCCTAATAAACCATGAGATCCTTCAAGGATACCATGTCTTCAGGGATACCATGTCTGTCTTTTCTGTGTGTTCTTCCTGCTTCTAGAACTTTACACCTAGTGGCTACTTGATAGTTTCTCCATAAAATGTTTCTTGGACATGATCAGATCGTGGCATAGCTTGTATACCAAACACTAGGCTGGCATTTTTTCCCAGAGGTAACAGGGAGCTGCCTCCTACATTCCTTTTGGGTGACACCTAAAACAGATAATGTGACTATTTCTCAAAGTATCGCCGTATGACCGCCTTCATGTAAAGAAACCAAGAAGATAAGATGATACTTTTAAGAACTGAGCTTTTGACAAAGTTTCCAGTTCTGGAAGTATTTGGTTTGATGCTTTAGGTATGAGAGGAGTGGGAGAGGCTGTGGGCATTTTCTTTTCTTTTCTTTTTATTGTGCTATGTTAGTCACCACACAATACATCATTAGTTTTTGATGTAGTGTTCCAAGATTCATTGTTTACATATAATACCCAGTGCTCCATGCAATACGTGCCCTCCTTAATACCTGGCACCAGGCTCACCCATTCCCTCACCCCATCCCCACTAAAATCCTCTGTTTGTTTGTCAGAGTCCACAGTCTCTCATGTTTTATCTCCTGATCCCTGCCCCCTGCGGTAGAACTGAGGTTACTATATTGGGGAAGCCTTTATAAATGAGCAGGGCCTTCTCAAACTTTGCTTTAAAAACTTCTTCAACTTTACTGACACATGTTCCAGTGTGGGAGTCTCTGCTTCTCACTGTTCTCCTCACTCTTGGGAATGGAGGTAGGGTGGTGTGAGGGGAGAATAATGTGTTGCTGGACTTTCAAGAATGGAAAAAGGAAATTCAGAGAGGCTGAGTTAGAGAAGGAAAGAAAAGAGTAACTGATCCAGAGGGAGATGTAATAGAGGAGGCTGGGCCTTTTCAAGCCCTTTTGTGGATAGTTAGGAACACCCACAGTGCTGGAGCTTGGCCTGTTTCAATGGTGGAGATGCCTAAGCAGGGACAGACTAGAAGCCTGAGGCCTTGCCTCACCAAGCACCTGTCTATCTGTCAGTCAGAGCTTTCAGGACTTCCCTGCAAATGCCTTCCCCTCCTTTTTCTGGGATGGCTCCCAGAAAGACATTAGTAAGATAAGACTGCCCTTGGAAGGGGGGGTGAAGGATAGCCTAAAATTAACCTCTGAACCTGATGCCTAGCTTTTAGGCGGTGTTGTTAACAGTGGAAAGCAAGGACCCTGTCTGCTTAAGCCTCAGGGCAAATAGGGGTTCCCTGTGGAGGGGCTACCAGGGCCCAGTGCTTCATAGAAGGGCAGCAGCTGGCAGCGACTCCAGGCAGCCTGGCCTCAGGCTGAAGCCCAGTGAGTATCTGGAGCCTAAAACAAAATGATGTTTCTAGGCAGGAATGAACACTTAGGGTTGCAGGCCCATGGACCTGTAACCACCATGCTTCATAGGTTTTTCTTACTGGATCTGGTTTCTGGGAACACTTGGGAGATTGGTAGGGAAATCTGCCCATATAAGGAAGGAGGATTATGATAATGGATTCCTGCTATGTCTGTCCTAAGAAGGTGTGTGTGCCTAGGCTCTAGTTCTTGAGCGAAATTGTGTTTATACAATATAAGGAAGGTACAGATTTGTCTTTGCATCCCTGTGTGTTATATGTCTCTGTTGTGGGGTGCATCTGGCTGGACCCAAGGGCAGAAGGGCAGAGCTCCTCAGGTTGTGGGGAAGAAGGTAAAGCTTAAGAATAGTTTACTAATGCCTCAAGAACTTTTCCAGGGCCCACTAAACCCAGTCTCTTCCCTTCAGTTCTTAAAATGTATTCATAAAGCTAGAAGAGGGCCTTAGATAGAATTTAAAGGGTACAAAAACATGGATGAAGTAAACAACTACCTTTTTTTAACCTCTGATCTCTAACTGAAATTTACCATTTCCTTTCCAGGACGAGCAGACTGCAAAGGGCTATAGTATTACCAGTTCCTATAACTTGGTCATCAGAAAAAATCATATTTCATATCATATTACACTTGCAGATGAGATCTGGAAATGTCATTTATACTTATCATGACTTAAATTATTAATAGATCTTGGCATTTAGTGTGTTAATAAATAACATTTATTACTACCTCATGCAGTTTAAAAAATAGCTGTATTTCAATATAATTGGTTTCCTTTAATCTCATGTATTTTATTTTATATATTAAAAAACAATCTGAAAGGAGACAAAAAACTTAAACAAATTGCCATAAAGGTCAATGTCACAACAAAAGTTTTAAAACCTTTGCCTTTTGGGGATCAGGAAGGGGATCCTTGCATAGAATGGTCACATAATATCTCTTAGCTTAATAACCACAGCAAGGTGAAGTTAGACAATAGACTAATTAAATTTTTTTACCCTATCTGGTAAGGCACAGTTCACTCAAGTGTCCAAGTCAGCTGGGGTCCATGACTTGATCTTTCTTTGGAGGCTCATTAAATGGGCCCTGCTGTGGACTTCTGGTATGACCTTTGTGAGAGCTTCAGCATTTCCTTCCATACTCCCTGCCTTCTTCATGTCCCTGGAACCAGCCTCCTCTTCCACCAAATAGCAAGGGAATCCCCACTGGCTGTCAGAAGAAATGATCTGTAAAGAAATATTCCATGACCAAAATCCCTGGAATTCAGCATGATCCTTAAAACTAAGGATTCTGGGAACTGCAATGTAACTCTACTTAAAGCAAGGGAAAGGAGGACGTGTTTGCTTTTATTTTTTATTTTATTTTTTTTAAAGATTTTATTTATTTATTTGACAGAGAGAGATCACAAGTAGGCAGAGAGGCAGGCAGAGAGAGAGAGGAGGAAGCAGGCCCCCTGCTGAGCAGAGAGCCCGATGCAGGACTCGATCCCAGGACCCTGAGATCATGACCTGAGCCGAAGGCTGCAGCTTAACCCACTGAGCCACCCAGGCGCCCATGTGTTTGCTTTTAATGTTGCAGTAGAAAGAACAGGATGAGCAGTAGGGAAACATGTATCTATTCCTGGCTCTGCTATTTCCTTGATGGAAGGCACCTGGAAAATCCCTTCCTTCTCAGACTTCAGTTTTCTACACCCACAAAATAGGGATGATGCTACCTGTCCCACCGTGTGAAAAATGTTTGAAAAGCACAAGATTATAGATGTATTCTGGGTTCTTGCTAATGAGACAATTGACAATAACAGCCATGCGACTTTAGAAAGAAGTCCCTGCTCTCCTCTGAGCCTTGGGTTTTTAATCTCTAAACTAAGGGAATTAAATGAATTGAAGCATTTCTCTGAATTTATAGAACTTTAAGTAAGGGAACAATAGTAGAAATTGGAGACCTAGGTAATAATAATCACTTGTTTCTACAATTACTGAGCTACTGACTACTACATTCAGGTACTATTTTAAATGCTTAACTCACTTAATTATTAATTTAAGTGTTAACTCATTTAATCCTAACAATAACTCCCTGAAGCAGGTACTACTATCATCCTCTCTTTAGAAATGAAGAAGTAGGCACAGAGAGATTAAGTGATCTTCTCTAGGTTACACAATTACTAAGTAGTGGAGCTGGGTTTGAAGCAGAATTCCAGACAATGTCTTACCACAACTTTATATGTCCTCTCATTATGCAGTGGGTATAAAACAGACCCATATAAAGGAGTTACAAAGCAGTTTCATGACTGCTATGGTTATATAAGAGTACAAACTCTGGAGAAACTAACCCATCAGAAGAAATTGCATGTGACATAAAGAAGCATGATGTATATGGAGAGCTGGCATTTATTTTCCCTTATTGCTGGATCATGGGGTATAAGTAGAGGAGTAGCAGGAAATGAGCTTGGAGATGTTATTGGCCAAGATATGCTCATAAAGGACCTGTGAGCCAGGTCAAAGTATTTGGGCTATACTCTGAGAGAAAATGGAACCATTAAGGGATTTAAAACAGGGGATTGATACAGACAAGATTTGTATTTTTAAATGATTGTTTTGGTTATAATATGGAGAAAATATTGAGATGGAAAAACAGCTAAGAGACTACTATAATAGTTGACACAAAGAATGATAGGTACTTGGGTAAAGCACTGGCAATGGGGATAAGTCTAAAGGGCGTGGTCTATAGAGGTCTTAGAAAGTAAAATCCTTAAGACTTGATGAGCAATTGGATGAACATGGGACAAAGATATAAAAGGACTGAGATGAGTCTTGGGTTTCTGGTTTGGTTGACCGGATGAATAGTGAGAAACAGGTACGGATCAAATTTGGTGATGAATGGTGATGGTAATGGTGATGTGATACTACTGACTTTGAAGTATCTGAAGAAACTCAGTGAATACATTTTGCTGAAAAGAGAGCTGGGGGGCTTGGAGTGATAAACTTGAAATCATCAGAATTAACATGACAGCTGGAGCTCTGGACTGGAAAGAATAGGATCAAGGAGAGAACAAAGGGGAGCATAACTATTTCAGGGTAGAACATAGAGGAGAAAAATCAGGAGAGTGTGCTGGTCAGGAAACCAAAGGAGGAGTATGTAGAAGAAAGTGGTTAGTGAGGACAGATGTACCAGGAAGGTCACAGAAAGAAAGATCTGAGAAGAAGCCAGCAGATTTAACCACAAGGACGAATTTTTAAAGAACTGTCTCAGTGTGATGGAGGAAAGGTGGAGCCAGACTGCAGAGGGTGAAGAAATGAATAGGAGATAAGAAAGTAGATGGTAGACAACTTTTTGGATACGTTCAGTGAAAAAGAGAGAGATGAAGAGAAAGGTAACTAGAGTAAGAGAAAGGACTGTAGAAGTGTTTTGTTTCTTAAGATGGTTGAGGGGAAGGAGCCATTGAGGAGGCTGATGGGGTAGATAGAGGAAACTTACCTTTAAGGTAGCTCTTTTCCTCTGAACAGCACCATGAAGCAGGGACAATCATTTCTGTCTTGTAGATGAGGAAACTGGGTCCTGAAGAAGGGAGGAGATTTGCCCAAGTCTTCTGAGCTAGGAACTGGGGTTGTTGAGTTGCAAACTTAGGTCTGTATGATTTTTAAAGTCCTCTACTTATTATTGCATACCTCAAATAATAAGACCATATATGGAGTTGATGCTAGTGGGTGAGAAGGGGCCTAAAGTTGAGGGAGTCCCCACCCACCCACCTCACAGTTTTTTTCTATGAGGTATGTACCTAAAGTACCAGGCTAACAAAGGGGGGTGGAGGTAGATGGTGAATAAAAAAAGATATGTGGCCCTGAGACCATGGCTGCAGGGTATGGGAGAGTAGGGAGACTTGAGCTCTGAAAAACCTACCAGCTTACCCTGATGACATTACAAACTGAGGTGGTTACTTTGTCTTTGGAGCACTAGGAATAGGCCAGGTAAGGTCAAAGGGTTAAGTCAGTTATTGGGCCATGGATAATTTTATAAAGCCTAGGAATAATGGTGAGAGAAGAATTGAGGGTTGAGGCAAAGACTCTAAGCTGTATTGGGCAGAGATGATGGGAAAAGGTTTGACTCAAAGGGATGGGGACTCCATGGGATCCAAGGAAGTGCTAGGAATCGAAGCAACTTTTGTATTGATAAACCCCCAGGTCCACCAAAGAGGACTTGCCCTGGAAATGACTATTTCCTGCCATCTCTTTGATTTCATTTTACTTGAAGTGTTCTTTGTAATGTCATCTTTACTTAATCAGTAAATGTCATTCAGCATCCATTTCCTGTGTAACTCTGTTGCCTAAGCATGAGGCCTGAGTCTGAGGGGAGGTCACATATAAAGGACTGTGAGGAGGTTGAACTTCATCTAAAAGGCTGACAGATGGAATTGAGGGCCCACCCCATGAGACTAATGTCAGAATGCTTAGGGATGACAACTTGACAACACAAAACAACATTCTTCTGGCCTAGCAACAGCCAGACCAGAGCCACTTCATTAGTCCACACATTCTGAAATAAGGAAGATGCCTCTATCAAATCCCCGATCATGAGTCCTTCTGGGAGTGGAGGAATACAAGATGGATACAACATTCCTTATCTTGGAATTTATGCACTGAAGCACAGATAAGTGCAAATATAGTGTGAAAGTTCATAGCTAAAGTCTAGTTGTGATCCTTTGGAATCCCTGAGCAAGAAGAGGAGATTAGGGAAAGCTTCCCAGAAGTAGGAGATGAAGGTCAAGCAGAACAACATATACGAAGGCACCAAGCTGTGAAATGGCCTGATCTGTTTTGGAAGCTATCTCTGAGCCCTAAAATAAGATGAAGTAGGAATTGGAAGAAAGGGGCCCATGAGTGAAGAGCCTGATGATGAATGGTTGGGGGAAAGGGCTGGCATCCAGGCTTTTTGATGTGGGCCCTCAGTCTTCCCCCAAAATTTGTCACCCACAGACCTGGAATATTCTCCTGCTCATAATGAGAATAGTTCTGCTCCAATCAATCAGGATGAACCTCATGGACATCACCAAGATTTTCTCCCTCCTGCAGCCCGACAAGGAGGAGGAGGACACCGACATGGGGGAGAAGCAGGCTCTCAGTCAAGCAGTGTATGACAATGACTCCTATACCTTGGACCAGCTTTTGTGCCAGGAGCGTTACAAACGTTTCATCAACAGTAGAAGTGGTTGGGGTGTTCCTGGGACACCCTTGCGCTTGGCTGCTTCTTATGGCCACCTCAGGTGTTTGCAGGTCCTTCTGGCACATGGTGCTGATGTTGACAGTTTGGATGTCAAGGCACAGACACCACTTTTCACTGCTGTGAGTCATGGCCACCTGAACTGTGTACGTGTGCTTTTGGAAGCTGGTGCCTGTCCTGGTGGTAGCATCTACAACAACTGTTCTCCTGTACTCACAGCTGCCCGTGATGGTGCTGCTGCCATCCTTCAGGAACTCCTGGGCCATGGTGCAGAGGTCAATGTCAAGGCTAAACTACCAGTCTGGGCATCAAACATAGCTTCATGTTCTGGTCCCCTCTATTTGGCTGCAGTCTATGGGCATCTTGACTGTTTTCGTCTGCTTTTGCTTCATGGGGCAGACCCCAATTACAACTGTACTGACCAGAGCCTATTGGCTCGTGTCCCACGGCCCCGCACCCTCCTGGAAATCTGTCTCCACCATAACTGTGAACCAGAATACATCCAGCTGTTAATCGATTTTGGCGCTAATATGTACCTTCCATCTCTCTCGCTGGACCTGAACTTGCAAGATTATAAAGGCAGTGCATTGCTGTTGCAGGCCCGAGGTGAGTTTCAAGCATCTCAGGTCTATGGACCTTCTGGCTTTGAGGTCCAAGGGCCACAAATCACCCCCGAAGCCAAACCTTCTATGATTGAGTTGGAGAAACTACCATCTTCCTCCTTCTCCATTGGAGAAGATGATTCTTTATTAAGGAAGGGATCACTAAGATAAGGTGGGAGTAGCATTAACAGAATTTCTGGTTCTGGCTCTGCCAATGACTGTTTTGTGGCCTTGAACACGTGTGTGTTCCTATTGGCACCATGCATTGAGGATGGTGTGAGGGGGAGGTACGGTTCATAGAAGGGAGAAAGCAATTAGAGCTGTAGGAGCCAGAGCAGGGTGGATGCAGGCTTAGATGGGAGAATAACACTGAGAATTCCTTCTTATGACTTGTTTCTTCTTGTCGTAGCCACTCCTCGGTCACTATTATCACAAGCCCGTTTAGTTATCCGCAGAGCTATGCTCCAGGCCAGCCAACCACAAGCCCTTGACCAGTTGGATATTCCCCCTGTGTTGATTAGTTACCTCAAACACCAACTGTAATCTTGCAGCCTTACCATAAACCCACAATGCCTACAAAAACCACCCGGGGATCCAGGTAGCTGGAGGACACTACAGCTACACCTATTCACCTAGAGCTGCTCTCCTGTATTATCCTCCACAATAAAATCCTCATCAAAATAAATCCTGGTGGCTGTTATGACTGCTATGTGTATGGGGTGGGGAGGGAGGTTCACTGGGGAAAGCAGTCTGCTTGGCCAAGGGGAAGGATGATATTATCTGGCATTTGACATGCATAGTAGTCCTGGCTATGGAAAGGGGAAAAAAAAGTAACCCAATGACTCACACCTCCTTCAAGATTCTCAAGAAAATTTAGAGCTGTGTTGTCCTAAGAAGCAAGGTACTAAAGAATTCATGTGGATGCAAGTGTAGCATCTGCTTGCTCAGCCTTGTACCTCTATTCACTTCTCTGACTGCTACAAGGCACACTTTCTGGGGCTGTCACCCAACTCCCTATTCCTCTGAGTCAAGTAACTAAGGATCCTTCATTCATTCACCTTGAATCATAGACTGCATACCCACTAGTCCAGTTTATAGTCAAGATATAATTGTAGTGCATAAACAATGAATTCTGGGACACTGAAAAGAAATAAAAAATTAAAGAAAGATATAACTGGGAAAACAAACTACTAAATATCTATAGCAGAGGATTTAATGCAGGTAAGAAATATGTTACATAGAGGATAGGTTCAGAATCCAAGCAGGACAGGAAGGTAACCCAGAAATTAGTTACAGCAGGATGCCAACACTATCCCTACACTGAAGGGATGATGGAGGAGGTATGGTCAGAGTCCCTGGACAGGGGTCCCCTCATGGAAAGCAGAATCATAGACTTGTCCCTGGGTGCTAGAACCACAGAAGAAAGATGCTGGTCAAACCAGAAGAAGGCAAAAAAAAATACCTTCCCCTTTTCTTCATTGCTGCCCATCAGTCTGTCTCCAATGTCACTCTCATTAGGGGAAAATAGAAGTCAATGAATATGAGAGCCTAGGAAACAGCTCACAGGGATCAGCCCACTTGCTGCATAGGGCTGAGCAAGGGAAGGTGAAGAATGGAGGGGCAGTGGGAAAAAGTGGTATGTTCTGAGCCAGAAGCTGGGATCACATAGAAGAATTGGAAGTGTATGCATTGGGAGCCACAGAAGAGACACTCCAGAGATACCACCAGAGGCACAAAAGCAGAGGCTAAATACCAGGGTTTCTTCATTTTTCTAATATCTCACCCAGTTCCTCATTGAACCCAGCCTGATTATTGATGAGAGGACCTGGAAAATGCTTCCTACAGTGGTCAGTCTCCACATGATGTGGACAAGATCCTGGACCAGGATAAATAACCACCCAAATTCAGATCTAGGCATCTAACGGTACCTTCTTGTAGTTCTTCTGCACAGCTGTGGGTGGGGATATGGACAAATAGTGAAAGAGACACAAGATGACAGAGTGGAGAAGGAGACCCCAGATAATCTTTAGATGCTTAGAGCTCTTCCTAGGAGCTGCCTTGACAGTCCCTCTACATCATGATCTCCTATTATGAGAAAATGGAGGCAGAGGATAAGTTCTTGAGCTGACTTGCCTCCTTACCTCCCCCACTCTCCCTAGCTCCTAGTGCCTGAGAAACTTTAGGAAGGGAGGTAAGAAAATTGGATATCTATCTCCATAGTCCTGTTCCACTCAGCTTCCAGATTTTTCATCTTTGCTTTGGAGGGTATGCAACAAGGAGCAAAATAACTGAAGGACTTAGCTGTAAACACAGACAGGCAAATTCAGGGAAGACAGACATAGCTCTTTTCTACATTTCTTTCAATCTGATCTCCTGAGGAATGAACTGTCCTGGACTCCCATGCTTTTCTCTGTCTCCCATCCCTTTAGGGCTCTTGAGGATTAGGAGTCACTTTCATCAGTTCCATCTGCTATGGGCCCTTGGGAAAGTACATCTTTCAAATGGGGCCTGGCCAGGGAGACCTCTCCTGTGGCTTCTGGGGCATGGGTTCTCTGGCTGACCCATGAAAGCATGTAGATACTCTGGGCCTTTCAAAAGGAATGACATTTGAGAAGGATGTAAGAACACACCAAATTCTAGGCAGAAAGGAAGGGCTGGAACTCAGATGAGCAGACTGACAAAGTCAAGTTCCCATAATTGTCCCAGCTCTCCAGACTACCCCTAGTTATTTTTCCAGTTGCCTGTGTTGCTGGTGAGGAGAGACAACTTCAAGGCCTAGTTCCTTATTTTACTCCCCTCCCCAGGCCTGACCATTCCCATTTGGACAATAGGACAGGGGCTGGAATGGGTCATTTCAAAGTCTGATGAGAAATCTTCTGAGGCAACTTTCACTAGGAGGCATGAAGAGTTGGAAAAGGCAGAGGTGGTATGTCTGTTCCTGGAGTGAAATCTCCCCCCTTGGCCTTTAGTTCTTACTGGCATTGGCCCCCAGTGATATAACCCAGTCTCCCTACCACCACCACACTCCCACTTCCCTAACAACAACTACCAGTTTCCAGGAAGCCATATCTTAACCCTTTCAGGTGACTTAGGCTACCTCTCACCATCCTTTCCTCCTTATTTCCCTCTTTTCCTCCCTTCCTTCCTGGCATTGTCATGAATCTGGGGCTGGCTCAGCTCTGCATTTGCACCGATTCACCTAGAGTTTGCGTTCTCTCTGGCAATGTGAAAATTCTTTTGCTTTATTCAGAAAGGTGGACCTCAAAGACTAGATCCAAAGTACAAAATGGCCCACCAGACTTCAGACACCAGAGAGATCCCCTTCAGTTGCTAACAAAGAAGGTTTGATGGAAGAGGTTATATTTGATCTTGACCTTGAATGGTGGAAAGAGTTTTAATCAGCAGAGGGAAATAAAAGGTATGAGTGGAGGGAACTCTGTGAGCAAAGATACAGAAGCAGGAAAAAGGCCAGTGTTTGGCTAACCAGTTTAGTTTGGTTCAAGTTCAATGTATTCTAACAAGAGTTAGGCTGGGGACTAGACTGGAGAGGGCCATGGATACTCTGGTATTTTGGACTTAAAGATTTCAATTCTTAGAATGAGATATGCACAGTCATAAGAATGATTTATGGAATCATTATAGGAATGATTTATGATGTATGGAAAACATGTTTTTTGATTTCCCAGGGAAAATCTGGCATCATTATATTTTTAAATTGAGATATAATCAACACAGAACATTTTATTAGCTTCAGATGTACAACATTGCTTTAATATTTGTATATGTTATGAAATGATCACCACAATGTCTAGTTAACATCCATAACCATACATAGTTACAAAATCTTTTCTAGTGATGAGAACTTCTAAGATCTACTCTCTTAGCAACTTCCAAATATTAAATAGAGTATTATTAACTATAGTCACTATGCTGTACATTATATCCCCTATGAATTATTTATTTTATAACTGGAAGTTTGTACCTTTTGATCTCTTCACCCATTTCAACCAACTCCTACCTCCCACTTCTGGCAATGACCAATCTTTCCTCTGTACCTATAAGCTCATTAAGAAAATTAGTTTTTACATATAAGGGAGATCATATTTGTCTTTTTGTGACTGACTTATTTTACTTAGCATATTTCCTTCAAGTCCATCCATGTTGCTTCAAATAGCAATATTTCATTGTTTTTTATAGTTGAATCACATTTTCTTCATTCATTCATCGATGGACACTTAGCCTGCTTCCATGTTTTGGCTATTGTAAATAATGCTGCAGTAAACATGGGGGTGCATATATCTTTTCAGTTTTGGTGATTTCTTTCTCTTTGGATGCTCAGAACTGCAATTTCTGCATCATACGTAGTTGTAGTTTTAATTTTTTGAGGAAACTCCATACCATTTTCCATAGTGGCCACAGTATTTACTCACCAACAGTGCACAAGGGGTCCGTTTTCTCTACATCTTTGCCAACAATTTTTCTTTCTTTCCTTTTTGATAATAGCCATTCTAACTAGGTGTGAGATGATAGCTCATTTTTAAAAATTTAAATTCAATTAGTCAAGGTATAGTTTTGTTTTGATTTTCATTTCCCTGATGATTAATGATGTTGTGCACCTTTTCATGTACCTCTTGGCCATCTGCATGTTTTCTTTTTAAATTTTTTTCCTTGTGTGACTTTTTTATTATATTCAATTAGCCATCATATAGTACATAATTAGTTTTTGAAGTAGTTTTCAATGATTCATTAGTTGTGTATAACACCCAGTGCTCATCAAATCACATATCCTCTTGATTGCCCTCACCAAGTTACCCCATCCCCCACCCACCTCCCTTTCTGCAACCCTCACTTTGTTTCCCAAAGTCAAGAGTCTCATATGATAAGGGAAGGAAAACTGAAGGGGAAGAAATAGAAGAGGGAGACAAACCATATGAGACTGCTCAGTTTTTAATGATTGTTTTGTTTTTGTTATTGAGTTGTATGAGTTCTTTTTTTAAGTGAAAGAAGTATTTTTATTTTATTTTATTTTATCCACTTAGTCACTGTACACTATATCATTAGTTTTTGACGTAGTGTTCAATGATTCATTAGTTATGTATAATACCCAGTGCACACCACAACATAGACCCTCCTTCATACCAATCACCTTGTTACCTCTGCACCCCACCACACCCTCTTCTGAGACCCTCAGTTCATTTCCCAGGGAACATAGTCTCTCATAGTTCATCTCCCTCTCTGATTTCTCCTCCTTCAGATTTCCTTCCTCCCCATGCAGTTCTTTGTGCTAATGCTTATGTTCCACATTTGATTGAAACCATATAATAATTGTCTTTCTCTGTCTGACTTACTTCAATTAGCATAATCCGCTCCAGGTCCATACATGTAGATGCAAATGGTGGATATTCATCCTTTCTGATGGCTGAATAATATTCCATTGTATATATGGACCACATCTTCTTTATCCATTCATCTGTTGAAGAGCATCTTGGCTCCTTCCACAATTTGGCTGTTGTGGACATTGCTGCTATGAACATTTCAGTGCATGTGTCCCTTCTCTTCACTACATCTGTATCTTTGGGATAAATACCTACTAGTGCAATTGCTGGGTCATAGGGTAGCTCTATTTTTAACATCTTGAGGAATCTCCATACTGTTTTCCAGAGTGACTATACCAGCTTGCATTCCCACCAACACTATAAGAGTGTTCCCCTTTTACCATATCCTCATAAATATTTGTTGTTTCCTTTCTTGTTAATTTTTGCCATTCTAACTGATGTTGTACTTTTGAGTTGTATTTTCCTGATAGCTAATGAAGTTGAACACTTTCTCATGTCTATTAGCCATTTGTATGTTTTCTTTGGAGAATGTCTGTTCATGTCTTCTGCCCATTTTTGACTGGGTTATTTGTTTTTTGAGTGTTGAGTTTGAGAAGTTCTTTATAGATCTTGGGTATCAGCCCTTTATCTGTAATATCATTTGCTCATGGATTGGAAGAATAAACATTGTTAAAATGTCTATCCTGTACATAGTAATTTACACTTTCAATACCATCCCTATTAAAATACCATTGGCATTTTTCAAAGAGTTGGAACAAACAATCCTGAAATTTGTATGGAACCAGAAAAGACCCAGAATCCCACAACGGAATGATTAAAAAGAGAAAACAAAGCAGGGGCATCATGTTGCCTGATGTCAAGCTGTATTACAAGGGTCTGATCACCAAGACAGCATGGTATTGGCACAAAAACAGACTCATGAACCAATGGAACATAATAGAGACTCTAGAAATGCACCCTCAACTTTATGGTCAACTAATCTTTGACAAAGCAGGAAAAAATATCCAGCGGAAAAAAGACAGTCTCTTCAATAAATGATGCTGGAAAATTTTGACAGCCACATGCAGAAGAATGAAACTGGACCACTGCCTTACACCATACACAAAGATAAATTCAAAGTGGATGAGTGACCTCAATGTGAGATAGGAATCCATTAAAATCCTAGAGGAGAACATAGGCAATAGCCTTTTTGACATAGGTCACACCAACTTCTTTCAAAATATGTCTCCAAAGGCAAAAGAAACAAAAACGAAAATGAACTTTTGGGACTTCATCAAGATCAAAACCTTCTGCACAGCAAAGGAAACAGTCAACAAAACTAAGAGACAACCCACGGAATGGGAGAAGATATTTGCAAATGCTATTACAGATAAAGAGTTGTATGAGTTCTTTATATATTTTGGATATTACCCCTTTATCAGATATATGACTTACAAATATTTTCTCCCATTCAGGAGGTTGACTTTTCATTTTGTTGGTATCTTCCTTTGATGTGCAGAAGCTTTTTAGTTTGGTTTAGTCCCACTAATTTATTTTTGTTTTTGTTGACTTTGCTTTTGTGTCAAATCCAAAAGCGTCATTGCCAAGACATGTCAAGGAGTTTACTGCTGACATTTTCTTCTAGGGTTTTTATGGATTTAGGTGTTATATTCAAGTTCTTAATCCATATTGAGATAATTTTTGTGTATAGTGTAAGATAGTAGTCTAGTTTCACTCTTTTGTATGTAGCTGTCCAGTTTACCCAACACCATTTATTAAAGAAACTGTTCTTTCCCCATTTTATAACCTGGCTCTTTTGTCATAAATTAATTGACCATACATATATCCTGGATTTCTTTGGCAGCATTAATGTAACCATCCTCTTGTAAACACAGAACATTTGACTGCCTACACATTATTTGTGCACTCATTTCATTTATTTGTGCACCTCACTTCATTTACTTCTAGAATAGTTCCTGAGCTTCCTGGGGAAATCCTGCTCTTGCACTGTCAAGCAATCTTCTTGACCAGGTTTCAAGATAAATGACCATCTGCTTCATCCTCGCACCCTCTAAGCTCTGTCTGTCAATAGTTACAAAAGACAATAGCTTCCAGACACTAGTCTATTTGATAGCTCCTACTTCATCAGTTTCCTCCTAGCACAGGCTGCCAACTCCCAGTAGAAAAGCAGAGACTGGGCTGATGTCAGGGTCTTTTCCAGTGGTGCAGTTTCTTCACCTCCTTGACTCTTCTAACACCATATAACTTCCATTTTACCCCTACTCCTTTGGCCTCACCTGAAATGCAGACCCTCATTTCCAGTCAGAATTGCCTGTTTTTCCAGAAGTGACATTGATGGAACCCTATGGTTTGACCCTACAGGCTTTCCCATTTTTTCACTCAATAAAGATTTACTCAGACCTAATATATGCCAGTATCTGAGTTTCAGTTAACCCCATGATTTCCTGCTTTTTTCCATTTTCCCACTCCCCTGTCTTCATATCATTCCCTGTCCATCTTTGATTCTGTATTCATTCAATCACTTCAATCTCTTACCTAGTACCAGACTAACTTTGGGTCAAGCCATCGTGTCCTATTCTAAGCCTAGGTTGATGAACACCACAGAGAAATAAAATTTAAGTAATCATCATGGAAATTTAGAGAGTTAATATACATTGAACACTTACTATGCGCAAAGCAATGTGCTCAGCAATTGCTAAGCATGGATTAACTCATTTAATTCAATGACCTTATTTTACTCATGTTCACTTTATAGATGAAGAAACTGAGGCATAGTAAAGTAACTTGCTCAAGGTCACACAGATAGGAAGCAGGATCTCATGAAACTGAGTGAGATCACAGTATATTCCTGGATTATAAACCAGCTAGGCTTTAACAACTTGCCCATTCTCTGCTGTAACTATTTCAAACCTTGTCCAATATTAACAAGCTTCCTTGAAACTACTGCTTTTCCTCTCACTTGGGGGACTTTATCTCCCAGTTCCTGGAGAACCTAGAGGTCATTAGGCATGACATCTTCGACTTGCCATTACAATAGACTCTACTACATCCACCCATCCTTCCCTCTTATCTTGGTCCCTCCTCCCTATCAAGGCCAACTCATCTCTAGGGGCTCTGGATCCCATCCCACCCATCGATTATCCTGTCTCCTGTCTCTTCAACTTGATTGGTTCCCCCCTAATCATATAAGTAAACTCATGTCTTTCCATCTTGTAAAAAAACAAATCTGAACTCCCTTTTAGCCACCATTTCAATAGAAGTCAAACTTCTGGAACAAGAATGTTGTGTAAATTCTCCCTTTCCTTAAAGACCATTCTCTTGACACTTCACTGTAGTGTGGTGTACACCCTCACCCCTGCTCCACAATGGCCTTGCCCACATCATCAGTGACTTCACAGATAAACATACAAGATCATCTTTTCTACCTCTATATTGCTGGACTTACACTCTAAGTAATACAATTTTCCATAAAATCCCCATGTCTTCCTTGGCTTCTGAGAGACCCAGCTCTTCTGGCTCTGGTTTCAACTTGTCAATCCCTCCTTCTCAGGACTTTATGGGCTCCTGTTCCTTACTCCTCTCTTTCTCTTACACCCTTCATCTAAGGTGCCATCACCAAGTCAGTCCAGTTCTATCTTCCAAATACATCCAAAATTTAACCTCTTATCATTTCACTGCCTCCACCCTGGTCGAGGCTACCATTGCCTCTCACCTATATCATTGTAGGAGCTTCCTTCTTCACTTCACTTCTTCCTCCCTTGCTAGTACAGCTCCTTGGACATTTCACTAAGACCACGCCACTCCTCAGCAAAAAATTCTGCAAAGTCTGAAGTCTTTAAAATGACTCATAAACCCATCTGTTTATGATGTTTCTGTTTATGATATGTTTGTTTTTCATGTATTTTCTGACCCCTCTCCTACCACTTTTCCTCCACACTTTCTCTGCTCTAACTGCACTGGTTGCCTTGTTCTTCTAACATTATAGTATGTTCCCACCTGAGGGTCTTTTTAGTTGCTGTTTGTTTTGCCTGGAATGCTCTTTCTCTAGATATTCTTATAGTTTGCTCCCTAATTTTCCTCAGATTTTTGCTTGAATGTCACCTTTTTGGTAAGGCCTATCCCAATTGCCCTTTTTAAAATAGCATCATCCCACCAATACTTCCTGTACTCCTTTCTTGCTCTATTTTTCTCCATAATATTATATACTACATATTTTACTTACATATTTTGTTCATTGTCAGCCTTAATGGAGACTTAATTATCATAATGAGAAGGAGACAATTAAAAATTGATAATAAATTCCATTCCTTTTATTCTTTTTTAAAGTTGATTTTGTATTAAAGTATAGTTAATATACAGTGCTATATTAGTTTCAAGTGTACAATATAATGATTCAACAATTCTATACATTACTCAGTGTTCAATGCAGTAAGTGTACTCTTAAAACATGGATGAACCTATAGAGTATTATGCTAAGTAAAGTAAGTCAGACAAAGACAAATATCATATGATTTCACTTATATATAAAATCTAAAAAGAAACAAAACACATGAATAAACAAAACACAACAGAAACAGACTCATAAATATAGAGAAAAACTGGTGGTTGCCAAAGGGTGGAGGGTTAGGGGATGAGTGAAATAGGTAAAGGGGATTAAGAGGTATAAACTTTCATTTATAAAAAAATAAGTCATGGGGATGATTTACAGCATAAGGGATATAGTCAATAATATTTTAATAACTTCATATGGTGACAGACAGTAACTAGATTTATTATAATGATCATTTATTGTGATGCTGTGTATATAAATGTCAAATTACTATGTTATATACTTGAGATTAATATGATACTGTATTTCAACTGTATTTCAATTAGAAAAAAGAAAAGAATGAATTTCTTATTAATACAGTGCCTGCTTCAGAGCTTAGCCCTTTTTCCTACTCAGAAAGAATAAAAAATAAAAATTGACAAAAATAAATAACAATAAAAACGCATATGCCAGGAAGTGATATATTTATGGGTAAGAAAAAGGTCAGTTAAGGAATTGGAGAGTAAAGGGGTAGAAATGGGGATTGCTATTTTATATTTAAGTGTCCAGGGAAGGTCTCACTAATAAGATGTCATTTGAGCAGACATATGAAGGAAATGAGACCCAAACTATGTTAGTATCCATAGGACAAACACTGTAGGCAGAGGGAACAGCAAGTACAAAGCCCTGGAGGTGGGATTTAAGACAAGTCAAATATAGAAAGTCCTAAATAGAATCATTACATTTTCCGACTGACTTATTTCACTTAGCATAATACAGTCTAGTTCCATTCATGTTGTTGCATTTTCCTTAATCTTGTTCCTGTATTTCTCAGTTCAGTGGATGGCAACACCAACCAGTGCCTTGCCTAAGTGAGAAACTGCAGGGCATTGGTCTGATGGGTTATGTACTTCCTCCATGACATTGGCTGCCCTAAGGCCAGAATCTGTGTCTAGTTCACCATTATGGGTATGGCACTAAATACAGAGCCTGACACAGCAGTGCTCAGAGAGTGGTAACATCATTCTGGTGGATGCTGGCAACTAAGTTTAATATTAGACCTGAAGATGCCTCACTTGACTATGTTCAACAAACTTATGGTAAGCATTAAGTTTGCGCTAAACTCTCTGTTGGGTGCTAAAGATAAAAAGATGCCCAGAGAGCCTCTGCCCTGGGAAATTTGGTCTGGCTCTGTACAATCAAGAGAAACTTGTGGGGGCACTTACATGTCTCAGTCAGTTAGGCATCTGCTTTTGGCTTAGGTCATGATCTCAGGGATCATGGGATCAGGCCCTGTGTTGGGCTCTGTGCTCAGCAGAGAGTCTGCTTCTCCCTCTCCTTCTGCCCCTCCCTCCCTTGCTCACAAACTCTCTCTCTCTCTCAAATAAATAAAATAAAATAAAAGAAATTTGTGTATAAGAGATCAGAGACTATGTGTGTTTATATCAAAAAATGGTTTCAAAGTCATATAAGTTCTATAACTATGAAGATCTATACATTGGATCAGGAGACTAACAATAATAATAACAGCAACAGTAACTAGCATTTATTTAGGGCTTTGGATTTATCAGGCACTGTGAGAAATACTTAAATGAAATACTTAATTCTTACCCCAGTTCTGTGACATGGGTACTATTATTATTCCCATTTTGCAGAAGAGAAAACTGAGATGCAGAGAAGTAGAATAACTTGCTGAGGTCACACTCCTAAGTGATGGAGCTAGCATCTTAGCTCAGGTGGTCTGGTAGCAAAGTCACTACATTATTATGCTTGCTTCTCTGAGAATGACAAACTTAGCTAGCTGAGCCTCAGTCTTTTAGCTAGACAATCATGGTCTTACACACTTTGGCCCCAGACCTATCTTTTTTAGCCCTAATTTTCAGTTTTTTCTCTCCCCCATAGAAACACTTTCTCTCCCCCTATATCCATATGCACCAGCCCCCAGGTGTCCAGAATCATAGCTCTTGCCCAACCTACTATACCCTCTTACACTGATGGGCTTTGGACTGGGCAAGAATCTTTTCCCTACTTTTCTGACTTGACATAATCATTAAGGTCATCCCTCCAGGGAACTTTTCTCTGATGCCCCTTCCCACCTTGGGGGGAAGGAAGCTCTTTATCTACAATGCTCCAGATCACTTTTGTCAGACTTCCTGTCTAGCTTTCAGCTCCTCTAGGAACTCCATCCACTGAGTGCCCATTCTCCCAGAATGTTACCAATGTACCCCCTCTTCCCAATGCCTATCACCAGGCCTGGCAGAGAGGAGGTACCCATGGAGCATTTAGAAGCACCGTATTTATGTGGACTAGGCTGTCTACCTAAGTTTATGAAATTGCCTCCATACAGCCTGCACATCTGTTGTCATAAGCTTTTCACTGCCACCACATATCACCAAGCAGCGGAGGTATTATCTCCGTTTTGTTAGTGAAGAAACTTAAGAAAGTATTCTTGCTCTCTGACGACTAGCCTCTATAGTGATCAAACAAGTTGACCATGTGTCAGTCAGCATGTGGAAGGGGGGCCTGGAAGACTTCCTCTTTGAGAAGGCATTTTGAGGTACAAATTTATGCCCACACTTGTAGTTTCCATACACTGTCCCGGAGAAGAGTAGACCATACAAATCAGGGTTTGTACGACCCCACCCCCTTTCTTCCTTAATGTACACATACACAATCTCACCCTGAGACTTAGAAATATCAGGACCAAGAAGGGCACATAGCTGGAGAACTTCATTAGCATGTCAGATACTACTTTTGTTTTTCTAAAACCCTGTATCTTTTGGACCCAGGCCAGTATTCAATATCTGTCCATCCCAAGGCTAACTGATACAGTGGAATGTTTGGCTGCTGGGAAGACGACATAGAGTAGCACAGGAGTACCTCCTTGTCTCACCACTTGACTGTTTTGCACAGTTCCTCTCTCCCTATGGAGAGAGGTAGTGGAGACTGTTCTGGCCCTGTTTTTCTCTGGGCTCTGGGATTTGGAAGCTGTCTTCTTCAAATTGTAATATTTGGCCTACTTCAGAGAATCAGGGCTCTAGGTGAAACACGAACAAATGGCAGGCAACCAGAGGCACAAGGCAGTTGCAGAAGCATACGGAAGAGGCACCTGAAAAAGGTCACTTCCAAATCAGGTCCAACAAAACAGGTCCAACAAATGAGAATCAGGACTTTACATTTGCAAAGCAGGAAAGCACAGCTCCAAGGAAGTATTATGGTTCAGCCATTCAGATGGGGGAAATGAAGGCTAGGGAGGAGAAAGTAGTTGCCCAACAAAGTCACACAATGAGCCAGTGGCTCCTTACTACTTGCCATTTACCTAGACCCAGGACCAGAATAGGAGGTCTGATGTTCAAGTTGCTCTTTTTTGTTGGAGATGTATAGAATGTCATGGAAGGTCATAGAACATCATGGAATAATAGAGAAATAACTGATCTCAATGATAAGAGTTGGAAAAGATCAAGGAGCTTATACCTTATACCCTGTTTGCAGAGATTAGGTGATAGACTGTCCCAGAGAGGAAAATGGATTAGCCAAGGTCATACAGCAAATCTGAGGTAGAGCTGGAGCCAGAGCCCAGCAGGGGCAAGCCATGTCAGTTCCTGTGCTCCACACACAAGCAGAAGCAACAGTCCTCCTCTGTCCTGTCTAGCTGCAGGATCTTTTCAAAGGCAGATAGGACCCTGTAGAGCAAGAGTGAATACTCCTTCTGAAATGCAAAAATAGCAGGCATTGTTCTCTAATCTTTCCTCTCAACTTAAATCCCCCCACCCTTTTTGATATTCTGAGTTTTAGGGGTAGCGCCTTCTGGATATTCTTGAGCTAGTGGTAGAACTGGATTATTTATTGCCTCAACTCACTAGTTAGTCCTTGGCAGTCACTTACTGTCCTCAGACTAGTTAAGACCCAAGCTAGGGCTGGTCACCTGCCACATCCCAAACACAGAAGCCAGCAATGCTGGTACAGTCCTCCTCACTCCATCTTCAGCCTTGACCTCCAGTAAGGGCCCAGATAAGAATTTTCTCTCAATTTCTAGACTTCTCAGGGACAGGGAACTGCACAAAGCTTGGCTTACCATGAGAAGTTTGAGGGGTCCTCTAGAGACCTTGGAGATCCCCTCTTGTTCCATGAAAGGTGTGAAATTTGGGTGAGTGTCAAACTACAGGAACAGGTCTCTCCAGAGAAAAATGAGAGCAGCCTAGGGCAGTAGCCTGGGGTTCTGAATTCCAAATCCACCCCCGTCGCTGGCAGGTTAGGTGACCTCAGGGAAACGCTTTCCTTTCTCTGAGCAACAGCAAGCCCTTGGGTAATGGGTGCAAACTGACCTCAACTGTCCCTAAGGGCCCTGGTGCGCCTGAGAGGCCAAAGCTGGGGCATGTACGCTGCAATCGGCTTTCCTGGCAGGTAAGTAATCCGGCTGAACAACCTGGCGGCACGCGCCGGAGAGTCCTATCTCTACAACTAAGGTTGGCCCAGCGAGGCGCCAGGGGGCTTTGCAGTCCCCCAGGTTCCCCAGCCTCTCCGCCCCGCCTCTCCTTGCCCGCCTGTAGCTCTGGAATAAACTGCCGGGTGGCGGCCAGGGCGCCTCAGCACGATTGCACAGCGTCCACGGAAATGGAGTGTGCATGTAAAACCGAAACCGAACTCCAGGGCTCCTGCGAGCCCCATCCGGGCGGGACCGGCCCAGCGAGCTCACTGGGTCGCCGAGCCACAAACCGCCCAGTGTGGGGGTAGGAATGGGGAGTCCGGGCAAGGGGTTCTTCACCCTCTCCGCCCCCCAGCAACACCACGCCCACGCTTATTTGCATTTAAAGGGCAAGGCACCAAGGAAAACAGTGGGCGGAGGGGGACACGCCTTCCCACCGTTGCGATTGGACAAAACGCCTGCCAATCAGGGCGCCGACGCCCCACCCAGTGGCCGTGGAGTCCATGGGGAGGGGATATGGGGGAGCTGCCCCGAGCCTGGGGAAGGGGACCCAGTGCAGGAGGTGACTGGAGCCGTGGCGGCGGCGGCGGCGGCGGCGGCGGCGGCGGCGGCGGCGGCGGCGGCGGCGGCGGGAGCATCGGTGGCGGCGATCTCAGCCTCAGCAGCCTAGGCTTGAGCCCTGGCCAGGGCGGCGTAGCAGACAATAACCGGGCTGGAAACCCGACCCGGCGGGGTAAGCGTTGTGCGCAGCCGGGAGCCTCCGCCTGCCGGCCGTCCCATGCAATCCCGCGTGCTCCGCTCTGGCCGCCTGAAGAGGGGCTTCAGGAGCTGGGCCAGTGGACATCCAGGCCGCTCTCCGTTCCCCCTGGGAACCCGCGTTGAGGACCGGCTGGTGAGGGGCAAAGCAGAGTCCCCTGGGCGCGGGCGACCGCGGCTAGAGGGGGTACAGAGAGCGGGCAGGCAAGCAGGCTAGCCTGGGCCATGCCTCTAGGCTCTCGGGGGAGGCGGGGATGGGGCCCACACGTGCTACCGCACTGACCAGGGAGGGAAGCCACCAGCCAACACCCGCAGCGGCGTATTTGTAGGCCGGGAGCTCCACAGCTTTGTTGTAGCACATTAGCTGGAACAGCGGTGTTACGTGGGTATTGCTCACGCCAGCGGCCCAGCTACCTCCCCTTCCCTCCCCTGTGCATCCCCTGCCCCTTTCTCCCCTCTGCGGATGGAGCCCGCGCGCTGGCCTGGGCCCAATGGATACTGGCTTTGACATGGATTGGGCTAGCCACACTGTCTGCCTCCTCTCTCAGGGAGCTGAGTTGGGCCTGTCGGCTGCCCACTTAGGATCCTCGGCCTTGTGGGCCCCAACCATCCGCACCCCCTGCTCCTGGGCCTCCAGGCACATCTGGCGCCCGCCCCCGCGGATAGGCGGGCTGGCAACCGAGTTCTTGCTGGACCTTAGTTTAGAACTGCAGCTCAATCTAGTACTTGGGTTAGATCTGCAAGGCCGCTTTGTCCCCACTCACCTCGCCTCATCTCCCCTTGCAGAGCTCTGGCCGCTTTTTTCTCTCCCGCCTCCCGTTTAAAAATAGAGATAAGCATCACGTTGTGTGTGGGGGGGGGGGGCAATTTCTGTGCCAGAGGCCAAGGGAGCAATTATTGTAGTAGAGAACGCACCCTCTGGGTCTGTTTGAGAGAGCTACAGAGACAGCCAAACCCTCCAACTTCGCAGTTACTTAAAATACACAGCTTGCTGAGCCGCTGTCATTGTCTACTGCAGACATTTCTGACACTGGTGACCACCTGACTGCAGGACTTTGCTCAAGCTCCCTGGTGAAGAGGGGCTGTGCCCTCCATGCGATCCACAGTCCAGGTGCCCAGGTAGCAACTGGACTGGCCCTGCAGAGCTGGCCTTGATTGGTCAGTCTCATCTTGTCACAGCCCACAGGGTCAAGGGGAGCCTCCTTCTACACACAAACATTTCCCTCTGTGGCTCTGCCAGCCTGCCGCATAGTCATGGGCATGGGCTAGGTGGAGGACACTGTGCTATTGGACTCCCTACCTGAGGACATTTAGCAGAGCCCTTTCCCCCCTACCCAGTGCAGCTCCACCCACCACTGCAGTCACTGCACCATAGTTTGCTTCTGGCAATAAACTCTAGGCTTTTCCAAAGAACAGGAGAGAGGGAGTGACCAAGGGGCCTGGCAAGCTCTTCTTGGACCTTTGACCAGCCTCTGAGGGTGGAGAACCCTGTGGGCTGCAAAAGCGGGGTGTTTGAGAGGAGTAAATCCCTCACTTGTTAGAGGACCTTTGTGACACCAGCCAGGACTACAGATAATACACTATAGTCACTTCTTGCCACTCTGACCAGGCACCAAAGGAAACCAACCCTCTGTTTGCAGCTGGGTATCTCCAGCACAGGGCTGGACCTGCTCTCTGCCCTGCCTCAAACCAACAGCCACCTATTATATCTTTTCTGTATAACTCCCCTCCTCACACCCAAATCCACTTAACTACACTGTGCAAAATCTTTTTCGCTCTCAGGTCCCAACTCTGGGCCCACCTTCTCCTGAGTGTCTTTTCTGCCTGTCTCTTTCAACCCATAATGACCTCTTCTTGCTCAGAACTCCTACAGGCTTGCCTGCATCCCTTGGCTATTTGGGGGCTTAAATTATAATAGGAGGCAAACTATAAGTTTCCCTGCCTCTACTTTGTCTCCCTGATATCATGGATATCTAGATTCTTTCATAACCCCTCCAAGGGGTAAATGAAACCTTGAACTCAGCCACAACCCCCTCAAAGCCTAGCAATGCATAGCAGTTCATGAATGCTCTGGAAAGACTTGCTGTCTTTGTGGAGCTTTCAAGAAGACCTTTATCTCTCCAAGTTGTACTTGTCCTGATCCATATAAAAATGCTTAGAGAAATGATACTCAATGCTCAGATATTTACTGAGTATGCCCAGTGAGAATGGAGAAGGGTGATGGGTTGCAACCACAAGAAAAAAATAAATAAATCATGTCTCCCTTTAACAACAAGCTCAAGATCTGTACTACCCAGGCCTCAGACTACACATATCTTTCGTTGCTAATTCATGAGCCTCGAGACAAACTACTATGGAGAGAGAGGAGAAATCTGTATATGCAGGGTGATTACCCTGGAAACTTCCAGAAAGTAGAGGGCTTTGGCTAGGCATAGTAGTGGCATAAGCAAAATTAGGAATGCGAGGGGGTTGTTGGCAGCCAGGCTGAGAGATATGACTTAGTCTTTTCTGGTTGAGATTGTTGGATTTAAGGTAGAGAGGAGGTTGGTGCCCAGTGGTAGGGATTCTCAAATGCTAGACTGTGGAATGGGCATCTGATCTTGGGAGAATGGGAGAAGGAGCCATTGAAGAATGGAAAACTGGGAGGTTTTGATACTTCCATGTGTGGGTAGAAATATGCCATAATAATATGGGATTTTAGAAAGGGGTCTTCACGATTGGAAAGCATGCTATAAGGTGGAACTGTAATAAGTCACCTTTGGATCTGGACGTAGAACTGAGGGGCAGCTATGTGTGGAGGGAAGTTGTACCATGTTTACTTCTTTTAAGCATTTTGTGGGAGTGAAATTGAAGGAGGGTGCCTAGAGACTACATACCAATGTGGTGGAGGCTAAGTATTCCCCAGGCCTCTGCTGATCCCCATTCTTCCAACTGGACAGGCCTTCAGGGAGCACCAGTTTGGGCTCCTGTGCTTACAAGATGGAAAAACAGTCTTGGAAAGCAACAGGGACTTCCTTACAGTCACACAGCATTTGGGGATGGGCTGCTGCCTCCTGTGCAAGAGCTCTTAAACTGTATCCCACTGTCTCCAATGACCCCTGTTCAATATAAATCTTACTAACCAATCTCTAACCTTCCTCACCTCTTCCATTCCTCAAGAGAGAGGTGCTGGGTTTAGGTTGGGGCCCCCATCTGTAGAACTCTACTTTCCCTTTCATGTCTATTTTGCTTCTTGGTCTTAATCTACAGCCTGTTGGAGGCTGAAAGTTTTTGAAGGAGGGGAGGTAGTTGGAAGAAGTTGGAAGTCCAAACATTCTCTCTTAATATAGTGGAAGGGTTAACAATTCCTCAAAAACTGTTACATTTACAGTGGCTGAAAGTGTGTGTATGAGGTGTGGGGGCAGCCCGGCTCTGCTGGTGCAGGGGAATAAGGAAATAAAAACAGCAAGCCTGACAGGTCACTGGCTTGCTTGTAGAAACAAAGAGGGAAAGGGGGCTTCCAGACCTCTCACTTTCAGATTGGCTACTTGAGGCTAGAAGAGGGCATGCCCAGTGTTATTTCATCAGTTCCCCTGCCTTAATTCAATCCAGGCAGATAAACTAGGTGATAAAGATAAAGCCTCCAGAGGAGGCATTTCCTCCCTGTGTCACTCATTCCTTGGCCACACATCTCACACTGCCAGGAAGTTCTTTCTCAGGGCTAAGCTGAGCCTCTCATGCTGTATATAAACCTTGTATGCTTGCATGTGTGTGTGCATGCATGAGTGTGTGTGTGTGTGTGTGTGTGAGTATGTGTGTTTGTTGGGGGGGTGAGGTTGGGGGCAGCTGGCTATCATTGTTCCTGCTTAACAAACCCCTGAAGATTTCATGGGCATTAAACTGTCTCTCCCCACTCCCAACTACTGTTCTCTGAATTAAATAATTGCCTTGGTCTTGTTCTTCTCTCCTTGGTCTTATTTTTCAAACCTGTGTATGTGTAAGTGTATCTCCAGGAAGAAAGTTAAGGAAACCAAAACCACTGAGGAGGTGCCCGCTGAGTGAGGGTGCATTGCTTCTCCATACCTCCTCTTTTGGGGTTAGGGGATAATTATGGACAATGAAGAAAATAATATGAGAGGCCTTGGTAGCAGCAGAGGTAGGCATACTGGTGCTGCAGGGGCATTTTGGACCTTTTGATCTGCAGTTCTTATTGCAGAGCCTTCAGTGCTTTCATCTCCTACAGTTTTTGTTTGTTTTTTCCCCAAGCAGATACTAATCCAGCTTCTGCAGGCAGGACTCCTCAGCCCTCCCTGCTGCTCAAGGGAGAGAGGGCTGGGCCAGTTCTGTTCTCCCTCCCCTCTGGACATATAGGAAATATTTGCAGGCCAGGCCTAGTGCATTTTGAAAAAAATAAAGTGTTGGGCAGTGTTCTGTGGATGGAGGCATGAGGAGTGAGGCTGGGCTGTAGGGCAGTGGTATACTGAGCCCAATCATTAAGGCATTCAGGCCTCCCACTGAAGCCTAGGACCCCCAAAATCACACGGCCCCATCATGTCTCCTCTTTCTGCAGCCACTAGAAAACTGGGCACAGGACTACTCTTCTCCCAGCTTCTCACACAGCCTGGGGCAAGCAGACCCCTAGTTCAGTGTCCCATTTCTAAATGGGGAAGCTTCTAAATGGGGAAACTAAATGGGGAAACTGAGGCCCTTAACAGGGAAAGGATTTGCTCAAGGTTACACAGGAGCATAAAGCTCTTGCCCTTCCTTTCAAGATTTCTTCCTCCAAGTACACTGATACCCTGATTCTGATCCCCTCCCAAGCCTCATTTTCCTTACCTGGCCTCTTATATAGGGTATGGTATATATAGGGAAGTGGATACATGGGAAAGTTCAGGGACTCCATTGTTCATTTAGCCCAGCTATTCCTCTTCAGGCTTTCCTTAGCTGCCTTGTCATCTCTGTCTCCCTGGAGTTAGATCCTCTTATTCTTCATCTGAACTGGGGGGTGCGGAGGGGGTGCCTGTCTTTGATGTCACCCTTGCTGGTTTAATATTGACATAGTAGAAGTCTTACTAAGCAGGTATGACATCCACCTAAGATATATTCTTCTCTAAGGAAGTTTTGGAGCCTGAGAGGGGAGTATGGAAGAGATGGGTTAGCTCCCAGAAGCCCCATCATTCCAGGTAAGCTGGGCAGGGAACCTTAGCATCCTCAGGAGAAAGTGGGGCATCAAAAAGGCTTACCAGGAAAGCCAATTTCTAGGAGGAAGTGATGCCTGGGTCACCATACCTCCTACACTGGAGAAGTCCCTATGTATTTGGGTCTAAAGGGTAGAGAGGTGAGGCTAGGAAACCTGTAAGGGACATGCAGGGAGAGGGAGTCTGAAGCCCAGGGAAAGGGGTTTGACCCTTTGACGTCTCAGGGGTTTGACCCTGATTCTGTAGGTGGTGTGGAATAATTTGGTAAGTAGAGGAGTGATGCACTATAATCAAGATAATAAAAATGAATCTGGCAAGGGTGTGGGAGGAGATGGAAGAAGGGGAGGGAAGAGATGGGATTCGAGTGTTGTGGCAGGGAAGGACCAAAAGGAGCTCAGCTAAGAGGCTTATGTCCTCTTCAGAGGACATGGACTGGCAGCTGAGGAGCTAGAGTGGTGAAGTTGACTGCAAGAGGCCCTATCACAAGTGTCTTTTATTGAACATCTGCTCAATAACTAGGGAGCAATTTATCCTTTCCATTTATCATCTCTAATTCTTAGTGATTCTGCATGATAGGTAGCATTTTCTTCATTTTCTAGATAAGGTATTTGAGTCTCAGAGAGGTTAGGCCTTTTTTTCAAACCCCACCACTTGTAAGGGATGAAGCTGGTATTTTAGTTCTGGGCTGACAAACTCCAGCTGAATTTGGAATTCAATTGAACCAGTGTTGTTTAAGCTCCTGCTCCATGCTATCTGTAGCGACTATAAGATGAAAAAGGACCCATTTGAGAGAAATGAACAGATAGTCCCTAGGCTGAGTATGTTAACTCATTTGAGGAGATGGTGGTGGGGAATGGGATCCAAGGAAAGGAGGCCCATTTTGGGGTCCGTGCTGCATCTAGAGGTTATGGGATACTGCCTTGAGAGGAGGTGCTCCTTAATGGTAAGGCTGCAAGTTAGGGGAGATGTGGTTGCAGGGTTAGCTTGGGTATACCTCTGCCAGAAGTCTGTATAGCTTCACAAAAGGATGCCGAGCCAGGCAGCCCTTCCTTTAGGTCCTGAACAAATGGTCTTGAGAGTGGACCTTGGCTGTGGGCTTTAGAAATGATTGATTCCAGTACCAGATCATCTCATAAGTCATTTCCTTTAAATAATAGCATCATATTCTGCATCTTTGTCCCCAGTGGCAAGTTTCTGTTTGAACCTTTTTTGGCACCTCAAAATTATCTCCCAAGGAAAAGGGAAGTAAAGGAATGTGATTCACAATTTGGGAATGGTGGTGGTAGAATTGCTGATGAGGGGAGCAGCCATAGTCTGGGTTGGCAGCCCTTGTATTCTGAAGTCAGCATGCTTTCTGGAATGTGCTAGGTGGGGCCAAAACAGTGGCAGCCAAGTGAGGACTGGAAGTGCTTCAGAGAAAGCTCAGCTTGGCTGGGACAGGGGTGCAAGGGGAGAAGAAGATGATGGCTTTCAGGTAGGAGGGGAACCTGTACAGTCCTTGCTTTCAGTCTTTCTCCTTCAATTGGGAGTTAGCCCTGTGAAGCAAAATGGTATTGGAAGGGGAACTCCAGCAGCCTGGGGGTTGGTGTAGCTCTGTCACATCCCAGTATGTGGATTTACTCAAGACTTCTCCCGGAGTCTAGATAGTTTCCTGTTCTGTGACAAGATGACAAGGAGTTTGCATCTCCTAATAGGACTGATTAGTGGATTGATGGGAATGGCAAATGGGAGGTGAAGGAGTGGGCTGTGCTTTGTAACCTGGTAAGTGCCCTATTGGGTGAAGGGTGTCTGTTGATTTGCATTTCTTTTTTTTTTTTAAGATTTTTTCTTTATTTATCTGACAGAGATCACAAGTAGGCAGAGAGGCAGGCAGAGAGAGAGGAGGAAGCAGGCTACCTGCAGAGCAGAAAGCCCGATGTGGGCTCGATCCCAGGACCCTGGGATCATGACCCGAGCCGAAGGCAGAGGCTTAACCCACTGAGCCACCCAGGTGCCCCTTGATTTGCATTTCTTTTGATGTTGGTACCTTTAACTGAATTTGAATTGTTTACCTTTCTGGCCTAGACTATAGAACCTGGCTAGCTGAAATTCCCGAATAATCCAGAGCTGTTAACCACTAGCTGACTGGAGGCAACATTTTAAGTCCCTGAACATCAAAGGTTGGCTAAAAGAACAGCTAAAGCCTCCTGTGAGATAACTACATAGTCACCCTCATTTACCACTTGGGGCAACTGAGGCCCAAGGAGTTTTGGTGACTTAACAAAAAACAAGGAGTTTTGCTGCTGGAAATTGTCCAACTATAATTTGAAGAAAATATTTTTAAAAATTGGTTGCTATGTTTTTGAGCCTCTGCTATATACTGAATTTTATTTGGTATATATATATATATATATATATACATTGGTTTTGTTCCTTACAATGGTTTTAAGAGACACTCTGAATAGCCTCGTTTTCCAGTTGAGGAAACTGAAGGAACTTGCTGGATTTCCCCCATGTAGGCAGAGCTGATTATAGTGCAGAACTGGCTGACTCTTGTTGTGGGGAGGACTTCCTATCCTTAGCACTGCTTCCTTAGTTACCATGCCCCCATATGCAAGCACAAGATGGGCGCAGAGTAGTCTTGCCCCCAGGAAAGCTGCTTGGTGGAGGTCTAGGGAAGTATGCTGGTTAAGGTCAAGCCTCTGGAGCTACTATATGAATCCACAGACTTCTTCCTTTAACTCTAAGTTGGCTGAACTGGCCCCAGGAAGCTGTGCTGGGAGCAAAATATGTAAGTCTCAGGCTGCAGCTGTTTCCTCCTCACTAAGAAGGATTCCTGGGGCAAGTTTGTGTCTGGTCTCCTGCTTGTGTTTTGAGAGGAAGGGAGGAAAAACAAGTTCTGCCCTAGCAGCCAGCCTTCCACTGGTCCCAGCATGACCTGAGGCTGGTCCTGGGAGCAGAGATGACCATATACCACTCCCTGCCATGAAAGAAGCAACTGCAATAAACAGCAGGGACCACAGAGTACCCTTAGAGTGTTCCCTTACCCACCAGTCCACCAGAAACTTAGCCACACAGGTTGAGAAACCCAAGGGTTGAGGGGCCCTGCATTTGGCAGGACCACTTTCTTGGCAGGAGTCAGCTCCAACCTGAAAGGGTTACAGAGTCTGTCCCTTGCAGTCCTCTTTGCCTTCTGCCCCACTTCACTCTACTGGCCAGTTGATTCTGTGGTCCCAAATAAAGGCACATAGCCCATTAGGGAAGGACAGCAATGGGACCAGGTAGGGTAGCAAGGAGTGGAGAAGGGATCTGGGCCAGAGGTAGCTAGATAGGGCTGGGCTAGGGAGATACCAGCTATGGGTGATCCTTGCCACCTCCTGTTCTGCTGTCTTGGGGAGACATAATAGACATTATGGGTGGCTGTAGGGAGGTACATGCCCTGGGAAGGACAAGGTAGGGAAATGGGAGACAGCAACTTCAAGGCTGGTCCTTGCCATCAAAGATGACACCCTGGTTGTACTTAGGAGGAAGGCCTGAAGTTGTAGGGAGAGAATCCCAGTCCAGAGATATGCCTGCCTAGTTCACCCACTCTCACCACACACAGACTTTTTTTTTTATAGATTTATTTATTTATTTGACAGATGGAGGTCACAAGTAGCCAAAGAAGCAGGCAGAGAGAGAAGGAGAAGCAGGCTCCCTGCTGAGCCGAGAGCCCTATGCAGGGCTCAATCCCAGGACCCTGGGATCATGACCCAAGCCGAAGGCAGAGGCTTTAACCCACCGAGCCACCCAGGCACCCCCACACACACACACACTTTTAAAACTACCCTTAGCAGAGGACTTTATATAAATCCATGCTCCTGTTTTTAAAATTCCCCACACCTGGCTCTTCCTCAGAATGGCCAAGGCAGCTGGTCCCTCAGGCTCCTCACAGTGAATGCCTTTCCCAAATAAGTGGCCTTTTACATGTGGTCTACTACTTTCTAAGAAACTGGGATCTGACTTGGAAGATGATAATAATAACAGTAATGTTAATCTTTCTCATTTGTACTGCACTTTACTGTTTACAAAGTGTGTTTAATGTTCATTATGTGATGTAATTCTTATACCACTCTAGTGATCTCCATAAGTTCTCAAGCCTAAGAAGGGTGCCTTGGCCTGTTTAGGGTCCCCTAGCATGGCCTGGAACCCTAACATGTGTTGCGGCTCCTTCCACAACACACTGAAGATTAATGTGGCAGGGAGGGGGACAATGTAGAAAGTAGTGGTCTGGCTTTTACCCCAGTGGAGCGCAGGAGCAAGGTTAAGAGAAGGCCCATAGGAACTGCCTTCTAGCCAGGGCATCAAGTTTCTGGAAAGCAGCCCTCTTTAAGATTCAGTTTGCCTAATCCCTCCATTCCTGGGAACTCCATCCCCAAACCCAGCAGGGAAATTCAGCCTTCTGTCCACAAGGATGTTTATGCCTGTGAGGTTTTTCTCTTGGCCCTTGGTCTTCCTGATGCCCAGCCATACTTACTAGTCTCATTCATCCCTTCCCCTAAATTATTGCCATTTCTACTAACTCCTGTCTGACAAGGCCTAGATTGAATGCCTTCTCCTCAAGGTAGCTTTTCTGAGCCTGGGGGCTATCTTTCTGCTTTTCAGATTTATCCTGGGATATGATAGCTAGGTATAAAGAACAATATTCCACCATGCATCTTAAGATGGGGGAATCTTCTTTAAGACCTGTATTATGTTGTATCCTACATATAGGTACTCCCCACAAAAGCTCTAGCTAGGGGTTCTCCCTTCTTGGCCTACCTTGCAAAACTAAGCTCAATGTCTATTACTTACCAAATGTTTAGGAGAGGTTGAGTTTCATAAATTCCACAGAGGGGAATACAATTTCATAAACAACTCCACTACTGCTGTCCCATCTCTTCCATGTCTAGCACCATAAATGACAACACTGTCAATATTTTCAGGGTTGAAATAAAAACATCTCTGTATTTATTTATTTATTATTATTAATTAATTAATTATCTATCAGATAAGATGATAGGGCCCCGCTTCCCATCCTATCCCTGAGGAGAGGACTCTGAATTATTGTGTGTGTGTGCAGGATTGTATATTTTGAGGTGATGGTGGCAGTGTTTACTGTAGGGATAACTCTTGTGGGGGAGAGGGAGCTGAGCTGGAACAATATCATGTAAAAATATGTCATCCAGGAAAAAAAAAACCAAACCCTAACCTGAGCAAATGACATTACTTATCTCTACAGAGAAGGGATCAGGTGATATCTTTTCTCTTTTATTTTCTGGATAACCAGCCATTATCTTGCTCCAAGTTTAATACTCAGTTATGCAGAGTACTCTTGATGGAAGGCTGGTCACACTGATAGTTCAACTGTCAAGCCAAGCAAGGCACAAAATTAATGTTTGCAGGACAGGATCAGGGGTTCCAGGAAGGTTCCTCCAATTAGGTCAGGGGCTAGTTAAGCTGCCAGTCTCTCTACCCCCAGTGCTGGTCCATAATCTTCCACTGCAGGTGAATATGTGAGTCTTTATCACTGTTGCAAACAATTATAAGGTTGATATGCTGACAAACTACTCCCGGGATACCAGCAGGGCTTGCCTGTCTCTTTCTGGTTCCTAGCAGTTGTTTTGCCTCCTTTCTTTACCCTAGCTCCCTGTCTAATAGTGGCTATCCTACAGAGAGGGGACACTGTGGTGAGGAACTTTCCAGAGATAGGTCATCAGGTTTTAGCAGGCTGGTCATTGATCCATCTGTCAACCAGCTGGAGTCACTAGAATGAATATATCAGACTTGGGGTGGAGGACATGTGTTGGGGTGGATGGTGAATAGTCATTTTTATTCCATCCCTGTGGCATTTGGATGTTTGGAGAATTGAGAGACCAGAAGGGTGTGCCTTATACCAGGTTTATTTATTTAATAGCTGTTGAGAGCCTAACTTCTAGGCTAGGAACATGAATCATGTGGAGTTAGGCCTTCAAGGAGTTCCGTTTCTAAATAGGGAGCTAGATGGGGGCCAAAATAATGAAGGCAGTAGAGAAGAAATAGTTTTCCTCACAATTCTAAAGTGGAACATGGGGTTACAGTTGCCAAGAGCCACATTAAAAATTTTTCCCAGCAGAACAGTCAATAGAATCTGACCTATACCTACCCCTCACGTAACCATTATGAGGAGCAAGTATTGCTAGGCCTCTTGGACCAAAGATACTGAAGCCTAGAGAGTGCCTTGTCTCAAAACCACCATGTGCTTTTAAGCAGATCCTGGATTGCAGCTCTGGAATATGGATCTGTGAGGTTCCTATTCTGGATTTCTGAAGATCTGAGCCTATGCATGTAGGCAATCTAGGGAGCCTACAGAGAAGAGGTGAAACTTCAGGTATACTTTTTCTTTCTGGCCCCAGGAAAAATGTCAGTGAGAACCCAGACTAATGTGAAATTGAGGCTTGGGTCCTGCAGAGACCAGTGAGGACTCAATGGGCTATTTTGCCAAATGATCTTAAAAAATTCTGTCATCAGAGCTGACCTCCCTGCTGCCTTTCCAGCCTCCCCCTACCTTAACCCTTTGATAATTCCTCCTGCAGTCAGTAGCACAAGTGAGTATTTCCCACATCTGCAGATCCCCCGGCCAGTGTTATCGGACTAGGGTGGACTGAAGGGAATGAACCCAATGAGGGGCTGGGGTGATGGCTATCTGTTGTTTTAATGTAGGGTTTTGTTGCCTTGGGGCCAGAGGAGGCTGACCCAGCAAGCCAACCATATGGAATGCATTAAGTTTTTCCTACATTTTCTTTTACTTTCTTTCTGGTTCTGGTTCCTCTCAAGTCTGAAATAACAGACACCTGTGAAAACAAACCCAGCCTGGCTGCTTGCTTACCAGTATACTCTATTTTTTTTCCCTCTATTTTATCTCCTCTAGATCCAACCGGGATGCTTCCTGACTGATGATGTAACACTGTTTGGAAGCCAGAAGGCTGCTTTTCCAGCTGAACATACCTGAGTTGTCCCCATCACCATGGAGACTGGAAAGGATGAAGCTTCTCAGGCCAAGGAAGCAGTAGCCTCTATGGACCCCCAGGACCAAAGGGCAGAGAAAGGAGCCAAGAACAAGGCAGCTGAGATAACAGAAGGGACAGTATCAGAGCCACCATCATCTGGTCCAAGTAGGCTGAGGAAAACTGCCATGAAACTTTTTGGTGGCAAGAAGGGCATCTGTACCCTACCTAGTTTCTTTGGAGGAGGGCGAAGCAAAGGTTCTGGCAGAAGCTTCTCCAAGAAGGATCTTAGCAAGAGCAAGACCCACGATGGCCTGAATGAAGCAGCTTGTGGCCCTCAAGATATTGTCAGTGAAGGAACCAGCTTTGCCTTACCCTTGCCTGAATCACCCTGCCAACTTCCTAGTTCCCAGAGTGCCCATGGGGTTTTGGAGACCGGCTCCAGATGCAAGACATCTGCATCTGGAGCCACAGAGAAAGCTGGGGCTGAGAAGGCTCCTTCTGTGCCCAAGCCAAAGAAAGGACTGAAAGGTTTTTTCAGCAGTATCCGCCGTCACCGGAAAAGCAAGGTCTCTGGGGCTGAACAAAGTGAGCTAGGTTCCAAAGGGCCTCAAGGGGCCAGAGCCAGGCCTCAGGAACATGTGAACTCAGCCATTCTGGCCCATACTGAGGATATCCTCCAAGCCCCCAGAAAGGAAAATGCCAAACCCCAAAATTCTACTGGGCCAAAAGTTACTTTAGTACCAGAGCCTTCTCCAGCAGTCACTGAGAAGACAACCTATAAAGATCCAGAAAAACCAAAGGAGGCCTATGCCTCAGCACTTCTGCAGCCCAAGCCTGCCTCTGAATCCAGTGGCCTAGAGGAGTACCACAGTTCAGAAACAGGGGAGAAGGTGGAGGCAGAAGAGGTAAATCCACCAAATGGCCATGTTGGGGACCAGCTAAGCCTCTTGTTTGGGGATGTCACATCCCTGAAAAGTTTTGACTCACTGACAGGTTGTGGTGACATTATAGCAGAGCAGGACATGGACAGTATGACAGACAGCATGGCCTCTGGAGGCCAGAGGGCAAATCGAGATGGGACCAAGAGAAGTTCCTGCCTGGTGACCTACCAAGGAGGTGGGGAGGAAATGGCCTTGCCAGATGATGATGATGAGGAAGAGGAGGAGGAAGAGGAGGAAGAGCTGGAATTAGAGGAGGAAGAAGAGGGTGCCAAGGAGGAAGAAGATTATGACTTAGAATATCTGTGGACAAGTGCCCAGGTATACTCAAGGTCCAATCTGAATTTGGGCTACCATCCCATCACATCCCCAGGCCACCATGACTACATGCTTCTAGACTCAATTCGATCTTATCCTGGCTTAGCCCCTGGGGACCTTTTGACTCCTCAGAGTGACCAGCAAGAGTCTGCCCCAAATAGTGATGAAGGTTATTATGACTCCACAACACCTGGATTTGAGGATGATTCAGGTGAGGCCTTGGGGCTTGTCCGCAGGGATTGTCTGCCCCGAGACAGCTACAGTGGAGATGCCCTGTATGAATTCTATGAGCCAGATGATAGTCTTGAGATCTCCCCACCTGTAGATGACTGTCTTTATGACCTTCATGGTCACAGCTCTGAGATATTTGACCCCTTCTTGAACTTTGAGCCCTTTTCTTCCTCTCGGCCACCTGGGGCAATGGAGACAGAGGAAGAACGGCTAGTGACCATCCAGAAACAGTTGTTGTACTGGGAGCTTCGGCGAGAGCAGCTTGAGGCCCGAGAGGCACAGGAGGCACGTGCCCGAGAGGCTCACACCAGGGAGGCCTATACCCAAGAAACTCATACCAGGGAGACCCATGCCCGAGAAGTTCATGTCAGAGAGGCCCAAGACCGAGAGGCCTATGCCAGGGAAGCCCAGGCCCGAGAGGCCCATGCTCAAGAGTCTCAAGTCCAAGAGGTTCAGGCCTGGCAAGAGAAGCCCATCATGGAATATCAGATGAGGCCTTTAGGCCCATCAGTGATGGGCCTGGTAGCAGGGGTTTCAGGGGCCTCTCAGACTTCCCATCGGAGAACCACCTCAGCTTTTCCTGCCACTGCAAGCAGTGAACCAGACTGGAGGGACTTCCGTCCTCTGGAGAAGCGTTTTGAAGGAATCTGCTCCAAGAAAGATCAAAGTACCTGTCTGATGCAGCTCTTCCAAAGTGATGCTATGTTTGAGCCAGATATGCAAGAAGCAAGCTTTGGAGGCTCTCCCAGGAGGGCCTACCCTACTTATTCACCCCCTGAGGAGCCAGACGAAGAAGAAGTTGAAAAGGAAGGGAATGCCACTGTGAGTTTCTCACAGGCCCTTGTGGAGTTCACCAGCAGTGGGAACATCTTCTCTAGCATGTCCTGCAGCTCTGACTCTGACTCATCCTTCACTCAAAACCTCCCTGAACTTCCCCCTATGGTTACTTTTGATATTGCTGATGTGGAACGGGATGGGGAAGGCAAGTGTGAAGAGAATCCTGAGTTCCACAATGATGACCTTGCAGCCTCCTTGGAAGCTTTTGAGCTAGGCTACTACCAGAAACACACATTCAGTAACTACCATAGCCGATTCTACCAAGGTCTGCCCTGGGGTGTGAGCAGTCTCCCTCGCTACTTGGGACTGCCTGGCATGCACCCTCGGCCTCCACCGGCTGCTATGGCCCTCAACAGAAGGAGTCGCTCCCTGGACACTGCGGAAACCTTGGAACTGGAGCTCTCCAATTCCCACCTTGCCCAAGGGTACACAGTGTCTGATGAGCTTCATGCTCAGCAGGAAGATTCAAATGAAGAGGAGGAAGAAGAATGGGGCAGAGACAGTCCTTTGTCCCTTTATACTGAACCACCAGGGGCCTATGACTGGCCTGCCTGGGCTTCCTGTGCTCTCCCAGTGGGACCAGGCCCTGCCTGGATAAGTCCCAATCAGTTGGATGGGTCTTCTGGCCAGTCTCCATATGCCTGCCAACAGGCAGCCTGTTGCATACCTCCTGTGGCCATGTCAATGTTGCTGTCAGTACCAGAGCTAGAGCCAAGGGCACCTGGGATATTCAAGCCTCAGCTATCTCGGCCTACACACCTACCCTTGCCCATGGTCCCTTGTTATAACCTGCAGCCACAGGCCTCTCAGAGTGTGAGGGCCAGGCCTCAAGATATGTTGCTGCCTGTCGATGAGCCCAGTTGCTCCTCTAGTTCTAGAGGATTCAGCCCCAGTCCTCTGTCCCAGTCCAAGCCTGTGGGCGTCACTTATGGCATCCCTAAGCTGTCCAGGGTCCAACCTGAGCCCCAACAGCCTCAAACCATTCACTACAGGGCTTCCAGCCTTGACCTGTCAAAGGAGATGGCTGAGCAAGGTGCCTCTTTCCCCCTTCCCACCAGTTACTCCTCCACTGCTGTGAATGGAAAGCTAGATGAGTAGTCGTCATCTGTTCTGGAGTGGGGGCATGGAGCGTGAGCATGTGAATGGGGATCAGGGGTTGGGCAGAGGGGAGGGTGGATGGGGGTTGCTATTTAACTTGAAAATCCTTTTGGCCAAGGAAAGCTCCTGTGAGTTTTTGCCTTTGTTTTCCCACTTCCCTCTTCTGCCAATCTGTGGTTACGTTTGGCTTGAGTACATCTGCCCCAGAAGGCTGCTGCTGCTCTGTTGATTCAGCTTGTCCTTTTGGGGTTTCTTGTTACTCATGCAGGATTTGGGATGCTGTACTTCTGTGCCTATTCCAGTTGCCCAGTTAGTGCAATATATATATATATATCTCACGCATCCTTGACACAGGATGAACCCTTAGTACCCCTGCCATGCCCCTACATACAGTGAATAATGAGCCACTGATGATCAGCCAGGTCTGTACTGCTTCCCACTTGAGGACAGGGGGCTTGTTTGCTGTTAACAAGGTGAGGTAATGGTACGGATCTTCCCCACCCCCACTGCCTTCAGTCTTGGCATAGCTGTTCCATTACGTCAGATGATTATAATCTATTCACCCCAGCTAGCTGTCCTTAGAGAGGATCAAGTAGCATGTGTCTCACTGCCTATTTCTGTGGACTTTGGCATTGTAACCAGATGGGGGCCTTTTAATCTGGTCTGCCGTAACTTGGGTTAAAGACAAAAATGCTGTCCCCTTAATGGAATGATCAAATTCATTCAGTTGCAAACAGAAAACAAAATAGAGTTCTAGAGTAAATATTGCCATAAAACTTGAGTTGTGGAATGATAGAATTTGTTCCCTTCTTCCTCTCTTAAGCTTGTGATGTCTAAGTTATGGACACTTTTGAATTTTTCTTTTACTCCAAAGGAAACGTTCATAATCTCATCACAAGGAACATATTCTTTTATTTGAGAAACAGGAAGAGAAGAAGCCTAAATTAGCCTTGGCTATAGGGGTCAGGATTTTTGCAGTTTGCAGGAAAGGATAGGAAAGGGAGGTCCATTTGTCCCTGCTGGCAAGAGAGATTTTTAGATATTGCAAAGCTCAAGGTAACCCAGTTTTTTAGAAGAGAAAATAGTTTCTCCCCCAGAAGCAAAAAGTTCCTTAATCCTTGCCCACCCCTTCCTTTGGATGCTGTAAAGAGGCTCCAGAGGCACCAGGCTAGCACTCCCAAGAGACAGGATACCAAAGGCATCTAGACTGATGTTCTGGTTCTCTAAAGAGCTTTCATCTTCTAATTAACCAAGTCCTTAGCATCCTCAAAGGACCAGCCTTCTTTAGAGGAAGCATCTGCCCTCACTGCCAAGATGCAAGATTCTGATTTGCATGGCAGTTGCAGTCCTTTATGGAATGAATAGTGTACTCACTTCTCCATCCACAGGTTTCATGTTAAACTAGCTTGGAAATACTGGTGAAGAACAGTTGCTGTCAGGAAGACATTGCAACAGGCTAATCTAACCTGGCTCAGCCTTTCATTAATCACCAGTAAGAGAGGGTTCCTTTTAATTTCTTTATTGGAAATAGAAAATGGAACATTTTTTTGCCTGGATGCATTGACCCAAATTATAATCCTTGCCTCCCTGCCCCTGTCCCTTATCCCACTTATCTCCATGTCTGTTATGAGAAGAGGTCAGCAGGGCTCTTGGGAACAGAGGCTGTTGACTCCCTGAGTCAAGGGGGCAGATTTTATGGCAAACATCCTCTTGCCCAGGGAATATATTTGTGCTGGTTTTTATCACCATTTCTCAGATTGGGGTTGTCAGTGCTCCTCCCCACAAAGAGCAAACCTATTTGATAAAAACTTCACCCCTGGAAGTAACACATGAGTTTTCGTGGCACTAACACTGTTCAAAGGACCCAAACTAACTCTCCAGGCTAACTCCATCTGCATTGTGAAGAATACATAAGTCATGGAGTTGGAGAAAGAGAGCATGAGGAAGGTCCTCCTTACCCCAAGCACAGCATTCCAGGAGAGAAGTGCCCAAATTCCAACCATCTGGCCTCTTATCAAAGCTGCCATGGGAGGGTGGGGCTGATATAGGCCTGGCTGTTTGGCAGGAAGTAAACACCAAATGCCTTTACAACAGGGGAAACCCCACTACTTGCCTCCTCTCTCTCTGCTTGTCCTTCAGGGCAGTTCAAACTCCTATCTGCATGTGGACTGTGCCAGCCACAGCAGGTAGGAGAGCCATCACCAACCTCCAGAGCCTGCTGGCCTCCAGCCTGTCTGAGAAGAGAAAAAGTAGATGGTCAGACTTTGGCCAAGGGCAGAGGGTTGCTCTCAGTGAAAAGAGGGCCATAAGAGAGGTGCTGACCTTGAGCGGAATAGTCATTGATCATCCTGCCACATTTTTCTGGGCTTTGGAAAGTCAAATACAGAGCAGGGCCTAGAACTGAGCAACATCTTATGGTTTGGACAACATTGCTGTCTGCAAGTTCTTTCAATGTCCTTGCCAGCCCAAGGACACCAAAAGAGAGATGGTCAAGATGCATGGCTACAGAAGCAGGCTCCTTTGAGTCTCACTCTATATCCAAGCAATTGATGGCCAAATACTATTTGCAACCTGAAAGAGAAGGGAAGATCTAGCTGGGGACATGTGTTGATGGCAGCACAGGCTGACACTGGGAGAGCCAACTAATCTCGAGTCCTCTCCCCAAACATAGCCAGGGCTTGCTCGGTTAGCACCAGATAGGCCTCAGACTACTAAAGGTGTTGATGTCAAGCCCACATATCTTAGGCTGTGACCAGATGAACACCATATCTGCATTGCAAGGTACTGGGATAATGCTTGTGGATGTGATTTCAAAGGAAGATATGATTGGAGAGGAGGTGTCTGCTGTTATCTTGCTACCCAGCAGGCTTATCTAGTGCCAGACAGCTCTGTTCTTGAGAATTCTCAGAGGAAACCAGTCCGTGGGAGAACAAGTGACTATGGATAGAGAAGGCCAACTAGCAGGCTTCTTTCAGGGCTACCAGTTTCTCAGTGCTTTAGCACCTTCAAGGAAGCCCTGCCTTGGGGCACTCAACTTGGACACCTGTTCATAAGCCTCATGGGCTAAAGGCTTTGGTAAACACTATTTTCTCTTCTTCCTCAATGCTATACCAAGCAGGGAAGTAGCTTCCTACACCCAGGATGTGTTCCTCTCCTGTTGCCAGCAACTTTCCCACCCTTGCCAGTGCCACCACCCTACCCACCCTCGGCCCCTGGGCCCAGTTGCTAGAGGGAGGCATGGGGGGATTTAGCAGGGAGACTTCAAGTTTACCCATGTGTATGTTACATCTAAGCTATATATATATATGTATATATATATATATGCACACACACATACATATACACATATATATTCAATTATCTATTTTTATATTGTTTGAATTTTATATTCATGGAAAACAATGTTTATCAATTGTTCTTTTCTGATATATTTTATTTTTAAGTGGTGCTGTTTACAGTTTTAAACAAAACAAAGATGACACAAAAATTGCTGCTGCTTGTGCAGAGGGCTAGCATCTCAACCGCCTAGGGTCCTCACTCTTTCCCCTCTCCTCACACCAATGTATCTTACTGTCCATCCCCTCCCTTCACGATAGGGACAGCAAAAGATGCCCAGGTACTATGACAAATGCCAGGTGTCTCAGGCATGGAGAACCTGGTAGATAACATGTTTATGGCTTTATTTTTTCTTTTGGGCCCTGCCCCTTCCCCATGTGTAGACTGTCTGAAAGTACCCATCCATCCCCTCTCCCTTCTCTCTCTCCCCGTGTCCTTTTTATATTTTGTGCTTTCATTTTGAAATGATTCCCCATGTGCTATTTGTCATGCCAAGTTTCTCCAAAGGATCATTTTGGGGACATTCTCCACCCAGTGGAGTTTCTATCATGCCCCCTTTCCCTGAGAAGCTGAGGAGGCAGATAGCAGTGATGCTTCAACCACCATGAATTGGCCATCTCATTGGGGAAACCCTTTCATGGGACTTTCTAAGAACTCAGTTGACATTTGCCCAGAAGAGATGTTGGAGAACTCCTTGACCCCTTTTGCTGCTTTGGGAGTTCCTCTCTCCCTACCCATTTCTCCTGCCTTGTCCTGCTCAAGTTCACATATGAATGGTATTAAGGGGAACAGTGACTATCAGGGTTAATGTCTTCCTGGCCCGATTCCCACTTTCCTATCCTACAGTCACTCCAAAGAAGAAAATTCACATGGCATGTATATGTGTGAGGCTTGGGCCTGCTGAGAGACGGGGCTTTAATTATTATTCTTATTATTGGTGCTTATTTTCCCTGCTATATATGGGGGTGGGGTGGAGATGAAACCAGGAATGCATATTTAGCTCATATTAAATACAATGGCTGGAAGACAGAAGAAATTGGTAACTGCAGTATATAGTCACCCCAGGTGTAAGAGTTTTTTTCTCTCCCAGTGTAAAATGGGGAGCATGGTCCTGGATGTGCCCTAGCTTCTCCTTCCTGCTCCCTGAGACATTACATAATTGTCTGGATTATGATCTCTCAAATCCTAGCTCATTGACACCTGGATATCTTGATGCATTGCCTATTTGTTACAACGTATATTTCTTTTGCTGAATGCTAATAAACTGGGTTCAAGGACTCCTCCATCGTCACAAAAGTGCATTCTTGTGGCTTGTTCCACAGCAGCATGCCTGTGACCCATGGTTGTTGGGTTTGCCCTTGAAGCGAAAGGGAGAAAGCAAGGAGGTTGGCATGGGCTGGGGGTCACTCACTGGGGAAACAGAACCCAGAGCTGAAAGTAAAGTAGAGGAAACTTCAGTTCTTCATCCAAGTCATGCCCTACATCTGTCTGATGCTGTGTTGGTAAACTCTCCAACACACTTTTCACATTTTGAGAACTTCCAGGGGCTGGTTAGCACTTCTAAAATTAGCCTCAGTTCATGCAAGTGTGCTGGCATCCCCACCAGCCAGGAGGGAGAGGTGTGGATCTCCTACAGACAGCTCCATCTAAAGGAAAGTACTAATGTACTCTTCAGGCAAGCTGCAGGAATGGTGTTCTTCACCCAGGTTTATGCTGGAGACGCTTCCTGGGTAGCTGTCTGCTCCACCTATTCATCTGTGGGGTTGAGTAGGAAACATGTATTTTACCCTTGGCTCTTGATAAGCCAGGACTTAACACCTGCCAGTGGGCTCCCTTGAGTTCTTCCCAATTGCAATGGCCAATCCGGAAAGCCTGAAATAGTAGCTGCTTGAAACTGCTATAGGCTGTAGAGAGTACTGCCACAGACATATAGGAAAACACTCTGGGTTCCTTCTGAGATTAGCAGTTTGGTAACCCCAGCACCTCATGAATCAAGCAAAGCCAAAATAAAAGCAATTTAATGAGAGAAAAGAGAGAAGATCCTGGGAGGGGAGTTAATAATTCATAGATATTGAATTGTCTACCAGGGACTGCTCCTGGAAGGAAGAGGGTCAAGATTGTTCAGAGAGTGTTTGTAGCAAGACCTTCTAGGAAGGTCGTTACATCCATTGGGAATTCAAGGGGTTGTATGGTATGGGATGCCTAAATATCTGCCTCAGTTTGCAGCCCTCATTAACCAATTGGGCTTGGGAAAATCTGTTCTTCTGAGTTTCACTTTCCCCATCAATAACGTATGGGTGGCATGGGCATAAGACTAGTTTCCATATGCAAGTAGAAGACTGGTCTACCGCAGCGTAAACCAGGGAACTTTTTCAACTGCCTAAATCCAGCACTCCCCACCCTTTTCTGACTCAGATGGCCTGGGTTGAAGATCTTTTCTGCGATGTGGATCCCATATGACTGGTGCTTTGTACCTGCTGGACAAGATAAGTGGTAAGAGCTCCTCCTGTTCTGCTGTGACTGATGGCTGCCTTCATTGTGACCCACTGCAATACTGAAAGGGGATGTTAGTGGAGGGAACCTCCTAAGACCTTCCTTAGATCACCAGGGAAACCATCTTGGTCAGCTCCAGTCCTGTTCTCTGATCTGCTTAAGGACTGGGGTGTGCATGGTAAACAGGCTCTCTTTGTTCCCAGGATCTGTTTAGAGCAGAAGTAAACATGACAGATAAGATACCTTTGTACAAATCTTTTGGAGGATGTTGTGGGTAAACTGCTAGCTCCCCACTGCCCCCAACCTTACTGGGCTATGGGCCTTACTGGCCATGATCTTTCTCTAGGTAATTCTTACACTTTAGCTGGGCTGCATGGCTTCTGAAATCCAGACCTGGCCAATAAAATCAAGTGACCTGAGGGTAACACTTTCTAGTCTGCAACTTCTTTTCATCCCCATTATCTTTTTTTTTCTTTTTTCCATGTATTTAAAAAATTTAATTAAATTTAATTTTATTTTTTCAATGTTCCTGAAGCAGGTGGGTAGAGCAGATGATCTCATTTCCACTTTACAGAGGTGGAAAAGGAGTAATGGAAAAGTGAAATGACTTTCTCATGGTCATACAGAACATTGTAAGTCAAAGTGAGAAAGAGAATGGTCAGGTAGGGGTGAAAGATGTGGTGGAAGAGAAGGATTACTGCTAATAATCCTCAAGGCCTGAATGAATAATATCCTTGGTATATGAAGGCACTAGACACTTTAGCCGCATTATCTTGTGTAATCCTTACCTTATGTACATTTTATGTACATTTTAAGATGAGAAAACTGAACCTCAGAAGGGTTAAGACCCTTACCAAAGTTCACACAGACAGATAAGTGGACTCCAAATCTCCTGCATTTTTCTATCATACGTGTAATCAAGCTTCTGGTTAGTTGCACATTAGAGATGCTAAGGGTGAATCCAGCAGCCTGTGCAAAGTGGGAGAGTATCCTAAAGCTAAAAGGAAACTCTGGATGCCTCCTTATTCCACTGGGCCCAGCCCACTCTCCCACCCCAAGCCCAGATCAGAGGCCCTTAGTCCTGGGAGGGACTCCCTTCCCCCACTCCCACCCCCAGCCTTGGATCTCTGGGAATTTTTCCCAGCCAGGTAGGCCCACTTAATCCTGCTAATAAGTGGCCTGAGAATTATGATGAATAGCAGAGTGAGTCAATAAACATGAGCACTTAGATGCCTGGAGAAAGGGCCTCCCACCACTCAGACCATCAACTGGACCACTGCCTCATGAAGAGGTACTTAATTGTAAATCACTTAGTAGCCACAGTGGGAAATAGTCTCATTCTCTGGGAGAATAACTGCTGTCTGATGGACTCTTGAAGGCTGCTGTCCTCTGCTTTTTCAGTTTCTTTCCTGCTTTTCTACTTTCTCTTTCTGGATGCTTGAGCACATTTGTTCTCCCAGAACATGGAACATCTGATGAGGTTTCCCAAGGGCTCCTGTGCAGCACCAATTGCTAACAGGAAGTGGATGCTCTGCCTGGCCACAAATGCTGGATTAAAATTAATGTTATGTTCTTCAAGAAAACAAAAATGGAACGGGCATCTATTTCTGTCCACAAACTCAGATGTGGGTAGGTAATAAATAGTCCTTTGTTTTGTGACTTAATTATGACTTCAAACTCTCCCATCCTAACGGGGAAGCAAAAAATTTCATGTCAGTCACCCCTTCAAGGGTGGCACTGGAATTCAGGGGACACTTGTGGCACACAGAAATTAGGCCAAAGGAAACTAATCTCTAACCTATTTCAATCACCACTAACACCCTCATTTTCCATGCTATCAGTGGGAAAGGGAAAGCTGAGAGCCCTAGAGACTTAAATTCTACCTCCCTCTAGGTTCCTTAGAACCATCTCCTCCCCATCCTTAAGGATCTGCACTCAAGCAGTGCTTAAGTTCCTACTACTCCAGGCCCAGGTACTCCTCCTTTTTTAGGTGAGGCTGAGAGAGATAGGGATCTATCATATTTCTTTCTCTTTGGGTTTTCTGGTTCCTCTTCCTTTTCCTTTATTTTATTTTTTTTTTTTAAAGATTTTATTTATTTATTTGACAGAGAGAAACCACAAGTACACTGAGAGGCAGGCAGAGAGAGAGAGAGAGAAGGAAGCAGGCTCCCTGCTAAGCAGAGAGCCCGATGCGGGACTCGATCCCAGGACCCTGAGATCATGACCTGAGCCGAAGGCAGTGGCTTAACCCACTGAGCCACCCAGGCGCCCTTCCTTTTCCTTTATGACAGTATGTAATCAATGGGATTTTCAGGCTTTTGTAAGAGAATGATAGATTTGGTCACTTCAGGTTGGTTCTGCTTTCTGCACTGTGAAATCCTTTTGCAAGAGATCTGTCAAGGGCCTGGTTACCTCCAAGGTGCAGGGGAATAGGGAAGGACATAGAAGCACAACAGACACAAACAAATGTGAATATTTCTAGAAAACACCCTGCCACAAAAATACAGCTTTATTGAAAAAAAAAATTTCACTGTTCTAAAATTCAGAACACTTTGATATTAGTCCCTGCTCTGTCGGCAACTGATGGAAATTTCTGATGGTGATTTCTCAGAGCCTCAGTTTATTGTAAATGAGGAGGCTGGAGAACATAGAATCTTAAGCTACAGTCCTTTTCTTACCCTTCCCATTTTGATGCTTAAATTCTTCCTATACCATCTATCCTTTTCCCGCTCACCTTCACTAGCATAGATTCCTGGGGCATTTTTAATGCCCAAGAGATGCCTTCTTTTTTAAACAATTTTTTCTTTATTTGATTATAGTTGACCCACAATGTTATATTAGTTTCACATGCACACATAGCAATTCAACATCTTTGTATGTTATGCTATGTTCACAAGTGTTGCCAGACAACACTATCCCAATATCACTGACTATATTCCCTATGCTGAAACTTTTATTCCCATACCTCATTTATTCCAAACTGGAAGCCTTATCTCCCACTCTTCACCCGTTTCACCCATTCATTCTCTTACCCCTTTTCCCTCTTGCAACCATCATTGTTGGAACATCATCATTGTTCTCTATATTTACAGGTCTGATTCTGTTTTTGTATTTTTAAACTAATTTGGGGTTTTTTTGGTTTGTTTATTTATTTATTTTTTAGATTCCACATGTAAGTAAAGTCATATGGTATTTGTCTTAGTCTGACTTATTGCACTTAACATAATACCCTCTAGGTCCATCCATGTTGTCACAAATGGCAAGAACTCATCACCTTTTTTTAAGGTTGCATAATATCCCATTGTATATATATACTGCATCTTTATCCATTTATCTCCTAGTAACACATAGGTTACTTCCTTATCTTGGCTATTGTAAATAATACTGCAATAAATATGGAGGTGCATGAAACTTTTCAAATTAGTGTTTTCATTTTCTTTTAGTAACTATCTAGTAATGCAATTATTGGATCATATGGTTTTTCTATTTTTAAATTTTGAGGAACATCTATACTGTTTCAACAGCAGCTGTACCAATTTATATTCCCACCAACAGTGCACGAGAGTTCTTTTATCTCCATATCCTCACCAACACTTATTTCTTGTGTTGTTGGTTTAAGCCATTATGACAGTTGAGGCAATATCTTATTGTGGTTTTGTTTGCAGTTCCCTGATAATGAGTGATGTTGAGCATCTTTTCATGTTTCTGTTAGCCATCATGTGTCTTCTTTGGAAAAAAAAAATCTACTCATGTCCTCTGCCCATTTTTTAATTGGATTTTTTTTGGTTTTGAGTTGTTAAAGTTCTTTATATTTTTAGAGTATTAACCCCTTATTGGATATATCATTTGTAAATATCCTGTCCCATTCAGTAGACTGCCTTTTGTTTTGTTGATGATTTCCTTCTCTGTGCAAAAGATTTTTTTTTATTTTGACATACTCCCAATAGTTCAGTTTTGCTTTTGTTTCCTTTGCCTTAAGAGATGTATCTAGAGAAAGGTTGTTATGGTCAATGTTAGAGAAATTACTGCTTATATTCTCATCTAAGATTTTTGTGTTTTCAGGTCTCATGTTTAAGTGTTTAGGTTTTTAATCCATTTTGAGTTTATTTTTATGTATGGTGTTAGAAAGTGGTCCAGTTTGTAGCCATCCACTAAGGTGTTCTTTAAGCTGCTATTGACCTGCTTAGTACCTTGGAACCACGTGGATCCTTTCTGCTGTTCACTCTTTGTTCTTTAACAACCATTCCAGATCTGACGGCAAAGATGGTGCTTTTGGTTCAACAAACATTGAGTATCTATTGTATTATAGGTTCTATTCTAGGTGTTGAGTGTGCAGCAGTGAACAACAAAGATAAAAACCCCAGTCCTCATGGGACATACTCATTTTTCATGAGGGTGGGCAGACAAAAAAACCAAATAAATAAACAAAACATATAGTATGTCAGATGGTGACAGGTACAGTGGTAAGAAATAGAGGGGGAGAGACAGGAGGTTATAATTTAAAACAGTGGTCAAGAGAGGATGCACTGAGAAGGTCACATTTGAGAGAGGAGATAAATTAAGTCCTGAGGCAAGAGCAGATAACGTATACCAGGAAAAACCAGGAGTCCAGTGTGTATAAAATGGAATTAGTGACTAGAGCATCATGGAAGATGAGGTCACAGAGGTAATGCTGGAGTTGGGGAGATGGGAAAGGGCCTTGTGGACTACTATAAAGACTTTGGCTCTTGTCCTGAATTATATGGAAGCAGATAATGACATGACCTGTCTTATGTCACCTGGAGTCCACTCATTCCAGGCTAAACAATTCCAGGTCCTTCCAACTTTCCTCATGTGTTCTGGATCTCAGCCCCCTCCCAAGCCTTCTCACTCCCTCCTGGATACACACCAGTGTTTGTGGCCCTTTTCAAGTTTGGGTCCCAGACAAGACACAGTCTCTCAAGGGTGGCCTAACCTAGGCAGAGGGGCGAGGAGCTAATTGCCTTCCTTGATGTCCTCTAATATCTTCTTAACACTGACAATATTTTAGGAATAAAATCTTTAACAGAGATTTAAAAATCACCATATAACAGGTAATTCCATTCATTTTAACTTGTCATATGTGAACACTTTGGACAAGTTAACAGGACTTTTGTCAGTACTCTTGGAAATCTGTTAGAGGCTGAGTGGTATAATGAATTCTGAAGTCAAACAGATCTGGGCTCGATTCTTGGCTCCTGACCTACCAGCTTGTGACCTTGGATAAGTGAGATGGTCTCTAATCCTCAGTATCTTCTCCTGTAAAATGGGGAAAAATAATTTGTACCTTTTAAGAATTAGCAATTATATGTATAAAGCCTCTCTGTCAAGTGTCTGGCCCATGCACATGATGGACAATCTTAGCTGTCATTGTGCCTTGTATCCCTAGTACATAGGCAATCTCACTTTGTATTCTTAGTAGGTGTAGACCCTGAAGTGGAGAGAATCCAGTCAACTTGGTCTCCCTGTATAGACACCTCAGCAACTGGGGGAAGTAAGAATATGGCCCCATCATGCTTTTCCTATTGAGCTATGTGACTGCCTGTTAGTGACTGCATACAAGGATTCCAGAAGAGCCAAAGCTGTCAGCAACCAGGATTGTGGTCAAATGTTTCACCCCAAGAAGAGGTGGGAATGGAAACTTCTAAGAGAATGGGTATTTCTTTTATCAGAAATTGGAAACACCTGGAAACCGGATACTTGTAGTAGCCTGTACCTGGACAAGCAGGTTAAGGTCTGAGATGCATAATCAGAAGAAAAACCATTATCCATCAGAAAGGATGAATACCCAACTTTTGTAGCAACATGGACGGGACTGGAAGAGATTATGTTGAGTGAAATAAGTCAAGCAGAGAGAGTCAATTTTCATATGGTTTCACTTGTTTGTGGAGCATAACAAATACCATGGAGGACATGGGGAGATGGAGAGGAGAAGGGAGTTGAGGGAAATTGGAAGGGGAGGTGAACCATGAGAGACTATGGACTCTGAAAAATACCCTGAGGGTTTTGAAGGGGAGGGGGGTGGGAGGTTGGGGGAGCCAGGTGGTGGATATTAAGGAGGGCACCTATTGCATGGAACACTGGGTGTGGCGCAAAAACAATGAATACTGTTACACTGAAAATAAATAAATAAATAAATAAATAAATAAATAAATACACATTATCCATGTAAGGAGCCTTAAAGTGCTATGAGACGCTCAAATGCAAACTGAGAAGGAAAGCAAGGAACAGTGGGTTCAAACAAATGAGTGGAAAGGAGATAAGAGTGGCTGGTTCTTGGTGCCTGGGTGGGCTTTTATGAGTTTCCAGCAGCATTTTGTGTTTGTAAGTGAGATTTATCTGCATACAAGGTATAAAAAGAGGACGCATCAAATTCTTTTCTCAGGGGCCCCCATTTTCAGGGATGCTTTCAGGGTAGCCGAGCTTTAAAGCCAAGCATTTTTGGGATATTTTTTAAACAGCATCTCTGGGGCTGGGCTTAGTTGTAGGCTAGGCTAAAGAGGGACTCTGCTCACCTGGAAGTTGAAAAAATGGCTTGGGGCAGGCCTGTACTGGGAGCAGCCAGTGTGTAGCAGGTATAAAGGAGTTCCCAATCTAACAGTGGGGTTGTGTGTGTGAGTGTGTGTGTGTGTGTGCGCGCACATGCACGCGTGTATACTCCTTATGCTACTGTCCTGATTATTAAAACTTCACACTCCTTTTTGTTTTTCTTATTCCCTTGATGTATTGATAACGTTCACAATGAAAATGGGTGCAGAACTTGGACTTTTTGACCCTAGAGTGTCTGGTCCCCATGCCATCTCCTTTTTCCTACAAAGTTTTCTGGGGTAACCTTTTTGTTTGCTGCCTCAGGAATTGCATTCTGAAGGTGGGAGAAATTAGAGCATATCCAGAAAAGAGCAAAAGAAAATGATTATAACAGTTGGAAATAAAATCAATGAGGAAAGGTAGAAGGAATTTTGCCTTGAGAAAATAAATTTGCCTGTCAAAAGAATAATAGCATTCCTGTCTCAAAAGTTTGATATGCAGAGGATTCTATACTGCCTTTTTCCATTTCCTGAAGCCAGAAGAAATCAGCTTTTTAGCTAATGGCATTACCAGCCAGCCAGGCTCCTAAATGGAGTTGTCATTGATTATTTACTCTTGCTCAGAATCTACATTTAATCAGTTACCAAATTCTGTTGATTCTATCTCTTTATTGTCTCTTGAATCCATTCCTTCCTATACATCTCAGCTGTCATGGTCTTCATCAGGACTTCATCCCTAAACTCCACTGAGCTCTACACCTCCATTCTCTGCTGAAGCCACCAGAATGGTCTTTTAAAATCACCCAACTGCTCAGGCTATGCATCCTGTGAAGTCACTATTGTCTACAAAATCAAGACTAACTTTCTCAGGCTGGCATTCAAAGCCTTCTGTCTTATGGCTCCAACCTTTTCTTAGTCCCAGTTCTCACCACTGTATACACTAGATGCTTTAACTGTTTCCTTGGCAGGCCATTGAATATGATGTTGTCAATATTTTCTGTGTCTATTGAGATAATCATTTGATAGCTTTTGTCCTTCATTATATAGTGTATTGCATCAACTGATTTTTGTATGTTAGACTAACCTCATTTCTAGAATAAATTCCACTTTTGTCATGATGTCTAAACCTTTTCATGGGCTGCTAGATTTTGCTTGCTAGTATTTTGATGAGAATTTTTGTGTTTATTTTCATAAGAGAAATTCATCTGTATTTGTATTTTCTTGAGATATCTTTATCTAAGTTTTATATCCTAGTAATATTGGAAGAGTTTTTGAAGGACTGATGTTAATCCTTCTTCAAACTTTTGGTAGAACTCACTAAGAAAGTTGTATCATTCTAGGTTTCCTTTGTTATAAGATTTTAGGTTATTAATTCAATTTCTTTAAATGTCTATTAAGATTTTCTATTTTTTAAGTTTTATTTTACTTTTTCAGTGTTCCAAGATTCATTGTTTATGCAACACTCCCAATGCTCCATGCTATATGTGCCCTCCTTAGAACTCTCCATCAGGCTCACCTAAATCTATGCACCCTCCCCTCCAAAACCCTCAGTTTGTTTCTCAGAGTTCACAGTCTCTCATGGTTCATCTCCCCTCCAATTTCCCCCAATTCACTTTTCCTTTCCTTCTCCTAATGTCCTCCATGTTTGAGTTTGAGGAGTTCTTTATAGATCTTGAATATCAACCCTTTGTCTGTAGTGTCACTGGAAATATCTTCTTCCATTCTGTGGGTTGCCTCTTTGTTTTATTGACTATTTCCTTTGCTGTGAAGAAGCTTTTGATCTTGATGAAGTCCCAAAAGTTCATTTTCACTTTTGTTTCCTTTGCCTTTGGAGACATGTCTTGAAAGAAGTTGCTGTGGCCAATGTCGAAGAGGTTACAGCCTATGTCTCCTTTAGGGTTTTGATAGATTCCTGCCTCACATTGAGGTCTTTTATCCATTTCGAGCTTATCTTTATGTATGGTGTAAGAGAATGGTCAAGTTTCAGTCTTCTATACATAGTTGTCCAATTTTCCCAGCACCATTTATTGAAGACACTGTCTTTTTCCACTGGATATTTTTTCTTGAGTAACTTTCAGTACTGTGTGTCTTCATGGAAATTTGTCCATTTCATTTAGGTCATCTAATTTTTTGGCTTATAATTGTACATAGTATTGACTTATAATTCTTTTTATTTCTGTAAAATTGGCATTCATATCCTTTCTTTTATTCTTAATTTTAGTAATTTGAGTTTTCTCTTTTTCTTTTTCTTAGTCACTTGAGGTAAAGTTTTGCTAATTTTTTTGAAATTTTCAAGGAACAACCTTTTTGTTCTGTTGATTTCCTTTATTTTGTTTGTTTTATGTTTCATTTATTTATGCTATATTCTTTATTTGAGTGGAAAGACATTAAAATGCCTTAATCTCTCACTTTTGGCTGACTTTAAGGCTTTTCACAAGAACATGAAAATAAGGAAGAATTGAAAACTGCCTGCCTAGTGTTGATGGCCCCCTCCATATACACTGAGATCCTTGGCAACAGCTGGAAAACAAAATAGTTTCAGGCATTTAAGGAACTTTCTATCCAATAATTAGCTGACCATTAAGCAAGCCATGCAGCGTCTTCAATGGCCAGGTATGTCAAAGAAGTTAGTTGAGGAAAGTCAGTTAAAAACAACAACAACAAACCCTGGGAAAGAAGGAAAATCTCATTTCCAGAGTTGCCACATTATATTAGTTAAAAGGCCATTCTTTTTGGACAAAAAAAATTATTATTATACATGCAAAAAAATCAAAAAATAGAACAAAAAAATAACAAAAAAACCCCAAGTATGATCTATATGCAGAAAAAAAGTGTTCAATAGAAATTGTCCATGAGGAAGAACTTTGGGTTTATTAGGCAGAGTTAAAATAAGCTATTTTAAGTATTTTCAAGGAATCAAAAAAATGTATTAGAACAACGTTTCACTAAGTAGAGTATTGATAAAGAAAATGAAAGTTTAATAAAGAACCAAATAAAAATCCTGGAGTTGAAAAGTTACATAACTGAAATGAAAAATTTATTAGTGGTGCTCAATGGAAGATTTGAATTGGCAGAAGAGAGAATAAACTTGGAGACAGATCATCGGGGTTGTCCAATCTGAGGAACAGGAAGAAAAAAGAATGAAGAATAAAGAGGTCTGTGCGACACCATCAAGGGTACACATAATTGGAGTCTCAGAAGCAAAAAGAAAGGAAAGGAAAGAAATTTTTTTTAAATGAAAGAATATTTAAAAAAAATAATAGCTGAAATTGTCAGTTTTGATAAAAACATTAATCTGTACATCCAAGGGATCAATGAAACTCATGTATAATAAGTTTTCAAAAAGGCTAAACATATTGTAATCAAACCTCCAAAAATAAAGACAAAGACTCTTGAAAAAAGCAAAAGAAAAATATCTGATCATATACAAGCAAATCACAAGGTTAACAGCTGTCTTTTTTTTTAAAAGATGTTATTAATTTATTTGGCAGACAGAGATCACAAGTAGGCCGAGAGGCAGGCAGAGAGAGAGAGGACGAAACAGGCTCCACATTGAGCAGAGAGCCGGATGCGGGGCTCGATCCCAGGACCCTGAGATCATTACCTGAGCTGAAGGTAGGGGCCTAACCCACTGAGACACGCAGGTGCCCCATACACCATTATTTTTATATAATGTTTAGTGATTCGTTATTTGCGTATAACACTCAGTACTCATCAAATACTGTAAATCCATTATTTTAAATGTGTTCAAAGAGCTAAAGAAAACTATCTGAAGACCTAAATTAAAGAAATACAGATAAAAATTTTAAAAAGAAACTAATAGAAATTCTGGAGTTTTATATTCACATGGGTAAATATTAAAGACAGTATAAATTTATTTTTGTTTGTAACTCATGTTTATTCCTATTGCATTTAAAATATGACTGCATAAAACAATAAGAATAAACCTATGTTGATGGTCCCATAATGTATAAAAATGTAATTTTGGAGGGAAGATGAAGATATAGAAGCAAAACTCTAATATGCTATTAAAATACAATTGGTATTTACAATATTTTGATTGTTACATATTAAGATGATATTTCTAATCATTGGGGAACACTCTAAGAAAATAAAAATAAAACTTGTAGGAAAAGAATTTACAAGGAAGTTAAAATGGTACACAAGAAAATATCATTTAACTAAAAAAACACAGCAATGGAAGAACAAAGGCATGAGACATATGGTACAAAATAGGGAAAGACAGGCAGATAGTCTACCTTTTCCATAATTATATTAAAAGTAAATGGATTAAACTCTTTGCAATTAAAAGTAATACTGACAGACTTGATAAACACAATGTGATGCATATGTTGTGTGTAAGAGACAAAATTTAGATTCAAATACATAACTTAGTTAAGTTAAAAGGTGGAAAAATATATATCATGCACATAATAAAGAGAGATGAAGTCAGTATACTAATATAGGAAAAAAACAGACTTCCTCAGATGACTTAAAAGTTGAATACAGTCTCTATTAAAATCTCAGCTGGATTCTTTAAGAAATTGAAAGGTAATCTTAAAATTCATTTTAAAAAATGTAAGGGACTCAGAATAGCCAAGATGATATTGAAAGATAATGACAAATTTGGAGAAAATGTATTCCCATGTTCAAATCTTACTACAAAGTTACACTAATCAAGACTGTGTGGCACTGGCTTAAGAATATACATATAAGTGAATGGGGCACAATTGAGAGTCTAGAAACATCATTACATTATTTGTCAATTAATTGTTTTTTTCAAGTTTTATTTAAATTCCTGTTAGTTAATAAAAATAAATTCCAGTTAGTTAATTTACAGTGTAAAATTAGTTTCAGGTATAAAATTTAGTGATTCATCACTTGCCTACATACATACACTCAATGCTCATCATAAAAACTGTACTTCTTAATGTACATCACCTATTTAACCCATTACCTCTTGTACCTCCCCTCCAGTAACTCTCAGCTGGTTCTCTATTGTTAAGAGTCTGTTTGATGGTTTACCTCTCTCTTTTCCCTCCTGTGCTCATCTGCTTTGTTTCTTAAATTCCACAGATAATGAACTAATATGGCATTTGACTTGCTCTGATGGACTTATTTCAAGTAGCATAAAACTCTCTAGCTCCATGCACATTGTTGCAAGTGGCAATATTTCTTTTTTTTTTTTGATTATTGAATAATATTGCATTGTACATATACACAACCTCTTACTTTTTTCATTTTTTCTTTAAATTCAATTAGCCAACATGTAATACATCATTAGTGTTTCATGTAATGTACTATGATTTAGTAGTTGCTTATAACACCCACTGCTCATAACAACACATACCTTCATTAATGCCCATCACACACTTATACCTTCCACCCACGTACATCCCTTTCCACAACCCTCAGTTTGTTTCCCAGAGTCAAGAGTGTCTCATGGATTTTCTCCCTCTATGATTTCTTTGAAGTTTTTCCTCCTTATTCCCTATGATCCTTAGCACCATTCCTGATATTTCACATATGAGTGAAATCATATGATAATTGTCTTTCTCTCACTGACTTATTTCACTTAGCATAATCCTTTCCACCCATGTCAGTGTGAATGGTGGGTCTTCGTCCTTCCTGATGGCTGAATAATATTCCATTGTATATATGGACCACATCTTCTTTATCCATTTATCTGTTGAAGGGTGTCTTGGCTCCTTCCACAGTTTGGCTATTGTGGACATTGCTGCTATGAAAATTGGAGTGCATGTGCTCCTTCAGTCCATATCTGTACCTTGGGGTAAATACCTAGTAGTGCAATTGTTGGGCTGTAGGGTAACTCTATTTTTAAAATCTTGAGGAACCTCCATACTGTTTTCTGAAGTGATTGTATAAGCTTACATTCCCACCAACAGTGTAAGAGGGCTCCTCTTTCTCCACATCCTCACCAGCAGTTGTTGTTCCTTGTCTTGTTAATTTTTGCCATTCTAACTAGTGGAGTGTGGTATCTCAGTGTGGCTTTGATTTGTATTTCCCTGATGGCAAGTGATGTGGGACATTTTTTAATGTGTTTTTGTAGCCATTTGTATGTCTTCTTTGGAGGAGAGTCTGTTCATGTCTTCTGAAGATTTCTTGACTGGATTATGTGTTTTGGGTGTTGAGTTTGAGAAGTTTTTTATAGACCTTGGAATCCATCCTTTTATCTGTAATGTTTTGAAAATACCTCCTCTGATTCCAAAGCTACCTTTTAGTTTTGTTGACTGTTTCCTTTTCTGTGCAAAAGCTTTTTATGTTGAAGTCCCAATACTTCATTTTTTCTTTTGTTTCCCTTGCCTTTAGAGTCATGCCTTACAAGAAGTTGCTGTGGCTGAGGTAGAAGAGTTTGATGCCTACGTTCGTTTTTAGGATTTTGATGGATTTCTGTCTCTGGGAAGTATAGATATTTTCACAACGTTTATTCTTCCAATGCATGAGCATGGGCGGTTTTTCTTTTCTTTTCTTTTTTTTTTTAGATTTATAAAGTGTTTCTTTTTTAATTTTTTATAAACATATATTTTTTATCCCCAGGGGTACATGTCAGTGAATCACCAGGTTTACACTTCACAGCACTCACCAAAGCACATACCCTCCCCAATGTCCATAACCCCACCCCCCTTCTCCCAACCCCCCTCTCCCCAGCACCCCTCAGTTTGTTTTGTGAGATTAAGAGTCACTTATGGTTTGTCTCCCTCCCAATCCCATCTTGTTTGATTGATTCTTCTCCTACCCACTTAAGCTCCCATGTTGCATTACCACTTCCTCATATCAGGGAGATCATATGGTAGTTGTCTTTCTCTGCTTGACTTATTTCACTAAGCATGATACACTCTAGTTCCATCCATGTTGTCACAAATGGCAAGATTTCATTTCTTTTGATGGCTGCATAGTATTCCATTGTGTATATATACCACTTCTTCTTTATCCATTCATCTGTTGATGGACATCTAGGTTCTTTCCATAGTTTGGCTATTGTGGACATTGCTGCTATAAACATTCAGGTGCACGTGCCCCTTTGGATCACTACGTTTGTATCTTTAGGATAAATACCCAGTAGTGCAATTGCTGGGTCATAGGCCAGTTCTATTTTCAACATTTTGAGGAACCTCCATGCTGTTTTCCAGAGAGTTTGCACCAGCTTGCATTCCCACCAACAGTGTAGGAGGGTTCCCCTTTCTCCGCATCCTCGCCAGCATCTGTCATTTCCTGACTTGTTGATTTTAGCCATTCTGACTGGTTTGAGGTGATATCTCATTGTGGTTTTGATTTGTATTTCCCTGATGCCGAGTGATACGGAGCACGTTTTCATGTGTCTGTTGGCCATCTGGATGTCTTCCTTGCAGAAATGTCTGTTCATGTCCTCTGCCCATTTCTTGATTGGATTATTTGTTCTTTGGGTATTGAGTTTGCTAAGTTTTTTATAGATTTTGGACACTAGTCCTTTATCTGATATGTCGTTTGCTAATATCTTCTCCCATTCTGTCAGTTGTCTTTTGATTTTGTTAACTGTTTCCTTTGCTGTGCAAAAGCTTTTGATCTTGATGAAATCCCAAGAGTTCATTTTTGCCCTACTTCCCTTACCTTTGGCGATGTTCCTAGGAAGATATTGCTGCAGCTGAGATCGAAGAGGTTGCTGCCTGTGTTCTCCTCAAGGATTTTGATGGAATCCTTTCTCACATTGAGGTCCTTCATCCATTTTGAGTCTATTTTCATGTGTGTTGTAAGGAAATGGTCCAATTTCATTTTTCTGCATGTGGCTGTCCAATTTTCCCAACACCACTTATTGAAGAGGCTGTCTTTTTTCCATTGGACATTCTTTCCTGCTTTGTTGAAGAAAGGTTCCGGTACACAACCTAACCCTACACCTAAAGGAGCTGGAGAAAGAACAAGAAAGAAACCCTAAGCCCAGCAGGAGAAGAGAAATCATAAAGATCAGAGCAGAAATCAATGAAATAGAAACCAAAAAACAATAGAACACATCAACGAAACTAGGAGCTGGTTCTTTGAAAGAATTAATAAAATTGATAAACCCCTGGCCAGACTTATCAAAAAGAAAAGAGAAAGGACCCAAATAAATAAAATCAAGAATGAAAGAGGAGAGATCACAACTAACACCAAAGAAATACACACTATTATAAGAACATACTATGAGCAATTCTACGCCAACAAATTTGACAATCTGGAAGAAATGGATGCATTCCTAGAAACATATAAACTACCACATCTGAAACAGAAAGAAATAGAAAGCCTGAACAGACCCATAACCAGTAAGGAGATTGAAACAGTCATTAAACATCTCCAAACAAACAAAAGCCCAGGGCCAGATGGCTTCCTGAGGGAATTCTACCAAACATTTAAAGAAGAACTAATTCCTATTCTCCTGAAACTGTTCCAAAAAATAGAAATGGAAGGAAAACTTCCAAACTCTTTTTATGAAGCCAACATCACCTTGATCCCAAAACCAGACATGGACGGTTTTTCTACCTCTTTGTGTCTTCCTGAATTTCTTCCTCAAGTGTTCTGTAGGATTCTTTATTTTGCTTATTAGTTGATTTATGTAAATTGTTGCTCCCATGTTGGTGGCATAGATATTTACCATTGTTAGATTTTCTTGTTGAATAGACCCTTTGAAGATGATGGAGTGTCTGTCCACATCTCTTACTACAGTCTTTGCCTTAAAATCTGACTAGTCTGATATGAGGATTCCAACCCCAGCTTTCTTTTGAGGTATATAGGGGTGATAAATTGTTCTCCACTCCCCTCTTTCAGTCTGGAAGTGTCTTTATAATAAGTCTCTTATACACAGTGTATAGATAGGTCTTGCCTTTTTAGAAAATTTTTTTTCAGTGTACCAGAATTCATTGTTTAAATCTACAACACCCAGTGTTCCATGCAATACGTACCCTTCACAATACCCACCACCAGACTTCCCCAACCTTTCACCCCCTGCCCCTTCAAAACCTTCAGGGTGTTTTTCAGAGTCCATACTCTCTCATGGTTCATCTTCCTCTCCAGTTTCCCCCAGCTGCCTTCTCCTCTCCATTTCCCCATGTCCTCCATGTTATTTCTTATGCTCCACAAATAAGTGAATCCATATGATAATTGGCTCTCTCTGCTTGACTTATTTCACTCAACATAATCTCTTCCAGTCCCGTCCATGCTGCTACAAAAGTTGGGTATTCATCCTTTCTGGTGGAGGTGTAATACTCCATAGTGTATATGGACCATATCTTCCTTATCCATTCATCTGTTGAAGGGCATCTTGGTTCTTTCCACAGTTTGGCAACCGTGGCCATTGCTGCTATGAACATTGGGGTGCAGATGACCCATCATTTCACTACACCTGTATCTTTGGTGTAAATACCCAGTAGTGCAATTGCAGGGTCATAGGGAAGCTCTATTTTTAATTTCTTTTTTAATTTATTTTATTTTTTATTTTCAGCATAACAGTATTCATTATTTTTGCACCACACCAGTGTTCCTTGCAATCCATGCCCTCTATAGTACCCACCACCTGGTACCCCAACCTTCCACCCACCCCCCCCCCCCCCGCCAGTTCAAACCGCTCAGATTGTTTTTCAGAGTACATAGTCTCTCATGGTTCATCTCACCTTCCAATTTCCCCCAACTCCCTTCTCCTCTCTAACTCCCCATGTCCTCCATGTTATTTCTTATGCTCCACAAATAAGTGAAACCATATGATAATTGACTCTCTCTCTACTTGACTTATTTCACTCAGCATAATCTCTTCCAGTCCCGTCCATGTTGCTACAAAAGTTGGGTATTCATCCTTTCTGATGGAGGTTCCCCCAACCTCCCACCCCCCCCACCACCACTTAAAACCCCTCAGATTGTTTTTCAGAGTCCATAGTCTCTCCTGGTTCATCTCCCCTTCCAATTTCCCCCAACTCCCTTCTCCTAACTCCTCATGTCCACCATGCTATTTGTTATGCTCCACAAATAAGTGAAACCATATGATAATTGACTTTCTCTGGTTGACTTAATTCACTCAGCATAATTTCTTCCAGTCCCATCCATGTTGCTACAAAAGTTGGGTATTCATCCTTTCTGATGAAGGCATAATACTCCATAGTGTGCATGGACCACATCTTCCTTATCCATTTGTCTGTTGAAGGGCATCTTGGTTCTTTCCACAGTTTGGCAATTGGGGCCATTGCTGCTATGAACACTGGGGTACATATGGCCTTTCTTTTCACTACATCTGTATCCTTGGGGTAAATACCCAGTAGTGCAATTACAGGGTCATAGGGAAGCTCTATTTTTAATTTCTTGAGGAAACTCCACACTGTTCTCCAAAGTGGCTGCACCAACTTGCATTCCCACCAACAGAAACAAAGCGAAAATGAACTTTTGGGACCTCATCAAGATCAAAACCTTCTGCATAGCAAAGGAAACACTCAACAAAACAAACAGGCAACCCACGGAATGGGAGAAGATACTTGCAAATGACAGTACAGACAAAAGGTTGATATCCAGAATCGATAAAGAACTTCTCAAACTCAAGACACACAAAACAGATAATAATATCAAAAAATGGGCAGGGGGAGACAAGATGGTGGGGAAGTAGGAGGAGGCGCCCTTTCAACCTGTACCCTAAAGTGAGCTGATTACCTTCCAAAGAACTCTGATCACTCACAAAATCAGCCTGAGATCAGAATTATACACATCTGGATCTCTACCAGAGCAGAAGACGCCAGTGGGCAGGTAAAGCAGAGTGGGAACGTGGGACTGATATCGGAAGATAAACAAAAGGGGGAGGGAGCCACCAGAGGTGACCCATTGGAAAGTAATATCCCAATATGAGAGTGCCCTGGGCCTGGGGACCAGCATTAACTCGGGAGTCTGGTAGTAAGAACTCAAAAAGAGCAAAGGATCACCTAGGGGAAATTGCGGGAATCTGGGTGTTAGGGTCAGGGGCTTAAGTCCCCAGACCCAGGACAGCCACCCCTGGCACAGAGCCAGAGAGAGTGCAGCAGAGAAACCAGGTCTTGGTCCCTGAACCGCCAGTGCACCTGAGAGTGTGTGGCACCCGGCTCCCGTGAGGGGCTGGGAGCCTTGCCAGCCAACAGAAGCACAGCCTTTTTGCAGTCCCCACGCAAGTGCCCTACCATGCCATCAGAGTCCGAGTCGTGCCCCGCGCCCTCCCCCAGCCGGGTGCTCTCGGACCGGAAAGACCAGGCATATATATATATATATATATTTTGATTGGTATTCTTTAGTGTCTTCTTACACACAGACCAAAATACACTAAGGAACAAGTGGATCACCATGCTTTGACTATATATATCCCTCAGCCCGGGCCAGTGGGAAAATCTCAGTGTGCGATCGCTGCTTGGAACTTCTCTGGCAGTCTGGAGCTGCCCAGACAGCCTTCGCTGCGGTGGTTTTGGGTACAAGCAAAAAATGCCGAGTCCCCAGGGACCACGACTGGGAACCTGCTCTGCCAGCGGCCAAGGGGGGATTTATTTGGGCTCTGCAGCCAGACTGAGGCTTCTCTCTGAGAGGGAGGTCAGGGTGCAGTTTGCTTTCCTCTAAACCTACAAAAACCATCAAAAGCGGTCAAGGCGCGAGAGAAAAACAAAAGTGAACCAATATAAAAACCTCCAGAGAACAAAGCCTGAAAAAAACAGTTTGCTCAGAGCCCACCCCCTTGAGGGGGACAGGAGGACTTAACTCAGAGAACATCATTGACTGAAAATCCCCGTGGCAGGCCCCTCCCCCAGAAAACCAACCAGGAAAGGAAAAAAAAAAAAAGATGACAAGAGAACAACCACCACTACTTCATAGGACAATTTTTATTATTAATTCAATCCCACTATTCTGGCACATTTTTTAATATAGATAATTTTTTATTATTATATAGATAATTTTTTAACCTATTTACTGTCATAGTGAGATGTCCAGTACATCAAATTCCATTATAACCTTCTAACATGAACTTTTTGATACATACACCTGTGCTTTCTTTTTGCATTTCTATTTTTTAAATTTCTTTTTTTTAATTTTAGTTTATTCCTTTTTTACAATTTTTATTTTTTAATATTCATATAGAGTTAAACTTCAAGGTAATCCCCTTTCCCCAATCAATGCCACCCCTATAGGTAAACCAATTCCTAATCCCCCTTTATCTTAGGAAAGTTGAGTCCTTTAACAAAGATATCAAGATACACCCAGGAAGAATCAAAACAACCTTCCTCACCCATACTGAGAATTTACAACCACTCTCCCATCTTTTTCTTCCACCAGTATTTATGTGTTTTTGTGTTTGTCCTGATAGTATATAAATCTTACACTTGGGGTTCTTTTTGACCAGGTTCTTCCTTTATTTGTATATATATATATATATGCAAATATATATTATTTTTTCTCTTGTCATATACTTTTATCAGTCTTTTTGTTTGTCTGTGTTTGTTTGTATACTTCATAAATCTTACCTTGGGACCCATTTGGGCTTAACCTTCTCTTTTATCTCACCATTCGTTCCTGTCTCTCTCCCTCTCTCTTTTTTTCTTTTCCTTTTCTTTTTCATCTCATTTGAGTGGGGAACCCTGATTGTTCAGAAGCGTTCCAGGGTGCACCTTAACTGCACCACAGTCAATACATCCAGCTGCACCCGTTCAGCCATCTCTCACCGAAATGACTAGGAGGAGGAATGCCCAACAGAAGAAAATACAAAAAATGGGCAGAAGATGTGAACAGACAATTCTCCAATGAAGACACACAAAGGGCTATCAGACACATGAAAAAATGTCCATCATCACTAGCCATTAGGGAGATTCAAATTAAAACCACATTGAGATACCACCTGACACCAGTTAGAATGGCCAAAATTATCAAGACAGGAAACAATGTGTTTTGGAGAGGATGTGGAGAAAGGGGAACCCTTCTGCCCATTTTTGGACAATGTTATTTCTTCTTTAAAAGTTTGGTAGAATTCCTCGAGGAATCTGTTATGTCCTGGGCTCTTGTTTTGGGGGAGGTTTTTGATCACTGCTTCAATCTCATTACTAGTTATTGGTGTATTCAGGTTGTCCATTTCTTCCCACTGCAACTTTGGAAGTTTATAGTTTTCCAGGAATGCATCCATTTCATCTAGGTTTCTTAACTTATTGGCATATACCTGTTTATAATAATTTCTGAGGATTTTTTCTATTTCCTTGGTGTTAGTTGTCACCTCCCCCATTTCATTCATATCATTAATTTGAGCCTTCTGTCTTTTCTTTTGGATTAGTTTGGTCAATGCTTTATTGATCGTATTGATCCCTTCAAAAAACCAGCTTCTAGCTTCATTGATGGTTCTACTGTATCTCTAGTTTCTATCTCATAGATCTCTGCTCTAATCTTGATTATTTCCTTTCTTGTGTGTAGAGTTGGCTTAATTTGCTGTAGATTCTGCAATTCTTTAAAGTGTAGAGACAGCTGGTGTATTCTGGATTTTTCAATTTTGATGGCGGGGGAGGCTTGGATGGCTATGTATATCTCCCTTAGGACTGCCTTTGCTGTATCCCATAGGTTTTGGACCAAAGTGTCTTCATTCTCATTGGTTTCCATGAATTGTTTAAGTTCTTTGATCTCCTGTTTGATCCAAACATTCTTAAACAAGATGGTCTTTAGCTTCCAGGTGTTTGAATTTCTTCCAAACTTTTCCTTCAGGTTGAGCTCCAGTTTCAAAGCTTTGTGATCTGAGAATATGCAGGGAATAATCTCAATCTTTTTGTATTGGTTGATTCATGATTTGTGACCCAGTATGTAGTCTATTCTGGAGAAGGTTCCATGTGCACCCGAGAAGAATGAGTATTCTGTTGTTTTAGGGTGGAATGTTCTATGTATATCTATGAGGACCATGTGGTACAATGTGTCATTCAATGCTCCTGTTTATTTATTGATTTTCTGCTTGGATGATCTATTACTGAGAGTGGCAGTATTAATGTATTCATATTATTATTAATGTATTCATAGCAATATGAAATGATTTATCTTGATTAACAGTTTTATCTTGATTTATCTTGATTAACAGTTTTCTTATGTAATTGGCTTCTCTCATATTGGGGGCATAAAGATTTACAATTGTTAGATCTTCTTGGTGGATAGTCCCTTTCAGAATTATGTAGTGTCCTTCTGTATCTCTGACTACAGCCTTTAGTTTAAAATCTAATTTAGTTGATATGAGAATCACTACTTCCACCTTCTTTTGAGGCCCATTGGCATGAAAACATGGAGAACATCCCTTCACTTTCAGTCTGGATGTAACCTTTGGTTTAAAATGGGTCTCTTGTAGACAACATATGGATGGGTCCTGTCGTTATATCCAATCTGTAACCATGTGCCATTTTATGGGCACATTTAGCCCATTCATGTTGAGAGTGATTATTGAGAGATTCATTTTTAATTGAAATCATGTTACCTCTGAAGTCTTTATTTCTATACATTGTCTCCATATATTTCTGTTCAATGATATTCTTGGGTTCTTTCCAGTTTTATGGAATCCCCATTAATATTTCCTGCAGTGCCCACTTGGTGGTCACATACTCTTTTAAACCTTACTGGTCTTGGAGGCTCTTTATCTCTCCATCCATTTGAATGTCAGTCTTGCTGGATAACATATTCTTGACTGCACGTTTTTCTCATTTAGTGCCCTAAGTACATGTTGCCAGCCCTTTCTGGCTTGCCAGGTTTCTGTGAACAGGTCTGACATTTTTCTGATGGGCTTTCCTCTGTAAGTAAGGAATCTCTTCCCCCTAGCGACTTTCAAGAGCTCCTGTCTAAAATTATGACTCATCATTTTCAAAATCAGGTGTCTGGACGTCTTTCCAGATTCTGTGATCTTGGGGGGAGACCATTCTGCCTCTAGTACATGAACACTGGTTCCATTCAACAGACTGTGAAATTAATCATGGAGAATTTGTTCAACTATATCTTCTAGTCTTCTTTCATTCTCCTCCCTCTCAGGGATTCCAATAATTCTGACATTGTCATGTTTCATGGCATCATTTATTTTCCTAATTCTGTTTTCATGGCTTCTAAGCTGTTTGTTTCGGGCTTCCTCCTGATCCTTTTTCTCTATCGGTTTGTTCTCCTGATCAATAATTCTATCTTCTGTCTCAGTTACTCTAGCCTTTAGAGAATTTAGATTAGATTGGAACTCATTGAGAACATTGTGAACATCATCCCTGGTGGCTTTCCCTTCTGCCCTAATCAATTCCATTTTGTCATCAAAGGCTTTCTCCAACCTAGATATTGCCTGGATAATTGTTAGCCTGAATTCCCTTTCTAACATATTGTCTATGTCCATACCCATTAGCTCTGTTGTAGAAAGCCCAGTGTCTGAATTTTTCCTCTGTTAGGTATTCCTCTTCCCAGTCATTTTGCTGAGAGATGGCTGAACGAATGTGTAGGTGACTGTATCAACCGTGGTGCAGATAAGATGCACTCTGGAAAGTTTCTGAGCAATCGACAGTCCCCACCAAAAAGAAATAAAAAAAGAAAGAGAGAGAGAGACAGGAAAAAAAAATAAAGAGAAAATAAAAGAGAAGGCCCATCCCAAATGGGCCCCAAAGGTAAAATTTATAAAGTCTAGAAACAAAAACAGACAATCAAAAAGACCGACAAAAGGAGATGACAAGAAAAAGTAAATAAATAAATAATAAAAATAACCCAGCCAAAATGAACCCCAAGTAAGATTTATATACTACCAGAACCAAAACAAATACACAGAAACACTGAGAGAAGAAAAAGTTGGGAGGGTGGTTATAAATTCTTAGTGTGTGCGAGGAAGGTTATTTTGATTCTTCCTGGATGTATCTTGATATCTTTGTTAAAGGACTCAACTTTCCTGAGATAAAGGGGGATTAAAACTGGTTTATAGGGGCGCCTGGGTGGCTCAGTGGGTTAAAGCCTCTGCCTTTGGCTCAGGTCATGATCCCAGGGTCCTGGGATTGAGCCCTGCATTTGGCTCTGTGCTCAGTGGAGCCTGCATCCTCCTCCTCTCTCTCTCTCTCTGCCTGCCTCTCTGCCTACTTGTGATCTCTCTTTGTCAAATAAATAAATAATAACTAAAATAAAAAAGAAGGAGGAGGGACAAGATGGCAGGGAAGTAGGAGGAGGCACCATTTTAACCTGTCCCCTAAATGAGCTGATCACCTACAAAAGAACTCTGGTCACCCATGAAATCAGTCCAAGATTAGAATTGTACACTTCTGGATCTCCACGAGGGCAGAAGATGCCAGTGGGCAGGTAAAGCAGAGTAAGAACATCAGACTGATATTGGAAGATAAACAAAAGGGGGAGGGAGCCAACAGAAGTGACCCATTGGAAAGTAATATCCCAATACAAGACTGCCCTGTGACTGGGGACCAGCATTGACTTGGAGTGTGGTTGAAAGCACTCAAAAAGAGCAAAGGATTTTGGAGGGAATTTGTGGGAACTGGGGAGGTTAAGGACAGGGGCTTAAGTCCCCAGATCCAAGGTAGCCACCCCTGGCTCTGAGCCAGAGGGAGTGCCGCAAAGAAGCCAGGTCTTCATCCCTGAGCTGCCAGTGCTCCCGAGAGCCTCTAGGTGGCGGCTCCCATGAGGGTGAGAGAGCCTCGCCAGGCAGAACCACAGCCTTTGCATTCTCCAAGTGCACGCCCAGTGAGTAGCTTCCAAGTCGCGCCCCACACCCTCCCCCGAGAGAGGTGCTTGCAGGTGCCAGCAGGCAGAACCATAGCCTTTTGCACTTTCCATGCGCACCGCGTAACCAGAGTCTGAGTCACAGCCTACACGCCTCCCTGACAGGTGTGTGCAGGCGGCAGCCACAGCTCTCTCGGACCTGGAGAATCTGAGCACTCCAAGCCTGGGTCAGTGGGAAAAACTCAGTGCGCTATAGCTGCTTGGGACCTCTCTGGCGGTCTGGAGCTGCCCAGAAAGCTGCAGCGTGGTTTTGGGTACAAGGGGGAGTTCCTGTGACCCCAGAGACCATGACTGGGAACGTGCTCTGCCAGTGGCCGAGGGGGAATTTATGTGCTCTGGAGCACTCAGAGGGCAACAGACTGAGACTTCTCTCTGAGAGGGAGGTCTGGATGAAGTTTGCTTTCCTCTAACCTCCAAAAGCCATCAAAAGCTGCCAAGGGGAGAGAAAACATATGAACAAACAAACAAAAATACTCCAGAGATCAAAAGCTTAAAAAACCGGTTTCCTCAGAGCCCACCCCCTTGATGGGGGCAGGAGGACATAACTCTAGAGACATTGCCTGAAAACTCATGCAGCAGGCCCCTCCCCCAGAAAGCCAACCAAAAAAAAAAAAAAAAAAAAAAGACAAGAGGACAACCACTACTACTTCATAGATACAACATTAATTTTTAATTCTTCCCCACAATTCTTGTTCATTTTTATATATATATAACTTTGTAACCTATTTACCATCACAGTGAGATGTCCACTACATCAAACTCCGTAATACCCTTTTAACCTGAACTTTTTGATACATATACCTGTGTTTTCCTTTTGCTTTGCTATTTTTTAAATTTTTTAAATATTATTTTAGTTTAGTTTAGTTTAGTTTATTATTTAAAAAATATTCATAAGGGGGGGGGACAAGATGGTGGGGGAATAGGAGGAGGCACCTTTTCAGCCGGTACCCCAAAGTGAGCTGATTACCTACCAAAGAACTCCGATCACCCATGAAATCAGCCTGAGATCAGAATTATACATGTCTGGATCTCTACAGGGGCAGAAGACACCAGTGGGCAGGTAAAGCGGAGTGGGAAGGCGGACTGATATCGGAAGATAAACAAAAGGGGGAGGGAGCCAACAGAGGCGACCGGTTGGAAAGTAATACCCCAATACGAGCGAGAGTGCCCTGCGTCTGGGGACCAGCATTAACTTGGAGACTGGTTGAAAGCACTCCAAAAGAGCAAAAGATCTCGGGGGAAATTGTGGGAATCGGGGTGGCTAGGGACAGGGGCTTAAGTCCCCGGTGCCAGGACAGCCTCCCCGATGCTGAGGCAGAGAGAGTGCAGCGGAGAAACCAGCTCTTGGTCCCTAAGCCGCCAGCGCGCCCGAGAATGCGTGGGTTCTAGCTCCTGTGAGGGGATGGAAGCCACACCTATGGGCAGAATGCACGAGCCCTGCTACAAAGCCTGAGATAGGAGCACACGTCCCTCATGCTCCGCTGAGTTACAAAGGCCCGGCCGGCGCTCTTTGACCCGCTCCGTTGTTTCAAAGCCTAAACTGCATGCCCCAAACTCTCCCCTGACAGAGGTGCGTGACCCATAGCCGCCTCTGAAAGAGGTGCGCGCAAGCTGGGCACTCCCAGCCCGGGCCAGTGGCAAAATCTCAGTGTGCGATCGCTGCTTGGAACCTCTCTGGCGGTTGGGAGCTCCCAGACAGCTGACACTGCCTTAGCTTTGGGTACAAGCAAAAGATCCTGCGCCCCCAGGGTCTGCAACTTGGAACCTGCTCTGCCAGCGGCCAAGGGGGAACTTATTTAGGCTTTGCACCCAGACTGAGGCTTCTCTCTGAGAGGGAGATCAGGGTGCGGTTTGTTTTCCTCTAAAACTACAAAAACCATCAAAGGTGGTCAAGGTGAGAGAAAAAAAAAAAAAGTGAACAAGCATAAAAACTGCCAGAGAACAAAAGCCTGAATAAAACCAGTTTCCTCAGAGCCCACCCCCTTGAGGGGGGCGGGAGGACTTAACTCTCGGGAAACATCCTTGACTGACAACCCACGTGGCAGGCCCCTCCCCCAGAAAACAAACCAAGAAAGAAAAATAAGAGAGAGAGAGAGAGAGAAAAAGGACTACAAGAGAACAACCACTACTTCATAGGAAAAGTTGTATTGTTCACACGTTCCCACTATTCCGGGTCATTTTTTTTTTTTTTTACACGTAGGTAATTTATTTTAACCTATTTACCATCACAGCGAGCTGTACAGTACATCAAATTCCATAATACCTTACTAACCTGAACTTTTTGATACATACACCTATGTTTTTCTTTTGCATTTTTATTTTTTGAATTCCTTTTTTAAAATTTTGGTTTAGTTTATTCCTTTTTATTTTTATCCTCTAATATTTATATAGAGTTAAACTTCAAAGTAATCCCCTTTCCCCAATCAATACTACCACTATAGGTAAACCAATTTTTAATCCCCTTTATCTTAGGAAAGTTGAGTCCTTTAACAAAGATATCAAGATACATCCAGGAAGAATCAAAACAACCTTCCTCACATACACTGAGAATTTATAAGAACTCTCCCATCTTCTTCCAAGAGTGTTTCTGTGTTTTTTGTGTTTGTCCTGATAGCATATAAATTTTACACTTGGGGTTCTTTTAGACGAGGTTCTTTCTTTATTTGCATATATATATTTTTTTCTCTTGTCATATACTTGTATCAGTCTTTTTATCTCTTTTTGTTTGTCTACTTCATAAATCTTACCTTGGGGCTCATCTGGGCTGAACCTTCTTTTTCATATTCCCTTTCTTTCCTGTCTCTCTCTCTCTCTCTCTTTTTCTTCTTCTTCTTCTTTTCTTTGTCTATCGTTTGGGTGGGGAATCCTGATTGCTCAGAAGTGTTCCAGGGTGCACCTTGACTGCACCACAGTTGATACATCCAGCTACATCTGTTCAGTCATCTCCCACCAAAATGACTAGTAGGAGGAGTGCCCAACAGAAGAAAAATACAGAGGATGGACCTTCTGCAACAGAGCTAACAGCTATCAACATAGACAATATGTCGGAAAGAGAATTCAGGCTAACAATTAACCAGGCAATAGCTAGGTTGGAGAAAGCCATGGATGGCCAAACAGAATTGATTAGGGATGAATTGAAAGTGACCAGACAGGATGTTCACAATGTTAGGGCGGAGCTTAAAGCTACCAGGGAGGAGGTTCACAATGCTCTCATTGAGTTCCAGTCTAATCTAAACTCTCTCAAAGCTAGGGTAACTGAGACAGAAGATAGAATTAGTGATCTGGAAGACAAACATAGAGAGAAAGGATCAGGAGGAAGCCTGGAACAAACAGCTTAAAACCATGAAAACAGAATCAGGGAAATAAATGATGCCATGAAGCGTTCCAACGTCAGAATTATTGGAATCCCTGAAAGGGAGGAGAAAGAAAGAAGTCTAGAAGATATAGTGGAACAAGTCTTTCATGAAAATTTTCCCAATCTCATGAATGGAACCAGCGTTCATGTACTAGCGGCTGAACGGTCTCCACCTAAGATTATACATTCCAAAAAAACATCACGACACCAATAGTCAAATTGAGGAATTATAATTGTAGGTATAATCTCTTGAAAGCCACCAGGGCAAAAAGGCTCCTTATTTACAGAGGGAGGCCCATCAGAATAACGTCAGACCTGTCTACAGAGACCTGGCAAGCCAGAAGAGGCTGGCAAGATATATTCATGGCACTAAATGGGAAGAACATGCAGCCAAGAATACTTTATCCAGCAAGACTGACAGTCAAAATGGATGGAGAGATAAAGAGTTTTCAAGATTGGCAAGGCTTAAAAGACTATGCAACCAACATATCAGATAAAGGACTAGTATCCAGAATCTATAAAGAACTTAGCAAACTCAACACCCAAAGAACAAATAATCCAATCAAGAAATGGGCAGAGGACATGAACAGACATTTCTGCAAAGAAGACATCCAGATGGCCAACAGACACATGATAAAGTGCTCCATATCACTCGGCATCAGGGAAATACAAATCAAAACCACAATGCGATATCACCTCACACCAGTCAGAATGGCTAAAATAAACAAGTCAGGAAATGACAGATGCTGGCGAGGATGGGGAGAAAGGGGAACCCTCCTACACTGTTGGTGGGAATGCAAGCTGGTGCAACCTCTCTGGAAAACAGCATGGAGGTTCCTCAAAATGTTGAAAATAGAACTGCCCTATGACCCAGCAATTGCACTATTGGGTATTTACCCTAAAGATACAAACGTAGTGATCCAAAGGGGCACGTGTACTCGAATGTTTATAGCAGCAATGTCCACAATAGCCAAACTATGGAAAGAACCTAGATGTCCATCAACAGATGAATGGATAAAGAAGAAGTGGTATATATACACAATGGAATACTATGCAGCCATCAAAAGAAATGAAATCTTGCCATTTGCGACAACATGGATGGAACTAGAGCGTATCATGCTTAGCGAAATAAGTCAGGCGGAGAAAGACAACTATCATATGATCTCCCTGATATGAGGAAGTGGTGTTGCAACATGAGGGCTTAAGTGGGTACGAGAAGAATAAATGAAAGAAGATGGGATTGGGAGGGAGACAAACCATAAGTGACTCTTTTTTTTTTTTTTTTTTTTTTAATTTTAATAAATTTTTTTAGTTTTTATAAACATATATTTTTATCCCCAGGGGTACAGGTCTGTGAATCACCAGGTTTACACACTTCACAGCACTCACCAAAACACATACCCTCCCCAATGTCCATAATACCACCCCCTTCTCCCAAACCCCCTCCCCCCAACAACCCTCAGTTTGTTTTGTGAGATTAAGAGTCACTTATGGTTTGTCTCCCTCCCAATCCCATCTTCTTTCATTTATTCTTCTCGTACCCACTTAAGCCCCCATGTTGCATCACCACTTCCTCATATCAGGGAGATCATATGATAGTTGTCTTTCTCCGCCTGACTTATTTCGCTAAGCATGATACGCTCTAGTTCCATCCATGTTGTCGCAAATGGCAAGATTTCATTTCTTTTGATGGCTGCATAGTATTCCATTGTGTATATATACCACATCTTCTTGATCCATTCATCTGTTGATGGACATCTAGGTTCTTTCCATAGTTTGGCTATTGAGGACATTGCTGCTATAAACATTCGAGTACACGTGCCCCTTTGGATCACTACGTTTGTATCTTTAGGGTAAATGCCCAATAGTGCAATTGCTGGGTCATAGGGCAGTTCTATTTTCAACATTTTGAGGAACCTCCATGCTGTTTTCCAGAGAGGTTGCACCAGCTTGCATTCCCACCAACAGTGTAGGAGGGTTCCCCTTTCTCCGCATCCTCGCCAGCATCTGTCATTTCCTGACTTGTTGATTTTAGCCATTCTGACTGGTGTGAGGTGATATCGCATTGTGGTTTTGACTTGTATTTCCCTGATGCCGAGTGATATGGAGCACTTTTTCATGTGTCTGTTGGCCATCCGGATGTCTTCTTTGCAGAAATGTCTGCTCATGTCCCCTGCCCATTTCTTGATTGGATTATTTGTTCTTTGGGTGTTGAGTTTGCTAAGTTCTTTATAGATTCTGGACACTAGTCCTTTATCTGATATGTCGTTTGCAAATATCTTCTCCCATTCTGTCAGTTGTCTTTTGATTTTGTGAACTGTTTCCTTTGCTGTGCAAAAGCTTTTGATCTTGATGAAATCCCAATAGTTCATTTTTGCCCTTGCTTCCCTTGCCTTTGGCGTTGTTCCTAGGAAAATGTTGCTGCGGCTGAGGTCAAAGAGGTTGCTGCCTGTGTTCTCCTCAAGGATTTTGATGGATTTCTTTCTCACATTGAGGTCCTTCATCCATTTTGAGTCTATTTTTGTGTGTGGTGTAAGGAAATGGTCCAATTTCATTTTTCTGCATGTGGCTGTCCAATTTTCCCAGCACCATTTATTGAAGAGGCTGTCTTTTTTCCACTGGACATTCTTTCCTGCTTTGTCGAAGATTAGTTGACCATAGAGTTGAGAGTCTATTTCTGGGCTCTCTATTCTGTTCCATTGATCTATGGGTCTGTTTTTGTGCCAGTACCATGCTGTTTTGATGATGACAGCTTTGTAATAGAGCTTGAGGTCCGGGATTGTGATGCCACCAACGTTGGCTTTCTTTTTCAATATCCCTTTAGCTATTCGAGGTCTTTTCTGGTTCCATATAAATTTTAGAATTATTTGTTCCATTTCTTTGAAAAAGATGGATGGTACTTTGATAGGAATTGCATTAAATGTGTAGATTGCTTTAGGTAGCATAGACATTTTCACAATATTTATTCTTCCAATCCAGGAGCATGGAACATTTTTCCATTTCTTTGTGTCTTCCTCAATTTCTTTCATGAGTACTTTATAGTTTTCTGAGTATAGATTCTGTGTCTCTTTGGTTAGGTTTATTCCTAGGTATCTTATGGTTTTGGGTGCAATTGTAAATGGGATTGACTCCTTAATTTCCCTTTCTTCTGTCTTGCTGTTGGTGTAGAGAAATGCAACTGATTTCTGTGCATTGATTTTATCATAAGTGACTCTTAATCTCACAAAACAAACTGAGGGTTGCTGGGGGGAGAGGGTTTGGGAGAAGGGGGTGGTATTATGGACATTGGGGAGGGTATGTGCTTTGGTGAGTGCTGTGAAGTGTGTAAACCTGGTGATTCGCAGACCTGTACCCCTGGGGATAAAAATATATGTTTATAAAAAATAAAAAATTGTATTAAAAAAAAAAAGACTATGCAACCACCAAGCAGACACTGCAGGAAATATTAAGGGGGGTTCTATAAAAGAGGAAAAATCCCAAGAATAGCATTGAACAGAAATACAGAGACAGTCTATAGAAAGAAAGACTTCAAAGGTAACTCAATGTCAATAAAAACCTATCTATCAATAATCACTCTCAATGTGACTGGCCTAAATGCACCCATAAAATGGCACAGGGTGGCAGATTGGATAAAATGACAGGACCCATCCATATGTTGTCTACACGAGACCCATTTTGAACCTAAAGATACACCCAGACTAAAAGTGAAGGGATGGAGAAGCATCTTTCATGCCAATGGGCCTCAAAAGAAGGCTGGGGTAGCAATTCTCATATCAGATAAATTAGACTTCAAACTAAAGACTGTAGTCAGAGATACAGAAGGACACTACATAATCCTTAAAGGGACTATCCATCAAGATGATCTAAAAATTGTAAATATCTATGCTCCGAATATGGGAGCAGCCAATTACTTAAGAAAACTGTTAATAAAGATAAAGAGTCATATTGATATGAATACACTAATCGTAGGAGATTTTAACACACCTCTCTCAGAAATAGAGAGATCATCAAAGCAGAAAACCAATAAAGAAACAAGAGCATTGAATGCCACATTGGACCAGATGGACCTCATAGATATATACAGAACATTCCACCATAAAACAACAGAATACTCATTCTTCTCAAGTGCACACGGAACCTTCTCCAGAATAGACCACACACTGGGTCACAAATCAGGACTCAACTGATACCAAAAGACTGAGATTATTCCCTGCATATTCTTAGATCACAATGCTTTGAAATTGGAGCTCAATCACAAGGAAAAGTTCAGAAGGAACTCAAACACCTGGAAGCTAAAGACCACCTTGATTAAGAATGCTTGGATCAACCAGGAGATCAAAGAAGAACTGAAACAATTCATGGAAACCAATGAGAATGAAGTCACTTTGGTCCAAAACTTATGGGATACAGCAAAGGCTGTCCTAAGGGGGAAATACATAGCCATCCAAGCCTCCCTCAAAAAAATTGAAAAATCCAGAATACACTAGCTGTCTCTACACCTTAAAGAACTGGAGAATCAATAACAAATCAAACCAAGTCCATACATAAGAAGGGCAATCATCAAGATTAGAGCTGAGATCAATGAGGTAGAAGCCAGAGATACAGTAGAACGTATCAATGAAACTAGAAGCTGGTTTTTTGAAAGAATCAATAAGATCGATAAACCATTGGCCACACTAATCCAAAAGAAAAGAGAAAAAGCCCAAATTCATAAAATTATGAATGAAAAGGGAGAGATCACAAGTAACACCAAGGAAGTAGAAACAATCATCAGAAGTTATTATCAACAGTTATATGCCAATAAGCTTAGCAACCTAGATGAAATGGATGCATTCCTGGAAAAATATAAACTACCAAAATTGAACCAGGAAGAAATTGACAACCTGAATAGACCGATATCTAATAACGAGATTGAAACAGTGATCAAAAATCTCCCAAAAAACAAGAGCCCAGGACCTGACGGATTCCCTGGGTAATTCTACCAAATATTCAAAGAAGAAATAACACCTATTCTCCTGAAGCTGTTTCAAAAAATTGAAGCAGAAGGAAAACTTCCAGACTCTTTCTATGAAGCCAGCATTACCCTGATCCCCAAACCAGGCAAAGACCCTACCAAAAAGGAGAATTTTAGACCAATATCACTGATGAATATGGATGCTAAGATTCTCAACAAGATCCTAGCCAACAGGATCCAACAGCACATTAAAAAGATTATCCACCATGATCAGGTGGGATTCATCCCTGGGCTACAAGGATGGTTCAACATTCGCAAATCAATCAATGTGATACAACAAATTAATATGAGAAGAGAGAAGAACCACATGGTCCTCTCAATTGATGCAGAAAAAGCATTTGACAAAATCCAGCATCCGCTCCTGCTTAAAATGCTTCAAAGTATAGGGATAGAGGGAACATTCCTGAACCTCATCAAATCTATCTATGAAAGACCCACAACAAATATCATCGTCAATGGGAAAAAGTTTGCAGCCTTCCCGTTGAGATCAGGAACAAGATAAGGATGCCCACTTTCACCACTCTTGTTCAACATAGTATTACAAGTCCTAGCAAAAGCAATCAGACAACAAAGAGAAATAAAAGGTATCCAAATTGGTAATGAAGAAGTCAATCTCTCTCTCCACAGATGACATGATTCTTTATATGGAAAACCCAAAAGACTCCACTCCCAAACTACTAGAACTCATACAGCAATTAAGCAACGTGGCAGGATACAAAGTCAATGTTCAGAAATCAGTGGATTTCTTATAAACTAATAATGAAAATACAGAAAGGGAAATTAGAGAATCGATTCCATTTACTATAGCACCAAGAACCATAATATACCTGGGAATAAACCTAACCAAAGAGGTAAAGGATCTGTACTCGAGGAACTACAGAACACTCATGAAAGAAATAGAAGAAGACACAAAAAGTTGGAAGACCATTCCATGCTCTTGGATTGGAAGAATAAACATTGTTAAAAGGTCTATACTGCCTAGAGCAATCTATACTTTTAATGCCATTCCGATCAAAGTTCCACCGGTATTCTTCAAAGAGCTGGAGCAAATAATCCAAAAATTTGTATGGAATCAGAAGAGACCCCGAATCGCTAAGGAAATGTTGAAAAACAAAAATAAAGCTGGGGACATCACGTTACCTGATTTCAAGCTTTATTACAAAGCTGTGACCACTAAGACAACATGCTACTGGCATAAAAACAGACACATAGACCAGTGGAACAGAGTAGAGAGCCCAGATATGGATCCTCAACTCTACGGTCAATTAATCTTCGACAAAGCAGTAAAAAATATACAGTGGAAAAAAGACAGTCTCTTCAATAACTGGTGCTGGGAAAACTGGACAGCTATATGTGGAAGAATGAAACTCGACCATTCTCTTACACTATACACCAAAGATAAACAAAAAATGGATAAAAGACCTCAACGTGAGACAGGAATCCAGTATGCTAGAGGAGAACACAGGCAGTAATCTCTTCGATATCAGCCACAGCAACTTCTTTCAAGATATGTCTCCAAAGGCAAAGGAAACAAAAGTGAAAATAAACTTTTGGGACTTCATCAAAATCAAAAGCTTCTGCACAGCAAAGGAAACAGTCAAAAGAACAAAGAGGCAACGCATGGAATGGGAGAAGATATTTGCAAATCACAGTACAGACAAAAGGTTGATATCCAGGATCTATAATGAACTCCTCAAACTCAACACACACGAAACAGGCGAACATAAAAAAAAAAAAAAAAATGGGAAGAAGATATGAACAGACACCTCTCCAATCAAGACATACAAATGGCTATCAAACACATGAAAAAATGTTCATCATCATTAGCCCTCAGGGAGATTCAAATTAAAACCACATTGAGATATTACCTTACACCAGTTAGAATGGCAAAAATTAACAAAACAGGAAACAACGTGTGTTGGAGAGGATGTAGAGAAAGGGGAACCCTCTTTCACTGTTGGTGGGAATGCAAGTTGGTGCAGCCTCTTTGGAGAACAGTGTGGAGATTTCTCAAGAAATTAAAAATAGAACTTCCATATGACCCTGCAATTGACTCCTGCAATTGCACTCCCAAAGATACAGATGTCGTGAAAAGAAGGGCCATCTGTACCCCAATGTTTATAGCAGCAATGGCCATGGTCGCCAAACTGTGGAAAGAACCAAGATGCCCTTCAACGGATGAATGGATAAGATGTGGTCCATATGTACTATGGAGTATTATGCCTCCATCAGAAAGGACGAATACCCAACTTTTGTAGCAACATGGACGGGACTGGAAGAGATTATGCTGAGTGAAATAAGTCAAGCAGAGAGAGTCAATTATCATATTGTTTCACTTATTTGTGGAGCATAACAAATAACACGGAGGGCATGGGGAGATGGAGAGGAGAAGGGAGTTGGGGGAAATTGGAAGGTGAGATGAACCATGAAAGACTATGGACTCTGAAAAGCAATATGAGGGGTTTGAAGGTGTCAGGGGTGGGGCGTTGGAGGAGTCTGATTGTGGGTATTATGGAGGGCACGTATTGCATGGAGCACTGGGTGTGGTATATAAACAATTCTGTTACACTGAAAACAAATTAATAAAAGACATGAAAAAAAAGAAAAGAAAACAAAACAAAAAGCCTGGCTTACATATAGGGGTAACAATGATTTGGGAAAGGGATTACTTTGAAGCTTATCTCTATATGAATATTAAAAAAAATTAAATTAAAAAGTTAAAAAAATAGAAAAACAAAACAAAAACAGAGGTATATGTATCAAAAAATCCTGGGTAAAAGTTAATTTGGAATTTGGTGTACTGAACATCTCATTGTTATCGTAAACAGGTTAAAAAGTTCTATTAAAACTGAAAAGAATGAGAATAGTCCAAATGAGTTAAAAATAAAAATGTATGTATGAAGTAGTGGTGGTTTTGTTTTGTTTTGTTTTGTTTGGCTGGCTTTCTGGGAGAGGCCAAGGGTGGTCAGAATATCCCAGTCCTAGAGAGCACCAGCTAGCGCCTGCATTGACTTTCTCAGGGGAGGTTGTCGAGCATGACTCAGACCCTGGTAATGCTTTGCAGGTGCAGGTGCAACCACAAAAGGCTGTGGTTCTAGAGAGCGCTGGCTGTTGTCCACACCAGATTCCCTCATGGGCGTCACCATGCTGATGCTCTCAGGCACGCTGGTGGCTCAAGGACCAAGACCTGGTTTCTTCGCTGCACTCTCTGGTTCCGCACCAGCTTTGGCCATCCCGGGTCCATGGGCTTAAGTCCCTGTTCCTAACAGGCCAATTACACCAATTTCCCCCTAATATCTTTTGCTCTTTTTGAGTGCTTTCAACCAGACTCCAAGTTAATGCTGGTCCCCAATCACAGGACACTCTTGGATTGGGATATTACTTTCTAATGGGTTACTTCTGGTGGCTCCCTCCCCCTTTTGTTTATCTTTTGATATCAGTCTGATGTTCCCACTCCACTTTACCTGCCCACTGGAGTCTTCTTCCCCCATAGAAATCCAGAAGTGTATAATTCTAATCTCTGACTGATTTCATGGGTAATCAGAGTTCTTTGGTAGGTAATCAGCTCACTTTATGGGACAGGTTGAAACAGCTCCTTCTACTTCTCCTACATCTTTTCTCCTCCTTGGGTATTTCTTTTTTTTCCAATCTGATTCCCTGTGTCTTTTGGGTGGTGCATTTTTCCCATTTACATTCAGAATAACTATGGAAAGATACAAATTTAGTTCCATTGTATTGCCTTAATGTCTTTGTTTCTGTTGATTTTCTCCATTTCTTTCTAGACTATGTTACTTTTGGGGTTTCTCTTCACTTACAATATCCCCCTTATTATTTCTTTCAGAGCTGCCTTGGTAGTCACATATTCTTTCAGTTTCAGTCTGTCCTGGAAGCTCTTTAACTCTTCTTCCATTCTGAATGACAGCCTTGATGAATTAAGTATTCTTGGCTGCATGTTTTACTCATTTAATACCCTAAATATGTCTTGCTGGCCCTTTCTGGCTTGTCAGGTTTCTGTGATTAGGTCTGATGTTATTCTCATATTCCTTCTTCCATATGTGGGGAACCTCCTCTCTCTAGCTGCTCTCAGGATAGCTGCTTTGGCTGTAAGGTTTTCAAGTTTCACTATTAAATGTTGGAATGTTGATCTACTTTTTATTGATTTTTGGAGAGGTCCTCCCTGCCTCTTGGACATGAATGCTTGTTTCCTTCCCCAGATTAGGGAAGTTCTCAATTATGATTTTCTCAAGTATACCTTCTGGCACTTGCTCTCTTTTTCCACTCCCTCAAGAACACTAATAATTCTGACATTGTTTTATTTTATGGTACCATTAATTGCTGGAATCCTTTCTTCATGGGCTGTTGTCTTTCTCTCTTTTCCTCAACTTCCTTCCTTTCCATCAGCCTGTCCTCTAGACCACTTTTTTTTCCCTCTTCTGCCTCATTGACCCTAGCTGTTAGAGTATCCAATTTAGGCTGCATCTCATTCATATTATTTTTAAGCTCAGCCTGATTAGATCTCATTTCCCACCTTAGAGATTCTGTATTGTCATTTATGCTTATTTCAAGCCTAGGTATTAACTTTATAATTACTATCCTGAATTCCACCTCTGATACCTTACTTATATCCATATCAATTATCTCTGTGGCAGAGAATATTGCCTCTGTTTTTCTCCTGCTGTGAATTCCTCTTTCTAATCATTTTACCCAGATAAGGATGGGTGAGTGAATGAGCAGAGTCCACAATATCAATCATGACTGAAGCGAAATATACCCTAGAAAAATCCAAAGTGATTGGAAGCCACCATAGAAAAAGAAACAAAACCAAAATGAAACAAAGAAATTTAAAAAAAGGGGAGAAGAGAGACTATAATGTTGTGGGGGTGACAAAGGATTGTGATCCTTTCATTACTGATTGAATTTTGATCTCTGTATGAGAAGACAATGTATCTTAAATTTGAAAAAAACAGCAAAACATATATATATATATATATATATATATATATATATATAATGAATTGTATATAATTGGATAGAGTGACAAAAGGAGGAAAATGAAGCTTATATCTCTGTAAAAGGTAGACATAAAAAATAAAAGTTAGAAGGTGACTTAAACACATAAATTGGTAAAATAATAATCTTGTTGAAATGGAAAAAAAAGTAAAAATAAAGGAATGGAAAGTTTTAGACTGAAAGATTTTGAGTCATGAGAAAACACCTGGAGCTCAATATACTATTTACACCAGGTGCTGGAGTTTCACAGTCTTGTGGAATCCATAAGCTTGTGGTCCACCTGTTTTTCTAGTCTCTCTTCTGGGAGAGGGACCTGATGTGCTGCTTCTCAGGTGTATTTTCCTGGGTGGGGTTGTCCCTCCCTTGTCAAAAGGATGGGCTCAGTGGAAACTGTCACTTTGTGTGGCGTTTGTTCCCTGGATGTTTTGTATGCCTCCTCAGAGAATCAGAGAAAAATTGCCAAGCCTGGATCTTTGGCCCAGATCTGAGAGATTGAGGCCCCCCCTCTTCAATAAAACCTCTGGGACAAACTGCTTTCAACTGTTTGAAACAGTTTTTAACTATTTAACTATTTGAACTGTGTTCCAAACTCAGCTGACTTTTGGGGTGTGAGCCCACTGCAGTCCTCCTGGGGCCAGTCCTAGGGACCTGCAAGTGTCATTGCCTTTTGTGTCCTTTCAACTGCAGATGGTTGTAGGGTCGTGCATTCACCCTGCTCCACAGCTCCCTGTTCATGGCTGGGTGCCACCCTACTGTCCTTTCCTGAGAGTTGTTACCTGGTCTTCAGTGCAGTCATTTTGCCACTTCAAGGGGATGGTAAATGGTGCACATATTCCAGTCCTTTTCAGTGTGCTCAGTCATAGTCACCACCCAACCATCCTGATTGCACTTTAGGGTGACCCAAGCTGAGAGTCCCTTGTGGCCTGGATGATCATCACCAGTTTCACCATTCCACTGCTTGGGCATTCTATCAGATCAGTCAACCCTGTTCTTTCTGTCTCCTGTGACATTAGACCAGAGTGATTCACCTATAATTCTGCCCTTTTCATCCCCTGAGTTCATTTCCGAAAGGGATTTCTCTTAATCAGTTTTCTAAGGGTTCCAATTTTGTGCTTCAATGTTACATCACTTTCTAGGAGCCAGCTTATAGAAGTTCCCTGTACCCTCTGTTAGGGTCGAGAAGACCTCAACCTAGGGAGGTGCAGAGGAACGACACCAAGGCAGCTCTTTCTGCAACAGCACGGGCCTATTGTTCCAGCATGCTGGGGCTCTGCAACATACCCGAAGATCATGCAGAGGCTGAGAGCCCTGATCAAGGGGAGCATATGGTTTTTATGCATTTTTTAGACAAAGGCTTGTCACAAAGCCACAATCAAAGTGACCTCTTTACACACTTACAGTTCCTGGTATGCCCTGCACAGTTTACATTTTTCAGTTAGCCATATCGTTTCGTCCGGGTTCTGCTGGGGTCAGGCGGCTGTGAAACTAGGACAAAACAGTTCTCTTCTTTGTTAACCATAAGCATAATTCAAGGACACAGCAGAGCAGTTACAGAAAAGCAAGTTAGCAGAAGCTCCACACAATTTAACTCTTTCAGCTCTGGATCTCTTCATTCCCCAGTTCTTCTTGTGGGTATCTCTAACCTTAGAGATTGTGAAGATCATCCGAGTGTAATGCTTCATACTGTTGCCTTATTACCATTAACTTGATCTGTCCTATTCTATCTTGCACAAAGGCTATCAACTTATTTAAAATACAGGGTCCTATAGTCAAAAGCAGGAGGAGAATAAGTAAGGGTCCCACTAGCATGGATCCAGGCCGCGATGCCATTGACCTTGACAACAGTTTGCGTGGTCAGCAGGATCAAGTAGGGTCCCTTCCATTGAGGCTCAAGGTTGTGTACCTGGTGTCAGCGGACGTAGACTCAATCACCTACAGAATAAGAGTGGGGAGTAACAGTACCTGGTTGGTAGGCCTCTGATAGGCCCTTCCAGATATATTTCTGGATGGTCTCCAGAGCCTTAAGTCTGGGTATCAGCATGGCAGAGGAAGTAATAGATGTCCCATGTCCATGTTCAGTCATGTGTTTTAAAGGAGGGGGTCCCCCATAGAGGATTTCAAATGGGGTCAGGCTCCTCCTAGAGGGGGAAGGGGTATTACGTGCACAGAAGAGGGCATAAGGAAGGAGCACCATCCAATCTTTCAAGCCAGTCTCTATAGCTAATTTGGTTAAGGTCTATTATAGTTCTATTCATTCTTTCTACCTGCTTTGAACACTGGGGTCTATAAGCACAATGCAGTTTCCAATTAAAGCCCAAGACCCTGGCCAATCCCTGACTTACCTGGGCCACAAATGCAGGTCCATTATCAGATCCTATTACCTTAGGCAGCCCAAATCGGGGAAAGAACTCTTCTAGGATCTTCTTGGCCACGACCATGGCCATCTCCTTTTTAGTGGGGAAGGCCTCGACCCATCCTGAAAAAGTGTCTATAAAGAATAGCAGATACTTATTTCCATATGTTGCTGGTGTTACCGCGGTGAACTCTACTTCCCAGAAGATTCCAGGCCAGTTTTCCTGGTTCCTGGTTTCGGGGGAGCCGTCTGCTCGTTGCAAGTTTGTCACTGTGCAGGCTTCGCAGGAGGAAACGATGTCTTGAGCCAGTCCCTTTGCCCTACCCGGAGGTAGGGACGGTAGATTTTGATCCCTTAATAATTCCAGCAGCAGAGGGAGGAGTCAAGATTGCGGAGAAGTAGCAGGCTGAGACTACATCAGCTAGCAGGAGATCAGCTAGATAGCTTATCTAAAGATTGCAAACACCTGCAAATCCATCAACAGATCGAAGAGAAGAGCAGCAATTCTGGAAACAGAAAAACAACCACTTTCTGAAAGGTAGGACCGGCGGAGAAGTGAATCCAAAGTGACGGGAAGATAGACCCCGGGGGGAGGGGCCGGCTCCTGGCAAGCGGCGGAGCAACGGAGCACAAAATCAGGACTTTTAAAAGTCTGTTCCGCTGAGGGGCATCAGTCCAGAGGCTAAACCAGGGCGAAACCCACGCGGGGTCAGCGTGGCCTCAGGTCCCGCAGGGTCACAGAAGGATCGGGGGTGTCTGAGTGTCGCAGAGCTTGCGGGTATTGGAATGGGAAAACTGGCTACAGAGACAGAGCTGACAGTAAGTTCACAGCTTGGGCTTACCTTGAACCGGTCGCAGGCTTGGTGAGCTCGGAGTGCTGCCGGAGGACAGGCAGATGGGAGTAACTGGGCGCTGTTCTCTGAGGGCACACTGAGTAGTGGGGCCCCGGGCTCTCAGCTCCTCCGGGCCAGAGACCAGGAGGCCCCCATTTGTATTCCAGTCCTCCACAACTCTACAGAAAGCGCTCAGGGAACAAAAGCTTCTGAAAGTATACCCGAGCAGATTACTCAGCCCAGCCCCTGTGAAGGGCGATGCAATTCCGCCTGGGGCAAAGACACTTGAGAATCACTACACCAGGCCCCTCCCCCAGAAGATCAACAAGGAATCCAGCCAAGACCAAGTTCACTTACCAAGGAGTGCAGTTTCAATACCAAGGAGAGCAGCAGAATTCCAGAGGAGGAGAAAGCAAAGCACGGAAGTCATGGCTTTCTCCCTGTGATTTTTTTTTTAGTTTTGCAGTTAAGTTAATTTTTTTCTTTTTCATTTTTTTCTCTTCTTCTGCTAAAATTTTTTTTAACTTTTACGGTTTTCTTTTTTAATGTTTTTTAAATAGTTTATCTAATATATATATTTTTTCTTTTTTATATTTTTCTTTACTCATTTTATTTTTTAAATTCTATTCTTTTTTTTTTCTTTTTGTTTCATTTTTTCTTTTTGAACCTCTTTTTATTCCCTTTCTCCCCCCTCACGATTTGGGATCTCTTCTGATTTGGTTAAAGCATATTGTCCTGGGGTTGTTGCCACCCTTTTAGTTTTTACTTGCTCCTTCATATACTCTTATCTGGACAAAATGACAAGGCGGGAAAATTCACCACAAAAAAAAGAACAAGAGGCAGTACCGAAGGCTAGGGACCTAATCAATACAGACATTGGTAATATGTCAGATCTAGAGTTCAGAATGACAATTCTCAAGGTTCTAGCCGGTCTCAAAAAAGGCATGGAAGAGATTAGAGAAACCCTCTCGGGATATATAAAAGCCCTTTCTGGAGAAATAAAAGAACTAAAATCTAACCAAGTTGAAATCAAAAAAGCTATTAATGAGGTGCAATCAAAATAGGAGGCTCTCACTCCTAGGATAAATGACGCAGAAGAAAGAATTAGTGATATAGAAGACCAAATGACAGAGAATAAAGAAGCTGAGCAAAAGAGGGAGAAACAGCTACTGGACCACGAGGGGAGAACTCAAGAGATAAGTGACACCATACGATGAAACAACATTAGAATAATTGGGATTCCAGAAGAAGAAGAAAGAGGGGGGGAGCAGAAGGTATACTGTAGAGAATTATTGGGGAGAATTTCCCCAATATGGCAAAGGGAATGAGCATCAAAATTCAGGAGGTTCAGAGAACGCCCTCAAAATCAATAAGAATAGGCCCAAACCCTGTCACCTAATAGTAAAATTGACAAGTCTTAGTGACAAAGAGAAAATCCTGAAAGCAGCCCGGGAAAAGAAGTCTGTAACATACAATGGTAAAAATATTAGATTGGGAGCTGACTTATCCACAGAGACCTGGCAGGCCAGAAAGAGCTGGCATGATATTTTCAGAGCACTAAATGAGAAAAACATGCAGCCAAGAATACTATATCCAGCTAGGCTATCATTGAAAATAGAAGGAGAGATTAAAAGCTTCCAGGAAAAAAAAAAAAAAAAAAAAAAAACTGAAAGAATTTGCAAACACCAAACCACCACTACAGAAATATTGAAAGGGGTCCTCTAAGCAAAGAGAGAGCCTACAATGGTAGATCAGAAAGGAACAGAGACAATATACAGTAACAGTCACCTTACAGGCAATACAATGGCACTAAATTCATATCTCTCAATAGTTACCCTAAATGTTAATGGGCTAAATGCCCCAATCAAAAGACACAGGGTATCAGAATGGATAAAAACACAAAACCCATCTATATGCTTCCTCCAAGAAACTCATTTTAAGCCCAAAGACACCTCTAGATTTAAAGTGAGGGGGTGGAAAAGAATTTACCATGCTAATGGACATCAGAAGAAAGCAGGAGTGGCAATCCTTATATCAGATCAATTAGATTTTAAGCAAAGGCTATAATAAGAGATGAGGAAGGACATTGTATCATACTCAAAGGGTCTGTCCAACAAGAAGATCTAACAATTTTAAATATCTATGCCCCCAACGTGGGAGCAGCCACCTCTATAAACCAATTAATAACAAAATCAAAGAAACACATCAACAATAATACAATATAGTAGGGGACTTTAACACTTCCCTCACTGAAATGGACAGATCATCCAAGCAAAAGACCAACAAGGAAATAAAGGCCTTAAATGACACACTGGACCAGATGGACATCACAGATATATTCAGAACATTTCATCCCAAAGCAACAGAATACACATTCTTCTCTAGTGCACATGGAACATTCTCCAGAATAGATCATATTCTCTGTCCTAAATCAGGACTCAACGGGTATCAAAAGATTGGGATCATTGCCTGCATATTTTCAGACCACAATGCTCTGAAGCTAGAACTCAACCACAAGAGTAAGTTTGGAATGAACCCAAATACATGGAGACTAAACAGCATCCTTCTAAAAAATGAATGGGTCAACTGGGAAATTAAGAATTGAAGAAAATCAGGGGAACAAATGATAATGAAAATACAATGGTTCAAAATCTGTGGGACACAACAAAGGCAGTCCTGAGAGGAAAATATATAGTGGTACAAGCCTTTCTCAAGAAACAAGAAAGGTCTCAGGTATACAACCTAACCCTACACCTAAAGTAGCTGGAGAAAGAACAAGAAAGAAACCCTAATCCCAGAAGGAGAAGAGAAATCATAAAGATCAGAGCAGAAATCAATGAAATAGAAGCCAAAAAAAAAAAAAAAAAACACAATAGAACATATCAATGAAACTAGGAGCTGGTTCTTTGAAAGATTTGATAAAATTGATAAACCCCTGGCCAGACTTATCAAAAAGAAAAGACAAAGGACCCAAATAAATAAAATCATGAATGAAAGAGGAGAGATCACAACTAACACCAAAGAAATACAAACTATTATAAGAACATACTATGAACAACTCTACGCCAACAAATTTGACAATCTGGAAGAAATGGATGCATTCCTAGAAACATAAAATTACCACAACTGAACCAGGAAGAAATACAAAGCCTGAACAGACCCATAACCAGTAAGGAGATTGAAACAGTCATTAAAAATCTCCAAACAAACAAAAGCCCAGGGCCAGATGGCTTCCCGGGGGAATTCTACCACACATTTAAAGAAGAATTAATTCCTATTCTCCTGAAACTGTTCCAAAAAATAGAAATGGAAGGAAAACTTCCAAACTCCTTTTATGAGGCCAGCATCACCTTGATCCCAAAACCAGACAAGGATCCCATCAAAAAAGAGAGCTATAGACCAGTATCCTTGATGAACACAGATGCGAAAATACTCAACAAAATACTAGCCAATAGGATTCAACAGTACATTAAAAGGATTATTCACCACGACCAAGTGGGATTTATTCCAGGGCTGCAAGGTTGGTTCAACATCCGCAAATCAGTCAATGTGATACAACACATCAATAAAAGTAAGAACAAGAACCATATGATACTCTCAATAGATGCCGAAAAAGCATTTGACAAAGTACAGCATCCCTTCCTGATCAAAAGTCTTCAAAGTGTAGGGATAGAGGGCACATACCTCAATATCATCAAAGCCATCTATGAAGAACCCACCGCAAATATCATTCTCAATGGAGAAAAACTGAAAGCTTTTCCGCTAAGGTCAGGAACACGGCAGGGATGTCCATTATCACCACTGCTATTCAACATAGTACCAGAAGTCCTAGCCTCAGCAATCAGACAACAAAAGGAAATTAAAGGCATCCAAATCGGCAAAGAAGAAGTCAAATTATCACTCTTCACAGATGATATGATACTCTACGTGGAAAACCCAAAAGACTCCACTCCCAAACTGCTAGAACTTGTACAGGAATTCAGTAAAGTGTCAGGATATAAAATCAATGCACAGAAATCAGTTGCATTTCTCTACACCAACAGCAAGACAGAAGAAAGAGAAATTAACGTGTCAATCCCATTTACAATTGCACCCAAAACCATAAGATACCTAGGAATAAACCTAAACAAAGAGGCACAGAATCTATACTCAGAAAACTATAAAGTACTCATGAAAGAAATTGAGGAAGACACAATGAAATGGAAAAATGTTCCATGCTCCTGGATGGGAAGAATAAATATTGTGAAAATGTCTATGCTACCTAAAGCAATCTACACATTTAATGCAATTCCTATCAAAGTACCATCCATCTTTTTCAAAGAAATGGAACAAATCATTCTAAAATTTATATGGAACCAGAAAAGACCTCGAATAGCCAAAGGGATATTGAAAAAGAAAGCCAAAGTTGGTGGCATCACAATTCCGGACTTCAAGCTCTATTACAAAGCTGTCATCATCAAGACAGCATGGTACTGGCACAAATACAGACACATAGATCAATGGAACAGAATAGAGAGCGCAGAAATAGACCCTCCACTCTATTGTCAACTAATCTTCGACAAAGCAGGAAAGAATGTCCAATGGAAAAAAGACAGCCTCTTCAATAAATGGTGTTGGGAAAATTGGACAGCCACATGCGGAAAAATGAAATTGGACCATTTCCTTACACCACACACAAAAATAGACTCAAAATGGATGAAGGACCTCAATGTGAGAAAAGAATCCATCAACATCCTTGAGGAGAACACAGGCAGCAACCTCTTCGACCTCAGCCACAGCAACATCTTCCTAGGAACATTGCTAAAGGCAAGGGAAGCAAGGGCAAAAATGAAATATTGGAATTTCATCAAGATCAAAACTTTTGCTTTCTCCTTCTCTGAAATTCCATTGTTCTCCTTGAAAAGTGAGCTTCGTCTTGGCGGGTTTTCTTGCTGATCTTCTGGGGGAGGGGGCTGTTGTAGTGTTTTTGCCTGAGGCAGAATTGCACCGTCCTTGCCAGGGGCCCGGCTAAGTAATCTGCTTGGGTTGGGTCTCTGGAACTTTTGTTCCCTGAATGCTTTCCATAAAGTTCTGGAGGATGGGAATGAAAATGGTGGCCTCCTAGTCTCCAGCCCAAGAATCTTAGCATACAGCCCTGCCTGGAGTTTCCAAGCCCAACAGATCACTGCTGCTCTTCCAAGAAGGTCTTCCGGGATCTGCCTCTTGTGGGGTTCCTACTCAAAGAGCAGTGGTGTAACTGTACCACATATCACAGTTTAAGGTAACCCTGAGCTGAGAGTTCACTCCTTGGCTCTGTCTCTGCAGCCAGCTTCCCTGCTCTTCTGTGAGCTCTGCAATACTCAGACACACCCACTACCTAGTGACCCCATGGGACCTGAGACCATGCTGTCCTGGTGAGGGCTCCTGTCCCGCTTAGCCTCCACTGAGATGTCCCTCAGTGGAGGCAGACTTTTAAAAGTTCAGATTTTGTGCTCCGTTGCTCCACTGCTTGCAGGAAGCTGGCCCCTCCCCCCATGGTCTATCTTCTTGTCCCTTCAGATTCACTTCTCCACAGGTCCTACCTTTCAGAAAGCAGTTGATTTTCTGTTTCTAGAATTGCTGCTCTTCTCATCTATCTCCTGTTGGATTTTTAGGTGTTTGGAATGGTTTGATAAGCTATCTAGCTGATCTGTTGCTACCTGATGTCATCTCAGCCTGCTACTCCTCCACCACCTTGACTCCCACCGATCAGTTGCATTTCTATACACTAACAATTTGGCTGAAGAAAGATAAATTAATGAATTGATTCCATTTAAAATAACATTTCAAACCATAAGATACCTAGGAAGAAACATAACTAAAGATGTTAATGATCTCTACTCTAGAAATGATAGAACATTTACAAAATAAGTGGAGGAAGACACAAAGAAATGGAAAAATATTCCATACTCACGGGTTAAGATTGTGAAAATGTCTATGCTGCCAAAAGCAATATACACATTCAATGAAATCCCTATCAAAATACCATTGACATTTTTCATAGAACTGAGACAATCCTAATATTTACCTGGAGATAGAAAAGACCACAAATTGCCAGGGCACTGTTGAAAAAGAAAACCAAAGATGGGGGCATCATAATGCCTGACTTCATGATATATTACAAAGCTGTGATCATCAAGACAACATGGTATTGGCAGAAACAGATACATAGAACAATGCAACATATTAGAAAGCCCAGAAATAGACTTTCAACTCTATGGTCAAACTAATCTTTGACAAAGTAGGAAAGAATATCCAATGGAAAAAGACAACCTTTTCAATAAATTGTGCTGGAAAAATTGGACAGCCACCTGCAAAGAATGAGACTGGACCATTCTCTTAAACCATACACAAAGATAAACTCAAAATGGCTGAATGACCTCAATGTGAGACAGGAGTCCATCAAAATCCTACAGAAGAATACAGTTAGCAATGTCTTCAACCTCGGCCACAGCACCTTCTTTCAAGATATGTCTCCAAAGGCAAGGGAAAAATAGCAAAAATTAGCTTTTGGGATATCATCAAGATAAAAAGGTTTGCATAGCATAGGAAACATTCAACAAATCTAAGAGATTAACCACAGAATGACAGAAATGTTTGCAAATGACATTATAGATAAAAAGCTGGTATCCATGATCTATAGATAGGAACTTCTCAAACTCGATGCCCAAAGAACAAATAATCCAGCCAAGATATGGCAGAAGACATGAACAGACACTTCTCCAGAGAAGACATTCAAATAGCTAATGGAGATATGAAAAAGTGTTCACCATCACTAGCCATAAGGGAAATACTAGTCAAAACCACAATGAGATACAATATTATACCAGTTAGAATGGCTAAAATTAACAAGGCAGGAAACAACAATTGTTGGAAAGGATGTGGAGACAGAGGACTACTCTTAAACTCATGGTGGGAATGCAATCTGGCAAAGCCACTCTGGAAAACAGTATGGAGGTTGCTCAAGATGTTAAAAATAGAGCTATCCTACAACCCAGCAACTGCACTACCATGTATTTACCCCAAAGATACAGATGTGAAAAGAAGGGGCACCTACACTGTTTATAGCAACAATGTCCATAATTGCCAAACTGCAGAAGGAGAGAATATGCCCTTCAATAGATGAGTGGATAAGGTGGATATGGTTCATATATACAATGGATTATTACTCAGCTGTCAGAAGGGATGAATAACAACCATTTGCATTGGCATGGATTGAACTGGACGGTATTATATTAAGTGAAGGAAATCAATCATATAAAAAATATGATATGGATTCACTTGTATGTGGAATATAAGGAATAGTAAAAAGGATCATAGGAGATGGTAGGGATAATTGAGTGTGAAAAAATCAGAGAGGGAAATAAATCATGAGAGACTCTTGACTTTGGTAAACTAACTGAGTGTTACAGAAGGGAGTAGATTGAGGGGATGGGGTAACTGGGTCATGGGTATTAAGGAGGGCACATGTTGTGATGAGCACTGGGTATTATATGCAACTAATGGATCATTCAACACTCTTCAGAAACTAATGATGTACATTCTGTTGGCTAACAACATTTTAAAAAAAGGAAAAATAAAATAAAGTAAAAATAAAATAAAATGGTATATCAAAATCTATGGAATCATACATTTTTTGTTTCACCTCTGTGAATAATTTGGATGGTATTTTGATAAGGAGTGCATTCCATGTGTAAGTTGCCCTGGGTAGCATAGACATTTTCACAACATTATTCTTCCAATCCATGAGTATGGCATGTTTTACCATTCCTTTGTGTCTTTGTCAAATTCTTTCATAAGTGTTCTAAAATTGTCAGGGTACAGATACTTTACCACTTTGATTTGGTTTATTCCTAGTGATCTTATGGTTTTTGGCACAATTATAAATGGGATTGATTTTTGGTTTCTCTTTCTTCTGCCTCATTTTTAGTGTATAGAAATGCAACTGACTTCTATGCAATGATTTTATATCCTACAACTTTGTTGAATTTCTGTAGGAGTTCTAGGAATCTTTTGGTGTGGTTTTATGGGTTTTCTATGTCGAGTATCATGTTGTCTAGAACAGTGAATGTTTGACTTTTTCTTTGTTAACTTTGCTCCTCCTCCCCTCCTCCTATACCCTCCTTCTTCTCCTTCTTCTCCTTCTCCTTCTTCTCCTTCTTCTCCTCCTCCTCCTCCTCCTCCTTCTTTTTCTTCTCCTTCTCCTCCTCCTCCTCCTCCTCCTTCTCCTCCTCCTCCTCCTCCTCCTCCTCCTCCTCCTCCTCCTCCTCCTCCTCCTCCTCCTCCTTCTCCTCCTCCTCCTCCTCCTTCTTCTTCTTCTTCTTCCTGTCTCATCTCTGGGACTAGGTGTTCCAGTACTATGTGGAACAATGGTAGTTACAGTAAGAAATCCCTGTTGTGTTCCTGACATTAGGGGAAAAATTTTCAGTTTTTCTCCATTGAGGATGATATTCATTGTGGGCTTTTCATAGATGGCTTTTGTAATATTGAGGTATGTTGCTTTTATCCATACATGATGGAAAGTTTTCATAGAGAAAAGATGCTGCATTTTGTATAATTCTTTTTGTGCATCTATTGAGAGGATCATATGGTTCTTTTCCTTTCTTTTATTAATGTGCTGTATTACATTGATTGATATTTGAATATTAAATCATCCCTACAGCCCAGGAATAAATCCCACATGGTCGTTGTGAGAAATCCTTTAAACATACTGTTGCTATTGATTAGCTAGTATCTTTTTTTTTAATTTTTTATTTTTTATAAACATATATTTTTATCCCCAGGGGTACAGGTCTGTGAATCACCAGGTTTACACACTTCACAGCACTCACTGAAGCACATACCCTCCCCAATGTCCATAATCCCACCCCCTTCTCCCAAACCCCCTCCCCCAGCAACCCTCAGTTTGTTTTGTGAGATTAAGAGTCACTTATGGTTTGTCTCCCTCCCAATCACATCTTGTTTCATTTATTCTTCTCCTACCCACTTAAGCCCCCATGTTGCATCACCACTTCCTCATGTCAGGGAGATCATATGATAGTTGTCTTTCTCTGCTTGACTTTTTTCACTAAGCATGATACGCTCTAGTTCCATCCATGTTGTCGCAAATGGCAAGATTTCATTTCTTTTGATGGCTGCATAGTATTCCATTGTGTATATATACCACATCTTCTTTTTTTTTTTTTAAAGATTTTATTTATTTATTTGACAGAGAGAGATCACAAGTAGGCAGAGAGGCAGGCAGAGAGAAGGGAGGAAGCAGGCTCCCCGCTGAGCAGAGAGCCCGATGCGGAACTCGATCCCAGAACGCTGAGATCATGACCTGAGCCGAAGGCAGCGGCTTAACCCACTGAGCCACCCAGGCGCCCTATATACCACATCTTCTTGATCCATTCATCTGTTGATGTACATCTAGGTTCTTTCCATAGTTCGGCTATTGTGGACATTGCTGCTATAAACATTCAGGTGCATGTGCCCCTTTGGATCACTACGTTTGTATCTTTAGGGTAAATACCCAATAGTGCAATTGCTGGGTCAAAGGGCAGTTCTATTTTCAACATTTTGAGGAACCTCCATGTTGTTTTCCAGAGTGGCTGCACCAGCTTGCATTCCCACCAACAGTGTAGGAGGGTTCCCCTTTCTCCGCATCCTCGCCAGCATCTGTCATTTCCTGACTTGTTCATTTTAGCCATTCTGACTGGTGTGAGGTGATATCTCATTGTGGTTTTGATTTGTATTTCCCTGATGCCGAGTGATATGGAGCACTTTTTCATGTGTCTGTTGGCCATCTGGATGTCTTCTTTGCAGAAATGTCTGTTCATGTCCTCTGCCCATTTCTTGATTGGATTATTTGTTCTTTGGGTGTTGAGTTTGCTAAGTTCTTTATAGATTCTGGACACTAGTCCTTTATCTGATATGTTGTTTGCAAATATCGTCTCCCATTCTGTCAGTTGTCTTTTGATTTTGTTAACTGTTTCCTTTGCTGTGCAAAAGCTTTTGATCTTGATGAAATGCCAATAGTTCATTTTTGCCCTTGCTTCCCTTGCTTTGGCAATGTTCCTAGGAAGATGCTGCTGCGGCTGAGGTCGAAGAGGTTGCTGCCTGTGTTCTCCTCAAGGATCTTGATGGATTCTTTTCTCACATTGAGGTCCTTCATGCATTTTGAGTCTATTTTTGTGTGTGGTGTAAGGAAATGGTCCAATTTCATTTTTCTGCATGTGGCTGTCCAATTTTCCCAGCACCATTTATTGAAGAGGCTGTCTTTTTTCCATTGGACATTCTTTCCTGCTTTGTCGAAGATTAGTTGACTGTAGAGTTGAGGGTCTATTTCTGGGCTCTCTATTCTGTTCCATTGATCTATGTGTTTTTGTGCCAATACCATGCTGTCTTGATGATGACAGCTTTGTAATAGAGCTTGAAGTCCGGAATTGTGATGCCACCAACTTTGGCTTTCTTTTTCAATATCCCTTTGGCTATTCGAGGTCTTTTCTGGTTCCATATAAATTTTAGAATGATTTGTTCCATTTCTTTGAAAAAGATGGATGGTACTTTGATAGGAATTGCATTAAATGTGTAGATTGCTTTAGGTAGCATAGACATTTTCACAATATTTATTCTTCCCATCCAGGAGCATGGAACATTTTTCCATTTCATTGTGTCTTCCTCAATTTCTTTCATGAGTACTTTATAGTTTTCTGAGTATAGATTCTGTGCCTCTTTGTTTAGGTTTATTCCTAGGTATCTTATGGTTTTGGGTGCAATTGTAAATGGGATTGACACGTTAATTTCTCTTTCTTCTGTCTTGCTGTTGGTGTAGAGAAATGCAACTGATTTCTGTGCATTGATTTTATATCCTGACACTTTACTGAATTCCTGTACAAGTTCTAGCAGTTTGGGAGTGGAGTCTTTTGGGTTTTCCACGTAGAGTATCATATCATCTGTGAAGAGTGATAATTTGACTTCTTCTTTGCCGATTTGGATGCCTTTAATTTCCTTTTGTTGTCTGATTTCTGAGGCTGGGACTTCTAGTACTATGTTGAATAGCAGTGGTGATAATGGACATCCCTGCCGTGTTCCTGACCTTAGCGGAAAAGCTTTCAGTTTTTCTCCATTGAGAATGATATTTGCGGTGGGTTCTTCATAGATGGCTTTGATGATATTGAGGTATGTGCCCTCTATCCCTACACTTTGAAGACTTTTGATCAGGAAGGGATGCTGTACTTTGTCAAATGCTTTTTCGGCATCTATTGAGAGTATCATATGGTTCTTGTTCTTTCTATTATTGATGTGTTGTATCACATTGACTGATTTGCGGATGTTGAACCAACCTTGCAGCCCTGGAATAAATCCCACTTGGTCGTGGTGAATAATCCTTTTAATGTACTGTTGAATCCTATTGGCTAGTATTTTGTTGAGTATTTTCGCATCTGTGTTCATCAAGGATACTGGTCTATAGCTCTCTTTTTTGATGGGATCCTTGTCTGGTTTTGGGATCAAGGTGATGCTGGCCTCATAAAAGGAGTTTGGAAGTTTTCCTTCCATTTCTATTTTTTGGAACAGTTTCAGGAGAATAGGAATTAGTTCTTCTTTAAATGTGTGGTAGAATTCCCCCGGGAAGCCATCTGGCCCTGGGCTTTTGTTTGTTTGGAGATTTTTAATGACTGTTTCAATCTCCTTACTGGTTATGGGTCTGTTCAGGCTTTGTATTTCTTCCTGGTTCAGTTGTGGTAATTTTATGTTTCTAGGAATGCATCCATTTCTTCCAGATTGTCAAATTTGTTGGCATAGAGTTGTTCATAGTATGTTCTTATAATAGTTTGTATTTCTTTGGTGTTAGTTGTGATCTCTCCTCTTTCATTCATGATTTTATTTATTTGGGTCCTTTGTCTTTTCTTTTTGATAAGTCGGGCCAGGGGTTTATCAATTTTATCAAATCTTTCAAAGAACCAACTCCTAGTTTCGTTGATTTGCTCTATTGTCTTTTGGTTTCTATTTCATTGATTTCTGCTCTGATCTTTATGATTTCTCTTCTCCTGCTGGGCTTAGGGTTTCTTTCTTGTTCTTTCTGCAGCTCCTTTAGGTGTAGGGTTAGGTTGTGTACCTGAGACCTTTCTTGTTTCTTGAGAAAGGCTTGTACCGCTATATATTTTCCTCTCAGGACTGCCTTTGTTGTGTCCCACAGATTTTGAACCGTTGTATTTTCATTATCATTTGTTTCCATGATTTTTTTCAATTCTTCTTTAATTTCCTGGTTGACCCATTCATTTTTTAGAAGGATGCTGTTTAGTCTCCATGTATTTGGGTTCTTTTCATACTTCCTTTTGTGGTTGAGTTCTAGCTTTAGAGCATTGTGGTATGAAAATATGCAGGGAATGATCCCAATCTTTGATTCCGATTGAGTCCTGATTTAGGACCGAGGATGTGATCGATTCTGGAGAATGTTCCATGTGCACTAGAGAAGAATGTGTATTCTGTTGCTTTGGGATGAAATGTTCTGAATATATCTGTGATGTCCATCTGGTCCAGTGTGTCATTTAAGGCCTTTATTTCCTTGTTGGTCTTTTGCTTGGATGATCTGTCCATTTCAGTGAGGAGAGTGTTAAAGTCCCCTACTATTATTGTATTATTGTTGATGTGTTTCTTTGATTTTGTTATTAATTGGTTTATATAGTTGGCTGCTCCCACGTTGGGGGCATAGATATTTAAAATTGTTAAATCTTCTTGTTGGACAGACCCTTTGAGTATGATATAGTGTCCTTCCTCATCTCTTATTATAGTCTTTGGCTTAAAATCTAATTGATCTGATATAAGGATTGCCACTCCTGCTTTCTTCTGATGTCCATTAGCATGGTAAATTCTTTTCCACCCCCTCACTTTAAATCTAGAGGTGTCTTAGGGCTTAAAATGATTTTCTTGGAGGCAACATATAGATGGGTTTTGTATTTTTATCCATTCTGATACCCTGTGTCTTTTGACAGGGGCATTTAGCCCATTCACATTCAGGGTAACTTTTGAGATATATGAATTTAGTGCCATTGTATTACCTGTAAGGTTACTGTTACTGTATATGGTGTCTGTTCCTTTCTGATCTACCACTTGTAGGCTCTCTCTTTGCTTAGAGGACCCCTTTGAATATTTCCTGTAGAGCTGGTTTGGTGTTTGCAAATTCTTTCAGTTTTTGTTTGTCCTGGAAGCTTTTAATCTCTCCTTCTATTTTCAATGATAGCCTAGCTGGATATAGTATTCTTGGCTGCATGTTTTTCTCATTTAGTGCTCTGAAAATATCATGCCAGCTCTTTCTGGCCTGCCAGGTCTCTGTGGATAAGTCAGCTCCCAATCTAATATTTTTACCATTGTATGTTACAGACTTCTTTTCCTGGGCTGTTTTCAGGATTTTCTCTTTGTCACTGAGACTTGTAAATTTTACTATTAGGTGACGGGGTGTGTGCCTATTCTTATTGATTTTGAGGGGCATTCTCTGAACATCCTGAATATTGATGCTCGTTCCCTCTGCCATATTGGGGAAATTCTCCCTAATAATTCTCTCCAGTATACCTTCTGCTCCCCTCTCTCTTTCTTCTTCTTCTGGAATCCCAATTATTCTAATGTTGTTTTGTCTTATGGTGTCACTTATCTCTCGAATTCTCCCCTCGTGGTCCAGTAGCTGTTTGTCCCTCTTTTGCTCAGCTTCTTTATTCTCTGTCATTTGGTCTTCTATATCACTAATTCTTTCTTCTGCGTCATTTATCCTAGTAGTGAGAGCCTCCTACTTTGATTGCACCTCATTAATAGCTTTTTTGATTTCAACTTGGTTAGATTTTAGTTCTTTTATTTCTCCAGAAAGGGCTTTTATATATCCCGAGAGGGTTTCTCTATTCTCTTCCATGCCTTTTTTGAGACCGGCTAGAACCTTGAGAATTGTCATTCTGAACTCTAGATCTGACATATTACCAATGTCTGTATTGATTAGGTCCCTAGCCTTCGGTACTGCCTCTTGTTCTTTTTTTTGTGGTGAATTTTCCTGCCTTGTCATTTTGTCCAGATAAGAGTATATGAAGGAGCAAGTAAAAACTAAAAGGGTGGCAACAATATGCTTTAACCAAATCAGAAGAGATCCCAAATCGTGAGGGGGGAGAAAGGGAATAAAAAGAGGTTCAAAAAGAAAAAATGAAAAAAAAAAGAAAAAAAAAGAATAGAATTTAAAAAAGAAAATGAGTAAAGAAAAATATAAAAAAGAAAAAATATATATATTAGATAAACTATTTAAAAAACATTAAAAAAGAAAACCGTAAAAGTTAAAAAAAATTTTAGCAGAAGAAGAGAAAAAAATGAAAAAGAAAAAAATTAACTTAACTGCAAAACTAAAAAAAAAATCACAGGGAGAAAGCCATGACTTCCGTGCTTTGCTTTCTCCTCCTCTGGAATTCTGCTGCTCTCCTTGGTATTGAAACTGCACTCCTTGGTAAGTGAACTTAGTCTTGGCTGGATTCCTTGTTGATATTCTGGGGGAGGGGCCTGGTGTAGTGATTCTCAAGTGTCTTTGCCCCAGGCGGAATTGCATCGCCCTTCACAGGGGCTGGGCTGAGTAATCTGCTCGGGTATACTTTCAGAAGCTTTTGTTCCCTGAGCGCTTTCTGTAGAGTTGTGGAAGACTGGAATACAAATGGGGGCCTCCTGGTCTCCGGCCCGGAGGAGCTGAGAGCCCGGGGCCCCACTACTCAGTGTGCCCTCAGAGAACAGCGCCCAGTTACTCCCATCTGCCTGACCTCCGGCAGCACTCCGAGCTCACCAAGCCTGCGACCGGTTCAAGGTAAGCCCAAGCTGTGAACTTACTGTCAGCTCTGTCTCTGTAGCCAGTTTTCCCATTCCAATACCCGCAAGCTCTGCGACACTCAGACACCCCCGATCCTTCTGTGACCCTGCGGGACCTGAGGCCACGCTGACCCCGCCTGGGCTTCGCCCCGGTTTAGCCTCTGGACTGATGTCCCTCAGAGGAACAGACTTTTAAAAGTCCTGATTTTGTGCTCCGTTGCTCCGCCTCTTGCCGGGAGCCAGCCCCTCCTCCCGGGGTCTATCTTCCCGTCGCTTTGGATTCACGTCTCCGCCGGTCCTACCTTTCAGAAAGTGGTTGTTTTTCTGTTTCCAGAATTGCTGTTCTTCTTCTCTTCGATCTGTTGATGGATTTGCAGGTGTTTGCAATCTTTAGATAAGCTATCTAGCTGATCTCCGGCCAGCTGAAGTAGTCTCAGCCTGCTACTTTTCCGCCATCTTGACTCCGGCCCCCCCTGATTAGCTAGTATCTTGATGAGAATTTTTGCATCCATGTTTATAAGGGCTATTTTTCTGTAATTGTCCTTTTCCATGGGGCATTTGTCTGGTTTGGGGATCAAGGTAATGCTGGCCTGCTAGCATGAATTTGGAAGTTTTCCTTTCATTTTATTCTTTTAAGCAGCTTCAGAAGAATAAGTATTATTTCTTCTTTAAATGTTTTGTAGAATTCTTCTGGAAGACTATCTGGTTCTGGACTCTTCTTTGGGAGATTATCGATTACTCTTCCAATTTCTTTGCTGGTTATGGGTCTGTTCAGGTTTTATATTTTTCCTGTTTCAGTTTTATTAGTTTATACTAGTCTAGGAATGCATTCTTTTCTTCCATATTGCCTAGTTTGTTGGGCATATATTTGCTAATAATATGTTCATAATTCTTTGTATTTCCTTTGTGTTGGTTGCAATCTCTCCTATAATTCATAATTTTATTTATTTGGGTCCTTTATTTGGTTTCTGATTTATTGGACTTATTAATTCTTTCAAAGAACCAGTTTATAGTCTTTGATCTGTTTTACTTTCCCTTTGGTTTCTATTTTATTGACCTCTGCTCTAATATTTATTATTTCTCTTCTCCTGTTGGACAAAGACATTATTTACTGTTCTTTTCCAGCTCCTTAAGGTTGGTGTAAGGTTATGTTGTGCCATTAAGACTTTTCTTGTTTCTTGAGAAAGTTCTGTATTGCTATATACTTTTCTCTTAGGACTGTCTTTGCTGCATCCCAAAGGTTCTGAACTGTTGTGTTTTCATTTTCCTTTGCTTTTATAATTAAAAAAATATATTCTTTAATTTCCTTTTTGAACCATTCATTTTATAGTAGGATGCTCTTTAACCATCATGTATTTGTGTTCCTTCCAACTTTTCTCTTGGGATGTAGCATTGTAGTCTGAGAATATGCAGGGAATAATCCTTATTTTTTAGTACCACTTGAGACCTGGTTTTGATTCAGTATGTGATCTATTCTGGAGAATATTCCATGTGCACTCAAGAAGAATATGTATTCTGTTGTTTCAGGATGGCATATTCTGAATACATCTGTGAAGTCCATCTGATCCAGTGTGTCATTCAAAGCTGTTTATTCTAGTTGATCTTCTGCTTAGATAATCTGTGCATTTTTGTGAATGGGGTGTTAAAGTCCCTTTCTATTTTTGCATTTTCATCTATGATTTTTGTTAATTTTGTCATTAATTGGTTTATATATATTAATCTAAAGAAAATAAAATTTTATATTATGTTATATTAATCACCATACAGTACATCATTAGTTTTTTATGTAGTGTTCCATGATTCATTGTCTGCATATAACACCCAGTGCTCCATGCAATCCATGCACTCCTTAATATCCATCACTGGACTAACACATCCTCCCACACCTTCCCCTCTAAAACCCTCAGTTTTTTCTCAGAGTCCACATTATCTCATGGTTTGTCTCCCCCTCAGATTCTCCCCCCTTTCTTTTTTTCTCTTCCCCCTCCTAATGTCATCCATGCTATTCCTTATGTTCCACAAGCAAGTAAAACAGCATGATAATTGATTTTCTCTGCTTGATTATTTCACTCAGCATAATCTCCTCCAGTCCCTTCTATGCTGATGCAAAAGCTGGGTATTAATCCTTTCTGATGGATGAGTATTATTCCATTGTGTATATGGACCACATCTTCTTTATCCATTCATCTGTTGAAAGGCATCTCAGTTCCTTCCACAGATTGGCTATTGTGGACATTGCTGCTATAAACATTGGGGTGTCTATGGCCTTTCTTTTCACTACATCTGTATCTTTGGGGTAAATACCCAGTAGTACAATTGCTAGGTCATAGGGTAACACTATTTTTAAATTTTTGAGGAACCTCCACACTGCTTTCCAAAGTGGCTGCACCAACTTGCATTCCCAGTAACAGTGTAAGAGGGTTCCCCTTTCTCCACATGTCCAACATTTATTGTTTCTTGCCTTGTTCATTTTTGCCATTCAAACTGGTGTAAGGTGGTATCTAATATGGTTTTGATTTGAATTTCCCTAATGCCTAAAGTTGTTGAACATTTTTTCATGTGTCTATTTGCCACTTGTATGTCTCCTTTGGAGAAGTGTCTGTTCATGTCTTCTGCCCAATTTTTGACTTGCTTATTTGTTTTTTGGGTGTTGAGTTTGAGAAGTTCTTTATAGATCTTGGATATCAGCCCTCTTTCTGTAGTGTCATCTGCAAATATCTTCTGCCATTTAGTGGGCTACTTTGATTTGTTTGCTGTTTTTTTTTTTTCTGTGCAGAAGATTTTCATCCTGATGAAGTCTCAAAAGTTTATTTTCACTTTTGTTTCCCTTGTCTTTGGAGACGTGTCTTGAAATAAGATGCCGTGGCCGATGTCAAAGAGGTTGCTGCCTATGTTCTACTTTAGGATTTTGATGGATTACTGTCTCACATTGAGGGTTTTCATCCATTTAGAGTTCATCTTTGTGTATGGTGTAAGAGAATGGTTAAGCTTTATTCTTCTTTATATAGCTTGCCAATTTTTCCAGCATCATTTATTGTAGAGATTGTATTTTGTTCCATTGGATATTTTTTCCCAACATATTTAAAATTATTTGACTGTTGAATTGAGGATCCATATCTGGCCTCTGTATTCTATTCCATTGATCTATGTGTCTGTTTTTGTAACAGTACCATGCTATCTTGGTGATCACAGCTTTGTAATATAGCTTGAAATCAGGCAACGTGATGCCCCAGCTTTCTTTTTCCACATTTCCTTGGTGATTCAGGGTCTTTTCTGGTTCCATACAAATTTTAGGATTGTTTGTTCCAGCACGTTGAAAATGCCATTGGTATTTTGATTGGAATGGCATTTGAAAGTATAGATCGCTCTGGCCAGCGTAGACATTTTAACAATGTTTATTCTTCCAATCCATGAGCATAGAATATTTTTCCACCTTTTTGTGTCTTCTTTGATTTCTTTCATGAGTCTTTTGTTCCTTGAGTATAGACTTTTTACCTCTTTGGTTAAGTTTATTCCAAGATATCTTGTGGTTTTTGGTGCTATAGTAAAAGGAATTAATTTCTCCCTGTACAGTTATATTGTTAGTGTATAAGAAAGAAACTGATTTCTCTGCATTGATTTTGTATCCTGCTACATTGCTGAATTGCTGTATAAGTTCTAGTAATTTGGGGATGGAGTCTTTTGGGTTTTCCACATAAAGTATCATGTCATCTGTGAAGAGAGGGAGTTTGACTTATTCACCAGTTTGAATAAATTTTATTTATTTTTGTTGTCTGATTTCTGACTCTAGGACTTCCAGTACTATGTTGAACAACAGTGGTGAGAGACAGCATCCTTCCTAGTCTCAATGGAAAGGTTCTTAGATTTCCCCACTGAGAATATTTGTTGTGGGTTTTTAATAGATGGATTTTACAAAACTCAGGAATTTTCCTTCTATCCCTGTACTCTGAGGAGTTTTAATCAGGAAAAGATGATTTATTTTGTCAAATGCTTTTTTTTTCAGCATCATTTGAAAGGACCATGTCGTTCTTGTCTTTTCCCTTATTTATGTGGTCTATCATACGAATTGACTTATGAATGTTGAAGAACTCTTATATCCCAGAGATAAATCCCATCTGGTTGTGGAAGATAATCATTTTAATACACTGCTGGATCCAATTAGATAGGATCTTGTTGAGAATCTTGGTATCCATATTCATCAGGAATACTGGTCTGAAATTTTCCTTTTGGATGGGGTCTTTGTATGATTTCAGGATCAAGGTAATGCTGACCTCATAGAAAGAGTCTGGAAGATTTCTTTCTGTTTTTCTCTTTTGAAACAGCTTCAGGAAAATAGGCATTATTTCTTCTTTGACTGTTTGGTAGAATTCCCCAGGAATCCATCAGGCCCTGGATTCTTGGTTGTGGTAGGTTTTTGGCCACTGTTTCAATCTCATTACTAGTTATTTGCCCATTCAGTTTGCCAATTTCTTCCTGATTCAGTCTTCAAGTTTATAGGCTTCCAGGAATGCATCCATTTCTTTTAGGTTGCTTAAGTCATTGGCATATAACTGTTAATAATAAATTTTGATGATTGTTTCTATTTCATTGGTGTTGCCCGTGATCTCCGCCCTTTTATTCATAATTTTATTAATTTGGATACTTTCCATTTTTTTTTAAGTCTGGCAAGAGGTTTATTGATCTTATTAATTCTTTCAAAGAACCAAGCTTCTAGTTTTGTTGATATGTTGTACTGTATTTCTTGTTTCTAAACATTTATTTATGATCTAATCTTAATGATTTCCCTTCTTGTGTGTGGGTTAGGCTTATTTTTGTTTTTAATTTTTAATTTCTTTTCAGCATAACAGTATTCATTGTTTTTGCACCACACCCAGTGCTCCATGCAATCTGTGCCCTCTCTAATATCCACCACCTCAGATTGTTTTTCAGATTCCATGTTCTCTCATGGTTCACCTCCCTTTCCAATTTCTCTCAACTCCCTTCTCCTCTCCATCTCCCCTTGTCCTCCATGCTATTTGTTATGCTCCACAAATAAGTGAAACCATATGATAATTGACTCTCTCTACTTGACTTATTACACTCAGCATAATCTCTTCCAGTCCCGTCCATGTTGCTACAAAAGTTGGGTATTCATCCTTTCTGATGTAGGCATAGTACTCCATAGTGTATATGAACCACATCTTCCTTATCCATTTGTCCGTAGAAGGGCATCTTTGTTCCTTCCACAGTTTGGCGACCGTGGCCATTGCTGCTATAAATATTGGGGTACAAATGGCTCTTCTTTTCACTATATCTATATCTTTGGGGTAAATACCCAGTAGTGCAATGGTGAGGTCATAGGGAAGATCTATTTTTAATTTCTTGAGGAATCTCCTCACTGTTCTCCAAAGTGGCTGCACCAACTTGCATTGCCACCAACAGTGTAAGTGGGTTCCCCTTTCTCCACATCCTCTCCAACACACGCTGTTTCCTGTCTTGTTAATTTTCGCCATTCTAACTGGTGTCAAGTGGTATCTCAATGTGGTTTTAATTTGAATCTCCCTGATCACTAGTGATGATGAACATTTTTTCATGTGTCTGATAGCCATTTGTATGTCTTCATTGGAGAAGTGTCTGTTCATATCTTCTGCCCATTTTTTATATGATTGTCTGTTTTGTGTGTGTTGAGTTTGAGGAGATCTTTAGAGATCCTGGATATCAACCTTTTGTCTGTACTGTCATTTGTGAATATGTTCTCCCATTCCGTGGGTTGCCTCTTTGTTTTGTTGACTGTTTCCTTTGCTGTGCAGAAGATTTTGATTTTGATGAAGTCCCAAAAGTTCATTTTCACTTTTGTTTCCTTTGCTTTTGGAGACATATCTTGAAAGAAGTTGCTGTGGCTGATATCGAAGAGGTTAATTCCTATGTTCTCCTTTAGGATTCTGATGGATTCCTGTCTCACATTGAGTTCTTTTATCCATTTTGAGTTTATCTTTGTGTATGGTGTCAGAGAATGGTCGAGTTTCATTCTTCTACATATAGCTGTCCAGTTTTCCCAGCACCATTTATTGAAGAGACTGTCTTTTATCCACAGGATATTTTTTCCTGTGGATAATTCGAATTATTCAAATTTGAATTATCCACAAATAATTCGAATATTATTTGCCCATAGAGTTGAGGGTCCATATCTGGGCTCTCTACTCTGTTCCACTGGTACATTTGTCTGTTTTTACGCTGGTAACATGCTGTCTTGGTGATCACAATTTTGTAGTAAAGCTTGAAATCAGGTAGCGTGATGCCCTCAGTTTTATTTTTGTTTTACAACATTTCCTTAGTGATTTGGGGTCTCTTCTGATTCCATACAAATTTTTGGATTATTTGCTCCAGCTCTTTGGAAAATACTGGTGGAATTTTGATCGGAATGGCATTAAAAGTATAGATTGCTCTCAGCAGTAGAGACATTATAACAATGTTTATTCTTCCGATCCAAGAGCATGGAATGGTCTTCCATCTTTTTGTGTCTTCTTCAATTTCTTTCATGAGTGTTCTGTGGTTCCTCGAGTATAGATCCTTTACCTCTTTGGTTAGGTTTATTCCCAGGTATCTTATGGCTCTTGGTCCTATAGTAAATGGAATCTATTCTCTAATTTCCTTTCTGTATTTTCATTGTTAGTGTATAAGAAAGCCACTGATTTCTGCACATTGACTTTGTATCCTGCCACGTTGCTGAATTGCTGTATGAGTTCTAGTAGTTTGGGGGTGGGGTCTTTTGGGTTTTCCATATAAAGAATTATGTCTTCTGCAAAAAGAGAGAGTTTGACTTCTTCATTGCCAATTTGGATACCTTTTATTTCTCTTTGCTGTCTGATTGCTGTTGTTAGGACTTCTACTACTATGTGGTGAAAGTGGGCATCCTTATCTTGTTCCTGATCTCAACGGGAAGGCTGCAAACTTTTTCCCATTGACGATGATATTTGTTGTGGGTCTTTCATAGATAGATTTGATGAGGTTCAGGAATGTTCCCTCTATCCCTATACTTTGAAGCATTTTAAGCAGGAGCGGATGCTGGATTTTGTCAAATGCTTTTTCTGCATCAATTGAGAGGACCATGTGGTTCTTCTCTCTTCTCATATTAATTTGTTGTATCACATTGATTTGCGAATGTTGAACCCTCCTTGTAACCCAGGGATGAATCCCAACTGGTCATGGTGGATAATATTTTTAATGTGCTGTTGGATCCTGCTTGCTAGGATCTTGTTGAGAATCTTAGCATCCATATTCATCAGTGAATATTCATCCATATTCATCAGACCATCAGTGGTCTGAAATTCTCCTTTTTTTTTTTGGTAGGGTCTTTGTCTGATTTGGGGATCAGGCTTCATAGTAAGACTCTGGAAGTTTTCCTTCTGCCTCAGTTCTTTGAAACAGCTTCTGGAGAATAGGTGTTATTTCTTCTTTTAATGTTTGGTAGACTTCCCCAGGGAATCCATCAGGTCCTGGGCTCTTGTTTTTTGGGAGGTTTTTGATCACTGCTTCAATCTCATTTCTAGATATTGGTCTATTCAGGTTGTCAATTTCTTCCTTGTTCAATTTTGGGAGTTTATAGTTCTCCAGGAATGCATCCATTTCATCTAGGTTGCTTAGCTTATTGCCATATAACTTTGGTAATAGCTTCTGATGATTGTTTCTATTTCCTTGGTGTTAGTTGTGATCTCTCCGTTTTCATTCATAATTTTATGAATTTGGGCTTTCTCTCTTTTCTTTTGGATTAGTGTGGTTTCATTGATACGTTCTACTGTATCTCTGGTTTCTACCTCATTGATCACTGCTCTAATCTTGATTATTTGCCTTCTTATGTGTGGAGTTGGTTTGATTTGTTGTTGAGTCTCCAGTTCTTTAAGGTGTAGAGACAGCTGGTGTATTCTGGATTTTTCAATTTTTTTGAGGGAGGCTTGGATGGCTATGTATTTCCCCCTTAGGACAGCCTTTGCTGTATCCCATAAGTTTTGGACCAAAGTGACTTCATTCTCATTGGTTTCCATGAATTGTTTCAGTTCTTCTTTGATATCCTGGTTGATCCAGGCATTCTTAAGCAAGGTGATCTTTAGCTTTCAGGTGTTTGAATTCCTTCCAAACTTTTCCTTGTGATTGAGCTCCAGTTTCAAAGCATTGTGATCTGAGAATGTGCAGGGAATAAATTCAGTATTTTGGTATCAGTTGAGTCCTGATTTGTGACCCAGTATGTGGTCTATTCTGGAGAAAGTTCCATGTGCACTTGAGAAGAATGAGTATTCTGTTGTTTTATGGTGGAATGTTCTGTATATATTTATGAGTTCCGTCTGGTCCAATGTGTCATTCCATGCTCTTGTTTCTTTATTGAATTTCTGCTTTGATGATCTATTTCTGAGAGAGGCATGTTAAGATCTCCTACTATTAATATATATTCATATAAATATGACTCTTTATCTTAATTAACAGTTTTCTTATGTAATTGGCTGCTCCCATATTGGGGCCATAGATATTTACAATTGTTAAATCATCTTGGTAGATAGTCCCTTTAGGAATTATGTGGTCACATTCTGTATTTCTGATTACAGTCTTTAGTTTGAAGTCTAATTTATCTGAAATGAGAATTGCTACCCCAGCCTTCTTTTGAGGCCCATTGGCATGAAAGATGCTTCTCCATCCCTTCACTTTTAGACTGGGTGTATCTTTAGGTTCAAAATGGGTATGGACATTGGGGAGGGTATGTGTTTTGGTGAGTGCTGTGAAGTGTGTAAACCTGGTGATTCACAGACCTGTACCCCTGGGGATAAAAATATATGTTTATAAAAAATAAAAAATTATATTAAAAAAAATGGGTCTCTTGTAGACAACATATGGATGGGTCCCGTCATTTTATCCAATTTGCAACCCTGTGTCATTTTATGGGCACATTTAGGCCTTTCACATTGAGAGTGATTATTGATAGATACGTTTTTATTGACATTGTGTTACCTTTGAAGTCTTTCTTTTTGTAGATTGTTTCTATATTTCTGTTCAATGCTATTCTTAGGATTTTTACTCTTTTATAGAACCCCCCTTAATATTTCCTGCAGTGTCGGCTTGGTGGTTGCATAGTATTTTTTTTTAATCAGTTATATTTATTCTTTAAGTACAGGCACACTCATTTGACTATTCTGTTACCTAGAGATTACATTTGGAATATTACCATGGACAACTTGCATAAAATCACACTGGTAAGAAGGGAGAAAGAAAATAGATAATACAAATGACACATTTACATGACAAGATAGAAAAATATGCAAAGGGACTCCAGTCCTTTTCCTATTTTTGGTCACAGGCAGAAGTTGAGGTCTGTGAACTCCTTCTTCCACTTCCAGTTCTGTGTCTTCCTCATCTCTTTCAGAACCACAATAAGTCGGTGTTCTCTACCTCAGGAGCCAACAAACCTTTATTTTTTAAGGTCTGAGTCCTCAACAGTCTGGATTCCTTCTGTTTCCTGTGGGTTCCATCCACCTTTAAATCCTGGAACTGTGCTCAAGATCAAAGCTTTCTGCAATCCATCCAGGGTCTGAAAACACTCATCTTCATTTACCTCTTTATTCTGGTAGCAGTTCTGTTCTTTCCAACTGCTGTTGACTCACAAGAAAACCCAAATTCTCATTTTTCCATTCCCTGAATTAATGCAGCACCAGTACTTCAGAAATAACAAATGTTTATGAAGTTTCATTAAGATAATTATGTCTCATCCATTCCAGAATAGGAAGCATGTACAATAGAATATTACACTCCACTCTTCTTCAGTCCATTAGCCATACATTTCTTCAGAAATATTCAGATGGACAATGTTTTTTAGTCAGAGTGCACATTTCCTAAATAGAGCTGGTAACCCACCCGTAGCCTCTGGGTTCATCTGCACAACTCAAACTATATAAAACAAACACGATTTAATTATTCAGAATAATTCAGACCTCATCTTATTTCTTGGTTGCATAGTCTTTTAATCCTTGCTGGTCTTGGAAACTCTTTATCTCTCCATCCATTTTGAATGTCAGTCTTGCTCGATAAAGTATTCTTGGCTGCATGTTCTTCTCATTTAGTGCCCTGAATATATCTTGCCAACCCTTTCTGGCTTGCCAGGTCTCTGTGGACAGGTCCGACATTATTCTGATGGGCTTTCCTTTGTAAGTAAGGAACTTATTTGTCCTAGCGGCTTTCAAGAGATTGTATCTACAATAATGATTCCTCAATTTGACTATCAGTTGCCTAATTTTTTTGGAATCTATAATTTTGAGTGGAGACCATTCGACCTCTAGTACATGAATGCTGGTTCCATTTGCGAGATTGGGAAAATTTTCATGAAGAACTCGTTCCACTACATCTTCTAGACTTCTTTCTTTCTCCTCCCCTTCAGGGATTCCAATCATTCTGATGTTGGAATGTTTCATGGCATCATTTATTTCCCTGCTTCTGTTTTTATGGCTTCTAAGCTGTTTGTTCCAGGCTTCCTCCTGATCCTTTCTCTCTATCTGTTTGTCCGTCAGATCACTAATTCTATCTTCTGTCTCAATTACCCTAGCTTTTAGAGAATTTAGATTGCATTGAAACTCATTGAGAACATTGTAAACCTCACCCCTGTTAGCTTTCAGTTCTGCCCTAACATTGTGAACATCATCCCTCGTGGCTTTCAGTTCTGCTCTAATCAATTCTGTTTGGTCATTCATGGCTTTCTCCAACCCAGCTATTGCCTGGACAATTGTTAGCCTGAACTCTCTTTCCAACGTATTGTCTATGTTGATAGCCATTCCTCTGTTGCATAAGGCCCATCCTCTGTATTTTTCTTCTGTTGGGCATTCCTTCTCCTAGTCATTTTGGTGAGAGTTGACTGAATGGATGTAGCCGGATGTATCAACTGTGATGCAGTCAAGGTGCACCCTGCAACTCTTCTGACCAATCAGGTTAACCCACCTAAACAAGAGGAAAAAGAAAAGGAAAAGAAAAAAAAATAAAAGAGAGAGAGACAGAAAAAAAAAGGGAAGATAAAAGAGAAGGTTCAGCCCAAATGGGCCCCAAGGTAAGATTGATGAAGTATGCAAACAAAAACAGACAACAAAAAGACTGATAAAAGTATATGACAAGAGAAAAAAAAATATATATATATATAACCAAATAAAGGAAGAACCTCGTCAAAAAGAGCCGCAAGTATAAGATTTATATACTATCAGGACAAACACAAAAAAGCACAGAAACAACTGGCAGAAGAAAAAGTTGGGAGAGTGGTTATAAATTCTCAGTGTGGGTGAGGAAGGTTGTTTTGATTCTTCCTGGATGTATCTTGATATCTTTGTTAAAGGACTCAACTTTCCTAAGATAAAGGGGGATAAAAATTGGTTTACCTATAGGGGTAGCATTGATTGGGGAAAGGGGATTACCTTGAAGTTTAACTCTATATGAATATTAGAAAATAAAAATAAAAAAAGAATGAACTAACTAAACTAAACTAAAATTAAAAAAAAAATTTAAAAAATAGAAATGCAGACACATGGAAAAATGTTCATCATCACTAGCCCTCAGGGAGATTCAAATTAAAACCACATTGAGATATCACCTTACACCAGTTAGATTGGCCAAAATTGACAAAACAGGAAACAACATGTGTTGGAAAGGATGTGGAGAAAGGGGAACCATCTTACACTGTTGGTGGGAATACAAGTTGGTGCAGCCACTTTGGAAAACAGTGTGGAGATTCCTCAAGAAATTAAAAATAGAACTTCCCTATGACCCTGCAATTGCACTCCTAGGTATTTACCCCAAAGATACAGATGTCGTGAAAAGAAGGGCCATCTGTACCCCAATGTTTATAGCAGCAATGGCCATGGTCGCCAAACTATGGAAAGGACCAAGATGCCTTTCAATGGACGAATGGATAAGGAAGATGTGGTCCATATACACTATGGATTATTATGCCTCCATCAGAAAGGATGAATACCCAACTTTTGTAGCAACATGGACGGGACTGGAAGAGATTATGCTGAGTGAAATAAGTCAATCAGAGAGAGTCAATTATCATATGGTTTCACTTATTTGTGGAGCATAACAAATGTCATGGAGGACAAGGGGTGTTAGAGAGGAGAAGGGGGTTGGGATAAATTGGAAGGGGAGGTGAGTCATGAGAGACTATGGAATCTGAAAAACAATCTGAGAGGTTTGAAGTGGCAGAGGGGTGGGAGGTTGGGGTACCAGGTAATGGGTATTATAGAGGGCACGGATTGCATGGAGCACTGGGTGTGGTGAAAAAAAATAATGAATACTTTTTCTGAAAATAAATAAATCAATTAAAAAAATAGAAATGCAAAAGAAAAACACAGGTGTATTTATCTAAAAGTGCAGGTTAGAAGGTTATTATGGAATTTGTTGTACTGGACATCTCGCTGTGGTGGTAAATAGGTTAAAAAATTATCTTTATAAAAAAAATGAACCAGAATAGTGGGAACGAGTTAAAATTAAAAGCTGTCCTTTGTAGTAGTGGTGGTGTTCTCTTGTAGTCCTTTTTTTTTTTTTTTTTTTTTTTTTCCTGGTTGGTTTTCTGGGGGAGGTGCCTGCCACGTGGGTTTTCAGTCAATGATGTCCCCTGAATTAAGTCCTCCTGCCCCCCTCAAGAGGGTGGGCTCTGAGGAAACTAGTGTTTCCAGGCTTTTGTTCTCTGGAGGTTTTTATGTTTGTTCACTTTTTTTTCTCTCACCTTGACCTCTTTTGATGGTTTTTGTAGGTTTAGAGGCAAGAAAACTGCACCCTGAGCTGCCTCTCAGAGAGAAGCCTCAGCCTGCTGCAAAGCCCATATAAATTCCCCCTTGGCTGCTGGCAGAGCAGGCTCCAAGTCGCGGTCCCTGGGGACACAGGATCTTCTGCTTGTACCCCAAACTACGGCAGCGACGGCTGTCTGGGCAGCTCCAGACCACCAGAGAGGTTCTAAGCAGTGATTGCACACTGAGATTTTCCCGCTGGCCTGGGCTGGGTGTGCCTGGTCTTTCTGGATCTAGGAGCGCCGCCCTTCTGCGCCCCTCTCTCAGGGGAGGCTGTGGGTTGCGCATGCATCTCAGGCTCTGAAACCAGGGCACGGGTCCGAGAGCACCAGGCTGGGCCTATGCACACCTCTCTCACAGGAGAGTTTGGGGCGTGCATGCATCTCAGGCTCTGATACAATGGCGCGGGTCTAAGAGCGCCAGGCTGGGCCTTCACGCACCTCTCTCAGGGGAGGGTGAGGGGCGCGTGCGTGTCTCACGCTCTGTAGTGCAGCTCGCTGTTCTGCCCTCTGGCGAGGCACCCAGCCCCTCACAGGAACCCAACCCCACAAGATCTCGGGTGCGCTGGCGGCTCAGGGACCAAGACCTGGTTTCTCTGCCACACTCCATTATTGTCTTATTGTTAATGAGTTTCCTTAAGCTTGTTATTAATTGATTTATATATTTGGGTGCTCCCAATTTGGGAGCATAAATATTTATAATTATTAGAACGTTTTGTTGGATAGAGTGCTTTATTTTTATATAGTGTCCTTCTTCATCTCTTATTACTTTCTTCATTTTAAAATGTATTTTGTCTGATATAAGGATGGTTACTCCAGATTTCTCTTGATGTCCATTAGCATGATAAACTGTTCTCCACTCCGTCACATTCAATTTGGAGGTGTCTTTGTGTCTCAAATGAGTCTCTTATAAACAGCATTTCAATGGCTCTTGGTTTTTTTCTATCCACTCTGGCACTCTATGTCCTTTAATTGGAGCATTTAATCCATTTACATTCAAAGTATTTACTGAAAGGTATGGATTTAATGCCATTGTATTACCTGTAAAGTCTCTGTTCCTATAGAATGTCTTTATTCTTCTCTAGTCTTTGTAACTTTCCATCTCTCCACTCAAAGCGTCCCCTTTAATATTTCTTGCAGGACTGAATTAGGTTTCAACAACTCCTTTACTTCTACTGGTCTTGGAAACTGTTTATATCTCTCCTATTCTGAATGAGAGCCTTGCTAGATAAAGTATTCTTGGGTGCGTATTTTCCCCATTTAGCATGTTGAATATATCATGTCAGTTCTATTTGGGCTTCCAGGTCTCTCTAGACAGTTATGCTGCCAAGCATATGTATACACCTCTGTAGGTTAAGGACTTTTTTCCCAAGCTGATTTCAGAATTTTCTTTTTATCTTTGTATTTTGCAAGTTTCATTGTAATATGCCATGGTGTTCACCTGCTTTTGTTGATTCTGAGGGGAGTTCTCTGTGTCTCTTGGCCTTGAATGCCTGTTTCCTTCCCCAGGTTATAAAGGTTCTCGGCTATAATTTGTTCACATAAACCTTCTGCCCCTTTTTTCTCCTACTGTTCTTTTAGGTCTCTAGAAGATATAGATATTGTTTCACTTTATGTAATCATTGAGTTCCCTAACTCTTCCTTCCTGATCTAATACTATTCATTCTCTCTTATTTTCACCTTCATTATTTTCCACATATTTATCTTCTATATGACCAATTCTACCCTGTTTTTTCAATCCTTGTAGTGATTATATTCAGTCTGTTTTGCCACTCAGTTTTAGCATTTTCAAACATTTCAGCTGGGCTAATTTTGGGGTCTTATATCTTTGCATGAAATGTTTCTCTGGTGTCTTCTATGCTTTTTTCAAGTCCATCTAGTAATCTCTTAACTGTTCTAAGTTCTTGTTCACTTATATTGCTTATATCTACTTGGGGCAAGTCCTTGGCTATGATGCCTGTGCTCCTGGGCTACAGCGATCATTTTCTCCAGAATTACATGCTACAGCAACTCTCGCACAAAAGTTGCACATTTCTCAAAGCTCAGAGTTTGAGCTACACTCACTGTTTGCAAAAAACCTGTCCCACTCCGTTCCCCCAGCTCCCCCAGTCTGTGATTTGAGAGATTTTCTTCGTGTGGGAATCCAACATCACACTCTGTCAACTTGATTTGAATCTTTTTGTACTTGTTAAAGGCTGATTTGTGACTCAGTATGTGACCTCTTTTGGAAAATGTTCTATGTGCACTCAAAAACAATGTGTATTCCTGTAAGAATGTTATTATGTCTTAAGGATTCATTGAGCTCCCTAAGTCTACATTTGTGATCCAAAACTTTTCTTTCCCTCTTCTTTTCAGTTGCATTATTTTCCATAATTTTTTCTTCCATTTCATTGATTCATTCCTGTGGTCAATCCTTGCTGTCATTGCATCCAGTCTGTTTTGCATCTCACTTATGGCATTTTGTATTTCAGTATGACTTAATGACTATATTTTATTTCTTTTATAGCTGCAGTATGTGATTCTTCAGTGTCTTCTGTGATTTCCTCAAGCCAAGCTACTATCCTTAGCATTATTCTTTTAAATTCCATGTTGATTAAATCCCGGACTTCTTCATGTCATTTCTTTTGGGGTGAATTCCTCCACTTGTTACTTTGTCTTGGTCTCAGTGTGTTTGTATGTGTGTGTGTTTGTGTGTGTGAATGTTAAGAAAGCCTGATGTGACAAAGATCTGATATCCAAGATTTATAAAGAACTCCTCAAGCTCAACATACGCAACAAAACAGATAATCATGTCAAAAAAGGGCAGAAGACATGAACAGACACTTCTCCAAAGAAGACACACAAATAGCTAACAGACACATGAAAAAATGTTCATCATCACTAGCCATCAGGGAGATTCAAATCAAAACCACATTGAGATACAACCTTACACCATTTAGAATGACCAAAATTAACAAGACAGGAAACAACATGTGTTGGAGAGGATGTGGAGAAATGGGAACCCTTTTACACTGTTGGTGAGAATGCATGTTGGTGCAACCACTTTGGAGAACAGTGTGGAGATTCCTTCAGAAATTAAAAATAGAGCTTCCCTATGACCCTGCAATTGCACTAATGTGTATTTACCCCAAAGCTACAGAGGTAGTGAAATGAAGGGCCATCTGTACCCCAGTGGTCATAGCACCAATGTCCACAATAGCCAAACAGTGGCAAAAGCCAAGATGCCCTTCAACAGACGAATGGATGAAGAAGATGTGGTTCATATATGCAATGGAATATTATGCCTCCATCAGAAAGGATGAACACTCACCGTATGTATCAACATGGATGGGACTGGAGGACAGTATGCTAAGTGAATTATATCAAGCAGAAAAAGTCAATTATCATATGGTTTCACTTACTTGTGGAGCATAAGGAATAACATAGAGGACATTAGGAGAAGGAAAAGAAAAGTGAATTGAGGGAAATCGGATGGGGTATGAATCATGAAAGATGGTGTACTCTGAGATCCAAAACAAGGGTTTTGGAAGGGAGGGGAGTGGGAGGATGGATGAGCCTGGTTGTGGGTATTAAGAAAGGCATATATTGCATGGAGCACTGGGTGTGGTGCATAAACAATGAATCTTGGAACACTGAAAAAATACAATTATATTAAAATAATTAAAAAAAATAGAAGTGCCTATTGTGTTTCTGCTCTTGAGAGTAATGGCTATATTGAAAAGAGTTCCTACACTTACTGCCCTGGGCCTGGTGGCTTTAGAAGGTGTTTAGAAGGCATTTCAGAGTGTGCACTCTGTTGTCATGTTTTGGCTTTTCTTCTCCTCAGGTCAGTATTCTGCAGAATTTCTCCTTGTATGCAGTGGGAGATGTTTGGTCTACTTCTTAAAAGAATCTGGGCCCTACTTATCCTAGTGCTAAAGCTTTGCAGTACTCTATGATTAGTAGAGTTGCTGTGTGTGAGGGGTTTGTGATGATCATCTGTGGGAGGGGCCCCAGTGCACTGATTGTCAGGTGGACTTGCCCTAGTAGAGATGCACCTGAAGGGCATGGGTGGGGGGCTGCTGTGCAGTGTTGCTCACTGAAGTGCATCAGTGCTGATGGGTAGATGGGAAAATGGCATTGCCCCACTCTCCTCTGAAGCAGGGAATTCCTGCTGCCACTCTTCAGGAAGCCATCACAGAAGAGTAAACAATCTCTTGCCTTGTGTCCTGGCTTCCTTCAGATTCTTGTCATCACTCTGTCTATGTCCAAGCTATCTGCCTTCCACACAGTACTCCTCTGTTTTATCTTGGGTGCATGGCTGTGTTTCAGAACTCCAAATTTTAGGGACAGTTCTGTGCAGACACATGAGGTGTGGACCCACACTTATTCTCTAGTGGAGAGTGTTGCTACATTGTAACCACTGCCATTTTTTCCAAGAAAAGCAGTTGCAATACCACACAATGGTTTAGTTTATGGCAAAATACAGCAAAAGTCTGGCACTTAGGTTCATTGGTCTTGCAGTTGTCTCTGTTCCTATGCTAATGAATAGGACAGAACATTGGTGCCTGCTAGCTCTTTGTCCCTGGAGTGGCACTCCTAAATACACTCCAGGAAGGGGAAATGTTTCTCCCTGTGCAACCAGGGAATCCTCAGACCATGCTGCCAACTCCTGGGCCTCTGTCTTCCTTCACCATAAGGGCACTATTAAGCCTGTCAGACATGACCCCAGTGATAGTGTGGACTTCTAAAACTTCAGACTTTGAACTCCATTGCTTATAAAAACTTGTAGTAGTCAGGCCCTCTCCTTATCCCAGTAAATTGTTTTGGGGAAGAGTTTTCTTTTGCAACCACCTGCGTACTGCTATCACTTTTTCCTCTCTCACTTCTCTCTCTGTGATCAGGACTCCCTCATCTAACTAGCATCCACAATACTTTTATTTCCTAGATCTACAATGCACTGCTCTACTTTCTGTGATATGGCAGTTTTTCTACCTGTAGATATGCAGTTTGTTGTATCAGTCCTCATATCAATTTCCTGGCTGTTCAGAATATACTGACATTTATCTGGCTGTGTTCAAGAGACGAAGCAACTTAGGGTAACCCTACTCCTCCAACATCTTAACTCCTCCTTTGGGAAATCTACTATTAGTCTTATAGAGACTTCTTTGCAAATAACTTCTCTCTTACATTCAGAGTTATCTTTTTGTTTTTTACTTTAAACTGTTTGATTATAAAATGTGTCTTTGTGTGGGCCTTTTAATTTATCTTACTTATAGCATTGAGCTTCTTTGATTTATAGTTCCATATCTTTAACCAAGTTTAGAGAGTGTTTAGCTATTATTTTTTAAAAATAATGTTTATGCCTTTTTTGCTCTTTATTCTCTGGTACTTCCATAATGAATATTTTTGCCCACTTGGTGTACCTTATATGGCTCTTTGATTCTACTCATTTTCTTCTTTTTTCTTTCTGCTCTTTTTTTCCCTTTCTGATGTCTGCATCATTTGAAATGTATCCAATCTGATTCATTTCTCTCCATCCTCAAATATTTTCATTTTTATGTTTTAATTCAAATTAATTAGCCAACATATACAGCCTTGTAGTAAAACTTAAAATCAGGCAATGTGATTTCCCCTGCTTTGTTATTCTTTTTCAATATTTCCTTGGTGACTTGGGGTCTTTTCTGGTTCCCTACATATTTTAGGATAGTCTTTTCTAACACCTTGAAAAATGCCGGTGTTATTTTGATCTGGATGGTGTTTAATGTATAGATTGTGTATAGATAGAAATATTTTAACAATGTTTATTCTGTTGATCCATGAGCATGGAATGTTTTCCACCTTTTTGAGTCTTTTCAATTTCTTTCATAAGTTTTTTGTAGTTACTAGAGTATAGATCTTTACTTCTTTTTTTAGGGTTATGTCAAGGTGTCTAATGGGTTTTGGTGCTATTGTAAATGGAGTAGATTCTCTAATATCTCTTTCTACATTTACATCATTAGTATATAGGAAAGCAACTCGTATCTGTGCATTGATTTTGTATCCTGCCACATTGCTGAATTGATGTATAAGTTCTAGTAATTTGGGGATGAAGTCCTTTGGGTTTTCCATATAAAGTATTATGTTATCTGCAAAGAGAGAGAGTTTGATTTCTTCTTTGTGAATTTGAATATAATTTATTTATTTTTGTTGTCTGAGTCCTGAGGCTAAGACTTCTAGTAATATGTTGAACAACTGTTGCATCCTTGTGTTTTGGACCTTAATGGAAACTCTCTCAGCTTTTCTGCATTGAGAATGATATTTGCTGTGGGCTTGTCATAGATAGTTTTGGTGAATTTGAGGAATGTTCCCTCTATCCCTTTATTTTGAAGAGTTTTAATCAGGAAAGGATGCAGTATTTTGTCCAAGGCTTTTTATGCATCAATTGAGAGGATCATATTTTTTTCTCTTCTCTTATTAATGTGTTCTATGACATTGGTTAATTTGCTAATGTTGAACTACCCTTGCACCCCAGGGATAAATCCTACCTGGTCATGATGAACAGTCCTTTTAGAGTACTCTTGGATCTTATTGGGTAAGATCTTGTTGAGAATTTTGGCATTCATATTCATCAGGGATATTGGTCTAAATTTCTCCTTTTTGATGAGGTCTTTCCCTGGTGTTGGGATGCTGGCCTTATTGAAAGAGTTTGGAAATTTTTCTTCCATTTCTGTTTTTTGAAGCAGTTTCAGTAGAGTAGTTACTATTTATTCTTTAAATGTTTGGTAGTATTCCTCTGGGATGGCCTCTGGCTGTGGACTCTTGTTTTTTGGGAGGTTTTTGATCATGCTTCAATTTTGTTACTGGATTTTGGTCTATTCAGATTTTCAGCTTCTTCCTTTTTCAGTCTTAGTAGTTCATAGGTTTCCAGGAAGCCATCCATTTATTTCAGGTTGCCTGCAATTGTTGATAATAATTTCTAATAATTGTTTCTATATCCTTGTTAGTTGTGATATCTCCCCTTTCTTTGATAATTTTATTAATTTGTGTCTTTCTTTTTCATTTGGATGAATCCAGCCAGTGGTTTATCGAGCTTATTAATGCTTTCAAAGAATCAGCTTCTAGTTTCCTTAATGTATTCTGCTCTATTTCTGGTTTCCAATTCACTGATCTCTACTCTAATCTTTATTATTTATCTTCTACTTCACTTAGGCTTTATTTGTTGTTCTTTAAGGTGTAAAATTAGCTTGTGTATTTGGGTTTTTTTGGGAGGGGGCTGAGGATTGGATAGCTATGTACTTCCCCCTTAGGATAAATTTTTCCATATCCCACAGGTTTTGGACCAATATGTTTTCATTCTCATTGGTTTGCATGAATTGTTCAAGTTCTTCTTTGATTTCCTGGTTGACCCAAACATTATTGAACAGGATGGTCTTTATTTTCCAAGTGATTTAATTCCTTCCAAACTTTTTCTTGTGATTGAGTTCCAGTTTCAGAACATTATGGTCTGAGAATATGTGGGGAGTAATCTCAATCTTTTGGTATCAGTTAAGACCTGGCCCGTGACCCAGTATGTGGTCTATTCTGGAGAAAGTTCCATGTGTGCTTCAGAAGAAAGAGCATTCTTTTGTTTTAGGGTGGAATGTTCTATATGTATCTATGAGGTCTATGTGGTCCAGTGTATCATTCAGTTCTTGTTTCTTTGTTCATCTCCTGCTTAGATAATCTGTCTATTGCTGTGAGTGAGTGCTGAGGTCTCCTATTTTTAAAGTATTATTATCAATATATCTCCTTATTTTTGTTAACAGTTTGCTTATGTAGCTGGCTGTTCCCATTTTGGTGCCATAAATATTTACAGTTGTTAGATCTTCTTTTTGGATAGTCCCTTTAAGCATGATATAGTGTCTTTCTGTATCTCTGACTGCAGTCTTTAGCTTAAAATCTAATTTGTCTGAGATGAGAATTACTACCCCACCTTTCTTTTGAGGTCCATTGGCATGAAAGATGATTCTACATTCGCTCACTTTCAGTCTGATGTATGTTTAGGCTCACAATGAGTCTCTTGTAGACAGCATGTGGGTGGATCATGTCTTCTTATCCATTCTGCAACCTTGTGTCATTTCATGGGAGCATTTAGGCCATTCACATTTAGAGTGATTATTGAAATATATAATTTTATTGTCATCATGTTGCCTGTAAAGTCCTTGTTTCTATAGATTGTTTCTGTAAATTTCTGTTCTATATCAGTCTTGGGGTATTTCTCCTTTTATATAACCCCCCTTAATATTTTTTGCAGATCTGGCTTTGTGATCACATATTCTTTCAGTTTCTGCCAGTCTTGGAAGCTCCTCGTCTCTCCATCCATTCTGAATGATAGCTTTCTCAGATAAAGTATCATTGGATGCTTATTTTTCTCATTTAGTACCCTGAATATGTCTTGCAAGCCCTTTCTGGCTTGCTAGTTTTTTGGACATGTCTGACATTATTCTGATGTTCCTCCTTCTGTACAAAAGAAATCTCTTCCCCTTCACCACTTTCTGGATTGTTTCATTGGATCTAAGATTTGTCAGTTATATTAGTGTATGTGTGGGCATTGGTCTATTCTTTTTGATCTTGGAGGGGTCCTCTCTGCCTCTTGGACATGAATGCTTGTTTTGTTCCCCAGATTATGGGAGTTCTCAGCTACAATTTGCTCAAATATATCTTTTAGACCCCCCCCTCTGCCATCTCAGGACATTGGAATATTTCATGGCATCATTAATTACTCTCTGTGTGATCTCTTGGGCATCAATCATTTTTTCCCATGCCTCCTTCTTTTCCTTCTTTTCTATCATCTTATCTTCTAGCTCACTAATTTGTTCTTCTGGCTTATTTACCATGGGTTTTAGAGTATCCAGGTTTGTCTGCAGTTTATTCATAGCATTTTAAAGTTTGGCCTGTTTAGGTCTCATTTCTGTCCTTAGAGATTCTACATTGTTGCTAATATTTTTCTCAAGCCTAGATATCAACTTCATAACTTTTCCTCTGATGTTTATTTGTGACATCTTGCTTTTATCCATATTCATTAAGTCTGTGCAGAGGCTACAGTCTCTGATTCTTTTCTTTGTTGGGGGTTCCTCCTCTTAGTCATTTTATTGGGATGGTGTTTTAGGGACTGTACAGAGTCCAGAGTATTAACCATGACCCAAGCAAAATGTACCTGTTTTATAGGGACCTTAGGGTTGTCCTCCTCTTGTTCTTCCAGCCTGTCTCCTGAGGGAGGGATCCACCACACTGTTACTCAGGCAACCCTGCTTGGGCAGATTTGCCCTGCCCTCTGTGGTGGTAAATGGGCTCAGTGAAAACTGTTTTTGCTTGTTTGTTTGTTTGTTTTAGCTTTTACTCTCTGGCGGCTTTCCCTGGTGGCTTTCTGTGTCTCTTGAGAGTCAGAGCAGAAGTGAGCTCATCCAAACCTCTGTCTCAGAACAGAGAAATTGCAGTCTTCTTTTCATTGAGTTCTCCAGCCCACACTGCCTCCGTTTTTGTCTGTGCTGCTAACAATAACAGCCTCCTCAGTTTTGCATCCCACAGCAACACTCCCAGTAGTAGAACCCAGGACCAGGTATATTTCTAACCTTTGTGTTTCTAAAACCAGGAGCCACCTCTGGATCCTGTCTGGAGGCTGCACTAAAGTCCTATTCCTACTGCTACCAGTCTGCAAGTCTGTGCCAGGTCCCCAACATGAGGCATTTTTGGTTCCGGTATTATATCACCTTCCTATCACCAGCTTATGGCAGGTCCCTCCCTCTTGTGTTTATCTTCTGATACCTGTGCACAAAATCACAGCTCTTTGACTCATACCTCAACACCACCAGAGATATTCTGTTTGCAGAGATCCAGGTATATATTTTTACATCTCAGGCTGATTTTGTAGGTGTTCAGAATGGTTTGGTAGATATCCAGCTAAATCAGGGGACTGGTTGAAATAGTGTCTCTCAAATCCTCTGCCATCTTTTTCATTTCCACAACTTTCTAATATAGGTTAAAGTCTGTCATTGTGATGGCCCAGCTTTCCTTTACTTGTTCAACATGCTTCTGGTGATTCAGGGTCTTTCTGGTTCCATACAAATTTTAGGATTTTTTTTCAGCTCTATGAAAAAAATGTCAATGGTATTTTGATAGGGATTGCAATGAATGTGTAGATTGCTGTGGGCAGCAAAGATATTTTCACAGTATTTTTCTTCCAATCCATGATCATGGAATATTTTTCCATTTTTTGTGTGTGTCTTCCTCAATTTGTTTCATAAGTGTTCTGTAGTTTCTAGAGTAAAGATACTTTACCTCTTTAGTCAGATTAATTCCTAAGTATCTTATGTTTTTTGGTGCTATTCCAAATGGAATCAATTCCTTAATTTCTCTTCCTTCAGTATCATTGTTAGTATATGGAAATGCAACTGATTTCTGTGCATAGATTTTGTATCCTTCCACACTGGGGAATTGTTGTATGAGTTCTAGCCATTTTGGGGTGGAGGTTTCCACATATTGTAGCATGTCATCTGCAAAGAATGATAGTTTGACTTATTTGCCAGTTTGAATTCCTTTTATTTCTTTGTGCTGTTTGATTGCTGAGACTAGGACTTCTAATAGTATGGTGAGCAAAAATGGTGAGAGTTTGTATCCCTGCTGTGTTTCTGACCTTAGGGGAAATGTTCTCAGTCTTTACCCATTGAGCGCCATATTCACTGTGGGCTTTTGATAGATGGTTTTCATGATATTGAGGTATGTTCTCTTTATCCATAGACTGTGGAGAGTTTTAATTAAGAAAAGATATTGCATTTTGTCAATTTTTTCTGCATCAATTGAGAGGATCATAAGGTTCTTTTTCATTCTTCTATTAATATGATGTATCAAGGTGATTGATTTTTGAATATTGAATCACCCTTGCATCCCAGGAATAAATTCCACCTTTTGTGGTTAAAAAAAAAAAAATTCTTTTAAGGTACTATTGGATCCTATTGGCTAGTATTTTGTTGAGTATTTTGGTATCCATGTTCATGAGGGCTATTGATCTGTAATTCTTTTTGATGGGGTCTTTAGTATTGGGATCAAGATAACACTGGCCTCATAGAAGGAGTTTGAAAATTTCACTTACATTTCTATTTTTTTTAAGTAACTTCTGTAGAATAAGTATGATATTTTCTTAAAATATTTGGTAGAATAGCCCTGGGAAGTCGTCAGGACCTGGACTCATTTTGGGGATGTTTTTGATTAGTGCTTCAATTTCCTTGCTGACTATTGATCTGATCAGATTTTCTCTTTCTTCTTGTTTCAGTTTTGGTAGTTTATAAATTTCCAGGAATGCATCCTTGTCTTCCACATTGCCACATTTTTTGATATATAGTTGCTCATAATATGTTCTTAAAATTGTTTGTATTTTCTTGGTGTTGGTTGTGATTGTTCCTCTTTCATTCATGATTTTATTAATTTGGATCCTTTCTCTTTTCTTTTTGATAAATCTTCTCTTTTCTTTTTGATAAATCTGGCTAGTGGTTTATCAGTCTTATTTCTTTCAAAGAACCTGCTTCTAGTCTTATTGATCTGTTCTACTGTTCTGCTTTTTTAAATTGACTTCTTCTCTAATATTTATTATTTCTCTTCTCCCACTTGGTTTAGACTTTATTTTCTGTTCCTTCTCCAGCTTCTTTAGGTTAAAAGTTAACGTGTGTATCTGAGATTTTTCTTAGTTTTTGAGAGAGTCATGTATTGTAATGTACTTCCCTCTTAGGACTGCCTTTGCTGTTTCCCAAAAGTTTTCAAACAGTTGTGTTTTCCTTCTCATAAGCTTCTATGAATTTTTTGGTAATTCTTCTTTAATTTCCTGGTTGAATCATTCATTCTTGAACAGGACGCTCTTTAACCTCCAAGTGTTTTAGTTCTTTCCAAATTTATTCCTTTGTTAGAGTACCAGTTTCAAAGCACTGTTGTCTGAAAATATTCAGGGTATAATCTCAATCTTTTGGGATCAGTTGAGACCTCATTTGTGACCCAGTATGAGACCTATTCTCAAGAAAGTTTTATGTGCTGTCAAGAATAAGGTTTGTATACAACTGTGAATTTCACCTGGTCCAGTGTGCCATTCAAAGCCCTTGCTTCTTTCTTGATTTTCTGCTTAGATGATCTGTCCATTGTTGTGAGTGGGGTGTTGAATTCCCCTATTAATGTGTTATTATCAATGTGTTTCTTTACTTTGGTTATTAATTAGTTTATATAATTGGCTTCTCACAAATTAAAACATATATGTTTATAACTGTTAGATCTTCTTGTTGGGGAGATACCTTTAGGTATGGTGTAGTGTCTGTTTTCATCTCTTACTACAGTTTTTGTTTTAAAATCAAATTTGTCTGATAGGATGATTGCTACCCCAGTTTTCTTTTGAGGTCCATTGAGGTGGTAAATTGTTCTCCACTCCTTCACTTTCAGTTTGGAAGTATGTTTAGGTCTAAAATGAGTCTCTTATAGACAGAATATGGATGGGTCTTGCATTTAGCCCATTTACTTTCAGAGTAACTACTGAAAGTTATGAATTTAGTTCCATTGTGTTGTCTGTAAATTTACAGTTTCTATATATTGTCTATTTCTTTCTAGTCTATGTTGGACTCTTTTTTGCTCACAGCATTTACATTAGCGTTTCTTGCAGGGCTGTCTTGGTGGTCACATATTCTTTCAGTTTCAGTCTGTCATTGTGTTCTGTTCATTATGTCTCCTTCAATTCTAAATGACAGCCTTGCTGGATAAAGTGTTTTTGGCTGCATTTTCTTCTCATTTAGTGCCATGAATATATCTTGCCACCCCTTTCTAGCCTGTCAGGTCTCTGTCTGATGGTCTGATCAGACAGACCATCAGACCATTAGATCTGATGATAGTCTGTTGTTCCTACCTCTATAGGTTAAGAACCTCTTGTCTCAAGCTTCTTTGAGAGTTTTCTCTTTATCTCTGAAATTTGTAAGCCTTACTATTATTTGTCAGGGTGTTGGTCTATTATTAATTTTGTATTTTTGGTCTACTTCTTTGACATGAATGCCTGTTTATTCTCCCCACATTAGGGGAGTTCTCAGCAATGATATGCTCAAATATACCTCCTGGCCCTCTCTCTGTCTTCTTCACCCTCAGGTACCTTAATAATTCTGATGTTGCTTCATTTTATGGCATCACTGAATTCTCAAAGCCTCTCTCCCTGAGCTATTGTTTTTCACTTTTCTTCAACTTCTTTCCTTTCCATTAACCTGTCTTCTATGTCACTTACTTTCTTTTCTGCCTCATTCACCCTAGCTGTTAGAGCACCCAATTTTGACTGCATCTCAGTTATAAGCACTTTCAAGTTTAGCCAGATTAATTCTCATATCTGTGTTAAGAGATTCTCTTTTATACTTTTTCTCAAACCCAGCTATTAACTTTATAATTATTATTCTTAATTCCATCTTTGACATCTTATTTATATCCATATCAATTAGATCTGTGGATGAAAACATTATCTCTGCTTCTTTCTTTGGTTGTGAATTCCTCCTTCCAGTCGTTTTGCCCAGAGAAAAAAAGGATGAATGAGTGAACAAAATCAAAAATAAGAAACACAACCCAAGTAAAATACACCCTAGACAAATCCAAAGTGGTTGAAAGACACCAAAAAAAGGGGTGGGTGGGTAGAATATAATCTGACAGTGTGGATGAAACAGGGTGATCTGCTTAGTCCTGAGTGTATTTTGGTCTTTGTGTTAGGAGACACCAAATCCTGAGGTTGCAAAGAAAGTAAAACTTATATCTATATCCATATATAGATATATATATATACATATACATATAAATATGTATATATAGATATGTATGTAGTTAGATAGATATAGATATATACAAAAATAAAATTGAATGCAGTGAAAGGAGGCCAAAAATAAATAATATATCTGTAACATGTAGATGCAAAAAATGAAAGTTAAAAAAACCTTAAAAACAAAGAGATGATAAAATAAGAAACTAGTTGAAACAGGAAAAAAAGTGAAAAAAAAGAAGAAATGGAAAAGATTAAACAAACCATAAAAAATTCTATTCTATATACCACTTTCCACTAGCACTGGAGTTTTAAAGTCTTGTGGGGTATGTAAACTTTCTGAGCCCCTATTTTTCCAGCTGGTCTTCTGGGAGAGGTGTGTGCTGTGCAGCTTTTCAGGTTTCTTTGCCTGGGCAGAGTCACACTTCGCCTTGCCAGGGGCCTGGCTCAGTGTAATCTGGTCCTTTTTGTGGATTTTGTTCTATGAAATCTTTCTGAACCTCTTTAGAGGATCAAAATTAAAATGGCCATGCCCTGACCTCCAGTCCCAGAGCTGAAAAATCACTATCTCCTCTCTTTAGTAAACCCTCTGGGATAATCAATCTTCACTTTTGGGTCTGCCAAACTCTGAAGAATCCTGCAGTGTAGTGCCACAGCCATCCTCCTGGGGGAAGTTGGAGGGTCCTGCATTATTGCCCTTTGTAGGGCAAACTGAGAACCGTCACTGGATCCGGCCTATACCCACTCCACCCCTTCTGGGGGAAGGCAGAGGATCACCCTGCCTTGTCCTTTACAGGGCCCCCACCCTTAGAACTGTTGCCTACATGCACTTGCTCCACCCCTAATGAGGGATGCTGGAGGGTCCCTGGGTTCCAGTCCTCTGTACAGTGCACAGGCAGAGAGTGTTTACTCACTTGCCCCAGCTCACATTTTATGGTGAAAATAGCTGAACGCCCCCTCTTGGACTCACTGACCATAACTAGTTTCCCAGTTCCATTGTTTGGGAATTCTACCATCTCAGGTATTCCTGTAATTTCTGTGACTCTGGGGATCCTGAGACCACACTGACACACCTAGAAATCTGCCAATTTCATCTCCTGAACACCTCTCAGGCAGGGATGTCTCTCATTGGAGCAGATTTCTAAGGGTGCATATTTGGCCCTTCTGGGCTATATCACTTTCCAGTAGCCAGCTTAAGAGGCTCTCCCCACCCACCCATTTAACTTCTGATATATCCCCTCAGATTCACTTCTCTGCAACTTCTATCTTGCAAAAACTGGTCACTTTTCTACTCATAGAGCTCCAGATATATATTTTTTTCATACATCTCAGGTTTAATTCATGTGTGCTCAGAATGATTTGATAGTTATCAAGCTAAATCCAAGGAACCAGATGAAATGAGGTTCCCTACTCTTCCACCATCTTGCCACCTTCCATTTTTTAAAAATACTTTGTCAAATGCTTTTTCAGCATCTATTGAGAGTATCATATGGTTCTTGTTCTTACTTTTATTGATGTGTTGTATCACATTGACTGATTTGCGGATGTTGAACCAACCTTGCAGCCCTGGAATAAATCCCACTTGGTCGTGGTGAATAATCTTTTTAATGTACTGTTGAATCCGATTGGCTAGTATTTTGTTGAGTATTTTCGCATCTGTGTTCATCAAGGATATCAGTCTATAGCTCTCTTTTTTGGTGGGATCCTTGTCTGGTTTTGGGATCAAGGTGATGCTGGCCTCATAAAATGAGTTTGGAAGTTTTCCTTCCATTTCTATTTTTTGGAACAGTTTCAGGAGAATAGGAATTAGTTCTTCTTTAAATGTTTGGTAGAATTCCCCCGGGAAGCCGTCTGGCCCTGGGCTTTTGTTTGTTTGGAGATTTTTAATGACTGTTTCAATCTCCTTACTGGTTATGGGTCTGTTCAGGCTTTCTATTTCTTCATGGTTCAGTTGTGGTAGTTTAAATGTTTCTAGGAATGCATCCATTTCTTCCAGATTGTCAAATTTATTGCCGTAGAGTTGCTCATAGTAATAATTTCTATATTTGGGAGGGGGGCAAGATGGCGGAGGAGTAGGGGACCCTATATCAAATGGTCCACTGACTTGAGCTGGATATCTGGCCGACCACTCTGAAAACCCACAAAATGAGCCTGAGATGTAAGAAGATATATTATGATCTATACCAACAGAATATCTCCGGTGGCTGATTTTGAGGTATGATGCAGGGAGCCATCATTTTGTGGCCAGATATCTGAAGATAAATTAAAGGGGGAGGAGTTGCTATAAGTGGGAAGGTGAAATAACATAGAAGCACAAACACATTCAGTACTGGGGACTGGGCACAGACTCACAGACCAGTAGGCATGAGGAAAGGACTTTAGGGCCACCCACCAGGCTGAAAACTGAAGCTGCATGGGTGCACGTATTAACTGGTGTCAGCTGGCAGTTTTAGAAGCACAAAGGGCAGAGTCATGCCTGGACCTGGAAACAAGGGCTGGGAGTGTGGCTATGGGGTGCACAAACCAGGTTGCTGTAGTTTTTAGCAACACAGACAAAACTAGAGTCAGTGTGACCTGGAGAGTTTTCTGGAGCATGGTCTTTGATCTCTCTGTTCTGAGACAGAACTTCAGACACAGTCACTTCAGCTCTGACTGTTAGAAGGGACAGAGAAACCCACCATGGAAAGACACCAGAGAATGAAATCCCCCTAAAACCAGTATTCACTGATCCCAACCACCACCACTGGGGGAAGACAATTTTGCCCAAACAGTGTTGCCTGATTAACAATGTGGCAGGCCCTTCGCCCCGGGAAGACAAGCTGAAAGAACAAGAGGCCAAGAATCCTAAAGTAGCTAAAAACAGGTGCATCTTGCTTGGATTGTGGTCAATAGTTTGGACTCTGTACGTTCCCTCAACCACCTCTCACCAGAATGACTAGAAGAAGGAACCCCCAACAGAGGAAATATTCAGAAACTGTGACCTCTGCCATTACACTAATGGATATGGACGTAAGCAAGATGTTGGAAATAGAATTCAGGGTAACAATTACACAGACAATAGCTGGGTTGGAGAAAACCATTAATGGCAACATAGATTCTCTAAGGGCAAAAGTGAGAGCTGATTTGGCAGAATTTAAAAATGCTATCAGTGAGATGCAATCTAATCTAGATTCTTTAACAGCTAGGGTAAATGAGGCAGAAGATTGAATTAGTAATCTAAAAGACAAACTGATAGAAAAGAAGGATCAAGAGGAGGCCTGGAACAAACAGCTTAGAATCCATGAAAACAGGATTAGAGAAATAAATGACACCATGAAATTTTCCAGTGTCAGAATTATTTGGATCCCTGGGTAGTGAAGAGGGAGAACTAGAAGATATAGTTGAGCAAAATTTACCTGAAAATTTCCCTAACACAGGGAATGAAACAAGTGTTCATATTCTAGAGGCAGAGATAACACACCCCTAGATCTACATGGGTAGGAAGACCTCCAGACATGTGATAGTAAAACTCGTGAATCTTAAATCCAAACAAAATATCTTAAGGGCATCTAGGGCAAAGAGATTCCTTATAAGCAGATTCTTTACATTTCAGAATAAAGTCAGACCTGTCCACAGAAATCTGGCAAGCCTGAACGGACTGGGAAGACATATTCAGGATACTAAATGAGAAGAACATGCAGCCAAGAATACTCATTTGGCAAGGCTGACATTTAGAGTGGATGGAGACATAAAGAAGTTCCAAGACTGGGAAAGACTGAAAGACTTTGTGACCACCAAGCTTGCCCTGCAAGAAATATTAAGGGGAATTTTGTAAAAGAAGAAAGACCCCTGTTTCATTTGCATTCCTGACCTGACTACCCAGAGCCTGCCTTTTTTTTTTTTTTTAAAGGATCACATCCCACTAAGAAGTGTTGGTGATCGGCATGAACTGAGCAGTAAGACCCTTTCCCTGAGAGGTGCTTGCCTTTGTGTTGAAGGGAGCTGAGTGGCCACCATGGCCCACAGTGAGGTCTGCTCATCACAGGGGCCATGTGGGCCTCGGATGCCACCCACAGCTCTCCCTGATGGAGGGCGGGTGGCAGAACTCCATCTGTGTGGACAGATCCCAGCCCCCTAAGCTCCCATTTTATATATGGGGTGCTGAGAGCCAGCAGTAGGGGAAGGGACAGGCTGAGGGTCATGGAAAGGTGGGGCAGGACCCCCACACAGAGCCCCTACCTACATCATCGGACAGTTTGACTTTGTGTCCCCATGCTTCCCCGAAACAGTTCTGCTGAGAGAGAAGCAGCAGCTTGGCAAACACTCCAAGGCTGCTTCCTGCTTATTCTTGGTGGGGGTAGGGGCATGGCTACCACATATTACCTGTTTAGTGAGGCTCCTTTAAGGGGATTTTTATTTGTGATTGTGGCTGATTTTTATGGCAGTCCAACAAGACAGCAAACACTCAGTGTTCGTATTTATATAATTCCTGACAGAAAAATCTCAGATAATTAGCAAATATTACAAATACTTCTCAGTCTATAAATTCTACAACTTACATGAATAGACCAATTTCTTGAAATATATGAACTATGAATGCTCAAGAAGGAAAAATAGAAAAACCTGGAGTTTTGTGTATGTGTCAGAGAAGTTGAATTTGTATTCAAAAACCATCCAAAGAAGAAAACCCAGGTCCGGATGCTTTTACTAATGAACCTTTTTGAACAGTTAAGGAAAAAAAATACTCTGCTGTCTCTTCCTGGAAATAAAAGATAGACGATGTGGGGCGCCTGCGTGGCTCAGTACAGTTGGGTGTCCAGCTCTTGGTTTCAGCTCAGGTCATGGTCTCAGGGTGGTGAGATCGAGCCCCAGATTGGGTTCTGTGCCCAGCAGGGAGTCTGCTTGAGATTCTCTCTCTCCCTCTGCCTCTCCCTCACCCTACACTTTCTCTCTCTCTCTAAAATAAATAAATAAATCTTAAAAAAAAGAAGACCCCAAGAATGATATGAACAGAAATTTACAGAGACAATCTATAGTAACAAGGACCGCACAAGCAGCATGATGACAATAAAAACTTATCTTTCAATTATCACTCTCAATGTGAACAGCCTAAATGCTCCCATAAAATGGCACAGGGTTTCAGATTGCATAAAAATATAGAATCCATCAACATGCTGTCTACAAGACACTAATTTTAAACATAAAGATATATTCAGACTGAAAGTGAGGTGATGTAGAACCATCTTTCATGCCAACAGACCTCAAAAGAAAGCTGGGGTAGCGATTCTCATATCAAACTAATTAGATTTTACCCTAAAGACTGTACTCAGAGAAAAAGAAGGATGCTATGTCATTCTTTTTTTATTATTATTTTATTTGTTGATGGGATAGACAGAGATTAAAAGTAGTCAGAGAGGCAGGCAGGGAGAGAGGAGGAAGTAGGTTCCCCACTGAGCAGAAAGCCCGATGTAGGGCTCCATCCCAGGACCCTGAGACCATGACCTGAGCCAAAGGCAGAGGCTTTAACCCACTGAGCCACCCAGGCACACCTACAATATCATTCTTAAAGGGTCTATCCAACAAGAAGTTCTAACTGTTTTAAATGTCTATGCCACCAAAATGTGAGCAACCAACTACATAAGCCAAATGTTAATAAAAATAAAGAGACATATTGATAATGATATTTTAATTGTAGGGGATCTTAGTACTTCACTCTCAGATCATCTAAGCAGAGAATTAACAAAGAAATAAGAGCTTTGAATGACACACTGGACCATATGGACATCACAGATATATACAGAACATTCCACCCTAAAACAACAAAATATTCATTCTTTGTGAGTGCACATGGGACTTTCTCTAGAATAGACCACATACTGGGTCACAAATCAGGGCTCAACAAATTCCAAAATATTGAGATTATTCCCCGCATATTCTCAAACCACAATGCTTTGAAACTGGAGCTCAATCAAAGGGAAAAATTTGAAAGAAATTCAAACACTTGGAAGTTAAATATCATCCTGCTCAAGAATGTTTGGATCAACCAGGAAATCAAAGAAGAACTTTAAAAAAATCATGGAAAACAATTAGAATGAAAACACATCCGTCCAAAATCAACAGCATATGGGATATAGCAAAGGTGGCTCTAAGGGGAAAATACATAGCCACACAAGCCTTACTCAAAAAAAAAAAAAAAAAAAAAAGAAAGAAAGAGAAAGAAAAAACCCAAATACACAAACCCTCTTTAAGCCTTAAAGAACTAGAGAATCAAAACCAAATTAAGCCTAACCCATGCACAAAAAGGGAAATAATTAAGATTAGAGCAAAGATCAGTGAGTTAGAAACTAGAGATACAGTAGAACACATCAATGAAACTAGGAGCTTGTTCTTTGAAAGAATTGAAAAGATTTATAAACCACTGCCCAGACTAATCCAAAAGAAAACAGAATAACCCAAATTAATAAAATTATGAATGAAAGGAGGGAGAGATCACAACTATAAGGAAATAGAAACAATCATCAGAAATTGTTATCAACAACTATGAGCCAATGAGTTAAGCAACCTAGAAGAAATAGATGGATTCTTGGAAACCTATAAACTTGCAAGACTGAAACAGAAAGAAATTGACAACCTGAATAGATCAATGACTGGTGACGAGAATGAAGCAGTGATCAAAAACCTCCCACAAAACAAGAGCCCAAGACCTGATGAATTCCCTCGAGAATTTTACCAAACATTCAAAGAAGAAATAATACTTATTCTCCTGAAGCTGTTTGAAAAATATAGAAGTAAAATATAGATATAGATATAGATATAGAAGTAAAACTTCCAGACTCCTATGAGACCAACATCCCCTTGTTCCCCAACCCAGGCAAAAACCCCATCAAAAAGGAGAATTTCAGACATATATACCTGATGAATATGGATGCCAAGATTCTCAATAAAGTCCTAGCTAATAGGATCCAACAGTACACTGAAAAGTAATCCACTAAGACCAGGTGGGATTTATCCCTGGGTTGCACGGGTGGTTCAACATTCACAAGTCAGAGTGATAGAACACATTAGTAAGAGAAGTGTGAAGAACACATGGTCCTCTCAACTTATGCAGAAAAAACATTAGACAGAATACATCATGAATTCCTGATTAAAATTCTTCAAAGTATAGGGATAGAGGGAATATTCTTCAACTTCATAAAATCTACTTATGAAAAATCCACAGCAAATATTATTCTCAAAGGAGAAACATAACAGCCTTCCCTTTGAGATCCGTGCTGGGAAAATTGGACAGCTATATACAGAAGAATTGAACTTGACCATTCTCTCACAACATACACACACACACGTAATCTCTGCATGAATGAAAGCCTTTAATGTGAGACAAAAATCCCTCAAAATCCTAGAGGAGAACATAGGCAGTAATCTCTTCAACATCAGCCACAACTACTTTCAAGACACGTCTCCAAAGGCAAGGCAAGGGAAACATTAGCAAAAATGAACTTTTTTTTAAAATTTTTTATTTTTTATAAACATATATTTTTATCCCCAGGGGTACAGGTCTGTGAATCACCAGGTTTACACACTTCACAGCACTCACCAAAGCACATACCCTCCCCAATGTCCATAATCCCACCCCCTTCTCCCAAACCCCCTCCCCCTAGCAACCCTCAGTTTGTTTTGTGAGATTAAGAGTCACTTATGGTTTGTCTCCCTCCCAATCCCATCTTGTTTCATTGATTCTTCTCCTACCCACTTAAGCCCTCATGTTGCATCACCACTTCCTCATATCAGGGAGATCATATGATAGTTGTCTTTCTCTGCTTGACTTTTTTCACTAAGCATGATACGCGCTAGTTCCATCCATGTTGTCGCAAATGGCAAGATTTCATTTCTTTTGATGGCTGCATAGTATTCCATTGTGTATATATACCATATATTCTTGATCCATTCATCTGTTGATGGACATCTAGGATCTTACCATAGTTTGGCTATTGTGGACATTGCTGCTATAAACATTCGGGTGCACGTGCCCCTTTGGATCACTATGTTTGAGACATCGTCAAGATAAAAAGTTTCTGCATAGCAATGGAAACAGTCAACAAAACCCATATATGGCAGAAGATATTTGCAAATGACACTATAGACAAAGGGCTGATATCTAAGGTCTATAAAGAACTTCTCAAACTCAACACCCAACAATAAGTCAAAAATAAGTCAAATAAATCAACAAAATAAGTCAACAAATGGGCAGAAGACATGGAAAGACACTTATCCAAAGAAGACATACAGATGGCTAACAGGCACATGAAAAATGTTCATCATCATTAGCTATCAGGCAAATTGAAATCAAAACCACAATATGGAGGGGTAGAGAAAGATTGAAGAGAAGTAGGAAACAATGTTTCAATGGGTCCCCTAAAGTGAGCTGATTACCTACCAGAACACTCTGAACACCCATGAAATCAGCCTGAGATGTAGGATTATACACTTCTGGATCTCTACAGGGCAGAAGACAACAGTGGACAGGTAAAGTGGAGTGGGAATGTTGGACTGATATTGAAAGATAAACAAAAGGGGGAGGGAACCACCAGGAGTGACCCATTGGAAAGTAATACCCCAATATGAGAGTGCCCTGTGATTGGGGACCAGCATTAACTTGGAATTTGGTTAAAAGCACTCAAAAAGAGCAAAATATCTTAATGGGAAATTTGTGGAATTGGGCAATATGGGCACGGACTTGAGCCCATGGAACCAGGACATCCACCCCTGGTGTCCTGACAAAGAGAGTGCAGTGAAGAATGCAGGTCGTGGTCCCTGAGCCACCGGCGCTTGTGAGAGTCTCTGGTTGGCAGCCTCTGGGTGGCGGTGTGCATGAGAGAGTCTGGTGTGGACACCAGCTGGCAGTTTCTAGAACCACAGCCTTTTGCATCCTCCATGTGTGCTGCCAGAGCAGGGTCTGAGTCACACTCTACAACAACCCTTGAAAGAGGACCCTGTGGGGGCTAGCCAGTGCTCTCTAGGACCGGCGAGAGTCTGAACACCCCAATCCTGAAGCCAAGATGAAAATTTCAGCGGCTGTCTCTGGTTGGGATCTCTCCAGTGGTCTGGACCTGCCCAGACAGCTGCGGCAAAGGCAGCTACAGGAAGCAGGCTCTCTGGACTAATATTGCTCCCGATTTTAGGAGCACCAGGTACAGAGACAAGCAGGAGTTCCTGTGATTCCTGAGACTGTGGCTGGAAACGTGCTCTGCTGGTGGGAAGTGGCAGAGGGGGAAATCTATGTGCTCTAGACCACCCAGAGTGGAACAGACTGAGGCTTCTCTCTGAGATGGAGGTCTGGGGGCAGTTTGCTTTTCCAAAACCCTCCAAGGGGAAAAGAAACCCTCTGGAGAAAAAAAGCCTGAAAAATTGGTTTCCTCAGAGCCCAGCCCCTTGGTAGGGGGCAGAAGAAATCAATTCTGGCAAGACTGCCTGAAAAACTCCTTGGAAGGCCCCTCTGCCATAAAGGCAGCCAAAAAAGAAAAAACAAACAAATAGACAAGAGGACAACCACCACAGGGTCCCATAAAAATGTAAAACCCCAATATCAGGGGAAAAGAAGATATTACGTTCCCGGTATTGCCCTAAAACCTGTTTACATCACAGATTCAAACTTTTATTTTAATTCGTTGCCACAACTCTTGTTATTTTTATTTTTTTATAATTGGTTAGCCAATTTACCATCACAATGAGAGGTTCAGTACAAAAATTCCATGATAACCTTTTAACTTGAAATTTTGATACATATACCAGTGTTTTTTGTTTTTCTGTTTTTTTTTAATATTCATATAAAGATAATGTTCAAGGTAATCCTCTTTCCCTAATCAATACTACTCCTATATATAAACCAGTATTAAGCCCCCTTTATCTTGGGAAAATTGAGTCCTTTAACAAAGATACCAAGATACACCCAGGAAGAATCAAAATAATCTTTCTCGCCCACACTGAGGATTTATAACCATCCTCCCATCTTTTTCTTCTGTCAGTGTTTCTGTGTATTTGTTTTTGTTCTGGTAGTATATAAATCTTATACTTGGAGTTCATTTTGGCTGGGTTCTTTTTTTTTCTTGTCATTTACTTTTGTCAGTCTTTTTGTTTGTCCGTTTTTGTTTGTATACTTTATAAATCTTACCTTAGGGGCCCATTCTGGCTGGGTCCCCCCCCCCTTTTTCCTCTCTCTCTCTCTTTCTCTATTTTCCTTTTTTTCTTTCTTTTTGGTGATGACTCCAAAATGCACGGAAGCATTCCAGGATGTACCTTGCCTGGACCATGGTTGATACATTCAGCCACAGATCCCCTCAGCCTTCTCTCAGCTAAATGACTAGTAGGATGAATGCCCAACAGAGGAAAAATTCAGAGACTGTGGCCTCTCAATCAGAACTATTGGATGGACATAAACAGTATGTCTGAAAGGGAATTCAGTCTTCCAATTATCCAGGCAATGGCTAGGATTGAGAAAACCACTGACAATGTGGAATCGATTAGGGCATAAGTGAAAGCCAAAAATGCTATCAATGAGTTCCAATCTAATCTAAATTCTCTAAAAGCTAGGGTAACTGAGGCAGAAGATAGAATTAGTGATCTGGAGGACAAACTGATAGGGAAAAAGGATGAGGAGGAAGCCTGGAACAAACAGCTTAGACACCATGAAAACAGAATTAGGGAAATGAATGATGCCGTGAAACATTCCAATGTCAGAATTATTGGAATCCCTGAGTGGGAGGAGAAAGAAAGAAGACTAGAAGATACAGTTGAACAAATTCTCCTTGAAAATTTTCCCAGTCTGGGGAATGGATCCAGTGTTCATGTCCTAGAGGCAGAAAGGGCTCCCCCCAGGATCATGAAATCTAGAAAGACCTTGAGAAACCTGACTGTGAAACTGATGAATCATAATTTTAGACAGGAGCTCTTGAAAGCAGCTGAGGGGAATAGATTCCTTACCTAAGGAGGAAGGCCCATCAGAATAAGATCAGACCTGTCCACAGAAACCTGGCAAGCCAGAAAGGGCTGGAAAGATGTATTCAGAGCACTAAATGAGAAGAATATGCAGCCCAGAATACTTTATCCAGCAAGGCTGACATTCACAGTGGATGGAGAGATAAAGAGCTTCCAAGACTGGCAAGGTTTAAAAGAGTATGTAACCACCAAGCCAGCACTACAAGAAATATTAAGGGGGCTTCTATAAAGGAAGAAAAAACCCAAGAGTGACATAGAACAGAAAATTACACAGACAATCTATAGGAAGAAGGACTTCACAGGCAACACGATGTCAATAAAAACATATGTCTTAATAACCACTCCACATAGACAGTCTAAGTGCTCCCATAAAATGCCACAGTGTTGCAGATTGAATAAAACCACAGGACCCATCCATATGTTGTCTACAAGAGACCCATTTTGAGCCTAAGGATACATCCAGACTGAAAGTGAAGGGATAGAGAAGCATCTTTCATGCCAATGGGCCACAAAAGAAGGCTGGGGTAGTGATTCTCATATCAGATAAATTAGATTTTAAGCTAAAGAGTGTACTCAGAGATAAAGAAGGACACTACATCATTCTTAAAAGGCATATCCACCAAGAAGATCTAACAATTGTAAATATGTATGCCCCCAATACGGGAGCAACCAAGGGAGACAACTTCTAATCAAGATAAAGAGTCATATTTATATGAATACATTAATAGGCGGGGATCTTAACATTGCCACTGTCAGTAATAGACAGATAATCCAAGCAAAAAATCAATAAAGAAACAATAGCATTGAATGACACATTGGGCCAGATGGACCTCATAGATATATACAGAACATTCCACCCTAAAACAACAGAATACTCATTCTTCTCGAGTGCACATGGAACTTTCTCCAGAATAGATCGCATACTGGGTCACAAATCAGGACTCAACTGATACCAAAAGTTTGAGATTATTCCCTGCATATTCTCAGACCACAATGTTTTAAAACTGGACCTCAAACACAAGAAAAAGTTTGGAAGGATTTCAAACACCTAGAAGCTAAAGGCCACCTTGCTTCTGAATGTTTGGATCAACCAGGAAATCAAAGAAGAACTTAAACAATTCATGAAAACCAATGAGAATGATGACATTTCTCTCCAAAACATATGGGATACAGCAAAGTTGGTCTTACGGGGGAAATACATAGTCATCCAAACCTCGCTCAAAAAAATTGAAAAATCCAGAATACACCAGCTTTCTTTACACCTTAAGGATCTGGAGAATCAACAACAAATTAAGCCAACCCCATTCACAAGAGGGGAAATAATTGATATTATAGTAGAGATCAATGAGATAGAAACTAGTGATACAGTAGAACACATCAACAAAACTAGAAGCTGTTTTTTTTTTTTGAAATAATCAATAAGATCGATAAACCATTTGGCCAAACTAATCCAAAAGAAAAGCAATAGAACCCAAATTAATAAAATTATGAAAGAGAAGGGAAAGATCATGACTAACACCAAGGAAGTTGAAACAATCATTAGAAATTTTTATCAACAGTTATATACCAAGAAGTTAAGCAACCTAGACGAAATGGATGCATTCCTGAAACCTCTAAACTTCCAAAACTGAATCAGAAAGAAATGGACAACCTGAATAGACCAATATCTAGTAACAAGATTGAAGCAGTGATCTAAAACCTCCCAAAAAACAAGAGCCTAGGACCTGATGAAATCCCTGGGGAATTTTATCCAACATTCAAAGAAGAAATAATACCTATTATACTGAAGCTGTTTCAAGAAATTTAAGCAGAAAGAAAACTTCCAGACACTTTTTATGAAGCCAGCATTACATTGATCCCCAAAACAGGCAAAGATCCCATTAAAAAGGAGAATTTCAAATGGGAGTACAAAGGGCTAATATCCAAGGTCTATAAAGAACTCCTGAAACTCAACACACACAAAATAGATAATTATGTCAAAAAATAGGCAGAAGACATGAAAAGACACTTCTCTAAAGAAGACATACAAGTGGGTAACACACACATGAAAAAATGTTCATCATCAGTAGTCATCAAGGATATTCAAATATAAACCATATTGGGATACCATCTTACATCAGATAGAATGGCCAAAATTAACAAGAAAGTAAACAACATTTTAGAGAGGCTATGGAGAAAGGGGAACCCTCTTACACTGTTGGTGGGAATGCAAATTGGTGAAGCCACTTTGGAAAACAATGTGGGTGCTCCTCAAAGAATTAAAAGTAGAGCTACTCCATGACCCAGCAATTGCGCTACTGGGTATTTACCCCAAAGATACAGATGTAGTGAAAAGAAGGGCTATATGCACCCCAATGCTCATAACAACAATGTCTGCAATTGTAAAACTGTGGAAAGAGCTGAGGTGTCCTTAAGCAGATGAATGGATAAAGAAGATGTGGGTCATATGTGCAATGTAATATTACTCAGCCATCAGAAATGATTAATACCCACCTGTTGCATCAACGTGGTTAGGTCTGGAGGAGATTATGCTGAGTGAAATTAGTCAAGCAGAGAAAGTCAATTATCATATGGTTTCACTTACTTGTGGAACATAAGGAATAGAGGACTTTAGAAGAAAGGGTAAAATGAGGTCGGGGGATCAAAGGAGGAAGTGAACCATAAGAGACTGTGGACTCCGAGAAACAAACTGAGGATTTTAGAGGGGAGTGTGTTGGGGAGATGTGTTGGGCTGGTAATGGGTATTAAGGAGAACATATATTGCATGGAGCACTGGGTGTTATATGTAAACAATGAATCTTGGAACACTATTAAAAACCAATGATGTACTTTATGGTGATTAACATAACATTAAAATAAAAATAAATATAATTATTTATAATGATATTTATATTATATATTATATAAAATAATATTTATAATAAAAATGAAAATAAAAAATAAATTATATCTCTTAGTTGATATTGTCATTTTGTTAATACAACATATTCCTGATATCCTTTTGTTCTTTTTTCATGTTTTCTTATAGCTGTTTAAGCATATTTAAGATACTGAAGTCTTTGTTTAGTATGTCTAATATTTGTGATTCCACAGTGGCACTTTCTATTTTGTTTCTTTGTACTGGAAATGTTTTTCTATGTCTTTATATGCTCTGTGGCTTCTTTTTTTGGATGATATTCATGTTGAAAATTGGACATTTGACTATTACAGTGTGGTAACTGGAGATGAGATTCTCCAACATCCCCAAGGTTTGAGCTCTTTTTGCAGACTATTGTGTGTGGTAACTGAATCTTTGTTCCACGCATGTGGAATGAGCACCTTGAATGACAACAGATCAAACATACAAACAAACAAAAAAGTGAAGCATGAAAAAACACAAACCTCTCACAGTTTTTGTGGGTTTGCCCTGTGATGTGTCACTCCTATAACTCCGTGATGTTTGCTGTGAACCTAAGGACCAGCCTGCTTACAGTTTCATCTAGTCTTTTTGAGTATGCATCTTTCCTGGTTATGTACATGGCTTCCTAAACCTCCCCATACATATGACTGCTTTGGAATGTCATAATTTCCCAAAATGTCTCACCTCAAGATCTCCTCTGTGCCTCATATAGTCTCTTGTAATGTCCAATTCCTATCACGCCTCATGTCTGAGAGTTTACAGTTTGCTTTGCAGCTCCTACATGCAATCTCTGCTATTTTTTTATGAATTAGGTAAAATAAAGATAAGGATCTTGTGGTGATCCTTCAGGTATCCTCTAAGCAGGTTAGAATAAACTTATAAAGTGGTTTGCAAATAGTCTTCTCTGCTCCTCTGGCTTGTGAGCGGGAACTAGGAACCAGACTGACACTCATTTAAGACCAAAACCACTGCCACTTTGGAGTGGGAATAGGAGAAAGATTGAGTAAAAGGGTCACAAAACTTTCCTGTCATTTTGAAGGTATTTGTTTTTTTATTCAGAATTTACTTGGTTGTTGTAATCCTTTGATTATTTTCCTGAACTCTGAAAAAGCATATTCAGACAGTTTCTGGTTAATTCTTCAATGTTTCTTGAAGGGAAAGGAGGTTAGAACCATTTTGTTAAGGTGCTGGATTTTTCTTAAAGCTGCTCTACCTATGAAACTTCTAATGCTGGTTAATAATAACACCATCTAGTCACCCATGACAGAAACCTTGATGCATACCTAAGACTCCTTTCATTTTCCTTTATACCCTATACTTAATTAGTCACCAAAGCTTATATATTTTACTGTTAAAGATATGACAAGTTTCTCATGCTTTGTCTCCCCCCTCTAGAGAGGTAGATGAAGCATGAGAGACTGTGGACTCTGAGAAACAAACTGAGAGTTTTTGAGGGAAGAGGGGTAGGTGGATAGGTGAGCCTGGTGGTGCATATTAAGGAGGGCACATATTGTATGGAGCACTGGGTGTGGTGCATAAACAATGAATCTTTGAACACTGAAAAAAAAGAAAATAAAATTTAAAATACATATATGGCAATAGATACTGAAAAAGATAACCAGTAGACCAATGAGAAAATTAAAATTGTTTAGGGAAAAGTGATCAGCATGCCAAATAATTACTTTTTGCTCTTATTTTTCTTCAATTGAGATATTAGCTAAGTTAAATTCTGTGGAAGAACTTATTTGTAAAATAAAAATTTCTAAAGGAAACAAACAAAAAGATCTGACAAGTTCTGATTTCAGTAAAGATGGTTAAAGTCTTTTCCACCAATTTTTGACTTTTCCACTGAAAACCTTGTAGAGACTGTGTAAAACAGCAATCTGAGTATAAAAAGTAAATGACAGTAGGCATATTGGGAAAAGAAATCAGAGGACTGATCCAGCAGTGATTTCCCTTTTGTTTTTTTAAAACATAGGCTTCTTTCTAGAAAACAAGGAAGCAGTGTTCCTAGGATCTAAATGTATTGTAGAAATCACATAAAGTGGGGAGCTCCAGAAATTTATTCCTTAAATTATATGGGCTTACCTCAGGGCTGTGTATGTATATATCTGACCCTAAATGGCAAACACAATAAAGTCTTTGAGAACCGAACTACAAGATTGATTTCCACCTAAATCCCAAACTGACCACTAGGTAGCACAGACATGGGACAGATCTGAATAATATTGCAAACACTTAAAATTAGGTTGGCATTAGAATCACAGCCCACAGTGGCAGGTCAGAATTTTTGGCCTTAACCTAATCAGGTGGATTGCCTGTTAAAATTAAAAACAATGGCCAACAGACATGAAAAGATACTAACATCACTTAATGTCATCAGGGAAATGCAAATAAAAGCTACAATGAGATATTACCTCACACTCATCTGAATGGCCAAAATAAAAAACACAAGACAACACAACAAATGTTAATGAGGATGTGGGAAAAAAGGAACTCTTGTGCACTGTTGGTGGGAATGCCAACTGATGCAGTCACTGTGGAAAAGAGTATGAATGTTACTCAAAAAGTTAAAAATAGAACTACCCTACAATCTGGTAATTGCACTACTGAGTATGTCCCCCAAAATAAAAATAATAATAATAATAATAATACAAGGGGATACATGCACCTCTATGTTTATTGCAGCTTTATTTACAATAGTCCAATTATGGAAGCAGCCCATTGATAGATAAGTGGATAAAAAAGATATGGTATAAATATATACAATGGAATACCATTGATATTAAGAGAATGAAATCTTGCCATTTGGAGCAACATGGGTAGAGATAGAGAGTATAATGATAAATGAAATAAATCAATCAGATAAAGACAAGTACCATATGATTTCACTCATACGGGGTATTTAAGAATCAAAACAATTGAGCAAAGGAAAAAAGAGAGGGAGAAAGGCAAACCAAGAAACAGACTTTTGACTATAGAGAACAAACCAATAGCTTCTAGAGGGAAGGTAGGGGGATGGGTAAAATAGCTACTGGGGATTAAAGAATACACTTAACATGATGAGCACTGAGTAATGCATAATGTTGTTGAATCATTGTATGAGACACTTGAAAATTATATGACACTATATTAATAATACTGGAATTAAAATAAAAACTTAATTAACAACCAATAACATTCTCCATATGAATTAATCAAGGCACACAGTCTCATGTCATGATATTCAAAATGTTTGAGTATAATCCAAAATTATCTTATAAATAACTCATCAAAAAAGAAATTAGAGAGCTATCAATGCTCAGATGACATAGATGTTGGAATTATAAAAACCTTGAAGCAGCTATTTTACTTATACTGCAAGAAATAGGTTAAATGCTTTCGATAAACAGTTTCAGCAGGAAAATACATAGTATAAAAAATAACCAAATGGAAATTTTGCTCCATCTACATGGACTGCCTACCTATTCCCCCGCACCTGGCTTTTATTGTTCAGCACTTGCCTGAGATGACACCTCTCCTAGAATATCTTCCATGACCTTTTATTGGCTTGACTCTGCCTCCTTTGTGCTCCCCCAGTACTTGTGTTGTTTTCTGTGATTGACTGTGTGACAAATTTTGGGGTCTGTTCCCCCCAAAGACAGAAGCATTCCCTATATACAGGGTCTATGGGGAGACCCTTAGGCAAGCAAATTTTTTTTTCTGCTGTTAGCCGTGGCCGGTTTTTTCACCCTTGCTCTTCCCCAGGCCATCTTTCAGCTTTCTGAAATTCAATGGAATAAAATATATCTTGCATTGTTTTGGTTTAGGAGACGGTGTTTTCAGACCCAAATACCTGATTCCCAGAAATATGGTAAAGAATGAATGTATTTGAAAATAATAACATGATTTGCATCCAATCTGAGGACGAAAGCCTTCTAATAAACTCCCCCTCCCTCCACCGTGGCCAAGCAGCTGGACAGCACATTCTAGGGCTCTGAAAAGTATCAGAGAAGTTTTTCAGCTGTTCCTCAGTATGATTCATGCTCCCTATTTTGGTTTCTTGAGTGTTTGGTTGCTGTGGAATTTCCAGTAATGGTTTTCTCACACCAAGGCCTATGTATCTGCATCAGTGCATATGTTTTTATACAGATGTTCCTGCTGCTTTGGAGATAGAAAGATGTCAGATACCAATCAAGAGTCAAAGTTCGTGGCTCAGTAGGTAAGATGGAATTGATACAAATCACTCAACAAGGGCAGGCCATCAACTTTTTGCTGATAGATGATCTCTCTCTTTTTTCCACATGTACATGTACACACATGCATATACACACACAGATGCCCCTGAAGAAAGACTGAGTGTTTCAAAGGATTACAGATGTTGTAATCTACTACCTTCTGGAAGTCTCATTTTTTTCTTGGACTACAGTTTCCCCACCAGCATTATGGAAGGCTTTGGACTAGGTGGTTTCTAAGTACCCTGTGATACTGAGGGACTACTTCTTCTTGAAGTAATAAAGTGGAGAGTTGTGGACTGGAATGATCAGGGATAGTGATGGGGAGAGACATTCAGACTCAGTAGTTATACGGTAGAGGTGGATATCTGTAATTTAAGTGGTTCCCTAAATGATCTCGTGCAACCAGCTGATGGGAAACCAGGCATAACTGGTTCCTTTTCTTGAACAGCCCTATATTTGCCCAATTCTTCACTTAAAATGCATTCATATGCACGTAAAGAACTCCTTGGGCCTGTGATCAAATACAGATCCAGGGACAGTGATCTGGGCTTCTCTCTCATGGGAAAAACAAAACAAACAGGGCCATTCTTCTTTTGTGTGTTTTCAACCTGGGTCAATGTACCTTAAATCTCTAAGGTTGAACCTAAAGCTAAATAATTCCAGGGCCCAAGCTCTTTGCCCAGATTATACCATCTTCCCCTCCAACTAAATTTCTGCTTGTCTTTCACTGCATCTAACAGATTCAACCTTCTTTTTTTAATTATTTTTTAATTTTTTATAAACATATATTTTTATCCCCAGGGGTACGGGTCTGTGAATCACCAGGTTTACACAGTTCACAGCACTCACCATAGCACATACCCGCCCCAATGTCCATAACCCCAACCCCCTTCTCCCAACCCACCTCTCCCCAGCAACCCTCAGTTTGTTTTGTGAGCTTGAGAGTCACTAATGGTTTGTCTCCCTCCCAATCCAATCTTGTTTCATTCATTCTTCTCCTACCCCCTAAACTCCCCATGTTGCATCTCCAATTCCTCATATCAAGGAGATCATATGATAGTTGTCTTTCTCCGATTGACTTATTTTGCTAAGCATGATACCCTCTGGTTCGATCCACGTTGTGGCAAATGGCAAGATTTCCTTTCTTTTGATGGATGTATAGTATTCTATTGTGAATATATACCACTTCTTCTTTATCCATTCATCTGTTGATGGACATCTAGGTTCTTTCCATAGTTTGGCTATTGTAGACATTGCTGCTATAAACATTTGGGTGCACATGCCCCTCCGGATCACTACATTTGTATCTTTAGGGTAAATACCCAGTAGTGCAATTGCTGGGTCATAGGATAGTTCTAAATATTTCACATTTTGAGGAACCTCCATGCTATTTTCCAGAGTGGTTGCACCAGCTTGCATTCCCACCAACAGTGTAGGAGGGTTCCCCTTTATCTGCACCCTCGCCAGCATCTGTCATTTCCTGACTTGTTAATTTTAGCCATTCTGACTGGTGTGAGGTGATATCTCATTGTGGTTTTGATTTGTATTTCCCTGACGCCGAGTGATATGGAGCACTTTTTCATGTGTCTGTTGACCATTTGGATGTCTTCTTTGCAGAAATGTCTGTTCATGTCCTCTGCCCATTTCTTGATTGGATTATTTGTTCTTTGTGTGTTGAGTTTGATAAGTTCTTTATAAATTTTGGACACTAGCCCTTTATCTGATAGGTTATTTGTAAATATCTTCTCCAATTCTGTCAGTTGTCTTTTGGTTTTGTTAAGTGTTTCCTTTGCTGTGCAAAAGCTTTTGATCTTGATGAAATGCCAATAGTTCATTTTTGCCCTTGCTTCCCTTGCCTTTGGCAATGTTCCTAGGAAGATGTTGCTGCGGCTGAGGTCGAAAAGGTTGCTGCCTGTGTTCTCCTCAAGGATTTTGATGGATTCCGTTCTCACATTGAGGTCCTTCATCCATTTTGAGTCTATTTTCGTGTGTGCTGTAAGGAAATGGTCCAATTTCATTTTTTGCATGTGGCTGTCCAATTTTCCCAACACCATTTATTGAAGAGGCTGTCTTTTTTCCATTGGACATTCTTTCCTGCTTTGTCGAAGGTTGAATCTGTTAGATGCAGTGAAAGAAAAGCAGAAATTTAGTTGGAGGGGAGGATGGTATAATTGATCAGGAAGGAATTCTGTACTTTGTCAAATGCTTTTTCAGCATCTATCGAGAGTATCATATGGTTCTTGTTCTTTCTTTTATTAATGTGTTGTATCACATTGACTGATTTGCGGATGTTGAACCAACCTTGCAGCCCTGGAATAAATCCCACTTGGTCGTGGTGAATAATCCTTTTAATGTACTGTTGAATCCTATTGGCTAGTATTTTGTTGAGTATTTTCGCATCTGTGTTCATCAAGGATATCGGTCTATAGCTCTCTTTTTTGGTGGGATCCTTGTCTGGTTTTGGGATCAAGGTGATGCTGGCCTCATAAAATGAGTTTGTAAGTTTTCTTTCCATTTCTATATTTTGGAACAGTTTCAGGAGAATAGGAATTAGTTCTTCTTTAAATGTTTGGTTGAATTCACCCAGGAAGCCGTCTGGTCCTGGGCTTTTCTTTGAAACTTTTGATGACTGTTTCAATCTCCTTACTGGTTATGGGTCTGTTCAGGCTTTGTATTTCTTCCTGGTTCAGTTGTGGTAGTTTATATGTCTCTAGGAATGCATCCATTTCTTCCATATTGTCAAATCTGTTGGCGTAGAGTTGCTCATAGTATGTTCTTATAATAGTTTGTATTTCTTTGGTGTTAGTTGTGATCTCTCCTCTTTCATTCATGATTTTATTTATTTGGGTCCGTTCTCTTTTTTTTTTTTTTTTTTTGATAGTCTGGCCAGGGGTTTATCAATTTTATTAATTCTTTCAAAGAACCGGCTCCTAGTTTCGTTGATTTGTTTTATTGTTTTTTTGGTTTCTATTTCATTGATTTCTGCTCTGATCTTTATGATTTCTCTTCTCCTCTTGGGCTTAGGGTTTCTTTCTTGTTCTTTCTCCAGCTCCTTTAGGTGTAGGGTTAGATTGTGTACCTGAGACTTTTCTTGTCTTGAGAAAGGCTTGAACCGCTAGATATTTTCCTCTCAGGACTGCCTTGTTGTGTGCCACAGATTTTGAACCGTTGTGTTTTCATTATCATTTGTTTCCATGAATTTTTTCAATTCTTTAATTTCCTGGTTGATACATTCCTTTTTTAGAAGGATGCTGTTTAGTCTCCATGTATTTGGATTCTTTCCAAATTTCCTCTTGTGATTGAGTTCTAGCTTCAGTGCATTGTGGTCTGAAAATATGCAGGGAATGATCCCAATCTTTGATACCGATTGAGTCCTGATTTAGGACCGAGGATGTGATCTATTCTGGAGAATGTTCCATGTGCACTAGAGAAGAATGTGTATTCTGTTGCTTTGGGATTAAATGTTCTGAATATATCTGTGATGTCCATCTGGTCCAGTGTGTCATTTAAGGCCTTTATTTCCTTGTTGGTCTTTTGCTTGGATGATCTGTCCATTTCAGTGAGGGGAGTGTTAAAGTCCCCTACTATTATTGTATTATTGTTGATGTGTTTCTTTGATTTTTTTATTAATTGATTTATATAGTTGGCTGCTCCCATGTTAGGGGCATAGATATTTAAAATCGTTAGATCTTCTTGTTGGAAAGATCCTTGACTATGATATAGTGTCCTTCCTCATCTCTTATTATAGTCTTTGGCTTAAAATCTAATTGATCTGATATAAGGATTGCCCCTCCTGCTTTCTTCTGATGTTCATTAGCATGGTAAATTCTTTCCCACCCCCTCACTTTAAATCTGGAGGCGTCTTCGAGTTTAAAATGAGTTTCTTGTAGGCAACATATAGATGGGTTTTGTTTTTTATCCATTCTTATACCCTGTGTCTTTTGATTGGGGCATTTAGCCCATTAACATTCAAGGTATCTATTGAGAGATATGAATTTAGTGCCATTGTATTGCCTTTAAGTGACTGTTACTGTATATTGTCTCTGTTCCTTTCTGATCTACTACTTTTAGGCTCTCTCTTTGTTTAGAGGACCCCTTTCAATATTTCCTCTAGAGCTGGTTTGGTGTTTGCAAATTTGTTCAGTTTTTGTTTGTCCTGGAAGCTTTTTATCTCTCCTTCTATTTTCAATGATATCCTAGCTGGGTATAGTATTCTTGGCTGCATGTTTTTCTCGGTTAGTGCTCTGAATATATCATGCCAGCTCTTTCTGGCTTGCCAGGTCTCTCTGGCTAAGTCTGCTGCCAATCTAATATATTTACCATTGTATGTTACAGACTTCTTTTCCCAGGCTGCTTTCAGGATTTTCACTTTGTCACTAAGCATTGTAAATTTTACTATTAGGTGACAGGGTGTGGACCTATTCTTATTGATTTTTTTAAGATTTTATTTATTAATTGGACAGACAGAGATCACAAGAAGGCAGAGAAGCAGGCAGAGAGAGAGAGGAGGAAGCAGGCTCCCTGCTGAGCAGAGGGCCGATGCGGGGCTTGATCCCAGGACCCTGGAATCATGACCTGAGCCAAAGACACAGGTTGGCACTGAGCCACCAAGGCGCCCCTTCTCATTGATTTTGAGATGGGCTCTCTGTACCTCCTGGTTTTTGATGCTTGTTCCCTTTGCCATATTAGGGTAATTCTCTACAATAATTCTCTCCAATATACCTTCTGCTCCCCTCTCTATTTCTTCTTCTTCTGGAATCCCAATTATCCTAATGTTGTTTCGTCTTATGGTGTCCTTATCTCTCGAATTCTCCCCTCGTGGTCCAGCATTTGTTTGTCCCTCTTTTGCTCAGCTTTTTTATTCTCTGTCATTTGGTCTTCTATATTGCTAATTCTTTCTTCTGCCTCATTTATCCTAGCAGTGAGAGCCTCCATTTTTTTTGCACCTCATTAATAACTTTTTTTTAATTTCAACTTGATTAGATTTTAGTTCTTTTATTTCTCCAGAAAGGACTTTTATATCTCCCGAGAGAGTTTCACTAATATCTTCCATGCATTTTTTGAGCCCAGCCAGAACCTTGAGAAGTGTCATTCTGAACTCTTTATCTGACATATTACCAATGTCTGTATTGACTAGGTTCCTAGCCTTTGGTACTGCCTCTTGTTCTTTTTTGTGTGTGTGGTTAATTTTTCCGCCTTGTCATTTTGTCCAAATAAGAGTATATGAAGGAGCAAGCAAAATACTAAAAGGGTGGAAAGAACCCCAGGAAAATATGCTTTAACCAAATCAGAAGAGATCCCAAATAGTGAGGTGGAGAAAGAGGGTAAAAAGAGGTTCAGAAAGAAAAACGAAAAGAAAAGAAAAGAAACAATTAAGCAAAGAAAACGAATAAAGAAAAAATATAAAAAAGAAAAAAAAATATATATATATATATTAGATAAACTAGTTAAAAAAAGTTAAAAAAGAAAAGGGTAAATTTTTAAAAATTTAGAAGAAGAGAAAAAAAATTGAAAAAGAAGAAAAAATTAAGTTAACTGCAAGACTACAGAATCATGGGGAGAAAGCCAAGAATTCCGTGCTTTGCTTTCTCCTCTTCTGGAATTCTGCTGCTCTCCTTGGTATTGAACCTGCACTCCTTGGTAGGTGAACTTGGTCCTGATTGGATTTCTTGTTGATCTTCTGGGGGAGGGGCCTGTTGTAGTGATTCTAAAGTGTCTTTGCCCCAGGCGGAATTGCATCGCCGGGCTGATTCATCTGCTCGGGTTTGCTTTCGGGAGCTTTTGTCCCTTGAGTACTTTCCGTAGAGTTCTGGAGGGCAGGAATGAAAATGGCGACCTCCTGGTCTCTGGGCCAGAGGGGCCAAGAGCCCGGGGCCCCTCTCCTCAGTGCGCCCTCAGAGAACAGCGCCCAATTACTCCCGTGTCCCTGGCCTCTGGCCACCCTCTGAGCTCACTGAGCCTGCGACTGGTTCAAGGTAACCCCGAGCTGAGAGCTCACTCCTCAGCTCTGTCTCTGTGGCCGGCTTCCCCGTTCTAATACCTGTAATCTCTGTGACTCTCAGATACCCCCAATCCTTCTGTGACTCTGCGGGACCTGAGGCCACGCTGACTCCGTGTGGGCTTCACCCCAGCTTAGCCTCCGCAGTGATGTCCCTCAATGGAACAGACCCTTAAAAGTCCCGATTTTGTGCTCCATTGCTCTGCCACTTGCCGGGAGCCGCCCCCCCCCCACCCGGGGTCTATCTTCCCATTGCTTTGAATTCACTTCTCCGCCAGTCCTACCTTTTATAAAGTGGTTGATTTTCTGTTTCTAGCATTCCTGTTCTTCTTCTCTTTGATCTCCCGTTGGATTTGTAGGTGTTTGCAATCTTTAGATAAGCTATCTAGCTCATCTCCTGCTAGCTGAAGTAGTCTCAGCCTGCTACTTCTCCGCCATCTTGACTCCTCTCCTCAACCTTCTTTTTGAAGAAATCTAACTAGGCTTACCTGCAAGATACTTTCTTTGTTTATTCTGTCAACTCCTATAACACTTTTAGGCTAGACCATATCATTTACTACTAATAAGCTGCTGTCATTTTTGCTTGGTGTGTGTGTGTGTGCACGCACATGTGTGTGTGTGTGAGAGAGAGAGAGAATAAGAAAGAGTCAGAGAGGCATAGAAAACTGTAGAAACACTCAGGGCAATGGGATGTATCTTTTCCCCCTATCCACAGTGTGATTCTCTGATCTGAACAATGAGTGGTAAACCATGAATAGAATGATACTTCTTTAGACAGAGGGTCAAGAAAGTTCTTTCTGAGGAGGTGATGTGTACAGAGAGACCTAAATGAAGTGCAGAAACAAGGCACATGCATGGCCTTCTGTGGGGCATTACTCCCAACACACAAGTCTAAGAATATCCACTTGGGCTGAAAGGTCATTTTTCTTTAGCTCTTGTGCTCAAGATTAAGGATTTTGAACAATTTGTGTTTGGTGGAACCTACTCAGAGATACCTTAGGATCTTAAAGCCCACTTCATCCAGAGCAAGTCTGCTTGGAATTGCTTTAAGTGCTTATGTTCTGATGGAAAGTGTTATTTGAACATAGTGAGGTGTTTTGGTTGCTTTTTTTTTTGTAGTTTCAAGATTTTATTTAAATTCCAATTAGTTAAAAGACGAGTTGAGATAGAGGAGGAGTAGAGGAACCCTAGGCTTGCCTCATTCCTCAAATACAGCTAGATAAATGTAAAATCATTCTTAAATCCAAGAATTTATCTGAAGACTTAGAAAATAAAACTGTACATCTGCAGGTATAAAAATGGCCATATAATAGAAAGTAGGAGCTGTGGAGAGTCGATGTGAGTTAGAAAAGATTTCTGAGTGCTGCACAAGAGAGGGAGCCCTGATCACAGGGGGAACACCACACACACACACACACACACACACACACACAATTTCTTAAAGATTTTTTATTTATTTGACAACATGTATCCTCCATAATACCCATCACCCAGCTATCCCATCCATCCACCCCTATCCCTTCTGAAACCTTCAGTTTGTTTCATAGAGTCCAGAGTCTCTCATGGTTTGTCTCCCTCTCTGATTTCTTCCCCTTCAGTTTTCCCTCACTTCCTCAATTGTCCTCTATGTTATTCCTTATGTTCCACATATGAGTAAAACCATATGATAATTGTCTTTCTTAGAGGGAGAGAAAGGGGGAGATAGAGAGAAAGAGAGAGAAAGAAATAAACTGTGAACTAAGTGCACAGGGATTGCACAAGAAAGACTTCCCAAAACCATTGACTGGATAAAGGAGAGGGGCTGACTACTGCAAGTTTTTTAAGTGCTGGAGATCTAAGTCTGAAGATTTAGAAGTCCACACAATAGCCAGGTCATACCTCATGAGCTTAGTAGTGCTCCAATGGGTAAGGAGGGTGGAGGCTGAGGAGTGAACATTGTGGTCTGAGGATCCCCTGGGTTGCACAGAAAGAAACAGTTCTTGTGGAGTGCATTTAGGAGTGGTGGCACAGCCCCTGCAGGGACAAAAGTGATGGAAGGTGCCAACATGCTGCTCTGTTCTTTATCATAGGAAGAGAGACACCTGCAAAAGGCAGCAAACCTCAGTGCTGGTGTTGTGCTGCATTTTATCATAAACTTTAAACTATCCAGGAGGAGTTAAGATGGTAGAGAAGTAGGGAGCCCTAAGTTTGTCTCTTCCCATGTATACAGTTAGATAGTTATGAAATCATTCTGAAAACCTGAGAAATCAATGAGATATCTGAGAAAAATAATGCTGCAAGTCTACAGGTAGAAAAGCAACCACTTTTTGGAAGGTAGGAGGTACAAAGACTTGAATGCAAGGTGATATAGCTGAGGATATGTCAGAGGGGAGTAAGCCTGCTTAAGGAGGTTACTGCAAAGTATTATAAGCAGAGTAATGAAAAATCAGAACTTTTAGAGGTCTACTACAGTGGGGAATGTCCCTGGCTTAAATGTACTTAGGTGGTGAAGTGGGGGCAGAATCCCAGGTGGGATGGTTGTGGTCTCAGGATCCTCAGGGCCATAAGAAGGATGGGAAGTGCCTGGGTGAAGCAGTGTTCCTAGGAATAGGAGCAGGAAAGCCAGCTGAAGACAGGGAGTCTGGGGGCTGGCTTTCTGATCTATGTTATGGTAAACTGCAAACAACCCTGCATGGTCAATGCAACTTCTTTCCTGGGAGTGGTCCAGCAGAAGTCAAAAGCATGGCAAGAACCCCCCATCCCCTAGGAGGAACAGCACAGGTCCACACTGCAGGAATCTATAAAATTTGGAGTATTGGAACTCAGTTGTGTGCCTGAGATTTTAAAAATGCTCACCTACAGCCTGGGTGAACAGAGTTTGGACAGAAACCAGGGAAACAAGAGTAATTGATTGTTTTTCTGTGAGGGCTCACTGAGGAGTGGGGGGCACAAACTTACAATGCAGGAGCTAGAAAGTGGGGATCAGCCATATTCATCCCACCCAAATGTGCTGAAAGTCTTCAGGGAGCAAAACACCACATAGTTGAGTCCAGAACCGCTTACACTGAGCTTGCCCCTGTGCAAGGGAGGCACACTTACAATAGTGCAAATCCATATAAGAATTGGCACAACAGGCTGCTCTCACAGACCAGCACAAATAGCTGGCTCACACCAAGTTTATAGATTGTAGAAGGCACAAAGCTTTAGCTTTTGTGATAAACAGTATACTGCATTCTTTGTATTTTTATTCTTTAGTTGTTTAGTATTATTTTTTCAACATTTTCATATTTTTCAATTCTTTTAAAAATATTTTTAATTTTTTATATATGTCATACATATGTATTTTTATTTTCTCTCATTTTATTTTATTTTAATTTGTTAATGGTTTTTCATTCTTATTTTGGGAACTAGTTTCATTTAACAAACAAATCAAAACACAGCTAGGATTTAACTTTCTGTTTTGCTTTTTTTTTTTTTTCCCTTAATGCTTTCATTGCTGTTGTTGTTTCTTTTTTTTTCTTTGTTTTCCTGGAAAAAATGACTAGATAGAGGAAATCATCTCAAAAGAAAAATCAGGAGGTAGTACTCCTTGTGAGGGATTTAATCAATATGGATATAAGTAAGGCGATGGAACTAGAATTTAAAACAACAATTATAAAGATAATAGCTGGGGCTTGAAAAAACATAGAAATATTATACAATCTCTTATTGCAGAAATATGAGCAATAATTTAATCATCCCCAAATTAAAAATGCTATAACTGAGATGCAGTCCATGTGAAGGTCATAAAAATGAGGGTGAACAAAGGAGAAAAGAGGATAAGTGATACAGAAGCTAAAATGATGGAAAATAAGGAAGCTGAAAAGAAGAGAGGAAGATACTATTAACTCACACAAAAGGAGACTTACAGAACTTAGGGACACCATAAAGTGAAATAATATTTGGATAATAGGGGTCCTAGAAAATGAAGAGTGGAAGAGAGGGAAAGTAGGGTTATATGAAAAAAAAGGTGCAGAGAACTTCCATAATCTGAGGAAATGAATAGGCATTCAAGTCTTGGAGACACAGAGAATCCCCTTTAAAATCAATAAAAATAGGTCTACAACCCAACATATTATAATGATGCTTGCAAATTTCAAAAATAGAAAGAAAATACTGAAAGTAGCTCAGGACAAAGGGTTATTACCCTACAAGGACAGACATATGAGGCTAAGAGCAGACATGTCCACAGAGACCTGGCAGGCCAGAAAGGACTGGAATGATACTTTCAATATATTAAATGAGGAAAATATGCAACTAGGGATACTTTATCCAGCAAGGTTCTTATTCAGAATAGAAGGAAAGATAAACACTTACCAGGACAAACAAAAATGAAAAGAATTTGTGTACATTAATTCAGCCCTGCAGGAAATATTCAAGGGGATCATTTCAGAGAGAGAGAGACCAAAAGTAACAAAGACCAGAAATAGGGAGAGACAATCTACATGAACAGGTAATAGGATGGCACCAATTTCATATTTTCAACATTTTCTCTTAATATAAGTGGACCAAATCAACAAAAAGTACATAGAGTATCAGAATTCATAAAAATAAGCCAAGACCCATCAATATGCTGATTACAAGAGACTCGTTTTAAATGTAAAGACACCTTCAGATTGAAAGTGAGGAGATGGAGAAACATTTATCATGCTAATAGACATCAAAAGAAACCTAGACTAGCCACACTTAAATATGAAAAACCATATTTTAAACTAAAGACTGTAATAAGTGTTGAGGAAGGACTCTATATTTTAATAAAAGGATATATACAACAAGAAGACCACAATTGGAAATATTCATGCCCCTAATGTGGGAGCATCCAATTAACCAATTAAAAACAAAATTCAAGAAATTCATTGATAATAATATAATAATAGTAGGAGATTTTAACACTTCACTCACAACAAAGGATAGATCATCTAAGAAGAAAATCAACAAAAAAACAAGAGCTTCGAATGACACAGTGGACCAAATAGACTTTATAGATATATTCAGAACATTCTTACCTAAAGCAACAGAATTCACATTCTTTTTAAGTGCACATGGGACAGTCACCAGAATAGTCCACATAAAAGCTCAAAAATAGGCCTCAACAAGTACAAACAGAATGAGATCATATCATGAATATTTTCTGACCACAATGCTATGAAATTTGAAGTCAAACATAAGGGATAAAATTGTAAACACCACAAACATATGGACGTTAAACAAAATACTACAAAAAAATGAATGGGTAAACCAGGAAATTATAGAATAAATTAAAAAATACATAGAAGCAAATGAAAACATAACAGTCCAAAACCTTTGGGATGGGAGGAGGAGTCAAGATGGCGGAGAAGTAGCAGGCTGAGACTACTTCAGATAGCCGGAGATCAGCTAGATAGCTTATCTAAAGATTGCAAACACCTGAAAATCCATCCGCAGATCGAAGAGAAGAACAGCAATTCTGGAAACAGAAAAACAACCACTTTCTGAAAGGTAGGACCGGCGGAGAAGTGAATACAAAGCGAGGGAAAGATAGACACCGGGGGGAGGGGCCGGCTCCCGTCAAGCGGTGGAGCAATGGTGCACAAAATCAGGACTTTTAAAAGTCTGTTCCGCTGAGGGACATTGCTCCAGAGGCTAAACCGGGGCGAAGCCCAGGCGGGGTCAGCGTGGCCTCAGGTCCCACAGGGTCACAGAAGGATTCGGGGTGTCTGAGTGTCGCAGAGCTTGCGGTATTGGAACGGGAAAAGTGGCTACAGAGACAGAGCCGACAGTAAGCTCACAGCTCGGTGTTAAATTGAACCGGTCGCAGGCTCGGTGAGCTCGGAGCACGGCCGGAGGTCAGGCAGATGGGAGTAACTGGGCGCTGTTCTCTGAGGGCGCACTGACGAGTGGGGCCCTGGGCTCTTGGCTCCTCCGGGCTGGAGGCCAGGAGGCCGCCATTTGTATTCCCGTCCTCCGGAACTCTATGGAAAGCGCTTAGGGAACAAAAGCTCCTGAAAGCAAACGCGAGCGGATTACTCACCCTGGCTCCTGCTAAGGGCGATGCAATTCCGCCTGGGGCAAAGACACTTGAGAATCACTACAACGGACCCCTCCCCCAGAAGATCAACAAGAAATCCAGCCAAGACCAAGTTCACCTACCAAGGAGTGCGGTTTCAATACCAAGGAGAGCAGCAGAATTCCAGAGGAGGAGAAAGCAAAGCAAGTAACTCATGGCTTTTTCCCTGTGATTTTTTTTTTAGTCTTGCAGTTAATTTAATTTTTTTCTTTTTCATTTTTTGTTTTTTTTCTCGCCTTCTGGTAAAATTTTTTTTTAACTTTTACCTTTTTCTTTTTTAACGTTTTTTAACCAGTTATCTAATATATATATATTTTCTTTTTTATATTTTTCTTATTTGTTTTCTTTTTTTTAAATTCTTTTCTTTTTTTTTCTTTTTTCTTCTTTTTTTTCGTTCTTCCTTTTTGAACCTCTTTTTATCCCCTTTCTCCCCCCTAACGATTTGGGATCTCTTCTAATTTGGTTAAAGCATATTTTCCTGGGGTTGTTGCCACCCTTTTAGTATTTTACTTGCTCCTTCATATACTCTTATCTGGACAAAATGACAAGAAGGAAAAATTCAACACAGAAAAAAGAACAAGAGGCAGTACCGAAGGCTAGGGACCTAATCAATACAGACATTGGTAATATGTCAGACCTAGAGTTCAGAATGACAATTCTCCAGGTTCTAGCCGGGCTTGAAAAAGGCATGGAAGAGATTAGAGAAACCCTCTTGAGAGATATAAAAACCCTTTCTGGAGAAATAAAAGAATTAAATCTAACCAAGTTGAAATAAAAAAAGCTATTAATGAGGTGCAATCAAAAATGGAGGCTCTCCATCAAAAGAAATGAAATCTTGCCATTTGCGACAACATGGATGGAACTAGAGCGTATCATGCTTAGCGAAATAAGTCAAGCGGAGAAAGACAACTATCATATGATCTCCCTGATATGAGGAAGTGGTGATGCAACATGGGGGCTTAAGTGGGTACGAGAAGAATAAATGAAAGAAGATGGGATTGGGAAGGAGACAAACCATAAGTGACTCAATCTCACAAAACAAACTGAGGGTTGCTGGGGGGAGGGGGTTTGGGAGAAGGGGGTGGTATTATGGACATTGGGGAGGGTATGTGTTTTGGTGAGTGCTGTGAAGTGTGTAAACCTGGTGATTCACAGACCTGTACCCCTGGGGATAAAAATATATGTTTATAAAAAATAAAAAATTATATTAAAAACAAAACAAAACAAAAATAAATAAATAAATAAATAAATATAAAAAAAATGGAGGCTCTCACTGCTCGGATAAATGAGGCAGAAGAAAGAAGTAGTGATATAGAAGACCAAATGACAGAGAATAAAGAAGCTGAGCAAAAGAGGGACAAACAGCTACTGGACCACGAGGGGAGAATTCGAGAGATAAGTGACACCATAAGATGAAACAACATTAGAATAATTGGGATTCCAGAAGAAGAAGAAAGAGAGAGGGGAGCAGAAGGTATACTGGAGAGAATTATTGGGGATAATTTCCCCAATATGGCAAAGGAACGAGCATCAAAATTCAGGAGGTTCAGAGAATGCCCCTCAAAATCAATAAGAATAGGCCCACACCCCGTCACCTAATAGTAAAATTTATAAGACTCAGTGAAAAAGAGAAAATCCTGAAAGCAGCCCGGACAAAGAAGTCTGTAACATACAATGGTAAAAATATTAGATTGGCAGCTGACTTATCCACAGAGACCTGGCAGGCCAGAAAGAGCTGGCATGATATTTTCAGAGCACTAAATGAGAAAAACATGCAGCCAAGAATACTATATCCAGCTAGGCTATCATTGAAAATAGAAGGAGAGATTAAAAGCTTCCAGGACAAACAAAAACTGAAAGAATTTGCAAATACCAAACCAGCTCTACAGGAAATATTGAAAGGGGTCCTCTATGCAAAGAGAGAGCCTACAAGTGGTAGATCAGAAAGGAACAGAGACCATATACAGTAACAGTCACCTTACAGGCAAGACAATGGCACTAAATTCATATCTCTCAATAGTTACCCTGAATGTGAATGGGCTAAATGCCCCTGTCAAAAGACACAGGGTATCAGAATGGATAAAAAACAAAACCCATCTATATGTTGCCTCCAATAAACTCATTTTTTTAAAAGATTTTATTTATTTATTTGACAGAAATCACAAGTAGATGGAGAGGCAGGCAGAGAGAGAGAGAGAGGGAAGCAGGCTCCCTGCTGAGCAGAGAGCCCAATGCGGGACTCAATCCCAGGACCCTGAGAACATGACCTGAGCCGAAGGCAGCGGCTTAACCCACTGAGCTACCCAGGCGCCCCAAGAAACTCATTTTAAGTCCGAAGACATCTCCAGATTTAAAGTGAGGGTGTGGGAAAGAATTTACCATGCTAATGGACATCAGAAGAAAGAAGGAGGGGCAATCCTTATATCAGATCAATTAGATTTTAAGCCAGAGACTATAATAAGAGATGAGGAAGGACACTATATCATACTCAAAGTATCTGTCCAACAAGAAGATTTAACAATTTTAAATATCTATGCCCCCAACGTGGGAGCAGCCAACTATATAAACCAATTAATAACAAAATCCAAGAAACACATTAACAATAATACAATAATAGTAGGGGACTTTAACACTCCCCTCACTGAAATGGACAGATCATCCAAGCAAAAGATCAGCAAAGAAATAAAGGCCTTAAACAACACACTGGACCAGATGGACATCACAGATATATTCAGAACATTTCATCCCAAAGCAACAGAATACACATTCTTCTCTAGTGCACATGGAACATTCTCCAGAATAGATCACATCCTCGGTCATAATCAGGACTCAACCAGTATCAAAAGATTGGGATAATTCCATGCATATTTTCAGACCAAAATGCCCTAAACCTAGAACTCAACCACAAAAGGACGTTTGGAAAGAACCCAAATACATGGAGACTAAATAGCATCCTTCTAAAGAATGAATGGGTCAACCGGGAAATTAAAGAATTGAAAAAAATCATGGAAACAAATGATAATGAAAATACAGCGGTTCAAAATCTGTGGGACACAACAAAGGCAGTCCTGAGAGGAAAATATATAGCGGTACAAGCCTTTCTCAAGAAACAAGAAAGGTCTCAGGGACACAACGTAACCCTACACCTAAAGGAGCTGGAGAAAGAACAAGAAAGAAACCCTAAGCCCAAGAGGAGAAGAGAAATCATAAAGATCAGAGCAGAAATCAATGAAATAGAAACCAAAAAAACAATAGAACAAATCAACGAAACTAGGAGGTGGTTCTTTGAAAGAATTAATAAAATTGATAAACCCCTGGCCTGACTTATCAAAAAGAAAAGAGAAAGGACCCAAATAAATAAAATTATGAATGAAAGAGGAGAGATCACAACTAACACCAAAGAAATATAAACTATTATACGAACATAATATGAGCAACTCTACGCCAACGAATTTGACAATCTGGACGAAATATATGCATTCCTAGAAACATATAAACTACCACAACTGAACCAGGAAGAAATACAAAGCCTGAACAGACCCATAACCAGTAAGGAGATTGAAGCAGTCATTAAAAATCTCCAAACAAACAAAAGCCCAGGGCCAGACGGCTTCCCGGGGGAATTCTACCAAACATTTAAAGAAGAACTAATTCCTATTCTCCTGAAACTATCCCAAAATATAGAAATGGAAGGAAAACTTCCAAACTGATTTTATGAGGCCAGCATCACCTTGATCCCAAAACCAGACAAGGGTCCCATCAAAAAAGAGAGCTATATACCAATATCCTTGATGAACACAGATGCGAAAATACTCAACAAAATACTAGCCAATAGGATTCAACAGTACATTAAAAGGATTATTCACCACGACCAAGTGGGATTTATTCCAGGGCTGCAAGGTTGGTTCAACATCCGCAAATCAGTCAATGTGATACAACACATCAATAAAAGAAGGAACAAGAACCATATGATACTCTCAATAGATGCTGAAAAAGCATTTGACAAAGTACAGCATCCCTTCCTGATCAAAACACTTCAAAGTGTAGGGATAGAGGGCACATACCTCAATATCATCAAAGCCATCTATGAAAAACCCACCGCAAATATCATTCTCAATGGAGAAAAACTGAAAGCTTTTCCGCTAAGGTCAGGAACACGGCAGGCATGTCCTTTATCACTACTGCTATTCAACATAATACTAGAGGTCCTAGCCTCAGCAATCAGACAACAAAAGGAAATTAAAGGCATCCAAATCGGCAAAGAAGAAGTCAAATTATCACTCTTCGCAGATGATATGATACTATATGTGGAAAACCCAAAAGACTCCACTCCAAAACTGCTAGAACTTGTACAGGAATTCAGTAAAGTGTCAAGATATAAAATCAATGCACAGAAATCAGTTGCATTTCTCTACACCAACAGCAAGACAGAAGAAAGAGAAATTAAGGAGTCAATCCCATTTACAATTGCACCCAAAACCATAAGATACCTAGGAATAAACCTAACCAAAGAGGCACAGAATCTATACTCAGAAAACTATAAAGTACTCATGAAAGAAATTGAGGAAGACACAAAGAAATGGAAAAATGTTCCATGCTCCTGGATGGGAAGAATAAATATTGTGAAAATGTCTATGCTACCTAAAGCAATCTACACATTTAATGCAATTCCTATCAAAGTACCATCCATCTTTTTCAAAGAAATGGAACAAATCATTCTAAAATTTATATGGAACCAGAAAAGACCTCGAATAGCCAAAGGGATATTAAAAAAGAAAGCCAAAGTTGGTGGCATCACAATTCCGGACTTCAAGCTCTATTACAAAGCTGTCATCATCAAGACAGCATGATAATGGCACAAAAATAGACACATAGATTAATGGAACAGAATAGAGAGCCCAGAAATAGACCCTCAACTCTACAGTCAACTAATCTTCGACAAAGCAGGAAAGAACGTCCATAGAAAAAAGACAGCCTCTTCATTAAATGGTGCTGGGAAATTGGACAGCCACATGCAGAAAAATGAAATTGGACCATTTCCTTACACCTCACACAAAAATAGACTCAAAATGGATGAAGGAGCTCAATGTGCGAAAGGAATCCATCAAAATCCTTGAGGAGAACAAAGGCAGCAACCTCTTCGACCTCAGCCGCAGCAACATCTTCCTAGGAACAACGACAAAAGCAAGGGAAGCAAGGTCAAAAATGAACTATTATGATTTCATCAAGATCAAAAGCTTTTGCACAGCAAAGGAAACAGTTAACAAAATCAAAAGACAACTGACAGAATGGGAGAAGATATCTGCAAACGACATATCATATAAAGGACTAGTGTCCAGAATCTATAAAGAACTTAGCAAACTCAACACCCAAAGAACAAATAATCCAATCAAGAAATGGGCAGAGGACATGAACATACATTTCTGCAAAGAAGCCATCCAGATGGCCAACAGTCACATGAAAAAGTGCTCCATATCACTCGGCATCAGGGAAATACAAATCAAAACCACAATGAGATATCACCTCACGCCAGTCAGAATGGCTAAAATCAACAAGTCAGGAAATGACAGATGCTGGCGAGGGTGCAGATAAAGGGGAACCCTCCTACAGTGTTGGTGGGAATGCAAGCTGGTGCAACCACTCTGGAAAACAGCATGGAGGTTCTTCAAAATGTTGAAAATAGAACTGCCCTATGACCCAGCAATTGCACTATTGGGTATTTACCCTAAAGATACAAACGTAGTGATCCAAAGGGGCACGTGCACCCGAATGTTTATAGCAGCAATGGCCACAATAGCCAAACTATGGAAAGAACCTAGATGTCCATCAACAGATGAATGGATCAAGAAGATTAGGTATATATACACAATGGAATACTATGCAGCCATCAAAAGAAATGAAATCTTGCCATTTGCGACAACATGGATGGAACTAGAGCGTATCATGCTTAGTGAAATAAATCAAGCAGAGAAAGACAACTATCCTATGATCTCCCTGATATGAGGAAGTCGTGATGCAACATCGGGGCTTAAGTGAGTAGGAGAAGAATCAATGAAACAACATGGCATTCGGAGGGAGACAAACCATAAGTGACTCTTAATCTCACAAAACAAACTGAGGGTTTCTGGGGGGAGGGGGTTTGGGAGAAGGGGGTGGGATTATGGACATTGGGGAGGGTGTGCTTTGGTGAGTGCTGTGAAGTGTGTAAACCTGGTGATTCACAGACCTGTACCCCTGGGGATAAAAATATATGTTTATAAAAAATAAAAAAGTAAAAAAAAAACACCTTTGGGATGCAGCAAAGGCAATCTTAAGAGGGAAGTATATAGCACAGTTAGGTCTTTCATCTATTTTGAGTTTATCTTTATGTATGGTGTAAGAAAATGATCCACTTTAATTCTACATGTGATGGCCCAATTTTCCCAACCTTATTTACTGAAGAGATGGTCATTTTTCCATTGAATATCCTTTCCTGTTTTGTCAAAGATTAGTTGGCCATAGAGTCGAGGGTCCATTTCAGGGCTCTCCATTCTGTCTCCTTGTTCTGTGTGTCTGTTTTTGTGCCAGTACCATACTGTCTTAATGATTATAGCTTTGCAGTATAGCTTGAAATCTCTCATTGTGATACCACCTGTTTTGGTTTTCTTTTTAAACATTTCTATGGCTATTCAGGGATTTTTCTGGCTTCATTGAAATTTTAGGATTATTTGTTCCAGTTCTGTGAAAAATGTCAATGGTATTTTGATAGGGATTGCTTCAAACATGTAGATTGTTCTGGGTAGCATAAATATTTTCACAATATTTGTTTTTCCAATCCCTGAGCATGGTTTATTTTTCCATTTTTTTGTGTCTTCCTTGATTATTTTTATGATTGTTCTGTAGTTTTTAGAGTACAGATCCTTTTCCTCTTTGGTTATGTTTATTCTTCGATATCTTGTGGTTTTTGGTGCAATTGTAAATGGGATTATTTCCTTAATTTCTCTTTTTTAATGCCTCATTGTTATTGTATAGAAATGCAACTGATATCTGTGCTTTGATTTTATACCCTGGCAGCAAACAGTTTGACTAGGCCATAGTAACTTCTTGTTAAACACATCTCCAAAGGCAATGGAAAGCAAAACAAAAATGAAGTATTGGAACTTCATCAAGAAAAAAGCTTTTGCACAGCAAAGGAAATTGTCAACAAAATAAAAGTAGATTTACAGAATGGGAGAATATAATTCCAATAACTTATCAGATAAGGGGATAGTAGCAAACAGCTATGAAGTGCTTATCAAACTCAAAACACAGGAAACAAACAAACAAAAAATCCAGTAAAGAAATGTGAAGAAGGAATAGATAGATATTTCTCCAAAAAAGACATAGAAATGGCCAAGAACTACTGGGTATTTAACCCAAAGATACAGAGGTAGTGAGAAGAAGGGCCATCTCTTCCCCAATGTTAATAGCAGCAATGGCCACAGTTGCCAAACTGTGGAAAGAGCCAAGATGCCCTTCATCAGATGAATGGATAAAGAAAATATGCTCCATATATACAGTGGAATATTACACCTCCATCAGAAAGGATGGATTCCCAAGTTTTATTTCAACATGGACCAGACTGGAGGAGATTATGCTGAGTGAAATAAGTCAAGCAGAGAGAGTCAATGATCATATGGTTTCACTTACTTGTGGAGCATAAGGAATAATATGGAGGACATTGGAAGATGGCGAGAAGTGAGTTGGGTAAAATCAGACAGGGTGATGAACCATGAGAGACTGTGGATTTTGAGAAACAAATTGATGGTTTTGGAGGGGAGGGAAATGGGGGGTTGGGTGAGTCTGGTGGTGGGTATTAAGGAGGGCACGTATTGCATGGCGCACTGGGTGTGGTGCAGAAACAGTGAATCTTGGAACACTGAAAAAATAAAATTAATTTAAAAAAAGAAAGAAGTGGTCAACAGACACATGAAAAAATTCTCACCACCACTTGGCATCAGTGAAATACAAATCAAAACCACCATAAGGAAGTGGCTGGGTGGCTCAGTTGGTTAAGCATCTGCCTTCAGCTCAAGTTATGATCCCAGGGTCCTGGGATCAAGATCTCCGTGCTTCTCCCTTTTTCTTGTCACTCTCCCCTGTTTGTGCTCACTCTCTCTCACTCTCTCTCTCTCAAATAAATAAATGAAATCATTTTAAAAAAACACAATGAAATACTAAATTACACTTGTCAATGAAAAAAAAATACCTCACAAGTTAGAAAACAACAGATGTTTTCAAGGATGTGGAGAATGGGGAATTCCTCTTACACTGTTAGTGTGAATGCCCACTGGGACAGACACTCTGGAAAATAGTATGGAAGTTCTCAAAAAGTTAAAAATAGTACCACCTGGGACACCTGGGTGGCTCAGTCAGTTAAGCATCTGCCTTTGGCTCGGGTCATGATCCCAGGGTCCTGGGATTGAGCCCCACATCTGGCTCCCTGCTCAGTAAGGAGCCTCCTTTTCCTTCAGCCTGCCACTCCCCCTGCTTTTACTCTCATGTTCTACCTTTTTGTCCTTCTCTAATTAAAAAAATAAAGCTACTCTATGTCCCATCAATTGTACTACTAGGTTTTTATCCAAAGGATTAAATATAGTAATTCCAAGGAGCACAGGAGCACCAATATTTATAGCAGCACAGTCCACAACAGCCAAACTATCAAGAGTCCAGATGTCCTTGGAGAGGTGAATGGATAAAGAACAGGTGGTATATATACACAAAACAGGTGAACATAGGGAATAGGATGGATGAAGAAAATAAGATAACAACATAGATGGAAACAAGCCATAAGAAGCTCTTAACTGTAGGAAACAAACTGAGGGTTGCTGTTGGGATGATCAGTGGAGGATGGGCTAATTGGGTGATGGGCATTAATGTGGGTACCTGACATAATGAGCACTGGCTGTTAGATGCAACTGATGAATCACTAAATTCTACCCCTGAAACTAATAATACAGTGCATGTTAACTAAATTGAATATTTTTAAATTTTTTTCCCTGTGTACTTCTTTTTTAATTAACATATAATGTATTTTTTGTTTCAGGGGTACAGGTTTGTGAATCTTCAGTCTTACCCAGTTCATAGCACTCACCATAGCACATACACTCACCAATGTCCATTACCTAGCCAGCCTATCCATCCATCCTTCCCTCCAGCAACTGTCATATTGTTTGACATTGTTAAATATTTCTATGCTGCCCAGAGCAATATGCACTTTCAATGTCATCCCAATCAAAATACCAATGGAATTTTTCAAAATCCTGGAACAAACAATCCTAAAATTTGTATGGAGCCAGAAAAGAACTCAATCACGAAGGAAATGTTGAAAAAGAAAAACAAAGCTGGGAGCTTCATGTTGCATGATTTCAAGCTAGATTACAAAGTTCTATATTTGTATATTTTCTTTTTTAATTAACATATAATGTGCTATTTGCTTCAGGGGTACAGGTCTGTGAATCATCAGTCTTACACAATTCACAGCATTCACCATAGCATATACCCTCCCTATTGTCCATAACCCAAACACCCTATCCCTCCCCCACACCCCCCAGTAACCCTCAGTTTGTTTCCTGTGATTAAGAGTTTCTTATGGTTTGTCTTCCACCCTGTTCCCATTCTTGTTTCATTTACCTCCCTTCCCCCCACAAACCCCTGCCATGCCTCTCGAATTCCTCATATCAGAGAGATTATATGATAATTGCTTTTCTCTGATTGACTTATTTTGCTTAGCATAATATCCTCTGGTTCCATCCATGTCATTGCAAATGGCAAGATTTCTTTTTTTTTTTTTTAATGGCTGCATAGTATTGCATCTTCTTTATCCAATCATCTGTTCATGGACATCTAGGTTCTTTCCATAGCTTTGCTATTGTGGACATTGCTTCTATAATATTCAGGTGCACATGCCCCTTCAGATCACTACATTTGTATCTTTAGGGTAAATACCCAGTAGTGGGATTGCTAGGTCATAGGGTAGCTCTATTTTAAACTTTTTGAGGAACCTCCATACTGTTTTACAGAATGGCTGGACAAACTTGCATCCCTACCAACAATGTAGGTGGGTTCCCCTTTCTCCACATCTTTGCCAAAACCTGTCCTTTCCTGACTGGTTAATTTTAGCCATTCTGACTGGTGTGAGGTGGTAATTTATCGTGATTTTGATTTATATTTCCCTGATGCCAAGTGATTTTGAACACTTTTTCATGTGTCTGCTGGCCATTCGGATGTCTTTTTTGCAGAAATGTCCATTTATGTCTTCCGCCAGTTTCTTGATTGGATTATTAGATCTTTGGGTGTTGAATTTGATAAGTTCTTTATAGATTTGGGGTACTAGCCTTTTATCTGATGTCACTTGAAATATCTTTTCTCATTCTGTCAGTTGTCTTTTGGTTTTGTTGACTGTTTTCTTTGCTGTGCAAAAGATTTTATCTTGATGAAGTCCTAATAGTTCATTTTTACCTTTGCTTCCTTTGCCTTTGGTGATGTTTCTAGGAAGAAGTGGCTGTGGCTGAGGTCAAAGAGGTGGCTGCCTGTGGTCTCCTCAAAGATTTTGATGGATTCCTGTCTCACACTGAGGTCTTTAATCCAAACAATTTAGTTTAGAATTTAAATTAAAAACAAAAACAAAAACAAACTCTGAGCCCCTGCACAGTTGTGCTACTGCTTTTCTGGGACAAACAGGCACAAGCCACAATGCAATGAGACCCTTCCCCTGAGGATTAGTGTAAGTCTGTGTTGCATGGGTTTGTGCAGCATGGATACCTACAATTTGGAGTTTTGAAACCCAGTTGCACATCTGAGATTAAACACAGAAGTACTTGTTTCCTGGCAGGCAGACATTTTGGACAGAAGCAGGGTGAAGACAGATATCTGATGGAAGCCAGGACACAGAGGAGAGGATGTTTGTTCTTCTGTGATGGTTTTCTGAAGATTGAGAGGCAAAAACTCCCCCTCCAGGGAAGAGAGAGCTGGACAACACCATTTTCCCTCCTTTGCATCAGCACTGATGGAATTCAGTGAGCAACACTATGCCCCTAGTGTAGGCTGGAGTGACATAACCAAACCCCACTGGGATCTACAGTTGCATATCCACTAAGGCAATTCCACCTGACAATCAGAGCACCAGACCCATTTCCCCAGAAGACCAGCACAAACCCTTCAAATGTATCAAGTCTACCAATCATAGAGAGATGCAAGGCTTCAGCTTCAGGGGTAATAGGATCTACCTTCTTTTAAATTTTTTTTATTATTATCATCAATTAGCCAACATATATTATGTACTGTTCAATGATTCATCAGTTGTGTATAACACCCAGTGCTCATCACAACAGGTGCCCTCCTTAATACCAATCACCCATACACCTTCCAGTCCCCACCATCCCTTCAGCAACCCCCAGTTTGTTTCCCAGAGTCCAGAGTCTCTCATGGTATTTCTCCCTATCTAATTTCTTTACATTATGTTTTCCCTCCTTTCCCCCTGTGGTCCTCCATGTTATTTCTATGTTCTACATATTCCTATGTTTTACAACATTGTCTTTCTCTGCTTCACTTTTTCACTTTGTGTAAATACCTCCAGTTCCATCAATGTTGAAGAAAATGGTAGGTATTCATCCTTTCTGATGAATGTGTAGTATCCCATTGTGTATACAGACAACTCCTTTATCCACTCACCTGTTGAAGAACATCTTTGCTCCTTCCACAGTTTGGCTATTGTGGACATTGCTGCTATGAACACTGGTGTGTATGTAGCCCTTTTTTCACTACATCTGTACCTTTGGGGTAAATACCTAATAGTGTAATTGTTGGGTCATAAGGTAGCTCTATTTTTCACTTCTTATGCACTGGGTGTTATACACAACTGATGAATCATTGAACAGTATATAATATATGTTGGCTAATTGGCGATATTAATAAAAAATTAAAAAAGAAGGTAGATTCTATTACCCCTGAAGCTGAAGCCTTGCATCTCTCTATGATTGGTAGACTTGGTACATTTGAAGGGTTTGTGCTGGTCTTCTGGGGAAATGGGTATGGTGCACTGATTGTCAGGTGGACTTGTCTTAGTGGTTATGCAACTGTAGGTCTCAGTGGGGCTTGGTTATGTCACTCCAGACACATGAAAAAATGTTCATCATCACTACCCATCAGGAAGATTCAAATTAAAACTACATTGAGATACCAACTTCCACCAGTTAGAATGGCCAAAATCAGTAAGACAGGAAGCAACATGTGTTGGAGAGGATGTGGAGAAAGGGGAACCCTCTTACACTGTTGGTGGGAATGCAAGTTGGTGCAGCACTTTGGAGAACAGTGTGGAGATTCTTTAAGAAATTAAAGATAGAGCTTCCCTATGACCCTGCAGTTGCACTACTGGGTATTTACCCCAGAGATACAGATGTTGTGAAAAGAAGGGCCATCTTAATGTGGTTTTGAATTGAATCTCCCTGATTGTTAGTGGCAATGAACATTTTTTCACGTCTGTTAGCCATTTGTATGTCTTCATTGGAGAAGTGTCTGTTCATGTCTTCTGCCCATTTTTTGACATGATTATCTGTTTTGAGTTTGAGGAGTTCTTTATAGATCCTGGGTATCAGCCCTTTTTCATTATTATCATTTGCAAATATCTTCTCCCATTCCGTCGGTTGCCTCTTTGTTTTGTTGACTGTTTCCTTTGCTGTGCAGAAGCTTTTGATCTTGATGAAGTCCCAAAAGTTCATTTTTGCAAGGGTAACCAAAGCAGAAGATAGAATTAGTGATTTGGAGGGCAAACTGATAGAGAAAAAGGATCAAGAGGAGACTCGGAAGAAACAGGTTAGAAGCCATGAAAACAGAATTAGGAAAATAAATGACACCATGAAATGTTCCAACATCAGAATTATGGAGATTGCTGAGGGTATAGAGAAAGAGAAAAGACTAAAAGATATAGTTGAGCAAATTCTCCAGGAAAATTTTCCCAATCTGGGGAAAGGAAACACCGTTTGAGTTCTAGAAGTAGAAAGAACAACCCCCAAGATCAACGAATCTAGAAAGGCCTCAATATACCTGATTGTGAGACTGACAATTCATAATTTCAGACAACAGCTTCTGAGGGCTGCTAGGTGGAATGTATATTGGAAGATCCATCAGAATAATGTCAGGCCTGTCCACAGAAACATGGCAAGCCATAAAGGGCTACAAAGACATATTCATGGCACTAAATGAGAATAACATATAGCCAAGAATACTTTATCCAGCAAGGTTGAAATTGAAAATGGATGGAGAGCTAAAGATCTTCCAAGACTTGCAAGGTTTATAAGATTATATGACCACCAAGCTGCACTACAAGAAATATAAAAGAGGGGTTCTATAAAAGAAAAAAAAAACAGGACTGATATAGAACAGAAATTTACAGAGACAATCTGTAGAAACAAGGACCTCACAGGCCACATAATGTCCGTAAAAACATCTCTCAAGGATCACTCTCAATGTGAACATCTTAAACACTTCCATAAAAGAGCACAAGATTGTAGATTGGATAAAATGACAGGCACCGTCCATATGCTGTCTACAAGAGACCCATTTGGAACCTAAAGATACATCCACACTGCAAATGAAGGGATGGAAAAGCATCTATCATGCCAACGGGCCTCAAAAGAAAGCTGGGGGAGCAATTCTCATATCAGATAAATTAGATTTCAAACTTAAGACTGTAGTCAGAGATACAGAAGGTCAGTATATCATTCTGAAAAGATCTATCCACGAAGATATAACAATTATAGACATTTATGCCCCCAATACAGGAGCAGCCAACTACATGAAAAAACTATTAAGGTAAAGAGTCATATTGATATGAATACAATAAGAGGAGGGGGTCTTAACATGCCACTCCCAGTAATAGATCAACTAAGCAGAAAATCAATAAAGAAAAAAGAGCATTGAATGATCCATTGGACGAGATAGACTTCATAAATAATATACAGAACATTCCACCTTAAAACAACATAATACCCATTCTTCTTAAGTGCACATGGAACTTTCTCCAGAAAAGACCACACACTGGGTCATAGATCAGAGATCAACTGATAACAAAAGACTGAGATATTCCCTGCATATTCTCAGACCACAGTGTTTTGAAACTGGAACTCAACCACAAGAAAAAGTTTTGAAGGAGTTCAAACACGTGGAAGGTAAAGACCAACCTACTTAAGAATGTTTGCTAAGATACAGATGTAGTGAAAAGAAGGGCCATCTGTACCCCAATGTTTATAGCAGCAATGGCCACGGTCGCCAAACTGTAGAAAGAACCCAGAGGCTCTTCAAAGGACGAATGGATAAGGAAGATGTGATCCATATACACTATGGAGTATTATGCCTCCATCGGAAAGGATGAATACCCAACTTTTGTAGCAACATGGACGGGACTGGAAGAGATTATGCTGAGTGAAAGAAGTCAAGCAGAGAGAGTCAATTATCATATGGTTTCACTTATTTGTGGAACATAACAAATAGCATGGGAGACAAGGGGAGATGGAGAGGAGAAGGGAGTTGAGGGAAGTTGGAAAGGGAGGTGAATCATGAGAGACTATGGACTCTGAAAAACAATCTGAGGGGTTTGAAGGGGAGGGGTGGGAGGTTGGGGGAACCAGGTGGTGGGTATTGGAGAGGGCACGGATTGCATGGAGCACTGGGTGTGGTGCAAAAATAATGAATACTGTTATGCTGAAAAGAAATAAAAAAATTTTAAAAAAGAAAGAAAAAGAGAATCCAGAATACATAAGCTCTATTTACACCTTAAATAACAGGATAATCAACACCGAATTAAGCCAATCCCACACACAAGAAGGGAAATAAGATTAGAGCAGAGATCAATGAGATCAAAATTAGAGATACAGTAGAACACACCAACAAAACTAGAAGCTGGTTCTTTGAAAGAATCAATAGGAAACCACTGGCCAAATTAACCCAAAAGAAAAGAGAGAAGGCCCAAATTAATAAAATTATGAATGAAAACAGAGAGATCACAATTAACACCAAGGAAATAGAAACCATCACCAGAAATTATTATTAGCAGTTATATGCCAGTAAGTTAAGCAACCTAGACGATTTCCTAGAAACCCATAAACTTCCAAGACTGAATCAGGAAGACATTGACAACCTGAAAAGACAGATATCTAGTAATGAGATTGAACGAGTTATAAAAAACCTCCCCAAAAAAGAAGAGCCCAGGACCTGACAGATTCCCTGGAGAAATCTACCAAACATTCAACAAAGAAATATAATCTATTCTCCTGAAGCTCCTTCAAAAAAAAAAAAAAAATAGAAACAGAAGGAAATCTTCCAGACTCTTTCTGTGACGTCAGCATTACACTGATCTGCAAACCAGGCAAAAACTCCATCAAAAAGAGAGTTTCAGACCAATAGCCCTGATCAATATGGATGACAAGATTCTCAACAAGATCCTGGCTAATAGGATTCAACAGTACATTAAGAAATTATCCACCATGAAGAGGTGGGATTTATCCAAGGGATGCATGGGTGGTTCAACATTTGCAAATCAATCAATGTGATAGAACAAATCAGTAAGAGAAGTGAGAAGAACCACATGGACCTCTCAATTGATGCAGAATAAGCATTTGACAAGATGCAGCATTTGTTCCTGATTAAAACACTTCAAAATATAGGGATATAGTGAACATTTCTCAACGTCATAAAACCTATCTATGAAAAACCCACAGCGAACATCATCCTCAATGGGGAAAGGCTGACAACCTTCTCTTTGAGATCAGGAACATGACAAGCATGCCCACTCTCACCACTGTTGTTCAAAAGAGTACTAGAAGTCCTAGCAACAGCAACCAGACAACAAAAAGAAATAAAAGGTTTTCAAATTGGCAATGAGGAAGTCAAACTCTCTCTCGTTGCAGATGACATGATACTTTATCTGGAAAACCCAAAAGACTCCACCCCCAAACTACTAGTATTCATACAGCAATTCAGTAATGTGGCAGAATACAACATCAATACACAGAAATCAGTTGCTTCCTTATACACTAACAATAAAAATAGAGAAAGGGAAATTAGAGAATCAATTCCATTTACCATAGCACCAAGAACCATAAGATACCTGAGAATAAACCTAACCAACGAGGTAAAGGATCTGTACTTGAGGAACTACAAAACATTCCTGAAGTATTGAAGAAGACACAAAAAGATGGAAGAGAATCCATGCTCAGTGATCAGAAGAATAAACATTCTTAAAATGTCTATACTGCCTAGAGCAATCTATACTTTCAATGCCATCCTGGTCTAAATTCTTCTAATGGCATTTTCTAAGGAGCTGGAACAAACAATCCTAAAATTTGTGTGGAACCAGAAGAGATGTCGAATTGCTAAGGAAATGTTGAAAAAGAAAACAAAATTGGGGGCATCACGTTGCCTGGTTTCTAGCTTTACTACAAAGCTGTGATCACCAATGCAGCATGGTACTGGCACAAAAACAGACACATAGACCACTGGAACAGAATAGAGAGCCCAGATATGGACTTGCAACTGTATATTCCACTGATCTTCAAGAAAGCAGGAAAAAATATCCAGTAGAAAAAAGATAGTCTCTTAAATAAATGGTGCTGAGAAAATTGGACAGCTATATGTAGAAGAATGAAACTCAACCATTCTCTTACACCATACACAAAGATAAACTTGAAATAGATAAAAGACCTCAACATGAGGCAGGAATCTATCAAAATTCTAGAGGAAAGCATAGGCAGTAACCTCTTTGACATCAGCCACAGCAACTTCTTTCAAGATATATCTCCAAAGGCAAAGGAAACAAAAGCAAAAATGAACTTTTGGCACTTTGTCATGATCAAAAGTTCCTACACAGGAAAGAAAACAGTCAACAAAACAAAGAGGCAACCCACAGAATGGAAGAAGATATTGGCAAATGACAATACAGACAAAGGGCTGATATCCAAGATCTATAAAGAACTCCTCTAACTCAACACACACAAAACAGATAATTACATCAAAAAATGGGCAGAAGACATGAACAGGTACTTCTCCAATGAAGACATACAAATGGCTATCAGATACATGAAAAAAATGTTCATCATTACTAGCCATCAGGGAGATTCAAATCAAACCAACATTGAAATACCACCTTACACCAGTTAGAATGGCCAAAATTAACAAGACAGTGAACAACAAGTGTTGGAGAGGATGTGGAGAAAGAGCAACACTTTTACACTGTTGGTGGGAATGCAAGTTGGTGCAGCCACTTTGGAAAACAGTGTGGACATTCCTTAAGAAATTAAATATAGAGGAGGAAGGGGGGCAAGATGACAGAAAAGTAGGAGGTACTGTTTCAACTGGTCCCCTAAAGTGAGCTGATTATCTACCAGGAAACTCTGATAGCCCATGAATCAGCTGAGATTAGGATCATACACTTCCGGAACTCTGTGGAGGCAGAAGATGCCAGTGGGCAGGTAAAGCAGAGTGGGAACATTGGACTCATATCTGAAGATAAACAAAAGGGGGAGGGAGCCACCAGAAGCAACCCACTGGAAATTAATACCCAAATACAAGAGTTTCCTGTGATTGGGAACCAGCATTAACTTGGAATCTGGTTAAAAGAACTCAAAAAGAGCAAAAGATATTAAGGGGAAATTGGTAAAATTGGGTGGTTAGGGACACAGGCTTAAGCCCATGGACCCAGGACCCAGGGCTGCCACCGCCATTGTCATGCCAGAGAGAGTGCGGCAAGGCATCCAGGCTGTGGTCTCTGAACCAAAGGGCCTGTGAGAGCATCTGGATGGTGGTGCATGTGAGACAGTCTGGTGTGGATGCCAGCCGGCACTCTTTTGAACCACAGCCTTTTGCACTCTGCACTTGTGCTGCATGACCGGGGTCTGAGTCAGCCCCACACCATCCCCTGAGAGAGGTTTGTGCAGGCACTATCTGGTGCTTTCTAGGACTGGTGAGAGTCTGAACACTCCCAGCCCGGGCCAGTGTGAAAATCTCAGCATGCTCTCTCTGCTTGGGATCTCTCCAGTGGTCTGCACCTGCCCAGAAAGCCACAGAGGCGGCAGCCACTGGAAGTGGCTCTCTGGATTAATATTGATCTAGGTTTTAGTAACACTGGGGTATAAGCAGGGGCTCCTGCGACCCCTGAGACTGTGGCTGGGAACTTACTCTGCCGGTGGGAGGTGACAGAGGAAAATATGTGTGCTCAGGACCACCCATAGAGGAACAAAATGAGGCTTCTATCTGAGATGGAGGTCTGGGTGCAGTTTGCTTTCCTCTAAGCTTCTGAAGAACCACTGAAAGATGGATAGGGGAGGAAAAATAACCCCTCCAGAACAAAAGCCTGAAAACTGGTTTCCTCGGAGCCCAGCCCCTTGACGGGGGCAGAAGGAATCAGCTCTAGCAAGACTGCCTGAAAAACCATGTGGCAGGCCCTTCCCCCAGAAAACCAGCTCCCCAAACCCCCAAAACAGAAACAAACAAAAAACAAGAGGACAGCCACCACAGGATCCCCATAAAACTGTATAACTCCAATATCAGGGACAAGAAGATATTAAACTCCCTGTATTTCCCTAAAACCTGTATACTTCATAGACACAACTTTTATTTTAATGTGTTCTCACTATTCTTATTCTTTTTAATTTTTTATAATTTTCAACCTATTTACCATCACAACGAGAGGATAAGTACAACAAACTTCATAATAACCTTTTAACTTGAAATTTTGATACATATACCTGTTTTTCTTATGCTTTTCTGTTTTTTAAAAAAAGATTTTATTTATTTGACAGTCAGAGATCAAATGTAGGCAGAGGGGCAGAGAGAGAGAGAGAAGGGAAAGCACGTTCCCTGCTGAGAAGAGAGCACGATGTGGGGCTCAATCCTAGGACCCTGGGATGATGACCTGAGTGGAAGGCAGAGGCTTTAACTGACTGAGCTACCAAAGTGCCCCTTTTCTATTTTTAAAAATATTCATATACAGATAAGGTTCAAGATAATCCTGTTTCCCCAATCAATACTACCACTGTATATAAACCAGTTTTAAGCCCTCTTTATCTTGGGAAAGTTGAGTTCTTTAACAAAGATATCAACATACACCCAGGAAGAATCAAAATAAACTTCCTCACCCACACTGAAGATTTATAACCACCCTCCCATCTTTTTCTTCTGACAGTGTTTCTGTGTATTTGTTTTTGTTCTGGTACTATATAAATCTTATACTTGGGGTTCATTTTGGCTGGGATCTTTTTTTATTTTCTTGTTATTTTATTTTATTTTTTATATACATATATTTTTATCCCCAGGGGTACAGGTCTGTGAATCGCCAGGTTTACACACTTCACAGCACTCACCAAAGCACATACCCTCCCCAATGTCCATAACCCCACCCCCTTCTCCCAACCCCCCTCCCCCCAGCAACCCTCAGTTTGTTTTGTGAGATTAAGAGTCACTTATGGCTTGTCTCCCTCCCAATCACATCTTGTTTCATTGATTCTTCTCCTACCCACTTAAGCCCCCATGTTGCATCACCACTTCCTCATATCAGGGAGATCATATGGTAGTTGTCTTTCTCAGCATGACTTATTTCACTAAGCATGATAAGCTCTAGTTCCATCCATGTTGTCGCAAATGGCAAGATGTCATTTCTTTTGATGGCTGCATAGTATTCCATTGTGTATATATACCACATCTCATTTATCCATTCATCTGTTGAAGGACATCTAGTTTCTTTCCATAGTTTGGCTACTGTGGACATTGCTGCTATTAACATTTGGGTGCACGTGCCCCTTTGGATCACCACGTTTGTATCTTTAGGGTAAATACCCAGTAGTGCAATTACTGGGTCATAGGGTAGTTCTATTTTCAACATTTTGAGGAACCTCCATGCTGTTTTCCAGAGAGGTTGCACCAGCTTGCATTCCCACCAACAGTGTAGGAGGGTTCCCCATTTTCCACATCCTCGCCAGCATCTGTCATTTCCTGACTTGTTGATTTTAGCCATTCTGACTGCTGTGAGGTGATATCTCATTGTGGTTTTGATTTATATTTCCCTGATGCCGAGTGATATGGAGCACTTTTTCATGTGTCTGTTGGCCATCTGGATGTCTTCCTTGCAGAAATGTCTGTTCATGTCCTCTGCCCATTTCTTGATTGGATTATTTGTTCTTTGGGTGTTGCGTTTGCTAAGCTTTTTATAGATTTTGGACACTAGTCCTTTATCTGATATGTCATTTGCAAATATGTTCTCCCATTCTATCAGTTGTCTTTTGGTTTTGTTAACTGTTTCCTTTGCTGTGCAAAGCTTTTGATCTTGATGAAATCCCAATAGTTCATTTTTGCCCTTGCTTCCCTTGCATTTGGCGATGTTCCTAGGAAGATTTTGCTGTGGCTGAAGTCAAAGAGGTTGCTGCCTGTGTTCTCCTCAAGGATTTTGATGGATTCCTTTCTCACATTGAGGTCCTTCATCCGTTTTGAGTATATTTTCATGTATGGTGTAAGGAAATGGTCCAATTTCTTTTTTATTCATGTGGCTGTCCAATTTTCCCAACACCATTAATTGAAGAGGCTGTCTTTTTTCCTATGGATGTTCTTTCCTGCTTTTTTGAAGATTAGTTGACCATAGAGTGGAGGGTCTATTTCTGGGCTCTCTATTCTGTTCCATTGATCTATGTGTCTGTATTTGTGCCAGTACCATGCTGTCTTGATGATGACAGCTTTGTAATAGAGCTTGAAGTCCGGAATTGTGATGCCACCAACTTTGGCTTTCTTTTTCAATATCCCTTTGGCTATTCGAGGTCTTTTCTGGTTCCACATAAATTTTAGAATTATTTGTTCCATTTCTTTGAAAAAGATGGATGGTACTTTGATAGGAATTGCATTAAATGTGTAGATAGCTTTAGGTAGCATAGACATTTTCACAATATTTACTCTTCCAATCCAGGAGCACAGAACATTTTTCCATTTTTTTGTGTCTTCCTCAATTTCTTTCATGAGTACTTTATAGTTTTCTGAGTATAGATTCTGTGCCTCTTTGGTTAGGTTTATTCCTGGGTATCTTATGGTTTTGGGTGAAATTGTAAATGGGACTGACTGCTTAACTTCTCTTTCTTCTGTCTTGTTGTTGGTGTAGAGAAATGCAACTGATTTCTGTGCATTGATTTTATATCCTGACACATTACTGAATTCCTGTACAAGTTCTAGCAGTTCTGGAGTGGAGTATTTTGGGTTTTCCACATATAGCAACATATCATCTCCAAAGAGTGATAGTTTGACTTCTTCTTTGCCGATTTGGATGCCTTTAATTTCCTTTTGTTGTCTGATTGCTGAAGCTAGGAACTCTAGTAATATGTGGAATAGCAGTGGTGATAATGGACATCCCTGCCGTGTCCCTGACCTTAGCGGAAAAGCTTTCAGGTTTTCTCCATTGAGAATGATATTTGCGGTGGGTTCTTCATAGATGGCTTTGGTGATATTGAGGTATGTGCCCTCTATCCCTACGCTTTGAACAGTTTTGATCAGGAAAGGATGCTGTACTTTGTCAAATGCTTTTTCAGCATCTATTGAGAGTATCATATGGTTCTTGTTCTTTCTTTTATTGATGGGTTGTATCACATTGACTGATTAGCAGATGTTGAACCAATCTTGCAGCCCTAGAATAAATCCCACTTGGTCGTGGTGAATAATCCTTTTAATGTACTGTTGAATCCTATTGGCTAGTATTTTGGTGAGAATTTTCGCATCTGTGATCATCAAGGATATTGGTCTATAGCTCTCATTTTTGATGGGATCCTTGTCTGGATTTGGGATCAAGGTGATGCTGGCCTCATAAAATCAGTTTGGAAGTTTTCCTTCCATTTCTATATTGTGGAACACTTTCAGGAGAATAGGAATTAGTTCTTCTTTAAATGTTTGGTAGAATACCCCTGCGAAGCCGACTGGCCCTGGGCTTTTGTTTGTTTGGAGATTTTTAATGACTGTTTCAACCTCCTTACTGGTTATGTTCTTTGATTTCTCCTCCTCTGGAATTCTGCTGTTCTCCTTGGTATTGAAACTGCACTCCTTGGTAGGTGAACTTGGTCTTGGCTGGATTTCTTGTTGATCTTCTGGGGGAGGGGCCTGGTGTAGTGATTCTCAAGTGTCTTTGCCCCAGGCAGAATTGCACCGCCCTTACCAGGGGCCGGGCTGGGTAATCTGCTCGGCTTTGCTTTCAGGAGCTTTTGTTCCCTGAGCGCTTTCTGTGGAGTTCTGGAGGACGGGAATACAAATGGCGGCCTCCTGTTCTCTGGCCCGGAGGAGCCAAGAGCCCGGGGCCCCACTCCCCAGCGAGCCCTCAGAGAACAGAGCCCAGCAACTCCCATCTGCCTGACCTCTGGCCGCGCTCGGAGCCCACCGAGCCTGCAACTATTTCAAGGTAACCCCCAGCTGTGAGCTTACTGTCAGCTCTGTCTTTGTAGCCGGCTTTCCTGTTCCAATCCCCGCAAGCTCTGTCACACTCAGACACCCCCGATCCTTCTGTCACCAGGGACCTTTCACACTGATTCCGCATGGGCTTTGCCCTGGTTTAGCCTCTGGAGCGATGTCCCTCAGCGGAATAGACTTTTAAAAATCCTGATTTTGGGCTCCGTTCCTCTGCCGCTTGCTGGGAGCCGGCCCCTCCCCCCGGGGTCTATCTTCCCGTCGCTTTGGATTCACTTCTCCGCCAGTCCTACCTTTCAGAAAGTGGTTGTTTTTCTGTTTCTAGAATTGCTGTTCTTCTTCTCTTCGATCTGCCGATGGATTTGCAGGTGTTTGCAATCTTTAGATAAGCTATCTAGCTGATCTCCTGCTAGCTGAAGTAGTCTCAGCCTGCTACTTCTCTGCCATCTTGACTCCTCCCCCTTTCTTGTTATTTATTTTGTTGGTCATTTTGTTTGTCCATTTTTGTTTGTTTACCTTATAAATCCTACCTTTGGGGCCTATTCTATGGGTATTCTCCTTTTTAAAATTTTTTTCCCTGTCTGTCTCTTTCTCTTACTATTTCTTTTTTTCTTTTTTCTTTCTTTTTGGTGGGGACTCCTGATTGCTCAATAAGTGTTCCAGGGTGCTCCTTGCCTGAATCATGGTGATACATCCAGATACACATCCCCTCAACCATCTTTTGGCAAAATGACTAGGAATCGTATGAATGCCCAACAGAGGAAAAATTTAGAGACTGTGGCTCTCCATCAGAGCTACTGGATATGGACATAAACAGTATGTCTGAGAGGGAATTCAGGCTAACAATTATCCCAGCAATGGCTAGTTTGGAGAAAACCATGATGACAACATGGAGTCAATTAGGGCAGAAGTGAAAGTCACCAGGGAAGAAGTCAAAAATGCTATTAATGAGTTTCAATCTAATCTAAATTCTCTAAAAGCTAGTGTAACTGAGGCAGAAGATAGAATTAGTGATCTAGGGGACAAACTGATAGAGAAAAAGGATGAGGAAGAAGCCTGCAACAAACAGCTTAGAAGCCATGAAAACAGAAATAGGGAAATAAATGATGCCATGAAACATTCCAGTGTCAGAATTATTGGAATCCCTGCACAGGAGGAGAAAGAAAGAAGCCTAGAAGATAGAGTTGAGCAAATTCTCCATGAAAACTTTTCCCAAAGTGGGGAATGGATCCAGTGTTCATGTCCTAGAGGCAGAAAGGACTCTTCCCAAGATCATAGAATCTAGAAATACCTTGAAAAACCTGATTGTGAAACTGATGAATCATAATTTTAGACAGGAGCTCGTGAAAGCAGCTGAGGGGAATAGATTCCTTACCTACAGAGGAAGGCCCATCAGAATAAGTTCTGGCCTGTCCACAGAATCTTGGCAAGCCAGGAAGAGCTGTCAAGACATACTCAAGGCACTACATGAGAAGAAAATGCAGCCAAGATTACTTTATCCAGCAAGGCTGACATTCAAATTGAATAGAAAGATGAAGAGCTTCCAAGACTGACAAAGTTTAAAAGAGCATGTGACCACCAAGTCAGCTTACAAGAAATATTAAGGGGGGCTCTATAAGAGAAGAAAGAACCCAAGAGTATCATAGAACAGAAATTTACTGAGACAATTTAGAGAAAGAAGGACTTCACAGGCACAGGCAACATGATGTCAATAAAAATGTATCTCACAATAATCACTCTTATTGTCAATGGCCTAAATGCTTCCATAAAATGGCACAGGGTTATAGATTGGATAAAATGACAGGACATGTCCATATGTTGTCTACAAGAGACCCATTTTTTTTGAAGAGACCCATTTTTAACCTAAGGATACATTCAGACTGAAAGTGAAGGGATGGAGAAGCATCTTTCATGCTAATGGGCCTCAAAAGAAGGCTGGGGTAGGGATTCTCATATCAGATAAATAAGATTTGAAACTAAAAACTAGTCAGAGATAAAGAAGGACATTACCTCATTCTTAAAGGGTCTGTCCACCAAGAAGATCTAACCATTGTAAGTGTTTATGACCCCCAATAAGGGAGCAGCAAACTACAAAAGACAATTGTTAATCAAGATTAATAGGCATATTTATATGAATAAAAAATTGTAGATTTTAACACACCACTCTCAGTATTGGACAGATCATCCAAGCAGAAAATCAATAAAGAAACAAGAGCATTGAATGACACATTGGACCAGATGGACCTCATAGATAAATACAGAACATTCCACCCTAAAAGAACAACAGAATACTCATTATTCTTGACTTAACATGGAACGTTCTCTAGAATAGACCACATACTGGGTCACAAATCAGGACTCAACCAATACCAAAAGACAGAGATTATCCCTTGCATATTCTCAGACCACAATGTTTTGAAACTGGACCTCAAATACAAGAAAAACTTTGGTCTGGAAGGAATTCAACACCTGGAAGCTAAAGACCACTTTGATTGATAATGTTTGGATCAAACAGGAAATAAAAGACCTTAAACAATTCATGGAAACCAATGAGAATGAAGACACTTTGGTTCAAAACCTATGGGAAACAGCAAAGGTGGTCCTACAGGGGAAATACATAGCCATCCATGCCTCCCTAAAAAATTGAAAAATCCAGAATACACCTGCTTTCTTTACACCTTAAAGAACTGGAGAATCAACAACAAAATAAGCCAAACCCACACACAAGAAGGGAAATAATCAAGATTAGAGCAGAGATTAATGAGATAGAAACTAGTGATACAGTAGAACACATCAATAAAACTAGAAGCTGGTTTTTTGTAGGATCAATAAGGTCAATAAATCATTGGCCAAACTAATCCAAAATAAAAGAGATAGGACCCAAATTAGTAAAATTATTAATGAAAAGGGAGAAATCATGACTAACACCAAGGAAGTAGAAATAATCATCAGAAGTTATTATCAACAGTTATATGTCAATAAGTTAAGCAACCTAGATGAAATGGATGCATTCCTGGAAACCTATAAACTTCTGAAACTGAATCAGGAAGAAATGGACAACCTGAACAGACCAATGCCTAGTAATGAGATCGAAGTAGTGATCAAAAACTTCCCAAAAAACAAGAGCCCAGGACTTGATGGATTCCCTGGGGAATTCTACAAAACATTCAAAGAAGAAATACTACCTATTCTCCTGAAGCTGTTTCAAAAAATTGAAGCAGAAGGAAAATTTCCAGACTCTTCTTATGAAGCAAGCATTACCGTGATCCCCAAAGCAGGCAAAGACCCCACCAAAAAGGAAAATTTCAGTCCAATATCACTGATGAATATGTATGCTACAATTTTCAACAAGATCCTAGCTAATAGGATCCAACAGCACATTTAAAAGTTTATGCACCATGACCAGGTGGGTTTTATCCACGGGATTCAAGGGTGGTTCAACATTTGCAAATCAATCAATGTGAGAGAACGAATTAATTAGAGAAGAGAGAAAAACCATATGGTCCTCTCAGAAGGATGAAGAAAAAGCATTTGACAAGATAAAGATTCCATTCCTGATTAAAACGCTTCAAAGTACAGGGATAGAGGAAACATTCCTCAACTCCATAAAATCTCTCTATGAAAACCCCACAGTGAATGTCATCCTCAATGGGGAAAAGTTGACAGCCTTCCCCTTGAGATCAGGAACATGACAAGGATGCCCACTCTCACCACTCTTGTTCAACATAGTATTAGAAGTCCTGGCAACAAAGAGAAACAAAGATACTTAGACTTGCAATAAAAAAAAAGTCACACTCTCTCTTATTACAGGTGACATGATACTTTATACGGAAAACCCAAAAGACTCCACCTGCAAACTACTAGAACTCCTACAGCAATTCAGTAATGTGGAAGGATACAAAATCAATGTACAGAAAGAGTTGCTTTCTTATACACTAACAATGAAAGTACAGAAATTGAAATTAGAGAGTTGATTCCATTTACTATAGCACCAAGAACCATATGATACCTGGGCATAAACCTAACCAAATAGGTAAAGGATGTGTACTCGAGGAACTACAGAACACTCATGAAAGAAATCGAAGAAGACACGGAAAGATAGAAGACCATTCCTTGCTCAGGAATCAGAAGAATAAACATTGTTAAAATGTCTCTACTGCCCAGAGCAATCTATACTTTCAATGCCATTCCAATCAAAATTCCACTGGCATTTTTAAAGAATTGAAGCAAACAATGCTAAAATTTGTATAGAACCACAAGAGACCCCGAATTGATAAGGAAATGTTGAAAAAGAAAAAAAAAAACTGTTGCCTGACTTCAAACTTTACTATAAAACTGTGATAACCCAGACAACGTGGTACTGGCATAAAAATAGACACATAGACCTGTGGAGCAGAGTAGAGAGCCCAGATAGGGACCCTCAACTTTATGGTCAAATAATCTTCGACAAAACAGGAAAAAATATATGCGGAAGAAAGACAGTCTTTTCAATAAATGGTGCTGGGAAAATTGGACAGCCCTGTGTAGAAGAATGAAATTCGACCATTCTCTTGCACCATACACAAAGATAAACTCAAAATGGATAAAAGACCTCAACATGAGATAGGAATACATCAGAATCCAAGAGGAGAACATAGGCAGTAACCTCTTCTACATCAGCCACAGCAACTTCTTTGAAGATATATCTCCAAAGGCAAAGGAAACAAAAGTGAAAATGAACTTTTGGAACTTCATCAAGATCAAAAGCTTCTGCACAGTAATTCTGAAACAGTCAACAAAACAGAGAGGCAAACCATGGAATGGGAGAAGATATTCTCAAATGAGAGTACAAAGAGCTGATATCCAAGATCTATAAAGAACTCTGCAAACTCAACACACACAAAATAGATAATTATGTCAAAAAAATGGGCAGAAGACATGAACAGACACATCTCTGACGAAAAAATACAAATGACTAACAGACACATGAAAAAATGTTCATCATCACTAGCCATCATGGAGATTCAAATCAAATTCACATTGAGATACCATCTTACACCAGTTATAATGGCCAAAATTAACAAGACAGGAAACAACATGTGTTGGAGATGATGTGGAAAAAGGGGATGTTGGAGATGATGTAAAAAAAAGGGAACGCTCTTACACTGTTAGTGCAAGTTGTTGAAGCCACTTTGAAAAACAGTGTCGAGATTCCTTAAAGAATTAAAAATAGAGCTACTCTATGACCCTGCAATTTCACTATTGTGTATTTACCACAACGATACAGATGTAGTGAAAAGAAGGGACATCCGTACCCCAATATTTATAGCAGCAGTGGCCACAGTCACCAAACTGTGGAAAGAAACAAGATGTCCTTCAACAGACAAGTAGACAAAGAAGATATGGTCCATATATACTATGGAGTATTATGCCTCCATCAGAAAGGATGAATACCCAACTTTTGTAGCAACATGGTTGGGACTGGAAGAGATTATGCTGAGTGAAATAAGCCTAGCAGAGAGAGTCAGTTATAATATGGTTTCACTTATTTGTGGAGCATAACAAATAGCATGGAGGACAAGGGGAGTTGGAGAGGAGAAGTGAGTTGGGGGACATTGGAGGGAGAGATGAACCATGAGAGACTGTGGACTCTGAGAAACAGTGTGAGGGTTTTGGAGGGGGAGGTGATTGGGAGGTTGGGTGAGCATGGTGGGTATTATGGCGGGCATGTATTGTATGAAGCACTGGGTACGGTGCATAAACAATGAATTCTGGAACACTGAAAATAAATTAAAATAAATAAATAAATGAAGTTCAGGAATGTTCCCTCTATCCCTATACTTTGAAGCGTTTTAATCAGGAACAGATGCTGGATTTTGTCAAATGCTTTTTCTGCATCAATTGAGAGAACCATGTGGTTCTTCTCTCTTCTCTTATTAATTTGTTGTATCACATTGATTGATTTGTGAATGTTGAGCCATCCTTGTAGCCCAGGGATGAATCCCACCTGATCATGGTGGATAATCTTTTTAATGTGCTGTTGGATCCTGTTGGCTAGGATCTTGTTGAGAATCTTAGCATCCATATTCATCAGTGATATTGGTTTGAAATTCTCCTTTTTGGTAGGGTCTTTGCCTGGTTTGGGGATCAGGGTAATACTGGCTTCATAGAAAGAGTCTGGAAGTTTTCCTTCTGCTTCAATTTTTTGAAACAGCTTCAGGAGAATAGATGTTATTTCTTCTCTGAATGTTTGGTAGAATTCCCCAGGGAATCCGTTGGTCCTGGGCTCTTGTTTTTTGGGAGGTTTTTGATCACTGTTTCAATCTCATTATTAGATATCGGCCTATTCAGGTTGTCAATTTCTTCCTGGTTCAATTTTGGTAGTTCATATTTTTCCAGGAATGCATCCATTTCATCTAGGTTGCTAAGCTTATTGGCATATAACTGTTGCTAATAACTTCTGATGATTGTTTCTACTTCCTTGGTGTTACTTGTGATTTCTCCCTTTTCATTCATAATTTTATTAATTTTGGCTTTCTTTTCATTTGGATTAGTGTGGCCAATGGTTCATCGATCTTATTGATTCACAGCAAATATCATCCTCAATGGGAAAAATCTTGCAGCCTTCCCGTTGAGACCAGGAACAAGACAAGGATGCCCACTTTCACCACTCTTGTTCAACATAGTATTAGAAGTCCTAGCAACAGCAATCAGACAACAAAGAGAAATAAAATGTTTCCAAATTGGTAATTAAGAAGTCACACACTCTCTCTCTTCACAGATGACATGATTCTTTATATGGAAAACCCAAAAGACTCCACCTCCAAATTACTAGAACTCATACAGCAATCCAGCAACATGGCAGGATACAAAGTCAGTGTGCAGAAATCAGTGGCTGTATTATACACTAGCAATGAAATTACAGAAAGGGAAATTGGGGAATCGATTCCATTTACTATAGCACCAAGAACCATAAGATACCTGGGAATAAACCTAACCAAAGAGGTAAAGGATCTGTACTCGAGGAACTACAGAACACTCATGAAAGAAATTGAAGACACAAAAAGATGGAAGACCATTCCATGCTCTTGGATCGGAAGAATAAATTGTTAAAATGTCTATACTGCCTAGGGAAATCTATACTTTCAATGCCATTCTGATCAAAATTCCACCGGTAGGGATGCCTGGGTGGCTCAGTTGGTTGGGCAGCTGCCTTCGGCTCAGGTCATGATCCCAGCGTCCTGGGATCAAGTCCCACATCGGGCTCCTTGCTCAACAGGGAGCCTGCTTCTCCCTCTGCCTCTGCCTGCCATTCTGTCTGCCTGTGCTCGCTCTCTCCCCCTCTCTCTCTCTGATAAATAAATAAAATCTTTAAAAAAAAATTCCACTGGTATTCTTCAAAGAGCTGGAACAAATAATCCTAAAATTTTTATGGAATCAGAAGAGACCCCGAATTGCCAAGGAAATGTTGAAAAACAAAAATAAAGCTGGGGGGCATCACATTACCTGATTTCAAGCTTTATTACAAAGCTGTAATCACCAAGACAGCATGGTACTGGCATAAAAACAGACACATAGACCAGTGGAACAGAGTAGAGAGCCCAGATATGGATCCTCAACTCTACGGTCAATTAATCTTCGACAAAACAGGAAAAAATATACAGTGGAAAAACGACAGTCTCTTCAATAAATGGTGCTGGGAAAACTGGACAGCTATATGTAGAAGAATGAAACTCTACCATTCTCTTACACCGTACACAAAGATAAACACAAAATGGATAAAAGACCTCAACGTGAGACAGGAATCCATCAGAATCCTAGAGGAAAACATAGGCAGTAATCTCTTCGATATCAGCCACAGCAACTTCTTTCAAGATATGTCTCCAAAGGCAAAGGAAACAAAAGCGAAAATAAACTTTTGGGACTTCATCAAAATCAGAAGCTTCTGCACAGCAAAGGAAACAGTCAAGAAAACAAAGAGGCAACCCACGGAATGGGAGAAGATATTTGCAAATGACAGTACAGACAAAAGGTTGATATCCAGGATCTATAATGAACTCCTCAAACTCAACACACACGAAACAGGCAAACATATCAAAAGATGGGAAGAAGAAATGAACAGACACTTCTCCCATCAAGACATATAAATGGCTATCAGACACATGAAAAAATGTTCATCATCATTAGCCCTCAGGGAGATTCAAATTAAAACCACATTGAGATATCACCTTACACCAGTTAGAATGGCCAAAATTAACAAGACAGGAAATAACATGTGTTGGAGAATGTGGATGAAGGGGAACCCTTTTACACTGTTGGTGGGAATGCAAGTTGGCGCAGCCTCTTTGGAGAACAGTGTGGAGATTCCTCAAGAAATTAAAAATAGAACTTCCCTATGACCCTGCAATTGTACTCCTGGGTATTTATCCCAAAGATACAGATGTTGTGAAAAGAAGGGCCATCTGTACCCCAATGTTTATAGCAGCAGTGGCCACTGTCGCCAAACTGTGGAAAGAACCAAGATGCCCTAAAACGGACAAATGGATAAGGAAGATGTGGTCCATATACACTATGGAGTATTATGCCTCCATCAGAAATGATGAATACCCAGTTTTTGTAGCAACATGGACGGGACTGGAAGAGATTATGCTGAGTGAAATAAGTCAAGCAGAGAGAGTCAATTATCATATGGTTTCACTTATTTGTGGAGCATAACAGATACCATGGAGGACAAGGGGTGTTAGAGAGGAGAAGGGAGCTGGGGTAAATTGGAAGGGGAGGTGAATCATGAGAGACTATGGACTCTGAAAAACATTCTGAGGGGTTTGAAGTGGCAGGGGTGTGGGAGATTGGGGTACCAGGTGGTGGGTATTATAGAGGGCACAGATTGCATGGAGCACTGGGTGTGGTGAAAAAGTAATGAATACTGTTTTTCTGAAAATAAATAAATTCAGATAATTAAAATAAATAAATAAATAAATAAATAAAATGATTTTAGGAAAGATTGTCCAAAATACAAAAAAGGAAGTGCCGAGGGGGAAGATTATCACCTCTCAGGGTGGGCAAAACAAGGTTATCTGTCTGTTCCTGATTGATTTTTGTTCTTTGTTTTAGAAGAGAGTATATCCCCAAATTATGAAGAATTCAGAACTTAAATATAAATATCAAGATAAAATTGAATAGAGTTAACAAGATTTAGTAAGGGACATAAATCTGTAAAATATAGATATGAGAAAACAGAAGTTAAAATATAACTTATATTTTAATATATTGGGAAATAAAATCTATTTGATAATGGAACAGAGTAAAAAAAAGATTTAGAAAATAAACAAAAAGAAATATAAAATCTTAGCCTTGATATATAAATGGCTCATGAGCAAACGCCTGGAGCTCTCTATATTATTTGTCCTTGGTGATGATGTTTTACAGTCCTTTGGGAAATAAGTTTATCATTCTCCTGTTCTTCCAGTCTGTCTTCCAGGGTTCAGTACCCACTGCTTGGCTTCTTAGGAATCTTTGCCTAGGTGGAATTGCCCTACTCCTTCTCAGGGAGAGAGGCTTACTGTGAGCTATTTGTTTATGTGGCTTTTGTCCCCTGACTGCTTTCTGCCTCTGGCCCAGAGCCATGAGTTCGAGGTCGCCTTTCTTCAATAAGTCCTCCAGGTCAATCCCTTTCCACTTTTGTGTGTTCCAAATGCCACACACTCACTCTGTTCATGACCCTTGCAACTCGCCGAGTGGAGTTATGGGGGCCCATAAGTATCTCTGTGTTTTGTGACTTTGCAATTGCTAATGGCTGTGGCCTCAAACAAGCACCCTGTTCTGCAGCTCTCAATTCATGGCTGGGTACCACCACAGGATCCTTTCATGGGCCTCACTGCCCTGAGGGCTGTTGCCCTGTCATAGGCACAAGCTGTTTTATATCTCCCCTGAGATATCAAACAGCCCAAACCTTCTAGCCCTTTTCAGAGTGGTTAGGCAGAGAGCAGTTTCCCTACTGCCCCAGCTTGTGGATTGTGGTGACCAGAGCTGAGAGTTCCTTCTCAGTTTGCTGACCATAACCAGCCTCCCTGCTCCACCACTTGGACACTCTATCAGTTCAGGCTCCCCCATTCTTTCTGAGTATGATCCACCTGGAATTCTGACCTATTCTTCCCATGTGCCCTTCTCAGAAAACGGCGTTTCTCATAGAAACAGATTTCTAAGGGTCCTAATGTTTTCCTCCAGTGTTATATCACTTTTCAGTGGCCAGCTTTTTCTACCCTGTGCTTATCTTCTACTATTTCCCCTAAGATTCAAGGTTTCACAGATCCTACCTTGGAAAAGGTAGAGATCCAGATAAATCTTCTTATATCTCAGGTTGATTTTATGTGTGTTTGGAATAGTTTTATAGATATATTGCTGATTTTGAGGGAGAAGATGAAATAAAGTCCCTTAATTTGCTGCCATCTTGCTTTTAAAACTAATCAATGTATTTAGCTTCTTTTAAGAAGCAGACCAAACACACCTAGTTAAAACGTGCCACACAGTGAATAAGGTCCAAACACCCACCACTACAGGCAATGAGAGACTCTGCAGAGGATTGACCAGGGGGATAGAAGAGTTAAAACACAACAGCAGAGTGCACACTGTGAAATACCTCCTGAAACACCAGGCTCAGGACAGTATAGGAACTCTTCTTAATATACCCATTACTCTCAGGAGAAGGACTTCACAACCTTTTCTAACAATCACAGGAAAACCGTGACCTAGACAAAATGACAAGATGGAGGTATTCACCCCCAGAAGAAAGAACAGGAAGTCATGTCCAGAGATTTAATCAAAATAGATATGGTAAGACACCTGAACCAGAATTTAAAACAACTACAGTAAGGATACTAGCTGGGATTGATAAAAGCATAGTAGGCACTAGAGAATCCCTTGCTGCAGAGATTAAAGAACAGAAAACTAGTCAGGCAGAAATTTAAAAATGGTGTAACTGAGACACAAACCTAACTAGATGCAATGAGAACAAAGATAGATGAAACTTAGCAATGAATGGATGATATAGAAGTAAAATTATGGGAAACAATTAAGATGAAAATAAAAAGGAAAGAAAGGTATTGGTTCACGAATATAGACTTAGGAACTCAGAGACCTCTTACAACATAATAACATTTGTTTCATAGGTGTCCCAGAAGTAGAGAGGGAATGGGGAAGAAAGCTTACTTGAGAAAACTATAGCTGAAAAATTCCTTTATCTGGGAAAGGAAGCAGATTAAAATCCGAGAGGCACAGAGAATTTCCATGTAATAGATCAATAGCTGGCCCACACCAAGACATATCATAGTGAAATTTGCAATAAACAGAGATAAGTACATAATCCAGAAAGCATCAAGGGAAAAGTAATCCCAAACCTACAAGGGAAGAAAGATAAGATTCACAGAAGATCTCTCCACAAATACACACACAATGGAATATTATGCAGCCATGAAATCTAGCCATTTACAGCGATGTGGATGGAACTAGTGGGTATTATGCTAAGTGAAATAAGTCAGAGAAAGACAATTATCATATGATCTCACTGATCTGTAGAATTTAAGAAATAAGACAAAGAATCATAGGGGAAGAGAGAAAAAAAAATGAAACAAGACCAAACCAGAGAGATAGACAAACCATAAGAGACTCTTTTTAAAAAAAGATGTTATTCATTTATTTGAGAAAGAGAGTGAGAGAGAGTTCACAAGAAGGGGGAGGATCAGAGGGAGAAGCAGACTTTCTGCTGAGCAGGGGCCAAATGTGGGGCTCGATCCCAGGACTCCAGGATCATGACCTGAGCTGAAGGCAGATGCTTCGACTGACTGAGCCACCCAGGTGCCCCATAAGAGACTCTTAAATCATAGAAAACAAACTGAGGGTTGCTGGAGGGGAGGCAGTTGGAGGGATGGATAACTGGGTGATGGACATTGGGAAGAATATGTGTTGTAATAAGCACTGGGTATTATATAACACTGATGAATCACAGACCTGTACCCCTGAAACAAATAATACATTTTATGTTAATTAATTGAATTTAAATAAAAAATAAAAAAATAAAGATGAGATGGGAAAGATAAAAAACAAGAAAATGAAGGGATGGAGAACCATCCTTCATGTTAAAGAAAAAAGAAAACTGGAGTCATACTTACTTTCATTAAGAAACCTACATTTTGGGATGATTGTGTGGCTCAGTTGTTAAGCATCTGACCTTGGCTCAGGTCATGATCCCAGGGTCCTGGGATCGAGTCCTACATCAAGCTCCTTGCTTAGCGAGGAGACTGCTTCTCTCTCTTCCCTGCCTGTCACTCTTTCTGCTTGTGCTCTCTCTGTCTGTCAAATAAATAAATAAATAAAATGTTAAAAAAAAAGAAACCTACATTTTAAGCCAAAGACTGAAAGAGGAGATGAAGAAGGCCACCATATCATAATTAAGTAATCTATCCATCAAGAAGATCTAAAAATTGTAAATGTTTATGCCCCAAATTTGGGAACACCAAAATATATAAGTCAATTAAAAACAAACATAAAGGGCGCCTGGGTGGCTCAATGAGTTAAAGTCTCTGCCTTCAGGTCATGATCCCAGGGTCCTGGGATCAAGTCCCACATCAGGTTCTTTGCTCAGCAGGGAGCCTGCTTCCTCCCTCTCTCTGCCTACCTCTCTGCCTACTTGTGATCTCTCTCTGTCAAATAAGTAAATGAAACCTTTAAAAAAAACACAAAGAAACTAGTAGGGGACTATAACACTCACTTCAGCAATAGACAGATCTTCTAAACATAAAATCAACAAGGAAACTATGGCTTTGAATAACACGCCAGACCAGATAAACTTCACAGATATATTCCGAACATTTCATCCTAAAGCAATGGAATACACATTCTTTTTGAGTGCACATGAAACATTCTCCAGAATGGATCACATGCTGGGTCACAAATTAGGCCTCAACCAGTACAAAAAGGTTGATATCATGCCATGCATGTTTTCAGAGAGGAATGTTATGAAACTTGAAGCCAATCACAAGAAAACATTTGGAAAGATCACAAATATATGGAAGTTAGAGAATATCCTCCTAAGGAAAAAATGGGTTAACCAGAAAATTATAGACAAAACAAAAACTATGGAAGCAGATGAAAATGAAACCATGACCATCCCAAACATTTGGGTTACAGCAAAGAAGGTCCTAAAAGGGAAGTATATTGCAGAACAATCATACCTCAAGGAGCAAGAAATGTTACAAATACACAACCTAAACTTATACGTAAAGGAGCTATGAAATGAAGAGTAAATAAGGCCTAACACCAGCAGAAGATGAGAAATAATAATGATTAGAGAAACCATATGATAATCGACTCTCTTTGCTTGACGTATTTCACTCAGCATAATCTCTTCCAGTCCTGTCCATGTTGCTACAAAAGTTGGGTATTCGTCCTTTCTGATGGAGGCATAATACTCCATAGTGTATATGGACCACATCTTCCTTATCCATTTGCCCGTTGAAAGGCATCTTGGTTTTTTTCCACAGTTTGGCAACTGTGGCCATTGCTGCTATAAACATTGGGGTACAGATGGCCATTCTTTCCACTACATCTATATCTTTGGGGTAAATACCCAGTAGTGCAATGGCAGGGTCATAGGGAAGTTATATTTTTAATTTCTTGAGGAATCTCCACACTGTTTTCCAAAGTGGTTGCACCAAATTGCATTCCCACCAACAGTGTAGGAGGGTTCCCCTTTCTCCACATCCTCTCCAACACATGTTGTTTCCTGTCTTGTTAATTTTAGCCATTCTAACTGGTGTAAGGTGGTATGTCAGTGTGGTTTTAATTTGAATCTCTCTGATGGCTAGTGATGATTAACATTTTTTCATGTGTCTGATAGCCATTTGTATGTCTTTATTGGAGAAGTGTCTGTTCATATCTTCTGCCCATTTTTTGATATGATTGTCTGTTTTGTGTGTGTTGAGTTTGAGGAGTTCTTTAGAGATCCTGGATATCAACCTTTTGTCTGTACTGTCATTTGCAAATATCTTCTCCCATTCTGTGAGTTGCCTCTTTGTTTTGTTAACTGTTTCCTTTGCTGTGCAGAAGCTTTTGATCTTGATGAAGTCCCAAATGTTCATCTTCACTTTTATTTCCTTTGCCTTTGGAGACATATCGTGAAAGAAGTTGCTGTGGCTGATATCAAAGAGGTTACTGCCTATATTCTTCTCTAGGGTTATGATGGATTCCTGACTCATGTTGAGGTCTTTTATCCACTTCGAGTTATCTTTGTGTACAGTGTAAGAGAATGGTCGAGGGGAGATGGAGAGGAGAGGGGAGTTGAGAGAAATTGGAAGGGGAAGTGAACCATGAGAGACTATGGACTCTGAAAAACAATCTGATGGTATTGAAGGTGTGTGGGGGGTGGGAGGTTGGGGGAACCAGGAGGTGGGTATTAGAGAGGGCATGGATTGCATGGAGCACTGGGTGTGGTGCAAAAACAATGAATACTGCTATAAACATTGGGGTACAGATGGCCCTTCTTTTCATTACATCTGTATCTTTGGGGTAAATACCCAGTAGTGCAATTCACCAAAATGTGGAAAGAACCAAGATGCCCTTCAATGGATGAATGGATAAGGAAGATGTGGTCCATATACACTATGGAGTATTATGCCTCCATCGGAAAGGATGAATACCCAACTTTTGTAGCAACATGGATGGGACTGGAAGAGATTATGCTGAGTGAAATAAATCAATCAGAGAGTCAATCATCATATGGTTTCACTTATTTGTGGAGCATAGCAAATAGCATGGAGGACATGGGGAGTTAGAGAGGAGAAGGGAGTTGGGGGAAATTGGAAGGGGAGGTGAACCATGAGAGACTATGGACTCTGAAAAACAATCTAAGGGTTTTGAAGGGGTGGGGGGGTGGGAGGTTGGGAAACCAGGTGGTGGATATTATAGAAGGCACGGATTGCATGGAGCATTGGGTGTGGTGCAAAAATAATGAATACTGTTATGCTGAAAATAAATAAAAAATAAATTTGAAAAAAAAAACAATGAATACTGTTATGCTGAAAAAATAAATACATTAAAAATAATGATTAGAGAAGAAGTGAATAATATAGGAAGAAATTAAAAAAACAGTTGAACAGATCAATGAAACAAAGAGCTGGTGTTTTCAAGGAATTAATAAAATTTATAACCCCCTAGCCAAACTTATCAAAAAGAGAAATGACCCAAATAAATAAAATCATGAAGGAAAGAGGAGAGATCACTACCACACTACAGAATTACAATCATATGAGACTATTATGAAAAATTTTATGACAACAAACTGGGCAATCTGAAAGAAATTCCTAGAAATCTGTATTTTAAAAAAATTTCTAGAAACGTATAACTACAAACCTGAAACAGAAAGTATAGAAAGTTTGAACAGACCCATACCCAGCAAAGAAATTAAATCAGAAATCAAAAAAAATCTCCCAATGTACAAAAGTCCATTTTCATATGGATTCCCAGGGAATACTACCAGACATTTAAAGAAGACATTTAAAGATACCTATTCTCCTCAAGTTTTTCCAAACAAGAGATATTGAAGGAAAAATTCCAAACTCATTCTATGAAGCCAGCATTACTTGATTCTAAAACCAAAGACCTCACTAAAAAGGAGAATAACAGGCCAATATCACTAATGAACATGTATGCAAAAAATTTCAAGAAGATACTAGCAAATGGAATCCAACAGTACATTAAAAGAATTTTTCAGCACAATGTAGCGGGATTTGCTCTTGGGCTGCAGGGATGGTTCAATTTTCCAAACCAATCAACATGATACACTATAGTAATAAAAGAATGGATAAGAACTATATGATCCTCTTAATAGATGCATAAAAACTACTCAACAAAATAAAGCATCCATTCTTTATAAAAACTCTCCACAAAGTAGGGATAGGTGGAACATATCTCAAATTCATATGTGAAAGACCAAGAGCTAATATCCTCAGTGGGGGAGAAACTGAGATCTTTTCCTCTATGGTCAGGAATAAGATAGGGATGTCCACTCTCACCATTACTCTTTAACATAGTACCTTAAGTCTTAGTCTCAGCAATCAAACAAAAACAAATAAAAGGCATCCAAATCAACAAAGAAGAAGTAAAACATTACCTATTTGCAGATGACATAATACTCTATATAGAAAATATACTTTCATAATACTCTATATAGTCAGAGAGACTACCAGAAAATTATTAGAACTAATACATGAAATAAGCAAAGTCACAGGATATAAAATCAATGCACAGAAATCAGTCACATTTCTATACACCAGTAATGAAGCAGCAGATAAAGAATATCAAGGAACTGATCCCATTTACAATTGCACCCAAAACTGTTAAGATACCCAGGGGAAAACCTAATCAATGAGGAAATAGATATGTATTAAGAAATCTATAGAGGGGCGCCTGGGTGGTTCAGTGGGTTAAAGCCTCTGCCTTCAGCTCAGGTCATGATCCCAGGGTCCTGGGATTGAGCCCCGCATCAGGCTCTCTGCTCAGCAGGGAGTCTGCTTCCCCCTCTCTCTCTGCCTGCCTCTCTGCCTACTTGTGATCTCTGTCAAATAAATAAATAAAATCTTTTTTAAAAAAGAACTCTATAGAATACTTATGAAGGAAATTAAAGATTACACAAAGAAATTTAAAAAAAAAATCCATGCTCATGGATTGGAAGAAAAAATATTGCAAAAATGTCTATACTACCCAAAGCAATCTATACTACACATTTAATACAATCCCTATTAAAATACCACCATCATCTTTCACAGAGTTAGAACAAACAATCCTAACATTTTTATGTTAAGAAAAAGAAAACGAAGAACCTAGATGTCCATCAACAGATGAATGGATCAAGAAGATGTGGTATATATACACAATGGAATACTATGCAGCCATCAAAAGAAATGAAATCTTGCCATTTGCGACAACATGGATGGAACTAAGCATGATATATGCTTAGCGAAATAAGTCAAGCAGAGAAAGACAACTATCATATGATCTCCCTGATATGAGGAAGTGGTGATGCAACATGGGGGCTTAAGTGGGTAGGAGAAGAATCAATGAAACAAGATGGGATTGGGAGGGAGACAAACCATAAGTGACTTTTAATCTCACAAAACAAACTGAGGGTTGCTGGGGGGAGGGGGTTTGGGAGAACGGGGGGAGATTATGGACATTGGGGAGGGTATGTGCTTTGGTGAGTGCTGTGAAGTGTGTAAACCTGGTAATTCACAGACCTGTACCCCTGGGGATAAAAATATATGTTTACAAAAAATAAAAAATTTAAAAAAAGAAGACTGTAATGATTAAGCTCCTAGACCTTCGATTCAGCTACACTTGGTTTCCAAAGCGAGCATATTTTGTCTTCAGCTATCTGCCCTCTGACAAGTTACTCAACCTTTTAAAATATCAGTTCCTTCATCTATTAAGTGGGGATATCCCAGTCTACCCTGAATAATGAATGTGAGGATAAAACAATAAATTGTGTGTGAAACATTTAGTATAGGGTGAAGACTTTAAGTTAGCAAATAAATATTACCTGTTACAGTTAGAGCTATTGTTATTATTGCTCTAATTCTTATCTTACTATAATATGCCTCTAATTAAGGGCCTCTTACACCAGGGTCGTGTGTTCCTCCTTATATGGAAGTTTTATTTCTGAATTGATTAGGTTGGGTAAAGGGGTGAAGATTTGTCCTTCCAACATCCTTACTTCTTCTTTCCTGATTCTTGGGGAGGGGAATGGACCAAGGAATGGTCCAAATTTTATCAAAAGGAGACTTTTATTGTCAAATCTTTGTTTTATTCACTGACTTTAGACTTGATTTCTTTTCTAACCCTGTGTGTTCTCCCTGTGTGCCTCACTTTCTCTATTCATAGAAAAGAATTCATGAGGATGCTTTTCTAAAGGGTTTCATAAGGCTCTTTCAGTGACAGAAATCTAATATTCCCAGTTAAATCTGGGAGCTGTTAAAAATAACTCCAGCTGATTTTTATAAAATATTGTTTTCTCCAAAGAGCTCCCTAATGTCAAAAGGAAAAAACACAACAAAAAAAGATTAACTAGTTCACTTATTGGACTTGGAACAATTATATTCAGGACTGAACTTATGTCCAATAAGCAGAACCCAATCAGTGAAGTAAAAATTGCTGTTCTTGATATTTATACAGTGCTTTAGACTTTTCTGGCAGTTGGATAAATAAATTCCCCCTCTCACTTTGCTATTTGATCCCAGGAAGGAGACTATGCCCTTCAGGTGACCATATCCCTGACCATCAGCTTCAGCTGACCAAGACCTGGGGATTTCAGACAAATGTAGTGAAAGCATTTTCAGTCTGAAAAGCTTTGGGTTCTCTATCCAATTCTCTTTGATAAGGTACCATCAGAAAATCTCTCCTGGGTTAAAAAAAAGAAATCTTCCCTTCTCGATCCTGGCTTGTGGCTCCCACAGCCTGAGTGTTATGTATCTGTATACACACATGCATGTGAGTTGACAGAGAGTCAAAATGAAGTTACAGTGGCCAGTTTGGACTCCATCAATGAGACTTTGTGTTTTTTCCCCTTTCCCTACTTTATTCCTATGGCACTGGGTACCCATACTTGAATGGTCCTGAGTTCAGTGCTAGCACCAGAATCCCCTTCTACACTTGACCTTGGCAGAGGTAGCAATTAGCAAGACCTTTCTGCCCAGGGTGTCCAGACTGTAATTTAGGTTTGGAAAGTTAGGTTAGTCAGAGTGAATAGTTTATTCCCCTCTGACTCTTAGAGCCTGGGGCTGGGCCCAGAGCTTCACTGCTCTTTCAAACCTTGCTTTCTGGAACAAATCAAACTCAGGAGCTAATTGGGATAAAACCAAACTTGGTCTCCAAATTGCTGGTAAAATCATCAGATGTCTGATTTCTCCAACTACAGGTTTTTCCTGCATTACCTCTTGAGATATAATAAATACTCCTCCCTGGAAATTCATGATTTAAACCTACTTAGACCAACATATCCTCTGAGTGACAATATCTCCCTCATCCCACCCCAGTTCTGCAGGTGTAGAAAAGTTGGCCCAGAAAAATTACATACTTTTTCTAAGGAGTCATTCTTTGAGCAGGGACTCCTGAGGAAAGAAATGCGCCCTTTACTGGGTACACATTTAAATATAGTCAGAACCAGGAATAGTGTGGAGGGATAAACATGGGAAGGTATCTTTATATTCTGCTCTGGGGCATCTGTAATTACCACCTGCAGACAGTAGAAGACTGCAAAAAATAAGCACTGCTTCCAGAATGTTGAGCCCTTCTGTGGTAATATCTCTCTAAAGGTCTCTATGTCCTTCTCATGTTTTCTTCATCCCTTTCCTTACTTCAAAAGGCTCTCAGGAAAAGTTCAGCTGACAGTCTTTAGCATTCCAGAAAAGATTTAACACTAGCATGGACCCACTGAGACTCTCCTTTTCAACATGCAAGACAGGTCCAGAGAAACAATCATCTTTCTTGAGATTTATGTTCTGCTGGAGATTTATGCCTGAGAAAACAAAACAGGACACCAGGCCTGGAGAGTGATCTCTTTTCCCTGTGCCTTTTAGAGTCCTTATTTGGTGGTGGTAGGAAGATAGTAGGGATGGACGGGTACCAATCAAACTGTGTGGGTGATTATCTAATTAAACTCCAAAGTGCTAAGATTTTATGTTTTACAGAAATTGGAAGTAAGCAGAGGCTTTTAATCAGTCGTTGGGTCATTTGAGGGCCAGAGCTGCCTTTAGTAGGAAAGGGGCCTGCACTGTCTTGCAATGAAGAAGGAAGCTGGGGTCTCCTATCTAGAAACCAGACTCTTGCAAACTCTCACTGCAGAGGTCACTGAAGAATATTTAAGACCACTTTGTCACAAGGCCTCTCTTTGATGTCATCAGTTTGAATCTCTTTCCAGAGGGCTCTATGGTCACTTAGCATAGTTTAGTGATGTTTTGAATATATGTATGTCCTACCTCTTAGGTCATTCATATTCTCTTCTCTGCCCCCACCGACAAATATCATTAGAAAGTAAACACCTGAGAAACAAACTGAGGGGTTTTTGGGAGGGATGGTTGAACCAGGTGGGGGGTATTAAGGAGAGCATGTATTGTATGGGGCACTGGGTGTTGTGCATAAACAATGAATCTTGGAAAACTGCATCAAAAACTAATTATGTATTTTATGGTGACTAACATAACAGAATAAAAGTTAAAAAGAAAAGAAAAAAGGTAAACACCTTTGTACCTCTCCTCAAATCACCCCTTTCCATATTTCCTGATTCTACTGTATGACTTTGGGACCCAGAAGGGAAGCTATGGGGAAAAGAGATGTTGAAACCTCAGTACCCGCTCATGTCTACATTTGGAGTATGATCACAGCTAAGTTGTGGGACACAGGCTGATAAGTGAGGACTTTTTCCATCCCAAACTACTCCGGGAGAGCTCAGGTCTCTCTAGACCAGCAGTCTCCTATTAGACCTTTATGACAACAGCTGCCAGCTCTTCTTATTACCCTCATAGCTGTAAGAACCTTTAATGGTATACTTTGTGTATTTTGAGTGCCCTCTAGAGAGCATATTTCCAGTAGGCTGGGATTTTATAAGGGCTTTATAAGTTTTTCCAAGTTATCATGCCTTTCCCTAAATTCTTTTACCTAATCTCTTTCCCCACCTCAAAGTAGTGGGTACAAAATCTCAAAAGCTTAGAAAGATGGTGCTTGAGAGGATCTTATAGATCACCTAATGTTTCTGTATTTTGCAGATGGTCCCAGATAGTTGCTGAATTAAGCCCCACCAATTCCAGACCACATGTGCTTTTTATTGTAGCCAGTTGTCTAAGCACTGGGCAAAGTGAGAAGCATGGAAAGTGGGAACAATTGTTTCTTCTCAATAAAAGAAGAAATAATAATTCACAGGTATGAGTGTCTTCTGTGTTCTGGGTACCATTCTCTACCTATAGTGTCCAATGTAACTGTCTTAGCAGTCATCTGAGGTAACTACCATCATCATCCCATTTTACACATGAGGGAACTGAAGCACAGAGAGGTAAAGTGACTTGCTATGTTTCCATAGCTCATGAATAGCAGAGTCAGAAAGAAGACTGGGGCAATTTGAATCCTGAGCCCAAATTTCTCTTTTGTCTCTTCTCTTCCCTCCCCCCCCCCATTTATCTCACTTCTGGTCATTCCCTAAGTTCATCAAATCCTTTTTTTAAAGTTGAGATATATTTGATATATAATATTAAATTTGTTTTAAGTGTACAAGGTAATTATTTTTTGTGTATATTGCAAAATGATCACTACAGTATGTCCAGTAAATTTAGGTAACATCCAACACAATACAATTATATTTTTTCTTGTGATGAGAAATTTTAAGATCAATCTCTTTGCAACTTCCAAATATTCATACTTTAGTACTATTAGGTGTGGGCACCATGCTGTACATTATATACCCAGGACTTAACCCATTTTATAACTTAAAATTTATACCTGTTGAGCCTCTTCACCCATTTTTGCCCACTCTCCTCACATGCCTCTTGTAACCACCAATCTGTTCTCTGTACCTATGAGTTCATTGTTCTTGTTTCTAATTCCACATATAAGTAAGATCATATGATATTTGTTTTACTCTGTCTGATTTATCTCATTTAGCATAATACCCCTAAGTCCCATCCATGTTGCCAAAAATGATAAGATTATCATCTTTTAGCTAAGATGGCCTTCAACAAACAAATGGATAAAGAAGATATGGTCCATGTATACAATGGAGTATTATGCTTCTGTCAGAAAGGATGAATACCCAATTTTTGTATCAACATGGATGGGACTGGAGGAGATTATGCTGAGTGAAATAAGTTAAGCAGAGAGAGTCAATTATCATATGGTTTCTCTTATTTGTGGTTCATAAGGAATAACATGGAGGGTATTAGGAAAAGGAAAGGAAAAGTGAATTGGGGGAAATCAGAGGGGGAGACGAACCATGAAAGACTGTGGACTTTGCAAAACAAACTGAAGATTTTGGAGGGGAGGCAGTAGGGGTTAGGTGAGCCTGGTGATGGGTATTAAGGAGGGCACTTATTGCAGAGAGCACTGGGTGTGGTGCATAAACAATGAATCTTGAAACACTGAAAAAATAAAATAAAATTTAAAAAGATTATCATCTTCTTTTTTTAAAAAAAGATTTTATTTATTTATTTGACGGACAGAGATCACAAGTAGGCAGAGAGGCAGGCAGAGAGAGACTGGGGAGAAGCAGGCTCCCTGCTGAGCAGAGAGCCCGATGCAGGACTCAAATCCCAGGACCCTGAGACAAAGGCAGAGGCTTTAACCCACTGAGCCACCCAGGCGCCCCAAGGTTATCATCTTATGGCTGAATAATATTCCATTCATATAGGTACCATGTTTTCTCTATTTGTCCATCAATGGATATTAAGTTTTTGTTCATGTCTTGGCTATTGTGAATAATGCTACAATGAACAAGAAAGTGCAGATATCTTTTTCTGCATCTACTGAGATGATCATATGACTTTTATCCTTTCTCTTATTAATGTGATGTATTGCATTAATTTATTTTGTAAATATTGAGCCACATTTGTATGCCTGGAATAAATCCCACTTGATTGTAGTGAATGATATTTTTAATATACTGTTGGATTAAATTAGTTAATATTTTGTTGAGGATTTTTACATCTATGATCATTAGACTTATTGGTCTGTAGTATTCTTTTTTTTTCTGAAGGGTCTTTATCTGGTTTTGGTATTAGGGTAATGCTGGTTTCTTATAATGAATTTGGAGGCTTCCCTTCTTAAGTTTTTTGAAATTGTTTGAGAAGAATTGGTATTAACATGGTTCACATGTGAGGCATCTGGTCTTCAACTTTTGTTTCTTGGGAGTTTTTGATTTTTATTATTGATTCAATTTTATTGAATTGGTCAATTGGTCTGTTTAAATGTTCTATTTCTTCCTGATTCATTTTTGGAAGGTTATATATTTCTAGGAATTTGTCCATTTTCTCTATGTTGTCTGATTTGTTGACATGCAATTTTCATTATATTCTTTAATAATATAATATAATTTTATATTCATTATATTCATTATATTTTATATATATATTCATTATAATTATATATATTCATTATATTTCATATTCATTATATTTTATATTCATTATATTCTTTAATAATCCTTTGTATTTCTGTGATGTTTGTTGCTCTTTCTCTGCTTTCATTTTATATGATTTGATTTAATGATTTGATCTACATGATTTGAGTTCTCTTCTTTTTTGTTGATGAATCTGTTTTAAAGTTTGTCAGTTTTGTTTATCTTTTCAAAGAATTAGCTCCTGGTTTCATTGATCTGTTCTATTGTTTTTTAGTTTCTATTTTATTTGTCTCTACTCTTATCTTTTTTATTTCCTTTCTTCTTTTTTTTTTTACTTTTTTATTTTTTATAAACATATATTTTTATCCCCAGGGGTACAGGTCTGTGAATCACCAGGTTTACACACTTCACAGCACTCACCAAAGCACATACCCTCCCCAATGTCCATAATCCCACCCCCTTCTCCCAAACCCCCTCCCCCCAGCAACCCTCAGTTTGTTTTGTGAGATTAAGAGTCCTTTCTTCTAATGGCTTTGTGTTTTCTTTGTTCTTTTTCTATTTCCTTTAGGTATATGATTAGGTTGTTCATTGGCTTTTTCTTGCTTCTGGAGGTAGGCCTGGATTACTATAATCGTCCCTCTCAAAACAGTTTTTGTTGCATCCCATATATTTTGGATCATTGTGTTTTCATTATAATTTATCTCTGTGTATTTTTAAAATTTTTTTTAAAAATTTTTAAAAAATTTCCTCTTTGATTTCTTCATTGACCCATTTATTTTTTAGTAGTATGTTATTTAGTCTCCAGGTATTTGGATTTGTTCTTGTGATTGTGTTCTAGTTTCATACTGCTGTGGTCAGAACACATATATGATATAGCTTCAATAATTTTTAACTTACTTATTTACTTATTTTTCAAAAGTTTTGTTTAATTATTTTAAAGAAAGAGTGAGACAACACAAACAGGGGGAGCAGTAGAAGAAGAGAGAGAATCAGGCTCCCCACCAGGCAAGGAGCCTGATGCAGGACTTAATCCCAGGACCCTGGGATCATGACCTGAGCCGAAGGCAGATGCTTAACCATCTGAGCCACTTAGGTGCCCCCAGTTTTTAATTTATTGAGATTTCTCTTGTACCCTAATTTGACTTAATATTTTCACATTCTTTGCTAAATACCAATGAAAAAAATTGCTAAATACAATAGTTGTATTTTTAAAATTTTTGAGGATCTTCTGTACTGTTTTCCATGGTGGCTGCACCAATTTATATTCCCACCAACAGTGCATGAGGGTTCCCTTTTCTCTTGTCTTTTTGACACTATCCATCTTAACAGGTGTGAGGTGATATGTCATTGTGCATTTGATTTGCATTATTCTGATTATTAGTGATATTGATCATCTTTTCATGTGCCTATTGGCCATGTGTATGTTTTTGGGATAATGTCTATTTGGGTCCTCTGCCTGTTTTTTAATTGGATTTGTTTTTGTTTGTTTTTGATATTGAGTTCTATGAATTCTTTATATATTTTGAATATCAACTCCTTATCAGATATATGATATTTATGTTTTATCCCATTTTGTAAGTTGCCTTTTCATTTTGTTGATGGCTTTTCTTGCTGTGGAGAAGATTTGTGGCTTGATGTAGTCCCATTTATTCATGTTATTTTGCCTTTATTTTAGAGCAAATCTAAAAAATCATCATCAAGGTCAATGTTGTAAGAGACAAAGAAAGACATTATGTTATAATTAAAAGGTCTACACATCAAAAAAAAAATCTAACAACTGTAGATATTTACGTTCCTAACTTGAAGCAGCCAATTATATAAGCCAATTAGTAATTAAATTTAAAAAATAAATTAATAATAATATAATAAAAGTAGGAAAATTTAATACCCCATTCATAGAAATGGACATATCATTTAAGCAAAAAATCAACAAAGAAACAAGGACTTTGAATGATACACTGGACCAGAAGGACTTCACAGATATATTCAGAGTATTTCATCCTAATGCAACAGAATACATATTCTTCTCAAGTGCACATAGAACATTTTTCAGAAAAGATGACATAACCAGGTCACAAATCAGGTCTCAACCAGTACAAAAAGACTGGGATAATTCCCTGAATATTTTCAGACTACAGTGCTTTAAACCTTGAACTCAATCAGAAGATAAAATTTTGAAGGAACTCAAATACAATGGAAGTTGAAGGGCATCCTACTAAAGTTGGCTCAAGGCCCAACAAGAAATTAAAGAAGAATTAAAAATTAAAGAAGAATTAAAAATTTAAAAACATGGAAACATGAAAATGAAACACGATAGTTCAAAACCTTTGAGAAGCAGCAAAGGAAGTTCGAAGAGGGACATATATAGCAATCCAGGCCCTCTCGAGAAGCAATAAAAGTCTCAAATACCAAACCTAACCTTACATTTAATGGAGCTGGGAAAGGAACAGAAAATTAAGCCTAGATCCAGCAGGAAAAAAGAAATAATAAATATTAGAGTAGAAATCAATGACATAGAAATTAGAAATAAAAAACAGAAGAGTATTTCACCAAGATGGTAGCTAATAGGATCCAACAGTATATAAAAAGGATTTTTCACTATGACCAAGTGGGGTTTATTTATTTATGAAATGTAAGGTGGCTCAGTGCCCACAACTCAGTCAATATGATATACCACATTAATAAAAGAAGGGGCAAGAACCATATGAGTTCATCTGTGACCCAGCAATTGCACTACTAGGTTTTAGCCAGTGGACACATAAATAGTGATTCAAAGGGGCACATGCACCTCAGAGTTTATAGCAACCATGTCCACAGGGGCCAAGATATGGAAGGAACCCAAATGTCCATTGACAAGTAAATGGATAGAAATGTGGTACCTATATCTTTATCTATCTAATCTATACCTATATATAATGGAATATTACTCAGCTATCAAAACGAATGAAATATTGTTATTTGCAATGGTATGGATGGACCTAGAGGGCATTATGCTAAGCAAAGTACGTCAGTCAGAAAAAGACAAGTGCCATATGATTTCACTCATATGTAGAATTTAAGTACCAAAACAAATGGACAAAGAAGGGAAGGAAAAATAAGCTAAGATGAAAATTGAGAGGGTGGTAATAATACACTATATATTAATTAAATTTAATTTAAAATGAAAAGATTAAAACCTCCTAGATTTGCTGATCTGTTCTTGTTAATCTTTATTTGTTGATCTCATTTGTTGATCTTTATTATCTCCCTTCTCCTCCTGGATTTTGGCTTTATTTGATGTTGTTTTCCAGCTTTTAGATGTATTGTTAGTTTTTGTATTTGAGACTTTTTTTGCTCTTGAGGAAGACCTGTATTTCTCTATACTCCCCTATTATGACCACCTTTGTTCCACCCCAAAGGTTTTGGGCTGTCACATTTTCTTTTTAATTTATTTCCACATTTTTAAAATAATTTCCGAGTTAACCCATCCATTCTTTGATAGGATATTCTTTAACCCCCATATATTTGTGGTCTTTTCAAATGTTTTCTTGTGGTTGGCCTCAAGTTTCATAGCATTCTGGTCTGAAAATATGCATAGCATGATCTCAATCTTTTTGTGCTGGTTGAGACCTGATTTGTGTCCCAGTATGTGATATATTCTGGTCACTATTCCACGTACACTCAAAAGCAATGTGTATTCTGCTGCTTTAGTATACAGTGCTCTGAATGTATCTGTTAAGCCCATCTGGTCCAGTGACTCATTTAAAGTCCTGTTTCCTTGACGATCTTCTGCTTAGATGATATCGTTGATGTGAGTGGGGTGTTAAAGTCCCATACTGTTATTGTATTATTATCAATGAGTTTCTTTCATTTTATTATTAATTGATTTATATGTTTGGTTCTTGCAAGATAGGGGCATAAACATTTACAATGGTTAGCTCTTCTTGTTTGGTAGATCTATTTATTATGATGTAGTGTCCTTCCTCACATCTTGTTGCAATCTTTGGTTTAAAATCTAGTTGTCTGATATAAGTATATCTCCTTCAGCTTTGTTTTGATGTCCATTAGCGTGATAAGTGGTTCTCTACTCCCTCAGTTTCAGCCTAGATGTACCTTTGTGTCTAAAATGAGTTTCTTGTAAACTGGATATCAAAGGGTCTTGTTTTTTTTTTTTTTTAAACCCATTCTGATACCCTGTGTCTTTTGATTGGAGCATTTAGTTCATTTACATTTAGAGTAATTATTGAGAGATATGAATTCAGTGTCATTTTATTACCTGTAAAGTCATTTTCCTTTAGATTGTCTTTGCTCCTTTCTAGTCTTCGTTCCTTTTTGGTCTCTCTTTTCTGCTCAAAGGGTGCCCTTTAATATCTCTTGAAGAGCTGGCTTAGTGTTCACAAAAATCTTTTAGTTTCAGTTTTATTTTTTTTTCTGTTCTGTAAGAGCCTTGTTGGATAAAGTATTCTTGGCTGCATATTATTCCATTTAGTACATTGAATATATCATCCCATTTCTTTCTGGCCTGCCAAGTCTCTGGGGACAGGTCTGTTGTTAGTTTTGTGTTTCTACTGTTGTAGGTTGAGGACCTTTTCTCCCTGGTAGCTTTCAGATTTCTCTCTTTTCTTTCTATTTTCCAAGCTTCACTATGATCTGTCATGGTGTTGATCTGTTTTTGTTTGTTTGTTTGTTTTGTAAGAAATTCTCTGTGCTTCTTGGCCTTGAATGCCTGTTTCCTTCCCCAGATCAGGGAAGGTCTCAGCAATAATTTGTGCAAATGAACCTTCTGTCCTCATTTCCCACTCTTCCTCTAGACTTTTATGATACAGATATTATCTCACTTTATGAAATCACTGAGTTCCCTGTCTACCTTCATGATATAATAGTTTTTTCCCTCTTCTTTTCAGCTTCATTATTTTCCATAATTTTGTCTACTATATCACCTATTCTGTCCTCTGCTTCTTCAATCCTCATTATGATATTATTCAGTCTGTTTTTTATCTTAGTCATAGCAATTTTTATTTTAACCTCACTAGATTTTAGGTGTTTTATCTCTGCAACAAAGATTTCTCTGATGTCTTCTATGCTTTTTTTTTCTAAGTCCAGCTAATTGTCTTATGACTCTTGGTCTAAATTCTTATTTAGATATATTGCTTATATCTGTTTTCAGGAAGACCCTGGCTGTTAGATCTCCCTGACCTTTTTGGCAGAGGAAAATTCCTCTGTCTTGTCATTTTGGCCAAGTTTCAATGTTTTCCATGTTATGAAACTTGTTATGTTTCCTGTATTTCAGAGTAATGCTGTATTAAAATGAGGTTATACATCATCCATGACCTGACACTTTTGGAAGTAGTTCTGGTGTATGCTCTGTGTACTCTGCTATTATGTTTTGACTTTTGCTTCCCACTGGTCACTCCTGTGCAGAGTTCCTCATTACTTCTAGTGGGGAGTGCTTGGAACTTTATCTAGATGTGCTTTGATCTGGGAGGGAGAGTTTAAGAGATCTTGAAATCTAGGAAATAAACTTCAGGTTGTTGGAAAGGAGGTGAGTGGGGGAATTTATAATTGGGTGATGGGCATTAAGAAGGGCACTTGATATAATGAGAACTGGGTTTTATATGTGACTGATGGATCACTAAAGTCAATCTCTGAAATTAATTTCAAAAAAATCTTGCTAAAGGGGCACCTGGGTGGATCAGTGGGTTGAGCCCCTGCCTTTGGCTCAGGTCAGGATCTCAGGTCCTGGGACTGAGCCCTGCTTTGGGCTCTCTGCTCAGCAGGGAGCCTTCTTCCCCCACTCTCTGCCTGCCTCTCTGCTTACATGTGATCTTTCTTTCTGTCAAATAAATAAAAAAATTTTTAAAAAAAAAAGCTTGGTAAAAAAGAAAGAGAGGTAAAAAAGAAAAAGAAAAAACAATAGAAAAAGTAAGAAAAAATATTGGTCCAAAAAAAAAGAAAGTGAAAAGAAACAAAAAATCCCAATCAAAAATACCATAAGCCTGATTCCAAAGTAAATGAAAGGGAAAAACTGCAAACAAATGAAAATCTTGATTCAAAGGGGGGGCGTGAAGAATAAGGAAAAGAAAAATATAGCTTGGTCGTATTTCCCCTAGAAGTGAAAGGGATGCTTTGAAGCACAGTAGACTTGTTGCATATGGTGTGCTATGTTCCTCTTCTGAGGGAGAGGTCCACTGTGCTAAGTGTCAATCCTGTCCCAGTTAAAAAAAAAAAAAAAGGACTTGTCAAGCATGGGTGAACATAGTTTGATGTAAGAGCTCCCACCTCCACTGGGGACTGCTGTGTTCCTCTCTGAACTCCCACTGTGTTGATAGTGAAGGTAAAATGGCACCAGCCTATTCTCTTATCTTAAGACAGGGGAATCTCACACACTCCACAGTTCAGGATGTCCTCACAGAAAATTAAGGGCTCTCACCCTGCCTGCAGCCCAGCTCTCCTCCATTTTATCTTTGGCTGGGCTGGGATTTAGCGATTTGTAAATTCACTTGATTTTTATCTTAGTGTGAGTCTGGGATTCAATACTCTAAATATTAAAGGATCTAGCACTGCTCAGATCCACTCCCTCCTCCAGTATGGAGCCTTGTTGTGCTCTAACTTTGTCCCAGCAAAACTCCCCCACCGGCACAATGTGCACAATTTATGGTGTGTCACCAAGAAAAGCAGTGATCAGGTGATCTATCCTCTGCACATGACTTTGTCCCCTGTTGATGAAAGACCTTTTCCTGGTGCCTGCAGTGTCTTTTGTCCTTGGAGAGGCAATAAACAGCAAGTTCTGTTTCATAGAAATTCCTGCAGGAGGATTCTGATTTCTGACAGTGTCTTTCCAGTGGAAGAAAGAAGATAGAACAAGGACGGACAGAGGGCAGGTTACATACTGTCAGTGAAGAGCAGGGTGAGACACTTAGGCCTCTAAGACACATACTGCAAGAACACAACCTGTGATGTTCCACAGTGTCTCCTTCTGCTAAAAACACTTCAAATGTCATGAGGAAACTGTGCTATAGAATGTACTCACGACAGGGTTGAGTCTGTTGAATGTTGGATTCTGTGGAATCTCTCTGTGTTGAAATCATGAAATGACATTACAGGGGCCTAAAAGGGGATTCAGAGAAAGGGATCTGGTCAGGGAAACTACATCAGGTGGCTACTCATTCATAACAGTGTCTTCACCATTGAGGAATGAAGATAGAACAAGGACCATCTCTGGGCACTTTAGTAACTGAGAGTGAAGTGCCAGCTAAGGCGCTTAGGCATCCAAAACACATATTGGATGAGCACGACCTGTAGTCATCCACACTGTCTTTCTGTTTCGAAAACGCTTCAAACATTGTGAGGGAAGTATGCTTTCAGAGTGATTTGTGGCCGTGTTGAGTCTATCAAAGAAGGAAGCTGTTGGGACTGACTGTGTGGTAAACTGGAATAGGCGGGTATAGGAGTCTAGTCTCAGACGTCCATCCCCTTGAACACAGGAAGTTCTGTTTCATAGAAATTCCTTCAGGAAGATTCTCATTTCTGACAGTGTCTTCCAGTGGAGGAAAGAAGATAGAACAAGGACAGACAGAGGGCAGATTGCATACTGTGATTGAAGGGCAGTGTGAGACACCTAGGCCTCTAAGACACATACTGCAAGTACACCACCTGTGATGTACCACAGTGTCTCCCTCTCCTCAAAACACTTCAAATGCCATGAGGGAACGCTGCTGTAGGAAGGACCCACGACAAGGGGGTGTATGTGAAAGATTGGAAGCTGTGGGACCTGTCTGTGTGGAAATCACGAAGTGTCAATATAGGGCCATTGCGGTGAACATAGGAAGTTCTCTGTTCAGGGAAAGTCTTGCAGGCAAATACGAAATGATGACAATATCTTCTCCCCTGAGGAAAGAAAATAGAACAAGGACGTTCTCTTGGCAGTTTGCATAATATGGGTGAAGTGCACGTTAAGGCACTTAGGCATCCAAAACACATTTGGATGGTCCTTACCTGTGGTCATCCACACTCTATTTCTTTTTCAAAAACGCTTTAAACATTTTGAGGGAAGTGTGCGTTAAAAGGGATTCAGGGCCGTCTTGAGTCTGTCAAAGAAGGAAATTGTTGGGCCTAAGTGTGTTGTAAACTGGAATGGGCGCATATAGGGGTCTAGTCTCAGACGTCCATCTCCTTATACACAGGAAGTTCTGTTTAATAGAATTTCCTGCAGGAGAATTCTCATTTCTTACAGTGTTTTTCCGTGGAGGAAAGAAGATAGAACAAGGACGGACAGAGGGCAGGTTGCATACTGTGAGTGAAGGGCAGGGTGAGACACTTAGGCCTGTAAGACACATTCGGCAAGTACAGCACCTGTGATGTTCCACAGTGTCTCCCTCTGCAGAAAAAAAACTTCAAATGCCATGAGTGAATGCTGCTGTAGGACGTACTCACGACAGAGATGTGTCTGTGGAAGTTTGGAATCTGTGGGACCTGTCTGTGTCGAAATCATGAAGTGTCTATACAGGGCCATTGCCGGTGAACATAGGACGTTCTCTCTTCAGGAAAATTCTTGCAGGCACATACTAATTGATGACAGTATCTTCTCCGCTAAGGAAAGAAGATAGAACAAGGACATTTCTCTTCGCAGTTTGCGTACTATGAATGAAGTGCCAGTTAAGGAACTTAGGCATCCAAAACACATTTGGATGGTCCTTACCTGTGGTCATCCACACTCTATTTCTTTGTCGAAAATGCTTTAAACATTTTGAGCAACATGTGCTTTAGGAGGGATTCGTGGCTGTGTTGAGTCTGTCAAAGAAGGAAGTTGTTGAGACTATTTTTGTGGTAAACTGGAATGGGCGCGTATAGGAGTCTAGTTTCAGACGTCCATCCCCTTGACCATAGGAACTTCTGATTCAGGGAAACTCCTTCAGGCGGATTCTCGTTTCTGACAGTGTCTTTCCTGTGGAGGAAAGAAGACAGAACAAGGAGGGACAGAGGTCAGGTTGCATACTGTGAGTGAAGGACAGGGTGAGACACTTAGGCCTCTAAGACACATACTGCAAGTACACCACCTGTGATGTTCCACAGTGTCTCCCTCTACTCAAAACACTTCAAATGTCGTGAGGAAACTGTGCTATAGAATGTACTCACGAAAGGGTTGAGTCTGTTGAATGTTGGATTCTGTGGAATCTCTCTGTGTTGACATCATGAAGTGACTCTAAAGAGCTCTAAAAGGTGATTCACAGAAAGGGATCTGATCAGGGAAAATACTTCAGGTGGCTACTCATTCATAACACTGTCTTCTTCACTGAGGTTTGAAGCTAGAACAAGGACGGACTCTGGGCACTTTAGTAACTGTGAGTGAAGTGCAGGCTATGGTGCTTAGGCATCCAAAACACATATTGGATGAGCACGAACTGTAGTCATTCACACTTTCTTTCTATTTCGAAAACACTTGAAACATCGTTATCAAAGTGTGCTTTAGGAGGGATTTTTGGCCGTGTTGAGTCTGTCAAAGAAGGAAGCTGTTGGGACTGACTGTGTGGTAAACTGGAATAGGGACGTATAGGAGTCTAGTCTCAGACGTCCATCCCCTTGAACATAGGAACTTCTGATTCAGGGAAACTCCTTCAGGTGGATTCTCATTTCTGACACTGTCTTTCCTGTGGAGGAAAGAAGACAGAACAAGGATGGACAGAGGGCAGGTTGCATACTGTGTGTGAAGGGCAGGGTGAGACACTTAGGCCTCTAAGACACATACTGCAAGTACACCACCTGTGATATTCCACAGTGTCTCCCTCTACTCAAAACATTTCGAATGTCATTAGGAAACTGTGCTATAAAACGTACTCACAACAGGGTTGAGTTTATTGAATGTTGGATTCTGAGGAATCTCTCTGTGTTGAAATCATGAAGTGATGCTACAGGGCCTAAAATGAGATTCATAGAAAGGTGTCCATTCAGGGAAACTTCTTCATTTGGATACTCGTTCATAACAGTGTCTTCTTCGTGCATGAATGAAGATAGAAAAAGGACGGTCTATGGGCACTTTAGGAACTGTGAGTGAAGTGCAGGCTATCCAAAAAACATATTGGATGAGCACGACTTGTGGTCATCCACACTGTCTTTCTGTGTCAAAACACTTCAAACATTATGAGGGAAGTGTGTTTTTGGAGGGATTTCTGGCAGTATTGAGTCTGTCAAAGAAGGAAGCTTTGGGACTGTGTGGTAAACTGGAATGGGCATGTATAGGAGTCTAATCTAAGACGTCCATCCCCTTGACCATGGGAAGTTCTGTTTCAGGGAAACTCCTTCAGGCAGATTCTCATTTCTGACAGTGTCTCTCCTGTGGAGGAAAGAAGACAGAACAAGGACGGACAGAGGGCAGGTTGCATACTGTGAGTGAAGGGCAGGGTGAGACACATAGGCCTCTAAGACACATACTGCAAGTACACCATCTGTGATGATCCACAGTATCTCTCTCTGCTCAAAACACTTCAAATGCCATGAGGTAACGCTGCTGTACGATGTACTCATGACAGGGATGTGTCTGTGGAAGGTTGGAAGCTGTGGGACCTGTCTGTGTGGAAATCATGAAGTGTCGATACAGGGACATTGCCGTTGAACATAGGAATTTCTCTCTTCAGGGAACCTCTTGCAGGCTAATACTAATTGATAACAGTATCATCTCTGCTGAGGAAAGAAGATAGAGTTAGGACGTACTTTTGGTAGTTTGCATACTGTGAGTGAAGTGTTAGTTAAGGTGTTAGGCATCCAAACACATTTGGGTGGTCCTTACCTGTGGTCATCCACAGTCTATTTCTTTGTCGAAAATGCTTTAAACATTTTGAGGGAAGTGTGCTTCAGGAGGGATTCGTGGCCGAGTTGAGTCTGTCAAAGAAGGAAGTTGTTGGGACTAAGTGTGTGGTAAACAGGAATGGGCGCGTATAGGAGTCTAGTTTCAGACGTCCATCCCCTTGAACATAGGAACTACTGATTCAGGGAAACTCCTTCAGGCGGATTCTCGTTTCTGACAGTGTCTTTCCTGTGGAGGAAAGAAGACAGAACAAGGAGGGACAGAGGTCAGGTTGCATACTGTGAGTGAAGGACAGGGTGAGACACTTAGGCCTCTAAGACACATACTGCAAGTACACCACCTGTGATGTTCCACAGTGTCTCCCTCTACTCAAAACATTTCAAATGTCATGAGGAAACTGTGCTATAGAACGTACTCACAACAGGGTTGAATTTGTTGAATGTTGGATTCTGTGGAATCTCTCTGTGTTGAAATCATGAAGTGAGGCTACAGGGCCCTAAAAGGAGATCCATTGAAAGGGGTCTGTTCAGGGAAACTTCTTTATTTGGATACTCATTCATAACAGTGCCTTCTTTGTGGATGAATGAAGATAGAACAAGGACGGTCTATGGGCACTTTAGGAACTGTGAGTGAAGTGCAGGCTATCCAAAAAACATATTGGATGAGCACGACTTGTGGTCATCCACACTGTCTTTCTGTGTCAAAACGCTTCAAACATTATGAGGGAAGTGTGCTTTTGGAGGGATTTTGCAGTATTGAGTCTGTCAAAGAAGGAAGCGTTGAGACTATGTGATAAACTGGAATGGACATGTATAGTAGTCTATACCTGTCTGTGTGGAAATCATGAAGTGTTGATACAGGGTCCATGCCGGTTAACCTAGGAAGTTTTCTGTTCTGGGAAACTCTTGCAGGCTAATACTCATTATTGACAGTATCTTCTCCACTGTGGAAAGAAGATAGAACAAGGACGTTCTCTTGGCAGTTTGCATATTGAGTGAAGTGCAAGTTAAGTTGCTTAGGCATCCAAAACAATTTCGGATGGTCCTTAGCTGTGGTCATCCACACTCTACTTCTTTGTTGAAAACGCTTTAAACATTTTGAGGGAAGTGTGCTTTAGGAGGGATTCCTGGCCATGTTGAGTCTGTCAAAGAAGGAAGTTTTTGCGACTAAGTGTGTGGTAAACTGGAATGGGCGCGTATAGGAGTCTAGTTTCAGATGTCCATCCCCTTGACCATAGGAACTTCTTTTTCAGGGAAACTCCTTCAGGCGGATTCTCATTTCTGACAGTGTCTCTCCGGTGGAGGAAAGAAGACAGAACAAGGACGGACAGAGGGCAGGTTGCATACTGTGAGTGAGGGACATGGCTAGACACTTAGGCCTCTAGGACACATCTAGCAAGTACACCACCTCTGATGTTCCAGTGTCACCCTCTTCTCAAAACAGTTCAAATGCCGTGAGGGAACTGTGCGATAGGACATACACATGACAGGGATGTATCCTTGGAAGGGTGGAAGCGGTGGGACCTTTCTGGGATGAAATCATGAAGTGACACAACAGGGCCCTAACAGGTGATTGACAGAATGGGATCTGTTCAGGGAAACTACTTCAGATGGCTACTCATTCATAACAGTGTCTTCTCCATTAGGCATCCAAAACTCATATTGGACGAGCACGACCTGTAGTCATCCACACTGTCTTTCTGTTTCGAAAAAGCTTCTAACATTGTGAGGGCAGTGTGCTTTAGGAGGCATTTGTGGCCGTGTTGAGTCTGTCAAGGAAGGAAGCTGTTGGGTCTGACTGTGTGGTAAACTGGAATAGGCGCGTTGGGAATCTAGTCTCAGATGTCCATCCCCTTGACCATAGAAAGTTCTGTTTCATAGAAATTCCTTCATCTGGTTCTCATTTCTGATAGTTTCTTTCCTGTGGAGGAAAGGAGATAGAACAAAGACAGACAGAGGGCAGGTTGTATACTGTGAGTGAAGGGCAGGGTGAGACACTTAGGCCTCTGAGACACATACTTCAAGTATACCACCTGTGATGTTCCACAGTATTTCCTTCTGCTCAAAACACTTCAAATGCCATGAAGGAACTCTGCTGTAAGATGTACTCACGACCGGGATGGGTCTATGGAAGGTTGGAAGCTGTGAGACCTGTCTGTGTGGAAATCATGAAGTGTCGATACAGGGCCATTGTCGGTGAACAAAGGAAGTTCTCTGTTTCGGGAAGATCTTGCAAGCAAATAGTAATTGATGACAGTATCTTCTCTGCTTAGGAAAGAAGATCGAACAAGGACGTTCTCTTGACAATTTGCATACTGGGAGTGAAGTGCAAGTTAATGTGCTTAGGCATTCAAAACACATTTGGATGGTCCTTACTTGTGGTCATCCAAACTCTATTTCTTTGTCGAAAATGCTTTAAACATTTTGAGGGAAGTGTGCTTGAGGAGGGATTCGTGGCCGTGTTGAGTCTGTCAAAGAAGGAAGTTGTTTGGACTAAGTGTGTGGTAAACTGGAATGGGTGCGTATAGGAGTCTAGACTCAGACATCCATCCCCTTGACCATAAGAAGTTCTGTTTCAGGGAAACTCCTTCAGGCTGATTTTCATCTCTGACAGTGTCTTTCCTGTGGACGAAAGAAGACAGAACAAGGTTGGACAGAGGGCAGGTTGCATACTGTGAGTGAAGGGCAGGGTGAGACACTTAGGCCTCTAAGACACATACTGCAAGTATTCCACCTGCGATGTTCCACAGTGTCTCCCTCTGCTCAAAGCAGTTCGAATGCCGAGAGCAAACTGTGCAATAGGACATACACATGACAGGGATGTGTCCTTGGAAGGCTGGAACAGAGCCCTAACAGGTGATTCATACAAAGGTATCTGTTCAGGGAAAATACTTCAGGTGGCTACTCATTCATAACAGTGTCTTCTCAATTTAGGAATGAAGATAGAAGAGGGACAGACTCTGGGCACTTTAGTAACTGTGAGTGAAGTGCAGTCTATGGCGCTTTGGCTTCTAAAAGACATATTGGATGAGCACGACTTGTAGTAATCCACACTGTCTTTCTTTGTCAAAATGCTACATACATTGTGAGGGAAGTGTGCTTTCAGAAGGAATTGTGGCTGTGTTGAGTCTGTCAAAAAAGGAAGCTGTTGGGACTGACTGTGTGGTAAACGGGAATAGGCGCGTGTAGGAATCTAGTCTCGGACGTCCATCCCCTTGACCACAGGAATTTCTGTTTCATAGAAATTCCTTCAGGAGGATTCTCATTTCTGATAGTGTCTTCCAGTGGAGGAAAGAAGATAGAAGAAGGACGGACAGAGGGCTGGTTGCATACTGTGAGTGAAGGGCAGGGTGAGACACTTAGGCCTCTAAGGCACCTAATGCAAGTACACCACCTGTGATGTTCCACAGTATCTCCCTCTGCTCAAAAACACTTCAAATGCCGTGAGGAAACGCTGCTGTAGGACGTACTCATGACAGGGATCTGTCTGTGGAAGGTTGGAAGCTGTGGGGCCTGTCTGTTGTGAAATCGTGAAGTGTCGATACAGGGCCAATTCTGTTTCAGGGAAACTCCTTCAGGCGGATTCTCATCTCTGACAGTGTCTTTCCTGTGGACGAAAGAAGACAGAACAAGGTCTGACAGAGGGCAGGTTGCATACTGTGAGTGAAGGGCAGGGTGAGACACTTAGGCCTCTAAGACACATACTGCAAGTTCATCACCAGTGTGCTCCATCGTTTCTCTCTCTACTCAAAACACTTCAAATGTCATGAAGAAACTGTGTTATAGAACGTACTCACAACAGGGTTGAGTCTGTTGAATGTTGGATTCTGTGGAATCTCTCTGTCTTGAAATCATGAAGTGACGCTACAGGGCCCTAAAAGTCGATTCCTAGAAAGGGGTCTGTTCAGGGAAACTTCTTTATTTGGATACTCATTCATAACCGTGTCTTCTTCGCGGATGAATGAAGAGAGAACTAGGACGGTCTATGGGTATTTTAGGAACTTGGAGTGAAGTGCAGGCTATCCAAAAACCATATTGGATGAGCACGACTTGTGGTCATCTACACTGTCTTTTTGTGTCAAAAGGCTTCAAATTTTGCGAGGGAAGTGTGCTTTTGTATGGATTTCTGGAAGTGTTGAGTCTTTCTAAGAAGGAAGCTGTTGGGACTGGTTGGGACTGACTGTGTGGAAAACTGGAATGGGTGCGTATAGGAGTCTTGTCTCAGACTTCCATCCCCTTGACCATAGGAAGTTCTGATTCAGGGAAACTCCTTCAGGCGGATTCTCATTTCTGACAGTGTCTTTCCTTTGGAGGTAAGAAGATAGAACAAGGACGGACAGAGGGCAGGTTGCATACTGTGAGTGAAGGACAGGGTGAGACACTTAGGCCTCTAAGACACATACTGCAAGTACACCACCTGTGAAGTTCCACAGTGTCTCCCTCCCTCAAAACACTCCCAATGTCATGAAGAAACTGTACTATAGAACGTACTCACGACAGGATTGAGTTTGTTGAATGTTGGATTCTGTGGAATCTCTTTGTTTTGAAATCATGAAGTGACGCTATGGGGCCCTAAAAGGTGATTCCTAGAAAGGGTTCAGTTCAGGGTAATTTCTTCATTTAGATACTCATTCGTAACAGTGTCTTTTCCATTGAGGAATGAAGATATAACAAGGATGGACTCTGGGCACACTAGTAACTGTGAGTGAAGTGCAGGCTATGGCGCGTAGGCATCCAAAACACATACTGGATGAGCACGACCTGTAGTCATCCACACTGTCTTTTTGTTTCAAAAACGCTTCACACATTGTGAGGGAAGTGGGCTTCAGGAGGGATTTCTGGCCATGTTGCATCTGTGAAAGAAGGAAGTTGTTGGGACTGACTGTGTGGTATACTGGTATAGGCACATATAGGAGTCTAGTCTCAGACGTCCATCCCCTTGACCACAGGAAGTTCTGTTTTAGGGAAATTCCTTCAGGTGGATTCTGAGTTCTGACAGTGTCTCTCCTGTGGAGGAAAGAAGACAGAACAATGACGGACAGAAGGCAGGTTGCATACTGTGAGTGAAGGGCAGGATGAGACACTTAGGCCTCTATGACACATACTGCAAGTACCCCACCGTGTTCCACAGTGTCTCCCTCTACTCAAAACATTTCAAATGTCATGAGGAAACTGTGCTATAGAACGTACTTACGACAGGGTTGCGTCTGTTGAATGTTGGATTCTGTGGAATCTCTCTGTGTTGAAATCATGAAGTGACGCTAAAGGGCTCTACAAGGTGATTCATAGAAAGGGGTCTGTTCAGGGAAACTTCTTTATTTGGATACTCATTCATAACAGTGTCCTCTTCGTGGATGAATGAAAATAGACAAGGACGGTCTATGGGCACTTTAGGAACTGTCAGTGAAGAGCAGGCTATCCAAAAAACATTGGATGAGCACGACTTGTGGTCATCCACACTGACTTTCTGTGTCAAAACGCTTCAAACATTGTGCGGGCAGTGTGCTTTAGGAGGGCTTTGTAGCCATGTTGAGTCTGTCAAAGGAGGAAGCTGTTAGGACTGACTGTGTGGTAAACCGGAATAGGCGCGTATAGAAGTCAAGTCTCAGACGTCCATCCCGTTGACCACAGGAAGTTCTGTTTCATAGAAATTCCTTCGGGAGGATTCTCATATCTGCCAGTGTCTTTCCAGTGAAGGAAGGAAGACAGAACAAGGACGGAGGGCAGGTTGCATACTGTGAGTGAAGGGCAGGGTGAGACACTTAGGCCTCTAAGACACATACTGCAAGTATTCCACCTGTGATGTTCCACAGTGTCTCCCTCTGCTCGAAGCACTTCAAATGCCGGGAGGAAACTGTGCAATAGGACGTACACATGACAGGGATGTGTCCTTGGAAGGCTGGAATCTGTGGGAACTTTCTGTGATTAAATCATGAAGTGACGCAACAGGGCCCTAATATGTGATTCATACAAAGGTATCTGTTCAGGGAAAATACTTCAGGTGGCTACTCATTCATAACAGTGTCTTCTCCATTGAGGAATGAAGATAGAACAAGGATGGACTCTGGGCACTTTAGTAACTGTGAGTGAAATGCAGGCTATGGCGCTTAGGCATCCAAAACACATATTGGATGAGCACGACCTGTGGTCATCCACACTGTCTTTTTGTTTCCAAAACCCTTCACACATTGTGAGGGAAGTGGGCTTCAGGAGGGATTTCTGGCCGTGTTGCGTCTGTCAAAGAAGGAAGTTGTTGGGACTGACTGTGTGGTATACTGGTATAGGCACATATAGGAGTCTAGTCTCAGACGTCCATCCCCTTGACCACAGGAAGTTCTGTTTTAGGGAAATTCCTTCAGGTGGATTCTGAGTTCTGACAGTGTCTCTCCTGTGGAGGAAAGAAGACAGAACAATGACGGACAGAGGGCAGGTTGCATACTGTGAGTGAAGAGCAGGGTGAGACACTTAGGCCTCTATGACACATACTGCAAGTACACCACCTGTGATGTTCCACAGTGTCTCTCTCTGCTCAAAACATTTCAAATGTCATGAGGAAACTGTGCTATAGAACGTACTCACAACAAGCTTGAGTTTGTTGAATGTTGGATTCTGTGGAATCTCTCTATGTTGAAATCATGAAGTGATGCTACAGAGCCCTAAAAGGAGTTTCATAGAAAGGGGCTGTTCAGGGAAACTTCTTCATTTGGATACACATTCATAACAGTGTCTTCTTTGTGGATGAATGAAGATACAACAAGGACGGTCTATGGGCACTTTAGGAACTGTGAGTGAAGTGCAGGCTATCCAAAAACATATTGGATGAGCACGACTTGTGGTCATCCACACTGTCTTTCTGTGTCAAAAAGCTTCAAACATTATGAGGGAAGTGTGCTTTTGGAGGGATTTCTGGCAGTATTGAGTTTGTCAAAGAAGGAAGCTGGTGGGACTGACTATGTGGTAAACTGGAATGGGAGCGTATAGGAGTCTAGTCTCAGACGTCCATCCCCTTGACCATAGGAAGTTCTGTTTCAGGGAAACTCCTTGAGGTGGATTCTCATTTCTGACAGTGTCTCTCCTGTGGAGGAAAGAAGACAGAAATAGGACGGACAGAGGGCAGGTTGCATACTGTGAGTGAAGGGCAGGGTGAGACACTTAGGCCTCTAAGACATATACTGCAAGTACACCACCTGTGATGTTCCATAGTGTCTCCCTCTGCTCAAAACTGTTCAAATGTCACGAGGGAACTGTTATATAGGACGTACACATGACAGAGATGTGTCTTGGAATGCTGGAGGATGTGGGACCTTTCTGGGATGAAATCATGAAGTCACGCAACAGGGCCCTAACAGGTGATTCATAGAAAAGAATCTGTTCAGGGAAACAACTTCAGGTGGCTACTCATTCATAGCAGTGTGTTCTCCATTGAGGAATGAAAATGGAACAAGGACGGACTCTGGGTACGTTAGTAACTGTGAGTGAAGTGCAGGCTATAGCGCTTAGGCATCCAAAACACATATTGGATGAGCACGACCTGTAGTCATTCACACTTTCTTTCTCTTTCGAAAACGCTTCAAACATTGTTAGGGAAGTGTGCTTTAGGAGGGATTTTTGGCCGTGTTGAGTCTGTCAAAGAAGGAAGCTGTTGGGACTGACTGTGTGGTAAACTGGAATAGGCGCATATAGGAATCTAGTCTTGGACGTCCATCCCTTTGACCATAGGAAGTTCTGTTTCATAGAAATTCCTTAAGGAGGATTCTCTTTTCTGACAGTGTCTTCCAGTGGAGGAAAGAAGATAGAACAAGGACAGACAGAGGGCTGGTTGCATACTGTGAGTGAAGGGCAGGGTGAGACACTTAGGCCTCTAAGACACTTACTGAAAATACACCACCTGTGATGTTCCACAGTATCTCTCTCTGCTCAAAACACTTCAAATGCCGTGAGGGAATGCTGCTGTAGGAAGTAGTCATGACAGTGATGTGTCTGTGGAAGGTTGGAAGCTGAGGGACCTGTCTGTGTGGAAATCATGAAGTGTCGATACAGGGTCATTGCCGGTGAACATAGGAAAATCTCTGTTTAGGGAAACACTTGCAGGCAAATAGTAATTGATGACAGTATCTTCTCCGTGGAGGAAAGATGGTAGAAAAGGACATTCTCCTGGCAGTTTGCATATTGTGAAAGAAGTGCAAGTTAAAGCCCTTAGGTATCCAAAACACATTTGGATGGTCCTTACCTGTAGTCATCCACACTATATTTCTTTGTCAAAAACGCTTTAAACATTTTGAGGGAAGTGTACTTTAGGAGGGATCGTGGCCCTGTTGAGTCTGTCAAAGAAAGAAGTTGTTGGGACTAAGTGTGTGGTAAACTCTAAAGGGCGCATGCAGGGGTCTAGTTTCAGACTTCCAACCCCTTGACCATAGGAACTTCTGTTTCAGGGAAACTCCTTCAGGCGGATTCTCATTTCTGACAGTGTCTTTCCTGTGGAAAAAAAAAGACAGAACAAGGACGGACAGTGGTCAGGTTGCATACTGTGAGTGAAGGGCAGGGTGAGACACTTATGCCTCTAAGACACATACTGCAAGTACACCACCTCTGATGTTCCAGTGTCTCCCTCTGCTCAAAACAGTTCAAATGCCATGAAGGAACTGTGGTATAGGACGTACACATGACAGGGATGTTTCCTTTTAAGGCTGGAAGCAGTGGGACCTTTCTGGGATGAAATCATGAAGTGAGGCAAAAGGGCCCTATCAGGTGATTGACAAAAAGGGATCTGTTGAGGGAAACTACTTCAGGTGGCCCCTCATTCATAACAGTGTCTTCTCCATTAAGGAATGAAGATAGAACATGAAGGAATGTGGGCCCTTTAGTAACTGCGAGTGAAGTGCAGGCTATGGCGCTTGGGCATCCAAAACTCATATAGGATGAGCACAACCTGTAGTCATCCACACTGTCTTTCTGTTTCGAAAATGCTTCAAACATTGTGAGGGAAGTGTGCTTTAGGAGGCATTTATGGCCGTGTTGAGTCTGTCAAAGAAGGAATCTGTTGCTACTGACTGTGTGGTAAACTGGAATAGGTACGTATAGGAATCTAGTCTCAGACATCCATCCTCTTGACCACAGGAAGTTCCGTTTCATAGAAATTCCTTCAGGAGGATTCTCATTTGTGACAGTGTCTTCCGTTGGAGGAAAGAAGATAGAACAAGGACGGACAGAGGGCTGGTTGCATACTGTGAGTGAGGGCAGGGTGAGACACTTAGGCCTCTAAGACACATACTGCAAGTATAACACCTGTGAAGTTCCACAGTGTCTCCCTCCCTCAAAACACTTCCAATGTCATGAAGAAACTGTACTATAGAACGTACTCACGACAGGATTGAGTTTGTTGATTGTTGGATTCTGTGGAATCTCTTTGTGTTGAAATCATGAAGTGATGCTACGGGGTCCTAAAAGGTGATTCCTAGAAAGGGTTCAGTTCAGGGTAATTTCTTCATTTAGATACTCATTCGTAACAGTGGCTTTTCCATTGAGGAATGAAGATAGAACAAGGATGGACTCTGGGCACACTAGTAACTGTGAGTGAAGTGCAGGCTATGGCGTGTAGGCATCCAAAACACATATTGGATGAGCACGACCTGTGGTCATCCACACTGTCTTTTTGTTTCCAAAACCCTTCACACATTGTGAGGGAAGTGGGCTTCAGGAGGGATTTCTGGCCGTGTTGCGTCTGTCAAAGAAGGAAGTTGTTGGGACTGACTGTGTGGTATACTGGTATAGGCACATATAGGAGTCTAGTCTCAGACGTCCATCCCCTTGACCACAGGAAGTTCTGTTTTAGGGAAATTCCTTCAGGTGGATTCTGAGTTCTGACAGTGTCTCTCCTGTGGAGGAAAGAAGACAGAACAATGACGGACAGAGGGCAGGTTGCATACTGTGAGTGAAGGGCAGGGTGAGACACTTAGGCCTCTATGACACATACTGCAAGTACACCACCTGTGATGTTCCACAGTGTCTCTCTCTGCTCAAAACAATTAAAATCCCATGAGGGAAGGCTGCTGTAGGATGTACTCATGACAGGGATGTGTCTGTGGAAGTTGGAAGCTGTGGGACCTGTCTGTGTGAAAATCATGAAGTGTCGATACAGGGCCATTGCCGTTGAACATAGGAAGTTCTTGGTTCAGGGAAACTCTTGCAGGCAAATACTAATTGATGACAGTATCTTCTCCGCTGAGGAAAGAAGATAGAACCAGGACGTACTCTTGGCAGTTTGCATACTGTGAGTGAAGTGGAAGTTAAGGGGCTTAGGCATCCAAAGCACATTTGGGTGGTCCTTACCTGTGGTCATCCATACTCTTATTTCTTTGTAGAAAACACTTTAAACATTTTGAAGGAAGTGAGTTTTAGGAGGGATTCGTGGCCGAGTTGAGTCTGTCAAAGAAGGAAGCTTTTGGGACTAAGTGTGTGGTAAACTGGAATGGGCGTGTATAGGAGTCTAGTCTCAGATTTCGATCCCCTTGACCATAGGAACTTCTGATTCAGGGAAACTCCTCAGGTGGATTCTCATTTCTGACAGTCTTTCCTGTGGAGGAAAGAAGACATAACAAGGATGGACAGAGGGCAGTTTGCATACTGTGAGTGAAGGGCAGGGTAAGACACACTTAGGCCTCTAAGACATATACTGCAAGTACTCCCCCTTGATATACCACAGTGTCTCCCTCTGCTCAAAACAGTTCAAATGCCATGAGGGAACTCTTATATAGGATGTACACATGACAGGGATGTGTCCTTGGAAGGCTGGAAGCAGTGGGACCTTTCTGGGATGAATTCATGAAGTGACGCAACAGGGCCCTAACAGGTGATTCATAGAAAGGGACCTGTTCAGGGAAACTACTTCAGGTGGCTACTCATTCATAACAGTGTCTTCTCCATTGAGGAATGAAGATAGAACAAGGACGGGCTCTGGGCACTTTAGTAACTGTGATTGAAGTGCAGGCTATGGCGCTGAGGCATCCAAAACACATATTGGATGAGCACGACCTGTAGTCATCCTCACTTTCTTTCTGTTTCAAAAAAGCTTTATAGAATGAGATGGAAGTGTGCTTTAGGAGGGATTTGTGGCCGTGTTGAGTCTGTGAAAGAAGGAAGCTTTTGGGACTGACTGTTTGGTAAACTGGAATAGAGCTTATAGGAGTATAGTCTTAGACGTCCATTCACTTGACCACTGGAAGTTCTTTTTCATAGAAATTCCTTCAGGGGAATTCTCATTTTTGACAGTGTCAGAAACAGACAGTGAGGAAACTGTGCTCTAGAATGTACTCAGGACAGGGTTGAGTCTGTGGAATGTTGGATTCTGTGGAATCTCTCTGTGATGAAATCATGAAGTGACGCTAAAGGGCCCTAAAAGGTGATTCATAGAAAGTGGTCTGTTCAGGGAAACTTCTTTATTTGGATACTCATTCATAACAGTGCCTTCTTCGTGGATGAATGAAGACAGAACAAGAACGGTCTATGGGCACTTTAGGAACTGTGAATGAAGTGCAGGCTATCCAAAACACATATTGGATGACCACGACTTGTGGTCATCCACACTGTCTTTCTGTGTCAAAACGCTTCCAACATAGTGAGGGAACTGTGCTTTAGGAGGGATTTGTGGCCGTGTTGAGACTGTCAAAGAAGGAAGCTGTTGGGACTGACTGTGTGGCAAACTGGAAAGGGGGCGTATACAATTCTAGTATCAGACATCCATCCCCTTGACCACAGGAAGTACTGTGGTCACCTTTTAGGGCCCTTTAGCATCACTTCATGATTTCATCACATAGAGATTCCACAGAATCCAAGATTCCACAGACTCAACCCTGTCCTGAGTACATAACATTCTCCATTAAGGAATGAAGATAGAACATGGACGGACTGTGGGCCCTTTAGTAACTGTGAGTGAATTGCAGGCTATGTTGCTTAGGCATCCAAAACTCATATTGAATGAGCACGACCTGTAGTCATTACACTGTCCTTCTGTTTCGAAAACGCTTCAAACAATGTGTGGGCAGTGTGTTTTAGGAGGCATTTGTGGCTGTGTTGAGTCTGTTAAATAAGGAATCTGTTGGTACTGACTCTGTGGTAAACTGGAATAGGCGCGTATAAGAATCTAGTCTAAGACGTCCATCCCCTTGGCCACAGGAAGTTCTGTTTCATAGAAATTCCTTCAGGAGGATTCTCATTTCTGACAGTGTCTTTCCATTGGAGGAAAGAAGATAGAACAAGGAAGGATAGAGGGCATGTTGCATACTGTGAGTGAAGGTCAGGGTGAGACACTTAGGCCGCTAAGACACATACTGCCAGTACACCACCTGTGATGTTCCACAGTGTCTCCCTCTACTCAAAACACTTCAAATGCCGTGAGAGAACGCTGCTGTAGGACGGACTCATGACAGGGATGTGTCCGTGGAAGGTTGGAAACTGTGGGACCTGTCTGTGTGGAAATCGTGAAGTGTCGATACAGGGCCATTGCCGGTGAACATAGGAAGCTCTCTGTTCAGGGTAACTCTTGCAGGCAAATACTAATTGATGACAGTATCTTCTCCGCTGAGCAAAGAAGATAGAACAAGGACGTTCTCTTGGCAGTTTGCATACTTTGAGTGAAGTGCAAGTTAATGTGCTTGGGCATCCGAAACACATTTCGATGGTCCTTACCTGTGGTCATCCACACTCTACTTCTTTGTCGAAAACGCTTTAAACATTTTGAGGAAAGTGTGCTTTAGGAGGGATTCGTGGCTGTGTTGAGTCTGTCAAAGAAGGAAGTTGTTGGGACTAAGTGTGTGGTAAAATGTAACGGGCAGGAGTCTAGTTTCAGACGTCCATCCACTTGCCCATAGGAAGTTCTGTTTCAGGAAAATTCCATCAGGCGGATTCACATTTCTGACATTGTCTTTCCTGTGGAGGAAAGAAGACAGAACAAGGACGGACAGATGTCAGGTTGCATACCGTGAGTGAAGGGCAGGGTGAGACACTTAGGCTTCTAAGACCCATACTGCAAGTACAACACCTATGATGTTCCACAGTGTCTCCCTCTGCTAAAAACACTTCAAATGCCGTGAGAGAACGCTGCTGTAAGATGTACTCACGACAGGGATGTGTCTGTGGAAGGTTGGAAGCTGTGAGACCTGTCTGTGTGGAAATCATGAAATGTCGATACAGGGTCATTTCGTTGAACATAGGAAGTTCGCTGTTCAGGGGAACTCTTGCAGGCAAATACTAATTGATGACAGTATCTTCTCCGCTGAGCAAAGAAGATAGAACAAGGACTTACTCTTGGCAGTTTGCATACTGTGAGTGCAGTGTAAGTAAAGGTGCTTAGGCATCCAAAACACATTCCGATGGTCCTTACCCGTGGTCATCCACATTCTATTTCCTTGGCAAAAACGTTTTAAGCATTTTGAGGGAAGTGTGCTTTAGGAGGGATTCATGGCCGTGTTGAGTCAGTCAAAAAAGAATTTTTTGGGACTAAGTGTGTGGTAAACTGGAATAGGCGCGTATAGGAGTCTAGTCTCAGACGTCCATCCCCTTGACCACAGGAAGTTCTGTTTCATAGAAATTAATTCAAGAGGATTTTCATTTCTCACAGTGTCTTTCCAGTGGTGGAAAAAAGATAGAACAAGGACGGACAGAGGGCAGGTTGCATACTGTGAGTGAAGGACAGGGAGAGAGACTCAGGCCTCTAAGACACATACTGCAAGTACATCACCTGTGATTTTCCACAGTGTCGCCCTCTTCTCAAAACAGTTCAAATGCCGTGAGGGAACTGTGCGATAGGACATACACATGACAGGGCTGTGTCCTTGGAAGGCTGGAAGCGGTGGGACCTTTCTGGGATGAAATCATGAAGTGACACAACAGGGCCCTAACAGGTGATTGACAGAAAGGGATCTGTTCAGGGAAACTACTTCAGATGGCTACTCATTCTTAACAGTGACTTCTCTATTAAGGAATGAAGATAGTATATGGACAGACTGTGGGCCTTTTAGTAACTGGAAGTGAAGTGCAGGCTATGGTGCTTAGGCATCCAAAACTCATATTGGACGAGCACAATCTGTAGTCATCCACACTGTTTTTCTGTTTAGAAAACACTTCAAACATGTGAGGGAAGTGTGCTTTAGGAGGCATTTGTGGCTGTGTTGAGACTTTCAATGAAGAAAGCTTTTGGGACTGACTGTGTGGTAAACAGGCATAGGCGTGTTAGGAATCTAGTCTCAGATGTCCATCCCCTTGACCACAGGAAGTTCTGTTTCATGGAAATTCCTTCAGATTATTCTCCTTTCTGATAGTTTCTTTCCTGTGGAGGAAAGAAGAGAGAACAAGGACGGACAGAGGGCAGGTTGCACACTGTGAGTGAAGGGCAGGGTGAGACACTTAGGCCTCTGAGACACATACTTCATGTACACCACCTGTGATGTTCCACAGTATCTCCTTCTGCTCAAAACACTTCAAATGCCATGAGGGAACTCTGCTGTAGGACCTACTCACGACAGGGATGTGTCTGTGGAATGTTAGAAGCTATGGGACCTGTCTGTGTGGAAATCATGAAGTATCGATACAGGGCCATTGCCGGTGAACATAGGAAGTTCTCTCTTCAGGGAAACTCTCGCAGGCAAATAGTAATTGATAACGGTATCTTCTCTGCTGAGGAAAGAAGATAGAACAAGGACGTGCTCTTGGCAGTTTGCATACTGTGAGTGAAGGGCAAGTTAATGTATTAGGCATCCAAAACACATTTGGATGGTCCTTACCTGTGGTCATCTACACTCTATTTCTTTATTGAAAATGCTTTAAATATTTTGAGGTAAGTGTGCGTTAGGAGGTATTCGTGGCTGTGTTGAGTCTTTCAAAGAAGGAAGTTGTTGGGACTGACTGTGTGGTATACTGGTATAGGCACATATAGGAGTCTAGTCTCAGACGTTCATCTCCTTAACCACGGGAAGTTCTGTTTCATAGAAATTCCTTCAGGAGGATTCTCATTTCTAACAGTGTCAGAAACAGACACTGAGGAAACTGTGCTATAGAACCTACTCACGACAGGGTTGAGTCTCTTGAATGTTGGATTCTGTGGAATATCTCTGTGTTGAAATCATGAAGTGACCTACAAGGCCCTAAAAGGTGAATCTTAGAAAGAGATCTGTTCAGGGAAAATTCTTCAATTGGATACTCATTCATAACCGTATCTTCTTCGTGGATGAATGAAGATAGAACAAGGACGGTACTTTAGGAACTGTGAGTGAAGTGCAAGCTATCCAAAACACATATTGGATGACCACGACTTGTGGTCATCCACACTGTCTTTCTGTGTCAAAACGCTTCAAAAATTGCAAAGGAAGTGCGCTTTCGGAGGGATCTGTGGCAGTGTTGAGTCTGTCAAAGAAGGAAGTTGTTGGGACTAAGTGTGTGGTAAACTGGAATGGGCGCGTATAGGAGTCTAATCTCAGACGTCCATCCCCTTGAACATAGGAACTTCTGATTCAGGGAAACTCCTTCAGGCGGATTCTCATTTCTGACAATGTCTCTCCGGTGGAGGAAAGAAGACAGAACAAGGACGGACAGAGGGCAGGTTGCATACTGTGGGTGAAGGGCAGGGTGAGACACTTAGGCCACTAAGACACATACTGCAAGTACACCACCTGTGATGTTCCACAGTGTCTCCCTCTGCTCAAAACACTTCAAATGCCATGAGGAAATGCTGCTGTAGGATGTACTCATGACAGGGATGTGTCTGTGGAAGATTGGAAGCTGGGGGACCTGTCTGTGTGGAAATCATGAAGTGTCGATACAGGGCCATTGTCGGTGAACAGAGGAAGTTCTCTGTTCAGGGAAATTTTTGCAGGCAAATACTAATTGATGACAGTATCTTCTCTGCTGAGGAAAGAAGAGAGAACAAGGACGTTCTCTTGGCAGTTTGCATAATGTGAGTGAAGTGCAAGTTAAGGCACATGGGCATCCAAAACACATTTGGATGGTCCTAACCTGTAGTCATCTAAGCTCTATTTCTTATTCAAAAATGCTTTAAACATTTTGAGGGACATGTGCGTTAGGAGGGATTCGTGGCCCTGTTAAGTCTGTCAAAGAAGGAAGTTGTTGGGTCTAAGTGTGTGGTAAAATGGAATGGGCGCATATAGTGGTCTAGTCTGAAACGTCCATCTCCTTAACCACAGGACGTTCTGTTTCATAGAAATTACTTCAGGAGGATTCTCATTTCTGACAGTGGCACAAACAGACACTGAGGAAACTGTGCCTAGAACTTACTCACGACAGGGTTGAGTCTGTTGAATGTTGGCTTCTGTGGAATCTCTCTGTGTTGAAATCATGAAGTGAGGCTACAGGGCCCTAAAAGGTGATTCATAGAAAGGGATCTGTTCAGGGAAACTTCTTCATTTGGATACTCATTCATAACAGTGTCTTATTCGTGGATGAATGAAGATAGAACAAGGACAGACTATGCACACTTTAAGAACTGTGAGTGAAGTGCAGGCTATCCAAAAAACATATTGGATAAGCACGACTTGTGGTCATCCACACTGTCTTTCTGTGTCAAAACGCTTCAAACAATGTGAGGGAAGTGTGCTTTCAGTGGGATTTGTGGCATTGTTGAGTCTGTCAAAGAAGGAAGCTGTTGGGACGGACTATGTGGTAAACTGGAATGAGTGCGTATAGGAGTCTAGTCTGAGACGTCCATCTCCTTGACCATAGGAATTCTGTTTCAGGGAATCTCCTTCAGGTGGATTCTCCTTTCTGACAGTGTCTTTCCTGTGGATGAAAGAAGACAGGACAATGACAGACAGAGGGCAGGTTGCATACTGTGGGTGAAGGGCAGGTTGAGACACTTAGGCCGCTAAGACACATACTGCCAGTACACCACCTGTGATGGTCCACAGTGTCTCCCTCTGCTCAAAACCCTTCAAATGTCTTGAGGGAACTGTGCTATAGGACATACTCACGACAGGGATGTGTCTGTGGAAGGACAGAATCTGTGGGAACTGCCTGTGTGGAAATCCTGAAGTGTCGATACAGTGCCATTGCTGGTGAACATAGGAAGTTCTCTCTTCAGGGAAACTCCTGCAGGCAAATACTAATTGATGACAGTATCTTCTGCGCTGAGGAAAGAAGATAGAACAAGGACGTTTTCTTGGCAGTTTGCATACTGTGAGTGAAGTGCAAGTTAAGGCGCTTAGGGTTCCAAAACACATTTGGATAATCCTTACCTGTGGTCATCCACACTCTATTTCTTTGTCGAAAACGCTTTAAACATTTTGAGGGAAGTGTGCTTTAGGAGGGATTCGTGGCCGTGTTGAGTCTGTTAAAGAAGGAAGGTTTTGGGACTAAGTGCGTGGTAAACTGGAATGGGCGTGTATAGGAGTCTAGTCTCAGATGTCCATCCCCTTGACCATAGGAAGTTCTGTTTCAGGGAATCTCCTTCAGATGGATTCTCATTTCTGAAAGTGCCTCTCCTGTGGAGGAAAGAAGACAGACTAAGGACGGACAGAGGACAGGTTGCATACTGTGAGTGAAGGGCAGGGTGAGACACTTAGGCCTCTAAGACACATACTGCAAGTACTCCCCCTTGTAGTTCCACAGTGTCATCCTCTGCTCAAAACAGTTCAAATGCCGTGAGGGAACTGTTTTATAGGACGGACACATGACAGGGATGTGTCCTTGGAAGCCTGGAAGTTGTGGGATCTTTCTGCGATGAAATCATGAAGTGACGCAACAGTGTCCTAAAAGGTGATTCATAGAAAGGGACCTGTTCAGGGAACCTACTTCAGGTGGCTACTCATTCATAACAGTGTCTTCTCCATTGAGGAATGAAGATAGAGCAAGGACGGACTCTGGGCACTTTAATAACTGTGAGTGAAGTGCAGGCTATGGCGCTTAGGCATCCAAAACACATATTGGATCAGCACGACCTGTAGTCATACACACTGTCTTTCTGTTTCGAAAACGCTTCAAATATTGGGAGAGAAATGTGCTTTAGGAGGGATTTGTGGCCGTGCTGAGTCTGTTCAAAGAAGGAAGCTTTTGGGACTGACTGTGTGGTAAACTGGAATAGGGCATATAGGAGTTCTGTATCAGATGTCCATTCCCTTGAGCACAGGAAGTTCTGTTTCATAGAAATTTCTACAGGATGATTCTCATTTCTGCCAGTGTCTTTTCAGTGGAGGAAAGAAGATCGAACAAGGATGGACAAAGGGCAGTTTGCATATTGTGAGTGAAGCGCAGGGTGAGACACCTATGCCTCTAAGACACATAGTGCATGTACGCCACCTGTAATGTTCCAAAGTGTCTCCCTCTCCTCAAAACACTTCAATCGCCATGAGGGAACGCTGCTGTAGGACGTACCCACGACAGGGGTGTGTATGAGGAAGTTGGAAGCTGTGGGACCTGTCTGTGTGGAAATCATGAAGTGTCGATACAGGACCATTGTTGGTGAACATAGGAAGTTCTCTGTTCAGGGAAATTTTTGCAGGCAAATACTAATTGATGACAGTATCTTCTCCCCTGAGGAAACGAAGATAGAACAAGGACGTTCTCTTGGCAGTTTGCATAATGTGAGTGAAGTGCAAGTTAAGGCACTTGGGAATCCAAAACACATTTGGATGGTCCTTACCTGTGGTCATCCAAGCTCTAATTCTTATTTAAAAACGCTTTAAACATTTGAGGGAATTGTGCGTTAGGAGGGTTTCGTGGCCGTGTTGAGTCTGTCAAAGAAGGAAGTTTTTGGGTCTAAGTGTGTGGTAAACTGGAATGGGCGCATATAGTGATCTAGTCTCAGACGTCCATCTCCTTAACCACAGGAAGTTCTGTTTCATAGAAATTCCTTCAGGAGGATTCTCATTTCTGACAGTGTCAGAAACAGACACTGAGGAAACTGTGCTATAGAGCCTACTCACGACAGGGTTGAGTCTCTTGAATCTTGGATTCTGTGGAATATCTCTGTGTTGAAATCATCAAGTGACCTACAAGGCCCTAAAAGGTGATTCTTAGAAAGAGATCTGTTCAGGGAAAATTCTTCATTTGGATACTCAGTCATTACCGTGTCTTCTTCGAGGATGAATGAAGATAGAACAAGGACAGACTATGCACACTATAGCAACTCTGAGTGAAGTGCAGGCTATACAAAAAAAATATTGGATAAGCACGACTTGTGGTCATCCACACTGTCTTTCTGTGTCAAAACGCTTCAAACAATGTGGGGGAAGTGTGCTTTCAGTGGGATTTGTGGCATTGTTGAGTCTGTCAAAGAAGGAAGCTATTGGGACTGACTGTGTGGTAAACTGGAATGAGTGCCTATAGGAGTCTAGTTTGAGACTTCCATCTCCTTGACCATAGGAATTCTGGTTCAGGGAAACTCCTTCAGGTGGATTCTCATTTCTGACAGTGTCTTTCCTGCGGATGAAAGAAGACAGAACAATGACAGACAGAGGGCAGGTTGCATACTGTGGGTGAAGGGCAGGGTGAGACACTTAGGCCTCTAAGACACATACTGCACGTACACCACCTGTGATGGTCCATAGTGTCTCCCTCTGCTCAAAACCCTTCAAATGCCTTGAGGGAACTGTTCTATAGGACGTACTCATGACAGGGATGTGTCTGTGGAAGGACAGAATCTGTGGGACCTGCCTGTGTGGAAATCCTGAAGTGTCGATACAGTGCCATTGCTGGTGAACATAGGAAGTTCTCTCTTCAGGGAAACTCCAGCAGGCAAATACTAATTGATGACAGTTTCTTCTCCGCTGAGGAAAGAAGATAGAACAAGGACGTTCTCTTGGCAGTTTGCATAGTGTGAATGAAGTGCAAGTTAAGGCGCTTAGGGATCCAAAACACATTTGGATGGTCCTTACCTGTGGTCATCCACACTCTATTTCTTTGTCGAAAACGCTTTAAACATTTTGAGGGAAGTGTGCTTTAGGAGGGATTCGTGGCCGTGTTGAATCTGTCAAAGAAGGAAGCTTTTGGGTCTAAGTGCGTGGTAAACTGGAATGGGCGTGTATAGGAGTCTAGTCTCAGATGTCCATCCCCTTGACCATAGGAAGTTCTGTTTCAGGGAATCTCCTTCAGATGGATTCTCATTTCTGAAAGTGCCTCTCCTGTGGAGGAAAGAAGACAGACTAAGGACGGACAGAGGACAGGTTGCATACTGTGAGTGAAGGGCAGGGTGAGACACTTAGGCCTCTAAGACACATACTGCAAGTACTCCCCCTTGATGTTCCACAGTGTCATCCTCTGCTCAAAACAGTTCAAATGCCGTGAGGGAACTGTTTTATAGGACGGACACATGACAGGGATGTGTCCTTGGAAGCCTGGAAGTTGTGGGATCTTTCTGGGATGAAATCATGAAGTGACACAACAGGGCCCTAACAGGTGATTCATAGAAAGGGACCTGTTCAGGGAACCTACTTCAGGTGGCTACTCATTCATAACAGTGTCTTCTCCATTGAGGATGCAGATAGAGCAAGGACGGACTCTGGGCACTTTAATAACTGTGAGTGAAGTGCAGGCTATGGCGCTTAGGCATCCAAAACACATATTGGATCAGCACGACCTGTAGTCATACACACTGTCTTTCTGTTTCGAAAACGCTTCAAACATTGGGAGGGAAATGTGCTTTAGGAGGGATTTGTGGCCGTGTTGAGTCTGTCAAAGAAGGAAGCTGTTGGGACTGACTCTGTTGTAAACTGGAATAGGGCTTATAGGAGTCTAGTCTCAGATGTCCATTCCCTTGAGCACGGGAAGTTCTGTTACATAGAAATTCCTTCAGGAGGATTCTCATTTCTGACAGTGTCTTTCCAGTGGAGGAAAGAAGATCGAACAAGGACGGACAGTGGGCAGTTTGCATATTGTGAGTGAAGCACAGGGTGAGACACCTAGGCCTCTAAGACACATACGCATGTACACCACCTGTGATTTTCCACACTGTCTCCCTCTCCTCAAAACACTTCAATTGCCATGAGGGAATGCTGCTGTAGGACGTACCAAGACAGGGGTGTGTATGTAGAAGTTGGAAGCTGTGGGACCTGTATGTGTGGAAATCATGAAGTGTCAATATAGGTCCATTGCCAGTGAACATAAGAAGTTCTCTGTTCAGGGACACTCTTGCAGGCAAATACTAATTGATGACAGTATCTTCTCGCCTGAGGAAAGAAGATAGAACACGGACGTTCTCTTGGTAGTTTGCATAATGTGAGTGAAGTGCACGTTAACGCACTTAGGCATCCAAAACACATTTGGATGGTCCTTACCTTTGGTCATCCACACTTTATTTCTTTGTCAAAAACGCATTAAACATTTTGAGGGAAGTATCCGTTAGGAGGGATTCGTGGCCGTGTGGAGTCTGTCAAAGAAGGAAATTGCTGGGACTAAGTGTGTGGTAAACTGGAATGGGCTTGTATCGGGGTCTCGTTCAGATGTCCATCTCCTTAACCACAGGAAGTTCTGAGTCATAGAAATTCATTCAGGAGGATTCTCATTTCTGACTTTGTCTTTCCAGTGGAGGAAAGAAGATAGAACAAGGACGGACAGAGGGCAGGTTGCATACTGTGTGTGAAGGGCAGGGTGAGATACTTAGGCCTATAAGACACATACTGCAAGTACACCACCTGTGATGTTCCACAGTGTCTCCCTCTGCTCAAAACACTTCAAATTCCATGAGCGAACACTGCTGTAGGATGTACTCATGACAGGGATGTGTCTGTGGAATATTGGAAGCTGTGGGACCTGTGTGTGGAAATCATGAAGTGTCGATACAGGTCCATTGTCGGTGAACATAGCAAGTTCTGTGTTCAGGGTTACTCTTGCAGGAAAATACTAATTGATGACAGTATCTTCTCCTCTGAGGAAAGAAGATAGAACAAGGACGTTCTCTTGGCAGTTTGCATAATGTGAGTGAAGTGCATGTTAAGGCACTTAGGCATCCAAAACACATTTGGATGGTCCTTACCTGTGGTCGGTCATCCACGCTCTATTTCTTTGTCGAAAATGCTTTAAACATTTTGAGGGAAGTGTCCGTTAGGAGGGATTCATGGCCGTGTTGTGTCTGTCAAAGAAGGCAATTGCTGGGACTAAGTGTGTGTAAACTGGAATGGGCACGTATAGGGGTCTAGTCTCAGACGTCCATCTCCTTAACCACACTCTTCCAAATGTACTCCAGGAGGTGTAATGATCTCTCTCAGTGAGACCCCGGGGATCCCTATACCACTTTGTGCATTCTCCTTGGTCAGAGCCTTCCTTCTCTCCAGGAGATCATGTTACAGCTCCACTCTGGCAAAAGTCATGCTCTTCCAAATCCTCAGAGTTTGCGCTCTACTACTCACCGTTTGAAAAAAAAAAAAAAAAAAACTGAGCCACTCATTTCCCATGGCTCCCCAGTATGTGTTCAGAGAAGGTTACTTCTTGTGTAAATCTGATGCTACACTCTCAACCTCTCTCTCCCTTTTCTCTCCCTGTGGAAAGTGTTCCCTTTCTGCCATGGCATGACATCTTTTCTCTTCCGCAATGCACTTCCATGCATCTTGCACCTGCCATGATGTCTCCCTCCAATCATGGAGATCTTTCTTCCAATACTCAGAACAATTTCTTGGGTGTTCCAAGTGATGATCTCAATACAGCTGTATTTGAGGGTTGAGGAAACCCAGGGTTCTCCAACTTCTCTACCATCTTAACTCCGACTTCCTCAAGAGTCTCTTTATGATCATTACTTTAAATTTTCTATCAAGTATATTACTCATATCCATTTTGCTTAGGTCTCTTGTGGTTTTATCCTGTTCTTTCATTTGGGATGTTTCTCTTTGTCTCCTCATTTTGTCTAACTCTCTAGGTCTGTTTCTCTGTGTTAGGAAAATCAGCTATGTCTCCTGCACTTGCAGGTAATGGCCTTATGTATAAAAGGTCCTATAGTGATCTGTAATGCATTATCCCTTGTAGCCGAGCCCCTGGTGCTTAAGGGTGTCTCCTATGTGTGTTGCATGTGCCCTGACATTAAGTGCTCGCTGCTTTTGGATTTGGTCTGGTTATCTGCAGAGCCTCTGTTTATTAGCCATACTTTATTCCCACCGGGGGGGGGGGGCATGTTTTAACAAGGTGTGCTACAGTCTGCTTCTGAAATGAGACTTGCTGCCACTGCGATTGGAATTGAAGCCACATAAAACACCCAGTTTAAGAGATATGGTGCTGCTGGGGTTTGCACAGGTCTTCTGAGAGTGGAGAGCAATATAACTAGGACTGTGGCAAGTGTGACTGGGAAGGGCAGATCCCCAAAACATGGGGGTTAGAGGTTGGTATAGGCAAGTTAGATAAAGAGTGTAAGTGCTGGACTGGTTTATGCAGATAGGCAAAGTGCATGCTGGGGCGCAAGAGAGGAAAATGCTTCATGCCAATTTCTTTGTTCTTGGAAGGGTCTGTATGTGATCCCTGCCTCTCCAGGAATGCTCTGAGATGAATAAATCACTCTATCCCCCATATGTCCCAGGAGTTTTTCAGACTGCTAATTCTACACTGTATCTCCACTGGCAGTTTACTGTTCTGTCTTTATAAGGGCTGTGACCCAGCTTCCTAACATCCTCCAAGTTCCCCCAGGGCCAATCTCCCTGATTTTTTAAAATTCCAGGTTTTAAGTCCCACTGGTTTTAAGAAATCACAAAAGTCTTCCCCTCTTGCTTTCAAAGACAAATGTTATGGGGATTTGTTTTCCTTGTGCAGGCTCCCCAGTGTGACAGTCCGTTTCTCACCCTTCACTGTGCTCTTAGATCCTTTTCTATCTGGGATGGCCTCAGTCTGTTTTGCTCCCAAACTGTGTCTCCACCTTTCCTCTCCCTTTGATTTGACCTTCTCTCTACCTTTAGTTGTGGAGTTTATTATGCTAGTCTTCATGTTGTTTTCTGGGTTATTTATACTGATGTGGGTGTTATCTAGTTGTATCTTTGGGACAAGACAAGTTTAGGGTCCTCATACTCTGCCATCTTCTCAGTCTCCTCCAAGTCTGGTCAATTTTCAGTTGGCTACTTCTACAGAGGGTGTATAAGTCCATGTGAGACCTTTAATAATTGTTTTGTTCAGTTCGCTATACCCTTGTGGGCCTAGTAGAAGCAAGCCCCATTGGCTTTCAAAGCTAGATGTTTTGAGGGCTCACAGGTGAAGTTCTTAAAAGCTGGGATTCTGGTTGTGGGATTCAAATATCTCATTCCTCAGGGGGAAGTCCAAGGTTGTGAGTTCCATCCCAGTGTGGGTTGCCATACCAAGGATAGTTTATGGAACAATTGTGTCTCACTCTCATCTACCACTTTGATGTGGGGATTTTTCCTTATTCAACTCATGTGTAGGAGTCACTCAGATAGTTTTTGAGTTTTTTTCAGGGGATATGTAGCTGTATATTTGCATAATGTAGCTGTAGACTTGAGGTGTCCCTTGGAGGAGGTGTGTTTAAGATCATCCTGAATCATCCATCTTAAGCCAGAACTCCCATCAAATTCTTGATGTGTAATTAGATTGCACTGCAATGTTGCTTAAAATTCTCACCTGGGTCAACCAGAAGGCCTAGATTAAAAAAATATATGAATATGTGTATACACACACACACAAAATATATAATATAAATATATAAAATATATATATATATAAATATAATATATATGGCCAATGAAATTTCATATATTTAAGGTGTGTAAGGTGATATATATATATACACACACACACATATATATAGTGAAATAGTTACCACAAAGTAATTAACATCCATCATCTCCCTTAGTTGTCCTTTTTTGTTGTGAGATAACTTGAGATACATTGTCTTAGCAAATTTATAGTATAGAATATATTAACTATAGTAAATATCTTGTATATTAGGTCTTAGGTCTCCAAAACTTCTTTTTTTTTAATAACCAAAAGTTCACACTCTTTTATCAATATCTCTCCTTTTGTCCCATGTTTCAGGCTCTGGTAATCACCATTCTATTCTCTGTACCATGAGTTCAACTTTTTTTTTAAAATTTTAGATTCTACAAATAAATGACATCATGTGATATTTTCTTTTCTGTGTCTGGTCTATTTCATTTAGAATAATACCCTCCAGATTCATCTATACAGTGACAAATAGCAGGATTTCTTTTTTTTTTTTAAGATTTTATTTATTTGACACACACACACACACACACACACACAGCACAAGCAGGGGGAGTAGCAGGCAGAGGGAGAGGGAGAAGCAGACTCTCCACAGGGCAGGGTTCCCAATGTGGGGCTCCATTCCAGGACCCTGGGATCATGACCTGAGCTGAAAGCAGATGTTTAACTGATTGAGACACCCAGATGACCAGGCATGATTTCATTCTTCATTCTTATTATGGTTGAATAATATTCCAGTGTGTGTGTGTGTGTGTGTGTGTGTGTGTGTGTGTGTGTGTGTGATATTCCCTTTATCCATTGGACACAGATTATTTCTACATCTTGTCTATTGTGGATAATGCTGCAAGTAACATCTATATAATCTATATCTGTATCTATGTCTATCTATCTATATCCATATCTTTGCAATAGCAGTTTTCTTTTCCTTGGATATATACCCAAGTGGAATTGTTAGATCATATATTAGTTGTATTTTTATATATTTTAGACAACTCCATACTATTTTCTATACTAATTCACATTCTGTACTAATTCACATTGACATCAACAGTGTACAAGTGTTCTTTTTTGTTCACATCCTGGACAATGCTTGTGGTCTTTTGTCTTTTGGATAACAGCCATACTAATTGGTATGAGATGTATCCTATTTTATATCTGATTTGAATTTCCCTGGAAATTATTGAGTTGTATGAGTTCCTTATATTTTTTGAATGTTAAGCCCTTAAATACAGATATATAATTTACAAACATTTTCTACCACTCTGTAGATTGTCTTTTCACTTTGTTGAGGGTTTCCTTTGCAGTGCAGAGCCTTTTTAGTTTGATGTAGTTCCACTTGTTTGTTTGTGTTCATTGCCTGTATTTGTGGTTAATTCCATTTCACTGTCAAGACCAATGATAAGGAGATCTTACCCTATGTTTTCCTCCAGGAGTTTTATGTTTCAGGTTTTAGCTTTAAAGTCTACTTCATTTTAAGTTAACTTTTGTACATTGTTTGAGATTTTATTCTTTTATATAAGAATATTGAATTTTTCAACATTAGTTACTGAAAAAAAACTATGCTTTCTCCATTGTATATTCTTGGCACCTTTGTTGAGAACTAGTTGACTGCATGTTTGTGGGTTTATTTTTGTAAAGAGGCTAGATTTGTATTCTGTTTTCCTTTTGAGATTCTGTTAAGTCAGGTACTCCTCATTCTGTAATTGTACAATTGATTTATTTTGTTTTATTTTTAAAGATTTTATTTATTTGACAGACAGAGATCACAGGTAGGCAGAGAGGCAGGCAGAGAGAGAGGAGGAGGAAACAGGCTCCCTGCTGAGTAGAGAGCCAGCTGCCAGGCTTGATCCCAGGACCCTGGGATCATGACCTGAGCCAAAGGCAGAGGCCTTAACCAACTGAGCCACCCAGGTGCCCCGATTTACTTTAATAACAAGTTCAATATTTCACCATATTCCTTTTGGATTTCATATTGTTGTTTTTCATTTTTCTGTTGGGCTACTGTTGAACTCCCTTAAGTATGGTTGTTTAACCAGCTAAATTCACTAAACGATAATATTATCTAGTGTTTTCCATATTGTCCACAAAGATTTTCTGAGAAATGTTACTTTGTGTATATATTTGAATTTTGGTTGAGCCATTTTAAGTGGCAGAAATCATGACACTTTACTCATAAATACACTAGGATGAAGTGTTTTTAAAGAAAGATGCTCCCTACATTCCCTACATAACACTAATACTATCCTCACAGCACAGAACATATACCACATATGCCATTAATATGCAGTCGGCACTCAAATTTTCCCCACTAGGTTCCCAGAATATAATTTTTGAACCAGATTTCAATGAATATAATCTCATTTTTCTTATGTCTTTTTAGAATAATCGCCTTTAACTTTTTCCTCCATAACATAGGCATTTTTAAATTTATATTTTACTTAGTTAGCTTACAGTGCAATATTGGTTACTGGAGGAGAATTCAGTGACTCATCACTTATATACAACAGTCAGTGCTCATCACAAGTGCCCTATTTAATACCCATGATCCATCTAGTCAATCTTCCACCAACCTCCTTCCATCAACCCTGTTTATTCTCTATCACTAGGAGTCTCTAATGGCTTGTTTCCTTCTCTCATCCCCCCACCCATATATTCTTCTGCTTTCTTTCTTAAAATCTGAGTGAGATTATATAGTACTCATATTTCTTTGACTAACTTACTTCACTTAGCATAATACACTCTATCTCCATCCATGTCATTATAAATGGCAAGATTTATTTCTCTTTGATGACTGAATAATATTCCATTGTATATATACACATCTTCTTTATCCATTCATCAATTGATAAACATCTGGGCTCGCTCTATGGTTTCACTATTGTATTGTATTGTATTGTATTGTATCATATTGTATTGTATAATGCTGCTATAAACACCAGTGTATATATACTCCTCTGAATATCTATTTTTGCATTCTTTGGGTAAATACCTGGTAGTGTAATTGCTGTATTTTAAAGTAGTTCTATTTTTAGCTTTTTGAGTATCCTCCAGATTGTTCTCAAGAGTGGCTACACCAGTCCGCCTTTCCACTTGTGCAAGAGGGTTCCCCTTTCTCCTTAGCTGCACCAAAACCCATGTTGATTGTATGGTTAATTTTAGCTATTCTGACAGGTGTGAGGTGGTAACTCATCATGGTTTTGATTTGTATTTCTCTGATGATGAGTGATGTGAGACATCTTTTCATGTGTGTGTTAGCCATCTAGAAGTCTTCTTTCGAAAAGTTTCTGTTCATGTCTCCCTCACATTTCTTAACTGTATTATTTGTTTTTGGGGTGTTGAGTTTGATAACTTCATTATAGATGTTGATTACTAACCCTTTATCAGACATGTTATTTGCAAATATCTCCTCCATTCCATAAATCGCCTTTCAGTTTTGTGGATTGTTTCCTTCATTGTGCAGAAGGTTTTTTATCATGATAAGTCCCAATAGTTCATTTTTACTTTTGTTTCCCTTGCATCCAGTGATGTTTCTGGTAAGTTGTTATGGCGGAGGTTAAAGAGGTTTCTGCCTGTGTCCTTCTCTAGGATTTTGCTGGTTTTCTTTCTCACATTTAGGTCTTTCACCCATCTTAAATTTATTTTTGTGTACGGAATAAGAAAGTGTTCCAGTTTCATTCTTTTACATGTTTCTATAAAGTTTTCTCAATACAATTTTTTGAAGATACTGTCTTTTTCCTGTTGGATATTCCTTATTGCTTTTTTGAGGACTAGTTTACCATAGAGTTGAGGGTCCATTTCTAGGTTCTCTATTCTGTTCTTTTGATCTATGTATCTGTTTTTGTGGCAGTACCATACTGTCTTGATGACTACAGTTTTGTAATATGGCTTGAAATTCAGAATCTTGATGCCTTTTTGTTTTGTGTTTCTTTTTCACAATTGCTTTGGCTATTCTGTGTCACTTGTGGTTTCATACAAATTTTAGGAGTATTTGTTCCAGCTCTGTGAAAAATGCTGTTGGTATTTTGATAGAGATTTCATTAAATCTGTGGATTGCTTTGGGTAGCATAAACATTTTAACAGTATTTGTTCTTCCAATCCATGAGCCTGGAAACATTTTCCATTTCATTCTGCCCTTCTCAATTTCTTTCAAAATTGTTATACAGTTTTCAGAGTATAGATCTTTTACCTCTTTTGTTAGGTTTACTTCTGCATCTTATTTTGTTGTTGTTGTAATTGTACATTGGATTGATTCCTTAATTTCTCCTTCTGCTATTTTGTTATTGGTGTATATGCAACAGAGTTCTTCCCATTGATTTTATATCCCACGACTTTGCTGAATTTATGTATTCCAGCAATTTTTAATAGACTCTTTCAGGTTTTCTACATGGAGCATCATATCATCTACAAAATGTGAATGTTTAACTTCTTCCTTGCTGATTTATATGCCTTTTATTTACTTATTTTTTGTCTGATGGCTGAGGCTAAGACTTCCAATAATATGTTAAATATTATAGGTGAGAGTGGATATCCTTGTCTCACTCCTGGTAAGGGAACAAGAAAAGCTCTCAGTTTTTCACCATTGAGTATGAAATTAACTGTGGAAGTTTCACATGTGGCCTTTATGAAGTGGAGGTATGTTCCATCTATCCCTATTTTGTTAAGGGTTTTTGTCAAGAAAAATGCTGCATATTGTCAAATGTTTTTTCTTCATCTATTGAAAGAATCATATGGTTCTTATTGTTTCTTTTATTAATTTGGTGTATCACCTTGATTGAATTGCAAATATTGAACCACCTTTGCAGTCCAGGAATAAATCCCATTTGATCATGGTGAGTAATTCTTTTCATGTACTATTGAATTTTATTTGCTAGTATTTTATTGATAATTTTTATATCCATGCCCATCAGGGATATTGGCCTGTACTTCTTTTTAGTGGGGCCTTTGTCTGGTTTTGAAATCAAGGTAATGTTGATTTCATAGAATAAGTTTGTAAGTTTTCTTACTGTTTCTATATTTTGGAACAGTTTGAGGAGAATAAGTATTAACTCTTCTTTAAAAGTCTGGTACAGTTGCACTGGGAATCCATTCCACCTTGGACTTCTGTTTGTTGGGAGAATTTGATTACTTGTTCAATTTCTTTGCTGCTTATGGGTCTGTTCAAAATTTCTATTTCTTCATTTCAACTTCAGTAGTTCATAGGTCTGTAGGAATTTGTCCATTTCTTTCAGGTTGTCTAGTTTTTTGGCATATAAGTTTTCATAGCATTCTCTTATGATTGTTGTATTTATGTGTTTGTGTGTGTGTGTGATATGTCCTCATTCATTCATGTTTTTATCTATTTGAGTCCTTTCTCTCTTTTTTTGATAAGTCTATCTAGGGATTTATCAATTTTATTATTTTTTTTCAAGGAATCAGATCTTAGTTTCATTAATCCATTCTACACTTTTTTTTTTTGGTTCAATATCATTTATTCTATTTTTATTATTTCCCTTGTTCTGATGGCTTTAGACTTTATTTGTTGTTCCTTTTCTAGCTCCTTTAGGAGTAAGATTAGGTTATTTATTTGAGACTTGAGGTAGGACTGTATTCCAACACATTGCCTTCTTTGGATTTCCTTTGTTTCATCCCAAAGTTTTTGGACTGTCATGTTTTCATTTTCATTTCCTTTCATGTATTTTTTAAAATTTCTTCTATAATTTCTTGGTTATTCCATCCATTCCTTTGTAGGATGTCCTTTAATCTCCATTTACATGAAGTCTTTCCAAATTTTTTCTTGTAGTTAACTCCAAGTTTCATAGAGTTGTGATCTAAAAATATGCGTGGAATAATCTTGATATTTTTGTACTTGTTGATTTGTGACCCAGTATGAAATCTATTCTGGAACATGTTCCATGCACACTTAAAAAGAATGTGTTTTCTGATAAAATATTCTAAACATACCTGATAAGTCCATCCAGTCCAATGGGACATTCAAAACCATTGTTTCCCTATTCATCTACTAGATGATCTGTCCATTGCTGTTAGTGGGGTGTTAAAGTGCCCTACTACTATTTTATTTTTATGAATGAGTTTCTTTATGTTTATTATTAGTTTTATTCATATATTTAGGTTCTCTGAATTTGGGGACAAAAATATGTTCATTTATTAGATCTTACTTATGATTAGTCCCTTAATTATGTTATAATGCCCTTTTTCATCTGTTATAGTCTTTTAATACCTAATTTGTCTGATATAAGTATTAATATCTCAGCATTATTTTGATGTCCATTAACATGGTAGATGGATCTCCCTCTCCTCTCTTTCAGTCTGTAGGTGTCTTTAGGTCTAAAATGAGTCTCTGGGAGGAGGGACAAGATGACAGAGAAGTAGGAAAACATTCAACTGGTCTCTGATGTGAGCTAAATATCTACCAGAACACTCTGAACACCCATGAAATCAGCCTGAGATATATGATTATACACTTCTGGATCTCTATGGGGGCAGGAGATCATCAGTGGAGAGGTAAAGCAGAGTGGGAGAACTTGGAATGATATCAGAGGATAAAAAGAAGAGGGAGGGAGCCACCAGAAGTGACCCATTGGAAAGTAATACCCTAATATGAAAATGCCTTGTGGTTGAGGACCACCATTAACTTGGAGTCTCATTAAAATTACTCAAAAAGAACAAAAGGCCTTAAGGGGCAACTGGTGGAATCAGGCAGCGATGGGCATATCCCTAAGCCCATGGTCCCAGAACGGTCACAGTCGGCTCCCACATATGAATGAGAAAGCCCAACAGAGGTTCAACTTGTGGCCCCAGAGCCCACAGATTTATGCTGCTTGCATCACCAATTGGGCTGGACACAGCCCTGCCCATTACTGAGGGAGCTTGAACACAGGCTCCCACTAAAGTTCCCTGGACACACAGGATTCACCCACCTGTACTGCCACTGCTGCAGGGTGTGAGTGCACTTGGCATGGGCCTGGAAGACAGACAAAAGACCCAACAGTGACAGCCACTAGAATCATGACCCACAGACCAACATTGTTTATGGTTTTAGTGGAATGGAGGTACAGAGACAAGTGGGGGCCTCAAGAACCACTAAGGATGGTGGCTGAGGGTGCGTACTGCCGATGGGAGGTTGTATTGTTCAATAAAATTTGCAGAGTGAAAGTCTGTGTTTCTGGACCATTCAGAGGGGAGCAGACTGAAGATTATCTGAGACGGAGCTCTGGGGGCAAACAGTTTACTTTGCTCTGACCCTCCGAAAAGGCACAAAAAACTGCCAAAGAACAAAAACCTCCAAAGAACAAAAGCCTGAAAAACTGGTTTCCACAGAGCCCAGCCACTTGATAGGGGCAGGGTAACTCAGCCCAAGCAAGATTGACTGAAATACAACACAGCACACCCCTCCCACAGAAGACAAGCCAAAAGAGCAAGGGGACAACAACCCTGGGGTCCTCATAAAACAGTGAAACCCCAACTTCAGGGGAAATACCAGGATATTAAGGATACCAGGATATTAAGCTCCGGGTATTGCCCCAAAACCTGTGTATTTCATAGGTGAAACTTCTCTTTTTCTTTTTCTCTTTTTAAACTCGTTATCACAATTCCTGTCCTTTTATTTTTAACCTACTTACCATTACAACTAGATGCTTAATCTAGTTTTAATATCCCTGTATCTCTGGAAAGTTGAGTCCTTTAACAAAGATAACAAGATACACCCAGGAAGAACTGATATAACCTTCCTCGCTCACATCAGGGTTTTATAAACACCTTGCCATCGTGTTCTTCTGCCAATGTTTCTGTGTATTTGTTTTTGGTTTTGTACTATATAAATCTTATTCATGAAGTTCATTTTGGCTGGGGTTTCCTTTTCCTTTTATTTTTCTAGTCTGTTATGTTTTTCTTTAGATATTATTTATCTATTTATTTATTTATTTATAAAAATATTTGATTTATTTATTTGACAGAGAGAGAGATCACAAGTAGGCAGAGAGGCAGCAGAGAGAGAGGAAGAGGAAGCAGGCTCCCTGCTAAGTAGAGAACCTGATGCAGAACTCGATCCCAGGACCCTGAGATTATGACCTGAGCCAAGGACAGAGGCTTAACCCACTGAGCCACACAGGCGCCCTAGTCTGTTACTTTTGTTGGTACATTTGTTTGTTCATTTTTCATTATGTACCTTATAAATCTTACTTTGAGGGTTCATTTTGGCTTTTTTTCCTTTTTCTTTTCACTTTCTCTCTCTCTTTTTTTCTTTCATTCTCGTGGGGACTGCTGATTGCTCCAAAACTTTCCAGGGTGCACCTTGCCTGGATCATGGTTGATATATTCAGCTATACATCCCTTCAACCACCTCTCACCAAAATGACTAGGAGGAGGAACAACCAATAGAGGAAAAATTCAGAGACTTTGATTCCTGCCACAGAACTATTGGACATGGACATAAACAATATGTCAGAAAGGAAATTCATGGCAACGGCTAGGTTGGAGAAGACAACATGGCCAGCTAGGTTGGAGTGGAAACATAGAATCTCTAAGGGTGGAAGCGAGGGCTGATCTGGCAGTACTAAAATATGTTATCAGTGAGACCCAATCTAATGTAAGTACTCTAACAGTGAGGGTAACTGAGGCAGAAGACAGAATTAGTGATTTGAAGACAAACTGATAGAAAAGAAGGATCAGGAGGAGGCCTGGGGCAAACAGCTTAGAAGCCATGAAAACAGAATTAAGGAAATAAGCGATGCCATGAAACGTTCCAATGTCAGAATTATTGGGATCCCTGAGGGGATGGAGAGGAGGGGGTAGAAGATATAGTTGAACAAATTCTGGATGAAAATTTCCCTAATCTGGAGAATGGAACAACTGTTTGTGTCCTAGAAGCAGAGAAGACAGCCCCCCAAATCGATGAGGGTAGAAAGACCTCCAGGCACGTGATTGTGAACTCCATGCATCTTAAATTCAAATAACATGACTTAAGGGGAGCTAGGGGGGAGGATCCTTATTTAAAGAGGTAGGACCATCAGAATAATGCCAGGCCTTTCCACAGAAACCTAGCAAGTCAGAAAGGGCTGGCAAGACATATTTAGGGCACCAAATGAAAAGAACATGCAGACAAGAATACTTTATCCACCAAAGCTGGCATTCAGAATGGATGGAGAGATGAAGAGTTTCCAAGACAAGCAATGCTTAAAGGATTATGTGACCACCAAACCAGCACTACAAAAAATATTAAGAGGAGTTCTATAAAAGGAGAAAGAACCCAAGAGTGACATAGAACAGAAATTTACGGAGACAATCTATAGAAACAAGGACTTCACAGCCAATATGATGTCAATAAAATCTTATCTGTCAATAATCACTCTCAACATGAGCAGCCTAAATGCTCCCAGCCCAAATGCTACAGCGTTGAAGACTGGATAAAATGACAGGACCCATCCAATATGCTCTCTACAAGAGACACATTTGGTACCTAAAGATACATGCAGACTGAAAGTGAAGATATGGAGAAGCATCTATCATCCCAACGGGTCTCAAAGAAAGCTGAGGTAGCAATTCTCATATCAGATGAATTAGATTTTAAGCTTAAGATTTTAAGTCAGAGATACAGAAGGACACTACACCATTCTTAAAGGGTCTACCCACCAAGCAGATCTAACAATTGTAACTATTTATGCCCCCAGCATGGGAGCAGCCAATGACATAAACCAACTGTTCAATGAAATAAAGCATCATAGTGATAAGAATACACAAATTATAGGGGATCTTAACACAGCACTCTTAAGCAATAGACAGATTATCTAAGCAGAAAATCAACAAAGAAACAAGAGCTTTGAAAGACACATTGGACCAGATGGCCCTCATAGATATATACAGAACACTCCATGCTTTAACAACAGAATACTCATTCTTCTCGAGCGCACATGGAACTTTCTCCAGAAGAGACAATATACCGGGTCACAATCCAGGTCTCAGCCGATACCAGAAGACTGAGATTATTCCCTGCATATTCTCAGACCACAATGATTTGAAACTGGAACTCAACCACAAGAAAAAGTTTGGAAGGAATTCAAACACTTGGAAGCTAAAGACCATCTTGCTCAAAAATGTTTGGATCAACCAAGAAATCAAAGAAGAACTTCATTCATGGGAACAAATGAGAATGAAGACACATGGGTCCAATATCTATGGGATATGGCAAAGGTGGTCCTAAGGGAGAAATACATAGCCATCCAAGCCTCACTCAGAAATATTGAAAAATCCAGAATACACCGACATACTTTACACCTTAAAGAGCTATAAAATCAAGAACTAATTAAGCAAACCCCACACAGAAGAAGGGAAACGATTAAGATTAGAGCAGAGATCAATGAGTTAGAAATTAGAGATGAGGTAGAATACCACAAATGAAACTAGAAGCTGGTTCTTTGAGTGTATTAATAAGATCCATAAACCACTAACCAAACTAATCCAAAGGAAAAGAGAGAGGACCCAAATTAATAAAATTATGAATGAAAGGGGAGAGGTTACAACTTACACCAAGGAAATAGAAAAAATCATCTGAAATTATTAGCAGCGGCTATATGCCAATAAGTTAAGCAATCTAGAAGAAATGGATGCATGCCTGGGAAACCTATAACCTTCCAAGACAAAAACAGGAATAAATTGGCAACCTGAATAGACCAATATGTAGTAACGAGATTGAAGCAGTGATCAAAAACCTCCTAAAACACAAGAGCCCAGTACCTGATGGATTCCCTGGAGAATTCTATGATTCAAAGAAGGAATAATGCCTATTCTCCTGAAGATGTTTCGAAACACAGAAACATAAGGAAAACTTCCAGATTCTTTCTATGAGGCCGGCATTACTTTAATCCCAAACCAGGGAAAGACCCTATCAAAAAGGAGAATTTCAGACCAATATCCATGATGAATATGGATGTCAAGATTAACAACAAGATCCTAGTTAACAGGATTCAACAGTACATTAAAAACTTTATCCACCATGACTAGGTGGATTTTATCCCTGGGAAACAACAGTGGTTCAACATTTGCAAATCAAACAATGTGATAGAACGAATTAATAAGAGAAGAGCAAAGAACTACATGGTTCTCTCAGTTGATGCAGGAAAAGCATTTGACAAAATACAGCAGCCTATCCTGATTAAAGCTCTTCAAAGTATAGGGATAGAAGGAACATTCTTCAACTTCATAAAATCTATCTATGAAAAACCGACAGTCAATATTATTTTCAATGAGGAAAAGCTGACAACCTTCCCATTGAGATCAGGAACATGACAAGCATGCCTACCCTCACCACTGTTGTTCAACATCATAATAGAAGTCCTAGCAACAGCAATCAGACAACAAAAAGAAATAAAAGTTCATTCAAATTGGCAAAGTAAAAGTCAGCCTCCCTCTCTTTGCAGATGACATGATAGTTTATATGGAAAACCCAAAAGACTCCACCCCCAAACTACTAGAACTCATACAGCATAATACTCATAATTCCTTAATGTGGCCGGATACAAAATCCATGCACAGAAATCAGTTGCTTTCTTATACACTACCAATGAAACTATAGAAAGGGAAATTAGGGAATTGATTCTATTTACTATATCTCTAAGAACCATAACATATCTTGGACTAAACCTAAGCATAGAGGTAAAGGATCTGTACTTGGGGAACTACAGAACACTCATGAAAGAAACTGAAGAAGACACAAAAAGATGGAAAAGCGTTCCATGCTCATGGATCAGAACAACAAACATTGTTAAAATGTCTATACTGCCCAGAGCAATCTATACTTTCAACATCATTCTGATAAAAATTCCACTGGCACTTTTTAAAGTGCTGGAACAAACAATCTTAAAATGTTTACAGAACCAGAGGTGACCCCTAATCACCAAGGAAATGTTGAAAAAGAAAAACAAAGCTCGGGGCATGATGTTGTCTGATTTCAAGCTTTATTACAAAGCTGTGATCACCAAGATAGCATGGTACTGGCACAAAAATCTAGTCCTAGTCCAGTGGAACAGAGTAGAGAGTCCAGATATGGACCTGCAACTCTATGGTCAAATAATCTTCTACTAAGTAGGAAAAAATATCCAGTGGAAAAAACACAGTCTCTTCAATAACTGGTGCTAGGAGAATTGGACAGCTATGTATAGAAAAATGAAACTCGACCATTCACTTACACCATACACAAAGATAAACTCCACATGGATGAAAGACCTCAACATGAGACAGGAATCCATCAAAATCTAGAGGAGAACATAAGCAGTAACCTCTTTGAGATTGGCCACGGCAACTTCTTTCAAGGCACGTTTCCGAAGGCAAAGGAAACAAAAGCAAAAATGAACTTTTGGGACTTCCTCAAGATCAAAAGCTTCTGCACAGCAAAGGAAACAGTCAACAAAACAAAGAGACAACCCACAGAATGGGGAAAAATATTTGCAAATGACACTAGAGACTAAGGGCTGATATCCAAGATCTATAAAGAACTCCTCAAACTCAACACCCCCCCCCCAAAAAAAAGATAATCACGTCAAAAAGTGGGCAGAAGACATGAACAGATAGTCCTCCAAAGAAGACATACAAATGGCTAGGAGACACATGAAAAAATGTTCAACATCATTAGCCATCAGGGAAATTAAAATCAAAACAACATTGAGATACCACCTTACACCAGTTAGAATGGCAAAGATTAACAAGGCAGGAAACAACAAATTTTGGAGAAGATGTGGAGAAAGGGGAACCCTCTTACACTGTTGGTGGGAATGCAAGTTGGTGCAGCCACTTTAAAAAACAGTGTGGAGATTCCTCAAAGGGGGGGGGGGCGGGGGGATAGAGCTACCCTACGACCCTGCAATTGCACTGCTGGGTATTTACCCCAAAGCTACAAATGTAGTGAAAAGAAGGGCCATATGTACCCCAGTGTTCATAGCAGCAATGTCCACAATAGTCAAACTGTGGCACAAGCCAAGATGCCCTTCAGCAGACGAATGGATAAAGAAGATATTGTCCATATATACAATAGAATATTATGCCTCCATCAGAAAGGATGAATACCCAACTTTTATATCAACATGGTTGGGACTAGAGGAGATTATGCTGAGCAAATAATTCAATCAGAGAAAGTCAGTCATCATATGGTTTCACTTACTTGTGGCACATAAGGAATAACATGGAGGACATTAGGAGAAGGAAAGGAAAAGTGAATTGGGGGAAGCTAGAGGGAGAGACAAACCATGAGAGACTATGGACTCTGAGAAACAAACTGAGGGTTTTGGAGTGGAGGGGTGTGGCGGCATGGGTGTGGGCATTAAGGACGGCACATATTGCATGGAACACTGGTTGTGGTACTTAGATAAAAATGAATCTTGCAACACTGAAAAAATAAAATAAAGTTGAAAAAAATAGATAAAAATAAATGAAAGAGGGAAAGAGTCTTTGGGAAAGAAAAGCCACATGAGGACCAGCTCACACTGAGCCCAGCCCCCCTTCAAGTGGTGGCACAGATCTGCCAAGGCAATGACACCAGAGAAGCAGTGAAGCAGGCCCCACCTCAGAAGACTAAGTGGAAGAACAGGTGCACAGCTAGTTTACTGACCCCACAGGACTTTAATACTCCAGAGCTAGGGGAAAAAGAGTATATAGAATTTGAGACTTTTTCTTATGATTTGTTTATATTTCAATTTAAAATTTTCCATTTCTATCTTTTCTTTTTTCCCTTTTCACTGTTTTTTATTTTATCAGCTCTCTGTTTTTAAGTATATTTTATCTTTCCTTTTTTACATTGATATTTTATGGCTATATTCTTCATTTTTGCTTCTTTCACTCTAATCAATTTTATTTTTGTTCATATATATATATTATATATATATATATATATATATATATATATATAATTTCCCTTACAATTTTGGACTTAATGTCTTCTAACACAGACACCAAAATATTCTCTAGACCAACTAGATCACCCAGTTTTGACCACCCTGAGAAATTACACACTTTCTTCTACGCCCATTTTTTTTTACTTTTTCTTTCTTTTTTAAAAAATTTGCTTTTCCTTTTATTTTTTGTTTTATGACCGGTTCAGATTTGTCTCGTGTGTATTTTGCTTGGGTCATGGTTGATATTGTTGATTATGCTCGTGGGGAAAATGACTGGAAGGAGGAATGCACAAGAAAAAGAAGAACCAGAGGTAATACTCTCTGGAACACATATAATCAATATGGATATAGTAAGCTATCAGAGTTGGAATTCAGGATAAAAACTACAAAGTTACTAGCTGGCCGGGGGGGAAAAAAACATGAAAGACACCAGAGAAAATATTAGAGCACAAATGAGATATAATCAGGCTGAAATTAAAAATAACTGAGATGCAGTCTAAATTGGATGCTCAAACAAGAGGGTAAATGAGGCAGAAGAATCAGTGACATAGAGGAAAAATTGATGGAAAGGAAGGCAGTTGAGGTAAAGAAAATAACACAATTAATAGACCACGAAGAAAGGCTTCAAGAAATCAGTAATACTATAAAATGTACCAACATCAGAATTATTGGGGTGCTGAGGGTGAAGAGAGACAGAGGACCAGAGGTGTATTTGAGAAAATCATAGCTGGGAATGTCTCTATCTGGGGAAAGAAACAGGCATTCATGTCCAAGAGATAGAGAGGACACCTCCCAGAATCAATCACCCTGGCATATATTAGAGAAGTTTGCAAATTTCAGAGATAAAGACAAAATCCTGAAAGCAACTTGAGAGAAGAGGTTCAAAACCTACAGAGGTAGGAATATTACACTTAAATCAGACCTATTTACAGAGATCTGGCAGGGCAGAAATCACTGGCGTGATATATTCAGGGTACTCAGTGAGGAAAAAAATGCATCCAAGAATACTTTATCCAGCAAGGGTGTCATTCAGAATAGAGGGAGAGAATAGGAGCTTCCAGGATAAACTGAAAGAATATGTGACCGTCAAGCCAGCCCTGCAAGAAATATTAAAGGGTATCTTGTAAGTGAATAGAGAGCCCAAGGGTAACATACAGCAGATAGAAACAGAGACAACCTACAGAAATGGTGACCCTACAGGTAATACAATGGCACTAAACTGTACTTTTCACTAGTTACTCTGAATGTAAATGGGCTAAATGCTTCAATCGAAAAACACAGGGTATCAAATTAGAATTTTTAAAAAGCGAGGGGAGGAAGGTAAGATGGAGGAGAAGTAGGGGACCCCATTTAAAATGATTCCCTGAATTTAGCTGGATATCATTCAAACCTTTGTGAACACCCACAAAATCAACCTGAGATGTAAGAATATTTCTCTGGTCCTCTGCAAGGGAAAAGCAGCTGTTTTTTGGAAGGTGGGGAGTGCAAAGTTGTGAATCTGCAGGGAGATATTGTATGATAAACAGAAAAGGGATGGATCTTCCATAAGCTAGGGCCTGAAAAGTCATGTAACGCCTGAGTTCAAAATCAGAACCCTTAGAAATGTGCTCTAGTAAGAGAAACCCCTTTTTGAAGGGGGCTTTGGAAATGAAAAGAAAAACTTCTAGGTAGGGGATTGTGGTGTCAGGATATGAGAGACCTCAGATCAAAAGGCGATTTCTGAAATGGTAGAGAGCCTGAGCATTGGAACTATGAAGAATGTTATGGTCAAGCCCAGGAAGGGACTCTCAACTAGGATCGCCAAAAACCATGAACTGGGAGGTTCAATATATGCTCTTTCCTTGAAAAGTCTAAAAAGATCTGGAGCCAGTGCCCATGACAGAGCAAAATCTTGCAGAGCAGTAGTGGCTGGGAAAAGGCTATAGGGTGGAACTGGATTTGATTCCAGAATTTTGGGTGTATATAGAAACCCACAGCTGCTCTCAGCTTTAAAAGCACAAAGTGCAACAATCTGAGGGGTTTGAAGGGGCAGGGGGTGGGAGGTTGGGGGAACCAGGTGGTGGGTATTAGAGAGGGCAGGGATTTCATGGAGCACTGGGTGTGGTGCAAAAACAATGAATACTGTTACACTGAAAATTTTAAAAAAAAAAATCTGGGAAAAAAAAAAGTCACAAAGGGCAGAGATAATCCTGGGCCCCTGAAAATACTTTTGAGAGTAGCTTTGGGAACATACCATGGGGAACTGCCATTTTCAGTACCACAAGCAGAAGTGGAGACTGTTTGTCCTGCTGAGATTATAAGAGGGCAAACTGTGAATTTTCTGCTCTGAGCTACAAGGTTATTTGTGACCATTTTTGCTCTGATATCTGAAGAAATGCAAACAGACGCCAAGGTACAAAAACACTCAGAAGTCCAGTTTCCACTGAGCCCATCCCCCAGACAGGGGGTGGTGCAACTCTGCACAGATAGGATTACTTGAGAAAACAGAGCAGACCCATCCCCCAGAAGACAGGCTGGAAGAACAGGCTGATGACAAACTTTTGGATCCTAAGACCATAAAATCCTGACACAAGGGGAAAATTGTATATTGAGCTCCAGGTGTGGCCTCACAACTTGTTTATTTTTCAGTGGTAATTTTCCTTTCCTCTCCTTTCCTTTTCTTTCTTTCTTTCTTTCTTTCTTTCTTTCTTTCTTTCTTTCTTTCCCATTTCTCATGTTGTTTCCTCCTGCTGTATACTTCTTTATACCTTCTCCTCACTTCAACTAGATGTCTATTGTACCAACTCATTTTTTTTAAATTTTTATTTTTTCTAAACATATATTTTTATCCCCAGGGGTACAGGTCTGTGAATCACCAGGTTTACGCACTTCACAGCACTCATCAAAGCACATACCCTCCCCAATGTCCATAATACCACCCCCTTCTCCCAAACCCCCTTCCCCCAGCAACCCTCAGTTTGTTTTGTAAAATTAAGAGTCACTTATGGTTTGTCTTCCTCCCAATCCCATCTTGTTTCATTTACTCTTCTCCTACCCACTTAAGCCCCCATGTTGCATCACCACGTCCTCATATCAGGGAGATCATATGAAAGTTGTCTTTCTCTGCTTGACTTATTTCGTTAAGCATGATACGCTCCAGTTCAATCCATGTTGTCGCAAATGGCAAGATTTCATTTCTTTTGATGGCTGCATAGTATTCCATTGTGTATATATACCACTTCTTCTTTATCCATTCATCTGTTGATGGACATCTAGGTTCTTTCTATAGTTTGGTTATTGTGGACATTGCTGCTATTAACATTAGGGTGCACGTGCCCCTTTGGAGCACTACGTTTGTATCTTTAGGGTAAATACCCAATAGTGCAATTGCTGGGTCATAGGGCAGTTCTATTTTCAACATCTTGAGGAACCTCCATGCTGTTTTCCAGAGAGTTTGCACCAGCTTGCATTCCCACCAACAGTGTAGGAGGGTTCCCCTTTCTCCGCATCCTCGCCAGCATCTGTCATTTCCTGACTTGTTGATTTTAGCCATTCTGACTGGTGTGAGGTGATATCTCATTGTGGTTTTGATTTGTATTTCTCTGATGCCGAGTGATATGGAGCACTTTTTCATGTGTCTATTGGCCATCTGGATGTCTTCTTTGCAGGAATGTCTGTTCATGTACTCTGCCCATTTCTTGATTGGATTATTTGTTCTTTGGGTGTTGAGTGTGCTAAGTTCTTTATAGATTCTGGACACTAGTCCTTTCTCTGATATGTCGTTTGCAAATATCTTCTCCCATTCTGTCAGTTGTCTTTTGATTTTGTTGACTGTTTCCTTTGCTATGCAAAAGCTTTTGATCTTGATGAAATCCCAAGAGTTCATTTTTGCCCTACTTCCCTTGCCTTTGGCGTTGTTCCTAGGAAGATGTTGCTGTGGCTGAGGTCGAAGAGGTTGCTGCCTGTGTTCTCCTCAAGGATTTTGATGGATTCCTTTCGCACATTGAGGTCCTTCATCCATTTTGAGTCTATTTTTGTGTGTGGTGTAAGGAAATGGTCCAATTTCATTTTTCCGCATGTGGCTGTCCAATTTTCCCAACACCATTTATTGAAGAGGCTGTCTTTTCTCCATTGGACATTCTTTCCTGCTTTGTCAAAGATTAGTTGACTGTAGAGTTGAGGGTCTATTTCTGGGCTCTCTATTCTGTTCCATTGATCTATGTGTCTGTTTTTGTGCCAGTACCTTGCTGTCTTGATGATGACAGCTTTGTAATAGAGCTTGAAGTCCGGATTGTGATGCCACCAACTTTGGCTTTTTTTTTTTTCAATATCCCTTTGGCTATTCGAGGTCTTTTCTGGTTCCATATAAATTTTAGAATTATTTGTTCCATTTCTTTGAAAAAGATGGATGGTACTTTGATAGGAATTGCATTAAATGTGTAGATTGCTTTAGGTAGCATAGACATTTTCACAATATTTATTCTTCCAATCCAGGAGCATGGAACATTTTTCCATTTCTTTGTGTCTTCCTCAATTTCTTTCATGAGTACTTTATAGTTTTCTGAGTATAGATTCTGTGCTTCTTTGGTTAGGTTTATTCCTAGGTATCTTATGGTTTTGGGTGCAATTGTAAATGGGATTGACTCCTTAATTTCTCTTTCTTCTGTCTTGCTGTTGGTGTAGAGAAATGCAACTGATTTCTGTGCATTGATTTTATATCCTGACACTTTACTGAATTCCTGTACAAGTTCTAGCAGTTTTGGAGTGGAGTCTTTTGGGTTTGCCACATATAGTATCATATCATCAGTGAAGAGTGATAATTTGACTTCTTCTTTGCTGATTTGGATGCCTTTAATTTCCTTTTGTTGTCTGATTGCTGAGGCTAGGACCTCTAGTACTATGTTGAAAAGCAGTGGTGATAATGGACATCCCTGCCGTGTTCCTGACATTAGCAGAAAAGCTTTCAGTTTTTCTCCATTGAGAATGATATTTGCGGTGGGTTTTTCATAGATGGCTTTGATGATATTGAGGTATGTGCCCTCTATCCCTACACTTTGAAGAGTTTTGATCAGGAAGGGATGCTGTACTTTGTCAAATGCTTTTTCAGCATCTATGGAGAGTATCATATAGTTCTTGTTCTTTCTTTTATTGATGTGTTCTATCACATTGACTGACTTGCAGATGTTGAACCAACCTTGCAGCCCTGGAATAAATCGTGGTGTATAATCCTTTTAATGTACTGTTGAATCCTATTGGCTAGTATTTTGTTGAGTATTTTCGCATTGGTGTTCATCAAGGATATTGGTCTATAGCTCTCTTTTTTGATGGGATCCTTGTCTGGTTTCGGGATCAAGGTGATGCTGGCCTCATAAATTGAGTTTGGAAGTTTTCCTTCCATTTCTATTTTTTGGAACAGTTTCAGGAGAATAGGAATTATTTCTTCTTTAAATGTTCGGTAGAATTCCCCCAGGAAGCCGTCTGGCCCTGGGCTTTTGTTTGTTTGGAGATTTTTAATGACTGTTTCAACCTCCTTACTGGTTATGGGTCTGTTCAGGCTTTGTATTTCTTCCTGGTTCAGTTGTGGTAGTTTATATGTTTCTAGGAATGCATCCATTTCTTCCAGATTGTCAAATTTATTGCCGTAGAGTTGCTCATAGTATGTTCTTATAATAGTTTGTATTTCTTTGGTGTTAGTTGTGATCTCTCCTCTTTCATTCATGATTTTATTTATTTGGGTCCTTTCTCTTTTCTTTTTGATAAGTCCGGCCAGGGGTTTATCAATTTCATTAATTCTTTCAAAGAACCAGCTCCTAGTTTCGTTGATTTGTTCTATTGTTTTTTTTTTTTTTTTTTTTTTTTTTTTTTTTTTTTTTTTGGTTTCTATTTCATTGATTTCTGCTCTGATCTTTATGATTTCTCTTCTCCTGCTGGGCTAGGGTTTCTTTCTCGTTCTTTCTCCCACTCCTTTAGGTGTAGGGTTCTGTTGTGTACCTGAGACCTTTCTTGTTTCTTGAGAAAGGCTTGTACCGCTATATATTTTCCTCTCAGGACTGCCTTTGTTGTGTCCCACAGATTTTGAACCGTTGTATTTTCATTTTCATTTTTTTCCATGATTTTTTTCAATTCTTCTTTAATTTACTGGTTGACCCATTCATTCTTTACAAGGATGCTGTTTAGTCTCCATGTATTTGGGTTCTTTCCAAACGTCCTTTTGTGGTTGAGTTCTAGCTTCAGAGCATTGTGGTCTGAAAATATGCAGGGAATGATCCCAATCTTTTGATACGGGTTGAGTCCTGATTTAGGTCCAAGGATGTGATCTACTCTGGAGAATGTTCCATGTGCACTAGAGAAGAATGTGTATTCTGTTCCTTTGGGAGGAAAAGTTCTGAATATATCTGTGATGTCCATCTAGTCCAGTGTGTTGTTTAAGGCCTTTATTTCCTTGCTGATCTTTTGCTTGGATAATCTGTCCATTTCAGTGAGGGGAGTGTTAATGTCCCCTAATATTATTGTATTATTGTTGATGTGTTTCTTTTATTTTGTTATTAATTGGTTTATATAGTTGGCTGCTCCCACGTTGGGGGCATAGATATTTAAAATTGTTAAATCTTCTTGTTGGACAGACACTTTGAGTATGATATAGTGTCCTTCCTCATCTCTTATTATAGTCTTTGGCTTAAAATCTAATTGATCTGATATAAGGATTGCCACTCCTGCTTTCTTCTGATGTCCATTAGCATGGTAAATTCTTTTCCACCCCCTCACTTTAAATCTGGAGGTGTCTTCGGGCTTAAAATGAGTTTATTGGAGGCAACATATAGATGGATTTTGTTTTTTTATCCAGTCTAATACCCTGTGTCTTATGACAGGGGTATTTAGCCCATTCACAGTCAGGGTAACTATTGAGAGATATGAATTTAGTGCCATTGTATTGCCTGTAAGGTGCCTGTTACTGTATATGGTCTCTGTTCCTTTCTGATCTACCACTTGTAGGCTCTCTCTTTGCTTAGAGGACCCCTTTGAATATTTCCTGTAGAGTTGGTTTGGTGTTTGCAAATTCTTTCAGTTTTTGTATGTCCTGGAAGCTTTTAATCTCTCCTTCTATTTTCAATGATAGCCTAGCTAGATATAGTATTCTTGGCTGCATGTTTTTCTCGTTTAGTGCTCTGAAAATGTCATGCCAGCTCTTTCTGGCCTGCCAGGTCTCTGTGGATAAGTCAGCTGCCAATCTAATATTTTTACCATTGTATGTTACAGACTTCTTTTCCCGGGCTGCTTTCAGGATTTTCTCTTTGTCACTGAGACTTGTAAATTTTACTATTAGGTGACAGGGTGTGGGCCTATTCTTATTGATTTTGAGGGGCGTTCTCTGAACCTCCTGAATTTTGATGCTCGTTCCCTTTGCCATATTGAGGAAATTCTCCCCAATACTTCTCTCCAGTATACCTTCTGCTCCCCTCTCTCTTTCTTCTTCTTCTGGAATCCCAATTATTCTAATGTTGTTTCGTCTTATGTTGTCACTTTTTTCTCGAATTCTCCCCTCATGGTCCAGTAGCTGTTTGTCACTCTTTTGCTCAGCTTCTTTATTCTCTGTCATTTGTTCTTCTATATCACTAATTCTTTCTTCTGCCTCATTTATCCTAGCAGTGAGAGCCTCCATTTTTGATTGCACCTCATTAATAGCTTTTTTGCTTTCAACTTGGTTAGATTTTAGTTCGTTTATTTCTTGAGAAAGGGCGTTTATATATTTAAGAGGGTTTTTCTAAATATTTTCCATGCCTTTTTAGAGCCTGGCTAGAACCTTGAGAATTGCCATTCTGAACTCTAGATCTGACATATTACCAATGTCTGTATTGATTAGGTCCCTATCCTTCGGTCCTGCCTCTTGTTCTTTTTTTTGTTGAACTTTTCCATCTTGTCATTTTGTCCAGATAAGAGCGTACGAATGAGCAAGTAAAATATTAAAAGTGTCGCCAAAACCCCAGAAAATATGCTTTAACCAAATTAGAAGAGATCCCAAATCGTGAGGGGGGAGAAAGGGGATAAAAAGAGGTTCAAAAAGGAAGAAAGAAAAAAGAAAATAAAAGAATTAAAAAAAAGAAAATAAATAAGAAAAATATAAAAAAGAAAAAAATATATATATTAGATAAACTTGTTAAAAAACGTTAACACAGAAAAAGGTAGTAGTTAAAAAAAAAAATTTACCAGAAGGCAAGAAAAAAAGCAGAAAATGAAAAAGAAAAAAATTACATTAACTGCAAGACTAAAAAAAATCACAGGGAAAAAGCCATGAGTTCCGTGCTTTGCTTTCTCCTCCTCTGGAATTCTGCTGCTCTCCTTGGTATTGAAACCGCACTCCTTGGTAGGTGAACTTGGTCTCAGCTGGATTTCTTGTTGATCTTCTGGGGGAGGGGCCTGTTGTAGTGATTCTCAAGTGTCTTTGCCCCAGGCGGAATTGCACTGCCCTTACCAGGGGCTGGGTGAGTAATCCGCTCGGCTTTGCTTTCAGGAACTTTTGTTCCCTGAGCGCTTTCCGTAGAGTTCCAGAGGACGGGAATACAAATGGCGGCCTCCTGGTCTCCGGCCCAGAGGAGCCGAGATCCCAGGGCCCCACTCGTCAGTGCGCCCTCAGAGAACAGCACCCAGTTACCCCCGGTCTGCCTGACCTCCAGCCACGCTCTGAGCTCACCGAGCCTGCGACCGGTTCAAGGTAACCTCGAGCTGTGAGCTCACTGTCGGTTCTGTCTCTGTAGCCGGCTTTCCCGTTCCAATACCCGCAAGCTCTGCGACACTCAGACACCCCCGATCCTTCTGTGACCCTGCGGGACCTGAGGCCACGCTGACCCTGCGTGGGCTTCGCCCCGGTTTAGCCTCTGGAGCAATGTCCCTCAGCGGAACAGACTTTTAAAAGTCCTGATTTTGTGTTCCGTTGCTCCGCCACTTGCCGGGAGCCAGTCGCTGTCTCCGGGTTCTATCTTCCCGTCGCTTTGGATTCACTTCTCCGCCGGTCCTACCTTTCAGAAAGTGGTTGTTTTTCTGTTTCCAGAATTGCTGTTCTTCTCTTCGATCTGCGGATGGATTTTCAGGTGTTTGCAATCTTTAGATAAGCTATCTAGCTGATCTCCGGCTAGCTGAAGTAGTCTCAGCCTTCTACTTCTCATCCATCTTGACTCCTCCCTCCCAACTCATTTTTTTATAGGTGCTTTTTAACTTGTATTTCTACACACCTGTACTTTTTTTTAGATATATGCTTTATTTTAGGCCATTGTTCACTGTACTCTATTGTACCTTTTAATACATACAAGTTTTACCTTCCTAGTAATTTGAGGACATAATATCCTCTAACACACAAATCAGAATACATCCAAGAACAACTGAGACACCCTGATTTGTCCACACTGAGAGATTATAGCCCCCCTTTTGCTCCCAGCCTTTAAATAAATAAATATATATATATATATATATATATATTCAATCTTTAAAATTTATTCTTGTGTTTCATTTGGGCATTTTCTTTTCTGTGGTTGTGTGTGACCACCACTACAGATTTTGATAGAGTGCATCTAAGTTGGGTCGTGGTTGATATTTTGGACTCTATCCATTTGTTCAACCATCCAACCACAGAAAGACGCTCAACAAAGATAAGAACCAGAGACAATGTCTTCCACCACAGAACTAATGGATATGGATATAAGCAAAGTGTCAGGGACAGACTTCAGGAGAATGATCATGAAGTCAATAGCTAGTCTTGAAAAGGCATTAGTGACAATAGAGAAACTCTAAGGGCAGAAATGAGATAAAATTAAGATGAACTTAAGGGCGCCTGGGTGGCTCAGTGGGTTAAAGCCTCTGACTTCAGATCAGGTCAGGATCCCAGAGTCCAGGGATTGAGCCCCACATCAGGCTCTCTGCTCAACTGGAAGCCTGCTTCCCCCTCTCTCCCTCTCCCTGCCTCTCTGCCTACTTGTGATCTCTGTCTGTCAAATAAATAAATAAAATATTTTTAAAAATTAAGATGTACTTAAAAGTGTTATAAATAAGAGACAGTCTAAACTGGATACTCATAACAGCCAGGGTAAGTGAGGCAAAAGAATGAAAATACCTAGAAGATAAGCTGATAGAAAGGAAGTCAAAGAAGATAGGGATAGGCAGCTAGTGGCACATGAGATTAGACTTAGAGAGATTAACAATGCCACAAAACACTCCAATGTGAGAATTACTGGGATCCCTGAGGGGGCAGAGAGAAAGAGGGGACTAGAAGGTATATTTGAGAAAATAAAACTTCCTTAATCTGGAAAAGAAAAAATAACATTTGAGTCCAAGAACCAGAGAGGACCCCTTCCAAAATCAATAAAGTAGATCAACACCCCAACAAGTAATAATGAAGCTTGCAAATCTTAGAGTCAAGGAAGCTATCCTGAGAGAAGCTAGAGGGAAAAGATTCTTCAGAAACAGAGGGAGAAACATTAGAATAATATTAGACCTGTCCATAGAGACCTGGCAAGCCAAAAAGGACTGGCAGGACATATTCAGTGTACTAAGTAAGGAGAACATCCAGCCAAGAATACCCAGGAAGACTGTCATTCAGAATGGATGGAGAGTTAAAGACCTTTCAGCACATGAGGAAATGAAAGAATATGTGACCACCAAGCCAGCCCTGCAAAAAATATTAACAGGGATTCTGTAAACAAAGAAAAACTCCATGAGTCACATAAACCAGGAAGAAATAGAAAACCTACAGAAACAGAGACGATACAGACAGTACCAGGACAATAAATCCATATCTCTCAATAGTTATTCTCGATGTAGATTGGTTGAATGCTTCCATCAAAGACACAGGGTTTCAGATTGGATAAAAAAAGCAGGACACATCCATACACTACCTACAAGAGACACATTTTGAACCTAAAGATACTTACAGATTGAAGGTAAGTGTATGGAGAACAATTTAAAAAGCAAATGAACCTCAAAAGAAAGCTAGAGTGGTAAAGGATAAAGTATAGTGAAGTATAATAAATATTAAAGGATAAAGGATAGAGTATTCTTGGATGCATTCTTTTGCTGACTGAGTACCCTGAATATATCACGCCAGTGCTTTCTTCCCTACCAGATCTCTGTAAATAGGTCTGATTTAAGTGTAATATTCCTACTTCTGTAGGTTTTGAACCTCTTCTCTCAAGTTGCTTTCAGGATTTTGTCTTTATCTCTGAAATTTGCAAACTTCTCTAATATATGCCAGGGTGATTGATTCTGGGAGGTGTCCTCTCTATCTCTTGGACATGAATGCCTGTTTCTTTCCCCAGATAGAGACATTCCCAGCTATGATTTTCTCAAATACACCTCTGGTCCTCTGTCTCTCTTCACCCTCAGCACCCCAATAATTCTGATGTTGGTACATTTTATAGTATTACTGATTTCTTGAAGCCTTTCTTCGTGGTCTATTAATTGTGTTATTTTCTTTACCTCAACTGCCTTCCTTTCCATCAATTTTTCCTCTATGTCACTGATTCTTCTGCCTCATTTACCCTCTTGTTTGAGCATCCAATTTAGACTGCATCTCAGTTATTTTTAATTTTAGCCTGATTATATCTCATTTGTGCTCTAATATTTTCTCTGGTGTCTTTCATGTTTTTCCCCCCCCCCGGCCAGCTAGTAACTTTGTAGTTGTTATCCTGAATTCCAACTCTGATAGCTTACTATATCCATATTGATTATATGTGTTCCAGAGAGTATTACCTCTGGTTCTTCTTTTTCTTGTGCATTCCTCCTTCCAGTCATTTTCCCCACGAGCATAATCAACAATATCAACCATGACCCAAGCAAAATACACACGAGACAAATCTGAACCGGTCATAAAACAAAAAATAAAAGGAAAAGCAAATTTTTTAAAAAAGAAAGAAAAAGTAAAAAAAAAATGGGCGTAGAAGAAAGTGTGTAATTTCTCAGGGTGGTCAAAACTGGGTGATCTAGTTGGTCTAGAGAATATTTTGGTGTCTGTGTTAGAAGACATTAAGTCCAAAATTGTAAGGGAAATTATATATATAATATATATATATATATATATGCACAAAAATAAAATTGATTAGAGTGAAAGAAGCAAAAATGAAGAATATAGCCATAAAATATCAATGTAAAAAAGGAAAGATAAAATATACTTAAAAACAGAGAGCTGATAAAATAAAAAACAGTGAAAAGGGAAAAAAGAAAAGATAGAAATGGAAAATTTTAAATTGAAATATAAACAAATCATAAGAAAAAGTCTCAAATTCTATATACTCTTTTTCCCCTAGCTCTGGAGTATTAAAGTCCTGTGGGGTCAGTAAACTAGCTGTGCACCTGTTCTTCCACTTAGTCTTCTGAGGTGGGGCCTGCTTCACTGCTTCTCTGGTGTCATTGCCTTGGCAGATCTGTGCCACCACTTGAAGGGGGGCTGGGCTCAGTGTGAGCTGGTCCTCATGTGGCTTTTCTTTCCCAAAGACTCTTTCCCTCTTTCATTTATTTTTATCTATTTTTTTCAACTTTATTTTATTTTTTCAGTGTTGCAAGATTCATTTTTTTCTAAGTACCACAACCAGTGTTCCATGCAATATGTGCCGTCCTTAATGCCCACACCCATGCCGCCACACCCCTCCACTCCAAAACCCTCAGTTTGTTTCTCAGAGTCCATAGTCTCTCATGGTTTGTCTCTCCCTCTAGCTTCCCCCAATTCACTTTTCCTTTCCTTCTCCTAATGTCCTCCATGTTATTCCTTATGTGCCACAAGTAAGTGAAACCATATGATGACTGACTTTCTCTGATTGAATTATTTGCTCAGCATAATCTCCTCTAGTCCCAACCATGTTGATATAAAAGTTGGGTATTCATCCTTTCTGATGGAGGCATAATATTCTATTGTATATATGGACAATATCTTCTTTATCCATTCGTCTGCTGAAGGGCATCTTGGCTTGTGCCACAGTTTGACTATTGTGGACATTGCTGCTATGAACACTGGGGTACATATGGCCCTTCTTTTCACTACATTTGTAGCTTTGGGGTAAATACCCAGCAGTGCAATTGCAGGGTCGTAGGGTAGCTCTATCCCCCCGCCCCCCCCCCTTTGAGGAATCTCCACACTGTTTTTTAAAGTGGCTGCACCAACTTGCATTCCCACCAACAGTGTAAGAGGGTTCCCCTTTCTCCACATCTTCTCCAAAATTTGTTGTTTCCTGCCTTGTTAATCTTTGCCATTCTAACTGGTGTAAGGTGGTATCTCAATGTTGTTTTGATTTTAATTTCCCTGATGGCTAATGATGTTGAACATTTTTTCATGTGTCTCCTAGCCATTTGTATGTCTTCTTTTTTTTTTTTTTTTTTTTTTTTTTTTTTAGATTTATTTATTTATTTGTCAGAGAGAGAGCCAGCGAGAGCGAGCACAGGCAGACAGAGTGGAAGGCAGAGTCAGAGGGAGAAGCAGGCTCCCTGCAGAGCAAGGAGCCCGATATGGGACTCGATCCCAGGACGCTGGGATCATGACCTGAGCCGAAGGCAGCTGCTTAACCAACTGAGCCACCCAGGCGCCCCCATTTGTATGTCTTCTTTGGAGGACTATCTGTTCATGTCTTCTGCCCACTTTTTGACGTGATTATCTTTTTTTTTTGGGGGGGGGTGTTGAGTTTGAGGAGTTCTTTATAGATCTTGGATATCAGCCCTTAGTCTCTAGTGTCATTTGCAAATATTTTTCCCCATTCTGTGGGTTGTCTCTTTGTTTTGTTGACTGTTTCCTTTGCTGTGCAGAAGCTTTTGATCTTGAGGAAGTCCCAAAAGTTCATTTTTGCTTTTGTTTCCTTTGCCTTCGGAAACGTGCCTTGAAAGAAGTTGCCGTGGCCAATCTCAAAGAGGTTACTGCTTATGTTCTCCTCTAGATTTTGATGGATTCCTGTCTCATGTTGAGGTCTTTCATCCATGTGGAGTTTATCTTTGTGTATGGTGTAAGTGAATGGTCGAGTTTCATTTTTCTATACATAGCTGTCCAATTCTCCTAGCACCAGTTATTGAAGAGACTGTGTTTTTTCCACTGGATATTTTTTCCTACTTAGTAGAAGATTATTTGACCATAGAGTTGCAGGTCCATATCTGGACTCTCTACTCTGTTCCACTGGACTAGGACTAGATTTTTGTGCCAGTACCATGCTATCTTGGTGATCACAGCTTTGTAATAAAGCTTGAAATCAGACAACATCATGCCCCGAGCTTTGTTTTTCTTTTTCAACATTTCCTTGGTGATTAGGGGTCACCTCTGGTTCTGTAAACATTTTAAGATTGTTTGTTCCAGCACTTTAAAAAGTGCCAGTGGAATTTTTATCAGAATGATGTTGAAAGTATAGATTGCTCTGGGCAGTATAGACATTTTAACAATGTTTGTTGTTCTGATCCATGAGCATGGAACGCTTTTCCATCTTTTTGTGTCTTCTTCAGTTTCTTTCATGAGTGTTCTGTAGTTCCCCAAGTACAGATCCTTTACCTCTATGCTTAGGTTTAGTCCAAGATATGTTATGGTTCTTAGAGATATAGTAAATAGAATCAATTCCCTAATTTCCCTTTCTATAGTTTCATTGGTAGTGTATAAGAAAGCAACTGATTTCTGTGCATGGATTTTGTATCCGGCCACATTAAGGAATTATGAGTATTATGCTGTATGAGTTCTAGTAGTTTGGGGGTGGAGTCTTTTGGGTTTTCCATATAAACTATCATGTCATCTGCAAAGAGAGGGAGGCTGACTTTTACTTTGCCAATTTGAATGAACTTTTATTTCTTTTTGTTGTCTGATTGCTGTTGCTAGGACTTCTATTATGATGTTGAACAACAGTGGTGAGGGTAGGCATGCTTGTCATGTTCCTGATCTCAATGGGAAGGTTGTCAGCTTTTCCTCATTGAAAATAATATTGACTGTCGGTTTTTCATAGATAGATTTTATGAAGTTGAAGAATGTTCCTTCTATCCCTATACTTTGAAGAGCTTTAATCAGGATAGGCTGCTGTATTTTGTCAAATGCTTTTCCTGCATCAACTGAGAGAACCATGTAGTTCTTTGCTCTTCTCTTATTAATTCGTTCTATCACATTGTTTGATTTGCAAATGTTGAACCACTGTTGTTTCCCAGGGATAAAATCCACCTAGTCATGGTGGATAAAGTTTTTAATGTACTGTTGAATCCTGTTAACTAGGATCTTGTTGTTAATCTTGACATCCATATTCATCATGGATATTGGTCTGAAATTCTCCTTTTTGATAGGGTCTTTCCCTGGTTTGGGATTAAAGTAATGCCGGCCTCATAGAAAGAATCTGGAAGTTTTCCTTATGTTTCTGTGTTTCGAAACATCTTCAGGAGAATAGGCATTATTCCTTCTTTGAATCATAGAATTCTCCAGGGAATCCATCAGGTACTGGGCTCTTGTGTTTTAGGAGGTTTTTGATCACTGCTTCAATCTCGTTACTACATATTGGTCTATTCAGGTTGCCAATTTATTCCTGTTTTTGTCTTGGAAGGTTATAGGTTTCCCAGGCATGCATCCATTTCTTCTAGATTGCTTAACTTATTGGCATATAGCCGCTGCTAATAATTTCAGATGATTTTTTCTATTTCCTTGGTGTAAGTTGTAACCTCTCCCCTTTCATTCATAATTTTATTAATTTGGGTCCTCTCTCTTTTCCTTTGGATTAGTTTGGTTAGTGGTTTATGGATCTTATTAATACACTCAAAGAACCAGCTTCTAGTTTCATTTGTGGTATTCTACCTCATCTCTAATTTCTAACTCATTGATCTCTGCTCTAATCTTAATCGTTTCCCTTCTTCTGTGTGGGGTTTGCTTAATTAGTTCTTGATTTTATAGCTCTTTAAGGTGTAAAGTATGTCGGTGTATTCTGGATTTTTCAATATTTCTGAGTGAGGCTTGGATGGCTATGTATTTCTCCCTTAGGACCACCTTTGCCATATCCCATAGATATTGGACCCATGTGTCTTCATTCTCATTTGTTCCCATGAATGAAGTTCTTCTTTGATTTCTTGGTTGATCCAAACATTTTTGAGCAAGATGGTCTTTAGCTTCCAAGTGTTTGAATTCCTTCCAAACTTTTTCTTGTGGTTGAGTTCCAGTTTCAAATCATTGTGGTCTGAGAATATGCAGGGAATAATCTCAGTCTTCTGGTATCGGCTGAGACCTGGATTGTGACCCGGTATATTGTCTCTTCTGGAGAAAGTTCCATGTGCGCTCGAGAAGAATGAGTATTCTGTTGTTAAAGCATGGAGTGTTCTGTATATATCTATGAGGGCCATCTGGTCCAATGTGTCTTTCAAAGCTCTTGTTTCTTTGTTGATTTTCTGCTTAGATAATCTGTCTATTGCTTAAGAGTGCTGTGTTAAGATCCCCTATAATTTGTGTATTCTTATCACTATGATGCTTTATTTCATTGAACAGTTGGTTTATGTCATTGGCTGCTCCCATGCTGGGGGCATAAATAGTTACAATTGTTAGATCTGCTTGGTGGGTAGACCCTTTAAGAATGGTGTAGTGTCCTTCTGTATCTCTGACTTAAAATCTTAAGCTTAAAATCTAATTCATCTGATATGAGAATTGCTACCTCAGCTTTCTTTGAGACCCGTTGGGATGATAGATGCTTCTCCATATCTTCACTTTCAGTCTGCATGTATCTTTAGGTACCAAATGTGTCTCTTGTAGAGAGCATATTGGATGGGTCCTGTCATTTTATCCAGTCTTCAACGCTGTAGCATTTGGGCTGGGAGCATTTAGGCTGCTCATGTTGAGAGTGATTATTGACAGATAAGATTTTATTGACATCATATTGGCTGTGAAGTCCTTGTTTCTATAGATTGTCTCCGTAAATTTCTGTTCTATGTCACTCTTGGGTTCTTTCTCCTTTTATAGAACTCCTCTTAATATTTTTTGTAGTGCTGGTTTGGTGGTCACATAATCCTTTAAGCATTGCTTGTCTTGGAAACTCTTCATCTCTCCATCCATTCTGAATGCCAGCTTTGGTGGATAAAGTATTCTTGTCTGCATGTTCTTTTCATTTGGTGCCCTAAATATGTCTTGCCAGCCCTTTCTGACTTGCTAGGTTTCTGTGGAAAGGCCTGGCATTATTCTGATGGTCCTACCTCTTTAAATAAGGATCCTCCCCCCTAGCTCCCCTTAAGTCATGTTATTTGAATTTAAGATGCATGGAGTTCACAATCACGTGCCTGGAGGTCTTTCTACCCTCATCGATTTGGGGGGCTGTCTTCTCTGCTTCTAGGACACAAACAGTTGTTCCATTCTCCAGATTAGGGAAATTTTCATCCAGAATTTGTTCAACTATATCTTCTACCCCCTCCTCTCCATCCCCTCAGGGATCCCAATAATTCTGACATTGGAACGTTTCATGGCATCGCTTATTTCCTTAATTCTGTTTTCATGGCTTCTAAGCTGTTTGCCCCAGGCCTCCTCCTGATCCTTCTTTTCTATCAGTTTGTCTTCAAATCACTAATTCTGTCTTCTGCCTCAGTTACCCTCACTGTTAGAGTACTTACATTAGATTGGGTCTCACTGATAACATATTTTAGTACTGCCAGATCAGCCCTCGCTTCCACCCTTAGAGATTCTATGTTTCCACTCCAACCTAGCTGGCCATGTTGTCTTCTCCAACCTAGCCGTTGCCATGAATTTCCTTTCTGACATATTGTTTATGTCCATGTCCAATAGTTCTGTGGCAGGAATCAAAGTCTCTGAATTTTTCCTCTATTGGTTGTTCCTCCTCCTAGTCATTTTGGTGAGAGGTGGTTGAAGGGATGTATAGCTGAATATATCAACCATGATCCAGGCAAGGTGCACCCTGGAAAGTTTTGGAGCAATCAGCAGTCCCCACGAGAATGAAAGAAAAAAAGAGAGAGAGAAAGTGAAAAGAAAAAGGAAAAAAAGCCAAAATGAACCCTCAAAGTAAGATTTATAAGGTACATAATGAAAAATGAACAAACAAATGTACCAACAAAAGTAACAGACTAGGGCGCCTGTGTGGCTCAGTGGGTTAAGCCTCTGTCCTTGGCTCAGGTCATAATCTCAGGGTCCTGGGATCGAGTTCTGCATCAGGTTCTCTACTTAGCAGGGAGCCTGCTTCCTCTTCCTCTCTCTCTGCTGCCTCTCTGCCTACTTGTGATCTCTCTCTCTGTCAAATAAATAAATCAAATATTTTTATAAATAAATAAATAAATAGATAAATAATATCTAAAGAAAAACATAACAGACTAGAAAAATAAAAGGAAAAGGAAACCCCAGCCAAAATGAACTTCATGAATAAGATTTATATAGTACAAAACCAAAAACAAATACACAGAAACATTGGCAGAAGAACACGATGGCAAGGTGTTTATAAAACCCTGATGTGAGCGAGGAAGGTTATATCAGTTCTTCCTGGGTGTATCTTGTTATCTTTGTTAAAGGACTCAACTTTCCAGAGATACAGGGATATTAAAACTAGATTAAGCATCTAGTTGTAATGGTAAGTAGGTTAAAAATAAAAGGACAGGAATTGTGATAACGAGTTTAAAAAGAGAAAAAGAAAAAGAGAAGTTTCACCTATGAAATACACAGGTTTTGGGGCAATACCCGGAGCTTAATATCCTGGTATCCTTAATATCCTGGTATTTCCCCTGAAGTTGGGGTTTCACTGTTTTATGAGGACCCCAGGGTTGTTGTCCCCTTGCTCTTTTGGCTTGTCTTCTGTGGGAGGGGTGTGCTGTGTTGTATTTCAGTCAATCTTGCTTGGGCTGAGTTACCCTGCCCCTATCAAGTGGCTGGGCTCTGTGGAAACCAGTTTTTCAGGCTTTTGTTCTTTGGAGGTTTTTGTTCTTTGGCAGTTTTTTGTGCCTTTTCGGAGGGTCAGAGCAAAGTAAACTGTTTGCCCCCAGAGCTCCGTCTCAGATAATCTTCAGTCTGCTCCCCTCTGATTGGTACAGAAAAACAGACTCTCCCTCTGCAAATTCTGCTAAACACCACATCTTCCCTGTGTTCGGTACCCCAGCCAGCATCCCATTGATTGCCCGAGGCTTCTGTTACTCTCTGTACCAGTGTGCCACTAAAATCACAAGCAATAATAATCTGGGTGAGCCCAATCCCCTTGGCTGTTATTGCCGTTACTACTTTCTAGAGCCCAGCCCATGCCAGGTGTGCTCTGACTCAGTGGGGCATGCGGAGCAGGCTGAGGAAATTTGTGGGCCTAAGTACTCCTGACTGGAGCCCCTGCTGGGCTCTCTCAGGCATGTGTGAACACTGGCAAGCACTGGCTCTGTCCTCCCTGGGACAGTGAACTTAAATCTTTGCCTTTGGTCACCCAGTACCACCACTTGCCCCTTAAGACTCTTTTCTCTTTTTGAGTGTTGTTAAGCAGTCTCTAAGTTAATGCTGGTCCCCAAGCACAGGGCACTTTCATAGTGGGGTTTTACTTTCCAATGTGTCATTTCTGGTGGCTCCCTCCCCTTTCTGTTTATCCTCCAATAGGTCTCTGAGCATTCCCACTCCTCTGTACTTATCCACTGATGATCCTCTGCTCCCATAGAGATCTAGAAGTGTGCAGTTACATCTCAGGCTGATTTCATGGGTTTCAAAGTGTTTTGGTAGATATTTAGCTCCATTCAGGGGACCAGATGAAACATGGTCTCCTATTCCTCCACCATCTTGCCCCCCTATCTCCTAGCCTCTTTAAAGCTCAAAATAAAAATAGCCATGCACAGATATCCAGGCCTAGAGCTGAAAGATATCAATCTCATCTTGACAAACCCTTTGGGATAAACAGTTTTCAGTTTTGTGTGTGCTCTACTCTGCAGACTTCTGTGGCGAGAACTCTTAGCAATCCTCCCAGGGGAAGTCATTGGGCCCCAAGTTATTGCCCTTTACAAAAGGCCTAAAAGCAGTCACTGGATCATGTGCTCCTCCTGGAGAATGGCAACAAGTCCTCTAGTACTGTCCTTTACTGGGAATCAGTCCTGAGTGTTGTTGCCTGGTTGTGCTTTCACCCACTCCGCCCTTCCCAGGGTATAGCAGAGGGGTGTCTTGCAGTGCTCTCTATAGGGCCACTGCACTGAAAACTTTGGCCCAGTCATGCATGTACTCATTCCATCCACCCCTCCTGGAGGATGGCAGAGTGTCCCAGCATTCTAGTCCTCTTCAGGGTTCCCAGGCAGAAAGCAGTCACCTTATCAGTTCTGGCTCACAGTTTATGCTGAACCGAGCTGAGAACCACCTTGTGGACTCACAGGCCATAACCAGTTTCCCTGCTCCCCTTCTTGGGATCTCTATTGGCTCAGATAACCCCATTAATTCTATTATTCTGGGGTCCTGAGACCAAAGTGTCTCACCTAGAAATCTGCCTGTTTCATCCCCTGCATGCTTTTCCTGCAGGTATGTCTCTCACTGGCGCAGATTTCTAAGGATTCAGACTTGGCCCTCCAGGAGTATTTATCACTTTTCAATAGCTGGTTTATGGAGGATCCCTCCAACCTCCATTTATCTTCTAATAGTTCCCCTCAAATTCCCTTCTCTGAACCTCTTACCTCGCAAAAAATGGTTGCTTTTCTACTTGCATGGTTCCAGATATTCTTTTCTTATGTCTCAGGTTGAATTCATGGTTATTCAGAATTATTTGGTAGTTATCTATCTAAATTCAAGCAACCAGATGAAATGAGGTCCCCTTTTCCTCCACCATTTTGTCTCAGAATGATGCATCCTTGTTCTTATGGCCTCCACCTTGGATTGCATCTTGGTTATAACATTTTTAATTTTAGCCTGTCTAGATTTTAGTTCTTTTATCTCTGCAGCAATGAATTCTCTAGTACCTTCTATGCTTTTTATCAAGCCCAGGTAGTGTCTTTATAATCATTGTTTATAATCTAATTCCAATATCTTACTTACATCTGTATTGATTATATGCATGGACATGAGTTCTACTTCCTGTTTTTTCTTTTAGGCTCAGTTTCTCCATCTCATCATTTCTTTTTCCAGTAAATAGAAGAAAGCAAAAAAGACAGAGAGAGGGGAAAAAAATTGGACTTTGGTGTCTTTTGGTTTCCTTGCTATGACAAGATAAATTGTGGAAAATGCTTCTTATTGTCTTGTCTTTATTATTGTCTTGTCTTTATTCCACGTTTTTGAATTTTATTTAATCCATCTAAGTGTTAGCAGCGTCTTATGAAACATGTATTTGCCTAAAGTTGTAACAGTTTTGTGTTGAACCCAGATGCCTTACTATATAAACTTGTAAATCTGCTCCTTATTCACTAATGATCACTACAAAAATCAATAGAAATGACATTGTACACATGGATGATCAGGATATATTTTGCAAAGCTCCCAAACTTTCCTAATATTATGATGTTAAAATTCAGAGTACTTTATTGTTTCCCAAGTTTGATAATGTTAGTGTTGTGTTTGTTGACATATGGGAGGTTGGCAATATAGACAAAGTGGAAATCATTTGTATGTGAGGACCTTGGTTGTTATGTAATATATTACCAATGATTAATTCAGGAAAATATTAAATTAAAAGTAGGCAAAAATAAAGTATATACAGTATATATAAAAATCAAAATTTCAAAAAAATATAAAAAAGGAATTAAAATAAGAAAATAAATGAGGAAATAATAATAAAACAATAAAGAATAAAATTAAAAAGGAAGCTAGATCCTATTTTCCCCTAGAGCTGAAACTTTGGAGCACCCTGTGATCATTAAATTTGGCGCAAGCTGGCACTCTATAATCACTAAATTTGGTGCAAGCTAGCTGTTTGTGCTGATATTCTCTGGGAAGGGCCTGTAGTGCTGATTTTCAGGTGGACTTGTTCTAGTGGAAATGCAACTCCAGGGTGCAGGGCAGCAGGGCTTGGTGCAAAGGGCTCTGGCATCCACTAGGTAATGCTGTTTTGCTCCCTTGAAAATTTTCCAAGCTGATGAGTGGGGGGATATGGCAGCACCCCACTCTCTAGCTCCAGAATTGAAAGTCATTTGTCTCACTATTCAGTGGGCCTTCATTGAAGAAGAATCAATCATTCTTGTGTCCCCAGTTTCTGTCAGAACCTTGTGGTCACCCTGCCTATGTCTGAGCTTTTTTTTTTTTTAAAATTTTTTATTTTTTATAAACATATATTTTTATCCCCAGGGGTACAGGTCTGTGAATCACCAGGTTTACACACTTCACAGCACTCACCAAAGCACATACCCTCCCCAATGTCCATAATCCTACCCCCTTCTCCCAAACCCCCTCCCCCCAGCAACCCTCAGCTTTTTATGTCAGGCATGCAACTGAGTTTCAATACTCCAAATTTTAAGGACTCCCATGGCGCATGTACCCACACTGTTCCTCTGGGGGAGTGTCTTGCCTTGCTTTTGCTTTTTGCCCACCCATCCCAGGAAAGAAGTCACAGGACGGTGCAGCAGTTCTCAGTTTATGGCAAAACAGAACAGAAAACCAGCATTAAGACTCACTGTTCTCAGCTGGTTTCCACGTTCCTGTGCCTGGGAACAGTGTAGCACTCAGGCACCAACCTTTCTTCTTGCAACCCCGGGGATCCTCAGACCATGATGTTACACCTGGAACTCCACCCTGCTTGGCCACCTGAGCACCTTTAAGCCAGGAATGTCCCCCACTGTAGCAGACTTCTAAATGTTCTGATTTTGTACTCTGCTGCTAATAATATTTTGCAATAGCCTCTGTGAGCAGGCTCTCTCCCTGCCACCATATCCACAACTATATTGCCCTCAATTCAGCTCTCCACACTTTCTACCTTCCAAAAGGTGGCTGCTTTTTTTCTTCTAGATTTACAGTTTTTGTTATCTCATTCCTCTGATTGATTTTTTTGGTGCTCAGAAGGACTTGATATCTATCTAGCTGTGCCTGAGGGACTAGATAAGTTTAGGGTACCCCTAATCCTCCACCATCTTAAGTCCTCCTCTATAACATAGGTATTTTGAAGAAACTGAGTCTATTGTTTTATAAAATGTTGCACATTTCAGCTAAGAAGAAACTTAGCTGAAATTTGGTAGAGGAAGAAAATAACGAAGAAAAATCAGAAACAAATAGAGACCAGAATAAACAATAACATAACATTGAAAACAATGACCAATTTTTCAAAAAGAAAGAAACAAAATTGACAATGCTCTAACTACATTAACTAAGGAAAAAAAAGAAATATCAAAATCCAAAATGAGAAACTGAAGAGAAAACAGTACAACAGATAACCACAGAAATATATCATATAACATATTACTATAAACAATTTTATTCTAACAAATCAGGTAATTTAGGAAAGAAATCCTAAAGATAATTCTTAAAGACACCCAAGTTACCATGATTAAATTAGGAATCTTGAGTCTAAGAAATAGGAAATCTTCTTAGAACAATAACAAGAATGAAAGTTGAATTAGGAAACAAAAATCTCCCAGCACAGAAAAGCCCAATACCACATGGTGTCATTGTTGAATTCTACCAAACAATTAAAAAAAAAAAAACTTAATGACTATATCTATCAAAATCTTACAAAATATCTATCAAAATCTTACAAATAGTGTACTAGAAGGAACACATTGAAAATCATTCCATGAGGCCAGTACTACTCTGATACCAAAGCAGGATAAAAACAATACAAGAGAAATAGATAGATAAATAAATAATCCCAGAGAAGAAAAATACAATATAGGGAATAGTAAGATTGTAATAATGTTTTTTGGTGACACCCAGTGACTACACTTGGTGAACACTGAGTAATGTGTAGAATTGTTGAATAATTATGTTGCCCACCTGAAACTAATATAACACTGTCTGTTAATTATACTGTGATAAAAATATTAAAAAAAAAAACAATACATGGACAAAATTCTAGTTTGTCCCATACAAGTATTGCTATTTGGATTTTTTTAACATCTGTTTGTAAGATAAATATTTCTCCATCCCCTCACTTTCAATCTGCAAGTGTCTTTAGGTATAAAATGAGTCTTTTGGAGGGAACATATAGATGGGTCTTTTCTTTTTTTTAATTCATTATGACACCCTATGTCTTTAACCCACTGAGCCACCCAGGTGCCCCTACACCCTATGTCTTTAGATTGGAGCTTTTAGTTCATTTACTCTCAAAGTAATTAGTGGTCTGAACCCCTTTTGTCTGGGAAACTATCTATTCTTCTCTTGTAAATGATAGTTTTTCCAGATAGAATATTCTTGGCTGAAGATTTTTCCCATTCAGCACATTGAATACATCATGCCACTCTCTTCTGGCTTGCCAAGTTTCTGTTTGAGAACTGCAGATTTACGGGTCTTCCCTTGAAAGTTAAGGACTTCTTTTGTCGTCCTGCTTTTCGGATTTTTTTCTTTATCACTATGTTTTGTGAATTTAACTATGATATGTCTTGGTGTTGGCCTGCTTTTGTTGATTTTGATGGGAATTCTCTGTGCCTCCTGGATCTGGATGTCTGTTCCTTCCCTAGATCAGAGAAGTTTTCTGTTGTTATTTCTTGAAATAAATTTTCTGCCCCATTTTCCCTCTATTCTTTTTCTGGGACTCCCAGAATACAAATGTTAATGGAGTCTCTGACTTCCCTCAGTCTATTCTCATGTTGCTTACAGTTCAGCTTTATTATTGTCCATTATTGTAATTCCAGATCACTAATTCATTCATCTGCTTTTGCCATCCTGTAGTTCATTGTATCAAACCTGTTTCCAATATTGTTTATTGCATTCTTTATCACTGATAGGTTTTTTTTTAAACTCTTTTATCTCTGTTGTAAGGATCTCATTGATATTTTCTATTCTTTTCTCAAACCCAGTGAATATTTTAGGATTTTTGCTTTAAATTCTCCATCAAGCCTGTTACATATACCTGTTTCTCTTAGATTTCTGGTTGTGGCCTTGTCTTGTTCTTTTGTTTTTTATAAATTCCTCCCTCTTGACACTTTGTCTAACTTTCTACCTCCTCTGTTTTAGAAAAGCCAGCTATATTTCCTGCTCTTGAATGTAATGACCTTATGAAGAAGAGGTCATGTAGTGCCCAGGGTCTGGCACTTCAGGGAATGTCTCTGATGTGTGTCGTGTGCACTCTACTGTTGTGTTTTGACTGCTCTATCCTTCAGGCCAGTCATCTGCAGAGACTTTCCTTGTCTCCTGTGGGCACTGTTTGGTCCCTGGACTAATTGTGGCAAGTTTTAAATAGGTGTGTTCAGGTCTGCTTGTGAAATGAGACTTGTCACTAACTGCAGCAAAACGGTCCCTGCTGAACTCTCTAGTTGAGAGATGTGGTGTGGGCAGGGGTTTGTGCTGGACTTCTGGGGGAGGGGCCAACCATACTGGGTCTGAGGCAAGCTTGACTGAGAAGGGCAGTCCTGCCAGAGGACAGGCAGATGGGGCTTGGAATAAGCAAGTTAGGTAGTCAGTTTCTTAGCTGAGCTTTTCCCCTCAGATGGCTCTGTGTTTATGCTGAGGGATGGGTGAGGGAAATGGTGCCAGCCAGATCCTTTGCTCCTTGGAGAGGCATCTCTGTGAATGCTGCCTCCCAGGGACACTCTCTAAGATGAGGGAATAATCTCTCCAATGTGTGCCCCCGGTGTTCTTCAGATTGCTGTTTCCATGCTGTCTGTCCTGGGGTTGTTTGTCCGCCTTTCCTCCAGGAGGAGCACAGTGCCATCTTGGCTCTATCCCACCCGAGTCTGTTCTTTAAAACTCCAGGTTTTAGAGACGTGGTGTGGGCAGGGGTCTATAGTAATCTTTTGGGGAAGGGGCCTGCCAAGCTGGGACTGAGGCAAATTTGATCAAGAAGGCAGTCCCTCCAGAGCACAGGGGGCAAGAAGGGTGGTGTGGGGGCCCTTAGGCAGTGCCCTCTTTACTCCATCCCAGCCAAGCCCACTGACCTTTAAAATTCTAGTATTTAAGTCCTGGTGGTTCCAGCCTCTCTCGTTTTCTAAGCTATTGGTTTTGAGGAAAAGTTCTCCTTGTGCATTGCTCTGTGTATTCCTCTCTCTTTCTCACCCTTCTCCATGACAATGGCTCCCTTCCCTCCATAGCATCCATGATCAGTTTCTCCCCTAAATCAATCATCTCTCTGTACTTCCTACCTTCCTCAGTGTTGCATCTTCTGTCCCTTTGGGTGTGGAGTTTTTTTGTTTTGTTTTGTTTTATTTGTTTTTCTGGTTTGTTTTGTTTTTCAGGCTTTAGGCTGATTTTTGCAGGTATTTAGGATGATTCAATAGTTATCTAGTTGTGTTCAAGGGACACTTCTACTTTGTTGCCATCTTCCCATTGATCATTCTTGATTTTTTTGTCAAGTATTTATTGAATATGCACTTGGGTTTATTTCTGAGGTTTCAGTTCTGTTCCATTGATCTATTTGTTTTTCCTGCCTGTACCATACTGTTTTATTTCTTTTCTTTTCTTTTTTTCAGAACTCAATTAGCAAACTTATAGTACATCATTATTTTTTTATATAAAGCTCAATGATTCATTAGTTGCACATAACACCTAATGCCCATCACATCACATCCCATACCCTCCTTAATGCCCATCATCCAGTTACCTCATGTTCTCCCTATCCACAACCTTCAGTTTGTTTCCTGGAGTCAAGAGTCTCATATTGTTTGTCTCCCTCTGATTTCTTCCCATTCAGTTTTCCCTCCCTTCCACTATGATTTTCTGTGCTATTTCTTATATTGCACATAAGAGTGAAACCATATGATAACTGACTTTCTCTGACTGACTTATTTCACTTAGCATAATACCCTCTGGTTCCATCCATGCCAGTGTAAATGGCAAGCATTCATCCTTTCTGATGGCGGAGTAATATTCCATTTTACTTATTAATCACATCTTCTTTATCCATTCATCTATTGAAGGATACCTCAACTTCTTCCACATTTTGACTATTGTGGACATGGCTGCTATGAACATTGAGGTGCATATGCCCTTCCTTTTCACTAATCTGTATCTTTGGGGTAAATACCTAGTAGTACAATTGCTGAGTAACTGGGTAGCCTTATTTATAACATTCTGAGGAAACTCCATACTGTTTACCAGAGTGCTTGTACCAGATTGCATTCCCACCAAAAGTGTAAGAGGCTTCCCCTTTCTCCACATCCTCACCAACATTTGTTGTTCCATCTTGTGCCATACTGTTTGAATTACTATAGCTTTATAGTATCTTTAAGTCAGGAAATGTGGTGCCTCTCACTTTGTTTTTCTTTTGCACAAAAAAATTAGATTTGGCTACTCAGGGCTTTTTATGGGTCCATACAAATTCTAGATTTCTTTTTTTTCCCTCTGTAAAAAATGACATTGAAATCTTCATAGAGATTTCACTGAATCTATAGATCATTTTTGTAGTATGGCTATTTAAAAAATATTAATTCTTCCAATCCATGAAAGTGGGACCACTTCTCTTTATCTGTGTCTTTATAGAGGAGAGATCTTTCACCTTCTTGGTTAAGTTTATTTCTAAGTATTTTATCATGTTTAGACTATTGTAAATGAAATAATTTTCAAATTTCATTTTTACATAATTTGTTGTTAGTGTGCAAAAACTCTTGACTTTTTGCATGTTGATTTTTTATCTTGCAATTTTACTGAATTTGTTTAGATATAATAACTTTTTGATGATATCTTTAGAATCTTCTATATATAAAATCATGCCATCTGCAAATAGTCAATTACGTCTTTCTTTCAGATTCTGATGGCTTTTATTTCTTTTTCTTGACATTTCTCCAACAAAGATTTCCAGTATTATGTTGAATAGGAGTGATAGGAATGGACACCATTGTCTACTTCCTGATCTAAGGTGAAAATTTTTCAACATTTCACTATTGAGTATATTAGCTGTGGGCTTATTATATATGGCCTTTAATATGTTGAGGGATGTTTTCTCTATATCTAATATCTTAGGAGTTTTTATTATGAACAGTTGTTGAATTTTTCCAGATGTTTTTTCTGTGTCTATTTTTTTTCTAGTGCTTTATTTTTTAATTTTTTTAAATTTCTTTTCAGCATAACACTATTCATTGTTTTTGCACCACACCCAGTGCTCCATGCAATCCGTGCCCTCTATTATACCCACGGCCTGGTTTCCCCCAACCTCCCATCCCCGCCCCTTCAAAACCCTCAGATTGTTTTTCAGAGTCCATAGTCTCTCACGGTTCACCTCCCCTTCCAATTTCCCTCAACTCCCTTCTCCTCTCCATCTCCCCTTGTCCTCCATGCTATTTGTTATGCTCCACAAATAAGTGAAACCATATGATATTTGACTCTATCTGCTTGATTTATTTCACTCAGCATAATCTCTTCCAGTCCTGTCCATGTTGATACAAAAGTTGGGTATTCATCCTTTCTGATGGAGGCATAATATTCCATAGTACATATGGACCATATCTTCCTTATCCATTCGTTTGTTGAACAGCATCTTGGTTCATTCCACAGTTTGGTGATTGGGGCCACTGCTGCTATGAACACTGGGGTACATATGGCCCTTCTTTTCACTACATCTGTATCTTTGGGGTAAATACCCAGTAGTGCAATGGCAGGGTCATAGGGAAGCTCTATTTTTAATTTCTTAAGGAATCTCCACACTCTTTTCCAAAGTGGCTGCACCAACTTGTATTCCCACCAACAGTGTAAAAGGGTTCCCCTTTCTCCACATCCTATCCAACACATGTTGTTACTGTCTTATTAATTTTGGCCATTCTAACTGAAGTAAGGTGGTGTCTCAATGTGGTTTTGATTTGAATCTCCCTGGGCTAGTGATAAGGAACATTATTTCATGTGTCTGTTAGCCATTTGGTATGCCTTCATTGGAGAAGTATCTGTTCATGTCTTCTGCCCATTTTTTGACATGATTATCTGTTTTGTGTGTGTTGAGTTTGAAGAGTTCTTTATAGATCCTGGATATCAGCCCTTCGTCTGTATTGTCATTTGCGAATATCTTCTCCCATTCCATGGGTTGCCTCTTTGCTTTGTTGGCTGTTTCCTTCACTGGGCAGACGTTTTTGATCTTGAAGAAGTTCCAAAAGTTCACTTTTGCTTTTGTTTCCTTTGCCTTTGGAGACATATCTTGAAAAAAGTTGCTGTGGCCAATGTCAAAGAGATTACTACCTATGTTCTCCTCTAGGATTTTGATAGATTCCTGCCTCACATTGAGGTCTTTTATCTATTTCAAGTTTATCTTTGTGTATGGTGTAAGAGAATGGTCGAGTTTCGTCCTTCTAGACATAGCTGTCCAATTTTCCCAGCACCATTTATTGAAGAGACTGTCTTTTTTCCACTGTCTCTATTTTTTCTGCATTGTAGAAGATTATTTGACCATAGAGTTGAGGGTCGATACAGAGGCTCTCTACTCTGTCCCACTGGTTTATGTGTCTATTTTTATGCCAGTACTATGCTGTCTTGATGATCACGGCTTTGTAATAAAGGTTAAAATCAGGCAACGTGATGCCCCCAGTTTTGTTTTTTTCTTTTTCAACATTTATTTAGCAATTTGGGGTCCCTTCTGATTCCATACAAATTTTAGGATTGTTTGCTCCAGCTCTTTGAAAAATGCTGGTGGAATTTTGATCAGAATGACATTGAAAGTATAGATTGCTCTAGGTAGTATAGATATCTTAAGAATGTTTATTCTTCCTATCCATGAGCACGGAATGGTCTTCCATCTTTTTGTGTCTTCTTCAATTTCTTTCATGAATGTTCTGTAGTTTCTTGAGTACAGATCTTTTGCCACTTTGGTTAGGTTTATTCCCAGGTATCTTATGGTTCTTGATGTTATAGAAAATGGAATCAAACCTTTAATTTCCCTTTCTGTATTTTCATTGTTAGTGTATAAGAAAGCAACTAATTTCTGTACATTGACTTTGGATCCTGCCACATTACTGAATTGGTGAATGAGTTCTAGTAGTTTGGGGTAGATTTTTTTGGGTTTTCCATATAAAGTATCATGTCATCTGTGAAGAGAGAGAATTTGACTACTTCGTTGCCAATATGAATGCATTTTATTTCTCTTTGTGTTCTGATTGCTCTTGCTAGGACTTCTAATACTATGTTGAACAAGAGTGGTGAGAGCCGGCATCCTTGTCATGCTCCTGATCTCAAAGGGCAGCCTGTCAGCTTTTTCCCATTGAGGATGATATTCGCTGTGGGTTTTTCATGCATAGATTTTATGACATTGAGGAATGTTTCCTCTACCCCTATACTTTGAAGCATTTTAATCAGGAATGGATGCTGGATTTTGTCAAATGCTTATTCTGCATCTATTGAGAGTACCATGTGATTCTTTGCTCTTCTCTTATTGGTTTGTTCTATCAAATTGATGTGCAAATGTTGAACTACCCTTGCAACCCAGAGATAAATCCCACCTGGACATGGTGGATAATCCTTTTAATATACTGTTGGATCTTATTTGCTAAGATCCTGTTGAGAATCTTAGCATCCATATTCATCAGGAATATTGGTCTGAAATTCTCCTTTTTGATGGCGTCTTTGCCTGTTTTGGGGATCAGGGTAATCCTGGCTTCATAAAAAGGGTCTGGAAGTTTTCCTTCTGCTTCATTTTTTTTGAAACAGCTTTGAAATAATAGATATTATTTCTTCTTTGAAAGTTTGGTAGAATTCCCAAGGGAATCAATTGGGTCCTTGGATCTTGTTTTTTGGGAGGTTTTTGATCACTGTTTAAATCTTGTTACTATATGGGGCGCCTGGGTGGCTCAGTGGGTTAAGCCGCTGCCTTCGGCTCAGGTCATGATCTCAGGGTCCTGGGATGGAGTCCCGCATTGGGCTCTCTGCTCAGCAGGGAGCCTGCGTCCTCCTCTCTCTCTGCCTGCCTCTCTGACTACTTGTAATCTCTCTCTGTCAAATAAATAAATAAAATCTTTAAAAAAAAATCTTGTTACTATATATTGGTCTATTCTCTATTTTGATGATGATGTGGGTTTTATTATTCCATTCTATTAGTGTGATGTATCACATTGATTGATATGTTGGACCATCCTTGTATCAGCTACCTAAATCCCATTTGATCATGGTAGATGACCCTTTTAATGGGCTACTGAATTTAGTAAGCTAGTATTTTATTGAGAATTTTTGCATCTATATTAATTAGAGACATTGTTCTATAGTTTTATATTTTGGTAGTGCCCTTGTGTAGTTTTGGTATCAGAATGACATTGTCCTCATAAAATCTCCTTTTGATTTTTTGGAACGAATTTGTGAAAGATTTTTTTTTTAAGATTTCATTTATGTATTTATTTGCAAGACAGAGACTGAATGAGAGAGAGTACAAGCTGGGGATGGCACTTAAGGAGAGGGAGAAGCAGGCTCCCACTGAGCGGAGAGCCCAATGTGGGACTCAATCTCAGGACCCAGGGATCATGACCTGAGCCAAAGGCAGATGCTTAACCAACTGAGCACCCGCCACCCCCCACCAGGCATCCCAGAAAGATTGTTTTTAACTCTTTTTTAAATGTTTGGTAAAATTAATCAGGGCAGCAGTCTGGGCCTGGGCTTTTATTTTTTGGGAGGTTTTTGCTTTCTGATTCAACCTCCTTATTATTAATTTTTTATTCAGACTTTCTATTTTCTCCTGATTCAGTTTGTGTATTTTTAAGAATTTTTGTTTGTTTCCAGGAATTTTTCCATTTTTTCCTAGGTTGTCCAGTTTGTTGGTATATAGTTGTTTATAGTGTTAGATGAGTCTTAATGGATACTGGGAGAATCAATATCTCATATGACAACTTGAGGGATTAAAGGCAAGATAAGAGAAAGAGAGAGGGGGAATAAAGGACATAGAGTCCTCATCTAATGTTTGCCCTTCCACCAGACACTGTAGCAGAATACTTCAAGGAATTTCTATCTTGATTATTTCTCACTGCCAACTTTGTTAGCTAAAATGTACGTGGGTGCCCACTGTAATGTAAAATAGCAAACAAGACATGGGGAGAAAGGCACCTTTGGCCACCATCTGGATATATACCATTAGGCCACAGCTTTGCTAACTGTACCCCCAAAGAGCTTGGAGTATATGTTCTTTGAAGATTCATTCAGGTAGAGGATTTGGCCTGTGAATGGAAGAAGCAACTATCATTGTTGTGGTTATTTACCTTGTCACTCTATTTTTTTTATTATTTTAATTTTTTATAAACATATAATGTATTATTAGCCCCAGGGGTACAATTCTGTGAATCTCCAGGTTTACACACTTCACAGCACTCACCATAGCACATACCCTCCCCAATGTCCATAACACCACCCCCCTTTTCCTACTCCCCCTTCCCCCAGCAACCCTCAGTTTGTTTTGTGATATTAAGAGTCTCTTATGGTTTGTCTCCCTCCAGATCCCATCTTCTTTCATTTATCCTTTTCCTACCCCCCAACCTCCCACATTGCATCTCCACTTCCTCATATCAGGGAGAACATTTGACAGTTGTCTTTCTCTGATTGACTTATTTTGCTAAGTTCCATCCACGTCATTGCAAATGGCACGATTTCATTTCTTTTGATGGCTGCAATATATATATATATATATATATATATATATATATATATATATACACACACACATACCACTTCTTCTTTATCCATTCATCTGTGGATGAACATCTAGGTTCTTTCCATAGTTTGGCTGTTGTGAACATTGCTGCTATAAACATTTGGGTGCACATACCCCGCAATATTCCATTCTTTTTTTTATGGCTGAATAATATTCCTGTATATATGCCATCCGTTCTTCATCCATTCATTTGTTGATGAATATCTAGGCTCTTTCCTTATACTGGCTATTATGGACATTGCTGTTATAAATATTGGGATGTATGTCCCCCTTCAAATCACTATCTTTTTATCCTTTGGATAAACACCTATTTGTGAAATTGCTTTTCATATAATAGTTATATTTTTAAGTTTTTGAGGAACCTCCATACTGTTTTCCAGAGTGGCTGTACCAGATGGAATTCCCACAAAAAGTGTAAGAGGGGTCCACTTTCTCTGCATCCTTCCTAACATCTGTTCCCTTAGTTGTTCTCTTTAGCCATTCTGACTGGGGTGATGTGGTATCTCATTGCAGTTTTGATGTGTGAGGTGGTATCCCATTGTGGTTTTGATTTATATTCCCCTGATGCCAAGTGATGTTGAGGATCTGTTCATGTGTCTGTTAGCCATTTGTATGTCTTTGGTCAAATGTCTATTCATGTCTTCTGCCCATTTCTTGACTTGATTTTTTTGTATTCTAGGTGTTGAGTTTTATATGGTCATTATAAGTTTTGGATACTAGCCCTTTATCTAGTCATATACTAGTCATTTGTGAATATCTTCTCCCATTCCATAGGTTGTATTTTAGCTTTGTTAACTGTTTACATTGCTGTGCAAAAGCTTTATATCCTGATGGTCTCAATAATTCATTTTTGCTTTTGTTTCCCTTGCTCCTGGAGACATGTCTAATATGAACTTGTTGTGGCCAAGGTCAATGAGATTGCCATCTGTATTCTCCAGTGAGATTTTGACTGATTTCTGGCTCACATTCAGGTCTTTCATCTATTCTGAACTTATTTTTCTGTATGGTATAAGAAAGTGGTCCACTTTCAATCTTCTGCATGTTGCTGTCCAGATATCTCAACATCATTTTCTGAAGAACTAATGTCTTCTTTCCATTTTACATTCTTTCTTGCTTTGTTAAAAATTAGTTGAACATAGAGTTGAGGGTCCATTTATGGATAGTCTATTCTGTTCCATTGATCTATGTGTATATGTTGGTGCCAGTATCATACTGTCTTAATAATTACAGCTTTGTAATACAGCTTGAAGTCTGGAAGTGTGATGCCTCCAGCTTTGCTTTTCTTTTTCAGGATTTCTTTGTCTATTTGGGGTCTTTCCTTTTTCCATAAAGATTAAGGATTGTTTGTCCCAGCTCTGTAAAAAATGCTGATGGTATTTTGACAAGGATTGCATTGAATGTGTAGATTGCTTTCAGTAGCATAGACATTTTACCAATATTTGTTCTTCCAATCCATGAGAATGGAATATTTTTCCATTTCTTTTTGTCATCCTTAATGACTTTTCTTTCTTTCAGTATAGAAGCATTTTAATTTTTTTAATTTAAATAAAATTAGTCATCTTGTAGTACATCATTAGCTTCAGATTTAGTGTTCAGTAATTTATCAGCAGCCTATAAGACCCACTTCTCATCACATCATGTGCCCCCCTTGATATCCTTCACTCAATTATCCTATTTACCCTCCCATCTCCCCTGCAGAAGACCTGTTTGTTTCTTTTTTTAAAGATTTTATTTATTTGACAGAGATCACAAGTAGGCAGAGAGGCAGACAGAGAGAGAGAGAGGAAGGGATGCAGGCTCCCCACTGAGCAGAGATCCTGATGTGGGACTCGATCCCAGGACCCTGGGATCATGACCTGAGCCAAAGGCAGAGGCTTTAACCCACTGAGCCACCCAGGCACCTGACCTGTTTGTTTCTTATAATTAAGTCTCTTGTGGTTTGTCTCCCTCTCTGATAACTTCCCATTCAGTATTTTTTTCCCTTCCCCAATGGTCCTCTGCCCTCTTTCTTATATTCCACATATGAGTGAAACCATATGTGAATTGTCTTCTCTGATTGAGTTATTTTGCTCAGCTTAATACCCTCCAGGCCATCTGCAATCATGTATATGGTAAGTATTCATCATTCATTTCTGATAGTTGAGTAATATAGTCCATGACATATGTAGAGAGAGATATATAGACTTATAGATATATAGATATCTATATCTATCTATCTATCTATCTATCATCTATCTATCTCAAATCATATTTATCCATTCATCTGTTGATGGACATCTCAGCTCTTTCCACAATTTAGCTATTGTGGATATTGCCTCTATGAACATTAGGGTGCAGGTGCCCCTATGTATCACTACATTGTATCATTGAAATAAATACCCAGTAATGCCATTGCTGGGTCATGGGGTAGCTGTATTTTTAATTGCTTGAGGAACATCCATACCCTTTCCCAGAGTGGCTGTCTCAGCTTGCATTCCCACCAACAATGTAGGAGGGTTCCCATTTCTCCACATCATTGCCAACACTTGTTGTTTCTTGCCTTGTCGATTTTTGCTGCTCTAACTGGCTTGATGTGGTATCTCATTGTGGTTTTGATATAACCTTGTTGCTGAGTGATGTGGAGCATTTTTTCATGTGTCTGTTGGAGGTGGGTGTGTCTTTTTGGAGAAATGTCTGTTCATGTATTCTTCCCATTTCTTGACTAGATTATTTGTTTTTTTGCTTGTGGAGTTTGATAAATTCTTTAGAGATCATTGTTATTAGCCCTTTATCTGATACATCATTTGCAAATATTTTCTCCCTTTCCATGGGTTGACTTTCAGTTTTGTTGACTGTTTCCTTTGCTTTGCAGAAGCTTTTTATCTTGATGAAGTCCCCAAAGTTCATTTTTTGCTTTTTCCCCCCCAATCTTTGGAGACATGTCTAGCAAGAAGTTGTTGCAGCTGAGGATGAAGACGTTTCTGCCTGTGTTCTCCTGTAGGAGTTTGACTCACATTTAGATCTTCCACTCATTTTGTGTTTATCTTTGTGTATGCTGTAAGAAGCTTGTCCAGTTTCATTCTTCTACATGTGGCTGCCCAACTTTCCCAGCACCATTTATTGAAGAGACTCTTTTTTCCATTAGATATCCTTTCCTGCTTTTTCAAAGATTAGTTGACCATAAAGTTCAGGGTCCATTTATGGATTCTCTATTTCTGTTCCATTGATCTATGTATCTGCTTTTGTGCCAGGACCATGCTGTCCTTATGATTATGGCTTTGTAATATAGCTTGAAGTCAGGCACTGTGATACCAACAGAGTTGGTTTTCTATTTTAACATTCTTCTGGGTATTTGGTGTCTTTCTGGTTCCATACAAATTTTAGGATTATTAAATCCAGCTCTGGAAAAAATGTCCATGGTATTTTGATAAGAGTTACCATGAATGTGTAGATTGCTCTGGGAAGCATTGACATTTTCAAAGTATTTATTATTCCAAGCCATGGGCATAGAATTTTTTCCCATTTATTTCTTTTGGAAGTGTTCTGTAGTTTTTAGAGTATAGATTCTTTACCTCTTTGGTTAGGTTTATTCCTAGATATCTTATGGGTTTTGGTACAATTGTAAATGGGATCAGTTTTTTAATTTCTCTTTCTTCAGTCTCATTTTTAGTGTATAGAAATGCAACTGATTTCTGTGTATTGATTTTATATCCTGCCACATTGCTGAATTTCTATATGAGTTCTAGCAAATTTGGTGTGGAGCCTTTGGGGTTTTCCACTTGAAGTATCATGTCATCTGGGAAAAGAGAGAGTTTGACTTCTTTGCCAGTTTGAATGTGTTTTATTTCTTTTTTTTTGTCTGACTGCAGAGGTTAGGTCTTCTAGTACTATGTTAAATAAGAGTGGTGAGAGTGTGTATTCTTGTCATATTCCTGAACTTAGGGGAAAAGCTCTGTTTTCTCCATTGACAATGATATTCTCTGTGGGTATGTTCCCTCAACCCCTTCACTGTGGACAATGTAGAAACAATCAAGAAAAGATGCTGTATTTTGGCAAATGATTTTACTGTATCAATTGAGAGGATCATATTTTGTTGTTGTTGTTGTTGTTGTTGTTTTTAAAGATTTTATTTATTTGACAGACAGAGATCACAAGTAGGCAGAAAAACAGGCAGATAGAGAGGAGGAAGCAGGCTCCCCTTTGAGCAGAGAGCCCAATGTGGGGCTCGATCCCAGGACCCTGGGATCATGATTTAAGCTGAAGGCAGAGGCTTAACCCTCTGAGCACCCAGGTGCCCCTGTTGTTCTTGTTGTTTTTAAGGTATGATTTTTTTTATCATGTTATGTTAGTCACCATACAATAAGTACATCATTTGTTTTTTGATATAGTGTTCCATGATTCATTATTTATATGTTTCTTGTCCTTTCTTCTATGAATGTGATGTATCACATTGATTTGCAAAAGTTGAGCTACCCTTGTAGCCCAGGAATAAATCCCACTTGGTTGTGGGGAATAATTCTTTTAATGTACTATTGTATCCTATCAGCTAGTATCTAAATGAAAATTTAGACATATGTGTTCATCAAGGATATTGATTTGTAATTCTCCTTTTTAATGGGTTCTATGTATGGTTTTGGAATCAAGGTAATGCTTGCCTCATGGAATGAGTTTAGAAGTACTGCTTCCATTTCTATCTTTTTTAAATTTTTTATTTATTTTCATCATAACAGTATTCATTATTTTTTCACCACACCCAGTGCTCCATGCAATCCATCCCCTCTATTATACCCACCACCTGGTACCCCAACATCCCCCCCCAGCCACTTCAAACCCCTCAGATTGTTTTTCAGACTCCATAGTCTTTCATGGTTCACCTCCCCTTCCAATTTCCCCCAACCCTCTTCTCCTCTCTAACTCCCCATGTCCTCCATGCTATTTGTTATGCTCCACAAATAAGTGAAACCATATGATAATTGACTCTCTTTGCTTGACTTATTTCACTCAGCATAATCTCTTCCAGTCCCGTCCATGTTGCTACAAAAGTTCCCATTTCTATCTTTTAAAACAGCTTCAGAAATATGAATATTAGTTCTTCAATAAATATTTGGTAGAATTCCCCAGGGATACCATCTGACCCTGGGATTCTTGGGAGATTTTTTATTACTGATTCAATTTCCTTGTTGGTTATGGGACAGCTGAGGTATTTTTTTTTCTTCCTGTTTCATTTTGGGTAGTTTATTCTTTTTGAGGAATACATCCATTACTTCCAGATTGCATAATTTGTTGGCATAAAATTTCTCATAGTATGTTTTTCAAATTGTGTTTCCTTGTTTTTGGTCATAATCCCTCCTGCTTTATTCATGACTTATTAATTTGAGTCTGTTCTGTTTTTGTTTTGCTATGTCTGGCTAGGGGTTTATTGATCTTATTAATTACTTCCAAAAACCAGTATCTAGTTTCATTGATCTGTTCCATTGTTCTGGTTTCTACTTCATCTATCTCTACTCTGACCTTTATTATTTCTCTTCTCCTCCTTGGTTTAGGATTTATTTGCTGTTCTTTCTCCAGTTACTTCAAATGTAAGGTTCGGTTGTGTATTTGAGATCTTTCTAATTTTTTGAGAATGGTTTGTATTGTTATGTACTTATCTTTAAGGACTAAATCTGCTGTATCCTAAAGTATTTGTACAGTTGTGTTTTCATTCTCATCTATATCTGTATCTTTGGGGCAAATATGCACTACTGCAGTGGCAGGGTCATAGGAAGCTCTATTTTTAATTTCTTAAGGAATCTCCACATTGTTCTTCAAAGTGGCTGCAGCAATTTGTATTCCTACCAACAGTGTAAGAGCGTTCCCCTTTCTCCACATCTTCTCCAGCCCAATTGTTAATTTTGGCCATTCTAACTGGTGTAAGGTGGTATCTCAATGTGGTTTTAATTGGAATCTCCCTAATGGCTAGTGATGATGAACATTTTTTCATGTGTCTGTTAGCCATTTGTATATCTTTATTGGAAAAATGTCTATTCATGTCTTCTGACCATTTTTTTGACATGATTAACTGTTTTGCATGTGTTGAGTTTGAGGAGTTCTTTATAGATCCTGGATATTGGCCCTTTCTCTGTACTGTCATTTGGGAATATCTACTCTCATTCCGTGCATTGCCTTTATGTTTTGTTGACTGTTTACTTTGCTGCTGTGCAGAAGATTTTGATATTGATGAAGTCCCAAAAGTTCATTTTCACTTTTATTTCCTTTGCCTTTGGAGACGTATCTTGAAAGAAGGTGCTGTGGCTGATGTCCAAGAGGTTACTACCTATGTTCTTCTCTAGGATTCATGCCCCACTTTAAAGTCATTTCTCCATTTTGGTGTTATCTTTGTGTAAGGTGTAAGAGAATGGTCGAGTTTCATTCTTCTACACATAGTTGTCCAATTTTCCCAGCACCATTTGTTGAAGAGACTGTCTTTTTTCCACTGTATATTTTTTCTTACTTTGTTGAAGATTAGTGTACAACAGAGCTGAGGGTCCATATCTGGGCTCTCTACTCTATTGCAATGGTCTATGTGTCTGTTCTTGTGCCAGTACCATGCCCCAGTTCTGTTTTACTTTTTCAACATTTCTTTAGCAATTCGGGGTCTCTTCGGACTCCATACAAATTTTTGGATTATTTACTCCAGCTCTTTGAAAAGTGCTGGTGGAATTTTGATCGAAATACCTTTGAAAGTATAGATTGCTCTAGGCAATATAGATATTTTAAAAATGCTTATTCTTCCAATCCAAGAGCATGGAATGGTCTTCCATCTTTTTGAGTCTTCTTTGATTTCTTTCATGAGTGTTTTGTAGTTCCTCGAGTACAGACCCTTTCCCTCTTTGGTTAGGTTTATTCCTAGGTATCTTATGGTTCTTGGTGCTATAGTAAATGGAATCAATTCTCTAATTTCCCTTTCTGTATTTTCATTGTTAGTGTATAAGAAAGCAACTAATTTCTGTGCATTGATTTTGTATCCTGTCACATTACTGAATTGCTATATGAGTTCTAGTGGTTTGGGGATAGATTCTTTTGGGTTTTCCAGATAAGGTATTGTGTCATCTGTAAAGAGAGAGAGTTTAATGTCTTCATTGCTAATTCAAATATCTTTTATTTCTCTTTGTTGTATGACTGCTGTTGCTAGGACTTCTAATACTATGTTGAACAAGAGTGGGGAGAGTAGCCATCCTTGCTGTGCTCCTGATCTCAATGGGAAGGCTCTATTTTTTCCCATTGAAGAAGATATTTGCTGTAGGTTTTTCATAGATAGATTTTATGAAGTTGAGGAATGTTCCCTCTATCCCTATACTTTGAAGAGTTTTAATCCAGAAAGGATGCTGGATTTTGACAAATGTTGTTTCTGCATCAATTGAGAGGACCATGTGGTTCTTCTCTCTTCTCTTATTGATTTGTTCTATCACAATGATTGATTTGCAAATGTTGAACCATCGTAGCAACCCAGGGATGAATCCCACTGGTCATGGTGGATAATCTTAATGTGCTGTTGGATCCTATTAGCTATGATCTTGTTGAGAATCTTATCATCTATATTCATCAGGGACATTGGTCTGAAATTCTTTTTTTTGGTGGGGTCTTTGCCTGCTTTGGGGATCAGGGTAAATCCAGATTCATAAAAAGAGTCTGAAAGTTTTCCTTCTGCTTCAATTTTTTGAAACAGCTTCAGGAGAATAGGTGTTATTTCCTCTTTGAACGTTTGGTAGGATTCCCCAGGGAATTCGTCAGGTCCTGGGCTCTTGTTTTTTGGAAGGTTTGTGATCACTGCTTCAATCTTGTTAGTAGATATTGATCTACTCAGGTTGTCAATTTCTTCCTGGTTCAATTTTGGGAGTTTTTAGTTTTCCAGGAATGCATCCATTTCATCTAGGTTGTTTAACTTATTGACACATAACTGTTGATAATAATTTCTGATGATTGTTTCTATTTCCTTGCTGTTAGTTGTGGTCTCTCCCTTTTTATTCATAATTTTATGAATTTGGTCTTCTCTCTTTTTTTTGGATTAGTGTGGCCAATGGTTTATTGATCTTATTGATTCTTTCAAAAAAACAGAATCTGGTTTCATTGATACATTCCACTGTATTTCTAGTTTCTACCTCATTGATCTCTGCTCTAATCTTGATTATTTCCCTTCTTGTGTGTGTGGTTGGCTTGATTTGTTGTTGATTCTCCAGTTCTTTAAGGTGTAGAGACAGCTGGTGTATTCTGCATTTTTCAGTTTTTTTGAGGGAGGATTGTATGACTATGTATTACCCTCTTAGGAACATCTTTGCTGTATCCCATAGGTTTTGGACCATAGTGTCTTCATACATATTGGTTTCCATGAATTAAGTTCTTCTTTGATCTCCTGGTTGATCCAAGCATATTTAAGCAAGGTGGTCTTTAGCTTCCAGGTGTTTGAGTTCCTTCAGAACTTTTCCTTGTGATTGAACTCCAGTTTCAAAGCATTGTGATCTGAGAATGTGCAAGGAAAATCTCAGTCTTTGGTGGTATCGGTTGAGTCTTGATTTGTGACCCAGTATGTGGTCTATTCTGGAGAAGGTTCCATGTGCACTTAATAAGAATGAGTATTCTGTTGTTTTAGGGTGGAATATTCTGTATATTCTGTATATATGAGGTCCATTTGTCCAATGTGTCATTCAATGCTCTTGTTTCTTTATTGATTTTTTGCTTTGATGATCTGTCTATTACTGAGAGAAGCATGTTAAGATCTCCTACTATTAATGTATTCATATCAATATGTCTCTTTATCTTGATTAACAGTTTTCTTATGTAATTGGCTGCTTCCATATTGGGGGCATAGATATTTACAATTGTTAGATCATCTTGGTGGATAGTCCCTTTAAGAATGATGTAGTGTCCTTCTGTATCTCTGACTACAGTCTTTAGTTTAAAATCTAATTGATCTGATATGAGAATCACTACTCCAGCCTTCTTTTGTGGCCCATTGGCATGAAAGATGTTTCTTCATCCTTTCACTTTGAGTCTGGTTGTATCCTTAGGTTCAAAATGGGTCTCTTGTAGACAAGATATGCATGGGTCCTGTCATTTTATCCAGTCTTCAACCCTGTGTCATTTTATGGGTGCATTTAGGCCACTCACCTTGGAAGTGATTATTGAGAGATACATTTTTATTGACATCGTGTTACCTGTGATGTCTTTGTTTCTATAGCTTGTCTCCATATATTTCTGTTCAATGATATTCTTGGGATTTTTTCCTTTTTTATAAACCCCCCCTTAATATTTCTTGCAGTGTCAGCTTGGTGGTCACATACTCTTTTAATCCTTGCCAGTCTTGGAAGCTCTTTATTTCTCTATCCATTTTGAATCAGTCTTGCTGGAGAAAGTATTCTTGGCTGCATGTTCTTCTCGTTTAGTGTTCTCAATATGTCTTGCCAGCCCTTCCTGGCTTGCCAGTGCCAGGTTTCTGTGGACAGGTCTGATGTTATTCTGATGGGCTTTCCTCTCTACGTAAGGAATTTTTTTTGTTCTAGCTGCTTTCAAGAGCTCCTGTCTACAATTATGATTCATCATTTTCACAATCAGCTGTCTCGAGGCTTTTCTAGAGTCTATGATCTTAGGGTAAATCTTTCTGTCTCTAGTACACGAACGCTGATTCCATTCACTCAGATTTGGAAAATTTTCATGGAGAATTTGTTTAACTATATCTTCTAGTCTTCTTTCTTTCTCCTTCCCCTCAGGGATTCCAATAATTCTGAGGATGGAACGTTTCATGGCGTCACTTATTTCCCTAATTCTGTTTTCATGGCTTCTAAGCTGTTCATTGCAGGATTCCTCCTGATCCTTTATTTTTCTATCTGTTTGTCCTCCAGATCAGTAATTCTGTCTTCTGCCTCCATTACCTTAGCTTTAGAGAATTTAGATTAGATTGAAACTCATTGAGAGCATTGTGAAAATCATCCCTGGTGGCTTTCACTTCTGCCCTAATCAATTCCATTTTGTCATCAAAGGCTTTCTCCAATCTAGCTATTGCATAGATAATTGCTAACCTTAATTCCCTTTCTGACATACTGTCTATGTCCATATCCAATAGCTCTGATAGAGAGGGCCCAGTCTCTCAATTTTTCTTCTATTGGGCATTCCTTCTCCTAGTCATTTTGGTGAGAGATGGCTGAGGGGATGTGTAGCTGAATGTATCAACTGTGGTGCAGGCAAAGTACACCCTGGAACACTTCCAAGCAGTCGAGAGTCCACACCAAAAAGAAAGAAAAAAGAGAGAGAGAGAGAGAGAGAGACAGAAAAAAAGACATAAAAAAAGAGAGAAGGCCCAGCTCAAATGGGCCCCAAAGGTATGATTTATGAAGTATACAAACAAAAACAGACAAACAAAAAGACCAACAAAAGTAGATGAGAAGAGAAAAAATAAATAAATAAAAGAAGAATCCCGTCAAAATGAACCCCAAGTATAAGACTTATATACTACCAGAACAAAAACAAATACACAGAAACACTGACAGAAGAAGAAGATGGAAGAGTGGTTATAAATTCTCATTGTGAGCGAGGAAGCTTATTTTGATTCTTCCTGGATGTATCTTGATATCTTTCTTAAAGGACTCAACTTTCCTGAGACAAAGGGGGATTAAACCTGGTTTACCAATAAGGGTATCATTGTTTGGGGAAAGGGGATTACCGTAAAGCTTATCTCTATATGAATATTTAAAGAAATAAAAAATAAAATAAAATAAATTGAAAAATAGAAAAGCAAAAGAAAAACATAGGCATATGTATCAAAAAAGTTCAGGTTAAAAGGTTATTATGGAATTTGATGTACTGAATATCTCATTGTGATGGTAAATAGGTTAAAAAGTTATATAAAAAGAAATAAAAAGAACCAGAATAGTGGGAACGAATTAAAAATAGAAGTTGTGTCTATGAAGCAGTAGTGGCTGTCCTCTTGTGTGTTTTTTTCTTTTGTGGGTTTTTTTTTTTTTTTTTTTTTTTGGCTGCCTTTCTGGGGGAGGGACCTGCCACATGGTTTTCAGGGACTGTTAGTAGAGTTAAGTCCACCTGCCTCCATCAAGGGGCAGGGCTCTGAGGAAACAGGTTTTTCAGGCTTTTTTTCTCTGGAGGATTTTGTTTGTTTGTTTGTTTCTCCCCATGGAGGCTTTTGTTGGTTCCTTGGAGGTTTAGAGAAAAGAAAACTGCAGCCTCCATCTCATCAAGAAGAAGCCTCGGTCTGTTCACCTCTGGGTTCTCCAGAGCACATAAATTCCCCCTCCACCGCTGGCAGAGCACATCCCCAGTCATGGTCTCTGGGGTGACAGGAACTCTCGCTTGTACCCAATACCACAAGAAATACTAGCCTCGGCTGTCTGGGCAGCTCCAGACCAACAGAGAGGTCCCAAGCAGAGGTTGCACACTGAGATTTTCATGTTGGCCTGGGCTGAGAGTGCTCAGACTCTCCAGGTCCTAGAGAGTGCAGGCTGGCTGATGCCTGCACGGACCTCTCTCAGGGGAGGGTGTAGGGCGTTACTCAGACCCGGGGTGCACAGCACACATACAGAGTGCACAAGGCTGTGGTTCTGCTGGGTGGGCTGGCATCCACAGCAGACTCCCTCACCCTCACAGGCACTGCCACCCAGAGGGTCTCAGTCACACCAGCAGCTCAGGGACCAAGATATTGCTTTTTTGCTCCTCTCTCTGGTTCCCTGCCAGTGGTGGCCATCCTGGGTCTGTGGGCTTAAGTCCCTGTCCTTAACTGCCCAATTCCACTAATTTCCCATTAAGATATTTCACTCTTTTTGAGCGCTTTTAACCACACTCCAAGTTAATGCTGGTCCCCAATCACAGGGCACTCTTGTATTAGGGTATTACTTTCCAACGGGTTGCTTCTGGTGGCTCCCTCCCCCTTTTGTTTATCTTCCAATATCAGTCCAATATTCCCACTCCACTTTACCTGTCCATTGATATCTCCTGCCCTTGTAGAGATCCAGAAGTATATAATTCTAATCTCAGGCTGATTTCATGCATGATCAGAGTTCAGGTAATCAGCTCCCTTTAGGGGACAGGTTGAAACAGCACCTCTTATTTCTCTGCCATCTTGTCTCATCCTACTTTTAATTTTTTGAGGAATCTCCACACTGTTGTCCAAAGTGTCTGCACCAATGTACATTCCCACCAACAGTGTAAGATGGTTCCCCTCTCCCCATATCTTCTCCAACACTTGATGTTTCTTATCTTGTTAATTTTGGTCATTCTAACTGGTATAAGGTGCTATCTCAATGTGGTTTTGATTTGAATTTCAAATCAAAACAAATCAAAACAAAAACAAATTTAAAAAAAAAATAAAAATAAAAAACAAATCAAAACAGAGAGGTAACCCACAAATGGGAGAAGATATTCGCAAGTGACTGTACAGACAAAAGGCTGATATACAGGATCTATAAAGTACTCCTCAAAATCAACACACAAAGACCAGAGAATCATGTCAAAAAATGGGCAGTTGTCATTAACAATGAAAACATACTAATGGATATCAATGAAAACATACTAATGCCTATCAGACACATGAAAAAGTGTTCATCATCACTAGCCTTCAGGGGAATTCAAATCAAAAGCACATTGAGATACCACCTTAAACCAGTTAGCATGGCCAAAACTAAGAAGACAGTAAACAGCATGTGTTGGAGACGATGTGGAGAAAGGGGAATCCTCTTACACTTTTGGTGGGAATGCAAGTTGCTGCTGCCACTTTGGAGAACAGTGTGGAGATTCCTCAAGAAATTAAAAATAGAGCTTCCCTATGACCCTTCCATTGCACTACTGGGTATTTACCCCAAAGATACAGATGTAGTGAAAAGAAGGGCCATCTGTACCCCAATGTTCATAGCAGCAATGGCCACAGTCACCAAACTGGAAAGAACCAAGATGCCCTTCAACAGACGAATGGATAAGGAAGATGTGGCCCATATACACTATGGGGTATTATGCCTCCATCAGAAAGGATAAACACCCAACTTTTGTATCAATATGGACAGGACTGGAAGAGATTATGCTCAGTGATATAAGTCATGCAGAGAGATTCAATTATCATATGGTTTTACTAATTTGTGGAGCATAAGAAATAACACAGAGGACATGGGGAGATGGAGAAAAGAAGGGATTTTGGGGAAATTGGAGGAGGAGACAAATCATGAGAGACTATGGACTCTGAAAATCAATCTGAGGGCTTTGAAGGGGGTGGAGGTTGGGTGAGCCTGGGTATTATGGGTATTATGGAGGGCATGTATTGCATGGAGCATTGGTTGTGGTGCATAAACAATGAATTCTGGTATACTGAAAAGAAATTTAAAAAATTAAAAAAAATTAAAAAAGAAAAAAGAAAGAAAATAACAAGTACTCAAATAAATAAATAAATAAATAAAAATTTAGCTACCCTATGACTCTGCAATAGAACTACTGAGTATTTACCCCAAAGATACTGATGTAATGAAAAAAGAGCTATATGTATCCCAATGTTCATAGCAGCAATGGCCACAGTTGCCCAACTGTGGAACGAGCCAAGATACCCTTCCATAGTTGAATGCGTAAAGAATATATGGTCCATATATACAATGGAATATTATGCCTGCATCAAAATGAATGAATACCCAGCTTTTGTTTCAACTGGATGGGAATGGAGGAGATTGTGCTGAGTGAAATAAGTCAAGCAGAGAGAATCAATTATCATATGGCTTCACTTACTTGTGACACATAAGGAATAATATGGAGGACATTAGGAGAAGGAAAGGAAAAGTGAATTGATAAAAATCAGAAGGGGAGACAAAACATGAGAAATTATGGACTCTGAAAATCAAACTCTGGGATTTGGAGGGAATAAGGGAATGCATGGAACACTTGGTGTGGTTCAAAAACAATGAATCTTGGATGTGGTATATATACACAATGGAATACTATGCAGCCATCAAAAGAAATGAATTCTTGCCATTTGCGACAAGATGGATGGAACTAGAGCGTATCATGCTTAGTGAAATAAGTCAAGTGGAGAAAGACAACTATCATATGATCTCCCTGATATGAGGAAGTGGTGATGCAACATGGGGGCTTAGGTGGGTAGGAGAAGAATCAATGAAACACGATGGGATTGGGAGGGAGACAAACCATAAGTGACTCTTAATCTCACAAAACAAACTGAGGGTTGCTGGGGGTAGGGGGTTTGGGAGAAAGGGGTGGGATTATGGACATTGGGGAGGGTATGTTCTTTGGTGAGTGCTGTGAAGTGTGTAAACCTGGTGATTCACAGACCTGTACCCCTGGGGATAAAAATAATATATGTTTATAAAAAATAAAAAATTTAAAAAAATGGTGCAGTGATCTCCAGCCCCAGGGCTGAATGATCATGTCCCCACTCTTAGGGCATCCTCACGGAAAGGCAGTCAATCCCTCTCAGGTGCACCAAACTCTGCAGACTCTTGTGGTGCACAATTGCATACTCTTTAGAGTATGAAAATAAAAATGGCCATGCCCTGATCTCTGACCTCAGAGTTGAAAAATCCTGGTACCCTTTCTTCAGTAAACCCTCAGGGGTAAGTGGTCTTCACTTTTCTGTGTGCAAAACTCTGCGGACTCCTGCTGTGCATGCCCACACTGATCCTCCTGGGGGGAGGCAATGGGTCGCTGCATGTCTGCCCTTTGTAGGACCACAACATGGAGAATGTTGGCCCAGGTGTACCACGGTTCACTGTTTTTGGTGAACAGAGCTGAGAGGTCTATCCTGGGGTTGCTGACCCTAATTAGTTTCTTTGTTCCAGTGCTTAGAAGCTCTGCCAGCTCAGGCACCCTCATTTGTTCTGTGACCCCTCAGGGGATTCTGAGACCCTGCCCCATCTAGGATTCTTCCCTGCTTTACCACTTGAACACTTTTCAGGAAGGGGTGTCTCTCAGTAGAGAAAATTTTAAATATTCCAATATTGTGCGCTGGAGGTTTATCACTTTCTGGTAGCTTGTTTATGGAGGCTTCCTCCTCCTGCTCTGTATCTTCCAATATATCCTCCCAGATTCACTTCTCTGTACCTTGTACCTTGCAAAAAGTGGTTGATTTTCTATTTGTAGAATTCCAGCAACTCTTTTCTTATATCTCAGGTTGAATTCATAGGTGTTTAGAATTATTTGTTAGTTATCTAGCAAAATTCAAGGGAACAGATAAAATAAGGTCCCCTACTTTTATGTCATCTTGTCCCCTCAATGCCTAAGTGTTCTATACTTTTTAGTACAGATTGTTTACCTCTTTTGTTAGGTTTCTTCCTAAGTATTTTATGGGTTTTGGTCCAGTTGTAAATAGGATTATTCGATATCTCTTTCTTCTGCTTTACTGTTAGTGACATGCAACTGACTTCTATATATTGGTTTTATATCCTGTGACTTTGCTGAATTCCTGTATAAGTTGTAGCATTTTTTGGTGGGATTCATAATTTTTATTTAACATAGTGCTGAAGTCTCAGGAATCAGACAACAAAAAGAAATAAAAGACATCCAATTTGGCAAGCTAGAAGTAAAACCTCCACTCTTTACAGAAGACATTACACTCTATATAGAAAACCTAAAACTTGGGGGGCCTGGGTGGCTCAGTGGGTTAAGCTTCTGCCTTCAGCTCAGGTCATGATCTCAGGGTCCTGGGATCGAGGCCCTCATTGGGCTCTCCACTTAGTAGGGAACCTGCTTCCCCCTCTCTCTCTGCCTGCCTCTCTGACTTCTTGTGATATCTATCTCTCTATCTCTCTCTCCCTGTCAAATAAATAAAAATCTTAAAAAAAGAAAAACACAATACTCCACAAAAACAGGGGTGCCTGGGTGGCTCACTGGGTTAAGGCCTCTGCCTTCGGCTCAGGTCATGATCCCAGGGTCCTGGGATTGAGCCCCACATTGGGCTCTCTGCTCTGCAGGGAGCTTGATTCCTCCTCTCTCTCTGCCTGCCTCTCCGCCTACTTGTGATCTCTGTCTGTGAAATAAATAAATAAAATATTTTTTAAAATACTCCACAAAAACAAAGCAAAACAAAACCAAAAACCCTGTTAGAACTGATAAATGAATTCAGTGAAGTTGCAGGTACAAAATCAACCTACAGAAATCTGTTGTGTTTATATACACAAATAATAAAGGAAAAGAAAGGGACATCAAGAAATCAATCCCATTTACAATTGCACTAAATACAAGATACATAGGAATCAACCTAAGCAAAGAGGTCAAAGTCCTCTGGTATGAAAACTATAATATACTGATGAAAGCAATTGAAGATGACACAAAGAAATGGAAAAAAAAAAAAAAAAACAGTCCATGCCCATAGATTAGAAGGACAAAAATTCTTGATGACTTTTGTAGGTATAATGTAGCTAAACCACTTAGTCTTTCTGGGCCTCAGTTTCTTCATCTACTAAATGATGGATTAGATTAGATGAGCTCTAACTCTGCCATTCTATTATTGGTTTACAAAGCACTGTTTGGCTTTGGGTAAGAAAGGACTATGTATGCATCAACTTGTGCCCTGGGTGACAGGGGTTTATAGAAAAGGGAAACTGAAAGAGTCCTGAATTTAGAAATATTTTAAGATGGGCAAAATAATAATGAAGGGCAAGTAAGCCATCAGCAACTAGAGCCTTTCAGCCTTCCATCCTCTCTGGGAATGTTTCTGATGGAGATCTTTGGCCGTGTCTCCTGAGTTGGTCTGTGTTTTCATCCATCTTTCAGGCTAAATCAGGCTTTCTGTATCCCCAGGGCTTCAGACACCAGGTGTTTCTTCTTAAGACCAGACAGACAGGCTGATGAAGATGCCACTTATCAAGGAGGCACCTCAGAGAATGTATACCAGAGTGCACTGTTATTACTGAAAATGGTCCTGATTCACTGTCTACTTGAGCAACTTTATAAAAGGTGGAGTTTTCATCCTGACATTTGTTGATTTAAGACATTATATTGAGGACTTTGGGCATGCTATCACATTAAATCCTCATACAAGCTCAATGAGGGAACATTTTCCCCCATTTTGCAGATGTAGAAACTGAGGCTTGGAGAGAGGAAGTGGAATGCCCACTGTCACAGAGAGGATGTGATAGGACCGAGTTAGAAGTTTTGTCCCTATAACTCTATGATTTGAAACTAAATCTAAAAGGTAGGGAGATGCACCTGCATTGCTCAATTGGTTAAAATTCCAACTCTTGATTTCAGCTCAGATGATCTCAGCATTGTGAGATCAAACCCTGCATCCAGCTCTGCACTGGACATGGAGCCTGCTTAAGATTCTCTCTCCCTCTCCCTCAGCCATCCCCATTGCTTGTGCTCACTCTTTCCCTCTAAAAAAAGTTCAGAAAGGTAGTTAGGTAACCTATTTTTCCTTTCTGTTGAAGAAGAGAAAAGGTAAGTTATATGAGACAGATGGGATGATTAGCTATGAGCCCAAAAGAAGGAATCCACCACCACCATTATTACCTTCTTCTTAAACAGTCTTTAAAGCTTCCTTTGTCTTGCCCTTATGAAGTGGATTAGCCTATTTGTCTTTCTACAGAAAGTGAAAAATCTAGAAACATCTCATACTCTACTGGAACCATTTGGAGGAAAGTGGGCATTATTCCCCCAGGTCTCATTTGCCTCAAGGCTCCATTCTCTTTTCCTTATACCACCTTGTCTGGAATGGGAGAAGGGATCATGATTACTTACTAAGTGGTTTTCCAGATTTCTTCAAGGCCTGAATCTAATACCTCTCCTCCTTTAGAGTATCAAACACATTGCTAGTGCCAACCTTCTGCTAGCTGTGTTACTTTTGTCATGTTTCTTAGTCTCTCAGCTTCCTGAGTTTTGAACTAGAGATAATAGTACCAACTTCATTGTGCAGTTTTAAATGTTCAGCTAATTAATACATAGCAAAGTCTCTGCTACGTAGCAAGCGTTCAATAAATGTAGATAGGTGCTTATAAAATTAGAAAGTAAAACATAATCTAAGAATTGTTAATTGTTTTGACATGCCAAACACTTTTATACTTGGAGGGACAGTGTGGGTGGTAATTAAAGAACATAAACTCTGGCATCGAATGCACTTTGTTCGAATCCTGGCTCTAACTGTGACCTTGGGTAAGTTCTTTCTACTCTCAGCCTTCTTTTCTGCATTTAAAATGGGGATCATAATAGCCCTGTGATGAGGAATAGTGAGATGATACATATAAATAAAGTGCTTAACTCAGTGCAAGTTTCAGAATAAGTGCTAAAGACATATTACTCATCATCACCCTTATTGTGTTAGGCATTATCTCATTTAACACTCATAGCACCTATATGACACAGAAAGCTGATTGCAAAATTGGTATTTAGAACTGTGCTTAGATTTCAGGTGAACTTGGGAGTAAGTGTCTGTTGACCTAAACAATTCTTGTGTTAAGCAATGAATGTTACATAGGTAGGAATTAGCAATGAATCTTCTTTCATAATCTTACTTAAGGGTCCTAAGGAAGGAGTCAGATGCAGGACAGTAGGCATTGGACTTGACACTAGATGCCCAGTCCTCTCCTCCTAGCTCTGCCATTACTTTCATATGGGGCCAGGAGCTTTTGACTAGATAAATGAAACACGTTTCTATTGCTAAATCTTACCTGTTTGTGGAATACTTCTGAGTGATACAAAGCAGTGTGCTCCCCTGAGTACCATTGTAACTATCTTTAAAATGTACCCATAGATGCCCACTCTATAAGAATATGAAAGTGTTAAACTATAGTGGTCTATACATGCAAAATATTATGTAGAACAGGGGTTAGCAGACATTCTTTGTAAAGGACCAAATAATAAATATTTTAGATTTTTGAGGGCCATGAAGTTTCAATTGAATTCAATTGAAACTATTCATTATGTTTTTTAACAAAAAAGAAAAATAAATCAGCCATAAAAAATTAAGTAAAGGGACGAGTGTGACTATGTTCTAATAGAACTTTACAAAACCAAATGGTAGGCCTTGGTTTGCTGACTCTCGATTTAGATTCTCATTATTGAGCACCAACTATATGCCAGGCACCTAGAAAGCACTGAGAAATATCAGGGTAAATGAGACCCAGTATTTATCCTGGAAAAGCTCCCAAATTTATGGGGGAGTCAGATAAATAAACAAGTAATCAAAATGCAGGATGATAAGAGCTATATGGCAGCATGAATGGAGAGTGTTTGCTTCATGAAAAAAGAGGCCCCAGTTGCTGTGTGCTCTCATGATGGCTCTTCTTGTCTTTTAGGAAGAGTCTTTTTGATTCAGTGAAACATAAAATTCATCAGTTAAGGTTTCACTTCATATATCCCCCTCGTTAACCCTAATTATATACTAAGACTCTTAAAATAATGCTCAGACCAAATGGAACTGAAAAGAAGATACTTTTTTTTTTCTTGTATCCATTCTTAAATCTATCCATAGGGAAATTCTGCTTTGCAGTCTTTCCTTTTATTGGTGGCTTTCCTGTAAACACTAGAGTGATGAAAGAACCAGAGGTGTACAGTAACCTAGCCTGCATATTGGGAAGCCTGGCCCTACTCTTGCATTCACTAGTTGTATGCTGGGAGCAGTTTCCTTGGTCTTAATCATCTTGACAAAACAGCATGAGGGGCCCAGCTAAATGGTTTCCAACATCCCTTCCAGAGCTCTTCTGTTATGGATGATGCATAAGTACAAATTATACACCTGGCATGCTTTTCCTTTGAATTTTCAGTGCTTCTGTTTCAACCTGTGAAATGGTGGATCAGGCAGACTAAGGGATCCCAAAGTTCTCTTCAATTTTAAGTTCCACTTAGAGGTTAAGACTGACTCTTTTCAGGGCATATTTGGGGGGGGGGTATACTTGGAGAAAATCCCAGGGGGAAGGGCTATGGCCAGATAGAAAATTAGTGAAGGGAGAGCCCTTACTTGACCTACCTAATTTGGAAGGCTTTCTGTAGGAACTTTGTCAGGAACAGTGATCATCTTCCACCAACTTCCCTGTCCCCACCATGACCTGCTTTGGCACCAAGAATGTGTCCAGATGCCTTTTAGGAAAATTATTCTGATCTGGTAGTGCTAAAAAAAAGTCAAGAGACAGGGAGGGAAGCAGGAAGACTTGTGTATGGACCATCTTCTTTTCTAGAAAGAGAGTACAGTATAATGGTTAATGGCATGGCTTCTGGTGTCATCCTGTCTGGATTTAAATCCCAACTCCATTAGTGATGGTGGAGAACATAGGCAAATCATTTAAGGTTTCTCTACCTCATTGAACAATTTTTAAAATGAGAATGCCAGTAGTACCCACTTCATAGTGTTATTGTGAGAAAAAAATGAACTTATGCAGTGCCTCATACTTACAAATGTTAGCTGTTATTATCATCCTGACTTGACCAGACAACCTCCTTGGAGAAACAGAACTTCTGGGTGAGAGTGCTACTGTGGGACAGAAGTAAAGGTCCTTCCTAGCCTGGGAGGCAGGAGGACGAGGCTTCTATTTTTGGTCTGCCACTGGTTTGATGTGTGACCTAGGCCAAGTCTCTGACCCTTTTCAGTCCCATTTTCTAAAGATTTTTATTTTTTATTTATTTATTTGACAGAGAGAGATTACAAGTATACAGAGAGGCAGGCAGAGAGAGAGAGAGAGAGAGAGGGAAGCAGGCTCCTGCTGAGCAGAGAGCCCGATGCGGGACTTGATCCCAGGACCCTGAGATCATGACCTGAGCTGAAGGCAGCGGCCTAACCCACTGAGCCACCCAGGCACCCTTCAGTCCCATTTTCTAAAACTAGATAATATATTTCAGGTCTCTTCTGGCTTGAACATTTTCTAAGTCATACAGATTCTATGCAAGCTATGCATATAAGTACAGGAAGGATGCAGAGTACAGACATGATCCAGGTCTGGTGAGGTTAACCTTGAATATCAGACCAGAAAAAGGAGAAATTTAAAAAAAAAACTGAGCTAATAAGTTGACCTCTGGCAAAACCATCAAGAAGGCAGAAACTGTCTTTAGGGTTCTACCTATGTTCCTCTTTCTTCTCTTCCATTCCCTTCAGCTTCTGAATGTCAGCCTTCACTTTTATCTGTCTTCCTCTTATCAAGCCCTGCTCACAGGCTATGCAGGGCAGAGGGAGAAAGATCACCAGATGGAGAGAGATTTCACCATGAGGGGACTCCTCGTTCTAGACCCAGCTGTATTGGGAAGCATTCTTGGGGGCCCCTAATCTTCTATCTCTCCACCTATCCTTAGCCCCCACCTCCTTTCAGCTTACTGTCCCCTCTCTCCTTTCCTCTAAGCTTCCATTACCTTTATGCATACATCTGTTAGAACACTTACAAGGCTATATTGCAATTGTTTATGTCCACCAGTCTCTCCCAGTAGCCTGTGAGCTTGGGTGACTAGCTGTGTATGTCTATTTCATATTAGTGGTGTCCAGGACCTTGCTCAGATGTTAGTGCTAAGCAGGTGATTTGGCAGGCAAACTCACTACTTTTTGTCTTCCTGAGTGAATGGATGAGCAAATAAGAGATGGATGTCTGGGGCACCTGGGTGGCTCAGTGGGTTAAGCTTCTGCCTTCGGCTCAGGTCATGATCTCAGGGTCCTGGGATCAAGCCCTGCTTTGGGCTCTCTGCTCAGCAGAGAGGAGCTTGCCCCCACCATTCCCTCTCCACCTGTTTGTGATCTCTCTCTATCAAATAAATAAATAAGTAAATAAAATTGTAAAAAAAGAGAGAGAGAGAGAGGAATCTCTATCTTCTGCTTTTTTGGCTTTGTGACTTAGACAAGGTGGGTGTTTTCAGTGGACCTCCAGTGCCTTTCTGTAAAATGAGAGGATCAAAGTAATAAACTTCTGAGGTACTTTCAGTTTTTTTTTTCTTTTTTTGTGACTTTAAATATATATATTTGATCAACTGTCAAGATCCGATAATAATAGCTTTAAGTTACATCCCTCTCAAGTACATTTGCATTTAAATACTTAAATGCAAAGCCTTTTGCTTTCCTTGGTACAAAGGATAAGCTGTGATCTCCTTCAATTCTAAACTAGTGGGGTCCAAATTAATGAAGTTTTGTTTTGTAAGTTCCTAAATATTTGATGGGCAAGTGGTGATAATGTATATTCTATGTATTTGATAATGACAAATCTGAAAAGAATGATGTTTGTGGCTTTGTCTAATCCATCTCTCCTCTCTTTCTCCCCTTCATCTGGAAATAACTGGCCAGACCTCCCTCAGTGCTTTGGTGCCCCATCTCCTGCCCTGACCATGGAGACTATCCACAGCTGCCTGGCTGCCTCTGTTTCTAAACTGGTGCCCAGTGGTTGCATGGTTCCAGTCTTCCCAGGTCACTCTGATATAGAAGGTCTGGCTAGGGAGGTAGAGCTGGAGGAATCTGAACATTGTGACCAGGGTGACTTGAGTCTCAGGGAAGGGAGTGATCAGAATAAGAAGAAAAAAAAAACAAGGCCAACAAGATCTGAAATTTTGTGAGCCCCAGAAAAGGACCCCCCCAGTCAGGTGAACTGACCCCAGTCCATGATTTTACTGGAAGATGCCTCCAGGCCAGCAGAGTTGAAAACCAAAATCACATTACTGGATCAAATGAAATCATTTAAGAGGTTGAAGACTTCAACTGGGGCATCTAAGAATACTCCCTTTAGGAACAACAAGGCCTAGGAACCCCCAAAAACCTCAGGTATCTACCAGATGAGGAAGGCAGGGGAGGCCATAAAGCCCTTCTGGCATTCCTATGCTGGCCACTTTGAGGGCTTGGAACCCTTACTTGCATGTGTGCAGAGGCTGGTGCATACCTCCAAGAAGGTGAATCAGAAAGTGCTAGCTTTTGATGGTTTTGGCATCCAAGTGGAAGAAGACTCTTGGGAGGAAGAGGACCCTGAGCAGTCCAGTGGCAGCAGGCAGGCCAGGAGCTACCTGAAAAGCATATTCCCTGGGGACCATTACTACCTACATACATCTGGAGACTCCAGAATCCAGGAATTCAAGTCTGCCATCAAGGGACCCACCTTGAGAGGGCATGTGGAAGGAAGCAATGAAGCAATGAGAACACCGGGCACGTACACCAAGACAAGACCATGCCTTTTGGTGGTGTTATCAAGTTCTTCAGTGGCCCAGAAGTAGAGGGCATTCTCCCTGCAATAGTTGCAGATGGGTCACTACCCTCAGTCTTATTTTGTCAGCGCAGGGTGACATTCATCCTGGAGGGTGCCACCTCTCAGGTCCCCTATCCATTCGACCTGCCCTTCTAACCCCTGAGGCTACACAGTGACACAGCATCATTGGGAGGTGCCGGTGCCGCCAATGTAAGTCCTTGCAGGCCTCAGGCACTTTTAAGATGGGCATTGATAGTGAGGAGATGCCAGGCAAGGCCCTCACCACTTCTGCTTTGGCTTCAGCCTTGGCCTTAGCTCTCTTTGAGTTCCAGAATGATGCAACGGCACAGAATGGCTGCAGCAGCCACTATTGTTGTATGAAACTACTGTTTCATGAGGGAGCGCTCTTCCTCCAAGAGCTCAATGAAGACACTGAGATTGTGGTCAGCTTCCTCAAGGAAAGTTTCAGTCCTGGAGAGTCCCCTGAGATGGGAAACCAGTGTCAGGAGGTTCACCACTGATGCTATCATGGAGAAACTAGAGGAGAAGCCTACCAAGATAGAGGAGCAGGAGATCTGCAGGGTGCCCAAGGGGTACAGCCAGGCAGGGCAGATCCAGGAGTCCAACTTGGATATGGGTGCAGTGAAGGCAGAGAGTAAAGCCAGCAAGGCTTACACTGGAGGCCCCCCCTATTCAGGTGAGGTGGAAGCTGGCTCTTCCCAATCACTATTTGAAGCATTCAGAACCCCCAAAACAGCTAAACTCCCATGGGCTCCCCATAGCCCCACCTTTCAACAGGAGTATCCCAGGAGGAATCCACCTACCAGTCAGGTGTCTGGAACTTGATTGATCCCAAAATCCTGGGCAATTTTTTCTCTTTCTTTGGACAGAATTCCTGCAGTTACACCTCAACTCAACCTAGAACCAAAACTGAAGCTCTGGGAATGGAACCCGAGTGACTTGGATCACTTAATGATGCCTAAGACAACTATTTTCCTTAGGCTGTGGGACATTTCCCTGGCTTCACAATCTTCTCCCCCACCAGCAGGAAATGAATCCAGAGACTGGGGTAGAGGAAAGTTTCTAGGCTGAGTATCAGGAGACCTGGATTTATGTCCCAGTTTTATGCCCTGTTGTCTGTATAACTTTGAGACAAGTCCTTTCATCTTGACGGACCTCAGTTTCCTTACAGAAGGGAGGGTGATGTCTTGGTATCTCAGAGACCTCTAGGCACCTTCTGGTAACAACACTCTGTGCTATTTGACCTGAATAATGTAGGAGGACAGCCCTATAACATTCTTCTTAGAACATTCATTGAGTGGAAGCTTTATGTCTAGTATTTTGCAGGGTGTTGTCATGTACATTGCTTCCATTTAATCCTTAAAATAACCTGTGTAATGGGAGTGATTTATCATTTTATCTGTGAGGAAACAAACTTAGAGAAGTTCAGTGACTTGCACAAAGTCATTCACATTGTGACAAAATTTGGATTCAGATCTCAATTTTGACTCCAACTTTAGTGCATTGGTTTAGCTCACTACAGTTTTCAGGGGGTTCAATTTGAGTGGTGACAAGTAGGTGTTAGAATTATAGTAGGAGGGGACAGGATGGCAGGGAAGTAGGATGAGGCACCTGTTAAACCTGTACCCCAAAGTGAGCTGATAACCTACCAAAGAACTCCATTCACCCATGAAATCAGCCTGAGCTCAGAATTATACACATCTGGATCTCTTCAGGGGCAGAAGACGCCAGTGGGCAGGTAAAGGGGAGTGGGAATGGCGGACTGATATCAGAAGATAAACAAAAGGGGGAGGGAGCCACCAGAGGCGACTGGTTGGAAAGTAATACCCCAATACGAGTGAAAGTGCCCTGCGTCTGGGGAACAGCATTAACTTGGAGATTGGTTGAAAGCACTCCAAAAAAGCAAAGGATCGAAGGGGAATTATGTAGGAATCAGGGCAGCTAGCGACAGGGGCTTAAGTCCCCAGTCCCAGGACAGCCTCCCCTCGTGCTGAGGCAGAGAGAGTGTGGCAGAGAAACCAGGTCTTGGTCCCTAAGCCGCCAGCGTGCCCGAGAATGCGTGGGTTCTGGCTCCTGTGAGGGGATGGGAGCCACGCCGGGGGGCAGAACCCTCGAGCCCTGCTACAAAGCCTGAGATACGCGCGCACGTCCCTCATGCTCCCCTAAGAGAGTTACAAAGGCCAGCTGGCACTCTTTGACCCATGCCGTTGTTTCAGAGCCTACATCACGCACCCCAAACTCTCCCTTGACAGAGGTACGCAAAAGCCCAGCCTGGTACTCTCGGACCTGCACCCCATTCTCAGTGGCTAAGACGCACGTGCGACCCATAGCCGCCCCTGAAAGAGGTGCGCGCAAGCCGGGCACTCTTAGACCCAGCAAGACCAGGCACTCCCAGCCCGGGCCAGCGGGGAAAAACTCAGTGTGCGATTGCTGCTTGGAACCTCTCTGACGGTGGGAGCTCCCAGACAGCCACCACTGCCTTGGCTTTGGGTACAAGCAAAAGAGCCTGCTTCCCCAGGGTCTGCAACTTGGAACCTGTTCTGCCAGCTGCCAAGGGGGAACTTATTTAGGCTCTGCACCCAGACTGAGGGAGGCTTCTCTCTGAGAGGGAGATCAGGGTGCAGTTTGTTTTCCTCTAAAACTACAAAAACCATCAAAGGCGGTCAAGGTGAGAGAAAAAAAGTGAACAAACATAAAAACAGCCAGAGAACAAAAGCCTGAAAAAAAAAAAAAAAACCAGTTTCGTCAAAGCCCACCCCCTTGAGGGGGGTGGGAGGACTTAACTCAGGAAACATCTTTGACTGACAACCCACGTGGCAGGCCCCTCCCCCAGAAAACAAACCAAGAAAGAAAAAAAAAAGAGAGAAAAAAAAGGGACTGCAAGAGAACAACCAGTACTAAATAGGAAAATTTTCATTTTTCACTCATTCCCACTATTATGGTTCATTTTTTTTTTACACATAGGTAATTTTTTTTAACGTATTTACCATCACAGCGAGCTGTACAGTAAATCAAATTCCATAATACCCTTCTAACCTGAACTTTTTGATACATACACCTATGTTTTTCTTTTGCATTTTTATTTTTGGAATTCCTTTTTTTAAATTTTAGTTTAGTTTAGTTTAGTTTATTCCTTTTTATTTTTATCCTCTAATATTCATATAGAGTTGAACTTCAAAGTAATCCCCTTTCCCCAATCAATACTACCCCTATAGGTAAACCAGTTTTTAATCCCCTTTATCTTAGGAAAGTTGAGTCCTTTAACAAAGATATCAAGATACATCCAGGAAGAATCAAAACAACATTCCTCGCACACATTGAGAATTTATAACCACTCTCCCACCAGTGTTTCTGTGTTTTTGTGTTTGTCCTGATAGCATATAAATCTTACACTTGGGGTTCTTTTTGACGAGGTTCTTCCTTTATTTGCATATATATATTTTTTCTCTTGTCATATACTTTTATCAGTCTTTTTATTTGTCTGTTTTTGTTTCTATACTTCATAAATCGTACATTGGGGCCCATTTGGGCTGAACCTTCTCTTTAATCTTCCCTTTCTTTCCTGTCTCTCTCTCTCTTTTTTTTTTCCTTTTTCTTTTCTTTTGTCTCTCGTTTGGGTGGGGAATCGTGATTGCTCAGAAGTGTTCCACGGTGCCCCTTGACAGCACCACAGTCGATACATCCAGCTACATCTGTTCAGTCATCTCTCACCAAAATGACTAGAAGGAGGAATGCCCAACAGAAGAAAAATACAGAGGATGGACCTTCTGCAACAGAGCTAACAGCTATCAACATAGACAATATGTCGGAAAGAGAATTCAGGCTAACAATTATCCAGGCGATAGCTAGGTTGGAGAAAGCCATGGATGACCAAATGGAATTGATTAGGGCTGAGCTGAAAGTGACCAGACAGGATGTTCTCAATGTTAGGGCGGAGCTTAAAGCTACCAGGGAAGAGGTTCACAATGCTCTCAATGAGTTCCAATCTAATCTAAACTCTCTCAAAGCTAGGGTAACAGAGACAGAAGATAGAATTAGTGATCTGGAGGACAAACAGATAGAGAGAAGGGATCAGGAGGAAGCTTGAAACAAACAGCTTAGAAACCATGAAAACAGAATCAGAGAAATTAATGATGCCATGAAATATTCCAAAATCAGAATTATTGGAATCCCTGAAGGGGAGGAGAAAGAAAGAAGTCTAGAAGATATAGTGGAACAAGTCCTTCATGAAAATTTTCCCAATCTCGCGAATGGAATCAGCTGAACAGCTGAACAGGCTGAACAGTCTCCACCCAAGATTATACATTCCAAAAGAACATCACGACACCTGATAGTCAAATTGAGGAATTATAATTGTAGGTATAATCTCTTGAAAGCTGCCAAGGCACAGAGGCTCCTTACTTAAATAGGGAATCCCATTAGAATAAAGTCAGACCTGTCCACAGAGACCTGGCAAGCCAGAAAAGGCTGGCAAGATATATTCAGGGCACTAAATGAGAAGAACATGCAGCCAAGAATACTTTATCCAGCAAGACTGATATTCAAAACGGATAGAGAGATAAAGAGTTTCCAAGACTGACAAGGCTTAAAAGACTATGCCACCACCAAGCTGACACTGCAGGAAATATTAAGAGAGGTTCTATAAAAGAGGAAAAATCCGTAGAATAGCATTGAACAGAAATATAGAGACAGTCTACAGAAAGAAAGACTTCAAAGGTAACTCGATGTCAATAAAAACGTATCTATCAATAATCACTCTAAATGTGAATGGCCTAAATGTGACCATCAAATGGCACAGGGTTGCAGATTGGATAAAACGACAGAACCCATCCATATGTTGTCTACAAGAGACCCATTGTGAGCCTAAAGATACACGCAGACTGAAAGTGAAGGGATGGAGAAGCATCTTTCATGCCAATGGGCTTCAAAAGAAGGCTGGGGCAGTGATTCTCATATCAGATAAATTAGACTTTAAACTAAAGACTGTAGTGAGAGGCACAGGAGGACACTACATAATCCTTAAAGGGACTATCCACCAAGATGATCTAACAATTGTAAATATCTATGCTCCCAATATGGGAGCAGCCAATTACTTAAGAAAACTGTTAATCAAGATAGTCATATTGATATGAATACACTAATCATAGGAGATCTTAACATGCCTCTCTCAGAAATAGCTCATCGAAGCAGAAAATCAATAAAGAAGCAAGAGCATTGAATGACACATTGGACCAGATGGACCTCATAGATATATAAAGAACACTCCACCCTAAAGCAACAGAATACTCATTCTTCTCAAGTGCACATGGAACCTTCTCAAGAAGAGACCATATACTGGGTCACAAATCAGGACTCAACCAATACCAAAACACTGAGATTATTTCCTGCATATTCTCAGATCACAATGCTTTGAAACTGGAGCTCAATCACAAGGAAAAGTTCAGAAGGAACTCAAACACCTGGAAGCTAAACGCCACCTTGCTTAAGAATGCTTGGATCAACCAGGAGATCAAAGAAGAACTGAAACAATTCATGGAAACCAATGATAATGAAGATACTTTGGTCCAAAACCTATGGGATACAGCAAAGGCTGTCCTAAGGGGGGAATACATAGCCATCCAAGCCTCCCTCAAAAAAATTGAAAAATCCAGAATACACCAGCTGTCTCTACACCCTAAAGAACTGGAGAATCAACAACAAATCAAACCAACTCCACGCATAAGAAGGGAAATCATCAAGATTAGAACAGAGATCAATGAGGTAGAAACCAGAGATACAGTAGAACGTATCAATGAAACCAGAAGCTGGTTTTTTGAAAGAATCAATAAGAACGATAAACCATTGGCCACACTAATCCAAAAGAGAGAAAGCCCAAATTCATAAAATTATGAATGAAAAGGGAGAGATCACTACGAAGGAGAAACAATCATCAGACGTTATTATCAACAGTTATATGCCAATAAGCTAAGCAACCTAGATGAAATGGATGCATTCCTGGAAAACTATAAACTACCAAAATTGAACCAGGAAGAAATTGACAACCTGAATAGACCGATATCTAGCAACGAGATTTCAGCAGTGATCAAAAACCTCCCAAAAAACAAGAGCCCGGGACCTGACGGATTCCCTGGGGAAGCCTACCAAACTTTCAAAGAATAAATAACACCTATTCTCCTGAAGCTGTTTCAAAAAATTGTAGCAGAAGGAAAACTTCCAGACTCTTTCTATGAAGCCAGCATTACCCTGGTCCCCAAACCAGGCAAAGACCCTATCAAAAAGGAGAATTTCAGACCAATATCACTGATGAATATGGATGCTAAGATTCTCAACAAGATCCTAGCAAACAGGATCCAACAGCACATTAAAAAGATTATCCACCATGACCATGTGGGATTCATTCCTGAGCTACAAGGATGGTTCAGCATTTGCAAATCAATCAATGTGATAGAACAAATTAATATGAGAAGAGAGAAGAGCCACATGGTCCTGTCAATCAATGCAGAAAAAGCATTTGACAAAATCCAGCATCCATTCCTGATTAAAATGCTTCAAAGTATAGGGATAGAGAGAACATTCCTGAACTTCACAGTGTTTTATTTTTGAGGTCTATTCATCTGACCTTCCAGAGCTAAGTGTCTTCTGAAACTATAGCTGTTTTTGGCCCAGATTTGGCTGTGGTCAAGCCCAGAAGGTGGTACAACTTCAAGAAGATCATGTCAGAAGGCAGGGTGGGTTCTCTTCAGAGCTTTTCATTTGAGGAGCTTTTCAAGGGTCAGTTGGGACTGTAACTTCTTTGTGCGTCACTCCTTGAATTAGGAAAATGAGGAAAGTAATACTAATGATTGTACCTAACATTTATACAGTGCTGATTATGTTCCCAGGTACTGTTCTCAGCCTTTTACATGTATGAGGTCATTTCACCACATAACTACCCTATGAGTCAGGGATTATTGCCTGCCTTATAGGGTTGCTCACATAAGTACTTGTAACAGTGTTTGGCCAAGAATCATTTTTACATGATTTTAGCTATTTCCATGGGTTATTTAAGGACAATGCAGCAGAAAGGGACAGTACTTCAAGTCTGTTATTAGCTAACACCTTAGTGAGAATCAGAATGCAAGTTGAAGGAGGGAGAGGGAAAATAAGCATTCTTTATATTTGTATAGGGCTTTATACTTTGAAGATTGCTTTCTCATATATAAATTGACTTGTAAAACTGTTATTATTTATATGATATGAGGAATTTGACACATGGTATATGAGAAACAAGATAATCAAATTGAGGTCCAAATGCCTAATTTCAAATCCCTGGCTTTTTTACTTTTTTGGGTATGTGAGTTTTAAAATTTAAACTCGATTAGACAAGTACATCATTAGTTTCTGATGTATGTGGCTTTTGATAAGTCATTTACCACTTTGATTCTTGCTTTCCTTCATTTGTCAACTGGAAATAAGAAGTCTCCCCTCTCTCCTTCCTAGGAAAGAAAACAAACATATATATATTGAATACCTACTGTGTGTTTTTATTCTATCATCTTATTTGATCCCCTCAGCATCCCTGCTCTATTGATCTAACCACCACTCTAATTTATTATGCTTCTACCTACAGATGGTAATCATAACCATACTCAGAAGCAGGTAGGGCAGTGGCTATTGTCCCTGTCTCACTGTTGAAGAGACAGATCCTTGTCTAAAGATGCAAAGTGGTAGATGTTGGATAAAGACATAAGAATCATGATCTTTATGTCAGTACTGGATCTCTATATTGCCTGTCACTGCATTCTGGGGTTTCTTGAGAATTATTGATCCCAACTTCCCCATTCTCTTAGCTACTATACATTTCCAAGTGGTGGCACAGAATATGGAGTGTGAAGGAAACTACAGTCAGGATTTGCTGACGAATTTGCCAGCTATTCTAGCCTCTCTCATATGCTCTCCCTACCCAACCATTGACTCTTATACTTGCTATGGGTTCAGCTTCTTTTTCATGGTGAAGAAGCAGGGAGGACTAGGCAGGGTACTTCCTGAGTGAGCAAGTCTGTTTCCCTGCTGTAGGTTCTGCTATCCAGAGTGTGAGGGACACTTAACAAAGAAAGTCCGAAATGAGTATCAGATCAAGATATTTCTGGACACCCAAAATTATGAAGTTGATGCTATAGGAGCTTCAGTTTGGGCAGGAAGGTAGTAAATATCCTTTAAAGACATTAGGGGCCACAGCGATTGTAAGCCTAATTCAGGATGGGCTTTAACAAAAGTATGAGTGGCTGCTTTCCACCTTTCTTTTCTTACCCTCTTCCAGCTTTGGGGGCCATTGCCCCTGTCCTCTGAGCTTCAAGCTGTTTAGCTCTGGTCCCTCCCCAAGTTGCAATTTCCAGAAGGTTTTGTCTTGTAACAGGTAGAATGTGTCCCTCTAAATATACCTTCAAAAGTCCTAATCCTCAGTAATTGTGCATGTGACCTTATTTGGAGATAGGTTCTTTGCAAGTTAAGATGAGGTCACACTGAATCTTGTGACTGGTGTCTTTATAAGAGAAGAATTTAGACATACAGACAGAGAAAGACACAGGGAAGATGGCTATGTGATGATGGAGACTGGAGTGATGCACATGCAAGCTAAGGAATTCCAGAGATTTCTGGGAGTCACCAAAAGCTGGGAAGCAAAGCAATATCTTCCCCTAGAGACTTCAGAAAAAGCATGGCCCTGCAGACACCTTGATTTCAGACCCCTGGCCCCCAGAACTGTGAGAAAATAAATTCTGGCTGTTTTAAACCACTGAGGTTGTGGTAATTTGTTACTACAACTTTAGGAAACTAATATGCCTTCTGTCACCTAAACCAGATCTCTGACTTCACATACAGTCTGGAAAGCAATCTGCTTAGGCTAATTCATATGGAGATCGGTTTTCATCCTCACAGAGAAGTGTAAACACCTACCCCCACAATGATGCTGCTGAAATTTGTGGACTTTAAACCATTGTGACCTGTGAGATGGAGATGATCAAGTCAAATAAAAGAAAGAGGATTTGGGTGCATCCTGAAAATCTTACCACAGAGCTTGATTGCATGTTCTGTAGGTAGCTCCCCTTCCTTCTATCCAGAATCAAAATAATCCAGTGCTCCAGTGACTTTTACTAATGGACCTAAGGCTTTTGTTTTCCCATCTAGTCAATGAGGGGGTTACACTGTGTGACCTAAAAGAGGGGATTTTTGTTTGTTTGTTTTTAAATAATTTTTATTGTGCTATGTTACTCACCATAATTTTTTTATTTCTTTTCAGCGTAACAGTATTTATTGTTTTTGCACCGCACCCAGTGCTCCATGCAATCCATGCCCTCTCTAATACCCACCACCTTGTTCCCCCAACCTCCCACCCCCCGCCCCTTCAAAGCCCTCAGATTGTTTTTCAGAGTTCACAGTCTCTCATGGTTCACCTCCCCTTCCAATTTCCCCCAACTCCCTCCTCCTCTCCATCTCCCCTTGTCCTCCATGCTATTTGTTATGCTCCACAAATAAGTGAAACCTTATGATAATTGACTTTCTCTGCTTGACTTATTTTATTCAGCATAATCTCTTCCAATCCCGTCCATGTTGCTACAAAAGTTAGGTATTCATCCTTTCTGATGGAGGCATAATACTCCATAGTGTGTATGGACCACATCTTCCTTATCCATTCATCCGTTGAAGGGCATCTTGGTTCTTTCCACAGTTTGGTGACCGTGGCCATTGCTGCTATAAACATAGGGGTACAGATGGCCCTTCTTTTCACTACATCTGTATCTTTGGGGTAAATACCCAGTAGTGCAATTGCAGGGTAAAAGAGGGCTTTCAACCCTAACAGTTTATGTGTCTACAAAACAAAGTAAATAAGTTAAGATTAGGGGAATAGTGAAAAGCAGACATGCGTACATGTCTTAGGATTCATACAGATTCAGAACAGTCTCCTATACCTTCCATGACTCTTTTTTAAGTACTCTACAGTGACTTTCACCGTGCATAAAGATGAGTCGACTTTGGGAGCTGGTATTTGCTTTTGGAAATTGGGTTAGCAATTGGGCTGAGACCCTTCAGAGTCATCCAAACTCATAACTGCCCCACATCCAATCATCTCAAAGGTGAATGATACATGTGGAAGAAACCTGTTCTGTATTCATAGTGACTTAAGAGTGTTGAGGAGGAACTTTAAGGATGTAGGTGTCCAGGAACTACTTTTATCTTGTCTGGGAAGTCATAGTGGTGGGTCTGTGGTCAGAAAGGCCTACCACTTACTAGTTATATGACACTTGGATCAGTTACTTATCCTTTTTGAGCCTTGGTTTCCTTACTGTAGAATGTGCTACTATCTCTTATGGAATAGCTATGAAGACTGAATGAGATAGCATGCATAAATATCCTCAAAAAGATATCTGATACATACGAGGTATTCCATAGATATTTCAAAGATGTTAGTTTCTTTACCCTTTTTCCATTTGGAGGTCAGGGTTTTAGAAAATAAAGAACTTGGGATGAAAACAGCTATGTTGCTAACAAAGGATAATTGAACTTAGCTAAGATGTCTTTCTGGCAAGAAAGTTTTTTTTTTTTTTTCCTGTCTCTCTGACTCTCTCTCTCATTCTCTCTCTTTCACACATACACATACACTTTTTAAACTACTTTATTATATGCTTTAATATATGTGCATTATCTCATTTTCTCAACAACTATGCAAGGTAGGTATTATTAATATTCCTTTCATTCAGATGAGGGAACTGAGACTCAGAGAGATGGAAACATTTGTCCCAGGTCTCACACTGAATAAAGGTTCAAGCCTATAACAAATGCAGAATCCTTACTCCTATCCCAATACAAACCAAACACACATATACACAAAAAATGCCTAAGAAAGGAGAAACAAGGAGATTTTTTTAATTAATTTTATCTTTTTATTGAGATATGAATGACATAACATTATATTAGTTTCAGGAATACAATGTAATAGTTTGATATTTGTATGTATACATATTGTATATATGATATTTGTATATATTTAACTTATATATAACATATATAACTTAATTTATATATTTATATAAATTTATATTTATATATATAATATATAACTGAAATATATTTCCATCAGTCCAGTTAACATCTGCCATCATACATAGTTACATCATACATCATACATACGCAGTTACAATTTTTTTTTTCTGATGAGAATTTTCAAGGTCCACTCTCCTAGCCACTTTCTATCTACATTTTTTTTAATACTTACAGTAAGAGTAGTGTTTTATTGTCCTGGAGGCTGAAAATGTCATAGAACCATTTGCAATAATACCTAATGTGAATTTCAAATACTTTAGGCATTGAGCATTTATTTTCAAAACACTCTTTAAATACATTAAAAATAATCAAGCAATGTGATCTCCCCAGTTTTGTTTTTCTTTTCCAACATTTCCTTAGCAATTCAGGGTTTTTTCTGGTTTCATACAAATTTTAGGATTGTTTGTTCCAGTTCTTTGAAAAATACCAGTGGAATTTTGATCAGGATGGCATTGAAAGTATAGATTGCTCCGGGCAGTATAGACATTTTAACAATGTTTATTTTTCTGATCCATGAGCATGAAATGCTTTTCCATATTTTTGTGTCTTCTTCAATTTCTTTCATGAGTGTTCTGTAGTTCCTCAAGTACAGATCCTTTACCTCTTTAGTTAGGTTTATTTCAAGGTAGCTTATGGTTCTTGGAGCTATAGTAAATGGAATCGATTCTCTAATTTCCCTTTCTGTGTTTTCGTTGTTAGTGTATAAGACAGCAACTAATTTCTGTGCACTGATTTTGTATCCTGCCACATTACTGAATTGCTGTATGAGTTCTAGTAGTTTGGTAGTGGAGTCTTTTGGGCATTCCATATAAAGGATCATGTCATCTGCGAAGAGAGAGAGTTTGACTTCTTCTTTGCCAATTTGAATATCTTTATTTCTTTTTGTTGTCTTTTTTCTGTTGCTAGGACTTCTGGTACAGAGGGGGAGATGAACCACAGAGACTGTGGACTCTGAGAAACAAACTGAGGGTTTGGGAGGTGAAGGTGGTGGGGGTTAGGTGAGCCTGGTGATGGGTATTAAGGAGGCACATATGGCATTGAGCACTGGGTGTGCTACATAAACAATGAATCTTGGAACACTAAAAAAATTAAATTAAATTAAAAAAATAAATACATAAAAAAGAAAAAAAGCATAAAAAAGATTTTCTTTTGCATGGGATGAAGAATTACTGCATTTAAAGTGCTATCTTGGGGCGCCTGGGTGGATCAGTGGGTTAAAGTCTCTGCCTTCAGCTCAGGTCATGATCTCAGGGTCCTGGGATTGAGCCCTGCATCCAGCTCTCTGCTCAGCAGGGAGCCTGCTTCCTTCTCTCTCTCTGCCTGCCTCTCTGTCTACTTGTGATCTCTGTCAAATAAATACATAAAATCTTAAAAAAAAAGCGCTATCTTGTGAAGTTTTATTTCAATTCTAGTATAGTTAACATACAGTGCTATACTAGCTTCATGTATACAATATAGTGATTCAACAATTCTATACATCATTACACAGTGCTTATCATGATAAGTGTACTCTTAATCTCCTTCACCTATTTTACCCATCCCCCTTTTTTCCTCTCTTATATGCTTTATTTTAAATGAGTACACTCAGTTAAAGTTGTTTTTTTCAACAAAAACATTTTTCACTTGAAGCATATTTCAGAATACACGGTTCCAAAAGATATATATAAAACATCCTATCAAGGAAAAGAGAATACATATTCTTCAAGTACACCCGGAAGAATCCCCTGGTTTAATCACATAAAAAGAGAGATAACAAATATTACAAATTTAAGAAAACTGAAATCATATTTCCAACCATAATGTTATAAAATTAAAGATCAAGAATAAAACAAAGCTGGAAAATCTGCAATATAAATATTAAATAATTAATATGTAAATATTAAACACACCACTGCACAAGAAATCAGCCACATAACAAATCAAATGTCAAAATATGTCTCAAAACAAAAGAAAAAGAAAACACAATATTTCAAAACCTATGGGATGCAGCAAAAGCAGATGTTAGAATGAAATTTATGCTGCAAATGTTTATATTTTAAAAAGGTTCAAAAAAATTTAACATTATACCACAGGGAACTAGAAAAAGTAACTTAGCTGTAATTTAGTAGAGGAAAGAAGTAACAAAGAAGAATCAGAAATAGAGAACAGAATCAACAATTGCTGCTGCCCCTCGGAACAATTTGTTACTTAAACTGTAACCCCTGGAGGATTTTACTAGTTGCCAAGCACATTTAGATATGGCCTTAAGAAATATATATACTGACAACAGGTCTTTGGGGAGAAGGACGATGTACGACTGTGAAGCTGGGCAGCTGGGGATGCCCAGCTCGCTCAGGGCGGAATGTCGCCCCTTCACAGAAGCTGGGCAGCTGGGAACGTCCAGCCCGCCCAGGGCGGAACGCCGCCTGCTTCAGGGAAGCCGAGCACCCGGGAATGCCCAGTCAGCTCAGGGTGGAATGAAAACCGCCTGCTTCCCTTTTTCGTGATTGCTCCTTTCTCTTCCCAGAAGTGCTCCTTGTTAGTTAGATGAGTCCTTTGAATGTGCTTGGTTAACTATAAACTTTATCCTCCTTCTTGCTTGTCAGCAAGACAGGATTAACGTTTGACCTTCATCAATCCTTCTGTTGGCTATTGTTTTCTATCCAATAAAAGTGAGACTGTGGAGTTGCTCCTGGCAGCAGTCCTTTTCAACTGTTGTCCCCTGCTCCCAGTCTTTTGCAGCTGACTTGTTTGTGCCTAATTCTTCTCTCGTTGCTGACTGGAAGCGGCAACAATAGCATAACATTGAAAGTAATTACCTGTTTTTCAAAAATAAATAAATAAATAAACAAAATTGGCAGTGCTCTAACTGCATTGACTAAGAAAAAAAAGGAGAAGACTCCAAATCAAAGTGAAAAATAGAAAACACAGCAGATAACCACAGAAATATAGTGACATTACTATATACTGACAGATCAGATAACCTAGGGGAAAAAAAAAAAACAGATAATTTCTAAAAACACACAAGTTGGGGTGCCTGGGTGGCTCAGCGGGTTAACCCTCTTCCTTCAGCTCAGGTCATGATCTCAGAGTCCTGGGATCAAGTCCTACATCAGGTTCTCTGCTCAGCAGAGAGCCTGCTTCTCCCTCCTCTCTGCCTACATATTATCTCTGTCTGTCAAATAAATAAATAAAATCTTTAAAAAAAACCCCACAAGTTATCAAGATTTAATCATGAATCTTGAATTCAATAAACAGGAAATCTTAGACCAATAACACGAAGGAAAGTTAAATTAGGAATCAAAAATCTCCCAGCACAGAAAAGTCCAAGATCACATGATTTCCTTGGTTAATTCTCCCAAACATTAAAAAAAAATAGCAACAATCTTTATCAAAAGTTTACAAATAATGGAATAGAGGGAATACATGAAAAATTATTCAATTGGGCTGGTACTACACTGATATCACAGCAGGATAAAAACAATACAAGGACAAAAAAAGTCTAATTTGTCCCATATAAGTACTGCTACCCTCTTTTTTTTATTATTATGTCATCATTAGTTTTTGATGTAGTGCTCCATGATTCATTGTTTGCATGTGACACACAGTGCTCCATGCAAAGCATGCCCTCCTTAATACTCGTCACCAGGCTATCCCATCCCCCCCCCTAAAACTCTCTGTTTCCCAGATTTCATATCTTTCATGTTTCCTCTCCTCTTCTGATTCACCCCCCTTCATTTTTCTCCTAATGTTCTGGATGCTATTCCTTATGTTCCACAAATAAGGGAAACCATAAGATAATTGACTTTATCTGCTTGACTTATTTCACTCAGTATAATCTCCTCCAGTTTCATCCGTGTTAATGCAAAAGTTGGGTATTCATCATTTTTTGATGGCTGAGTAATATCCCATTGCATAGATGGACCACATCCTCTTTATCCATTGATGTGTTGAAGGGAATCTCAGCTATTTCCACAATTTGGCATTGTGGACATTGCTGCTATGAACAATGGGGTGCATGTGGCCTTTCTTTTCACTACATCTGTATCTTTGGGGTAAATACCCAGTAGTGCAATTGCTGGGTCATAGGGTGCTACCCTTTCTTTAAATCAGTTGCCTGATTTTCATTTTCTCCACTGCTTGATGTCTTTTAGGCTTTTGGTAGTTAGATCTTTGCTTGCATTTGTTGATGATACATGGTAACCCTACCTGGATTTGGGAACTGGACCAGATGATATTTTAAATTCCGAAGCTCTGCTCTTTAAGCCAAGTGTCAGCCCACTTTCTGTCTCCATTAACTAAACTTAATTGCTTTTCTTGCAGACTTTTCTTCCATCAGCTGAACCATCATGAAGGACTTCACCCCTCAAAACCCTCTTGGAGAAATGCCACTCTCTGTGCATCTTGCAGAGGATCCTCATGGAGCTGGATCACATGAGCTTGAGGAGAACCAGGAAGCTTTGCACAGGTGTGCTGTTTATGTCCTGGTTTCTGTGACAGGACAGGACAAGCAGTCCTTATGCATAGACAAGCTGTCTTGAAATTTACCTTCCTTCCTCATCACTCCCCGATCAAACAGTGCTCTTCCTCAATTGTACCTAAAAATCCACCATTAGCAATGCCTTGGTATAGACTTTTTCTCCTCATGCTCTTCTATTAAAACATGAATGTCCTTATTTTGGGAGCCCTTTAACTCAAAGCACTCAAATATATCATCTTCCTAAAGCCTATTTCCCCCAGTCGCTCTGTACCTAACACTTTCCAGGTCTCATATGATCCAGTTATGTCAGCGTGCCTATGTGGCTCAGTGGGTTAAGCCTCTGCCTTCAGCTCAGGTCATGATCCTGGGGTCCCAAGATCGAGCCCCACATTTGGCTCTCTGCTCAGCAGGGAACCTCTTTCCCCCTGCTTCTCTGCCTACTTGTGATCTCTCTCTCTCTGTGTGTGTCAAATAAATAAATAAAACCTTAAAAAAATCCAGTTACAGCCTCCACACTTTTCTCAATACTCTTTTATACATACTCTCGACCTCAAAGGAACCAGTCCTGTAGTCCCCAGGCCCCATTGGATTATCCTAGCCCTGCCTCTCTTGCATCTTGCCTAGACTTACTCTTTGTGGATCCACAGTCTTTCTTCTCCTCCACTGCCCACTGACCATGGAAAGTCCCTCAAGGTTCAAGGAAGCTTCATTTCACCCATTCAAAACCTAGAGGCTTCCCTGGTCTTAAATGTTGGAATGACAAGCCTTGGTTCCATTTAAATTCACCTGTTCTGGAATTGCTAACCACCTCCTTCCCCCCATATATACAAGGTGGTGGATGCAAACCAAGTCATCAAATCAGCAACAGATGCTGGTACTGTTTTGAAAGTCCTATGCCTTGGGAATAAGGCACTTTCTACAATGCCCGGGGAGGTTGGGACAGTAATGCAATGCAGGTTTTCTGGTCACAGTTTTTCTTCTCCTCCCTCCTTCTTAGTAAGTGATCCCAACCACTGGATATTTATAAGAGAGAGAGAGAGAGAGAGAGAGAGAGAGAGAGTGTGTGTGTGTTTGTGTGTGTGTGTTTAAGCAGCCATTAACCACTTCACTATCAGTGTATCAAAATGCACCCCTCTCCCCACTAGCCCTCTGATTGTCAGGAACAGATGAAAGCCCCTTGGGGAAATGCCTGGCAAAGCTAGTGTTAATACCTACCTTGTGGAAATGTTCTGAGGTTTGTTTTTGAATTCAGTTCTTTATATAAAGTCCCTTGTAAAAACAAAACAGAATAAAAACAAACTGAAAATAAGTCTGAGGTTATTTAAATAACCCCATGGGTGGGAAAATGTACCCCTGAGACTGGCACAGGTTCTGACATCACCTTAGCAGCCACTCTCACCTCTGGGATATAAGTAGCTCCCACACTGTGGCTCTGCTTCTCAAGGTCCCAAACAGACACTTGGGCTAAAGATATCACTAGGAAGGAGGATGACATCAGGATCCCATTTCAGAAACCAGTTGTCATTTATCTCCTCTTATATCCCTGACCCTGCTGACAAGGGGATCCAAAGCTCGCATTCCCATTGTGTTTAGTAACTTTTTTTTTAAACCTCTATCTTTCTCAGATTCTAAAAGATTCAGCTTGTTTTCTGGTACTCAGTCTCTGTCCTTCTGTCTTCCTCCACATATACACATACTAGTCCCTCCCTCTCAGCTTTTAACCTGAAGGTTCCCAGGACAAACCAGTACAGTGGAAAAAGAATCAACTTCGAGTTGGATAGACCCAGGTTCAAATTCCTATTCTGCCACCTTGGCAAGTTGCATAACCTCTCTAAGCCTATTTGCCCACCTGAAGAATGAGATGTTGGATAACATTTGCATGGTAACATTGTGAGTATTGAATGATATAGAGTCTATAAATGTCTCTGCCATAGTTCCTGGAATGCAGAGGTGCTCAGTAATGAGATATTCCTTGTCACCACTACCTTTTACCAATTCTATGTGCCCAAGGACTTATCCAAACACACACATATGCATTATCATGGAGTTCAACCTGAATATGCCCTAATACATGAACTACTTGTTCTCATTATTCACTCATTCACTCAACAAACATTTATTGAGCAGAATCAGAAAGGTTTGCCTTCTGATAGCCTGCTGTGCTGGAAAGGGCAAAAGTTTTGAAGTCAAACATACCTGGATTTGAACTTTGTCTCTGTCATTTCCTAACTGTGTGACCTGGAATAAGTCATTTTATCACTTTGAGACTAAGTTTTGTTATCTGCAACTACTAGGGTAGTAATTTGAACCTTATAGGGAATATTTTAAGGTTCAATAGGGCTAAAAAAACAGAAAAATATGTTATCAGCTCTACATTGCTATACTACTAGACGGGAATGTTAATGGCAGTAACAGTAAACCAGTTAGAGATAGGAAATATGTCTTATACCAATCCAAGCCCATTAAGTAGTTGATAATCTATAAATATCTGTTGATGCCAATTTCAGAGCTCAGGATTTACTTTCCAAATTAAGTGGAGGGATTCTTCTACTTAAAAGGATCAGAATCCTATACGCAGCCCCACTACAGACATATTGATGGATGCACAGCTCTCTACATATTGCTGAGCTCTGTTAAAACCACTTGAAGATTGACTATCTCAGAGGCCTATTTTGGCAGTGACATTCAGATCATTCCCCACTGAGGCCCTGTCCTTCCCAGTAGGAGTTGGTGTTAATCTAAAGGGTGCAGCTAGACAAACCTAACACCACTTGAATGAATGGTCCTGGAGTAGATAGAAGCAATCTTATGCAATACACTGGCTTCTGAGCAGATAATAAAACACTGATATATCTTTACCCATTATTTGAGTATTTCTGTAGTGATGGTTTAGCCAAGTTTGATATTTGAACTGGGTTGTCAGAAGACCTGTGTCCTCTTGTTGGGCTTCTGTATATAACTGTGCGTGGTCGATTTTAATTATTCTCTTCTGTGAGCCTCACTAATCTCATCTTGGAATTGGGGACAGTGTTGTTTGGCTTTTCTGAGATTTCACAGATTTCTGTTCTCGGATTTCACTTCCTAATTGGGTCTGATTGGGTACTTGGTTTCTCCTTTTACTATTTCCTATCTTCCTTCCTTCCTTCCTCTTTTATTCTCTCTTTTCTTTTCCTTTCTATCCTTTCCTTTCTTTTCTTTTCTTCTTCTTCTTTTTTTTTTTTTTTACAAATCTACTACTCACATTTACTCTTAGCAAGTGAGTTTACAGAAAGGCATGAAAATTTACAACTGTTTATGTCACTCTTTGTAAGTGTTCAGAGGCATGAAATTAGATCTAATGGTGGAAACAAAGTTTTGACAATATGTTTTAATTAACTAAGCCCTCCATCCACATAAGACTTCAAGTACTAAAGAATTGTGCAGACCTGGAATTCTTACTTTATAATTCCAGACAAGAACCTGAGGTTCCTCCTTTCCCAATATACTCCCTGAACAATGTAATAGATTTTTTATTGACTAATTTCAACACAGTTTTTCCCCACCACTGGCCTCATGTGAATATAATTTTCCCTTATATTTTCCAATCACTTCAGTCCTGATGGTTCTGAAATATGGGCCAGGGTGACCAGCAGTCAGCCCTCCCTAAAAGGAGTTGAAGTCTGGACTCAACCTAAAGAGTATTCTCTCACCATAAATAATTTGGACTAGGACTCCAAGACACTAGAAACCTACAGGAAAATTGGTGGATACTGGAAGCCCCATGGACCAAGGAACAAGCAAGTTAATAAAGTAAGACCTCTTTCTTAGCTCCATTAGAACTTGTCAAGCCGGGGTGCAAGTCAAGATGGCGGAAAAGTAGCAGACTGAGATGACATCAGGTAGCAGGAGATCAGCTAGACAGCTTATCTAACCATTACGAACACCTTCAAATCCAATGGGAAATTGAAGAGAAGAAGAGCAACAATTCTAGAAACAAAATTAATCACTTTCTGAAAGGTAGGACCTGTGGAGAAGTGAATCCAAAGTGATGGGAAGATAGACCGCAGGGTGAGGGTCTGGCTCCCGGCAAGTGGAGGAGCAATGGAGCACAAAATCAGGACTTTTAAAAGTCTGCTCCACGGAGGGACATCGCTCCAGAGGCTAAACCAGGGAGAAGCCCACACAGGGGCAGCATAACCCCAGGTCCCGCAGGGTCACAGAAAGTCTGAGGGGGTCTGAGTGTCGCAGAGTTTGCAGGTATTAGAGCGGGGAAGCTGGCAACAGTGACAAAGCCGAGGAGTGAGCTCTCAGCTCGGGCTGACCTTGAACCGGTCGCAGGCTGGGTGAGCTTGGAGCGCGGCCAGAAGCCACAGAGACAGAAGTGAATGGACGCTTTTCTCCAAGTGCGAGCAATTGAGTGCTTTCCCCCAAGTGCAGCCAGAGGCCAGGAAGATGGGGACGGTTGGGTGCTTTTCCCTGAAGGTGCAGTGAGGAACAGGACCCTGAGCTCTCAGCTCCTCTGGGCCAGAGATTTGGGAGGCTGCCATCTTCATTCCTGTCTTCCAGAACTCTACGGAAAACGCTCAGGGAAAAAAAGCTCCCCAAAGCAAACCCGAGCAGATTAGTTAGCCTGGACTATGGTAAGGGTGGTGCAATTCCACCTGGGGAAAAGACATTTGAGAATCACTACAACAGGCCCCTCCCCCCAGAAGATCAACAAGAAACCAAGCCAAGACCAACTTCACTCACCAAGGAAAACAGCAGAATTCCAGAGGAGGAGAAAGCAAATATTATCTGGACAAAATGAAAGGCGGAAAAACTCACCACAAAAAAAAGAGCAAGAAGCAATACCCAAGGCTGAGGACCTAATCAATACAGACATTGGTAATATGACAGATCTAGAGTTCAGAATGATGATTCTGAAGGTACTAGCCAGGCTCGAAAAAGGCATAGAAGATATTAGAGAAATGCTCTCTGGAGAGATAAAACCCTTTCTGGAGAAATAAAAGAACTGAAATCTAACCAAGTTGAAATTTTAAAAAGCTATTAATGAGGCGCAATAAAAAAATGGAAGCTCTTACTGCAAGGATAAATGAGGCAGAAGAAAGAATTAGTGACTTAGAAGTTCAAATGAAAGAGAATAAAGAAGCTGAGCAAAAGAGAGACGAACAAATACTGGACCACGAGGAGAGAATTCGAGAGATAAGTGACACCATAAGATGACACAACATTAGAATAATTGGGATTCCAGAAGAAGAAGAAGGAGAGAGGGGAGCAGAAGGTATATTGGAGAGTATTATTGTAGAGAATTTTCCTAATATGGCAAAGGGAACGAACATCAAAATCCAGGAGATGCTAAAAACGCCCCTCAAGATCAATAAAAATAGGCCCACACCTCGTCACCTGAGAGTAAAATTTACAAGTCTTAGCGACAAAGAGAAAATCCTGAAAGCAGCCCGGGAAAAGAAGTTTGTAACATACAAGGATAAAAACATTAGATTGGCAGAAGACCTATCCACATAGACCTGGTAGGCCAGAAAGAACTGGCATGATATATTCAGGGCACTAAACGAGGAAAAACATGCAGCCAAGAATACTATATCCAGCTAGGCTATCATTGAAAATAGGAGAGATAAACAGCTTCCAGGACAAACAAAAACTGAAAAAATTTTCAAACACCAAACCAGCTCTACAGGAAATATTTAAAGGGGTCCTCTAAGAAAGAAAGATCCTAAAAGTAGTAGATCAGAAAGAAACAGAGACAATATACAGTAGCAGTCACCTTACAGGCAATACAATGGCCCTAAATTCATATCTCTCAAGAGTTACCCTGAATGTTAATGGGCTAAATGCCCCAATCAAAAGACACAGGGTATCAGAATGGATAAAAAAACAAAACCCATCTATATGTTGCCTCCAAGAAACTCATTTTAAGCCCTAAGACACCTCCAGATTTAAAGTGAGGGGGTGGAAAAGAATTTACCATGCTAATGGACATCAGAAGAAAGCAGGAGTGGCAATCCTTATATCAGATCAATTAGATTTTAAGCCAAAAACTATAATAAGAGATGAGGAAGGACACTATATCATAATCAAAGGGTCTGTCCAACAAGAAGATTTAACAATTTTAAATATCTATGCCCCCAACATGGGAGCAGCCAACTATATAAAACAATTAATAACAAAATCAAAGAAACACATCAACAATAATACAATAATAGTAGGGGACATTAACACTCCCCTCACTGAAATGGACAGACCATATAAGCAAAAGATCAACAAGGAAATAAAGGCCTTAAATGACACACTGGACCAGATGGACATCACAGATATATTCAGAACATTTCATCCCAAAGCAACAGAATACACATTCTTCTCTAGTGCACATGGAACATTCTCCAGAGTAGATCACATCCTCGGTCCTAAATCAGGACTCAACAGGTATCAAAAGATTGGGATCATTCCCTGCATATTTTCAGACTACAATGCTCTGAAACTAGAGCACAACCACAAGAGGAAGTTTGGAAAGAACCCAAATACATGGAGACTAAACAGCATCCTTCTAAAGAATGAATGGGTCAACCGGGAAATTAAAGAGGAATTGAAAAAAATCATGGAAACAAATGATAATGAAAATACAACGGTTCAAAATCTGTGGGACACAACAAAGGCAGTCCTGAGAGGAAAATATATAGCGGTACAAGCCGTTCTCAAGAAAAAAGAAAGGTCTCAGGTACACAACCGAACCCTACACCTAAAGGAGCTGGAGAAAGAACAAGAAAGAAACCCTAAGCCCAGCAGAAGAAGAGAAATCATAAAGATCAGAGCAGAAATCAATGATATAGAAACCAAAAAAATAAGAGAACAATTCAAAAAGTAGGAGCTGGCTCTTTGAAAGAATTAATAAAATTGATAAACCCCTGGCCCGACTTATCAAAAAGAAAAGAGAAAGGACCCAAATAAATAAAATCATGAATGAAAGAGGAGAGATCACAACTAACACCAAAGAAATACAAACTATTATAAGAACATACTATGAGCAACTCTACGGCAATAAATTTGACAATCTGGAAGAAATGGATGCATTCCTAGAAACATATAAACTACCACAACTGAACCAGGAAGAAATAGAAAGCCTGAACAGACCCATAACCAGTAAGAAGATTGAAACAGTCATTAAAAATCTCCAAACAAACAAAAGCCCAGGGCCAGAAGGCTTCCCAGTGGAATTCTACCAAACATTTAAAGAAGAACTAATTCCTATTCTCCTGAAACTGTTCCAAAAAATAGAAATGGGAGGAAAACTTCCAAACTCATTTTATGAGGCCAGCATCACCTTGATCCCAAAACCAGACAAGGATCCCACCAAAAAAGAGAGCTATAGACCAATATCCTTGATGAACACAGATGCGAAAATACTCAACAAAATACTAGCCAATAGGATTGAACAGTACATTAAAAAGATTATTCACCATGACCAAGTGGGATTTATTCCAGGGCTGCAAAGTTGGTTCAACATCCGCAAATCAGTCAATGTGATACAACACATCAATAAAAGAAAGAACAAGAACCATATGATACTCTCCATAGATGCTGAAAAAGCATTTGACAAAGTACAGCATCCCTTCCTGATCAAAACTCTTCAAAGTGTAGGGATAGAGGGCACATACCTCAATATCATCAAAGCCATCTATAAAAAACCCACCGCAAATATCATTCTCAATGGAGAAAAACTGAAAGCTTTTCCGCTAAGGTCAGGAACACAGCAGGGACGTCCATTATCACCACTGCTATTCAACATAGTACTAGAGTTCCTAGCCTCAGCAATCAGACAACAAAAGTAAATAAAAGGCATCCAAATCGGAAAACAAGAAATCAAATTCTCACTCTTCGCAGATGATATGATACTATATGTGGAAAACCCAAAAGACTCCACTCCAAAACTGCTAGAACTTGTACAGGAATTCAGTAAAGTGTCAGGATATAAAATCAATGCACAGAAATCAGTTGCATTTCTCTACACCAACAGCAAGACAGAAGAAAGAGAAATTAAGGAGTCAATCCCATTTACAATTGCACCCAAAACCATAAGATACCTAGGAATAAACCTAACCAAAGAGGCACAGAATCTATACTCAGAAAACTATAAAGTACTCATGAAAGAAATTGAGGAAGACACAAAGAAATGGAAAAATGTTCCATGCTCCTGGATGGGAAGAATAAATATTGTGAAAATGTCTATGCTACCTAAAGCAATCTACACATTTAATGCAATTCCTATCAAAGTACCATCTATCTTTTTCAAAGAAATGGAACAAATCATTCTAAAATTTATATGGAACCAGAAAAGACCTCAAATAGCCAAAGGGATATTGAAAAAGAAAGCCAACGTTGGTGGCATCACAATTCCGGACTTCAAGCTCTATTACAAAGCTGTCATCATCAAGACAGCATGGTACTGGCACAAAAACAGACCCATAGATCAATGGAACAGAATAGAGAGCCCAGAAATAGACCCTCAACTCTATGGTAAACTAATCTTTGACAGAGCAGGAAAGAATGTCCAATGGAAAAAAGACAGCCTCTTCAATAAATGGTGCTGGGAAAATTGGGCAGCCACATGCAGAAAAATGAAATTGGACCATTTCCTTACACCACACACGAAAATAGACTCAAAATGGATGAAGGACCTCAATGTGCGAAAGGAATCCATCAAAATCCTTGAGGAGAACACAGGCAGCAACCTCTTCGACCTCAGCTGCAGCAACATCTTCCAGCAACATCGCCAAAGGCAAGGGAAGCAAGGGCAAAAATGAACTATTGGGACTTCATCAAGATCAAAAGCTTTTGCACAGCCAAGGGAACAGTTAACAAAACCAAAAGACAACTGACAGAATGGGAGAAGATATTTGCAAACGACATATCAGATAAAGGACTAGTGTCCAAAATCAATAAAGAATTTAGCAAGCTCAACACCCAAAGAACTAATAATCCAATCAAGAAATGGGCAGAGGACATGAACAGACATTTCTGCAAAGAAGACATCCAGATGGCCAACAGACACATGAAAAAGTGCTCCATACAAATCAAAACCACAATGGGATATCACCTCACACCAGTCAGAATGGCTAAAATAAACATGTCAGGAAATGACAGATGCTGGCGAGGATGCGGAGAAAGGGGAACCCTCCTACACTGTTGGTGGGAATGCAAGCTGGTGCAGCCACTCTAGAAAACAGCATGGAGGTTCCTCAAAATGTTGAAAATAGAACTAACCTATGATCCAGCCATTGCACTATTGGGTATTTACCCTAAAGATACAAATGTAGTGATCCAAAGGGGCACGTGCACCCGAATGTTTATAGCAGCAATGTCCACAATAGCCAAACTATGGAAAGAACCTAGATGTCCATCAACAGATGAATGGATCAAGAAGAAGTGGTATATATACACAATGGAATACTATGCAGCCATCAAAAGAAATGAAATCTTGCCATTTGCGACAACATGGATGGAACTAGAGGGTATCATGCTTAGAGAAATAAGTCAAGCAGAGAAAGGCAACTATCATATGATCTCCCTGATATGAGGAAGTGGTGATGCAACATGGGGGCTTAAGTGGGTAGGAGAAGAATAAATGAAACAAGATGGGATTGGGAGGGAGACAAACCATAAGTGACTCTTAATCTCACAAAACAAACTGAGGGTTGCTGGGGAGAGGGGGGTTGGGAGTAGGGGGGTGGGATTATGGACATTGGGGAGGGTATGTGCTTTGGTGAGTGCTGTGAAGTGTGTAAACCTGGTGATTCACAGACCTGTACCCCTGGGGATAAAAATATATATTTATAAAAAATAAAAAATTAAATAAAAAAAAAAATTTAAAAAAAATAATTAATTAATTTTAAAAAGGAACTTGTCAGGCCTCTAGAACCATTTATTTCCTCTAAGCTTTCCTTTTTCTAGACATACCATAACTACTGGAATTTCCAACATGAGGAATGGAAGCAATTTTAAAAATGGGTTTCTGGACTATTTTATAGCTCTGTAAAAGTTGGAAGCATTAACCTTTTTTTCCTTGAAGTTAAGTTTTCTGAAATAAATCGGTGACTTTTTGTGGCTTCCAAGCAGCCTACTGCTGCTGTTGTCTTTCGCTGCCTTTCCCATGGTAGATAGGGGAGCTGTAATATTTTAGACCCTGGGTACCTTGGTTTGCTTTTATTACATTCTTTCCGTTTTCATCTTCAGTACTAACCAGTGACATATTTATGGGCATTTCCTTGGAGAAAATGTTTTTTATAAATGCAGATATAATAGCTGATGTTTAATAATACACTATATGTTAATTAATTGAATTTAAATAAAATAAAAGAACAAAGGTTCACATAAATACTCAACAGACATGGATATAAAGACCTGGACGTAAAGAAGCCTGCAAACACTGTATTCCTAGTTTCTGAGGTAGAGTTCAGGGATTCATCATTTGCATATAATGCCCAGTGCTTATTACATCACATGTCCTCCTTAATGCCCATCATTTAGTTACCCCATCCCCCACCCACCTCCCCTCCAACAGCCCTGTTTGTTTCCTATAGTTTTTTTTTCTTTTTTTTTTTCAGTGTTCCAAGATTCATTGTTCATGCACCACACCTAGTGCTCCATGCAATACATGCCTTCTATTAAGGGCATGCGCCCACCACCAGGCTCACCCATCCTGCCATCTCCCTCCCTTCCACAACCCTCAGTTTGTTTCCTATAGTTAAGAATTTCTTATGGTTTGTCTCTCTATCTGATTTGCTCTTATGTTATTTTCCCCTTCCCCCTATGTTCATCTGTTTTGTTTCTTAAATTTAACATGTGAGTGAAATAATATAATTGTCTTTCTCTGATTGACTTATTTCACTTAGCATAATACCCTCTAGTTCATGTGTAGCTTTCTTGCTATATCTCTGGGCATGTGGATGCTTGTCCACATATGCCTATATATGCATGTTAGCCCATCAACATGCCTGTTAAACTACTTCTTTGATGCATTACACGTGTCCCTGAGCATCATGACCATGACTACAATATGTTTTATTTTTTAGCTTAATTCTCCTTGTGTGCCTGTGTTTGTGTACACACACACACACACACACACACACACACACACTAACTTACTTTTGTCTGGGTATATCTTTGGGTGTTTTAACATCTGGTGCTTTTTTGCATGTTTGAATCTAGTGAGCCTGTCCATTTGCATCTTTTTGCTTGAGGGTGTGTACAAATACCTGCCTTCCAGTGTGTCTTTGTATCTTCATGAGACTGTCTATCTGGGAGCAAATGTGTTTGGACATATAATGGTATAGCCCTATGGAAAAACCTTGGTGAGCAATGAAAGCTGAGAATATAACCCCCAGAGATATCTGGCCTAGTAGCTTAGCTTTCCAAACTACCACTCATCCTCTTGAATGTTGCTACTCAGAAATGGGTTTGTAGTCATAGCAGTTCAAGCTTGTTTCATGACAGCTACCACTTAGAAATTCTTGGCCAGGGAGATGTGTTATGAAGCTGAGTTACTTTGTTTTGTTTTCAGTTTGAGAGTTGACCTGATTCCCCATTCCATATTTCAACTTTGGTAAGATTGTAGGATATCTGTAGGAGGTCTTAAAGAAAATAAATCTAGTCATATTCTGCCTCTACCTCCCCCACCATCTAGTGTTTTCTCTATGGCTCCAGCTTGACTGGCCTTGACCTTGGAAGACTGAGAATAAGCTGATGGTCTCAGACAGAAAAAAAAAAAAGTGCTATGATGCTGACAAGTTAGGAAGCTCTGATGGGGATATGCTGGAGACAAGACCAGTGCCCAGGCCCCCATTTTCTGAAAGAAAAAATTTGTTGGCTTCCATTCAGTGTATTTTCTTTTCTCTTCTTCAGCCTTCATGTGTCACCTGTCAAAAAGCCTGCCAAACTTCCTCTGAGAAGTTAAGCCATATGCATACATTATTGGAGACTTGTACCCTGGGAGGCCAAGGCAGGTATTGCTGTCCTTACTTGACAGAGGCAGAGAATCCCTTAGAGAAGTTTAAAAAAAAACTTGTTTAAAGTCATCTAGCTAACTATTAACAAAACCAGAATTGGAACTTGGGTGTCTTGATTAACAGGTCTGTGCTCTTTTTACTACATCTACATGGATTATCTTCATGGCCTTGGATTTTAAAGTTCATTTTTTTGGAGAATACAGACAATTTTGGGTGAGCTTTATAACTATATAATTCATATATAATAAAATTCACCAGGTTTAAGTCTACAATTTGTTATGTTTTGGTAAATATGTATAGTCATGTAACCACCAAAACCATCATGATATATAAACATATTCATCACCCTAAAAAGTTCCCCCTTGTTTATTTATAAAAGCCCTATCTCTCCACCCTCCTGGCAACCACTAATCTTCTATCTCTATAATTTTGCCAGAATGTTAAAACCGAATGGGAAGGGCACCTGGGTAGCTCAGTGGGTTAAGCCGCTGCCTTCAGCTCAGGTCATGATCTCAGGGTCCTGGGATAGAGTCCCGCATTGGGCTCTCTGCTCAGCAGGGAGTCTGCTTCCTCCTCTCTCTCTCTCTCTCTCTCTCTCTGCCTGCCTCTCTGCCTACTTGTGATCTCTCTTTGTCAAATAAATAAATAAAATCTTAAAAAAAAAAAAAAAACGAATGGGAAGAAATAAGGGAGGGAGACAAACCATGAGAGACTCCAGGAAAGATACTGAGGGTTACAGAAGGGAAGGGAGGGATGGGATAACCAGATAATGGGCTTTAAGCAGGGTATGTGTAGTGATGAGCACTGAGTGTTATACACAACTAATGAGTCGTTGAACACTACATCAGAAACTAATGATGTACTATATGTTGGCTAATTGAACATAATAATAAAAAAGAAAAAAATTTAAAAAAATAAAGAGAAATAGTGTTAAAATTAGAAATAACTAGTTTGTCTTCAAAAAGTTGGGAGAACACACTGGGAGCTTCATGTTGCCTGATTTCAAGCTTCACTACAAAACTGTGATCACCAAGAAAGCATGGTACTGGCACAAAAACAAACACACAGACCAGTGGAACAGAGTAGAGAGTCCAGATATGGACCTTCAACTTTATGGTCAAATAATCTTTGACCAAGCAAGAAAAAATATACAGTGGAAAAAAGTCTCCTCAATAAGTGGTGCTGGGAAAATTGGACAGCTTTTTTTTTTTTTTTAAAGATTTTATTTATTTATTTGACAGAGATCACAGGTAGGTAGAGAGGCTGTTAAAGAGAGAGAGAGAGAGAAGCAGGCTCCCAGCCGAGCAGAGAGCCTGATGTGGGACTCGATCCCAGGATCCTGAGATCGTGACCTGAGCCGAAGGCAGTGGCTTAACCCACTGAGCCACCCAGGCGCCCCTGGACAGCTTTTTGTAGAAGAATGAAACTCAACCATTCTCTTTCACCATACACAAAGATAAATTCGAAATGGATAAAATACCTCGATATGAGGCAGGAATCCACCAAAATCTTAGAAGAGAGCGTAGTCAGTAACCTCTTTGACGTCAGTCACAGCATCTTCGTTCAAGACATGTCTCCAAAGGCAACAGAAACAAAGGGAAATTCAGGGAAACATCAGGGAAATTCAAATCCAAACCACATTGAGATACCACCTGACACCACTTAGAATGGCCAGAATTAACAAGACAGTAAGCAACATGTGTTGGAGAGGATGTGGAGAAAGGGGAACCCTCTTTCACTGTTGGTGGGAATGTAAGTTGGTGCAGCCACTTTGGAAAACAGTGTGGAGATTCCTTAAGAAATTAAAAATAGAGCTACCCTACAACCCTTCAATTGCACTACTGGGTATTTACCCCAATGGTACAGATGTAGTGAAAAGAAGGGTCATCTGTACCCTAATGTTCATAGCAGCAATGGCTACAGTCACCAAACTGTGGAAAGAACCAAGATGCCCCTCGACGGACAAATGGATAAAACAGATATGGTCCATATATACAATGGAGTATTATGCCTTCATCATAAAGATGAATACCCAACTTTTGTAACATGGACAGGACTGGAGGAGATATGCAGAATGGAATAAGTCATGCAGAGAGAGTCAATTATCATATGGTTTCACTTGTGGAGCATAAAGAATAACATGGAGTACATGGGGAGATGGAGAGGAGAAGTGTGTTGGGGGAAATCAGAGGGGAGACAAAATATAAGAGACTGTGGACTCTAAGAAACAAACTGGGGATTTTGGAGGGGAGAGGGATGGGGGTTGGATGAGCCTGGTGGTAGGTATTAATGAGGGCACGTATTGCATGGAGCACTGGGCGTGGTGCATAAACAATGAATTTTGGAACACACACACACAAATAAAATAAAATTTATTAATTTATTGTAATGATTAAATGTAAAGATTAAAGGTAATGATTTAAATATAATGTAATGATTAAATTAAAACAATGTAATTTAAGGTAATGATCCCTGTTCTAAATCTTGCAAACTTACAGGAAGTGAAATTGTTTTCTCTAAGCCATCTAGTAAGTTTGTTTATTCATTTATTTATTCATTTAGAAACAGAGACTGTGTTTCAGGAGCTGAGTTGGGTGCTGATATACACAATTTGAAAAGAAATCTTTGCTGGCAAGAAGTTCACAACCTAATCAGAGAAAGAAAAAAAAAACAAAAACAAAAACAACAACAACAACAAGACAAGCCAGTGAGGAATCAGAGCAATGTGATAACCTGAGAAAAAGACTTGAAACTAGGTCTATACAAGAACTGCTTAATTCTGTTTGAAGAAAACAAGGAAACAGATTCTGAATCCCAGAGTAGGTGTTCTTTTTTTTTTCTTCAGCTTTTATTTAAATGCCAGCTGGTTAACATAGAGTGTAATATTAGTTTCAGGTGTACAATGTAGTGATTCAGCACTTCCATACAACACCCAGTGCCCATACAACACCCAGTGCTCTTCACAGTGAGAACACTCCTTAATCCACGTCATCTCTACAATCCTTCCCCCCATCAACTTCTCCACTGGTAACCATGTTTGTTCTCTATGTTTAAGAGTCTCGGGGCACCTGGGTGGCTCAGTGGGTTGAGCTGCTGCCTTCAGCTCAGGTCATGATCTCAGGGTCCTGGGATCAAGTCCCAGGTCGGGCTCTCAGCTCAGCGGGGAGCCTGCTTCCTCCTCTCTCTCTCTCTCTCTCTCTCTGCCTGCCTCTCTGCCTACTTGTGATCTCTCTGTCAAATGAATAAATAAAATCTTTAAAAAAAAAAAAGAGTCTCTTTCTCAGTTAGCCCCTCTCTCTTTTCCTTTCTTCATTTGTTTGGTTTCTTACGTTCCACACATGAATGGAATCATATGTTTTTTGTCTTTCTCTGACTTACTTTTTTCATCTAGCATAATATTCCATCCAAGTGTTTACAAATGACAAGGTTTCATTCTGGTTTATGGCTGAATAATGTTTCATTGTACACATATACAAGCACTTACATTCTTCATGAGTCAGTGGATACTTGGGCTCTCTTCATAATTTGGCTAAGGTAATAACGTTGCTACAAACATCAGGTGCATGCATCCCCTTGAATTAGTGTTTTTGTATTTTTGGGTAAAATACCTGGTGATGGAATTGTTGGATAGTAGAGTAGTTCGTTCTTTCTTTCTTTCTTTCTTTCTTTCTTTCTTATTTATTTATGATTAAAATATAATGTATTATTTGTTTTGGGGTACAAGTCTGTGATTAATCAGTCTTACACAATTCACATCATAAGGTAGTTTTATTTTAAACTTTTTGAGGAACGTCCATACTATTTTCCAGAGAGGCTACACCAGTTTGCATTCCCACCAACTCCACAAGAAGTTTCCTCTTTCTCCAGTCCTTTCCAACACCTGCTGTTTTTTCTGGTGTTGATTTTAGCCACTCTGACAAACTTGAGATGCTATCTCATTGTATTTTTGATTGTCCTTTCCTTGATGATCAGAGATATTGAGCATATTTTCATGTATTTGTTAGCCATTTGTATGTCTTCTTTGGAAAAAATATCTCTGCATCTTCTGCCCATTTTTAAATTAGATTATTCATTTTGGGGGTGTTGAGTTTTGTAAGTTCTTTATATATTTTGGATACTAATGCTTTATCAGATATATCACTTTGCAAATATCTTCTTCCATTCAGTAGGTTGCCTTTGAGTTTCATTGATTGTTTCCTTCACTGGGCAGAAGCTTTTTATTCTGAGGTAGTTTACTTTTAATTTTGTTTCCTTGCCACAAGGAGACATATCTAGAAAGATGTGCTGTGGCCAATGTCAAATAAGTTACTGCTGGATTTGGATGGTTTCAGACATTTACGTCTTTTATCTATATTAAATTTATTTTTGTTTATGATGTAAGAAAGTGGTCCAGTTTCATTTTTCTGCATGTTGAAATCCAGTTTTCCCAAAACCATTTGTTGAAGAGACTTTTTCCTGTTGGATATTCATTCCCTCTCTGTTGAAAATTAATTGACCATAGAGTTATGGGTTCATTACTGGGTTTTCTATTCTGTTCCATTGATCTATGTGTCTGTTTTTCTGCCAGTACCATACTGTCTTTGTCACTAGAGGTTCATAATATAACTTGAAGTCTGATATTGTGATGCTTCCAGCTTTGCATTTCTTTCTCAAGTTTGCTTTGGCTATTAGGGGACTTTTGTTCCAACACATTTTAAGATTGTTTGTTGTAGGGACACCTCGGTGGCTTAGTCAGTTAAGCATCTGCCTTCAGCTTGGGTCATGATCCCGGGGTACTGGGACCGGGTCCTGCACCAGGCTCCTTGTTCCACCAGGGACCTGCTCTTCCTCTGCTTGCTGTTCTCCCTGCTTGTGCATGCGCTCTCTCTCTCTCCTCCCAACAAATGTATAAATAAAATCTTTTTAAAAAAAGATTGTTTGTTGTAGCTCCATGAAAAATGCTGGTGCTATTTTGATAAGGATTACATTAAATGTGTAGAATGCTTTGGGTAGCATATACATTTTAACACTATTTGTTCTTCCAATCCATGAACATGGAATATCTTTCCATTTCTTTTTGCCATCTTCAGTTTCTTTCATCAGTGTATTATAGTTGTCAGAGTACACTTCTTTTACCTCTTTGGTTAGGTTTATTCTTTTTATTTAAAGTTTTTATTTATTTATTTACTTGACAGATAGAGATCACAAGTAGGCAGAGAGAGAGGCAGAGAGAGCGAGGAGGAAGCAGGATCCCTGCTGAGCAGAAAGCCCAATGCAGGGCTTGATCCCAGGACCCTGGGATCATGATCTGAGCCAAAGGCAGAGACTTTAACCCACTGAGCCACCCAAGCGCCCCATTGGATAGGTTTATTCTTAAGTATCTTATAGATTTTGGTATAATTTTAAATGGAATTAATCCTTGTTTTCATTTCCTGCTGCTTCATTATTGGTGTATACAAATGCAACAGATTTGTGTACATTGATTTTGTATTATGCAATGTTACTGAATTCACTTATCACTTCTAGCAGTTTTTGGGTAGAGTTTTTCATGCTGTCTATATAGAGTATCATGTCATCTGCAAATAGTGAAAGTATGACTTCTTTCTTGCCAGTCTGAATGGTTTTTTTACTTCTTTTTGTTGTCTGATTGTTGTGACTAGGACATCCAATATTATGTTGAATAACAGTGGTGAGAGTGGACATCCCTGTGTTTTTCCTGACCATAGAAGAAAAACCCTCAGTTCTTCCCAATTGAGGATATTAGTTTTTTTTTTTTTTTTCATATATGGCCTTTATTATCTTCAGGTAGTCTCCTCTAACCATACTTTGTTGAGGGATTTTATCATGAATGGACATCGTACTTTGTCAAATGCTTTTCCTGCATCTGTTGAAGTGATCATATGATTCTTCTTTTAATTTTTTATTGTTTTTTTATCATATGGTCCTTTATCCTTTCTTCTATAAGTGTGGTGCATCACATTCATTGATTTGCAAATACCGAACCACACTTTCAACCAAGTAACAAGTTCTATGTGATCATGGTGCATGAATTTTGTAATGTATTATTGAATTCAGCTTGCTAGTATTTTACTGAGAATTTTTGCAACTATCCTTATCAGGGATATTGGCCTGAACTTGCCTCCCCCCCCCCTTTTTTAGAGGACTATTTACTTGCTTTTTGTACCAGGGTAATGCTGACCTCATATAATGAATTTGGAAGTCTTCCCACCTGCTCTATTTTGTTAAATAATTTGAGAAGAATAGGTTTGAACTCTTCTTTAAATGTTTGGTAGAATTTGCCTGTGAAACAATCTGATCCTGGACTTGTTTGTTTGGAATTTTTTATTACTAATTAATTAATTAATTGTGTTCAGATAGCCACTGTACAGTACATAATTAGTTTTTGATGTGTTGTTCAGTGATTCATTAAGTATAAGTTATATTCATTAAGTATAAGTTAAGTATAAAACCCAGTGCTCATCACACATGTGCCCTCCTCAATACCCATTACTCGGTTACCCCCTCCACCCACCATCCTCCCCTCTGAAACCTCCAGACTGTTTCTCAGATTCCATAGTCTCTCATGGTTCATCTACTTCTCTGATTTCTCCCCCTTTGGATTTCCTTCCCCTATGGTCCTCCATGCTATTCCTATGTTCCACATATGAGTGAAACCATATGGTAATTGTCTTTCTCTGCTTGGCTTACTTCACTTAACATATCTTCTCAAATTCCTCCCATGTCAACACAAATGGTGGGTATTCATCATTTCTGATGGCTGAGTAATATTCCATTGTGTATATATATATACCACATCTTTTTAATCTATTCATCTGTAGAAGGGCATTTCAGCTCCTTTGACTCTTTGACTATTGTGGACATAGCTACTATGAACATTGAAGTGCATGTGCCCCCTCTTTTCACTACATCTGTATCATTGGGGTAAATACCTAATAGTGCCATTGCTGGGTCATAGGGTTCTTAACATCTTAACCTCCACACTGTTTTCCAGAGTGGCTGCACAAGCTTGCATTCCCACCAAAAGTGTGAGGGTTCCCCTTTCTCCACATCCTCTCCAACATTTGTTGTTTTCTGTTTTGTTAATTTTTGCCATTCTAACTGCTGTCAGGTGTTATCTCATTGTGGTTTTGATATGTATTTCTCTGATGGCTCGTGATGTTGAACATTTTTTCATGTGTCTGTTAGCCATTTGTATGTTTTCATTGAAGAAGTATTTCCTCAAGTCTTCTGCCCATTTTTTTGACTGGATTATTCACTTTTTGAGTGCTAAATTTGAGAAGGTCTTTACAGATCTTGGATATCAGCCCTTTCTTTATCTGTAATGTCATTTGAAAACATTTTCTCCCATTCCATGGGTTGCCTCTTTGTTTTGTTGACTGTTTCCTTTGCTGTGCAGAAGCTTTTTATATTGGTGAAGTCCCAAAAGTTCATTTTTGCTTTTGCTTCCCTGGCCTTTGAAGTTGTTCTGTGTCTTGAAAGAACGTACTGTGCTATTCCTTATGTTCCACAAGTGAAGCCATAAGATATTTGAATTTCTGTGCTTGACTTATTTCACTCAGCATAATCTCCTTCAGTTCCATCCATTTTGATACAAAAGTTGGGTATTCATCTTTTATGATAGCTGAATAATAATCCATTGTATATATGGACCACATCTTCTTTATCCATTCATCTGTTGAAGGGCATCTTGGTTCTTTCCACAGTGTGACTATTGTGGAGACTGCTGCTATATACTTTGGGGTGCATGTGCCCCTTCGGATCACTACATTTGTATCTTTAGGGTAAATACCCAGTAGTGCAATTGGTGGGGCATAGGGTGGCTCTATTTTCAACTTTTTGAGGACTCTCCATGCTGTTTTCCAAAATGGCTGCACCAGCTTGCATTCCCACCAACAATATAGGAGGGAGGATTCCTCTTTCTCTGCATCCTTGCCAAAACCTGTCATTTCCTGACTTGTTAATTTTAGCCATTCCGACTGGTGTGAGGTCGTATCTTACTGTGGTTTTGGTTTGTAATTCCCTGATGGTGAGTGATGTTGAACACTTTTTCATATGTCTGTTGGCCACATTCAAATTAATTATTGAGAAATACTTATTTATTGCCATTTTATTAGTTGTTTTGTCATTGTTTCCAGAAAGTTTCTCCGATCCTTTCTTGACATTTCAATTTCAGTCTGTTTTCCATTCAGAGTCCCCTTTAATATTTTTTGCAGGGTTAGTTTAGTGGTCATAAACTCCTTTAGTTTTTGTTTAGTTGGTTGGTTGGTTTTTGTCTGGGAAACTTCTCTTTCTTTCTATTATGAATGCTAACCTTGCTGGAAAAAGCATTCTTAGCTGCAGATTTTTCCATTTCAGCACATTGAATGTATCACACCTCTCCCTTCTGGCCTTTGGATTTCTTTTAGGAGATCTCCAGTTAACCTTATTCCCCCCCCTTGTAAGGTAAGGGCTCCTTTTGTCTTCCTTCTTTAAAGGCTTTTTTTTTTTCCCCCTGTATCACTATATTTTATCAATTTAATTACAATATGTTATGGCTTTGGCCTGCTTTTGTGGATTTTGATGGGAGTTCTCTGTGCATCCTGGATCATTTTTTTTTATTTTTTATAAACATATAATATATTTTTATCCCCAGGGGTACAGGTCTGTGAATCGCCCAGTTTACACACTTCACAGCACTCATCATAGCACATACCCGCCCCAATGTCCATAACCCCACCCCCCTTCTCTCAACCAACCTCCCCCCAGCAACCCTCAGTTGGTTTTGTGAGATTAAGAGTCACTTATGGTTTGTCTCCCTCCCAATCCCATCTTGTTTCATTTATTCTTCTCCTAGCCCTTAACCCCCCATGTTGCATCTCTACTTCCTCATATCAGGGAGATCATATGATAGTTGTCTTTCTCTGATTGACTTATTTTGCTAAGCATGATACCCTCTAGTTCCATCCACATCGTCGCAAATGGCAAGATTTCATTTCTTTTGATGGCTACATAGTATTCCATTGTGTATATATACCACTTCTTCTTGATCCATTCATCTGTTCATGGACATCTAGGTTCTTTCCATAGTTTGGCTATTGTGGACATTGCTGCTATAAACATTTGGGGACACATGCCCCTTCAGATGACTACGTTTGTATCTTTAGGGTTAATACCCAATAGTGCAATTGCTGGGTCATAGGGTAGTTCTATTTTCAACATTTTGAGGAACCTCCACGCTGTTTTCCAGAGTGGTTGCATTCCCACCAACAGTGTAGGAGGGCTCCCCTTTATCCGCATACTCGCCAGAATCTATCATTTCCTGACTTGTTAATTATAGCCATTCTGACTGGTGTGAGGTGATTTCTCATTGTGGTTTTGATTTGTATTTCCCTGATGCCGAGTGATATGGAGCACTTTTTCATGTGTCTGTTGGCCATCTGGATGTCTTCTTTGCAGAAATGTCTGTTCATGTCCTCTGCCCATTTCTTGATTGGATTATTTGTTCTTTGGGTGTTGAGTTTGCTAAATTCTTTATTGATTTTGGACACTAGCTCTTTATCTGATATGTCATTTGCAAATATCTTCTCCCATTCTGTCAGTTGTCTTTTGGTTTTGTTAACTGTTCCCTTTGCTGTGCAAAAGCTTTTGATCTTGATGAAGTCCCAATAGTTCATTTTTGCCCTTGCTTCCCTTGCCTTTGGCGATGTTGCTGGAAGATGTTGCTGCAGCTGAGGTTGAAGAGGTTGCTGCCTGTGTTCTCCTCAAGGATTTTGATGGATTCCTTTCGCACATTGAGGTCCTTCATCCATTTTGAGTCTATTTTCGTGTGTGGTGTAAGGAAATAGTCCAATTTCATTTTTCTGCATGTGGCTGCCCAATTTTCCCAGCACCATTTATTGAAGAGGCTGTCTTTTTTCCATTGGACATTCTTTCCTGCTTTGTCAAAGATTAGTTTACCATAGAGTTGAGGGTCTATTTCTGGGCTCTCTATTCTGTTCCATTGATCTATGTGTCTGTTTTTGTGCCAATACCATGCTGTCTTGATGATGACAGCTTTGTAATAGAGCTTGAAGTCCGGAATTGTGATGCCACCAACTTTGGCTTTCTTTTTCAATATTCCTTTGGCTATTTGAGGTCTTTTCTGGTTCCATATAAATTTTAGGATTATTTGTTCCATTTCTTTGAAAAAGATGGATGGTATTTTGATAGGAATTGCATTAAATGTGTATATTGCTTTAGGTAGCATAGACATTTTCACAAAATTTATTCTTCCAATCCAGGAGCATTGAACCTTTTTCCATTTCTTTGTGTCTTCCTCAATTTCTATCATGAGTACTTTATAGTTTTCTGAGTATAGATTCTCTTTGGTTAGGTTTATTCCTAGGTATCTTTATGGTTTTGGTTGCAATTGTAAATGGGATTGACCGCTGGTTCCATTCTCAAGATTAAGAAATTTTTCATGAAGAACTTGTTCCAGTGTATCTTCTAGACTTCTTTCTTTCTCCTCTCCTTCAAGAATTCCAATAATTCTGACGTTGGAACATTTCATGGCATCATTTATTTCCTTGATTCTGTTTTTGTGGCTTCTAAGCTGTTTGTTCCAGGCTTCCTCCTGATCCCTTCTCTCTATCTGTTTGTCCTCCAGATCACTCATTCTATCTTCTGTCTCAGTTACCCTAGCTTTGAGAGAATTTAGATTAGATTGGAACTCATTGAGAGCATTGTGAACCTCAGCTCTGGTAGCTTTTAGCTCTGCCTTAACACTGTGAACATCTTCTCTGTTGGCTTTCATCTTTGCCCTAATCGATTCCTTTTGGTCATCCATGGCTTTCTCCAACCTAGCTATTGCCTGGATAATTGTTAGCCTGAATTCTCTTTCCGACATATTGTCTATGTTGATAGCCGTTAGCTCTGTTGCAGAAGGCCCATCTTCTGTATTTTTCTTCTGTTGGGCATTCCTCCTCCTATTCATTTTGGTGAGAGATGACTGAACAGATGTAGCTGGATATATCAACTGTGGTGCTGTGAAGGTTCATCCTGCAACCCTTCTGAGCAATCAGGATTCCTCACCCAAACGAGAGAAAAACGATAAATATATATATATATATATATATATATATATATATATATAATATTTTACCCTTTTTGCCATCACAGTGAGATGTTCAGTACATCTGGATATATATATATATATATATATAGAACCAGAATAGTGGGAATGAGTTAAAAATAAAAGTTGTCCTTTGAAGTAGTGGTGGTTGTTCTCTTGTCTTTTTTTTTTTTTTTTTTTTTTTTGCTTTCCTGGTTTGTTTTCTGGGGGATGGGCCTGCCACGTGGGTTTTCAGTCAGTGATGTTCCCTGTGTTAAGTCCTCCCGCCCCCCTCAAGGGAGGGGGCTCTGAGGAAACTGGTTTTTTCAGGCTTTTATTCTCTGGAGTTTTTTATGTTTGTTCACTTTTTTTTTCCTTGCCTTGACTGCTTTTGATGGTTTTTGTATGTTTAGAGGAAGGCAAACTGCACCCTGATCTCCCTCTGAGAGAGAAGCCTCAGTCTGGCTGCAGAGCCCAAATAATTCCCCCTTGGCTGCTGGCAGAGCAGGTTCCGAGTCTCGGTCCCTGGGGACACAGGATCTTCTGTATGTACCCAAAACCACAGCAGTGGTGGCTGTCTCAACAACTCCAGACTGCCAGAGAGGTTCCAAGCAGCGATCACATGCTGTGATTTTCCCGCTGGCCCAGGCTGAAGTGCATGGTCTTTCTGGGTCTAAGAGTGCCGGGCTTGCTCAAACCTCTCTCAGGGGTAGTGTGGGGGGTGTGTGCACGTCTCAGGCTCTGGTGGAATGGCGCGTGTCTAAGAGCGCGGGGGAGCAGGGGGTAGCTCGCATCTCAGGCTCTGTAGCACCTGCCCTCTGGCTCTGGAGCCTCTGCCTTCTGGCGAGGCTCCCAGCCCCTCACAGGAGCCAGACCCCACACGATCTTGGTGTGTGGCTGGTGGCTCAGGACCAAGACCTGGTTTCTCCACTGCACTCTCTCTGGCTCAGTGCCAGGGGAGGCTGTCCTAGGTTCAGGTACTTATGCCCCTGTCCCTAGCTGCACCGATTCCCATAATTTCCCCCCTGCAATCCTTTGCTCTCTTTGAGTGCTTTCAACCAGACTCCAAGTTAATGCTGGTCCCCAGACGCAGGGCACTCTCAGATCGGGGTATTACTTTCCAATCAGTTGCCTCTGGTGGCTCCGTCCCCCTTTTGTTTATCTTTCAATATCAGTCCAAAGTTCCTACTCCACTTTACCTGCCCACTGGTGTCTTCTACCCCTGTAGAGATCCAGACATGTATAATTTAGATTTCAGGATGTTTTCATGGGTGATCAGAATTCTTTGGTAGGTAATCAGCTCACTTTAGGGAACAGCTTGAAAAAGCGCCTCCTCCTACTTCCCCGCCATCTTGTCTCCTATTAACCACTTTTAAATATTCTTGTGAGTAGACAATTCTTCTCATGGACTTACTTTGGTTTATTTAGTCATTATCTTTTTTACTTGCCACTGTTTGACTTAATTGTCCTTGAATAAAAAAATTTCCAGATATCTCTGAAAAGATTTTGACCTTCTGCAAATGGCTTCAACCTCTCTTTTCTTCAGTTTCCTTTTCGGTAAAATAGAGTTGTTAGAAATTATATCTTCCTTATTGGGTGACCATGAGAACTAAATAAGTTAATTCCAAACAGGATCTTAGACCATAGTAAGTATTTTATATCAGATTAGTTATTGGTATTACTCTGGCTTGCTTTTTGAAAAATCAAGATGTCTCAGGCACATCTCAATTATTTTTACCTCAAAATTTGGTGTGTGCTAACTTCCAAGAATTCTTAGGATCATTTAGTGGAGAAGAGAGTGATGGCCCAAAGACTTGGTGTTAGCTAGGAGATGTACAGTAGATTATTTTTCACAAGTGTTGGTAACAGGCAAGATGTCACTAGAGGCTGCTAGAGCCATATCTATGACATAGCTGCAGCCTGTGACATTAGTATTCTTTTTTTTAAAGGTTTTATTTATTTGAAAGAGAGAGAGAGAGAGAAATGACAAGCAGGCAGAGAGGCAGGCAGAGAGAGAGGGGGATGCAGACTCCTTGCTGGGCAGAGAGTCAGACGTGGGGCTCGATCCCAGGACCCTGAGATCATGACCTGAGTCGAAGGCAGTGGCTTAACCCACTGAGCCACCCAGGGGTCCCATGACATTAATATTCTTGATTCATTTTTAATAAGTAAGACACACACATGTTACAAAGTCCAAAATGGTATAGAAGTGTGTATCGGAAACTATATGTCCTCTGGAATCACTACTGACAAGTGTTTAGTTCAGTTCTGTTTAGACATAACAAGTGTGGTCAGCTTCTGGAATGTATGGCAGAAACCTTTCAAATTCATGTATAATTTAGATATGTCCTTTCTTAAATTTAAAATCCATTGATTAACATATAGTGTATTAGTTTCAGAGGTAGATTTTAGTGATTCATCAATTGCATATAACACCCAGTGCTCATTATATCAAATGCCTTCCTTAATGCCCATCACCCAGTTACCCCTACCTATCCCAATCCACAACCCCTAGTACTTTTTCAGACCCATTCATCATAGTGGTATTGGGAATATTTTTCTTATACAATAAAATTAAAAGTAATAATTTGCAGGAATAGGAGAGTTAGAAAGATTTGGGGGAAGGTCAGTGTCACAATTTTACACGAGGCCTTCCTTGACTGGGGAATAAAGGACTGGGAGAGTTAGAGTGTGCTCTGATATGAACCCACCAAATGAAAATATGATGAGCAGGCATCTTATTAATTACGGGCCTATTGGGCTATAGGGTACATATATGGATACTAACCTGGGGGAATAGGGTTCCTCTAAGAGATTGGATGAGGTAGAAAGTGGTCCTCAGTTGGAGAGAGACACCCTATAGACTGCCTCTCTTATTTTCCACTCCACAGTTCTCTCCCAACCTATGACAGCTCTAAACCAGAAATGGAAACAGTTTTGAGAGACAATCCAAGAATCCCTAAAGGGCAGCTGTTTTCCAATTCCTGAGAATCAGGCAGTCAGAAGGGAGATAAGATGCTGGTTGAGATCTGCCAACTACTCATTGTCTTTCAATTACACACCAATCTTCTGAGCGACTAATCCCTGTCTACCCAGTGAGATTGTGGCCTTCATCCATGCTCCCACCCATTGCATATACTTAAAGCTACCAGCTCCCTACAAAATCTGGCAAGCATAGAGTCATATTTACTTTTTTCAGTGTCATCTTTAGAACTAATGTGAAATGAGAGATTTACCTTTGACAAAATACAGCATCGTTTCTTGATAAAAGCCCTCCACAGTGTAGGAATAGAGGGAACACCCCTCAGTATCATAAGAACTATCTATGAAAAACCCACAGCGAATATCATCCTCAATGGGAAAAACAGAGCTTTTCCTCTAAGGTCAGGAACACAACAGGGATGTCCACAATCACCATTTTTATTTAACATAATACTGGAAATCCTTGCCTCAGCAATCAGACAACAAAAAGAAATAAAAGGCATCCAAATAGGCAAAGAAGGCAAACTCTCACTCTTCACAGATGACATGTAGAAAATCCAAAAGACTTCACCCCAAAATTGTTAGAACTTATACAAGAATTCAGCAATGTGGCAGAATAGAAAACCAATGCACAGAAGCCAGTTGCATTTCTATTTTGTTTTTTTTAATATTTTTTCCTTTTTTTCTTAATTTAAATTCAATTAACCAACACATAGTAATACATCATTAGTTTCAGATGTAATATTCAACAATTCATCAGTTGTGTATAACACCCAGTGCTGATCACATCATGAGCATCCTTAATCCCAAACCCAGTTACCACATCCTCCCACCAACATCCCCTTCAGTAACCCTCACTTTGTTTCCCATACTTAAGAGTCTCTCATGGCTTGTCTCCCTCTCTAATGACTTCCCATTCAGTTTTCCTTCCCATCACTTATGGTCTTCCACATGGTTCCATATGAGTGAAACCATATGAATATTGTGCTTCTCTGATTGAGTTACTTCACTTAGCATAATACTCTCCAGTTCCATCTGTGTCAGTATCCATCCTCGCTGATGGCTGAGTAATATTCCACTGTATATATAAACTATATCTTTATCCGTTAATTTGTCAAAGGATATCTCAGCTCCTTCCATACTTTGGCTATTGTGGAAATTGCTGCTTTAAATACTGGGGTCCAGGTGCCCCTTTGAATTAGTATGTTTGTATTCTATTATGTTTGTATTCTGTATTAGTATGTTTGATAAATACCTAGTAATGTGATTGCTGGGTTGTAGGGTTGCTCTATACCTAACTTCTTGAAGAACCTCCATACTATTTTCCAGAATAGCTACACCAGTTTGCATTTCCACTAAGAGTGTAAGAGGGTTCCTCCTTCTCTATATCCTTGCCAATGGCAAGACAGGAAGCATATTCCTGTCTTCTTTATTTAAGCATTCTGATTGGAGTGAGGTGATATCTCATTGTGGTTTTGATTTGTATTTCCCTGATACCAAGAGATATGGAACATTTTTTTCATGTGTCATTTGGCCATTTGTATGTCTTCTAATTGGACAATTGTCTGTTCATGTCTCCTGCCCACTCTTATTTTTTTTTAAAGATTTTATTTATTTACCTGACAGACAGAGATCACAAGTAGGCAGAGAGGCAGGCAGAGAGAGAGTGAGAGAGGGAAGCAGGCTCCCTGCTGAGCAGAGAGCCCGATGTGGGACTCGATCCCAGGACCCTGAGATCATGACCTGAGCCGAAGGCAGTGGCTTAACCCACTGAGCCACCCAGGCGCCCTCCTGCCCACTCTTGACTGGATTCTTTGTTTTGGGGGGGTTAAGTTTGATAAGTTCTTTATAGATCTTGAATACTAGCCCTTTCTCTGATAAGACATTTCCACTTTCAAATACCTTTTTCCATTCTGTAGATTTCTTTTTCATTTTTTGACTCTTTGCTTTGCTGTGCAGAAACTTTTTATTTTGATGAAGTCCCAATAGCTCATTTTTGCTTTTGATTCCTTTGCCTTTGAACACATGTCTAGCAAGAAGATGCTGTGGTCCAAGTCAAAAAGGTTGATGCCTGTATTCTTTTCTAGAATTTTGATGGATTATTCTCTCACACTTAAGTCTTTCATCCATTTTGAGTTTGTTTTTTATGTATGGTGCAGTAAAATGGTCCAGTTTTATTATTCTGCATGTGGCTGTCCAATTTTCCTAATACCATTTATTGAAGAACAAATGTCTTTTTTTTCTCACTGTATATTTTTTCCTGTTTTGTTGAAGATCAGTTGATCAGAGTTGAGGGTCCATTTCTGGGTTCTCTATTCCATTCCACTGTCCTATGTGTCTGTTTTTGTGCCAGTACCATACTGTCTGAGGATTACAGCTTTGTAATATAGCTTGAAGTCCAGAATTATGATGCTGCCAGCTTCAGTTTTCTTGTTCAATATTCTTTTTCTCTTTTTTCTTTAAATTCAATTATCCAACATACATCATTAGTTTCAGATTTACGGTTCAATAATTCATCAGTTGCATTTAACATCCAAAGTTCATCACATCATGTGCCCTCCTTTATATCTATCACCCAATTACCCCATTCCTCCATCAGTCTCCCTTCCAGAAAACCTCACCTTGTTTTCTATAGTTAAGAGTCTCCCATAGTTTGTCTCCCTTTCTGATTTCTCTTTTTTTAAAAAAAAATTCAGTCCCAATAGTTTATTTTTGTTTTCATTTCCTTTGTCTCAGGAGACATCTAGAAAAACGTTACCACAGCTGATATGAGATACATGATTGCTTGTGCTGTCTTCTAGGATTTTATGGTGTTAGATCTCATATTTTGGTCATTAATCCATTTGGGGTTTATTTTTCTTTGTGGTTTTAAGAAGTGGTCCAGTTTCATTATTTTGCATGCAGATGTCCAGTTTTTCCAACACCATTTGTTGAAAAGTCTGTCTTTGCCACTGGATGTTCTTCCTGCTTTGTTGAAGATTAATAATTGTGGATTTATTTCTGTGTTTTCTGTTTTGTTCCATTGATCTATGTGTCTGTTTTTGTGATAGTACCATATTGTCTTGATCACTAGAGCTCTGTAATATATCTTTTTGTCTGAAATTGTGATGCCTCCAGTTATTTTTTATTTAAATTCTATTTAGGTAACATCTACTATGTTATTATTTTCAGGAGTAGAATTTAGTGATTTATCAGCTGCATGCAACACTTAGTGCTCATCACGTCAAGTGCCCTCCTTAATGTCCATCACCTAACTGCCCATCCCCCCACCTCCTTCTTCTCCAGCAACCCTCAGTTTGTTTCTTACAGTCATGTGTCTGTTACAGTTTGTCAATCTCTCTGTTTTCATCGCATTTTATTTTTCCTTCCTTTAACCCTATGTTCATCTGTGACACCTCCAGTTTTGTTTTTCTTTTTCAAGATTATTTTGGCTATCTGGGATATTTTCTGGTCCTTAAAAAAAATTTAGTTTCTTTGATCTAGTTCTGGGAAATATGCTGTTGGTATTTTGATAGGGAGATCATAAAATCTGTAGATTCTTTGCTTAGTATAGGCATTTTAACAGTATTTTTTCTTCCAATCCATGAACATGGAAATTCTTTCCATTTGTTTGTGTCTTCAGTTTCTTTCATCATTTTATAATTTTCAGAGTACAGGTCTTTCTCCCCTTTGTTTAAATTTATTCCTAGATATTTTATTATTTTGATGAAATTATATATAGGATTGGTTTCTTAATTTCTCTTTCTGCTGCTTCATTATTGGTATATAGAAATGCAACAGATTTCTGTTCATTGATTTTTATCCTGAAAGTTAACATAAGTCATTTATCGGTTTTAGTAGTCTTTTTATGGACCCTTTAGGGTTTTTTAAATATAGTATCATGTCATCTGCGAATAGTGAAAGTTTGAGTTCTTCCTTGCCAATTTGGATGCCATTTATTTATTTATTTATCGAATTGCTGTGGCTATAATTTCCAATAGTATATTGACTAAAAGTGGTAAGATGGACATCGCTGTCTTATTCCTGACCTTATGGGGAAAGCTCTTAGTTTTTCCCCATTAAGTATGATGTTCCCTGTGGGTTTTTCATATACAACCTTTATCATGTTGAGGTATGTTCTTTTTAAACCTACTTTTTGAAGTTTATTATTGTTATTATGAATGGATGTTGAACTTTGTCAAATGTTTTTTCTTTGCCTGTTGAAATGATTGTATGGTTCTTATCCTTTTTATTACTGATGTGATATACCATGTTGATTGACTTGCCAATATTGAACCACCCTTGCAACCCAGAATAAATCCCACTTGATCATGATGAATGATTTTATAATGCATTGTTGCATTTTGCTTGCTAGGAATTTGTCGATAATTTTTGCATCTGTATTTATATTGGCCTGCAGTTCTCTTTTTTGGGTGGTGTTTTTACCTGCTTTTGGTATCAGTGTAATGTTGGTCTCTTAGAATGAATTTGGAAGTTTTTCTTCTTTTACTATTTTTTGGAAAAGTTTAATAATAGGTATTAATTCTTCTTTAAATATTTGGTATAATTTGCTTATAAAGCCATGTGGTCCCAGATTTTTGTTTGTTTGGAGTTTTTTGGTTACTGCCTAAACTTTTTTTGCTGATTATAGGTCTGCTTACATTTTCTATTTTTTCCTGTTTCAGTTTTGGTACTTTATATGTTTCTCATTAATCCATTTCTTCTAGTTTTTTCAATATGTTGACATGTAATTTTTCATAATATTCTCTTACAGTCCTTTGCATTTCTGTGGTGTAAGTTTTTATTTCTCCTCTTTCATTTTTTTAATTTGCATTCTCTCTCTCCCTTTGATGAATATATCTAAAGACTCGTGATTTTTGTTGCTCTTTTCAAAGAACCAGCTCTTGGTTTCATTAATCTATTCTATTGTAGTTTTGTTTGTTTGTTTGTGCTTTTGGTTTTGTTTCCATATCGTTTATTTCTGCTTTAACCCTTATTATATCTTTCCTCTGTTGGTTGTGGGGTTTCTTGGTTGTTCTCTTTCTAGCTCTTCTAGGTACTGATTTAGGTTCTTTGAAAATTTTCTCGCTTCTTGAGGTAAGCCGGTATTGCTATAAAATTCGTTCTTAGAACCACTTTTGCTGTATCCCAAAGATTTGGGGTTGTTGTGTTTTCATTTATATTCATTTCCACATACTTTTGGATTTCTTCTTTGATTTCTTGGTTCGACCATTCATTGTTTAGTAGTATGTCATTTAACCTCCATGTATTTGTGAACTTTCCAGATTTCTTGTGGCTTATTTCTGGCTTCATAACCTCTCCACTAGAAAATGTGACTTTGAATTTTTTAATTTTTTGAGACTTGATTTGTGGCCTCATATGTGATCTATTCTGAGAAATGTTCTATGTGAACTTGGAAGGAATGTTTATTCTGCTGTTTTCCAATGGAATGTTCTGAATGTATCTGTTAAATCCATCTGGCAAATGTTTCATTCAAAGCCGTTGTTTACTTGTTGATTTTCAGTTTAGATGCTCTGTCCATTGACGTAAATAGGGTCCTAAAGTCTCCTACTATTATTGTATTACTATCAATTAGTTCCTTTATGTTTGTGATTAACTGTTTTCTGTATTTTGGTGCCCCCATGTTGGGTGAATATAGTCTCACAATTGTTATATCTTCTTGTTGGGTTATCCCTTTTATGATTATATAGCTATCCTTTTTGTCTCTTATTACAGTCTTTGTTTTAAAATCTATTTTGTCAGGGTGCCTGGGTGGCTCAGTGGGTTAAGCCTCTGCCTTTGGCTCGGGTCATGATCCCAGGTTTCTGGAATCGAGCCCCACATCGGGCTCTCTGCTCAGCGAAGATCCTGCTCCCCCCCCCCCCCGCCTGCCTCTCTGCCTACTTGTGATCTCTCTCTGTCAAATAAATAAATAACATATTTTAAAAAATAAATAAAATAAAATCTATTTTGTCTGATAGAAATATTGCAACCCAGGCTTTCTATTCATGTCCATTTGCATTATAAATGTTTCTCCACCTCCTTACTTTCAATCTTCAGGTGTCATTAGGTCAGAAATTAGTCTCTTGTAAGCAGCATATCGATGGCTCTTGTTTGTTTGTTTGTTTGTCCAATCTGATAGCCTTTTTCTTTTGTTTGGATCATTGAGCCCATTAACATTCAGAGTAATTATTGAAAGACATGAATTTAGTGCCATTTTATTACCTTGTAAAGTGGCTGTTTCTGTAGATTGTCTCTCATTCTGGTCTATGTTACTTCTGGTCTGCCTCTTCACTGAAGAGATTCTTTAGTATGTCTTTCAGGGCTGGTTTAGTGTTCACAAATTCCTTTACTTTTTGTTTGTTCTGGAAATTCCTTATCTCTCCTTTTATTCTGAATTATAGCCTTCTCTATAAAGTATTCTTGGCTTCATATTTTTCCCATTTAGAACACATTATATATTGTATGAAAACATATTGAATATGAATTCCTGAATATATTCCATGAATATATTATTCCAGTCTTTTCCAGCATAAGTCTCTATGGATAAGCCTGCTATTAGCCTTTTATTTCTACTATTGTAGTTTAAAGACCTCTTGTCCTGAGCTGCCTTCAGGACTTACTCTTTATCTCTAAAATGTACAAGTTTCTCTATCATATGTCATGTTTTTTACCTATCTTTATTGATTTTGAAGTGGGTGCTCTGTGCCTCCTGCACTTGAATGTGTTTCCTTCCCCAGATTTGGGAAGTTATCAGCTACAATTTGTTCAAATAAACCTTCTTCCCTGCTCTCTCTCTCTCTCTTTTTCTTCTTTTGGGACCCCTATTATTTGAATATTATTTCACTTTATGGTATCACTGATTTCTGTCTCATTTAGTGATCCAGTAGTTGTCTTTCTCTCTTCTTTTCAACTTCTTTGATCTCCATCATTTTGTCTTCTCTATCATTGACTTTCTCTTTTGACTTATTTTATCCTTGATGTTACAGCATCCATTTTTTTTCACTACATTTCAGTAAAAGTATTTTTAATTTTGGCCTGATTGGATTGTAGTTCTATTATTTTTATTGTAAGGCATTTTCTAGCATCTTCTATGTTTTCTTAAATCCCAGCTAGTATCTTTATAATAATTGTTTTAAATTCTAGTTTGGACATCTTCTTATAACCATATTTCTTAAATCCCTATCATGAGAGTACTACCTCCTGTTCTGTATTTTATGGTGAATTTCTCTGTCTCATCATTATTTCCAGAAAAGAAAAGAAGAAAGAGGGAGGAGAATACAGTACCCCCACCAAAAAAATATTAAAAAATAACAAAGCAAACCAGAATAAAACAAAAGTCAGACAAAATAAATATCAAACCAGAAACAAAAGAGAACAAAACAAAATACTAGATTCTGGGTGCATTTTGGTTAGCTTGTTAATAAAAACTAGGTCCCAAAATAGGAAATAAAGAAAAAAATATATATATATATTTATAAAAATAAAGTAATATAAAATAAAATACAAAGAATGGAAACCAAATTTTGTGTGTGTGTGTATATATATATATATATATATATATATATATATGATTCCTGAAACTCTAAAGAATACACTTTAAAAACCCCACAAATGCTATATACTGTTTTCCCCAAGAGCTAAAGTCTTGCAGTTCTTTATAATCAGTAAACTTGGTATTAACCAGTTGCTCCTGTTGATCTACTTAGGGAAAGGCCAGTTCTGCTGATTCTCAGGTGCCCTCATCCTGGTGGAATTGTGCCTGTCTTCCCTGAGGGCTGGACTCTATTTAAACAGCTCTGGATCACCCTATGTGGTGCTCTTTTTCTCCCTGGAGGCTTTCAGCAACAATGAGAGAGATGAAAATGGTGGTATCCTCTCTCTAGCCCCAGAGCTGAAAGTTTCCACCCCCACTCTTCAGTGAGCCCTCAAAGAAAAGCATCCAGTCACTTTTGTCTCTCTGCTTTCCGTGTGAACTCTGTGTTCACTCAGTCAGTGACCAAGTGTTTTTAATCTCAGGCACACAACTAAGCTTCAAGTTGCCAAATTTTTGAACCTGCTCAGAAAATTATGGAAACTAATGAAGTTGAAAGGAAGAAGTAAATAAAACTCTTAGATCAAAAGGTGGATTTAGAAAACTTAGCAATTCCATAAAGCAAAATAATATCCATTATAGGAGTCGCAGAAGAGGAAGAGCAGGAAAAATGGGCAGATAGTTTATTTTAACAAATTGTAACTGAGAACATCCTTAATCTGGGGAAGGAAACAGGCATGCAAGTCTAAGAGGCATAGGGAAATCCCCTCAAAATACACAAAAATAGATCAATGCCATGATATATTATAGTGAAATTTGCAAATTAAAAGATAGAGAGAGGACACTGGAAGCAGCTAGGGAATAAAGGCCCTTAACCTGCAAGGGTAGACACATAAGGCTGGCAGCAGACTTGTCTCCAGAGACCTTGCAGTCCAGCATGAACTGGCAAGATATATTCCACATGCTAAATGGGAAAAATATGGAGCCAAGAATACTTTATCCGGAAAGGTTGTCATTCAGAAAAGAAAGAAAGAGTTTCCAAGACAAAATAATAGTAATAGTAATAATAATAATAATAATAATAATAAAGGAGCTTGTGAATACTAAACCACCACTGCAAATTACATTAAGGAATTTAGAGCGACCCTTTGAATGGAAAAAAGACCAAAAGTAACAAAGAACAGAAACAAGCAGAGACACTCTACAGGAAAAACGACTTTATAGGTAATACAATGGCACCAATTTCATATTTTTCAGTAATTACTCTGAAAGTAAGTGTTCCAATAAAAGACATTAAGCATTAGAATGGATTAAAAAAAAAAAAAGACCAGGGAGCCTGGGTGGCTCAATTATTTAAGCAACTGTCTTCAGCTCAGGACCCTGGAGTCCTGGGATTGAGTCCCACATCTGGCTCCTTTCTCAGCAGGGAGTCTGCTTCTCCCCTTGACTTCTCCCCTCTCGTGCTCTCTCTCTGACTCTCTCTCTCTCAAATAAATAATTTTTAATAATTTTTATTTATTTTTTAAATTTCTTTTTAGTGTTCCAGAATTCATTGTTTAAGCACCACACCCAGTGCTCCATGCAATACATGCCCTCCACAATACCCACCACCAAGCTCATCCAACCCCCCACCCCCCTTCCCCTACAAAACCCTCAGTTACTTCCTCAGAGCCCACAGTCTCTCATGGTTCATCTCCCACAACAATTTCCCCTAACTCCCTTCTCTTCTTCATCTCCCCATGTCCTCCATGTTATTATTTATGATCCACAAATAAATGAAACCATATGATAACTGAATCTCTCTGCTTGACTTATTTCACTCAGCATGATCTCTTCCAGTCCCATCCATGTTGATACAAAAGTTGGTTATTCATCCTTTCTGATGGAGGCATAATACTCCATAGTGTATACGAACCACATCTTCCTTATCCATTCATCCATTGATGAATTAATCTTTTTTCCACTGTATAGATAGTTGAACATAAAGTTGAGGGTCAAAATTTGGGCTCTCTACTCTGTTCCACTTGTCTATGTGTCTGTTTTTGTGCCAGTACCATGCTGTCTTAATGATCACAGCTTTGTAGTAAAGCTTTAAACCAGGCATTGTGATGCCCCCAGTTTTGTTTTTATTTTTCAACATTTCCTTAGCAATTCGGGGTCTCTTCTGATTCCATACAAATTTTAGGATTGTTTGCTCCAGCTCTTTGAAAAGTGCCGGTGGAATTTTGATCAGAATGGCATTGAAAGTATAGCTTGCTCTAAGCAGTATAGACATTTTAATAATGTTTATTCTTCTGATCCATGAGCATGGAATGCTTTTCCATCTTTTTGTGTCTTCTTCAATTTTTTTCCTGAGTGTTCTGTAGTTTCTTGAGTATAGATCCTTTACCTCTTTGGTTAGGTTTATTCACAGGTATTTTGTGGTTCTTGATTCTATAGTAAATGGAATCAATTCTCTAATTTCCCTTTCCGTATTTTCATTGTTAGTGAATAAGAAAGCCACTCATTTCTGTACATTGACTTTGTATCCTGCCACATTACTGAACTTCTGTATGAGTTCTAGTAGTTTAGGGGTGGAGTCTTTTGGGTTTTCCATATAAAGAATCATGTCATCTGTGAAGAGAGAGTTTGACTTATTCATTGCCAATTGTCTGATTGCTGTTACTAGGATTTCTAACACTATGTTGTACAAGAGTGAGGAGACTGGGCATCCTTGTCGTGATCCTGATCTTAAAAGGAAGGCTGTGAGCTTTTTCCCATTGAGGATGATATTTGCTGTGGGCTTTCCATAGATAGATTTCATGAAATTGAGGAATATTCCCTCTATCCCTGTACTTTGAAGCATTTTAATTAGTAATCGATGCTGTATTTGGTCAAATGCTTTTTCTGCATCCATTGAGAGTACCATGAAATTATTCTCTCTTCTCTCATTGATTTGTTCTATCACATTGATTGATTTGTGAATGTTGAACCACCCTTGAAACCCATGGTTAAATCTCACCTGGTCATGCATTGGGCTCCTTTCTCAGCAGGGAATCTGCTTCTCCCTCTGATCTCTCCCCTCTCGTGCTCTCTCTCTCTCTCTATCAAATAAATAAATAAATAAATAAATAAATAAATAAAATCTTTAAAAAAAAGCCAAGATGATCAATATGCTCCATACAAGTGACTCATTTTAGACCCAAAGGCACCTCCAGATTGAAAATAAGGGTGTAAATAACAATTTACCATGCTAACACATATCAAAAGGAAGGTGGAGTAGCCATCCATGTATCAGACATACTGGATTTTTTTTTTTTTTTGCAAACTGGATTTTAAATTGAAGACTGTAATGAGAGGTGAAGAAGGACACTATATACTAATAAAAGGGTCTACCCAACAAAAAGATCTAACAATTGTAAATATTTATGCCCTTAACATGGAAGCAACCAGATACATAAATAAATAAAAATAAAAATAAAACACTCATTGATAATAATATGATAATAGGGAATTCAACACCCCACTCACAACAATGGACAGCTCATCCAAGCAAAAGATCAATAAGAAAATAGGTGCTTTGTACAGCACACTGGATGTGATGGACTTAAACAGATATTCTCAGAACATTTAATCCTAAAGCAGCAGAATATGCATTATTTTTTAGTTTGCATGGAAGAGTCTCCAGAATAGATCACATACTGGGTCATAATCAGGACTCAACTAGTACAAAAAGATTAAGATAATACCATGCAAATTTTCAAACTACAATGCTATGAAACTTTAAATGAACCACAAGGGGGGAAAAAACTGGAAATACCCCAGTACATGGAGGTTAAAGAGTAACCTACTAAAGAATTAATAGGCCAACCAGGAAATTAAAGAAGGATTAAAAAAATACGTGTAATCTAATAAAAACAAAAACACAACAGTCAAAAACCTCTGGTATGCAACCAAGGAAGTCCTAAGAGGGAAGTATATAGCATTATGTACCTCTCTAAAGAAGTTGGAAAAGTCAAAATACACAACCTAACCTTACACCTAAAGCAGATATAAAAGGAAGAGCAAATAAAGCCTGAATCCAGCAGAAGAAAAATAATAAAGATTAGAGCAGAAATCAATTATTAAAAATCAAAAACACAGTATTCTACTGAAATCAATGAAACTAAGAGATGGTTATTTGAAAGAATTAACAAGATTGATAAACTCCAAGCCAGACTTACAAAAAAGAAAATAGAAAGAACTCAAATTAATAAAATCACGAGTGAAAGAGGAGAGATCACAACCAACTACAAGGAAATACAAACAATTATAAGAGCATTTTATGAGAAATTATATGCCAACAAGTTAGGCAATCTGGAAGAAACAGACATTCTTAGAAACATATAAACTATCAAACCTGAAACAGAGAAAATCTGAACAGACCCATAACCAACAACAAAATTGAAGCAGTAATCAAAACTCTCTTCACAAACAAGATTCCATGGCTGGATATTTTCCCAAGGGAATACTACCAAATATTAAAGAAGAATTAATACCCAGCCTCTGTTAATTAATACCTAACCTGTTCCCAAAGAAGAGGAAAATGTCCAAACTCATTCTATGAGGCCAGCATTACTTTGATTCCTAAAACAAAGACCCCACTAAAAAGGAGAATCAAAGACCAATATCTTCAATGGACATGGATGCAAAAATTCTCACCAAGATATTATCTGATAGAATCCAACAGTACATTAAAAGAATTATTAAATGGGACCAAGTGAGATTTATTCTGGGTCTGCAGGGGTGGTTCAACATCTACAAATCAATGTTATACAATACATTAATAAAGAAAAGGTAATAAATAAAATCTGAAAAAAAATAAATTAAAAGACAAGAATATTATGACCCTCTCAATATGTGCAGGAAAAACATTTGAAAAATACAGCATCCACTATTGGTAAAATCTCCCCACAATGAAGGAATAGAGGGAACATAACATTGTAAAAGCCATAGATTTACAACAAACATCATCCTTGATGGGGAAAAACTGAGAGCTTTTCCCCTAAGGTCACGATTGCAACAGCGATGTCCACAATCACCACTGTTATTCAACATAATACTAGAAATCTTAGCCTCAGCAATAAGACAACAAAAAGAAATAAAAGGCATCCAAATAGGTAATGAAATCAAACTCTCACTCAAATTCCAGATATGAATGAAATCATACAGTACTTGTCTTTCTCTGACTGACTTATTTTGCTTAACATAATACCCTCCAGTTCTATTCACATCATTGCAAATGGCAAAATATCATTCTTTTTGATGGCTGAATAATATTCTATTGTATATATGCACCACATCTTCTTTATCCATTTATCAATGAACATATGGTGTCTTTCCATATTTTGGCTGTTGTGGACATTCCTGCTATCAGCTATAAATATTGGTGTGCATCTGCCCATTTGAATCACTATGTTTCTATTTTTTGTATAAATACCTAGTGCAATTGCTAGGTCATAAGGTGGTACTATTTTTTTTAAACTTTTTGAGGAACCTTCTTACTGTTTTCCAGAGTGGTTTCACCAGTTGCATTCCCACCAACAGTGTAAGAGGCTTCCCCTTTCTCTGCATCCTAGCCAACGTCTGTTGTTTCCTCAGTTGTTAATTTTAACCATTCTTACTGGTGATAAGTGGTACCTCACTGTGGTTTTGATTTGTATTTCCCTGATGCTGAGTGATGTGGAGCATTTTTTCATGTGCCTGGTGGTCACTTTAATATCTTCTTTGGAGACGTGTCTGTTCATGTCTTCTGCCCATTTCTTGACTGGATTTTTTTGTTGTTTGTTGAGTTTGATATGTTCTTTACCGATTTTGGATACTAGCCCTTTATCTGATATGTCATTTGCAAATATTTTCTCCTATTCTGTCAGTTGTCTCAGTATTGTTGTTTCCTTAGTGCACATAAGCTTTTTATCTTGATCAAGTTCCAATAGCTCATTTTTGCTTCTGTTTCCATTGCCTCTGGAGATGTGACTAGCAAGAAGTTGCAGCCTGAGTCAAAGAGGTTGCTGCCTGTGCTCTCTCTTGGGTCGGGGGCTCCAGGAATGCAGGAGGAACAATAGAAATGACTGCTGGACTGCCATTTTCCAGCACCCCCCTTCCTTAACCCTTGATTCTCCCGCCAAAAGGATGTATGCCCAGGTCACGTCTCCATAGGTAACCTGATACCTACTCAGGAAACAAGAGAATCAGGACTACCCCATACCCTCTGATCACCAAATACCTTACCATATATGGATGTGAACACATGCCTTGCCTTCGCCCAGTAAAAGACCCCAGCGACTCCTGCCCAGAGTGACCTCCCCAACTCTCCTCTCCAGAGTCGCAGAACTTTGCCAGAGAGTGCTGACCTCCTCCCAGTGCGAACTTCCCCAGCTCCCCCTTCCCGAGTTGGGGAATCTCGCTCAAGAGTGCTGACCTCCTCCTGGCACAACTTTCCTGGCTCCCCTTATCCTGAGCCCTGAAACTTCTCCAGGGAGTGCCTTTAATAAATCTTGCCTTGCACATACCTCACCTGGTGCTGTGTTTACCTTGCCTGTAAAACCTTACACTCTCCTCTAGAATTTTGATGGATTCCTGTCTCACATTCAGCTCCTTCATCCATTTTTTAAAAGATTTTCTTTATTTAACAGAGAGAGTTTGTGTGTGGGGAGGGGGAGTGGTAAGTAGAGGGAGAAGGAGAAGCAGGCTTCCTGCTGAGCCAGGAGCCCAATGAGGGCTCAATTCCAGGACCCTGGGATCATAACCCTAGCTAAAGGCAGATTCTCAACTGCCTGAGCCACCCAGGAACCCTTCTTTCATCTCTTTTGAATTTATTTTTGTGTATGCTCTAAGAAAGTGGTTCAGTTTCATTCTCCTGAATGTGACTGTCTAATTTTCCCTAAACTATCTATTGAAAAGACTGTCTTTTTTCCATTGGATATTCTCTCCTGATTTGTCAAAGATAGTTGACAGTAGAGTTGAGGGTCCATTTCTGGGTTCTGTATTCTGTTCCACTGACCTATGTGTCTGTTTTTGTGCCAGTATGATCCTGTCTTGATGATTATAGGTTTGTACTACAGCTTGAGGTCTGAAATTGTGAAGCATCCAGCTTTCCTGTTCTTTCTCAATATTCCTTTGTGTACTTGGGGTCATTTCTTGTTCCATACAAATTTTAGAATTGTTTGTTCCAGCTCTGTGAAAAATACTAGTGGTATTATGATAGAGGTTGCATTAAATGTGTAGATTGCTTTGTGTAACATAGACATGTTAACAAATTTATCCTTCCAACCCATGAGCATGGAAAGTTTTTTTCCATTTTGTAATGTTTTCCACAATTTCTTTCCTAAGAGTTCTATAGTTTTCAGAGTACAGAACTTTATCTCTTTGGTTAGGTTTATTACTATGTATCTTTCAGTTTTTGGTGCAACAGTACATGAGATCAATTCCTCAATTTCTATTTCCTCTGCCTCATTGATAGTGTATAGAAATGCAACTGACTCAGTTTTGTTGACTCTTTGTTTTTCTGTGAAGGTTTTTTTTTTAATGTTTTTTTTTTTTAATTACTTTTCAGTGTACCAGAATTCATTGTCTATGCTCCACATCCAGTGCTCCATGCAATACGTGCCCATAATACCCACCACCAGGCTCATTCGACCTCCAACCCCCTCCCCCTTCAGAAACCTCAGATTGTTTTTCAGAGTCCATAATCTTATGGTTCGTCTCCCCTTACAATGTCCCCCAACTCCCTTCTCTCACCCCATGCCCTCCATGTTATTTATTATGCTACACAAATAAGTGAAACAATAATCATATCGACAATCATATTGACTCTCTCTGCTTGACTTATTTCACTCAGCATAATCTCTTCCAGTCCCATCCATGTTGATATAAATGTTGGGTATTCATCTGTTCTGATGTAGGCACAATACTCCATAGTGTATAGGGATGACATCTTCCTTATCCATGGGTCTGTTGAAGAGCGTCTTGGTTCTTTCCACAGTTTGGCGACAGTGGCCATTGCTGCTATGAACATTGGTGTACAGATGACCCTTCTTTTCACTACATTTGTATTTTGGGGGTAAATAACCAGTTGTTCAATTGCAGGATTGTAGGGAAGCTCTATTTTTAATTTCTTGAGGAATCTCTACACTGTTTTCCAAAGTGGCTGCACCAAACTGCATTCCCACCAACAGTGTAAGAGGGTTCCCCTTTCTCCACATCCTCTCCAACATAATTTTGGCCATTCTAACTGGTGTAAGGTGGTATCTCAATGTGGTTTTGATTTGAATATCCCTGAGGGCTAGTGATGATGAATTTTTTCATGTGTCTGTTAGCCATTTTTATGTCTTCATTGGAGAAGTATCTGTTCATGTTTTCTGTCCTTTTTTTTTTTTTTTACATGATTGTCTGTTTTGTGCATGTTGAGTTTGAGAAGTTCTTTATGGATCCTGGATATCAACCTTTTGTCTGTACTGTCATTTGCAAATAACTTCTCCCATTCTGTGGGTAACCTCTTTGTTTTGTTGATTGTTACAGAATTACTGTGCAGAAGCTTTTGATCTTGATGAAGTGCCAAAACTTCATTTTTGCTTTTGTTTCCTTTGCCTTTGGAGAGCGATCTTGAAAAGAAGTTGTTGTGGCCAATGTTGAAGAGGTTACTGCCAAAGTTCTCCTCTAGGATTCTGATGGATTCCTTCCTCACATTGATGTCTTTTATCCATTTTGAGTTTATCTTTGTGTATGGTGTAAGAGAACGGTCGAGATTCATTCTTCTACACATAGCTATCCAAATTTCCCAGTATCATTTCTTTTTTCTTTTTTTTTTTAAAGATTTTATTTATTTGACAGAGAGATCACAAGCAGGCAGAGAGGCAGACAGAGAGAGTGAGAAGCAGGCTCCCCGCTGAGCAGAGAGCCCAATGCGGGGCTCGATCCCAGGACCCTGAGATCATGACCCGAGCCGAAGGCAGCGGCTTAACCCACTGAGCCACCCAGGCGCCCCCCCAGTATCATTTCTTGAAGAGACTGTCTTTTTTCCACCGTATATTTTTTCCTGCTTTGTTAAAGAATAGTTGACCATAAAGTTGAGGTCCAAATCTGGGCTCTCTACTCTGTTCCACTGGCCTATGTGTCTGCTTTTGAACCAGTACCATGCTGTCTTAGTGATCAAAGCTTTGTAGTAAAGCTTGAAATCAGGCAACGTGATGCCCCTAGTTTTGTTTTCCTTTTTCAATATTTCCTTAGCAATCCGGGGTCTCTTCTGATTCCATACAAATTTTAGGATTGTTTGCTCCAGCTCTTTGAAAAGTGCTGGTGGAATTTTGATCGGAATAACATTGAAAGTATAGATTGCTCTAGGCAGTATAGACATTTTAACAATGTTTATTTTTCCGGTCCAGGAGAATGGAATGGTCTTCTATCTTTTTGTGTCTTCTTAAATTTCTTTCCTGAGTGTTCTCTAGTTCCTTGAGTACATATCCATTACCTCCTCGGTTAAGCTTACTCCCAGGTATCTAATGGTTCTTGGTGCTATAGTAAATGAAATTGATTCTCTAATTTCCTTTTCTGTATTTGCCTTGTTAGTGTATAATAAAGCCACTCATTTCTGTACATTGACTTTGTATACTGCCACATTACTGCATTGCTGTATGAGTTCTAGGAGTTTGGGGGCGGGGTCTTTTGGGTTTTCCTTATAAAGTATCCTGTGATCTGTGAAGAGAGAAGTTTGACTTCTTCACTGTCAATTTGGATACATTTTATTTCTCTTTGATATCCGATTGCTGTTTCTAGGACTTCTAACACTGTGTTGAACAAGAATGGTGAGAGTGGCCATCTTTGTAGTGTTCCTGAACTCAACGGGAAGGCTGTGAGCATTTTCCCATTGAGGATAATATTTGCTGTGGGTTTTTCATAGATAGATTTCATGAAGTTGAGGAATGTTTCCTCTATCCCTATACTTTGAAGCATTTTAATGAGGAATGGATGCTGGATTTTGTCAAATGCTTCTTCTGCACCAATTGAGAGGACCACGTGGTTCTTCTCTCCTCTTTTATTGATTTTTTTCTATCACATTGATTGATTTGCGAATGTTGAACCATCCTTGCAACCCAGGGATGAATCCCACCTGGTCATGGTGGATAATCTTTCTTAATGTGCTGTTGGATCCTGTTTGCTAGGATCTTGTTCAGAAACTTAACATCCATATTCATCAGGGGTATTGGTCTGAAATTCTCCTTTTTGGTTGGATCTAGGCTGGTTTGGGGATCAGGGTAATGCAGGCTTCCTAAATAGAGTCTGGAAGTTTTCCTTCTGCTTCAATTTTTTGAAACAGCTTCAGGAGAATAGGTGTTATTTCTTCTTTGAAAGTTTGGTAGAATTCTCCGGGGAATCCGTCAGGTCCTGGGCTCTTGTTTTTCGGGAGGTTTTTTGATCACTGCTTCAATCCCATTACTAGATATTGGTCTATTCAGGTTGTCAATTTCTTCCTGTTTCAATTTTGGGAATTTATAGTTTTCCAGGAATGCATCCATTTCATCTAGGTTGCTTAGCTTATTGGCATATAACTGTTGATAATAACTTCTGATGATTGTTTTTACTACTTTGCTGTTAGTTGTGATCTCTCCCTTTTCATTCATAATTTTATGAATTGGGATTTCTCTCTTTTCTTTTGGATTAGTGTGGCCATTGGTTTATCCATCTTATAGATTCTTTCAAAAAACCAGCTTCTAGTTTCATTAATACATTCTACTGCATCTCTGATTTCTACCTCATTGATCTCAGCTGTAATCTTGATGATTTCCCTTCATATGTGTGGAGTTGGTTTGATTTGTTGTTGATTCTCCAGTTCATTAAGGGGTAGAGACAGCTTGTGTGTTCTGGATTTTTCAATTTTTTTTGAGGGAGGCTTGGATGGCTATGTATTTCCCCCTTAGGACAGCTTTTGCTGTATCCCATAGGTTTTGGTCCAAAGTGTCTTCATTCTCTTTGGTTTCCATGAATTGTTTCAGTTCTTCCTTGATCTCCTGGTTGATCCAAGCATTCTTAAGCAAGGTGTTCTTTAGCTTCCAGGTGTTTGAGTTCCTTCTGAACTTTTCCCTGTGATTGAGTTCCAGTTTCAAAGCATTGTGATCTGAGAATATGCAGGGAATAATCTCAGTGTTTTGGTATCAGTTGAGTCCTGATTTGTGACCCAGTATGTGGTCTATTCTGGAGAAGGTTCCATGTGCACTTGAGAAGAATGAGTATTCTATTGTTTTAGGGTAGAATGTTCTGTATATATCTGAGGTCCATCTTGTCCAATGTGTCATTCAATGCTCTTGTTTCTTTATTGATTTTCTGCTTTGATGATCTCTCTATTTCTGAGAGAGGCATGTTAAGATCTCCAACGATTAGTGTATTCATATCAATATGACTCTTTATCTTTATTAACAGTTTTCTTATGTAATTGGCTGCTCCCATATTGGGGGCATAGATATTTACAGTTGTTAGGTCATCTTGGTGGATAATCCCTTTAAGAATGATGTAGTGTCCTTCTGGATCTCTGAATTTAGTTTAAAATCTAATTGATCTGATATGAGAGTTACTACCCCGGCCTTCTTTTGAGGCCCATTGGCTTGAAAGATGCTTCTCCATCCCTTCACTTTCAGTCTGGGTGTATCTTTAGGTTCAAAATGGGTCTCTTGCAGACAACATATGGATGGGTCCTGTCGTTTTATCCTATCTGCAACTCTGTGCCCTTTTATGGGCGCATTTAGGCCATTCACATTGAGGGTGATTATTGATAGATACATTTCTATTGACATCGTTTTACCTTTGAAGTCTTTCTTTCTGTAGATTGTCTCTATATTTCTGTTCAATGCTATTCTTGGGCTTTATCCTCTTTTATAGAACCCCCCTTAATATTTCCTGCAGTATCAGCTTGGTGGTTGCATAGTCTTTTAAGCCTTGCCGGTCTTGGAAATTCTTTATCTCTCCATACATCTTGAATGTCCGTCTTGCTGGATAAAGTATTCTTGGCTGCATGTTCTTCTCATTCAGTGCCTTGAATATATCTTGCCAGCCCTTTCTGGCTTGCCAGGTCTCTGTGGACAGGTCTGATGTTATTCTGATGGGCTTTCCTCTGTATGTAAGGATCCGCTTTGTCCTAGCTGCTTTCAAGAGGTTCTGCCTACAATTATAATTCTTCATTCTTACTATTAGGTGTCTCGAGGATTTTCAGGAATCTGTAATCTTCGGGGGAAACCATTCGGCCCCTAGTACATGAACGCTGGTTCCATTCATGAGATTTGGAAAACTTTCATGAAGAAATTGTTCCACTATATCTTCTAGACTTCTTTCTTTCTCCTCCCCTTCAGGGATTCCAAGAATTCTGACATTGGAACATTTCATGGCATCTTTTATTTCCCTGATTCTGTTTTCGTCGCTTCTACGCTGTTTGTTCCAGCTTCCTCCTGATCCTTTCTCTCTATCTGTTTGTCCTCTATCTTCTGTCTCAGTTACTCTAGCTTTGAGAGAATTTAGATTAGATTGGAACTCATTGAGAGCATTGTGAAGCTCATCCCTGGTAGCTTTCAGCTCTTCCCTAATATTGAAAACATGATCTCTGGTCGTTTTCAGTTCAGTCCTAATCAATTCCATTTGGCCACCCATGGCTTTCTCCAACTTAGCTATTGCTTGGATAATTGTTAGCCTGGATTCTCTTTCCGACATATTGTCTATGTTGATAGCCATTAGCTCTGTTGCAGAAGGTCCATCCTCTGTATTTTTCTCCTGTTGGGCATTCCTTCTCCTAGTTATTTTGGTGAGAGATGGCTGAATGGGTGTAGCTGGATGTATCAACCATGGTGCAGTCAAGGTGCACCCTGAAACTCTTCTGAGCAATCAGGGTTCCCCACCCAAATGAGAGGAAAAAGAAAAGGAAAAGAAAAAAAGAGAGAAGAGAGAGGGAGAGAGACAGGAACAAAAGGTGAGATAAAAGAGAAGGTTCAGCCCAAATGGGCCCCAAGGTAAGATTTATGAAGTATACAAACAAAAACAGACAAACAAAAAGACTGATAAAAGTATATGACAAGAGAAAAAAATATATATATATATATTTGCATATATATATATATATATATATATATATATATATATATATGCAAATAAAGGAAGAACCTCGTCAAAAAGAACCCTGAGTGTAAGATTTATATACTCTCAGGACAAACACAAAAACACAGAAATACTGGTGGAAGAAAAAGATGGGAGAGTGCTTGTCAATTCTTAGTGTGGGTGTGGAAGTTTGTTTTGATTCTTCCTGGGTGTATCTTGATATCTTTGTTAAAGGACTCAACTTTCCTAAGATAAAGGGGGGTTAGGAATTGGTTTACCTATAGGAGTGGCATTGATTGGTGAAAGGGGATTACCTTAAAGTTTAACTCTATATGAATATTAGAAAATAAATATTAACAAATGGAATAAACTAGATTAAACTAAACTAAAATTTAAAAAAAATTAAAAAATAGAAATGCAAAAGGAAAACACAGGTGTATGTATCAAAAAGTTCAGATTAGAAGGCTATTATGGAATTTGATGTACTGGACATCGAACTTGAAGGTAAATAGGTTAAATATTATCTATATAAGAAAATGAGCCAGAATAGTGGAAACAAATTAATAATAAAAATTGTCCTATGAAGTAGTGGTGGTTGTGATCTTGTCTTTTTTTTTTTTTTTCCTTTCCTGGGTGGTTTTCTGGGGTAGGGGCCTCCCAAGTGGGTTTTCAGTCAATGATGTTCTCTGAGTTAAGTCCTCCCACCCCCCTCAAGGGGATGGGCTCTGAGGAAACTGGTTTTTTCAGGCTTTTGTTCTCTGGAGGTTTTTATATTTGTTAACTTTTGTTTTTCTCTCTGGCCTTGAGCGCTTTTGATGGGTTTTGTAGGTTTAGAGGAAAGAAAACTGCACCCTGACCTCCCTCTCAGAGAGAAGCCTCTGTCTGGCTGCAGAGCCCAAATAAATCCCCCCTTGGCTGCTGGCAGAGCAGGTTCCCAGTCGCGGTCCCTGGGGACTCAGGATTTTTTGCTTGTACCCAAAACCATGGCAACGAAGGCTGTCTGTGCAGCTCCAGACTGCCAGAGAAGTTCCAAGCAGAGATTGCACACTGAGATTTTCCCGCTGGCATGGGCTGGGAGTGCCTGGTCTTTCAGGTCCCAGCGTACCTGGCTGGCATTTGTGTGCACCTCTCTCAGGGGAGGGCGCAGGGCACGACTGGGACTCTGATGGCATGGCAGGGCACTCGTGTGGGGACTGCAAAAGGGCTGTGCTTCTGTTGGCTGGCGAGGCTCCCAGCCCCTTATGGGAGCTGGGCGCCAATGGCTCTCAGGCGCGCCGGTGGTTCAGGGACTGAGACCTGGTTTCTCTGCCTCACTCTCTTTGGCTCTGCACCAGGGGTGGCTGTCCTGGGTCTGGGGACTTAAGCTCCTGACCCTAACACCCAGATTCCCGCAATTTTCCCCAGGTGATCCTTTGCTCTTTTTGAGTGCTTTTTACCAGAATCCCGAGTTAATGCTGGTCCCCAGACACAGGGCACTCTTGTATTGGGATATTACTTTCCAATGGGTCGCCTCTGGTGGCTCCCTCCCCCTTTTGTTTATCTTCCAATATCAGTCCGACTTTCCCACTCCGCTTTACCTGCCCACTGGCGTCTTCTGCTCCAGTAGAGATCTAGACGTGTATAATTCTGATCTCAGGCTGATTTCGTGGGTGATCAGAGTTCTTTGGAAGGTAATCAGCTCACTTTAGGGTACAGGTTGAAAGGGCGCCTCCTCCTACTTCCCCGCCATTTTGTCTCCCCCCTCCTCTAGGTTTTTGATAGATTCCTCCTGCCTCAGGTTGAGGTCTTTTATCCATTTCGAGTTTATCTTTGTGTATGGTGTAAGAGAATGGTCGAGTTTCATTCTTCTACACATAGCTTTCCAATTTTCCCAGCACTATTTATTGAAGAGACTGTCTTTTTTCCACTGTATTTTTTTTCCTGCTTTGTCAAAGATTAGTTGACCATAAAGCTGTGGGTCCATATCCGGGCTCTCTACTCTGATCCACTGGTCTATGTGTCTATTTTTGTGCCAGTACCATGCTGTCTTGGTGATCACAGCTTTGTAGTAAAGCTTAAAATCCGGCAACATTATGCCCCCAGTTTTGTTTTTCTTTTTCAACATTCCCTTAGGAATTCAGGGTCTCTTCTAGTTCCATACAAATTTTAGGATTCTATATTCCAGCTCTTTGAAAAATGTCAGTGGAATTTTGATTGAGATGACATTGAAAGTATAGATGGCTTTAGGCAGTATAGACATTTTAACAATGCTTATTCATCCAATCCATGATCATGGAATGCTCTTTCTCCATCTTTTTGTGTCTTCTTCAATTTCTTTAATGACTGTTCTGTAGTTCTTCTGGTACAGATCCTTTACCCCTTTGGTTACATTTATTCTCAGGTATCTTATGGTTCTTGCTGCTATAGTAAATGGAATTGATTCCCTAATTTCCCTTTCTGTTATTTCATTGTTAGTGTATAAGAAAGCAACTGATTTCTGTGGATTGATTTTGTAACCCACCACATTACTGAATTGCTGTGTAAGTTCTAGTAGTTTGGGGTGGAGTCTTTTGGGTTTCCCACATAAAGTATCATATAATCTGCAAAGAGAGAGAGTTTGACTTCTTTACCAATTTGAGTACCTTTTGTTTCTTTTTGTTGTCCAATTGCTGTTGCTAGGACTTTACTACTATATTAAAGAACAGTGATGAGAGTGGACATCCTTGTGGTGTTCCTGATCTCAAAGGGAAGGCTATCAGCTTTTCCCCATTGAGGATGATACTTGCTGTAGATTTTTCATAAATAGATTTTGTGAAGTTGAGGAATGTTCCCTCTATCCCTATACTTTGAGGAGTTTTAATCAGGAACGGATGCTGTACCTTTTTAAATGCTTTTTCTGCACCAATTGAGAGGACCATGTGGTTCTTCTCTCTTCTCTTGTTGATTTGTTCTATCACATTGATTGATTTGCTAATACTGAACCATCCTTGAAACCCAGCGATGAATCCCAACTGGTCATGGTGGTTGATCCTTTTAACACACTGTTGGATCCTATTAGCAAATCTTGTTGAGAATCTTATCATCCATAATCATCATGGATATTGATTTGAAATTCTCATTTTTGGTGGGATCTTTGCCTGATTTGGGGGTCAGGGTAATGCTGGCTTCATAAAAAGGGTCTGGAAGTTTTCCTTCTGTTTCTTTTTGTTGAAACAGCTTCAGGAGAATAGGTATTATTTCTTCTTTAAATGTTTGGTAGAATTCTCCAGGGAATCTGCAAGGTCCTGGGCTCTTGTTTTTTGGGAAGTTTTTAGATCACTGCTTCAATTTCGTTATTAGATATCGGTCTATTCAGGTTGTCAGTTTCTTCCTGATTCAGTTTTGGAAGTCTATAGCTTTCCAGGAGTGCATCCATTTCATCTAGGTTGCTTAACTTATTGGCATATAACTGTTGATAATAATTTCTGATGGTTGTTTCTATTTCCTTGATGTTAGACGTGAGCTCTCCTTTTCATTCATAATTTTGTTAGTCTGGGTTCTCTCTCTTTTCTTTTGGATTAGTTTGGCCAATGGTTTATAACTTTTATTGATTATTTCAAAAAACCAGCGTTTAGTTTTGTTGATGTGTTCTACTATATCTCTAGTTTCTATCTCATTGATCTTTGTTCTAATCTTGATTATTTCCCTTCTTGTGTGTGAGGTTGGCTTAATTTGTTGTTGGTTCTCTGTCTTTAAGGTATAAAGACAGCTGGTGTATTCTGGATTTTTCAATTTTTTTGAGGGAGGTTTGGATAGCTATGTCTTCCCCCCTTAGGACCGTCTTTCCTGTATCCCATCGTTTTGGGGCTGAAGTGTCTTCATTCTCATTGGTTCGCATGAATTGTTTAAGTTATTCTTTGATTATCTGGTTTATCCAAACATTCTAAGCAGGGTGGTCTTTGGTTTTCAAATGTTTGAATTCATTTCAAACTTTTTCTTGTAGTTAAGTTCTAGTTTCAAAGCATTGTGTTCTGAGACTATACTGGAAATAATCTCAATTTTTGGATCAGTTGAGCCCTGTTCTGTGACCCAGTATGTAGTCTATTCTGGAGAAAGTTCCATGTGTGCTCAAGAGAAATGAGTATTGTGTTGCTTTAGGATGGAATGTTATGTGTGTATCTATGAGGTCCATCTTGTTCGATGTGTCATTCAATGCCCTTTTTTCTTTATTGATTTTCTGCTTCAATAATCAATTACTGAGAGAGGTATGTTAAGATCCCCTACTATTAATGATTTCATACCAATATGACTCTTTATCTTGATTAACAGTTTTCTTATGTAGTTGGCTTCTTCCATATTGGAGTCATAAATATTTATAATTTTTAGATTTTCTTGGTGGATAGACCCTTTAAGAATGATGTAGTATCTTTTTTTTTTTAAAATCTCTGACTACAGTCTTTAGTTTAAAATCTAATTTTTCTGATATGAGAATTGCTATCCCAGCTTTGTTTTGAGGCCGATTGGCATGAAGGATGCTTCTCCATCCCTTCACTTTCAGTCTGGATGTATCCTTATGTTCAAAGTGGGTCTCTTGCAGACAATATCTGGGTGGGTCCTGTCGTTTTATCCAGTCTGCAACCCTGTGCCGTTTTATGAGAGTGTTTAGGCCATTCATGTTGAGAGTGAATATTGAAAGATATGTTTTTATTGACATCATGTTTCCTATGAAGTCTTTGTTTCTATAGATTGTCTTTGTAAATTTTTGTTCTATGACACTCTTGGGTTCCTTCTCCTTTTATAGAACCCCCATTAATATTTCTTGAGGTGCAAGCTTGGTGGTCACCTACTCTTTTAAACCTTGCTGGTCTTTTGAAACTCTTTATCTCTTCATCCATTTTCAATGTCAACCTTGCTGGATAAAGTATCCTTGGTTGTATGTTCTTCTCATTTAGGGCCCTGAATATGTCTTGCCAGCTCTTTCTGGCTTACCAGGTTTCTGTGGACAGGTCTGACATTATTCTGATGGGTCTTTCTCTGTACCTAAGGAATCACTTCCCTCTAGCTGCCCTCAGGAGCTCTTTTCTAAAATTATGATTCATCAGTCTCCCAATTAAGTGTCTCAAGGTCTTTCTAGATTTCTTGACCTTGGCAGGTGTTCTTTCTGCCTCTAGGACATGAATGCTGGTTCCATTCCCCAGATTGGAAAAATTTTCATGGAGAATTGGTTCAACTACATCTTCTAGTCTCCTTTTTTCTCCTCCCTCACAAGGATCTGTATAATTCTGACGTTGAATGTTTCTGTTTCATAGCATCATTTATTTCCCCAATTCTGTTTTCATGGCTTCTGAGCTGCTTGTTCCAAGTCTGCTTCTGTTCTTTTTCTCTATCAGTTTGTCCTCCAGATCACTAATTCTATTTTATGCCTTGGTTACCCTCACTGTTAGAGAATTTGGATTAGTTTGGATCTCATTGATATAGCATTTTTAACTTCTTCCCTGGTGGCTTTCACTTCTGCCCTAATTGATTCCATGTTGTCATTAATGGTTTTCTCCAACTTAGCCATTGCCTGAATAATTGTTAGCCTGAATTCTCTTTCCAACATACTGTTTATGTCCATATCCTATAGCTCTGATGGAGAGGGCACAGTCTCTGAATTTTTCCTCTGTTGGATGTTCCTCCTCCTAATCATTTTGATGAGAGGTGGTTGAGGGGATTTGTAGCTGAATATATCAACCATAATCCAGGTAAGGTGCATTCTGAATGCTTCTGAGTAATCAGAAGTCCCCACCAAAAAGAAAGAAAAAAGAAAAAGAGAGAGAGAAAGCGAGAGGCAGAAAAAACAAAAGAGAAGACCCTGTCAGAATGGACCCCAAAGGTAAGATTTATAAGGTATACAAACAAAACCAGACAAAGTAAAAGACTGACTAAATGACAAGGGAACAAAAGAACTCAGTCAAAATAAACACCAAGTATAAGAGTTGTATAATACCAGAACAAAAACAAAAACACTGAAACACTGATAGAAGAAAAAGATGGAAGCGTAGTTATAAATGCTTGATGAGTTTGAGAATGTTTATTTTGGTTCTTTGTGGTTATATCTTGATATCTTTGTTAAAGGACTCAGCTTTCCAGAGATAAAGGGAGATTAAAATTGGTTTATATATAGGAGTAGTATTAATTAGGGAAAGAGGATTACCTTGAAGCTTATATCTATGTGTATATTAAAAAGAAAAGAAAAAGAACAATACAGGTATATGTATGAAAAAGTTCAAGTTAAAAGGTTTTTATGTTATATGTTGTATTAAATCTCTAGTTGTAATGGCAAGTGGTTAAAAAATTAAAAAGAAGAATAGTGTGAATGAATTAAAAATAAAAGTTGTATCTATGTAATATACAGGTTTTAGGACAATACTGGGAGCTTAATATATTGTTTTCTCCTGATATTGGGGTTTTACAGTTTTATGGGGAGCCTATGGTGGTTGTCCTCTCATTCTTTTGGCTGGCTTTCAGGGGGAGGGGCCTGCAGTGTTGCTTTTCAGTCCATCTTGCTTGGGTTGAGTCATCTTGCCCCCTGTCAAAGGGCTGGGCTCTATGGAAACCGGTTTTTCAGGCTTTTGTTCTCTGGAGGTTTTTATTCTTTTGCAGCTTTTTGCAGCTTTTTGGAGGTTTAGTGGAAAGCAAACTCCACCCAGACCTCTGCCTCAAAGAGAAGCCTCAGTCTGATCCCCTCTGGGTCGCCCAGAACAGAAAGACTCCCCCTCTGCAAACTTTGCTGAGCTCTTCAACTTCCCACAGGCAGTGCAAATCCCCAGCCACCATCTCAGGGATTGCCCAAAGGACCCACCTGTCCCTGCACCCCTGTGCCAAACCTGCAAGCACTATTTGTCCAGGGAGCCTGCTTCTGGTACCTGCCTTTGCTGGGACTGCTGTCTGGGGTAGTTCCTCCAAGTCTGGGCTGGGAGAGTTCAGTCTCTCAGCAAGTCCTACAGACCACCGGCTAGTGCCCACGTGGACCACTCTCATGAGCAGGTGGGGAGCACGGTTCAGACCCAGGTCACGCAGTGAGCACAGAGTACAAAAAGGCTGTGGCCCTAGAGAGCACCCACCAAACTCCCTCAAGCCATGTAACCTTGGGGCCTCTGGAACCAGGAATTGTATGCTCCCCTGCCACACTGGTCTCTGGCATGGGTGGTCACCAGCAGTGGCTGACCTGGGTCTCTGGGCTTCAGCCTGTGTCTGTGACCACCAGATTCCACCAGCTGCCGTTTAAGATCTTTGGCTCTTTTTTAGTGCTTTTAACTAGACTCTAAGTCAATGCTGGTCCCGAATCACAGGGCACTTTTGTATTGGGGTATTACTTTCCAATGGGTTGCTTCTGGTGGCTCCCCACCGCCTTCTGTTTCTCCTCGGATATCGGTCTGATTGTTTCCAGTACGCTTTACCTCTTCACTGGCATTTTCTGCCCCTGTAGAGATTGAGTAGTGTATAATCCTACATCTCAGGCTGGTTTAATGGGTGTTCAGAGTGTTCTGTCAGATAATTAGCTCACTTTAGGGGACCCACTGAAACAGAGTCTCCTACTTCTCCATCATCTTGTCCCTTTCTCCACATCATTAGTTTTTGCTGTAGTGTTCCAAGATTAACTGTTTATGTATAATACCCAATGCTTCATGCAATGCATGCCTTCTTTAATACCCACCACCAGGCTCATCCATTGTCCCACCCTCCTTCCCTCTAAGATCCTCAGTTTGTTTCCCAGGGTCCATAGGCTCTCACGGTTCATCTCCCCATCCAATTTCCCCCCTTCACTTTTCCCTTCCTTCTCCTAATGTCCTCCATATTATTCCTTATGTTCCATAAGTAAGTGAAATCATATGATAATTGACTTTCTCTTGTTGACTTACTTCACTCATCATAATCTTCTCCAGTCCCATCCATGTTGATGCAAAAGTTGGGTATTCACCCTTTCTGATGGCTGAGTAATATTCTATTGTATATATGGATCACATCTTCTTTATCCATTCATCTGTTAAAGGGCGTCTCAGCTCTTCCCACGGTTTGGCTATTGCAGACATTGCTGCATATTTTGATTTACCATCCCTGGAATTGTCATCTTGGAGAAATACCTGGTCTCTTATCAATCTTTGTTGTCAAGACTTCCTTAGATAAAACTTATTTGCTTCATCCAATTCACTTAGAAATCTAAAGGCAACTGGAAGTCCTATTGCACTTAACATTTTTTATTTTTTTATTTCTTTATTTTTTTAAATGAGTTTTTTTTTAAGATTTTATTTATTTATTTGACAAAGAGAGATCACAAGTAGGCAGAGAGGCAGGCAGAGAGAGAGGAAGGGAAGCAGGCTTCCTGCTGAGCAGAGAGCCTGATGCGGGACTCCATCCCAGGACCCTGAGATCATGACCTGAGCCGAAGGCAGCGGCTTAACCCACTGAGCCACCCAGACGCCCGCACTTAACATTTTTTAATGTGTTGTGTTCAAGGGTGATATTCACATAATAATGTTTAGTATCATTGTCTAGTTCAATTATTTCTGGTAACTTTTAAGCAAAGGTTGTGGGGAGGATCTGGGGGCTTGGAATGAGTCAAATTTAAGAGGAATTCCTTTAGAGGAGAGTATAGGAAACAGAGGGCTGATGACAGAATAAGTATAACATTAATCATAGGAAACTTCTATTTTTGAGTTCTTGCAGGTACAAAATATATCATTAGATCTACACACAATCAAATTAGAGGTGTTATATTTTCCATTTTATAGTGTGGAACAGTGCTGATATACTTTTTCTTTAAAATGCCAGATAGTAAATATTTTAGACTTTGCAGACCAGATTATGTCCCTGTTGCATATTTTTCTTTCTTTCTTTTTCTTTCTTTCTTTCTTTCTTTCTTTCTTTCTTTCCTTCCTTCCTTCCTTCCTTCCTTCCTTCCTTCCTTCTTTTTTAACAACACTTAAGAATTGTATAAAAATAGCATGGACAGGATTTAACCCACACCTACTAATGTTTGGTGTAGAAAGTTAAGAACTTGCACACTGCAGACAGCATGGTTAAAATCCTGGCTTGACCTCTAATTAACTGTGCAATTGAACAAATCATTCGGCCTCTCTCTGTCTCAGTTTCTTCACCTGTAAAAATGAGATAATTACAGAACTCATCTCACAGGGTTGTTTTAGTGATTTGATGAGGTATTATTTTGTAAGTACTTAGAACAGTGTCTCACATGTAGTATTTGTTGAATAAATAAGAAAGCCTAGAACTGGTCTTATTATGGAAGAGTCATGATAGGGGAGTGAGGCCGCTCTAGTCTGTTTCTGATTATACCCTATGCATAACTACTCCCTCTACATCTGTGACTGGTAGGCCAGTCCACTACTCCAGCTGTTCTTTCTGAATCATATGCCTCAGATGGCACATCAACTATACAAGATTCCTGGCCAATCCAGCACAGGTCCATGTGACTTTCAAACTAGAATGTTGATGCCACACTATCTCTATGCCACTCAGGGAGCTGTTAAGGAACAAACATTTACTCTTCCCTGAGAACACATTCCACCACTGTATCAGCTTGGCATGGGACTGGATCTCTGTCTGATCCCTAAAATAACCTTTCTCAGAAGCACTTGACAAAGTTGACCACTCCCTCATCCTTGAAATGCTGTCTTCCTTGGTTTTTAGAATACCACATTCTGGTTTCATTCCTACCTCACTGATTACTCCTTCTCAGACTCCTATGCTATTTTCTCCTCATTTCCCCATCCTCTATACGTTAGAAGTTCCCAGGGTACAGTTCTTGGGCCTCTTCTCCATTTATACTCTTTTTTTTTTTTTTTTTAGTGACTTCATCTAGGCTCATGGATTTATATAACATTTATAGGTTAGTGCCTCCCAAATTTATGTCTCCAGCATGGCCCCCCTTGACACATATATCTTATTGCCTACTTTACAACTCCACTTGGATATCTAATGAGCATTTTGAACTTAATACGTCTCAACCTTAGCTCTTATAAAACCCCAGATCTGCTTCTCCTACACTCTTCTCTGCCTCCATTAACAGTAACTTCCAGAGGCTTCCTACTATATGCTCAGACCAAAATCCTTGATGATTCATTTTTTCTCACACCCCACATGCATTCCCTCCAGAAATCCTATTCTACCTTTGACATTCATGTAGCATCAATCACTTTATCACAACTCCACCTGCTACCACCCTAATCTAAACCACCATCATCTGTCACTGGAAGTACATTATTCTCCTTACTGTTCTTTCAGTCTCCTCCCTTTACCTCCTGCCGTCAATTCTTTACACAGAAGCCAGAGTCAAGTTAAATCATGTCACATGTCAGTCCTCTATTTAAAACCCTTCACATGCCTCCCAACTCCCTCAGACTAAAAGCCTAATCCTCCCAATAAACTGTAAGACCCTACATGATCAGGCCTCAGTCACCTCCATGACCTTATTTCTCACCACAGTGCTCACTCCATTCCAGTCACACTGTTCTCCCCTCTTCTTCAAAGCCACTGGACATATTCCAGCCTTAAGGCCTTGCTTGCTAATTCTTTCACCTATAACACTCTGGCCTCAGATATCTGTACTGCGTTTCTTTCTTAGTGAAAATTTCCCTCATTATCCTTGTAAAAATTGAACACTTGCTACTCCCATCCTCTTGTGGCATTTTCCCCCCTCAACAACAGCTATAATCATCTGACATACCATAAGTGTTATTCATTTGTTTGTTTCTTTATTGGTCTCTCCCCGCTATAATATCAGCTCCATGAAACAAGGATTTTGACTGTTTCATTCACCAAAAAATCCCCAATGCCAGGAACAGGAATTGCCTAGCACACAGAAGCTACCCAGTAAATATATTTAAATAAATAAATGAAAATAACTGCTCTACTGCAATGTCTCCTTATATTGCTTTCCCTCTCTCCAAGAATGTAAAGTAGGCCTAACTATCCTGAAAGGATCCTGGGGCAAGGTCACAGAGGAATCACACCCCAAAAGGAGAGAAAGAGTGATAGAAAATAAGCAAGTCGTCTTATTACTATTTGTATTTCATTTGCCTGGCTGCCAGTGTTTAATGAGACTTTTTCAAACTGGGCCCTGAGTTTTGGAGACTGCATATTTTCACTCCTCCTAACCCCCCAAACTGGGCCCCATTTTCCTCCTGGCCATCCTGGATATTAGACCCCCAAATCTTGCTCTATGACAGGATCAAATTCCTCATAGTTGTGAAGCAAAAGGCACACCTGGCTGCTCGTAGAGAATAAAGGTTGTGTGGAGACATTAGGTGCATGAGTGTGTGTGTGTGTGTGTGTGTGAGTGTGTGTGAGCTTGTGTGTGTGTGTGTTTGTGTGTGTGTGTGTGTGAGTGACACTACTGTACATAGTTTACATCATATCTGTATCTATTGTGTATTGGTATTAGTCCATGTGGCCTGAAATAAGTCTGGCAAGGTCTTTCACTATTCTTAGAGGTTCTTACTGTAATCCCTTTAACATTATCCCTACCCCAACCCCCAGTTAATCACCATCACCAGAGCTAACCTGTGCCAAGGCACTGAGCGAAAGACTAATCATTTGTTTACTCCTCGCAGTAACTATTTGATATAGGTATTATTATTATTCCTGTTTTCCACATGAAGAAATATATTCAGAGAAGTAAAGTAACTAACTCAAGTATTTATCTTGCTGCTATCTGACGTTGATTTAGTATAACATATTCCTTTTTTTAAAATTATGTTATGTTAGTATAGCATATTTCAAACTGTTCTGTGAGATCCACATTAAAAATATATATATTCTACATCACAACTAACATACAAAATTTAAACAGACTTTTCATGGAATAATACTATTTGCTTTGTAGGCTGGTATTTTCTCTTCAGTTAAAACACACACACACAAAACAAAACAAAACAAAACAAAACAAAACAAAAAAAACACGGTCAGGACATGCCTAATTGATTTTTACCACCCGAATGGGTCTACTTCACGATTTGTTAAAGGCTTGCAAACCACCTTTTGAAAATCACTGCTTTAGGGTGGGTTTCCTCTTTTAAGGCTATCTGTATTTCTTAGAGACCTCCAAAATGTCTCCAACCTCAAAGAGGGTCATTCTAATCATGGAATGTGAGAACTCAAGAGAGACATGGTGGGGGAAAGATGGAGGCACTTTTAGCATGCCTCAGAATGCCAGGTGAAATTTGCTTACTCTGTTCCTCTCAGAATCTGCTTAGCCATTTATGCTCACTTCTTTGAGCATAAAATCCTTCAACAAGCATTTTCTGAACCCCTCAACACTAGAGGCTAGAGGCTAGAGGCTATGAGGAAGCAAAATTATGTGGGGGAGACAAGCTTATAAATAGCTAACTACATAAGGTAAGTTGTATCAGGTGACATGAAATGTTATGAGCACACAGGAAAAGGGACATGGATTTTAACTTGAGTTAAAGCTTTAGAAAAGAGATGGCTAAAGAAAAGGAAAAAAATTTTAAAAAAAAAGAGATGGCTTTTGAGCCAAACCTGGAAGGGTGGCTAGGATTTGCACAAACAGAAACAGGAGAAATGAAATTCTTAGATGTTTTTAAAAAAAGAAAAGCATATAAGCTGGAAAATGTGGATGTATAGAAAGACTGAAGAGCATTTAGAAAGGGATTTCAGGCCAGGTTGTGGAGAACTGTGAAATTTTGCTAAGGAGTTTGAATTTCGTCTTATAGGCAATAAGGAGTCATTAAAAGTGTTTCTAACTGGCAGCAGTGTGAGAATGGATTGGAAGGCAGCAAAAACAGAGGTAGGTAGTCACCTAGGAGGCTAATATAATGGTCTAGGAGAAACATAAATGAGGGTCTGACCTGGAATAGTGGTTATGGGTATGTAAAGGAGGGGGCATACAGAAGAAATGGCATTGGGGTAGAAGCAACAGGACTTTGCAACTAATTTATGTTTATATGTAGAGGTGATGTCTTCTCTCCTCCTTCCTGGTTTGTCCCTCCCCTCAGGGCTTCCATAGCAACCTAATGAACTCTATGAATTCATCTATAGCAGGAAAAGGAAGTGTGGGTATGGGTGGGTGTCTCCTTACCTACAAGTAAGGAAGAGGAGACAGTTCATCATAGGCAAGCCAGGAGGCCAGGCTGGGGGGAGCCAGCTTATCCTGTTGCCATAGCATTTCAGAAGATCATAGAGTTTTAGATCTAGAAAGGGACCTCAGGATCCTGCTATGAGGATATCCTACTGTGAAGAGGGGCAAATGAAGATGGAAGTGTCTAACAAGGAAGGAACCTTTAGGAAAAGCCTCAGACTTGATACTTGATCCCTTAAGCTCACCTTTTCCCCCTACCTCCTCTTCCTCCTCCCCGTCTTCCCTCTTCATCTCAATTTCATATTCCTTTTCGTCCATCACTGTCTCTTCCACCTCTGTACTCACCTCTTTCTTTTCTTCTCATCTTCCTCTTCAACTTCCTCCTCATCTTTTTCTCCTTCTTTGTCTCCCTTCTTTTCACCTTTCTCTCCCTAACCCTCCTTAGGATATTCACCAACAAAACAAGTTCAGAAGAGGGACGCCTGGGTGGCTCAGTTGGTTAAGCAGCTGCCTTCGGCTCAGGTCATGATCCCGGCGTCCTGGGATCAAGTCCTGCATCGGGCTCCTTGCTCAGCGGGGAGCCTGCTTCTCCCTCTGCCTCTGCCTGCCATTCTGTCTGCCTGTGCTCGCTCTCCCCCCCCTCTCTCTCTGATAAATAAATAAAATCTTAAAAAAAAACAAAACAAAACAAAAAAAAAACAAGTTCAGAAGTCAGCACTTGGAACCTGAAAGGTATCTCAAGCCATCCCAGGTAGCGGAAGGCAGATCCCCTAAAATGAGCCTCATCTCCCATTAAACAGATATCTTGCTAACTTTCTTTTTAACGTTTGTCCTAAATAAGCACTACTTTGGCTGGGGAAATCTCTTTCTATCTTTTTACCACTTCCCTGGAGAATGGTTTACTGGGCCTGTTGAACAGAGGTTTAGCAGTTCACCCAATGCTGTGAATGAAGGTCAGTGAGAGCTGGGGATAGAAGTCACAGCTCTTGCTTCTCCACTTCTTGCTCTTTCTACAATCTTCTTAATTCTGAAATTTTCATCCGTGGACCAGCAGCATATCTTGTGGGAGTTGTTTTGTTTTGTTTTTTAGAAATGCAGAACTTCAGGACATACCCTACAGTTACTAAATCAGAATTTTCATTTTAACAAGAACTATCTGTGAAAATTTAACTTTGAAAAGCCCTGTTATGCATAGATTATATCCCTTTACAGGCACTGCCATTCCTAGAGCAACACATTCTGGGTTTGCCTGGAGCTGTGGAGAGGTAAATAAGCTGAAGAGCCCTGGAGTGCAGAGATCACCCCTCAGACATTTGCAGAGGCTAGGCAGGGTCCTGTAGGCAGGGACTCTGGCTCTAAAGGAGGCTGCTGCCCAGGTATTATGTCTTCTGATGTCTTAAAAGAAGCTAGAATTCTAGATTATTTTATAAAATATCCTGACTAAAATTATATGTATAATTTATAGTATAGTATAGTATAGTTTAACATCCAACAAACTTAAAGCACTGTGGTGAGCTGTGGCCAGACTTTCTGCTTATAGCCTCTGAAGTAGTCTAGACTTGTTTGTTTGTTTTTAGCAGGAGGGACTCTTTGTTTAATCACAATCTTACCTAGAAGCCTAATGTATTAAACAGATGGAAAAAGAACCACTTTGGTTGAAGTGGGGCCCAGAGATCCTCCCACTCATCCTCCCCCATGTCCCACAGGTCTAGAAGGGCACTCTTTATGTTCTATAAAAGCACAGGTCAGAAAGCATTGAGAAACTCTAACAATACCATTTGACAGATGAAAAGATTGAGTGTCTCGTTCAGCAATTTAGCAGTCACCAGACTTCCAGTCCAGTGCTGTTCTCATCTTGGTTCACTGATTTCTTTGCATGGTGCTCTAGCACAGCCCTCCATTGATGGAAGATTCATTCTATAGCATAGCTGGCAAGTACTCTCCCAGACTTCGCTTGGATAACTTCAATGATGGGAAGCTCATCACTTCATAAGATTGGACATTAACATGTGGGTTTGGCTTAGCTGAAATCTTCAAACAGATACATATTGTTTGTGAGCTCTGTAGGTCCTGAATCTGCCCAAGTGGTTTAAGCAGCACTTCAACCTAGATAGGGGTTAAAACTGCTCATCTAATTGAAATTCCTTATGAAGTTATTTCAGTTCCTGCCTTTGTATTGAAAATGAGTAGTGGGCTAGAAAGCAAATTCCTTAGATAGACAGAAAGTTGTTGGAGGCCAAAGGCATGACATGGCAGACAAAGAAAAGGGAGCTAAAGAGGAAAGAGGTGAGTGCTAGGAAAAGGGGTGGTAAACTTGAAGTCATTTATGATAACTTGAGAGTACAGAACCCATGGAAAGCTTAGAGAAGGAGAATAACTACTGCATCCCTAACCACAGTGAAAGGAATATAGTTTTCATCTGTCTGGTCCCTATGGTCAAGCTGAAGTGGCCCTGTGGGGAGGCTGTGGGCCAAGGCTCCTGGCATTCCAAGATGGTTCTTTCTGTAGCAGCCCATTAAGCAGCTTCTCACCCTGTTTCCACACTCTACCTGTTGAGGCCTGAAGAAAGACAAGTATAGCTACTTCCTCCCTGCACTTCCCTGAGCTGCTTGGAGCTTGCTTCAGATGGCTATAGGGTCTAATGAGTCTTTTCTCTGGCCTAGGTCTACAAGGGCAGATAGCTGCTTGGAAATCCTAGGAATGAGGAACTGCATTTCCAGGTGAATGACTTTTAGCAGATACTCCCACAGAGAAAATAGGAGCCCACATGCCCAGCAAATTTTCTTTCCCAAATTAGGAACTCTTACTGTCCTCAACATCTCTGACTATTAATGTTCTAAATACAGATGAAGATGTTTCCTATTCTTATTTAGGCAAAAAATTATCTCAATGACTCCAACATAGAGATAGGAGTTTGGTCTAGAGCCAAACTTTAATGTGCACGTGTATCACTCAGAATTTTGTGAAAATACTGATTCTAGTCAGTAGGTCTGAGGTGGGCCTTGGATTCTGCACTTCTAAAAGATCCCAGGTGATGTTGATACTGTTGATCTGAGGCCCAAACTTTGAGTAGTAACTAGAGGAGAGACAACCTTAGAAATTTATCCAGCTAAATTTTATTTTTCAAAGTCTAAAATAGATTATATTTAATCTATACATACTTTTACTATTATACTAACATCTTATTTTGAATTCTTGCCTACGTTAGCTTATTTGGGATGACATCTATCATGTTTCTCATTTCTTCATCTCCTGCCTTCACAACTCCCAGCTTCTTGGAAGCACATGCCATCTGCCTCTGCCACCTTCTTTTTGCTTCCATCTCTTGACATTCTGGCCCTGCCTCCTTATCTGACATCATCTCCCACCACTGTCTTATACTATACTATATTCTGCCATGCTGATCTTTTTCTGATGTGTGCATATATCAGTCTTATTTTCATCTCTGAACTTTTGCTTTTGTCATTTGTTCATGTTTGTAAAGCTTTCCCCCCAGATCTTTGCATCAATAATTTCTTCTCATCATTCTGGCATCAACTCAGATGTCACCTCCTAAGAGAGGCCTTCCTTGGCCATTTAGGTAAGACAGTGTCTTTCTTCCTCAGTTACCCTCAATTATGTCACCTAATATATTATTTCTGTAGCTATTCAATACCCAATATTATTTACTGTTTTTTTGGGTTCATTGTCTAAATCCATTCATTAGAAATAAGTTCCTTGAAATTAGAGACCTAGTTTGTCTTGTTTACTACTGTACTCCTACTACCTAGAACAGGACTTGGCATGTAGTAGGTACTTTACACATAATTCTTGGCTGATAGATTGTCTTTCTGGACATTCCTCCTCACTGAGGACTTTAACTCTTGGATTATCACTGTCTTCATCTTTCTCTTGTCTCTCTAACCTCAACAATCCCTATTAGATGGCCTATTCAGCCATGGACTCACTTTCAACAACCTCTTTACTCACTTCACTAAAGCTGGCAGACTCTTATAGTAATACCTTAGATCTAGGTTTCTTCCAGAATCTTGATTTCAGGCATCTCTTCTCTGATCACTGCCCTACTTTTACATCTCACTTACTCTGGGACGTCTATTCCAACCAACAATTCTTCCACATCATCAAGATCTCCAGTTACTGATCCTACTGTTCCATTAACCCTACCCAGTACTCATCATACCTCCTCCTGTCCTCCTTTCTTCTCTGTCCAGTTTCTTCCCCTGGACACACTACAGTATGTCACTAATATGTTTGCTTTTCCATTCTCTCTTACACAGGGGTTCTCAACCCTAGTTGCACATTTAGGATCATCTAAGGAATTTATAAAAATCCAGATGCCCAGGCTGTATACCTAATTCTGATGAAGTCATAATCCCTGAAGGTGGGATTTAGACAGCAATGTTTTGTTTTGTTTTGTTTTGTTTTGTTTTTAAACTCCCCTGGTGATTTCAGTTTGCAGCCAAGGTTGAGAACCACTGCTCTCTTTTCTCTGAACCCCATCCTCCCAAACTTCTCAAGGACTTTGCTCCTGCAAGCATCCCCTCTGCTACACCAGTGCTTTTTAGACTTTGATTTACATGCAGATCACCTGGGGATCTAGTTAAAATGCAAATTCAGTAGGTCTGAGGTGGAGCCTGAGGTTCTGCATTTATAACAAGTACCCAGGTGATGATGATGCTGTTGATCTGTAGACCATGCTTCAAGTAGCAAGGTTTTATATTGTTAGCCTCTCTTCATTCCCATAATCATATAGGCATGCTCCTAACCTCATGTTACAAGAAAAAAAAAATGTTTCCTTGACCTCATATACCCATTCAAATATTACCCTATTTCTCTTATTCCCTTCAGAGCAAAACTTCCCAAAGTGTTTTCTGTACTTATCTCCACTTTACTTCTCACTCACTCTTCAAGTACTCCCGAATGACTTCTGTTACCCTAGTGCCCATGAAGCTACTCTTGTTAAAGCCATCAATGGCAACCATGTTGCCATACATTGGACATATCTGTCATCATCCATTCAACTTCTCAATGTCATTCCTTAAAACTTTTTTTCACCTGAATGTAATTTCTTCTGATTTCCTACCTTACTGACCACTACTTCTCAGTATTCATTTTTATTCTTTTATTCTTCTTTTTCTATTCAACTCTAGTCAATCATTGGAGAGCCTCAAGTCTTGGTTCAGGGACCTTTTCTATTTATACTCTCTCCCTGGATGATCACATCCTGTTGTGTGACTTTATTTATTTTTTAAAAAATTTAAAGATTATATATATACATATATGTATATGTATATATAATGTATATTTTATATATGTGTGTGTATATATATACACATTTTATATTGTATATTTTATATTTATGTATATATATATTTTAAATATATAAATTTTTAAAATTTATTTGATAGAGAAAGCACAGGCAGGGGGAGCAGGAGAGGGAGAAGCAGGCTCCCCGCTGAGCAGAGAGCCTGATAATGTGGGGCTTGATCTCTGGACCCAGGCAGATGCTCATCCTGGGATTGAGATTTGAGCCAGAGGCAGACACTCAACTGACTGAGCCACTCAGGCACTCCCCTGTTGTTTGACTTTAAATACCATCTATATGATGTACTCTAGTTGAATTTAAATAAAATGAATGAATAAATAAATACATGAATACATAAATAAATACATCTATATGATGATGACTCTAAAATGTATATTTCTAAGCAGATCTTCTCTCCTGAGTTCCAGGATTGTGTATTCAATTGTCTTTCTTACATCTCCTCTAATATGACTAATTGACAGTTCACAGTTTTTAATACATTCAAAATGGAAGTTTTGATTTCTTTCCCTCCTCAAACCTGCACTTATTCCACTCTTCCTGCATCAGCAAATGGTGACACCATCTACCTAGTTGCTTAAACCAAAAACCTGGAGTCATCTATAATTCCTCTTTCTTTTCCTTCACACACCACATCCAATCCATTGCCAAGTTGTGATGTTTCTACATCAAAAATACATCCTAAGAATGTTTACCTCTGTTTGCTGTCTTCATTAATCTTACAGTCTATTTACTTCCTCTCTCTCCTGGATGACAGCAACAGCAACAGTTTCAACTTCTTGTCTCTCCTTTAATCTGTTTACCACCCAGGACAGTTTTTATAAATGTAAATCAAGTCAATTTATTTTCTCCCTTAAACCCAATCAATTCCCTCCCTTCTCTTTCTGTTGTCCTTAGATTAAAATACAAATTTTCTGGTATGACTTTCAAGGCTTTATGTGACCGGGTTTCTGCCAAGTTTGTTTCCTAGAACTCTCTCCCTTTCTCTCCAGGTTTCAGACTCATTGTGCTTCTAACTCCTGAGACACTAAGCCCATTCAAACCTTTGGACTTTGGACTTTGTTTTCTGTGCCTAGAAAAATTTCTCCCTACCTCTTTATTTGGCTGGCTTATTTTAAGCCTGTAGGCCTCAACTAAATGTCATCTCCTTGGAGAATCATTCTTTACCTAAATTATCTCTCCCCTCCCCCACTATCTTTTCACTTTCTTTCATAGCACTTATTATTTATCACCATCTGTATTAACACATTTATTTATTTACCTTATTTACTTGTTTATTTTTAAATTTACAAGAGAATGAATAAGAATAGGTAGTGATCTTTGTAATAAATAATAGCATTTTTTCAAAACAACATGGGTTATAGTACAGATGTCAGGCTTAGGCTTTCAATACTAGCGTTATTGTAGTTGTATACTTCTAATTTTTGTCCTTTTTTTTTTTTACTATTGCATTCCACTCACTGTTGAGAATCAAGAGCTGAGTTTTCAGTCTAGCTCAGCCACAAATTTTATGACTTTGGAAATCCCTTTCATTCCTAGGGGGTATATTTTTTCGTTTGTAAAATAATAATGTTGGAGGAGATAATCTTTAAGATCTTGCCAACTCTGATTTATGGATAATTGATTGCTTAACACTATTAGGCATATGAAAATTAGTGTGTTCATTGTTATGGTTGGGGAACCTGAGACACAAAGAAACTGGGTACTGTCGCAGGTTACCCATCAGTATTGAATTCAGCTTTTCACTCAGTTCTGCACACAGGTAAGGACCAGCTTAAGCTGGTGCCTCTGGCCCCCAGAAGCCTGCCTCTGCCCTCAAGAAGCCTGCCTCTGGGCTTCTTGTATCACTGTGGACTCAAATAAAAAGAATGTGGTAGACAGGGGACTTAACTAAGACTGTCTTGCTCCTTAAGCTGCTCATGGCTGAAGAGAGGACAGCATTGGGCACTTGTTCACTAGAGATTTGGTGCCAGGCTAAGTACCAAATGGGCTTCTAGGAGATCACAGGGCTTTAAGGGAGATATCTGGGACAAGGAGATTGTGGAAACCCCTTTTCCAAATTTTTGTTATCCTGTCCTGAATGTTTACTGGTTGTCAGGTCCTGTGGTAGATACTTTTTCTCCACTGATGAATTCATCAAATCTTATGAAGTAGGCACTATTATTATCCCTATTTTACGATAAAGAAACTTTCAAGATACAAGACATTAAATAACTTTCTCCAGTAAGTAACAAAGCCAGTAATTGAATCCAAGCAGTTCTGGCACCAGAGCTTTTACTCTTACCTACTATATCATATCACCTCTAACTGGTCATAGGTATGTAAGTCATAAAGAATTCAATAGCCTCTATACTTCTGGGATGAACATTTATTCTTCAGAAAGAGTTTCTAGGCACAAACATTAACATTAACACAGGGCTGTCTGCTCTCGGATCTATTCTCCACTCTTCTTTTCCATACTAAATTTCTTAGGCTTTCTTGTCCTCTCACTTCTTTTGTCCAATGAGAGACACCTGAGGGAGACTTGTGAGCAGGTAGAAGGAAGAAACCGGGTATTACCTTTATTTCCCTGTATATATACCTGTGCTTCAGAGAGGTATATTCTGGAAATGGCTGTATCTCCTACACAATTCTAGCATCTGCTTAACTACTCCTCCATTCACCGCTTCTGAACCATCAGGCCACCCACCCCTTGCTTTTAGTTTCAGTTTAGCACCAGTTTCTGGGTCCTGGCAACATTACCTTTCCCATTATCTATCTAGCCCTATGGGTGGTAGCAGTTTTCTGTGGTTGTTAAATGTTGGCTTTCTCACCATCTCCTGTTTGATTTTTAGCTCTGCAGGTAAGATATATTTCCTATATTAAATGCTCTCTCTTTAAAAGATCTAGGATTGTTTCTATTTTCTTGAATGGATTATGAATGATATAGTTGTCTATAACTTGTTATCTATAGTTGTCTATAACTTCTACAATCCCAGGACTATTCACTATCACATAAATTAGTCCATAATCTTTGAAAGTATCATAACCTTTAATTATCCTGTTGTTTACTTATCTGTTGTCTATTTTCCCTCCATTCAAAGTATATTTTAAAGTCCATGAAGAACTCTCTGTCTTGCATCCTGACCATCTATCACAATTATTGGCACATAGGGATTCAATATTATTGAATGAATGCATCCATCAAAAATATCCAAGTTTTTTTTTAAGATTTCATTTATATATTTGACAGACAGAGATCACAAATAGGCAGAGAGGCAGGCAGAGAGGGAGGGGGAGGCAGGCTCCCCGCTGAGCAGAGAGCCCCATGGGGGCTCATCCCAGGACCCAGGAATCATGACCTGAGCTGAAGGCAGAGGCTTAACCCACTAAGCCACCCAGACACCCCAATCCAAGTTTTTATTAGATATCTTCTATGTAACAGTCACCACTGTAGGAAATACCAAGGTGAGTGATTCATTGTCCCTGATTTAAAAACAACAACAAAAAAACACACACAAAAAAACCACAACAACTTATAATTCTATTTAGCTGTGCTACCTTGGGCAAATATCTTTCAATCTTCGGGCTTCAGTGTTTATGTATTTAACAGGGGGCTAATTAACACTCCCTGTCATGTTCTTCTTACAGGGTAACTGTAAGGACTACATGGAATAATAATGGGTATGAATGTGACCAACAATGTCAACACTCAGCAGCTTAAGTATCAGCCTGGGTTGCATTGCCCAGATTTAGGGACTTTATGAAGAGGTGGGTGGTATCTCCGTTTGCCTGTTTTGCTGATGTTCTTTTGACTCATTCTCAGCAAAATAATTAAGCGGAAAATTCATCCATCAACAAGCTACCTTTCACATTCCTGAGGATGTGAAGTAAAATCCTGGAATGGTTTGTGTGTCCGCCTGCGTGCGCGCGCCGCAGGGGTGCGCACGCGCGCAGGCGCGATTGCGTTAGCAAAAAGAAGCTTGGAAAGCTGCAGAGGGTAAAGTTGAGGCTTTATCTTTTTTATGTGACCTTAGATAGGTCTCTTCCATCTTCTAAACCTCCATTTATTTATCTGTAAAATGAAGATACTAATGCCTGTGTTCACAGGGTTGTTCTGAGAAACGAAAGTAATGAGGATGAAAGCCCCAGAAGAGTACACAATAGGAGAGAGGATCAGAGGGGAGTATGCAGAGGGAGGGCTGGGGGAAGGGAGGCAAGAGACTGTTGGCAGGGCTCCACTGGGGCGGGATCTTATTATTTCAGAGGCTGGCCCAACACCTCTGGCAACTTTAGAGAGGACTTTTAGCTGACTCGACACAACTGACACAACTGGGGAGCCCCACAATAAACAGCATCTAACTACAGCACGGGTGGGGAGGGAGGAAGAGGTGGCCTCCACCTATTCCCCAGTGAAGGTCATTTTCACCCACCCTCTCCTTGCACCCCACTTCCCAGTTCTGAAGCCTTGGCAGGGGACAAAGGCAGTCGGTTGGGACCCTCCTCCTACGCTTCTCCCAGTCAAGCACCTCTGGAGCTGGAGGGCGGAGAGGCAGAGCCTGCCCGCTGGGAAGGAACAACCTGACTGAAGGGGAGGTCTGGGGCGGAGGGGATTGGGCTGTAGGGCTGTGGAGGAGGGGAGGCGGAGGGGGCGCTTGGGCTTTCATTCGATCCAGCCCTGCCAGCCCAGCCTGCCTGAGACTACCGGCGCCAGCCACGCAGGCCTCAGAGAAGCCGGACTTCACGGGCACCATGCAGTGGATAAGGGGCGGATCAGGAATGGTGAGTGCATATAACCTCGGCTTACCCTCCCTGAACCTCAGTCCCTTAGCCCCACCCCGGGCTTCTTCACCCTCTGCCGCCCTGCAGTAAGACCCCTGGCTTCTGCCCACCGCCCTCTCTGCTACTGTCCTTGAGACAGTAGCGAGCTTGCTGTGGCCATTTTAGGAGCCCTTGTTCAATCGCCTGCTGAAGAAAGGCCCCTCCCATCCCCCTCTGCATCCCTATCCACACCCCCCCATTGGGGTGTAATGAGAGTGGGGGTTACCTGGAAGGCGAAGGGGGCAAGGGGGACTGGCAGAGGGTCTCCCTGGGAACAGTGAGTCTTGAAGGTGCCGGTGAGCTGCTATGGGTTTGGGAGGGAGGGGGTAATCAAAAAGCCTGGGATTGTGGAGAAGGCAGTATGGAAGAGCTTCATGGTCCCCCAAATAGGCTGCATGTACCCCTTCACCCTGGCCAGTTTCAGGGCTTGAGGGCCAGGGAGTGATTCTCAAGGATGCTGCATAGGGGGGCCCTGGAGCTCTTTCTTGCCTGGGCTGGAGTCACCCTGTCCACTCGGGGTTTTGTAAAGGAGAGAGACCTGCAGAAACCCTCATCCTGGAAATATGCCTGAGCTCTATTCAGTTAGAAGAGCTCTTTCTCATTCCCACCCCACATCTAAGGAGTGTGTGCTTGTGTGTGTGTTTAGTATTATCTTCCAACAGTTCATTCTATTCTATGGTGCTCCTTTCTCCACCTGGAGACCTTGGAATGACTTCCCTTGAAGAGAGGAAATGGTGGCTGCATCATGATGCGTCTCTCACTCAGCCAGGGGTAGCTCAAGTCTGGTCAGAGACTCTGGGGGGTTGGAGGCATGGGCGAGAGGGTCTTAGAGGGCAGTTGGATTGGGGTAGCAGCAGTTGTTGGCAATCTTAGCCCACACTTCTGCACTGCCAGCCACAACCCACAGCTGAAGGAAAGTAGCCTGAAGCAGTTGGGTAAAAACTGATATTTAACTATTTTTTTCCTCCTGTTCTGGAAGGGAAGAGGAATTTGGTATGGATTAGGACTGTATTCAGAGGAGCTGTCCTCCTTTCCTCATGGTTTCCTTAGGATTCTATTTCACTGATTCTTAAAGGCAACCAGTTTATATTCCTACATGCCAGAGCTTTAAGAGACTCTTTTCAGACTTCTCTCCTTCCCTGGGGTCCCATCAAAGCTGTTTCAAATGTTTGTAGAACCAGAAAAGACCTTCAAGTCCTTGTCATCCATTCAGGAAAGCTGCAGCCCAGAGAATGGGAGAGACTTGCCCAGGGCCACACAGATCCATGAAGGCAAAATTGTGTCTAGCACAGGAGTCTTCTGTATTTTTATCATTGTCTCTCTCCACTGCTTCACAAAATCATCAGTTCAAGTGGTGCCGATAGGCAGAGAGGAACAAATAGTAATGATCTTGGGAAACACTTCTTTCAGGATGAACTAATGCCATGAAATTTGCCTGAAAAACAAAACAAAACAAAAACAAAACATGACAGTCCTGGTATTTCTTGTAGCTGAGTATGGGTGAGACCTCCCACCTCTTCTAAATATATTTTAGTATAGGGGTCCAGAGCCACCCATTGACAACAGATTAAATTAGTGGGAGAAATCTGAAGTTTTGCCAATTGTGTGTGAGAGAAAGGAGGGAATAACAGATACCTTGTAGAAACTATAGAATTAGAATTAAAGATTGATTGATGGGGAATTCTTACAATATTTTTAGGGGACTTGAGTGGTGAATATTATATGATGAAAGCATTTATTTAATCATTTGCTAGAATTCAAGAAAATTTATTCCAGTCTGGAGGCAGGAAACCTCTAGTTTTGGCCCTGCTATTGTTTTGATAGGAATGTTTGAATCTCAGTTTTCTCACCTGTTAAATGGGGCTATTAATGATGACCAAAATTCCTTGGAGATCTGAGATTCCAGATTCCTAAAAGTAAATGTTGGACAAAATGTAACTAGTGGCTCACTTTGGAAAAAAAAAAATAGGGATTATTTGTTTAGCAACCATTTCATAATGTGGCCAGTCAAAAGGTCTTTACTCTTTGTTCTTTCATTTGCAAAGTGCTTGAAATTTATGCTAGGCTTTTTATAACAGTGGTATTTCTTTTTAGAACATTGGACTACTTTAACTGATTGCACGTGTCACATGTGCTAAGCACTAAGAAGAAAAAGAAAACCTGGTAAAAGAATAGAGAGAAATAGGGGATGGGATGATATATTAGACAGATTGATTTAGAGTCTATCTGATTAAGATAGATGTGTAGGAAATAAAGAAACAAGCTCTGTGCAGATATTTAGAAGAGGGTTCTAGACATAAGAAACAGCTGGAGAAGGGGGCTGGAGAGAGGTAGAGGACAACTGGCTTGTTTAAGGAACAGCATGGAAGTCAGTTTCCCTGGGGACATTTAATCTGAGTGAGATGGGTAGATTTTGGAAGGTTTGAATATATAAGGAACATGATCTGCCTTAAAATTTAACAGAGTAAATTGAGTGAAACAAAGGTAAAAGGTGTAAGGAGGCTCTTAAAATATCCAGGTTAGAGGGGATGGTGGCTTGGACAAGAGTAAAATGGCTATACCCAGAGTCATTTGTAGATACTTTGTGTCTTTTTCCTTTCATCACCCATCTGATTCTCATACAGCTGAGTGTGGGTCTAGAATGAATGAAGAATGGGTAGATGTAGGCAAGGACATTTCATCTCTAAGTCAATGATCAAATGATCTGCTTTGGGTTCCTGGCCTCTGATGGGGCTAATTGAGGGTTGGTTCTATGTGAATTACCAGCAAGCCAGTTCCTTGCTTTCTAAAATTCTGTACAATAAGATTAATTATATTATATTATTACTACTTTAGAGATGTGGTATACTTAGCATATGTGATATCTGGAATAACTCATTTTAATATGCTCATTTATATGACAAAAGTATTTTCAATAATAATCATGTATTAATAATTATTTTATTGTTTTGACTTTAATTTTAAAATAATTAGTAATGAAAAAGTGGAATGAATTTCAGTTTAAAAGATATTTAAATTCAGTAACATCTCACATATAACCTAAAATGTGCGCTTACTAACAAAAATAGTACACATTGCAGTTTGTATTATTTTTGGTGTTTTAAATTTTAAGCACAAATAAAAACTCCAGTTGGTCAAATAGAATGACAGAATTGTAGTGACTTACATTCTGTTTCTTTGACTTTACAAACAGTGCTATCATTGTTTACTTTGAACCTACTATTTAAATGATGAAACATGTAATACCAGAGAGATTGCAGACATGAAATTCACCCAAAGCTACCTTGAATAATTCTAAAACTTTGCAAGTGAAAGGAAATGAGGGAACACATATAAAGTCTGTGTATATGGTGGTGGTGTGGGGGGCACAACTGAATTCACTTCCTTGTAGAAAGCAGTGTTATTAAAGGATAAGTAATATAAGGGATGATTTAAAACTCAATAATAACAACAGCAGCTTAGAACTTTGACCAACAAAAGGTTTTCTATAGAGAGGAGTATGCTATTATGGACATTGTTTAAAATTACTGATTCATAGTGATAAAAATAATTTGACTTTTCATCTTTAAAAAAAATTCTATAGATAGTACACCGCCCCCCCCAATCGCCTGCACTGAGAGTTGCCCACTTCCACTGTCCCACATTTAGTATGCCACTGCTTTGGAGAATATGAAATCATAGACTAAATTCAATGCCAAATTTCATGTGACCTTTATAAAATCCACAATGTTGAAGTTGGTAGAAACCTCTGCATAGGTGAGATAAAATGGCCAATTAGTAAGTTTGATAGTTGGCTTGATTCTGCTATGAATAACAGAGATCTAACTACACTGGCTTAAAACACACAGGTTTTATTTCACATAAAGGAAGTCAGGAGATAGGCATACTAGGGCCAGTATGGCAATTTCATGAAGCTTTTAGGAACATCTCTCCTGCACTATCTGAGCATTTGGCTTTCATTGTTGAGGTTGCTTAATGGTCCCAAGATAGGTGTGGAAGCTCCAGAACATCTGTTAACATCCACAATTTAAGAAACAGGAAGGTTAAAAGAAGAGGAAAAGAACTTCGCTATCCTTTTTAAAGAAATCTTCCTAAAGGTCCTATTTAATATTTCTACTTATATCTCATTGGTCAGTACTGAGTCACAAGAATGTTTCCAGCTGCAAGGGAAACTTGGGAAAGTAGTCATGTAAACTGGGTGGCAGTGTGCACAGCCAACAATCAGGGGCAAAGTTTCTGATGCAAAGGAAGAAGAGGAGAGTGGGCTGAGGAAGACAATCTACAGTCATTGCCACAGTTAATTCACATGTATACCTGCCAGTGTAAAAATGCAGAATCTCAGGACTTAATTTGGCTTTGGACTATGAGCCATAGACTGATTGATGCTGCCATAGTCAAAATACTGCCATCAATCTGGTGAAAGATCAATTAAGATGTGACATACCCTAGTCTTCCTTTGCTTCCTACTAGTGACAGAGTCTTCTTTTGAGACCAGATGAATAAGAATATCCCTTCCAGAAATGGGGAATGCAAAATGAGGACTAGTGTTTAGGAAAGAGGTGGAGAGGAGATGGCAAGTACAGTATGAGCCATGTTGAGTCTGAGATGCTTGGATAGCCATGTATGGGGCATATCCAATAGGCAGTGTGTGACCTCTGTATCAAACTCAGTGAATTGGGAGGTATTAGTGACAGTTGAAGTTCTGACAATAGATCTATTTCAAAATGCAGTTCAGCCTGGGTAAATGAGGGGTGGGGACAAAATTTGAGCCTCCTCCTTTTTTGAGGTGTTCTCTTAAACTAGAACAGATCCAGTCCGCTCTGTTATCTACTTTCCAGAATTTGATGGCAAGTATAGTTTCAGGCTTTATTCTTTATAATACTTATGTTACTTCTGGGATGCCTCAGGTATAATGTCTAAGCTGACGGACACTGGGAATAATTTAGTCCAAGTCCTTAGATCACGGGTCAGCAAACTACAGTCTGCTGTTCGAATCCAGCCTACAGACTAAGAATGGTTTTTATATTTTTAAATAGCTGGAAAAAAGATTGGAAAAAAATAATACTTTGTGACACATATATGAAATTATATGAAAATTTATATGAAATTCAAATCTCAGTGTGCATAAATTAAGTTTTATGGGAACACAGTCATGCCCATTCTGCTTTTATGATACAAAGGCAGAGTTGAGTAGTTGTCAGAGACCACATAGCCTGCAAAGCTTACAACATTCACTATTTGACCCATTATAGAAAAGGTTTGCAGACCCCTTCCTGAATGCCCCTCAGTAACTGGGAAAAGAATCCGCATATCTCAATTCTCAGTTAAATGTGCCTTCTGTACTCTTCATTAGTAGGGGGCAAGGGAAGGGAAGCTCACATGTTATATGCCAGTTACACTAAATGTAATCTCAGTCAGTCCTCACATTAGCCCCTACAAAATGGGTTTTAATACCACATTTGTTAGTTTATAAGATTTTGTAACAAATATTTGCTGAGCATTTACCATGTGATACATAGGTACCTTTCTAGTGATTGGGTATACAGCAGGGAATGAAACAGAAAAATATCCCTGCCCTCTGGGAGTTCATAGCCTAGTCTAGTTTAGAAACAGGGATAGAGAGTTTAAGTACCTTGCTCAGGGGTAACTAAAGGGCAGCATCAGATTTCAAATCAAGATCTGATTTTAAAAACCTTACTCTTTACACAACCCAGTCACCCAGCTACAACCCATTCACCCCTATCCCTCTATCCATTCCTCATCCACTCATTGATTTACTCATCCATGCACACATCAATTTATTTGGTCCATCTATCAGTTCATACATTAATCCAAGGTATTTATTGATTATTTATAAACTGCTAGGTGCTGGTGATAACAGGTAGAGTTATCTAGCATTCATCACTCCATCTTGGTATTAGCAACATTGTATAACGTTTGGGAGCATAGACCCTGGAACCAGATTCCCTGAATTCAAATACTTGCTCTGGCCACTTACTGTCTGTGTGGTCTTGGGCAGCCTACTTAACCCCTTGGGGTCCTCATTTTTAAAGTTGGGAAGATAGTAGTACATACCCATTTGATAGTGTTGCTGTGAAGATTAAATGAGTGGATGCATATAAGGTACTTTGAACAATGCCTGGAGGAGAGTAAAAGCTATATAAATATTTATTGTTTTAATTTTTATATTCCTTTCAGAGCCCGAGCCCATCCCATTTGGCTCAGAACCACAGCTTCATTTGTTTGCAATTGCCAACTAATCATATACATTCCTCAGGGTCCTTCTAGCTAATGTGAAAATAAATTTATGTCAATACTTAATAACAACTCAATATGTTCCCTTCCCCATGTAATAGATGCATGACAATTTATTTACCCTAAATAGGCAATATATGCACATGGCACAAGATTCAAAGAACAGGGAAGGGATTGAGGTAAAAATTGTTTTCATAAATTTTTTCTTTTTTTTTTTTCTGCCCCTGGTTCTTGGTTGCATGGTCTACAGACAGCCACTGTCGTATGTTTCTTAGGTGTTTGCATAGATATATCCTACACCTTTTCAAACATTTACATATATATATATATATATATATATATATATGCACACACACACACACACACACACTTCTTTTCTTTATACAGTTAGCATATTCAACAGTTCTGTTCTTGCCTGTTTTTCAATTAATAATACTCTTGAAGATTATTCCATACCATTACCTGCAGATATGCCTCTTTTTGTATGGCTTCATAGGATTCTACTGTATCCTTTATTGATCTCCAGTCATTTGCCATGATAAACAATGCTGCAATGGATTTTAACAGGCCATTTCAGAAAATGAATGTTTATCAAGCAGCTACTTCCAGGACACTATCTCAACCTGAGGTATGGGATAGTCAAGAAAAGATTACTTTATGCCTTCAGGAGCTTATAATTCAGTAGGAGAGATAAAAGTCAGCCTGGGTAAAATGCTATAGAAGGTACAAAGACGGTGATATGAGTACAGTAGAGCAAATACATGGTTGAGGGGATTCAGAGGATTGGGCATGACTTCCTAGAATATAGGTATTTAAGCTGTACTGTCAAGCCTTTCAGATAATGGAGTTGGCCTGGTGTGGAGAGTAGACATAGGTGAAACAAAAAATGTTCCCAGCAGATAGAACAATATTAGACAAAGAACTGAGGCATGAAAATGATAGTATGTTCTGGAAATACAATATGGGTGCTCTGGTGTGGCTGGATCCAATAATTATGGCAAGATGAACTGGGACTACATCAAGAAAGACCTTGAATCCTTGAATGCCAGACTCAAAAGTTTTGCCTGGTTAGAAAGGGCAATGACATGATAAGACTGAGTGATGGAGGGTTCCTTTCATTGCACAAATGGAGAGGTAAGAGAATGGGAGAAGTTGCCTTGGTAGCTGGAGGTAGTACACACACACACACACACACGTGCGCACGCGTGCAATCCTAGCCCAAGCTGTCAGGCAGGAGGAGTTCCCTTTTAGCATTTTTGTTTTATTCAGGTATTCAATTGATTGGATGGGACACATCCACATTGGAGAGGATACTCTGCTTTACTCAGTCTATAGATTCAGATGTTAATCTCATCCAGAAACACCCAGAATAATGTTTAACCAAATATCTGGGTACCCTGTGGCCCAGTCTAGCTCAAGTTGATACATAAAATTAACCATCACATAGCCTTGCTTATCTTCGGAGTCTGTTGTGAGAATCAGATGAGTGAGTAGACAGGAAAGGGCTGTGTGATCTCTGCTATTTTCCACCCATGTAAGGAGTAATTAGTATGACAGGACAGAAGGGTATACACTTGGGTGGGCAGAATACAATCTTTTCTTCTTCCCTGAATTCAGGCCTCAGAAGACCAGACCTAACTTTTTGCTGAGTGTTAAGAGATACAATAAGAATTTCATTCACGGGGTGCCTGGGTAGCTCAGTGGGTTAAGCCTCTGCCTTAGGCTCAGGTCATGATCTCAGGGCCTGGGATCGAGCCCCACATCAGGCTCTCCACTCAGCAGGGAGCCTGCTTCCCCTCTCTCTCTGCCAGCTGCTCTGCCTACTCTCTGTCAAATAAATAAATAACATCTTAAAAAAAAAAAAGAATTTCATTCACGAGGGACAAATCCTCCCACCTAAGGCTGAAGCTTCCTGAATTCTCTGCTTGAGAGACTGAGAAAGGCCCCAAATACATGACATGATGAAAGGAACTTCTTAGGAGCCCATTGCTTTGAGACGTTTTCTCGTCATGCTCTTTTTGATGTGTCTATGTGTGTGTTAGAACATGACTAGTTCTGCAAGTGATTAAGCTGTTCAGTAATGGAAACCAGGCAGTTGGTAGAAATAAATGCATTCAGCTAGGTCTAAGAAGCCCTATTGTCATGAGGAAACATTTTGTCAAAGAGTCTCAGGGAAGTGACATTAAGTTGAGTCAACCATGTAAAGATTCTGGGAAAGATCCCAATAACTGGATTAAAAAGAGAAAACAGACAATGATGTTTGTGGGGAGTTTGGGGGAGGCAGCAGGAATAGCATGTACGAAGTCCTTGAGGTTGAAATAATCTACTATTCTTGAGGGATAGAAAGAAGGCCAGTATGATTGGAGCACAAGGAGAGAGGGACATGTGGCATGATAGAATGGTAGAGAGTCAGGCAGGGACCAGCTCACACAGGGCCTTGTAGGCCCAGGGAGGGTGTGTATCAGCTATCCTCAAAGATAGCATGGTTCCATGGATAATAGCACATACTCTGGAACTAGACTGCCAAGGTTCAAATTTTGATTCCACTACTTAGTTTTGTCCACGAGCATGTTCTCTAAACTTTCTGTGCCTCAGATATACCCTCTCAAAAATGGAGTTAATAATGGTACTACCCATAGTGTTATGGGGATTGAGTTAATAAGCTTGGAGTATGTGACAGTGCTGGACACTGGCAAGGGCTATTTATTCTAAGTACAATAGGAAACATTTGAAGTGGTAGAATTATTGGGTTGACTTATTAATCTGAGAAGCTGACTTTTACAAACTCTATAGAAAGTGGATTGAGGAGGACAACAGTGGGGATGGCAAGCCCAATGAACAGATTGCTGCAGAAATGAAGTCAGTGAAGTTGGGGAGAGAGGGCAAATTTAACATCAATTCTGGAGATAGAATCAATGGTAATTGCTGCTGGATTGATTGAAAGAGGTGTAGGACAGGAAGGAAACAAGGAGGATGATCCTTAAGCTTCTGGTTCCGCCATTGACTAGCCATGTAATTGTGGGCAAGGGATTTATTTTTTTATTTTTATTTTTTTTAAAGATTTTATTTATTTATTTGACAGAGAGAGAGATCACAAATAGGCAGAGAGACAGACAGAGAGATGAGGAGAAGCAGGCTCCCTGCTGAGCAGAGAGCCCAATGCGGGACTCGATCCCAGGCCCCTGGGATCATGACCTGAGCCGAAGGCAGAGGCTTAACCCACTGAGCCACCCAGGCGCCCCGTGGGCAAGGGATTTAACCATTCTAATCTTCAGTTTCCTTTTGTATTAGTCCGCGTTCTCCAGAGAAACAGTAGCAACAGGGTGTGCATGTGCATGTGTGTGTGTTTAGAGGAAGAGGGAGTGAGATTTTAAGGAATTTGTTCATGTGAATATAGAGGTACATGTCCAAAACCTGCGGGGGTAGGCCAGCAAAGCTAAGAGTTGCAGTCTGAGTCCAAAGGCAGTCTGCTGGCAGAATTCTTTCTTGCTTAGGGGAGTTCAGTCTTTGCTCTATTAAAGCCTTCAACTGATTAGACTAGCCCCACTCAGATTATGGAATATTATTTTATTTGAAGTCCACTGATTAAGTGTTAATTTCATCAAAAATACCTTCATAGAAATATTCAGAATAACGTTTGACCAAACATCTGGGCATCAAGGCCCACTCAAGTTGACACATAAAATTAACCACAGTACCTTATCTATGAAAGTTGGTTATTGGTACTATGTGAGGATGAAATGACTTAATCCATGTAAAGCACTTGCTACAGTGTCTTTCACATAGCAAGGGCTCAGTTGATGATAACCTTTATTATTTTAATACAATAATAATTTCTCACATTTCTTTGGTGTTTTGCATTTTCAAAGCACCTTCACACATATGAATTGATATAAGTCTCACAACAGTGTTTGTACTTTAAAGTTGGGGAAACTAAACCTGGGAGAGATGAAGTATCTTCTCCACTCACCTATCTCCAATGGAGCCAGGATGAGAAATAGGTCTGTAACTTTATAGTAACTCTTCAAGCATTAGTCTCCTCACTTGCCAGAAGTGGATGTTTGCCTGGCATCCTTCATTCCAGAGGTGAGGGGTACAAGTGATAGGATCATGAATGCAATAAGGCTTGAGAAAAATAGCTGATGTTTACCAGGCCAGCATTTATTTTGTGCCAGGCACTTTTCAAAGTGTTTTGCACGTGTATCTAACTTTTTCCAAATATCCTATGAGGCAGACACAATTCTGTGGGACTCTCAGGCCACATACCGAGAATTCAAATAACTTTTTCTCCTTTCTCTCTCACCACTATATAGTCCAGGGATGGTGAAAACTCAGGGAAACCTTTTGAGTATTTGTGAGTTTTGGGGTGTGTAAAGGGCAATGAGGCCTGACAGAGCACCTTTTCTGCATATAGCAAACACTCTGAATATTTGTGGAATGGAAAAATGTGCTGATGAAGTAGTGAACCCCAGGCTACCTGTGGCCACCATGCCTGGAGCTGGCCTAGGAAAGGCATTTGTAGTAAATGTTCCCTTGGGGAGGCAAGATGTCCCTGAACCAGCTAGGCAGTAAGGTGAGGGGAATAGACGGAAATGGTGAAATGGTGAACTTCAGAAGTCCTTCCTGGGAAAAACTAACTTCTCTGGATATTAGTTTGCTCATATGCAAAATAGGCCATTTTCTCTCTTTCATTCTCTCTGTCTCTCCTTGTCCCTGTCTCTCTCTTTCTACACACCCCCCGTACACACCACATACACATTTATTCATTCATTTATTCAATAACATTTATTGAGCATCTGCTATGTACCCGGCACTATTCCAGGCACTGAATGGTGAACAAAGCAAACAAAAATCCTGTCCTTATGGAATAGATTTCTGTAGGGAAAACACATGATAAGCAAATGATTAAATAGTACATACTATGTTAGTTCTATGTGCTAATGAGAAAAAATACAACAGGAAAGAGGAATAACTATGTGTGTGGATGGTTAAAATTTTAAATTCCTATTTCCTGCTGTACTTCTCTCTGAAGGTTGCCATGAAGTTGAAATGCCATAAAAGGTTGTAATACTTAATGGGTGCCTGGGTCCCTGGGTGGCTCAGTGGGTTAAAGCCTCTGCCTTCAGCTCAGGTCATGATCCCAGGGTCCTGGGATGGAGCCCCGCATCGGGCTCTCTGCTCAGCAGGGAGCCCGCTTCCCTTCCTGTCTCTCTGCCTGCCTCTCTGCCTACCTGTGATCTCTGTCAGATAAATAAATAAAATCTTAAAAAAAAAAGGTTGTAATACTTAAGAAGTTATGAAGTTCTATTTAAATGTAATTTGCAGTTATTCTTGGAGGTATAATTTTCTCTTGGTCCTTATTTGCTGTTTCCTTCTCTGTCATCAGTGCAGCAAGAGTTATGGTCTGGAGGACAGGAAGTTTGGGTTCTAAGCATGGCCCTGGAAGGACAAAATTCCAAAAGTACTTTCCTAAGAACTTGGTCTTATGACTCTTAATCCTTTGTACTTTCCATTCTCCCAGGAAGGTGTGAGAGCTAGGGTAGTTACTGTCCCTCTGAGAAGCAGAGTGTTTATCTTCTGTAAAATAGGAATGATTACCCCTCAGCCCTTGAGAGCCTTCTTGGGCTGTTATGAGGTATAAACCATATAATGGGGATAAAAGGGCGCTTATATGTAATAATATGAGCCTGTAAGGGCAGGTTGTCAGGATCTGGAGAATTACAACTCCTGTTTAAGTGAATAGTATTGTACTTTGTAAACTGGGCATATGTGTGTATGATGGAAATTGAGACTGGGTGCCACTTTCCTTTCTGAGAAGCTGCTAGGGATGGTGGGGCATCACTATGCCTCAGAACCTCCTACAAATAGGAACAGTTACATGGAAACACTTGACAATGCAGTGGCAACCACTGGTAGGAGGACACTTTTGTTGGAGAGGTGGGAACCAGGACTCATCTCCTGACATTTAATATACAAAATCTTATTTAAAAAATACACAAATAACTCATGGCCTTCATTTACCTTTTAGATGTGAGCTCCTTCAGAATGATGTAGGGGGCAGTAGGGAGCCTTGAATAGGTAGAATCTCCATTTATTATGCCCCCTAACTTTACTATAAACAATTCTTCACATTTTATTACGTTTATTATATTTTATTTTCAATTTTTATTTAAATTTTACTTAACATACAGCACAATATTTGTTTCAGAGTAGAATTCAGTGATTCTTTACTTTTATACAATACCTAATGCTCATCACAAGTGCCCTATTCACTACTCATCACCAATCTAGCCCATCCCTGACCCAACTCCCTCCATCAACCCTCAGTTCATTCCTTTTCATTAAGGGACTTACAGACTATTTCCTTCTGTCGGTTTGTTTGTTTTTCCTCATCCCATATGGTCATCTGATTTCATTTTTTAAATTCCACACATGAGTGAAATCATATGGTATTTGTCTTTTACTGACTGACTTATTTCACTTAGCATAATACACTCTAACTCCATCCACTATACTGCAAATGGCAAGATTTCATTCTTTTTTATGGCTGAGTAATATTCCATCACACACACACACACACACACACACACACACACACACACACACACAACTTTGTTATCTATTCATTATTTGAAGGCTATTTGGGTTCTCTCCATAGCTTAGCTATTCCTGATAATGATTTTACAAACATTCAGGTCTATGTACCCCATAAAATTTGTATTTATTTATCTTTTGGGTAAATACCTAGTAATGCAATTGCTGGGTCATAGAGTAGTTCTATTTTTAGGTTTTTTTCTCTTTATTTTTTTAATTTAAATTCAATTAGCCAACATATAGTACATCATTAGTTTTTGAGGAAACTCCATAATGTTCTCCAGAGTGAATGCACTAGTTTCCATTTGCACCAACAGTGCAAGATGGTTCCAGTTTCTCTGCATTCTTTCCAACACCTATTATTTCTTGTGTTGTTAATTTTAGCCATTCTGACAGATGTGAAGTGGTATCTCATTGTGGTTTTGATTTGTATTTCCCCGATGACTGATGATGATGAACATTTTTTCATGTGTCTGTTAGTCATCTGGGTGACTAACAGACACATGAAAACACTTGAAAAATGTTTATTCATGTCTTCTGCACATTTCTTGACTGGATTCTTTGTCTTTTAGGTGTTGAATTTGATAAGTTCTTTATAGATCTTGGATACTAGCCCTTTATCTGACATATCATTTGCAAATATCTTCTCCCATTCCATCGGTTGCCTTTTAGTTTTGTTGACTGTTTCTTTTACTATGCAGAAACTTTTTATCTTCATGAAGTCCCAATAGTTCATTTTTGTTTCCCTTACCATTGGTGATGTGTCTAGCAAGAGTTGTTGTGAACAAGGTTGAAGAGGTTACTGCCTGTGTACTCTCCAGGATTTTGATGGATACCTGTCTCACATTTAGGTCTTTCACCCATTTTGAGTTTATTTTTCTGCATGTTGTAAGAAAATTGTCCAGTTTCATTCTTCTACATGTGGCTGTCTAATTTTCCCAGCACCATTTAGTGAAGAGAATTTTTCACTGGATATTCTTTCCTGCTTTTTTGAAGATTAGTTGACCACAGAGTTGAGGGTCGATTTCTGGGCTCTCTATTCTGTTCCATTGAGCTATGTATCTGTATTTGTGCCAGTACCATCCTGTCTTGATTATTACAGCTTTGTAATACAGCTTGAAGTCTGGCATTGTGATGCTACTGGCTTTGGTTTTCTTTTTCAACCAAGAAAACTTTGTTTTCTTTCCCTCGGTGTACATTGGTCTGGGCAGGATAGACATTTTAACAATATTTTTTCTTCCAATCCATGAGCATGATATGTTTTTCCATTTCTTTGTGTCTTCCTCAGTTTCTCTCATTAGTGCTCTATAGTTTTTATACCACAGATCTATTATCACTTTGGTTACATTTATTCTTAGTTGCACTAGCTGGTGCAATTATAAATGGGAGAAATTCCTTAATTTCTCTTTCCTCAGTTACATTGTCAGTATATAGAAATGCAACTGATTTCTGTGCATTCATTTTGTACCCTGCCTCATTGCCGAATTACTGCATGCGTTCTAGCAATTTTGGGGTAGAGTCTTATGGGTTTTCAACATACAGTATCATGTCATCTGTGAAGAGTGAGAGTTCGACTTCTTTGCCAGTTTGAATGCCTTTTATTTCTTTTTGTTGTCTGATTGCTGAGGCTAGGACTTCTAGGACTATGTTGAACAGTAGTGGGGAGAATGGTCATCCCTGTCATGTTCCTGACCTTAAGGGAAAAGCTTTCAGTTTTTCCTCATTGAGAATGATATTCACTGCAGGCTGTTCGTAGATAGTTTTTATGATATTGAGGTATGTTCCCTATTTCCCTACACTGTGGATAGTTTTAATCAGGAAAGGATGCTGTATTATGTCAAATGCCTTTTCTGCATCAATTTAGACGATCATATGGTTCTTATCTGTTCTTTTGTTAATGTATCACAATGATTGATTTGTGAATGTTGTACCACCCTTGCATCCCAGGAATAAAGCCCACCTGGTTGTGGTGAATAATCTTTTTAACATTCTGTTGGATGCTATTGGCTAGGGTCTTGGTGAGAATTTTGATATCCATATTCTTCAGGGATATTGGTCTGTAATTCTCCTTTTTTATGGGGTCTTTGTCTGGTTTTGAGATTAGGGCAATGCTGGCCTCATAGAATGAGTTTGGAAGTTCTCCTTCCATTTCTATGTTTTGGAACAGCTTCAGTAGAATAGGTGTGATTTATTCTTTAAATGTTTGGTAGAATTCCTCTGGGAAGCTATCTAGCCGTGGACTCTTGTATTTTTTGGAGGTTTCTGATCACTGCTTCAATTTTGTTGCTGGTTATTGGTCTGTTCAGATTGTCTATTTCTTCCTAGTTCAGTCTTGGTAGTTTATAAGTTTCCAGGAATGCATCCATTTCTTCCAGATGTCCTAGTTTGTTGGCATATAGCTGCTGGTAATAACTTCTAGTAATTGTCTATTTTTCCTTGGTATTGGTTGTGATTTCTCCCCTTTCATTCAAGATTTTGTTAATTTGAGTCCTTTCTCTTTTCTTTTGGATAAGTCTGGCCAGAGGCTTATCAATCTTCTTAATTATTTCAAGAACTAGCTTCAAGTTTTATTGATCTGTTCTATTGTTCTTCTAGTTTCTATTTCATTGATTTCTGCTATAATCTTTATTATTTCTATTCTCCTGCTTGGTTTAGGCTGTATTTGCTGTACTTTCTCCAGATCCTTTAGGTGTAAGGTTAGCTTGTGCATTTGATTTTTCTAACTTTTTGAGAGAGGCTTGGATGGTTCTGTACTTCCCTACAAGGAAGTACAGGAGCATAGGTTCTGAGGAGCATAGGTTCTGAGCATAGGTTCTGAACTGATGTGTTTTCATTTTCATTGGTTTTCATGATTTGCTTAAGTTCCTGCTTAATTCCCTGGTTGACCCATTTATTCTTTAGCAGGATGCTTTTTAACCTCCAAGTGTTTGCATCCCTTCCAAATTTTTCCCTGTGGTTGAGTTCGTGTTTCAGTGCATTATGGTCTGAAAATATGCATGGAATCATCTCAGTATTTTGGTACAGGTTCAGACCTGATTTGTGACCCAGTATGTGATCTATTCTGGAGAAAGTTCTGTGTGGACTCGAGAAGAATGAGTATTCTGTATTTTTTTTTTAAGGATGGAATGTTCTTTATATATTTACAAAGTCCATCTGGTTCAATGTGTCATTCAAAGCTCTCATTTCTTTGTTGATCTTCTGCTTAGACTATCTTTCCATTGTTGTGAGTGAAGTGCTGAAGTCTCCTACTGCTAATGTATTATTTTCAGTAGCTTTTTAAATTTTGGTTATTAGTTGATTTATGTAATTGTTTGCTCCCATATTGGGGGTATAGATATTTATGGTTGTTAGACTTTCTTTTGGATAGATCCTTTAGGTATGATATGGTGTTCCTCTATATCACTTACTACAGTCTTTGGGTTAAAATCTAATATGTCTGATAGGAAAGTTGCTATCTTGGCTCTCATTTAAGGTCTGTTGTCATGAAAAATTGTTCTCTATCCCCTCACTTTCAATCTAGAGGTCTCTTTGGGTTCAAAATGAGTCTCTTGTAGACAGCATGTGGATGGGTCCTGCTTTTTTATCCAATCTAAAAGCGTGTGCCATTTGATGAGACTATTCAGTCCATCTACATTGAGAGTAATTATTGAAAGATATGAATTTAGTGCCATTATATTGCATGTAAAGTTCCTGTTTCTATAAATTGTCTGTTAATTTCTCATCAATATTACTCTTGGGGTCTTCCTTCTTTTTTAGAATCCCCCTTAGTGTTTCTTGCAGGTGTGGCTCAGTGGTCACATATTCTTTCAGTTTCTGCTGCTCCTGGAAGCTCTGTATCTTCTGTCCATGGTTGGGTGTCATTCAGAAAGTCTTGCTAGATAAAATATATTTTTAAAGATTTTATTTATTTGTTTGACAGACAGAGATCACAAGTAGGCAGAGAAGCAGGAAGAGAGAGAGGAGGAATCAGGCTACCTGCTGAGCAGAGAGCTTGATGCAGGGCTTGATCCCAGGACCCTGGGATCATGACCCAAGCTGAAGGCAGAGGCTTTAACCCACTGAGCCACCTGGGTACCCCTGGATAAAATATTCTTGGCTGCATATTCTCATTTAGTGCCCTGGATGTGTCTTGCCAGCTCTTTCTGGCTTGCCAGGTCTCTGTGGATAGGTCCAATGTTGTTCGATGTTCCTTCCTCTGTATGTAAGAAATCTCTTCCCCCTAGCTGCTCTTGGGATAGCTTCCTTGACTCTAAGATTTGAAAGTTTTACTGTTATATGTTGGGGTGTTGATCTATTTTTATTGATTTTGGGATTGGTCTCTTTTGCTTCTTGGACACAAATGCATATTTCCTTCCCCAGAGTAGGGATATTCTCAGCTATGATTTGCACAAATATACCTTCTAGTCCTCCCTCTCCACCCCCCAGGAACCCCAATAATTCTGACATTGGAACATTTTATGACATCATTGATCTCTCTAAGTCTGTTCTCATGTGCTACTAGCTGTCTATTCCTATCTTCCTCAGCTTCCTTCCTTTCTATCAGCTTATCTTCAAGGCACTAATTTGTTCTTCTTCATCATTTACCCTGGCTGTGAGAGTATCTAATTTAGACTGCATCTCATTCACAACATTTTAAAGTTCAGTCTGATTAGATTTCATTTCTGCCCTTAGAGATTCTATATTGTTACTAATGCTTTTCTTAAGCCTAGCTATTGACTTCATGATTGCTACCCTGAAGTCTATCTCTGACATCTTACTTATATCTATATGCATTAGACCTGTGGTAGAAGACATTGTCTCTGGTTCTTTCCTTTGTTGGGAGTTCCTCCTCTTAATCATTTCATTGAGGGATGGTTGAGGGAATGTACAGAATCCAAAATATCAACTAGCATCCAAGCATAATGCACTTTACAAAAAATACAAAGTGGTCAGTAGCTACCACAGATACAGCACCAAATCCAAGATGATCCAAAACAATAAAAAAGAAAGAAAAAAGAAAAGAGAAAAAAAAAGAGGGAAGGAGAGGCAGATTATAATCTCTCAGGCTGGACACAGCAAGGTGATCTGCCTGTTCCTGCTTCACTTTTGGTCTCTGTGTTAGAGCATACTATATCTCAAAATTGCAAAGAAATAAGAACTTAGATATGTATCAAGATTAAACTGAGTAAGAGTGAATAATGGGCTAGTATGGGGCATAAATCTAAAAAACATATATGTGAAAAAAAAAGTTAAGAAGTCACTTAAAAAGATATGTTGCAATTGCACTGCTGGGTATTTACCCCCAAAGATTCAGATGTAGTGAACAGAAGGGTCATCCATACCCCACTGTTCATAGCAGCAATGGCCACAGTTGCCAAACTGTGGAAAGAGCCAAGATGCCCTTCAACAGACGAATGGATAAAGAAGGGATGGTCCATATATACAATGGAATTTTATGCCTCTATCAGAAAGGATGAATACCCTTTTGTATCAACATGGACGGGACTAGAAGAGATTATGCTGAGTGAAATAAGTCAAGCAGAGAGAGTCGATTATCATATGGTTTCACTTGTGGAGCATAAACAATAACACAGAGAACATTGGGTGAAGGAGAGGATAAGTGAGTTGGGGGAAATCGGAGGGGGAGACAAACCATGAGAGACTGTGGTCTCTGAGCAACAAACTGAGGGTTTTGGAAGGGAGGGAGGTGGTTGGGAGTGTCTGGTGGTGGGTATTAAGGAGGGCATACATTGAATGTAGCACTGGCTGTGGTGCATAAACAATGAATCTTGGAACACTGAAAAAATAAAATTAAAAGAAAATAAAGAGAAAAGGAAACTATTTTTAAAAAATACACTGGGAAATAATCTATTTGAAATGGGGCAGGGTTTAAAAAAAATAAGAAAAGAAACTAAAAAAGGAATGTAAAATTTTAGCCTGAAGTATAAACAAGTCGTGAGAGAACATCTGGAGCACTCTATATTATTTTTCCCTGGTGCTGGAGACTTACAAGTCTTACAGCTTATTATACAATCTTACAGCTTATTAAGAAATAAGCTTATCATTCACCTGTTCTTGCAGTCTGTCCCTCTGGGGGAGGGGCCTGCTGCTTGGCTTCTTTGTCATCTTTGTCTGGGTGGAGTTTCCCCACCCCTTGTCAGGGGTGGGGGTAGGCTTAATGTGAGCTGTTTGGCTGGCAGCTTTTTTCCCCTGGCATCTTTCTGCTTCTCTTTAGTGAGTCAGAGCAAACATCACCATGCAGGACTCTCCAGCCCAAAGTCAGTCACAATGTCACAGTCCCTGCCCCCACCCCCAATCAACAAGCCTTCCAGGTCAATCTGTGTCCATCTCTGCATGTACCAAACTCCACAAACTCTAGCAATCCTTGCCCACCTTTCCCAGGGGTGTCACGGGGACCCATGAACATCTCTGTGCCTTGTGACTCCACAACTGCCAGTGGCTGTGGGCTTGCACATGTGTACCCTCTTCCACAGCTTCTAGGTCCTGCTGGGTGCCACCCCAGCATCTCTTCGTGGGCCACACAACCCTGAGAGTTGTCCCTGTCATGGGCACAAGCCATTCTATATCTCCCTTAGGATCTTAGACAGCCCACACCTTCTAGTCCTTTTCAGGGTGGTCAGGCAGAGGGCTGTCTCCCTACTGTCTCTGCTCGTGGTACGTGGTGCCCAGAGCTGGATGTCCCCTCTGGACTCACTGACCGTAACCAGTCTCCCCGCTCCACTGCTTGGGGATTCTATTGGTTCAGGCTCCCCTGTTCTTTCTGAATCTCCTGGAATCCTGAGGGCACAATGATCCCCCTAGAATTCTGCCCTATTTGCCCCATGTGCCCTTTTCAGTAGGAGATGCCTCTCACTACAGTAGATTTCCAAGGGTGCTGATTTTTTTTTTTTTTTTTTTTTTTGCTCCGGGGTTATATCACTTTATGGCAACCGGCTTATGGATGCTCCCTTCCCCTCCACTTATCTTTGGATATTTCCCCTGAAGATACAAAGTTCTGCACCTCCTACCTTCTGCACCTCCTTTCTTGCTTGTGGAGATCCAAATAAATCTCATATCTTAAATTGAATTAATGTGTATTCAGAATAGTTTGATTGTTCTCCAGCTAAATTGGAGGGACCAGATGAACTGAAGTCCTCTACTCAGCCACCAACTTGCCCCCCTCCAGGAGACTTTGGTTAGTTTCTTTGCTAGTGCTTGGTATGTTTGAATTTCTATTTCTTGCTGTTTTGGTTTTGATAGTTGGTACATTTCTAGGAATTCATCCATTTCTTGCAGATTTACCAGTTTGGTGGCATATAATTTTTCATAGTATTCTCTTATATTTTTTGTATTTCTGTGGTGTTGGTTGTGATCTCTCTGGTTTCATTCATGATTTTACATTTTGGTCCTTTCTCTTTTCTTTTTGATATGTCTGGCTAGGGGTTTATTAATTTTATTAATTCTTTTGAAGAACTAGCTCTTCATTTCATTGATCTGTTCTACTGTTTTTTTTTTTTTTTATTATTCCTGTATTATTTATTTCTGCTCTAATCTTTGTTTCCGTTTTGTGCTGACTTTAGCCTTTATTTACTGTTCATTTTCTAGCTCCTTTGGGTGTAAAGGTATGTTGTGTATTTGAGAGTTTTCTTACTTCTTGAGGCTTGTATTGCAATATACTTCCTTCTTCAGACTGACAGCCTCTGCTGCATCCCAAAGGTTTTGGACTCCCATGTTTGCATTTTCACTTGCTTCCATGTATTTTTTAAAATTTCTTCTGTAATGTCCTCGTTTACTCTCTCATTCTTCTGTAGGATGTTCTTTAACCTCCATGTATTTGTGGTCTCTCCAGATTTTTTTCTTGTGCTTGACTTCTAGTTTCATAGCATTGTGATCAGAAAAGATGCATGGTATTACTTTGGTCTTTTTGAATTTGTTGAGGCTTATTTTGTGAACCAATATGTGACCTATTCTGGAGAATGTTCCATGTGCACTTGAAAAGAATGTGTATTCTGCTGTTTTAGGATGGAATGTTCTAAATATACCTGTTAAACCTGTCTCTTCCAGTGTGGCATTTAAAGCCATTGTTTCTGGGGTGCCTGGGTGGCTCAGTGGGTTAAGGCCTCTGCCTTCAGCTCAGGTAGTGATCCCAGGGTTCTGGGATCGAGCCCCGCACTGGGCTCTCTGCTCGGCAGGGAGCCTGCGTCCTCCTCTCTCTCTAGCTCTGCCTACTTGTGATCTCTGTCTGTCAAATAAATAAATAAAACCTTAAAAAAAAAATAAAGCCATTGTTTCCTTGTTAAATTTTTGCTTAGATGATCTATCTGTTGATGTAAGTGGGGTGTTAAAGATCCTACTATCATAGTACTATTATCAATTAATTCTTTCATGTTTCTTATTAATTTTTATGTATTTGGGTGCTCCAAAATAGATGCATAAATATTTACAATTGTTAGATCTTCTTGATGGATAGAACCCTTCATTATGATATAATGCCTTTTTTTCATCTCTTGTTACAGTCTTTATTTTAAAATCTAGTTCATCTGATGTTAGTATGAGTACTCCAGTTTTCTTTTGACATCCATTAGAATGATAGATCATTCTCTAGCCTCTCACTTTCAGTCTGCAGCTGCCTTTAGTACTAAAATGAGTCTCTTTTATGTAGCATATAGATGGATCTTATTTTTTTTAATCCATTCTGATACCCTATGTCTTTTGATTAGGGACATTTAGTTCATTTACTTTCAGAGTGATTATTGAAATATATGAATTTAGTGCCATTGTATTACCTGTAAGGTTAGTGTTTCCAGCAAATGTTCTCAGGTCCTTTATAGTCTTTGTTGCTTTTAGTATTTCTTTTCTTCACTCAGATAGTCCCCGTTATAATTTCTTGCAAGGTTGGCTTAGTGGTCATAAACTCCTTTAGTTTTTGTTTGTCTGGAATAGTCTTTCTCTCTTCTGTATTCTGAATGATAGCCTTGATGGATAAAGAAATCTTGGCTGCATATTTTTCCTATATAACATGTTGAATATATCACACCACTTTCTTCTGGCCTGACAAGTTTTTATGGACATATTTGCTGTGAATCCTATCTTTCTTCCTTTGTAGGTTAAGGACTTTTTTTTTCCCTTTCTGCTTTTGGGATTCTTACCTTTGCTGTGTATTTTGTTCATTTGACTCTGATATGCCTTGCAATGGTTAGCTTTTGTTGAATTTAATGGGGGATTTTCTGTGCTTCTTGAATTTTGATGTGTGTGTTCTTTCCCAGATTAGGGAAGTCAGCTATAATTTTCTTCAGTAAAATTTCTGCCACTTTTCATCTTTCTTCATTTTCTGGGACTCTTATGGTATGAACGTTGTTGTTTTAATATGTCACTGAGTTCCCTAAGCCTACCTTCATGATTTATTACTTTCCTTTCCCTCCTCTTTTCAGTTTCATTATTTTTCCATAACTTTACCTTCACTGATTCATTCCTCTGCTTCATCCGTCCTCATTTTTTTTTTGGCTTCCATTTGAGATTGTATCTCAATTATAGCATTTTTAATTTCAGCCTGATGAAGTTTTATTTCTTTTATCACTGCTAGATTCTCTAGCATCTTTGATGCTTTTTTCAAGCCTAGCTAGTATCATTATAATTGTTGTTTTAAATCAAGTTCATACATTTACTTATATCTGTAGTGATTAAATCCCTGAACATTTCTTCTTCCTGTTCTTTCTTTTGGGGTGAGTTTCTCTATCTCTTCATTTTTTCCAGAGAAGACAAGAGGAAAGAAAAAAAAATCTAGATCTTGGGTATGTTTTAATATGCTTGTTAAAAGAATCTAGAACCAATAACAATAATGAAATAACAGAAAATGAAAAAATATACATATAAAAATAAAAAATAAAGGAAATAAAAAATAAGAAAATAACTGAGAAAATAATAATTAAAAACATTTAAAATAAAGAGGAAGCTAGATCCTATTTCCTTTAGAGCTGAAGTTTTGCAGCACTGTGATCAGTAGACTTGGTGTGATTGTTAATACTGTTCTTCTGGGGGAAGGGCCTATTGTGTTGATTATTAGATGAACTTGCTGTAGTAGAAATGTGCCTCCAGGGCTTGGCAGAGTGGGGCTTATTGTAAGTGCCTCCAGCCTTCACTATGTGGTGCTGTTTTGCTCCATGATGGCTTTCAACACTGATGAGCAGGATGAAAATGGCAGTGCCCAACTCTCTAGCCCCGGTCCTGAGAGTTCGTGCTCTCCACTCTTCACAGAGCCCTCACAGAAGAGCAACCAATCACTCCTTTTATGTTCCTGGTTTCTGTCAGAACTCTGTGTTCACCCTGACTGTGTCCAAGCTTTTTTCTCAAGCATGTGACTGAGTTTCAAAACTTGAAATTTTAGAGACTGCCATGGTCTGGACCCACAGTGATCCTCTGGGGGACTGTCTTGCCATGCTTTTGCAATTTGCCAGTCCATCCTAGAAAGGCAGTCATGTGACTGCACAGCAGTTCAGTTTAAGACAGAACAGAGCAGAAAGCCAGCACCAAGACTTGTTGCTCTAAGCTGGCATCCCCATTCTTATGTCTGGGAACAGCATATTAGCACCACCCATTCTTCTTGTGACCCAAAGGATCCTCAGGCCATGCTGTACTGCTGGGATTCTGCTCTGCTTTAACACTTGAGCACCGTTAAGCCAGACATATCCTCCATGGTAGAAGACTTCTAAAATTTCAGATTTTATGCTCTGCTGCATATAACCTTTGGTGGTAGCCTCCATAAGCAGGGCTCCCTCCCCACCATAATACTGGCAGTTATATTGCCCCCAAGTCAATTCTTTGCAACTCTTACCTTCAAAAATGTGGTTGCTTTTCTATTTGTGGACTTGCAGTTTTTGTTCTCTTCAAATTAAAGTATTTGTTAGTATTTACTGAGTGTTATTATATGCCAGACATTTTTTAATTGCTTTGCATGTATTCACTCTTTAATCCCTCATCAACAACTGTATAAATCTGTGTTTCGCAGATGAGGAAACTAAGGTAGTGAGTATAGGAGCTTGCTGTGAGTAAAGGACATTATACCATTCTCTACATTTTCAAGATGAGAAAAGTGAAGCTCAGAGACATTAAGTAGAGAGAGAAGGAAAGATGGAAGCAGACTATGAGGAACCTAGTCTCACCTCATCAGATGAATACAACTAGAGAGCAAATCATTGTAAATACCCCCAGAAATTGACCTGAAGTTGGTAGAACAAACTCCACAACTAAAGATAGAGAACAGGCTGCATTGAAGAAGACAGGGAGTGTGGAGATATGGTTTAGGAGAAAAAACAAATCATGGCTGCTGCAGACTAGAGCACACCTAATTAAAATTCACATTTGGGCCAGGGACCAAACAGTTCCCATAACAGGCAAAGGGATCCTCTGCAGACAACTGGCCTGAGGATAAAGCAGTCAGAACCCAACAGTAGAGCACATGTGGCATGCACTGGAGATACATAAGACACTACACTTCAGGGCATTATAAGACTCTTCTTCATGAGGCCATTATGCTCAAGAAGAGGGGATCTAGCTGCCTTCCCTAATACAGAGACTTAGACAAAATGAGAAGACAGAAGAGTTTGTCCCAAATAAGAGATGAGGACAAGGCCATGGCCAGAGACCTAAGTGAAACAGAAATAAGTAACATGCCTGATAGAGAATTTAAGGGAATAATCACAAAGATATTGGACTTGAGAAAATAATGGAAGGTATCAGTGAGACCCTTAACACAGAAATATGGAAAAACATAGCAGAGATAAAGGGCTAAATAAACAAAATGAGATGGAATAAACAGCAGGATGGAAAAAGCAGAAGAACAAATTAATAACCTAGAAGACAGAGTAATGGAAAGTAATTAAGCTGAACAAAAGAAAGGAAAACTAACTATGCAAGATGAGAATAGACTTAGGGAAATCAGTGAATCCATCAAATGTAATAGCATTCATTATAGGAGTCCCAGAAGGAGAAGAGAGAGAAAAGGGGACAGAAAAATTTATTTGAAGACACAATGGCTAAAAACTTCCCTAATCTGGGGAAAGAAACAGATATCAGCTTGAGGAGGCACAGAATCAAACAAAATCAACATATTATAATTAAAATGTCAAAATATGGGGTGCCTGGGAGGCTCAGTCTGTTAAGCATCTGCCTTCAGGTCAGATCTTGGGGTCCTGGGATCAAGCCCTGCATCAGGTTCCTTGCTCAATTCACAATCTGATTCTCCTTCTCTCTCTGCCCCTCCTTTCCGCTCATGATCAAGCCTCTTTCAAATAAATAAATAAAATATTTTAATAAATAAATAAATATTTCAATAATACAAATAAATAAATAAGAATCGTTTTAAAATGTCAAAAATAATGATAAAGGGAAAAAAAAGCAGCAAGATGAAACTGGACAGTTATATAAAAGGGAAACCCCATAAGGTTATCAGGAGATTTTTGAGCAGAAACTTTCCAAGCTGGAATGGAGTAGCATGATATATTCAAAATGCTGAATGGGAAAAATATGCAGCCAAAATTACTCTATCCAGTAGGTCTGTCATTCAGAAGAGGAGAGAGAGTTTCCCAAACAAAAACTAAAGAAGTTCATGACCCCTAAAACAGTGAAACAGTGAAAGGAAAGTCCAACAGTAAAAGTATGAAAGTAGGAAACACAAAAGCAATAAAAATGAATGTCTTTGTAAAATATCAGTCAAGGAACTCATAAAATAGAAAGGCATATGACACCATATACCTAAAAATGGGGAGGAGAGGAGTAAAGAATGGGTCAAAATTAAATGACCATCAATTTAATATAGACTGTTTTATGCAGAACAGGTTCTATACAAACCTAATGGCAACGATATATCAAAAAATGCCATGGGGTGCCTGTGTGGCTCAATGGGTTAAGCCTCTGCCTTTGGCTCAGGTCATGATCTTGGGGTCCTGGGATCAAGCCCCACATCGGGCTATCTGCTCAGCACGGAGCCTGCTTCCCCCTCTCTCTCTGCCTACCTCTCTGCCTACTTGTGATTTCTCTCTCTCTGTCAAATAGATAAATAAAATCTTTAAAAAATTGCCAGTAAATATGGAAAGAATAAAGAGCAAGAAATCCAAATATATTACTGAAGAAAACCAACAAGCCATGAGAGAAAGACAAGAAAGGATCAGAAAATATCTTCAGAAACAACCACAATCAAGTACTAAAATGATAACAAACACATATCTATCAATAATTACTGTGAATGTAAATGACTAAATGCTCCAATCTAAAGACATAGAGTGTGTCTTTCATTTTTGAAAAGATGAAAGAGAGTGTGTAAGACATAGGATATCAAAACAGATTTAAAAAAAAGACCCATCTATATGTTTCATACAAGAGACTCATTTTAGAACCAAAGATACCAGCAGATTGAAAGTCATGAGATGTAGAAACTGTCATACACATGGATGTCAATAGAAAGCTGTAGTAACAATACTTATATCAGAAAAAAATAGACTTTAGGATAAAGGCTGTAACAAGGGACAAAGGAGGACACTGATAATAAAGGGATCAATCCAGCAAGAAGATACAACAACTGTAAATATTTATACACCCCACATGAGAGCACCCAAATATATAAAAGTTAATAACAAACATGAGGGAACTAATTGATAAGAGTACAATGACAGTAAGGCCTTTAACACCCCAGTTACATCAATGGACAGATCATCTAAACAGAAAATCAACAAGGAAACAATGACTTTGAATGCCACACTGGAACAGATGGATTTAACAGAGAACATTCCATCCTAAAACAGCAGAATACACGTTCTTTTCAAGTGCACAAGGAACATTCTCTAGATTAGGTCACATATTAGCCCACAAAACAAGCCTCAACAAATTCAAAAAGATCAAAGTATACCATGCATTGTTTCTGTTCATGACACTATGAAACTAGAAGACAACCACAAGAAAAAATCTGGAATGATCACAAATGTATGGAGGTTAAATAAAAGACTACTAAACTATGAATGAGTCAACTAGGAAACAAAAGAAGAAATAATAAATGCATGGAAACAAATGAAAATGAAAACCAAATGGTCTAAAACTTTTGGATGCAGCAAAAGTGGCTCTAAAAGGGAGGTTTATAAAAATATAGCCTTATCTCAAGAAGCAAGAAAAGTCTGAAATAGACAACTTAACCTTACATCTAAAGGGGCTAGAGAAAGAACAACAAACAAAACCCCCAAACAGTAGAAGGAAGGAAGTAATAAGTATTAGGGCAGAAATAAATGATATAGAAATTTAAGAAAATAGAAGAAATCAATGAAACCTGGAGCTGGTTCTTTCAAAAAAATCAATAAATTTGATAAACCCCTAGCCAGACTTATCAAGAAAAAAAGAGAAAGGACTCAAATAAAATCTCAAATGATAGATAACAACCAACACAGTAATACAAACAATTAGAATATTATGAAAAATTATATGCCAACAAATTGGACAACCTGGAAGAAATGAATAAATTCGTAGAAATATCTAACCCATTCAAACTGAAACAGGAAGAAATAGATAATTTGAACATACCTATTGCCAGCAGGGAAATTGCATCAGTCATCAAAAGTCTCCCAACAAACACAAGTCCAGGAACAGAATGCTTCGAAGGCAAATTCTACCAAACATTTAAAGAAGAATTAATACCTATTCTTTTCAAACTATTCTAAAAAGTAGAAAAAGAAGAAAAACATCCAGATTCATCCTATGAGACCAGCATTAGCCAGATACCAACACCAGATAAAGACACTACTACAAAAGTGAATTACAGGCCAATATCCCTAATGAATTTTTGCAGAAATCCTCAATAATGTACACACATGCACGTGTGCATGCATGTGTGCGTGTGCGCGCACACCCACACACACCCACACACACACACACACAACCACAATGGGATATCATTCAGGCATAACAAATAATGAAATCTTATCATTTGCAACAATATGGATGGAGCTACAGAGTACAATGCTAAGTGCAGAAAGTCAGGGAAATATAAATACCATATGATTTCACTCATATGTGTAATTTATGAAATAAAATAGGTGAACAAAGGGTAATGAAAGAGACAAACCAAAAAGCAGACTCTGAACTATGGAGACCTACTTGATGGTTACCAGAGGAGAGGTTGATGGAGGGATAGGTTTAAGTAAGTGATGGGGATTAAGGAGTGAGTTTATCATGATGAGTACCAGTTGATTTATGGAATTGTTGACTCACTATATTATACACCTGAAAGTAATATAACACTGTATGTTAACTAACCAGAATTAACAGAAAAACTTTAAAAAAAAAGACATTATCTTGTTCCAGATCACACAACCAACAACTGGCAGAACTAAGGTTGAGCCTCAGCAGACTGGCTAGTGCCTGAGTTCTCAGCTATCAAGCTATACTGCTTCTAAGTCTAGGGCTGTTCGTGGCCTATTTAATTGAAACAGTAAGGGGGGAGTAGGGAAGAGAGAGAGTATGAGCAAAACCCCATGCTTAATTTGATAATGAGATCTTGGTGTCTGACTGCCCAGTAGTTTACTGTTTAAGTGAAGCCCATAAATACAAAATTTGGACACGGGGATAAGAGGGGGTAGCTGGTTGAATGAGTCATGAGTTCCCAAAATGGAACTGTCAAGGAGATTAAGCTTCAAAACTAAATACTGGGCCTGATACTAAGGGAAGCATTCACTGCTCATAACACTCTTAAATTGATGCATGATTGGATTTGGCTGCCCCAGAAAGATCTAAGCCTGATAGGAAAGCATTGTACTTCTTCTGAAGGGGCTTGTAGACTGTTGTTTCTCTTTTCCAACCAGTCCTTTCTACCTTGAGCACAGGCAGGTTGTCTGGTCCAGTGGATTACTTGAAATAGAACTGAAATGAGTTTCCTTGGCCTCTCTCCCTCTACAAAACAGGCCTGAAATAAATCCATGTAAGGGAACTGCTGTTTCTAGGTATTTATTCAAGTACGTATTCTGTCTTTGGCTACATGAAGTTGGTGTAGGCAGTGATTCTTGAGGGAAAGGATTCTGGGTGGTGGTTTTGAGTGGAGTCTGTGCCAATTGGGAACAGAAAACCAAAGAAGTTTGAAATTCTAAGCCTGTACCTGGAATACTGGTATTCACAGGCTGCAGTCGAGAATATATTCTTTTTAAAAATTTTTATTTATTATTTTTTAAATTCTTTTCAGTGTTCCAGAATTCATTGTTTATGTACCACACCCATTGCTCTATGCAATACGTGCCCTCCATAATACCCACCACCAGGATCCACAAACCTCCCACCCCCTACCCCTCCAAAACCCTCAGTCTGTTTTTCAGAGTCCACGTCTTTCATGGTTCATCTCCCCCTCCATTTTCCCCCAACTCTCTTCTCCTTTCCATCTCCCCATGTCCTCCATGTTATTCTTTATGCTCCACAAATAAGCAAAACCATTTGATAATTGACTCTGTCTGCTTGACTTCATTCTATGACACATTTCCTCTACATCCAACATTGCGAGTCAGTAGAGATATCCTTTTATTCACTCTTTCATGTATTCATTCATTTAGTTATTCAGTCATTAAAAAAAAATATTTGTTGAGTGTGAAGTACCGCTCTATGTGCTGGAGATAAAACAATGAAAACGTAAATTTCTGCCTTCATGGAGTTTACAGTTTATAAAGGGAGACAATAAATCAATAATAAAATAATTATATAACTTTTCATATAGTGAAAGATCTAGAAAGAAAATCATGATATAGGATAGTAACGTAGTGATACAGTTTCAAAGAGGGTGGTCAGGGAAGGATTCCTTTTGAAAAGATGAAAGAGCTAAACTTACAGAGAGCTAGGAGAAAAGTTTTCAGACAGAGTCAAATTCTTTTTTTTTCCTAAAGATTTTATTTATTTATTTGAGAGAGAGACAGTGACAGAGAGCTTGAGAGGCGAGAAGGTCAGAGGGAGAAGCAGACTCCTCATGAAGCTGGGAGCCTGATGTGGGACTCGATCCCGGGACTCTGGGACCGTGACCTGAGCCAAATGCAGTTGCTTAACCAACTGAGCCACCCAGGTGCCCAAACAGAGTCAAATTCTTAACCCTATGTCTGATCCTCCCCTAAAACTCTACCCTTCACAACCAACAATTCTATGCATCCTTATTCTTTAATTTAAGCAATCACTCATCACCCTTTCCTCAGGCTACCAACTTCATGCCTTCCACCTTTGGTAAGGCGGCTGAAATTTTAAAACACTGCTTTATATTAAGTTACAACTGAAAACAAGTCATAGCTTTTTGAGCTTTAAGGAAGTTAAGAGATTTGTTTGAGGTCAAACCAAGAAGCAGAGGCTGGACTTACATCTGAAGTTTTAACTTCTTATCCATTGCATTTTTTTCACTTTTCCATGAACTTCTCAAGGCATGGTGGGAGCACAGCAGCACACATGAGTATCAGATATTTTAGTTGCATTTGAGCTCACAGGTAGCTCTTCCTAGGGACTAGTGTTTAGAATAAGGGAGATGATATTCCCATTCCCCGTTGTCACTCCTACTTGGATATGTGTTCTGTGGTATGTTGGACAAACTGAAGAGCAACCAGCCGGGGGAGGATTGCAAACCATACCACAAGGAAGAGCTTAAAAGAAATGGTCATGTTTATCTTAGAGAATAAGTGGTGTGTGCTTGTGTGTATGGTGGTGGGGGGTAAGAATCAGAGTTTGAACCCATGATAGATACCTTGAAACATTTTAAGAAGACTATTGTTTAGTACTTGGCCAGAGGATAGTGTTCTAACAAATGGTCAAAACCACTGAATGATGAATTTCAACTCAAAACAAATAATGGCTTTGAAGGCTTTAGAGTGAACTTTCTGTTACTGAAAATATTCCAGCAGCTGCTGGACAGAACTCATAAGAGATAGTAAGCTTTGGAAATATATCTTACTTGTATGGCTATGAGTTGATGTAAACATTCTGAACCTTAGTTTCTTACTCTTTAAAGTAGTGATAACAATTCCTTCTTTTCAGGCTTCTGGGGAAGATTTAAGAAAATGGTATATTGAAAGGCCTAGCACCATGCATGCTAAAAGTAGGTGATTCCTCCTTCTCCTTCCATTCCCCCTACCTCATCACATAGTGTAGAGAGGATTCCTATGTAGGGAAATTGGGAGGAAATTACCTTTTATTTCCATTTTGAATATAAAAATTCAATAATTCATTCTATAGTCATCAGCAACTTTATTCATTATCTGATTATGCTTAGGACACTGGAATGACATAGACATGGAAATTATGTGTGTGGCTGTGTCTCCCACTAGGCTGTAAGCTTCCTGAGAGCATCTCTGTACCCCTTTGCTGTCAGAATAAGTGTTTACTGGGCACTGAGTTGGCTCAGTCAGTAGAGCATGAAACTCTTGAATTCAGGGTCATGAATTTGAGCCCCACATTGGGGTAGAGAGAAGTAAGTTGGGGGAAATTGGAGGGGGGACAAATCATGAGAGACTGTGGACTCTGAGAAACAAACTAAGGGTTTTGGGGGGGATGGGGGGTTGAGTGAGCCTGGTGGTAGGTTTTATGGAGAGCACATATTCCATGGAGCACTGGGTATGGTGCATAAACAATGAATTTTAGAACACTGAAAAAAATAAAATTAAATTTAAATAATAATAATAATAATAATAATAAGAAGAAGAAGAAGAAGGAGAAGGAGAAGAAGAAGAAGAAGTGCTTATTGCATTTAACTGATTTTGGAGGAGCAGTGATCTCTGTGCTGAATAATTGAACTAACCAGGAGTCTTAGTCCTCAGGGAGCTGATTCTCTTAAATAGGGTGGACATGCACAAATATGCAAAAGTATCTAGCATATCAGTAGCCGAGACAATGAGCATACAAGATGTGATATCTTTAGATTGTGGCAAACGTGGAGATTATCAGGTGGCTTGGGTGGGGTTGAATGGCAGTAAGTGAGTAGCAGAGGGATCAGGATAAAATGTGGAACTTTCCTTGGTTATACTTCCTGGAAGAAGTGTGACTTTGGGAGCTATTTGAACCATGAGAGACAAAATACAACAGACATTGGCTTTGCCCTGAAAGAAGGAAAAGATTTAAGACTTGCACCTGGGAGGTAGGCCACTGGGATTCAGATCAGAACATTGAAATGGCTTATTCCTATGACACAGGAGACACCTTGTCAGATGCTATTGGAAGATAGGATATGTATTACTTAGTGGTATTTATATAGCAGAGTGTCTAAGAGTATAGGCTGTAGAGTCAGACTGTTTGGATTTTCATCTGGGCTCCACCACTGACTAGCCATGTGACCTTGGGCAAGTTATTTACCACTGTGCCTCAATTCCCTCATCTGTAAAATAAGGACAGTAATAGTATCTTAGTATCATAGGGTGATTGTGAGGATTAAGAGTTAATATATGCAAAAGGTTTAGTATAGTCCCTGGCACAGAGTAAGCACTTTATAAGTATTATTATCTAATGAATGGTCTTTAGATCCTGAGATATATATTGGGAGCTTATAGTAATTTCAGTGTGAGTTTGGGAGCATTTATATTCCATACCATTTCATGGATTGATTAGCTCCTCAGAAGTGGCTGTGGTAGAAGTGGTGAAAGCATCTGGCTCAAAGAGATAGAAGAACTTTCTGCCAACTGCGATTGTGCCAGAGATGAATAGACTGTTTCAGGAGAGAAGAACCTTTTCGTTGTTGTGGGTGTTAGAGTTGAGACTAGATAACTATTTAGTGGGGATACTGCAGGAGGATTGAAGGATGGGAGTGGGATTTTGCTATACCTCTAATTCTCTGATTTCTTGGTACATTGTCAGCAGAAGTGTTAGCTATGGGGTGGGGATACTGCTGCTGAAATATGGGGGATTTGTCTATTTTTTTTTTATATATTGTACACAGAGTTGGGTGGTCACTTCACTCAGCATGCTAACTGCACATGGATGGAGCTGAGATCAAATTTCATGTCCCAGGGTCTAAAATCTCCCAAAAGTACTTTGAGACTCAAGTGACAAGGGTTTTTTGGTTTCTGCTTTGCCAGAAATTAGCTGTGTAATCTTAGGCATGTTGTTTCCATTCTCTGGGCCTGTTTTCTAACCTAGAACATAAGTTTTAGACTAGATTTTCTCTGTGGACTCTTCATCTCTGGCTTTCTATGTTGGAAGATATAACTCTCTGAGTGGAAACAAGTGGATGAAGAAGACATTCGTGCATTCAGCAAATGTTTATTAAGCATCTGCTAAATGGTAGGCACTGTGCTGGGCTTGGGGGAGAAAGCAGTGAATAAGATAGGTGTGGTTTCTGCCCTTTTAGCTCCACAGTCTAGTGCAGGAAACAAAGAAGAAAAAAATTATTATACAGTTTAATAAGTATTCTAAGAGGGGCAAATACAGGGTCCTGGGGGAGAAGAATATTTCCGGAATAATTCTGAAGCAAGAACCAGAAAAAACCTTCTAGGGGAGGTGGAATTTGAGTTTTGAGATGGGAGCTCAGGAAGAATAGCAGCAGATGGATAGTTCTTAAGGCAAAAGTACTTGATGGTTATGAGAACTATGGTAGGCTCTGTTTAGCTGGAGAGTACAGAGTAAGAAGGAATTAGTGAAATCTAAGGTTAGAAAGACCAAAGGACACCAGATTAGCAAGGCATTATATGGCATTTGCCACAAAGGTAGTAGGGAGATATGGAAGGCCTTTAAGTAGAGGAGTTATATAATTCAGGCTTCAGCAGCAGAAATTAAATCACTCTAGTTATTTTCAGTAGAAAGAGTCCTAATACAGAAAATCAGGTGCTTCTAAAATTGGGTTAAGGGCTGGAGGGACAACCTTTAGGCTAGGCCCCCAGGAATAACTCCCAGGATACCAGGGGAACTGTTTTCTGTGCCACAAGCAGGAAAGTGAGGCGCCAGGGACTTTGGAAACACACCACCTTATCTGAAGCCTAGGAATCAAGAATATGCCACTGCCTTAACTATTGAGTAGAGTATCGTCATGACTTCTAGATACTCACTAGCAAATAATAATAATAATTAATACTAATAATATAGAATAAAATATCCCCTTCTATCGTTCCTCAAATACACAAAGCCAGTGACCAGACACTGGGGCCTTTGGGAAAGTAACATGGCTGCAGAAAACCCTAAAATCTCCATCACTATGCTTGCCAACAGAAGCAGCAGAAATATGGCTTCTGCGTCATTACCTCCTTTCAAATATTGTGTGTATGCATATGATTACCAGAAATAAATCACATCCAGAACACTGGATGCAAAGGAGCCTGAGAAGTGACAGGCTGTTGTAGGTTTTTGGTTTTGAGATTTTCAGCAATATAGGAGGGTAGGCTAGAAGGAGGGTGGCATGGATCCTGAGCAACCAGTCTATAGTATCTACCATAGGATTGCTAAGAGCAGAAGTGCTTTTGAGACAGATAATTTGAGCAGGAGAGTAGAGGCTGAACTGGGGAGAGAGAGCAGCATAAGAGACCAAGTAATAGATGGTAATGGAATCAAAGATGATGAGGAGCTGATTAAAAATACCGGTAGCAGGGAGACAGAGGAAGGACACATGAAAGAGTTTAAGGAGGAAGAGAATTACCATGACTTAGAGGACTGGGTGGCTGGAAGAAAGATGAGTGAGAAGAAAGACTTATGGATATCTCCTAGGGTTTTTGCAAGGAGACATTCCTACAAGAGAGGGAACTCAGGGGAAAGAGGAATGGCATGGATGGGAAAAGATGATTTCAATTTTAAGCTAGAGGTTCTTGTGACATATTCAGGAGGAGATATCTGTAAGGCAGTTGGAAATTCGTCTCTGGAATTCAAGAGAACTACCTGGAACTCATCAGCAGAGAATTGTAAGGTGTACGCAGGCAAGGATTTTGTTCCCCCTAGTGTTCAGTAACTTCATTGAAAGGAGGTGCATCAGTGTGTAACGTAGTTGGTAGTTCAAGCTTTGGGAATGGATGGGTCCACCATTCAGTGCAAGTGCAGAATGAAGACAAGGGGACTGAGATTAGAAGAACCCTGAGAAATCATGGTCTTAAATGATTGAATGAAGAAGAACCCAGACAGGAAGTAAAGATTGTATAACCAGACCGGTCATGTGGATGATGTCACCAAGGCAAAGGGAGCATTTCAGGAAGGAGAAAGGCATCAGTGGAATCAAGAATGAGAGAAGTCAGGGAAAAGAAAGATGGAATATTGGCCATACCATTTAGTAACAAGTTGGTCATTTGTTTATATTCACAAAAGGTTCTAGTTTCCTATGAAATGATGGGAGTGAAAGCCAGGCTGCAGTGGATTAAAGGGTCAATAGACAATGAAGTGGAGATAGGATATAATTGCACTTTCAAGGCCAAAAGGAACAAGAAACAGTAGGTATTGGCAAGGATACGGAGAAAGAGAAAACCTTTTGCACTGTTGGTAGGAATGCAAGCTTATGCAACCACTATGGAAAACAGTATGGAGAGTTCTCAAAAAGTTAAAAATAGAACTACCCTATGATCCAGCAATTGCACTACTAGGTATTTGACCCCAAAATACAAAAATTTTTTTTTGAAAATATATATGAAAAAAAGATATTTTGAATATTATCTATACAAAAGAATATTATCTACAATGGAAATAGCTCAAGTGCCCATTGATTGATGAATGGATAAAGAAGATGTGGTATATATACACAGCCATTACTCAGCTGTAATAAAGAAGGAAATACTGTCATTTGCAATGGCATGGATGGAGTTAGAGATTATAATGTTAAGCAAAATGAGTCAGAGAAAGACAAAAACCATATAATTTCACTCATAAGTGGAATTTAAAAAACAAAACAAATGAACAAAGGGAAAGAGAGGGAGAGAGAGACGGAGAGAGAGAGGGAGGAGCAAACCAAGAAACAGACCATTAGGTATGGAGAATAAACTCGGGGTCACCAGAGGGGCTACCTGTGGGAGGATGGGTTAAATAGGTGATGGGGATTAAGGAGTATACTTGTTGTGATGAGCACTGGGTGACATATGGAAGTGTTGAATCACTATATCGTACACCTAAAACTAATATTACACTATATGTTAAATTATATGCAAACAATGAATTTTGGAACATTGCATCAAAAACTAATGATGTATTACTGTATGGTGCCTAACATAACATAATAAAAAATAAAATAAAATAAAATAAAATATAAAAATAAAGTTAAAAAGTAATGAATTCAAATAAAAACTTAAAAAAAAAAACAAGGATAAAGATTCTAGTTGCTTACATTATGGTACTATGCTGGTCACTAGTATCTGTCTCAACATAACCTAGCAGAGTAGCTTTTAAACTATTTTGGCATTACTTGCCAAAAGAAATAAATTTTACAGGGTGCCTGGTGGCTCAGTTTGTTAAGCATCTGACTGGTTCAGGTCATGATCTCAGGGTCCTGGGATTGAGCTCCATGTCAAGCTCCATGCTCAGTGGAGAGTCTACTTCTCCCTCTCCCTTTGACCTTCCCCCAACCTGTGCTGTCTCTCTCTCTCTCTTCAATAAATAAAATATTTAAAAAATAAATTTTACATCACAATTAACACATTTATTTTTATATATAAATGAAACAAAAGCTTGATTAAACCATAATTATATGGACATTTCATATAAATGGAAACATACAAAAGCCTTTTTTGTCTGGCTTTTTCACTTAGCATAATATTTTCAAAGTTCATCTATACTGTTGCAGTAACAGTACTCCATTCCTTTTTATGGTGCAATAATATTTCATGGTATGGATATACCACATTTTGTTTATCCATTCATCAGTTGATGGACATTTGAGTTTTTTCCATCACTTGGCTATTGTGAATAATGCTATTATGAATGTTCATGTACAAGATTTTATGTGGACATTTTTTCCCATTTCTCTTAGGTATATTCACAGCAGTGGAATTTTTGGGTCAAATAGTAACCCTATGTTTAACTTTTTGAAGAACTATCAGACTGTTTTCCAAAGTGGCTTCAACCATTTTTACCAGCAGTGTTATGAAGGTTCTGATTTCTCCACATCTAGCTTTTCTATTGTAACCATTCTTGGGGTATCTTATTACAAATACTGCTGTAGTAAATATCCTGCATTTGCATTTCCTGCATTTGACTTACATTCTCCTGATGGCTTATATGATGAACATCTTTCCATGTGCTTATTGACTATTTCATTGGAAAAAAATGTTATTCAGAACGTTTGCCAATTTTTTATTTGGGTTATTCTTTTTATAATTGACTTGTAAGAGCTCTTTATATATTCTAGGTACAAGTTTCTTATCAGAGATATAACTTCTAAACGTTTTCTTCCATTCTGTGTGTTGTCTTTTCATATTCTTGATAGTGTCGTTTGAAGCATGAAAGGTTTTAATCTTAATGACATCCAATTTGTCTATTTTGTTGTTGTTTGTGTTTTTCATGTCATATCTAAGAAACCATTGCCAAATTCGAGGTCACAAAATTATTCCTATTGCCCCCATTTTGTTAAAATTGCCACAATATCATTATAACATCTTATCAAGTAATAGTGATTCCTATTATCATCAAGCGTCCAACCTGTTCAAATTTCCAGTTGTTTCACATATATCACAAATGTGTGTGTACAGATGCATGCACGTGCATGTGCGCACGTGCACACACACTCGTGTTCCACCTAAGTCAAAAATTTTCCTTCCTATTTGTTTGTTAAAAATCCAGGTTGTTGGGCTGCCTCTGCCCAACAAAAAATCTCTGGATTTTTTGTTAAAAATCCAGGTTGTTGGGTTAAGCCTCTGCCTTGGGCTCAGGTCATGATCTCAGGGTCCTGGGATCGAGTCCCGCATCGGGCTCTCTGCTAGGCAGGGAGCCTGCTTCCTCCTCTCTCTCTCTCTCTACTTGTGATCTCTCTCTGTCAAATAAATAAAATCTTTGAAAAAAAATCCAGGTTGTTGGCCCTGTAGTTGTTTTGTTTTTGTTTTTTAGTCTTTACCTCCACATCGCAATTTAATATGTTTTTCTGTCCTTTGTGTGTTCTATAAATTCATTATTGATCTAGAAGCTTGATCTGATTCAGGGTTTATATAATTTGTTTTGGCATGAGTCATTAATTGGTAGTGTTATAAGCCCAAACCTTTGAAGTGGGAACTTCTTTAGGTTTTATTCTATTTTGTAGGGCTATGGGCCATATTGTTTATGACTTGCATTCATCCAGAATTTCTAGTCATTTATTTAAGATCAGTGACTGTTCTAGCCTCAATGATTTCTAGAGAATAAATAGCAATTCTCATTCCTTTTAGAGTCTATAGTATTCTAGGAGTTCCAGAACTTAGCTTGTCCTATTCCTGGCTAATCTAGTTTCTATCCCCTTCCACCAATATATGTCTGCTCACTTTTACAGTCCTAGGGTATAAGAGGAAGAAGGGCTTAGAGGTTTACTGAAATTGCATGTATTTTTTCTGAGATGAAGTTTCAGAGGTTTCACTGAATTTTCAGGTAGGTCTAAGTCCTCATGTGACAGAAAGGAGATGGAGGCCAGGAGAGGGGAAAGGAGTTGCCTAAAAGTCATAAAGCAAGCTTAAAATAGGGCTGGGAGTAAATCTGAAACCTTCCCACCCAGGGCTTTTCCCTAGTTCCAGACATAGAATCAGGAACATTGAGCAGGGTAGTGATTACAAACATATTGCAAGTTTTGTAGAGGCTTTTCAACCACAAACTTGGAGTCTTTTCAGAATACCCATCTTGCTGGAAGAGTGCATACATAGTCTAAAGAAACCATAAACAGGAAAGAAAATTGACCTGCAAGTGCAGGAATATCAGAGAAGACAAAACAGAATTGGATTTTGGATAATTTGTAGTGTGTCCTTGTGGTTCTGTCAACAGCACTGTTTTTGTTTGTTTGTTTGTTTGTTTTGTTTTTGTTGTTGTTGTTGTTTTGAATGTGTATAGCTAATTATGAGTTGCCTGTAAATACTTGGGCAGTGGCCAAAGAAACCTTTGCTATCTCCCTGGCCCAGACTCCAAAACAAGAGGATGCCAAGGCATGCCTCCTCCCCACCCACCCATCCCTTTTTTCTGCTCCTTTTCCCTCTTCTTCAACCTTTTTTTCCCCACATTTTCCTTCACCCTCCTCTTTCTTCACCTTATTCCTATTTCTTCTCCCTCCCATCTTTCCTTCTCTTTCCCTTCTATTAGTCTTCCCTTTTATCCTCCTTCCGTCCCTGCCTGCCACGCCCTCTCCTTTCCTCCCACTTCTGTGTGCACCCTCCCCCTTCCTCTCCCTACATTCTCCTCAACCCACCCCCAACAAGCTCTCCACCCCCACGCCAGAACCGGCGGCCATTGGCTCGCGCTAGTGGGGGTTTGGGGGAAGGGAAGGCTTGGGCCCTCCGATAGGTTGCCGGGGCTAGCACACCAGCTGAAGTCCCGCCCCACCCGGCGAGTAAACGCACGGCTGCAGCATTTGCTATTGGCTGAGGGGACTGTCAACCCCTCCGGCAGCTCCTCACGCAGGCGCCCACAGTCGTTAGGTGAATAAAAAACACCGCCTACGGGCTTGGGGGGTGGGGAGAGGAGAGGGAGAGAGCCAGCAAGGCAGGATTTAAATGAAAGGCTGGAAGCCGGGAGACCCGCGGAGAAAGCAAGCAACCAGGCTAGAAAAACGAGGAAACTAGGAAAGCGAGCGACCTAGAGGGAGTAGGGGAGACCGCGACTGACCTGTAGCCAGGCAGCTGGACAGACGCACGCCCGGACAGACAACCGAGCAGGCGCAGGAGAACCTCGCACTGGTTCCTCCCGCCTTTCCCTTGAAAAGCCAGGATTTTGCCTTTTGCTTGGCGCCCGAGAGAGAATGCTGGACTCTGCCGACTTCAGCGCGAGCTAAGATTTCTCAGCTAGGGAAGAAAAATCAGCTTAATCCTGAGAAGGGGGAAAGCAATCTCCCCTGTCCCCGTCCTCCCCCCCCCATACCAAACTCGGGCGCCAAACCCAGCCCTTCCCCAACCATCCGACTTCCTCCTCTCCCTTCTAGCATGGTGGCTGTATGGACAGTCTGACAGAGCAGAGACTGACATCTCCCAATCTGCCGGCCCCCCACTTGGAACACTACAGTGTTCTGCATTGCACCATGACCCTGGATGTGCAAACTGTAGTTGTTTTTGCCGTGATTGTAGTCCTCCTGCTTGTCAATGTCATACTCATGTTTTTCCTGGGAACGCGCTGAATGGAGTCCAGCTTCCTGAGCTGTTGCGAACTCTCGCTTTGATTTCATCCCGAGAACCACCGAGAATAAAAAAGAGACAGACAGACAGAGACAGGGAAAGAGAGAGAAAGCAAGCTTTCTTACTCAGGGGGGAAAACGTTTTGAGCTTCAACATGGCCTCGCTGTGATATGTATGACGTTGGTATATTATCTCTCCCTAAATCTTTTGTCATGTCTTGTCTTTTAAATATGCCTGTGAATGTAGTTGCTTATTGCTTGAGTAAAATAGTTGATAAAGAAATGTATTCTATTTAAGTGTGCGTGTGTGTGTGCATTCTCCATCTATGTGGTGTTCACGGAGCAAGATCTGCGTCCTTAAACAGTGGCTTTGCTGTGTGTGGTGTTTTTGTTTTTCAGTTCATTTTTTTTGAAAACTACCTATAATTTCCGTCAAGGAATTTTAGTCAAAAATTATCTCTTGCCATCAGGAGTGAATTTGGGTTTGTTTCTGGACAAGGATGGTTGTGGGAAGAGTGTGATGGATTTTTGACATCTTAGGAAAGTCAGCCCTGCACTGGATGTTAAGAGGGAATAAAAATGAAACAAGGAATGAATTCAGGAAAAACGATTCTTTAGTTTCTAATGATAAGTAAGAATTTGAGAAGTGATATGGTGGGGTGCGTTGAGCTGGCAGTTGGTGACTGTGTCCTTTGACTCAATTAGCTGTCTAGGGTTTAGTTCATAGTTTCCAATTTGGAAATAAGCCATCTTTAAAACATTTCTTATAGCATTAATTGTCAGTTTTTTTGGAATTATGGACTGAAGCATTAAAGTCTTCTTTGATGTTTATGAATTGGCAAGAAGAGATATTGACAAGAGCTGTTTGGGTTCATTTTCCCAAAGAAGATTGTACCCCTGGATTTGAGTTTGTGGATTTTCTCTGTGTCATCTGAAAAAACAACAAAATCCAGCTCTTTACCCACCTTGGGAATAATGGTACATGTATATGCCTCTTTTGGATAATCTTTATTTGCAATGATGTTCTTGAACTACGTTTTTAAATAGAACTTTCTAGTGCTAATGATAAAGTGGTGGGTTTTGTTTGCTTTCTTGTTCTTTAAAGATCAGAGGTTTCTAATTGAAGGATTTCCATAACAAAATGAAAGTATGTAACATGCTAAATTAAGTTTTGAGCAGCGCCCCCCCCCCCCCCCCCGCAAAAAAAAGTCTGCGTGGAATGGGCTGAGAGCTGGGGAAAACAGGAGCTAGAAGCAACATTCAATTTTGACATATATTTGCATTTCTCTATCAGATGGTAGTGGTGGTGATTGCTGTCATTATTGCTATTATTTTTATATTTTTCTTTCTGTTAAAAAAGCTTTTGGAAAAGCCAGGAAATGGTCTCTGATGCCAATGTACAAGATACTTATTTTCCCCCTACCTCCTCCCACTGATTGGCAGGTATTCCATTCTATGTTTACCTGACTTGAAATAGCGCTGTTTCTGGCCCATGTAACAATGAATCAGGGTGCATACAGTCTACACGCATGTTCCCCCTACACCCGTGGGGTTGGCTGCTCACGTGTGATGTACAAATCTGCTGGGATTGTGCTGTCAAGTTCCATGTCTTATTGTTCAATCTCTTTGGAAATGATTATGAAGGGAAAGGGGCTGTGAAGGGCACTTGAAATTGTCCTGATCTCAGAATCCAGAGAATATTATTTAATGGCGTCAAAAGAGGTTTTGAGCCTCAGGGTATGTGCACTTGGCACCGAGTGGGTAAAAGGCTTTTAAAAAAAATTAATATTATTCTGTTGTACCATGGTATAAGCATGATCTTGGAAGATTCTTATTTACTCTCTGGTTCCTTTGTTGGGAGGGGGCTGGATTGAACTGAACTTGTTTCTTTGCAAAGAAAATCTTGTGATTCCTCTTGCCCCACCACATACTCTTAGCTCCAATGGTATTATCTAAAATAAGGTTATGTTTTGGCTGGGCACTTTGTTTTGAGACATGTTGGACAGGAAAATCTCTAGGCTGGGCAGCTACAGACTTGGGTTCTTTCTGTTGAGAGATTATTTGACCTTGGGCTTTTTTTTTTTTTCCTTCTCAGTGTGTTTGGGCTTCCCTGTAACATTGGCATTTGGGGATGATTGGACTAAGTGGCCTCCAAGTTATTGCATTCGGTGATTTTGGGTGCCTAGAGGCACTTGAAATCAGAAGGGGAGGAACTGGAAAGACAAGTGAAAAGGAAAATGAAATCTTTATCAATGGATGATGGGGCGGGGTTGGAAATACCTGGTTGCTGGTATCTGGAAAAACTTGAGAATTTTTACCTAGCTTTATGGGAAGAAAACTGGACTATAGCAATGGAATGCTTTTTGCTTTTCCCCCCCTTTAAGGTGAGAAGGGTTCTCTAAAGCTAGTCTTTGAGCCAGGTTTGTGGCAAAGTAGGGTCATGAAATGCCACAATCTTCACCTCTGGGTGCCTGACAGACCCTTGGCAGAGAACCTTTGTGAATGTATGTGTGTAGGGTGTGTGGCAGTATGTTTGTGGGTGTGTATGCACACCCTTCTGTGTATATAGAGGGGAGAGGGTGCACACTCTTGAAAGTGGGTGGGGGTTGGTTGTGCTAGGAATGAGGAAAAATAGCAGGGCATGCATTGACTGTTCCATAGTTCTGAATGGCCTCCTTGTGCTAGGGCCTGTAAGGATTTGACCGGTGCCAGATTGGATGGGTATTTCCCCTACACTCCTCCAACCCTTCTACCCCACAGCCCCTTAGGCTAAAGGAGTCACTTGATTGAGCCCTTCCATCAGCAATTTAGCTGGCAAAATGGGTAAGCATTTTTCAAATTAACTTATCTCTAGGCAAATAAGGAGATGTTGCTAGCCAGATGGCAGGCCAACCAAGAGCAGCTAAAAGGGAGTTTGGGAAGTAGAGAACCAAAGTTGGCAGTATGACTTTTTACTTCTGTGAATCCTAAAGGTTTGGCATTTCTCCTTCAGACTTGTGAGGATATGCAAAAAGAGAAGAGTGGGAGAAAATGAAAAATGCAGCCCAGAAGAGTGGAATCCTCTGCATTTGACTTTTTATTCTTCCCTCTTCTGTCTCTTCTCCCTCTTCCATTTACTCTCCCCTCTGATACAGCCTCCTCTACCCTGCCCACATTCCTGCTGTAAGTGGGTGGTTGGTGGGAGAAGGAGGAGTAGGAAGAGAAGAGGGGTTTTCATCTCTGATTGTCCCAGCTTTTTCCAACTAAGTTTCTCGCTTCCTTACCTCTTCTCTGATTTCTTTGGGTAGAGGATAAGCTTTTGCTCTTAGAAAGGACAGAATTCCAGCTCAGAAATTTTCCCTCCCAGTTCCCCACCAGGGGATTCAAAAGCAGCCTGTTACCAGTATCCTAGCAACCTCCTGCATCACTTAGCTCCTGCTGAGCTCTGGAGCCCACCCTTTAAAAGGTCCAGGCACAAAGGGCTCTAGGGAAAGGGAGCTGCAGCCCAGCAGGACTTGGAGAGATGCTTTGGTGGGGGGGTTGGTGAACAAAGAAGAAACAAGATCCTCATTGCCTGCAAATGCCTAGAAAACACATCCAGAGAAGGTATATTAGCCTCATTAACCATACTAGCCTCATTCCAGTCATTGGGGCTCTTTATTGGAAAGCTCCTGGGTTCAAATTCTTTTCTCCTTTCTTCCAAATGTCTTCCTAAGATTAACTGAGTCATTTCACAATCTAGTTTTAGTGCAAGGAAGTCTGTAGATCATGAAAAATATTTTTTTCACCCTGACTTTTGGCTGAGGCAGAGAGGAGGTGAAGGGATAGTATGGTGGGAACAAACTGAGCAGTGCTTTTTCCCTATTGAGACAGCCCCTATCTGTCAGAACCTGTAACATCTACTTGTGTAATGTGCCCCAGTTTTGTCTGTGGCTTAGGGAACTCTGCTCAGGCTGGCCGCTATATGGAATTTAGGGGATTTTGTTTTTATGTCATTGGTTTCTGAGGAGTTTCCAAATGGGAAGGCTGGGCAAATTAGGAAGGCCATTTTGATTGTAAGCCTGGTGAACAGGTTGGGCTTGGGCTTGGCCTTGGCTGATTCTCTCATTCACCACTGTGTGTGATTAAGTATTGAGAGCTTCGAGATCCCAGTGAGCCTGTGGGTAAGGTAATTAGCCCTGTGGTGAGGCTTAGATTGAGAGTACTTGGCTATGAGCAAAAGGCACAGTCTTACAGTTGCAGTAACTTACAGTTACATGGGCCAAAGCATGTCCCCCTAGCCTTTGTCTGTTATCTTGGCCTCTGAGTGTTTGCTCTGGACAAGGACATAATTGGGAACTGAACCTGTTCTCCCAAAATAACTGCTTCCTTAGAAGATCTCATACTAAACTTCTGGATCCAGCCCCAGTTGCTTTGCCCCCTAAATGATATGGAGGTGAGGGATTTTATACTTTCTGGCTTTTATTTCTAGTTCTGCAACTTGTTTTAGGCCAACTGAGGCTCTGGCTTTCTAAGAATCCTTGATCAAAGTTTAGCTCTTCTGATATCTGCCCAGAGTGTCTTCTGTCATTAGGTGGGTCTAGCTCTCAAGAACATTTAGTTAAGCATGGTTTACCTTGGCATCAAAGTACAAAGTGGAAAAGCTATGAAGGGGAAGTGCCTAGAGGATAGAGAAGACTTGGGATAAAATCCAGTAATGACAGTACTAGTAATCCCTTGTCAGTACATGGGTCTGTGGAATTTACAAAGCAATTTCACATCTTTTCTAATTTTGTGCATCACATCACCCTTGTGAAGTGGGTAGGGATGATTGTTATTCCCTGTTTTACAGATGAGGTAAGTAAAGGTCAGAGATATTGGTGCCATGGACATAGGTCTGCCTTTCAAATGGAGAGTGGGGAGAGTCAGAGTTGATCATCCCCAACTAGTGTGAAGCTGAATGAGGTCAGGTGGAGAGGTAGGTTTGTGAGTCATTCCTGAAGTCATACTATCTCCCTCAGCTTACTCATATTTTTAGTGCTTTTTCATATTTTTCATTTTTATAGCAATTTTACACAGAATTTCTCATTCAATAAAATGACTATCTTAAATATACATCAGAAAATTTCTTTTAATCTTATGAAAACTCAGTATCTGGAATCTTTAAAGAGAAAGGAATGTGAATAGGTGAAGCCTAAAATACAGGATGGTTTTGAAGGAGCTGCAGTTTTCATCCAATTTCCTTTCCTCTCAAAATACTCTTATTTTTCTATATTTCTTTATGAAGTGGTGTTGCCCAGAACTGATTATACTACTATGCTACTCTAGGTGCTACTTGATCAGGATTAAGTACAAAGGGACTTTGATCTGTCTGTGAAATATCTAATAATGTTGCCTTCTACTGGTTCTCAATTCTTTCTGAACATTGAGATCAGTTGGGGAGATTTTAATATCCATTCCAAGTCCCCACTCTGAAAAATTCTGATTTAATTGGTGTGAGATAGGTCCCTGGCAACTTTTTTTCCCTAAATTAAAAATTGAAGTCTCCCCAAAGTAATTCAAATGTGCAGTCAGCATTAAGGGCCATTGTACTACCTTTTTGGAATGTAGGCTCAAACGCTTTGCTGTTCAGTCCAGTCTTCTACTCTGTTGTGGAATTGGATTTTTGAGACTTTTTTGAACCCAATTTATTAAATTTTATTTTGCTTGGTTAGTCCAGTCTAGCTTTTTATGGGCCTTATTTTTTTTTTCTTTATACTGTGCAACAAATTAGCAGTCCCTTCTAGCAGTACATGAGTTAAACTTTATTTCCATCGGTTTGTGTATTCATGCTTGGGGGGTGGTGGGCTAATTTCTTTTTTTTTTTTTATGCCATGAAGCAGATTAGCAGTTTCTTTTAGCATTGCATTATTTGGAAACTGAATAAGTACCATCTGAATTGGTGATTTAAAGAAATGTTCAACCATAAGAGACTCTTAATCTCAGGAAACAAACTGAAGGTTGCTGCGGGGGGTAGAGGGATGGGGCAATTGGGTGATGGACATTGGGGGTTATGTGCTATGGTGAGTGCTGTGAATTGTGTAAGACTGATGAATCACAGACCTGTACTGCTGAAACAAATAATACATTATATGTTAATAAAAAAAAAAGAAAAAAATAAGATGGCGTTCATTTCACCAGAGCCCCTTCTTGGAGTTACAGCCCTTTAATTTTTGTATATATCTGGTCAACCAGTGCAGAATCCACTGGACTGCCATCATTTATCCTACCAATGTGTAAAAAAGGAAAATGTGGCATGATAGATTTGTTGGTATGCTTTGTAGAACCTAGATGTATTCTAGGTTCGTGGTAATCATCTACCAAGCCAATGACCTCATCGGAAAAAGGGAGTATGTATCACTTGGCATTTTATTTTTAAAGACTTTATTTATTTGACAGACAGAGATCACAAGTAGGCAGAGAGGCAGGTAGAAAGAGAGAGAGGAGGAAGCAGGCTCTCCGCGGAGCGGACAGCCCGATGTGGGGCTCGATCCCAGGACCCTGGGATCATGACCTGAGCCGAAGGCAGAGGCTTTAACCCACTGAGCCACCCAGGCGCCCCTCACTTGGCATCTTAATCCTGGTAAATCTTATTGCAGGCTCCAGAGTTCCCAATTTCTTTTAATACCCATAAACTGTATGTTTCTCTTTTTCTTTCTAACTATGTTTCTTAACTGGGTCCATGATTTGCTGAAGGCCAGTGCCACAACTGTAGATTCTGTGTACCATCACTTTCTTTTAGAAAAAGCAGGACATGGGGCACCTGGGTGGCTCAGTGGGTTAAGCCTCTGCCTTCGGCTCGGGTCATGATCCCAGGGTCCTGGGATCGAGCCCCACATCGGGCTCTCTGCTCTGCAGGGAGCCTGCTTCCTCCTCTCTCTCTGCTTGCCTCTCGGCCTACTTGTGATCTCTGTCAGATAAATAAAAAAAAAATCTTAAAAAAAAAAGAAAAAGCAGGACATCATAGATATAGCTTTAAAGCAGAATATATTTGGCTTTCAAAATTTCAGGGAAATATTTGTGCATGTTTCACTTGGTTGGCTGAATTGTTTGTTTTTTTTTTTTCTTTATTTTTTGTCTATACATATAAATATTTAAAGAAATTTCTTTATATATGTAAATTTATTTTATTTAAACTCTATTAGCCAAATATAGTACATCATTAGTTTCAGATGTAGAGTTCAATAATTAATCAGTTGCATATAACACCCAGTGTTCATCACATCATCTACCCTCCTTAATGCCCATCACCCAATTACTCCATCCCCCTCACCCCCCTCCCCTCCAGAAAAACCTCATTTTTTTCCCCTATACTTAAGAGTCTCTTATGGTTGGTCTCCCTCTCTGATGACTTCCCAGGCTGAACTGTTTCTATTAACCCGTGGTTCTCAGGCCTGGCTGCACAGGAAGTTAACAAGACGAATTCCCAGAATCTCTGGGGGAGATCTGGTGAGGCCCTGGCATCAATATTTTTTAAAAGCTCCATGAGATGACAAGAATGTTCAGCCAGGGATGAGGATGACTGCTATGTTAAAAGGAAATGTCAGATCAGCCTGAATCTAGCTTATCACACACGTGAATAGGCAGGCTTTGCAGATGGTGAGATTTTATTCTAGGATTGTGGGGGCCTTGATGAATTTGCGGGGCTTGTGCCCACTCTAAAAAGGACTCAGTCCTAGAGAATGAGTAGTCTGGGGACCTATATGAATTTAAAATTATGAGTTGTGAGATGGTTTGAACCCTTTAGGAAAAAGAGCCCCTGTGCATTTGCTGTAATAGTGGGGAAGATCCTGTTCATTTTTGACTGACCTTGGGTAAATTACTTCTCCCCTTTGACATTTGGATTCCTCATCTTCAAATAAGATTAGGAGGATTAGTTGGTTTCAAAGATTTCTTCTGGCTCTAATGATGTGTGCTTACGTTGTGATTAATAAAAATGATCAAAATGATTAAGAATATTATTATTCAAAACCATCCGGTAATCCACCGATCCCTTATAGCAGATTTGGAATGCATAAGGTGATTTGGGGGGTAATAGACTTGCCTTCCTAATTTTATTTGGCTTAAGTTTCTTCTAAAACACTCAACTATAGGTTGTATTCATTGAGCACACAATAGTTGCCAGCAGGGAGGGGAGCCCTACAGTGAGCTGAGTGGCATTGGGATGCCAGTTTGAGATTTAGCAGTCATTAAAAAAACGTGTTGTGTGGATAATTGAGAACTGCCTGTTATAGATAAAATATCAGTCTCATAGCTCTGGGAAAGGAGAATAGGGGCTGGCTGTTTTGACAGCCCAGGACTCCTTCCTGTGGTATTTTAAGTAGCTGTTTATTTAGTTAATACCAATATTGTTAATAAGAATTTTTATTTTAACAAATAAAGTTCCCTAGTTACTTCATTGGCTACTTCCAAAATCAGGAAGTGGTTGAGGAAACTGAGGCATAAAGAGATTAAGTGACTTACTCAAGGTCACACAGTTCAAGAGGTGGTAGTTCTTGACCCAGGCCCCTTGATACCACATCTTGCAGTTCTTCTTCCAGTGTAGCCTACATAGTGGACCCTGGTCAGTATATGGTCATGACTCAGAATTGAAGAGGTTCCACTAACAGAGGAAGTTTAAAAGAAAGGAGAAAAGGGCTAACCTGGAGGAAAAAGGAAACATTAAAGGAGGGATGTGTTTGAGGTAAGTTCTTTCTTGTCCTTATCATTCTTCTGTGCAAGTTTCCCCTGACAAAAGTTGGCCATTTAGTCTTTCAGCATCAAGGTTAAGCATTGGTAGCAGAGGAGAGGGAAACTAATGCATCCATAGCAGAGACAGTATATGGAAGGCAGACCTTCAGTAGGGAATAAAAACACTGGAAGTGGCCTTGGGGCCCCTGGAAGCAAGCCATGGTCCTGTTCCTACCTTGCTGCCAGAACTTGATCAAGGCCCTTCCCCACTAGGCCTCAGTTTCCATGTCATTAAAATTGAGGAGTGGATTCAATAGAAGATCCATGTTCTCAAATGAAATTTGAGCCAGAAACTTCTTTTTTTTTAGGCAGAGAGACAGACAGAGAGAGAGATGAGGAGAAGCAGGCTCCCTGCTGAGCTGAGAGCCCCACGCGGGACTCGATCCCAGGCTCCTGGGATCATGACCCAAGCCGAAGGCAGAGGCTCAACCCACTGAGCCACCCAGGCGCCCCTGAGCCAGAAACTTCTATATAGAACAGAAAAAAGCAGAAGTCGTATGATTGAAATCAGCCTAGGACAGAGGTGAAGGACAGAGTCTAGAATTTCAGGTAATCATCTTGCCAGTGTAGACCTTAGTTAGTCACTAGGGGAATTGGGATTAGGAGAGCAGGGATAGCTCTGCCCAGTGCAGACAGACTGCTTGGAAGATGGGACAGCCCTGGGTGGGAGAGAAGGTTCAGGCAGAGATAAGAATACCTTGGAGATCGGCAGCATGCCTCTCCCTTTTCCATTTCCTATTTTACAAGTGAAACAATTAAGGGAAAAGGGACTTTTCCAAGATTTCAGTGATGGGCCTGGGATCCCAACCCCTCAAATCAGGACTTTATCCTCTGTAACATGCTACCTATGCTATAGGATGCTGGCTTAGTGCTCCTTTGGCTCTATCAGAGACCTAAATGCACTCTCAAGTCTGGCTGGAGAAAGCAAGCTGACACAGAAACTGGGAGAACAGTAGTATTATATAACCTACCAGAGGGAAGCAGGCCTGTCAGCAGACCTTGAGGTATCAGGCAGTGAGATGAGGTACAAAAGAGGAATCCTAGAATCTCCTACAGATTACATTAGTTCTCCCGAGGGAGAGAGCCCTGGATGCAGCACTGTGTTGTGCAACCATCTACCCTCAGGGTGCAGAAGAGCTCTGGGAATAGTTCTGGCAACTCTGATCTCTCTACCTGCCTGCCTTCATTAGAGGAGGGGGAGCCATGTACCTTCATGTCCAGCTGGCTGCAGGAAGGATATGCTAAGAGCCCACCCTCCACCCCCTTAGAATGTGGTGCCTAAAGACAGTAGCTACTTTTAGCTGTACCTCCCACAGCCTCTCTTCCACCCACTCTCTTCCTTCCTCCTCCTTCTGTGAACCCTGCTGGTTGGCAGGAGGGCTGGGCAGTAGTGGGTGCTTTGGTATTAGCAAAGAGGCAGACAAGGGAGAGCCAGGCATCCCTAGGAGTGGCTATGGTAGACCTAGTATAGTGGGAGGGCTCAGAACACACACAGAATTGAGAGACTGCTTTGTGGTTAAGGCCCAAAGGGAGTGGAGGGACTTACTAATTTCCTTTGCACTTGCAACCAGTGAGGTGTTTGTTTTTAAGAATATAGGTTGACATTGGGGAGGGTATGTGCTTTGGTGAGTGCTGTGAAGTGTGTAAACCTGGTGATTCACAGACCTGTACCCCTGGGGATAAAAATATATGTTTATAAAAAATAAAAAAATTATATTAAATATAAAAAAAAGAATATAGGTTGAATTGTGCAGGAAGGTTCAGGAAGATTTATTGAACAGAATGTACATAGACACTTTCTGTACTTGGGTTTAGAGAAAGACTTCTGGGGCTAGTGTTACTCACTTGATTCTTGACTCTCCTTCTTGAACATTTTTTTACACTGATCATTGGGTTTTACAGATTATCTCACTTGATCTTCTCTGTGGCCCTGTGAAGTAGGAAGGGCAGGGATTATCATTTTACAAATGAGAAAAATGAGGCTCAAAGAGTTATTGTCATATAACTGATCTGGGCTCAAGCTCTGAAGTTATAGTGCCATTTAACATCATTCCAGATAGCTATACCTTCTAGAAAAGGGGTATTGCATCTGTTCTTAATCTAATTCCTTCATTGTGGAAGCTGGGAAACTAGGCACAGAAAGAGAAAGAACTCATCCAAGGAAATACAGTATGTTTATAGTAGTACTGGAACTAGCACGTTGCCTAGTAAGGATGTGAGTTCCTGGACCCATGACTTACAAGCTGCTCTTGCCTTTCAGGGGTGGTGAGGGAAATCTGTATAGTGTGATGGGAAGCAAAGGGTCACTGAACTAGTAATCTATAATTTTTTAGCTCTGTGATCTTGGGCAAATTACTTAGCTTCTCTGAGTTAGTTTTCTTTTCTGCTAATTGGAGTCGAAAATCCCTGAGAACTGTCTGGGTCAGAAATCTCTATGTGACTGCTATAATGGAGGGAACTGATGCTCAGTAGCCCTTTACAAAGGTTTTGTTAATGAAATACATATGAATGATTTAAGAGAGCCTGCAAATGAACTCAGTCATTGGGTGACATTGAACAAATATCATTGTCTTTTTGCCTTCTCCATCACAGCATGAAGGAATTTTTTTTTTTTTTTGCTTCCCTCCCTTAAAAGTATAAAAGTCCTATGACCTGGCTCATGTCTTGATTCCTTGGTGGAAAGCTGGATTTTTTTTTTATATAGGGAGCTTTCTTTTATTTATCCTCAGCTCCATCTCCCCTACCAGTCCACACACATGCTGCTATGAATAGCAGAGGAACGTTTTCTCTCCCTGTCTCCTGCAAAGCTAAAAGAAGAGCTTGGAAGAAAGCCAGAATTAACTGTGTTTTTATTTAGTGCCTTCTCAAGTCCATCAAGCCAGAACCATCTAGGCACTTGGCAATTAAAAATCAATTCTTGGCCCCCAATTTCTTGGCTAGGATTTGTGATGAGCATTACTGAGTTTTCATGATATGATTAAGAGTTGTGTTAGAAATTTTACAGGCTTTTGACAAATGACCTACTTAGGACAAATCAACATTTTCACCTTTGCCTACATCATTTTATATGGAACATTCTCGTGGCTCTAGGGGTCTAGGTGAGAAGATAAGGACCATTGTATAGTCCTGCCACATTGGCCTTTTCTCCACAATGCTATGAGGTGAGCAAGGCCAGGATTATTTCCCATTTTATGACTAAGGAAATCGAAACTCAGAGAATTGCTCATATTGACTCAGATCAGTGCTGCCTCTTAAAAGCAGTGGTGTGCAAGGAAGAGCTTAGCATGTTATCAACCCATCCATACCAAATGGGCAAGGAGATTGTTCTAAAGATGCCTTCTGTACTTTGCTTCTATCTAAGTCTTGTTATAAAAGTTAGTCAGTAGCAGATAGAACCAGGCAGATGTCACTGGATAATTCTGGCTAGATTAGCATCGAACTAATTGGCAATTCAGATACATCTATTTCACCTATGGTATGTCCCCTCAAATATCATATCATCCAGAGATGCATGAGAGGCCTTGCCAAATGCAGAAGGGTGGCCCTAGAATTTATGCCCCTTCATGTTCAGTTTGGAAGTTTTCTTTCTGTGAGGTATATTTGGGATACACATGTGGAGTACACTTTTACATTGACATGCTTGGAGCACATACATTCGGTTAGCAATGGAGTACACTCACACTTGGGCATACTCTCTACAGGCAGAGTATATACACAAAGATACACATGATGCATGATTATGCAAATTTATGTGTGTGGACACACATGAATGCATATAAAGCACAACTGTACACCCAGATACATATGGGGCATGCTGAGATGCACATTCAGATGTGCTCCTACCCCCAGGACATACACTCTTATTCCTGAGATACACTTTTAAGGAGTTACTTGAACAAACCACCCTCCCCACATGAGACACATTTGAACACACCTATGGTACATACTCACATGCCCCACACATCTCTGTGGGACACACTTTGATCCAGAACATATGCTACCCTTAGGACCAGCTTGTTGTCACAGTTTTCCAAATAGGTAGAACAAGGCAATGGCCCCATCAGGAATAAAATGGATGCTTAAGATGGTATGTGTTATAGCAGGGTCTTCAAGGCAAACAATGTTTACAACTGAACTCAGATGTTGAACTAATATGCAGATGGAGAAGATAAATTTGCAGTGATCAATGCAGAAAGATATCCAGCTCTTCCATCCCCAGTCTACTTAACAAACCACCATGGAATAATTTGATTTTGAATAATGCCCTAGAAAACATAAAGTAACTGGGTATTAAAGCTTATTCTTTTCTTAGGAATGAAGTAACAACTTGGCCAGATCAAGTGTTTTTAAGTTGTGGGAGGGAGGATGCATAAGGGGTACAGAGTCCCAACTTCTGTTTCAGTGGTGGGTAGAGAAAACAAACACATTCTTTTTTTTTTTAAACTTTCATTGTGTTATGTTAGTCACCATAAAATACATCATTAGTTTTTGATGCAGTGTTCCAATATTTTTTTTTAGTTTTATTTCCATTTATTTTATGCAGAATTTACTATTTACTCCCGGGCTATAACTTTTTGTTTCTTCAATTTGTTCTGGGATATCATTTTCTTCTGTGCAACCTCCTCTTCTGGTTTAAGAACAATCTGCTCTTTTTCAGTAAGGATCATCTCAGTGTGGCAGGGAGAGCTCATGTATGGCTTAATCCATCCATGAGCCTTGTAATTTCTATGCTGCATCTTAGGAGGGTGGTTGTTCATCTGGGTATGCTCAATGACCAGAGAATCTTCATTTAAACCCTTAAGTTCAGTATTACTTTCTGCATTTTTAAGCATGTGCAGTAAAAATTCAGTACTCTTTTGGGGGCACTGGCCCTGTTTCCAACCCCACTGTTTGGCCTGGGCACACCTCATCCACCAACTCCACCATTGTAGCGATGGAATGGCACAGGGGTGCCTGCTTATGCAAACTGACATCTTTAAGATACTTGGTGATTTTTCAGATATGCATATCCTCGATTGCCTGGGCAGTTTCATGTATGTTCTTGAGGTTTGAACCTCTTGTTGTGATTTGTTAGGGTGTTCTGGGTCAAATGAATAGTGAGCCATTTTCAGAGATCACCCTAGGCCTCTTGAATAGCCACATTCTTAATGACCACAACCCTGCCCCTAGGCATAACAGCTTGAGCCATCTGGCCCCACTAATGAAGACCTGCTATTTTTAGAGTTTCTCAAGCCGGAAACCAGGTCGGGATGTCCTGGGGAGGCCTTTCTGGCCTTTAATAATCAAAGGCTGGAGCTGAAAGGAGAGAATCCTAGACTGGGTCTGGATTGAATGGTATGAAGCAGTGAAGAGGTTAGAGTGTGCCAGGTTTGCACCGGCAAACAGCAGCAGCCTCAGAGTCTGAGCAGGATACTGTTGACTGTCACAGCCTTATGCTCATTTCTCAACTTTGGACTTGAGATCAAGAAACATGAATTCCAGTTACTATTCTGCAACTTATAGTGTGCCTCGGTCAGGTTTCCCTCCTCTGTCTGGCTCTTATTTGACCTGCAGGTAAAACAGTCGGTATATCCCTCAGATGCTGGCAAAGAAAGAGTTGAGATAATGCTTTGCAGATGTACTTATTCTTTACCCACAAAGCTATACCTCCATCCCTAAACTAGTCTCACCCACCAACTACCAGGCCTGATCCTTCTCACAGTAGCCATAAAAAGAAAAGGGCGTTGAGGGAAGGAAACCTCATAGCACTGTTGTTGGGCAAAGTCATGCTGAAGTCACCCTCACCCTTACAGATACTTTTCAATGCTAGGTCAATCCTTTTTCAGAAAACAGGTTTGCAACATTTAGGTGATCATATAGTTTTGACTCCTTGGGAACCCTTGGCAGTGGGGAAAAGTGGAGGACATCAGGATCAAGGACTTTTTCCTGTACTAGGAAAAGCAAAGTCAGACCACCTGTACCTGCCACCTGCCAGAAGAAGCAACTTAGAATGGCAGTTCTGACCCGGGGAGAGTGCCTTATTCCATTTTGTACTCAGGGTCATTTCACCTGCTTTGCTGAAAGGGGGTGGGTCAGGAACTCTGTAGCTGAAGTTCAGATTTCTCTTCACCCCGTATATTGTAGGCAAAGTTCTTCTAAGCCTCAGTTTTCTGGTCTGTAAAATGGGCTTAATTATAAATCTCAGGATTGTTGGGTGCAAGAATTCATCATGGCAAAGGATAAGAAAAGTGCCTTGTAAAATGTTGAACATGTTTTGCTGCTATTTGGATTGTTAAGAATACATCCAGCTCATTATTACAGGTAGCTTAGAGGTAGTTCAGGAGCTTGTCTTTTCTTTATTTCTCACTCCTTCCCCATGTCCTTCTTTTAAGCCAATATTGGCTCCATTTTACAGACGGGGATACTGAGGACTAGAGAAGGGAGGGACCAGCCTGATGATGTAGGATTAGGCAGTGGTGGATTCAGGATTAGAAATCATGCTTTCAGATCTATCTAGCTTCAAGCTACCAGCCAGAATTCCAGTGCTAAAGGAAGCTGCCAGTAGCAGCTTAAGTTAATATATGTTAAAAACTTAGGTTTGTCTCTGAAACATAATGGTGGGGGGGGTGGCTATCTGGGCCCCAGCCTTCCCCAGCAGTACCCTGCTTCCCCACAAAAGACACACTGACCTTTTGTCCATTCTACAGTAGCTCATGTCCTACTCACCTGTGGGTTAGAAGCTGTGAAGTAATGGAGAAGATGCTAAGCTGTTGTGAGAGGGAGTTGTGTTGCCCATTTAAGCTACTTCATAAGAGTCCCTGAAGGCAGCTATCCTCCTTGGCTACTACCCCCACCTCCTCACAGCTTCCTGGGTACAGAAGCTTTGTGTGGCTGACCTGCATAAGGGTTTAGGCCAAAAGGTATCCGAGAAAATGTTTGAGGGTCTTGTTCTGTGGAGTATTTTGCCAGCTCTTGAGGGATAAGATAGTGGAAATCCAAGAACCAAAGCTAGAAAATTCCCTTGAGACAGGCTGATTCTCACCTGGCCTTGATGTGGACATTACATCTCAGCTGGGCTGACTTTTTCTCATTTAGTGTTTTTCCTTGTACACCACAGACTCTTGAGCTGGGCCAGATTTCCTGGAGCCTTTCTAGATTGTTTATTTTTGCCTTTCTGAGCCCAGGACAGATACATTAAAAAAAATTATGTTAGTCATCATACAGTAGTACATCATTAGTTTTTGATGTAGTGTTCCATGATTCATTGTTTGTGTATAACACCCAGGACAGATACATTGAGACTGATTGGTGAGAGGAAGGAGATGGAATAATCTGTGGAGCTCATGCCTTGGTGCTAGGTATTGGGGAAGATGGCCTTTTGTGTCTTCTTCATCTGTCCTGCCACTAATACATTATTTTCCTATGTCCCCCTGATTGGCTGTAGGAACCTAACTGAAAGTGTTGTTTTTCACTTGTGCTGCTAAAACCTATAGGATAACTTTGGTATGGTCCTTTCTAGGGCATTAGACAGTTTCTGGGGTGTGGAAACTAAAGGGAAAATGAGAGAGATACCTTCTGTTCTTCAAGTTTGAGAGACAAGGAGGTGAATAGGAAAGGGTGAGCTGCCAAAGTCCTGCCAAGAAGCAGCCACACAGTTTCCCTAGCTCTCTTGACTCTAGACATGTCCTTTTTTATTATTCTATTCTTGAATAAGAAATACATTTCTGTGGTCAAAATCTAAAAGATACCAGCGGGTGTACAATGGGAAGTCTCCCTCCTGCCCCTCCCCTCCAGCCACTTGGCTTCCTCTGCGGAGGCCACCAGTGAGTCCTTCCACAGAAATGTTTTATGAATATACAAGCGTGTATAGATATATTCATTTTCTCTTTTTTATGGTAATATATTCACTGTTCTATGACTTATTATACTTTGGATGTTCTTTGTCATGGAGAGCAGAGGTTAAGAGCACTGGTTCGAGAGTAAAACTACTAGTGTTTTGGTTCTGGCTCTATGTGACCTCCAGCAATCACATCATCTCTTCAAACCTTGGTTTCTTCATTTTTAAGATGGGGATCAAATAAGTTAGTTTATGTAAAAACTTAGATTTATCTCTGACACATAGTAAGCAGTCAGCCATATTTTATTATTATAAGAAAAGCATTGTACTATGAGTCAGGAAATCTTGGTTCTCTTCTAGCCTCTGCTCCTGGGATAGCTGAGTGACATCCTTTGGCATCCTTTGGGATATTTTCTTATCTTTAAAATGTAAGGTCTCATTCCTACTCTGCTTGTCTTCTAGAGTTGCTAGGAGGATCCAGTGAGCTCATGAATATGAAATGATGTGAAAGCAACTTAGAAACTGTAATGTGCTTAAGCACATGGAAATGGTGCTACTTAACTCTTTTCATAGAAGCCCCTTTGGATAACTTGAACCCAGTGGCCTGAACTGGGTGGAGAAGGCATTGCCCTTTCTTCTGATAGTACAACCCAAAGGTCATTCCTGAACTGGAGCTCTATTCTGGGTCAAGATAGTTCATGGCAAAACTCAAGAGTCAAGTTTTGTCTTTTGACCTTTTTTTAAATCTCACTTCATCCCTCTTCTGAATTCTTTGTTTCCACATTTTCTTTGCCTCCTCTCTGTTCCTTTTACCTCCTTTCTGTCTCTTGTCAAAACCTGCTTATAGCTTATTTTCAAATTTTTTTATTTAAATTCTGGTCAGTTAACATATAATGTAGTATTGGTTTTAGGAGTAGAATTTAGTGATTCATCACTTACATGTAATACCCAGTGCTCATTATAACAAGTATCCTTCTTAATACCCATTAAATAAATAAATAAAATCTATAATAATCATGATGATAACAACAACAACAATAAGAAGAATCCACTGTCAGTCTCTTGAACATGACATAGAGTTAAGAAGAATAGGTTCAAGTTCTAGCACTGTACTGGTTGCTTTGTTCCTCAGTTTACCTGGGCCTTCCTTCCTCTGCCCTCATCTCTTTCACCTAGCTTAAATAGTCAGAAGTTGTCTTGCATAAGCCTGGATGACCTACTTGAAGTTCTGTTGTTATAAGCACAACTACTTTTTATGCAAACAAAGACCCAATGCTATCTCTCCTAGGCCTTGAGTGTGGGTCTGATTGTGCTTGTGTCCTCTTTGACAGCTTAAGTTTAGATGTTACATCCATCCCTCTGCCAGAAGGGAAGCCAACTCAGCCATTTTGTCCTCTGGTGCCTTGTCCAGTGGCTGCTCACCAAACACCCCTGCCATCCACCATCCATTACTTACCATGTCTGCTGGAAAACCAGGATTGTGCTATACTCTGCTAGAGACATGGCCCATCCCTGAATAGGAATCATTGCTGACAGGGATCGAAAGCACTGCTTAGTGCTTTGGCCAATGTCTTTTCTCTCACTGTGAGTCAATAGGCAGAGGGAAATCAGTAAGCCACTGGAAACCATCTTCTGCTTTCCGATGGGCTCTTTAAATTTTTAAATTTTTTTTTAAAGATTTTATTTTATTTGACAGACAGAGATCACAAGTAGGCAGAGAGGCAGGCAGAGAGAGAGAGGAGGAAGCAGGCTCTCCGCTGAGCAGCGAGTCTGATGCGGGACTGGATCCCAGGACCCTGGGATCATGACCTGAGCGGAAGGCAGAGGCTTTAACCCACTGAGCCACCCAGGCGCCCCCGCCCCCCCCCCCCCCCCCCCCCCCCGCATGGGCTCTTTAAATGCAGATTTCCTTTTTGGGTTTTAAGGACTCCCTAGGAGGATATTACATTCTCTTTGAAAAGTCTCAGAGTCTTTGCAAATCTGTGTCCTGGGTGGGCATGCTTAATAGACTTCAAGGTGGTTTAAGTTGATTGAAATATATTTATTTTTCCTGTTCTCCAGATATAGGAGCAGGTCAAAATGCTCCTATAAGTGCTATTCCTGTTCTCACCACCTTAGAGCAGATGGCCATGTTTAAAGACCATATTAGAACCATTAGTTCTAACCTATCTCTCCCTCTGCTCCTCCCCCCACCTACAGCCCTCCTTCCCTTAGAATGTTTTAACACGACATCTGTCAAATGGATAAAAAATGACTTTCCTTTCTTCTCTCTGCCTTGCCTACCCACCCTCTAGCTGTGGTGTTTATGAATATGGAACTATACATGTGGGAGGCATGGAGGACAGATTCATCATGTAGTTCTAGCCCCCTCCCGCTCCCCTTCTGTAAACCTAGAGGATCCCCACCCCCACTGCTTCTTAGGAAATTTCAAGGCTGGCCTTCAGGTCACAATCCAAGAGAAGTTAAGGATCACAGGGCTGGTCCCAGTAGAACCACATGAAGTAATTCAAGAACCCAGGTTCAGAATCTTAGATAGGTCTAAGGAACCTCAGGGGTTGGGGTTTTTTTGGGCTTCCTGTCTCTTCCTTGGGTCTGGCCTGGCCATCTCTCAAGGTTTGAAGGCAACAAAGAGAAGCTAATGGGTGGCTGGAACTTAGTACCCACAGCAAGACAGCAAGTCCAGGAAGAAGATCACAATGCCCAGGGCAGGAATATTTTGGAGATGGAGCCCAGTCTGCCTCAAGAGACAGGAAGGGTCAGGGTAACCTCCAGTTCAAGAGGTATGCTTCTGACTCAGCTCATGGAGGGAGCATTGCTGAGTCATTGTTTCTTTGTTTTACTAATAATTTGTCTCAGAATATTAGAGTCTGATTTGAATAGATTGATCATAGCTCTTGGAAATTGCTTCTAGACTACAGCATAGAGATATCCTGCAAGGATTTTTCCATTAAGGCCACCGGGGACCTGAGGGCTGAAGATCAGGGCAGAGGTGGGAGGGAGTAGGAGTTCAAGAGAGCAGGTGCAGATAGCCTCTCAAGGTAGACTGGGAAGATTCTCCTGGACAAGCTACTGTAACTCCTTGGCTTGCCTGGAATCTAATACAAGGATAAGCCAGGAGACAGAGTTTCAGAGATTCTGATTTCTTCCAAATGATCCAGTGCAGTAAGAGAAAATTCTTGTATTTCAAACTTTGGCTCTAGTAAGTTTAAGACACTTGTTTCAATATGATGTATGATTCGTGATCACTTGGGCTGCTTTTTAGAAATTCTGTGGTGATTCTGAGCAGCAGGTCTGTGAACCACACATTGAAAGCCTTGTCTAATGTGTTCGAGACACTGGGGTGATGCCAAAAGATCCCAGAATAACTTGACAATAACTACTATTTCCAGTGTTTTGGGCATTCAAGCTGATGTTTATCAGATTGGGAGGTGCCCTGGGTGAGAGACTTCTCTAGCCAACAGGGGCATGCTTGATTGGTGGTCCAGAAACATGTCTTCTCGATCTGTCCAATCCTTGACCAATTGGTTGCATCTTCTCTAAAGGACTTATTTCTTCAACAAGACCAAACACTTAACATCATGAACTTTGGGGCAGTACCTGCATCTCACTGGGCCTGTCAGGTTGAGCTAGTGGCCGAAATTTCATTATCAGAACAGTCCATTGCTAAGGTCCAGACCAAGCAAGTAACTCTACTTCTTTCATATATGTTTGGTCACTTATAGCTAAGATCACATGTAATCTCTTTGGAAGAAGTACAGAAAGGTGTTATTCTTTGTCTATAATGAGCGAGAAAATTCAGAAGCTTATCTTGGCTTCCCAAACTTTTAGGTCCTGACAGGTATGAGTCGGCTTGCGACCAAATACATATTGGACTTTGGTTCAGGTGATCCATCTTGCTCTTGCTGAACCTGACCCTTATCTAGGCTCACCTTTCCAAATCAAGCGATCCAGCTGGGTTTTGTGTCTTCCAGGTGTTGCTGACACTAACCATCGGTCTTTTATTTTATTAAGATTTTATTTATTTATTTGAGAGAGAGGGAGGAGAGAAAGTGAAAGCATGAGCCGGGGGAGAGGTGAGAAGGAGAGGAAGGAGCAGACTACGTGCTGAGTGGGAGCCTGACATGCAGCTCGATCCCAGGACTCCAGGATCATGACTTGAGCTGAAGGCAGATGCTTAACTAACTGAGCCATCCAGGCGCCTCAGATCTTTCATTTTCTTAAAGTGAAAAATGGATGGTACAATGGGACATTGAAGCAAGCTGGTGCGCAGTGACTCACAAATCACACGAACAAAGTAGGGAAAAGTGATCCTGTCATGAAAAGATGATATTTGCATACTTCCTTTCAGTACATACATTTATTTATTTATTTATTTAGTTAGTTAGTTATGGGTGATAGCAACATCCAGGTTAAAGCTGAAATCAGCCAGGTGTGAATTAAGTTGTAGGGAAGAGAAAAATCCATTCTTGGGATTTAAAAAATATTCATAGTGGTGTTTTTCTTACCTGGCATCTTTTCTCCTTTCCCTGTTTTCTTTACCTGCCATCTTTTCTCCTTTCCCTGATGACCATCTTCAGCAAAACTAGCAGCCCACCCCACAAGCCACTTGGCCATAAATCCTATCAACAACAGACTGTCCTATAGACAACCTGGTACTTATAACGTAAATAATTTTCTTAGCCCCATAGTATGTTCTGCAACCTGACAGAGATGGTAATTCTGTTGTTGTGATCTGAGAACATGCCTGATTTTAAGGATCAGGTTGTAGAGACTAAAAACTGCTATGCATTATGAATTAAGCAGATTGTTTAGATCTTCCTAAGTGTACATCTGGTTGACAACTTGAATAAGTCCATATTGCCTTATTTTCTTCTTATCCTACTTAAAAATTAGTGAAAGGGCAAAGGAAGAAAGAATACAAACTGGAGTCATCAGGTGAGGGATTAACAAACAGTCAGATGAAGATGACACAACTAGCAAGAGGCAGCCTAAATCTAGTGTTCCTGTACTTAACCATGGCTAAGGCTTTGTCTGAGTCAGAGGCACGGAGGTAAGAGTACATCTGCCTGCAAGAGAAACAGTTTGGCTAGAGTGGAAGGTCCCTGCCAGGGTAAAGATAAAAGTTGGATCTGTAAGTGAGGCTTTGAAAGGTTGACAGGAGAGTTGTTACGGCTCTGGATAACTGGGATCCCACTTTTTTTGTATATTGGCAAGGCCTGGCATTGGGAGTTCTCCTTACATGACCCAAAATATCCTTTCTCAGATATACCAACCACTGAGGAAAACCTTTCGGTTAGGCAGGGAGCCCAACCTACAGGGTGGCATGGGGATCCCTGGGAAAAATGAGACATCAGGAGAGGCAAGGGTGAGCCTAAACTATGAAGGTCCAAGTGTGTATCTAAACCAGCAACATAGGCATCACCTGGAGACTTGTTTGAAATGCAACCTCTTGAGTCATGCTTAAGATTAACTGAATTAGGGGCGCCTGGGTGGCTCAGTCGGTTAAGCATCTGCCTTTGGCTCAGGTCATGATCCCAGGGTCCTGGAATTGAGTCCTGAGGCAGGCTTCCTGCTCAGTGGGGAGCCTGCTTCTCCCTCTCCCTGTGCCCCTGCCCCCAACTCATTCTCTTTCTCTCACTCTGCTGTTTCTTTCTCTCAACCAAATAAAATTCTAAATAGAGACCAACTGAATCAGACACTTAGACTTGGGGGGCCTGGTAATCTGTGTTTTAATAAGTCCTCCAAGAAGTCGAGAACTACTACTGAAGGTCATTCACAGGGTGGGCTGGTATCCCTGGAAAGAGAAACCAGCTGGGAGCCTTCTCTCTTTGCTTTCTTGGGGGAGATTGGCAAAAGCCAAGCTATAGACTTCCTCCTTTTCCTCAGATTAAAGAGGCTTCAAAAAGGACTCCAGCCTAGCTTTCCATCTCTCCTTCCCCAACTCCCCCAACCCCTTCCTAGCCTTTTCCAAACTCTACTACCTGTTTGCCATCAAATTCCCTATGGTCTTTACCTATGAGACTTTATGTAATCTCATTCCTCATTGCTCTGCCTCAAATGCCTTTCCTTCTCCCTCCCATATCTGTTACAATCCTACCCATTCTTTAAGGTCTATCTTCAGTGTCACATCACATGTTCTCTTGTTGTCTCCTTGATTTCCTCCCATTCAGTTTTATCCTCTGCTATTTTTTATATTCCACATGTGAGTGAAACCATATAATTGTCTTCCTCTGACTGACTTATTTCATGGAGCATAATACCTTCCAGTTTTAATTCACTTTTAAAACAACTCAGAGGATAGGCATGTAACATACCCTTATTTCTGCTTATATTTGTAATTGGAGACTACAGGAACCCCATACAGCTACCAGCCTCTTTCGGATTACTCTTCTCTTATGTCTGCACACATATCCATCAACTCTTTGTTCAATATTGTTTAACAGGTAAAGAAACTGACTCAGTGGGACCATAATTTGTAAGAGCAGATACTCTAGAGCCATACTGTAGCTGCATTTGAATTATGTCTTTAATACTTATTGTCTGTGTAAATTTTGGAAAATTATTTAATCTCTCTGAGCTTCAATATCCTCACCTCTAAGATAGGAATAATAATACTATTTCCTCAAAGAGCTACTCTGAGGCTTTAATGAATTAATGTGTGTGAAGTTCATGGACTAGTGCCTGACATATAACAAGTACTCCATACTAGCTAATAACATCATCATCATTATCATCACACCTTTAGCAAGTAGCAGAGGAAGGTCTTAAATACAGGTGTTCTTTTCTACCTTCTCTATCTATAGTGTTACTTTGAGGAAAGCATGGTCTAGGAAGCTGGCCATCTGATGACTGCAGGCAAGTTCTCTTGCTATATTGTACCTGATCTATGAAATGGCTTAAGGGTGACAACCTTTTAAATGCCATTTAGTTCTGACTGCTTTTGATTCCAGGTAGGCCCTGACAACAGGATTACCAGTTGGATTATAGTCAACGTATCCTAGATTGTCCTTGTCTAGGGTATAGCTGAGCTCTGTGATCTGAGGGCTCAGGCAGATCAGCTGAACTAAATGGGGACAAGAATGAGCCCACTGCTGCCAGGAAAAGCCAAACATGAAGTTGCTAAAAAAGATGACCACTATAGAAAGAGCACAGGCAGTGGAATCAGCCTAGGGTACCTCAGACAGCATCACAGATAGCATCCTGAGCTGAGGGCTGAACTGATGCCAAGATATGCTTGACCTTTGGTTAAAAAGCCAAGGTAATAATTTTAAGTCACAGGCTTTCATGGTGCTGTGGGTTGGGGCTGTATGTACTTATTGAGCTCTAACAACACCAGTTGGAACCCATCTTTGGTAGAAGAGGGAAATTTTTTAATCAAGATTTATGTTATTAAGGCCAGCTACCAGCAATTCTCCACTGAGACCAGAACAAGAACAAATTAAATTTTAGTGCAATTGGAAGAAAGCAGGTTCATCATAAAACAAAACAAAACAAAACAAAACATTTCATAGGCAGGACAATTGGTGACTAAAGGTGGCTGTCCATATCTCTCTCTTTGTAGTTCTTTACAAATAGGAGTCATCTGGTTTCTGATATTATGGATGGAGTTCTAGGAGTTCCCTGTAGCATTGATAGTATGGTATCATGGGTATTAGAACACATGCAATCAGAAGGCCAGGCTCCATAATTTATTACTTGTATGATTGAACAAAGGACAGGTCACCTATCTGAGCCTTTTAGTTTCCTTATCTTTAAAATAGGGGTAATAGTGAGGCCTAGTCATTCAGTAAGGATCAAGTGGTGAAGTAGATATGAAAATACTTTATAAATAGTAAAGGATGAGATACTTGAAAGATAGTGTTATAAAAGACCCCATTGGAAATCTCATTTGCATCTGTGCTGAGGAGCTCCCAGTATGCCTTACCTAACCAACATAATTACTTAACTAAGTCAAAAGATCAGTACGTGAGTGTGTTTTCATATGTATGTAATGTGTTAATTTCATAACCATGGGTTATCCTCCAGTTGCATGCTTCATATTCTTTCTCTGTTGTTTGAACTGTTTTGTCTTTGGTCTTGTGGAGCTACAGTTACCTTGGGGAATCAGTTCTTCCTCAAAGCAGACTGATAGAAAAATTGACTTCTAGAGAACATGTTCAGAAATTTAGTGCTAGAGAAAGAGTTCTTGAATCTTTTGCCTTGACAAGCCATATGTTCTTTGTCCTGGGATCTGTTTCTCCGAATGTCAGGAAGATTGATGGCCTGTATAGGTTGGAACCAGTTGGGGAAAAAGAACAAACAACACAGGGATCAGGATGGCAGCCAGAAATAGAGGCAGACTCTTCCTCCATCTTCATCACTATCACTGTGCTTAGACAAGTGTTATGAGTTCGTGTGTGTGTGTGTGTGTGTGTGTGTGTGTGATGTGGTAATGGGATAGATGTCTTCCTGTTGTTTGCTGTAGCCCAGTCCCACTTGTCACAGACTTTAATGACCAGGGTTAAGATCTTTGCACAGCCCCTGCCTTGCTGGGTGATCATGAACTCTCCCCTTAAATTCACTGTTGGCTCAATTATGCCATCCATCAAATGCAGGATTCAATCTAGACTCCTTATTTATCTCATAGAGTGGTGGTAACAAATCACTGAGTGAATTTGTGACAAGGTTGAGTTTCTTGGAAGCAAGGCATCACAGAAAGTCATATTCTTTCATACCCATGACCTCTCTGGATGGCATCATGTGTGGGTGAGAACAGGACACTGCAGGACTGGAGTCCATTGTGTGTGAGGAATGCCATGGTCTGTAACCCCTTGAGGGTGGGGTACAGTGGTGTTCAATAATGTACCACCAGCTCTCAATTGGTCAGTTCCAAGGAGGAGAAGGACAAGGGGGAGAACACAGGAAATTTAGAGCAAATATGTTTGAGTTTCATTTTGGCCTTTGATTTCAACCTCTTCACCCATTCCTGGCACTGAACTTTCTTTTTTTCTCTGGGGAAAATGCTCATGAGTAGGAATAAAAACATGAGGCCTGTGTAGTCCATATTCACATTCTGGGCCATTCCACCCACTGGCTAATGGAGAGTTGACAAGTATTGTTTGTCTTGTGGTCCAGTGGAGCTTGTGCTCCTAGTGCCATCTCCCTTTCCCCAACCCTTCACCACCAGTATGTCAGTATTTCCATAACTACTAGAGTTCTGTGGGTGGGGTAAGGGGCAGGTAAGGTAGCTAGCTGTGTGGACTGAACACATTCTCATTTTGTCTCCTAAGCTGATCACTGGAGATTCCATCGTTAGTGCTGAGGCAGTATGGGATCACGTCACCATGGCCAACCGGGAGTTGGCATTTAAGGCTGGCGACGTCATCAAAGTCTTGGATGCTTCCAACAAGGATTGGTGGTGGGGCCAGATCGACGATGAGGAGGGATGGTTTCCTGCCAGCTTTGTGAGGGTGAGTGTCAGCCTTCACTCTCCTCTCTCTTCAGCCTTCACTTTCTTCTCCTGTCTCCTTGGCTACCTACCCTTGACTTTCCCCTCTCCAGCCTTTGTTCTTCTCATTTCTCTCCTGGTGCCTCCTCTCACATTTCCTTTCCCTTTTTTGGTCTTTTACCCAAGACATGGGCCTCCTTTAATCTTTCCCCTCTAATTTTGAATTATTTTCTTTTTTTCTCTTTGATTATTTTAACAATCCCCATATTTGTCTGTCTCCTGCCTCCTACCTGTTGTGACTTTGTACAAATCACTTCCCTTTTGGTCTGGTTGGTTTTTGAAGACTCTTTTAACCCTATATTGCTGTGAACTTACATTTTTTATCTCTCTTCCTTTCTGCTTTTATTATTTTCCTTGTCTCCCCTCTTTTGTTCTTTCTTTTTATAGATCTCTCTCTTCCCTTCCCCTCCCTTCTCACTCCCCTCTGCCTCCTTTGCCTTCTTTTTCTTATTTAGGGAAGTGTGAATACCCCCATGTGTTGTCTTCAGCTGTTAATATAAGACTGTTGGCTCCCTACCCTCTCAGAGGCTACAGTTTACTGATTGCAGATTTTACATTGAGTCAGGTGTCTGGGATCTAAAATGTATTGAGGGTGGGAAGCAGGCAACTTGATAGTGCTTAAAAGACCTTGGCCCTTTTGACATTGTGCCATGAAGAACCTGGCCTTTAATGGAACAGGCTCTTGAGAAAGGGCTCCTTAGCAGTTTCTGTTTCCTCTAGGTCACCAATTGGCAAGATACTACAGGGTAAGAGCACTGGCCTGGCATCCCAGCTCTTACGAATTATGAGCTAGAATCTGTTCTTTGGTATTTGTGAGCTCTGATTTTCCCCACCCACAAAATGGTGTTGATAGTTCTTTAATCCCAGTGGATATCACAATGAATGAGATCATGCACATGGAAACAACTTTGTAGCAGTACAAGTACCCAAGCTACATCAGGATGTCTTATGATCATCTTTACCATATCTATCATCTTTTGTTAGTATCTTCTGTAGGATACCTGATGTCAAACAAAAGATGAGAGTAGTTTGGGCTCTTGGAAGATGAAGGGCCTCAAGACTACAATGATGATATTGTGACATGAGTGAAGGAGCAGATTATTTGAAATCAGAGAACCTGAAAGGCAATATCACCTTTCCTACTTCCCAACTCCTTGGTTTTTGGCAAGACTTAATTCCCTGAACCTTGATTTCTTCATCTGAAGAACAGGGATAACAGACTTTTTATGATGATTAAATGAGATCACATAGGGGAGTAAAGTACTTAGCATAGTGCTTGTCGCACACTGGGTACTTGGCAAATAGTAACTTGCTCATTATTACCACCACTACTTTATTAGTCCCAAAAGGTATATGTATCAAGGCTGGACTTAATGGTTAAATGAGACCTCTTTCCTTGGAGGACTGTAAACCCAAGAAATACTGTTATCTGGTTAGAATGATTTAGATGAGGACAGTACTTAGAAGCAGAGGGATGGACAAAATGATTTCTCATCATCTTCTGTCCTGGGAATCTCCTAATGAAATATCCAGTCCTTTTTCCTTTACTTATGTGGCATCTTCCATCTGAGTCTTCAAATGTTATCTCTGTCTTAGCTCAGCCTTGCTGCTTGATGAATTGGTCTCAGGGGTAGTCAGAAAGAACACATCAGTAACCATGGCCCTTTGGGATGAGTGTGAGGTCCTATAAAGAAACAGCTTGTGTATCTTGGGCTAACAGATCCTTCTTTAAATGGAGGACTAAACTGTCATTCCAATCCAAATGTATTTCACTTTCTGTGGAATGTCATTTGAAAAAAATTATTTATTTGAAAGAGAGAGCACAGGCAGAGAAAGCAACAGAGGGAGAAGGAGAACAAGGCTCCCCACTCATCGGGGATCCTAGGACCCTGGGATCATTACCTGAGCCAAAGGTAGATGCTTAACTAACTGAGCCACCCAAGTACCCCAAAATATCATTTTTATAATAAACAGTAAATCAAGGGATGGGGCAAAATGATTGAGCAAAGCAGAATGACTCAGAGAGGCAAATGGCAAAGCCAGGCTTTGGCTTACTAATGAACTGACATTTATGCTTTTACATGCAAGGTCAGGACAAGTGTATCTCTAAGCACACGGTTCCAGCAGCCACTAGCATGGGCTGAAGCTGACCTTTGAGAAAACTACTGGCTGACTCAGGCATGCATGGTATGGAGTCTAGCCTAGTGGTTTTCAGTCTTGGCTACATGATGAAATAAATCACTTGGGCAGCTTAAAAAAACCAATACTCAGGCTCCAAGCTAGTTAAATCAGAATCTTTGATGTTAGGAACCACTGGTCTATACTAGCACAGTCCAGTAGAAATATAATGTGAGCCACAAATGCAAGCTACAAATATAATTTAAATTTTTCTAATGGCCATAGTAAAAAAATAAAGTAAAAAAAATTATAGGTGAAATTAATTTTAATATATTTTTCTTAGCCCAATGTATCTAAAATATTATCATAGAACATCATATATTATCATTATGAACATTATTAATAAATATATTTTTCTAAGTATTTGAAATCTGGAGTGTATTCTATACTGACAACAGATTTTCATTAATATTAGTGACATTTCATGGGTTCATTAGCCACATGTGGCTAGTTGCTACTGTATTAAATAACACAAGTGTAGACTGAGGACTGTGATAATAGACCAGGACCATTAATGATAGGGCCAAAATTATAAATTAGAGATCAAATATTCTGTCTACTATAATAATGTTTATTCTTTGAGAAACTAAGATAGCATTTCATGTTGCCTGAGATTGTTTTCAGAATGAACATTAGATCATTGTGAACCTTTTTGCTTAACAATAGTTGAATGGTCTTTTCATCTCTCCAGGGGAGTACCATAGAACCTTAGTGGCCCACTGTTCTGGTATCATCAGTAAAAAGAAATGGAGTCAGGCTGTTGCATGAATGATATGAATATTATCTCACAGGTAGAACTTCAATTCTCCTTAATGAGTATTTATGTTTAGGTTTACATTTCTGGTAAGATTCTGTGATATACAAGGTATTAAATGATGGAGGTTATGTAGACTTCTTCCTAGTCGATATTTTTAAAATAAAATCACTATCTCCATTATTCTACATTGATTTTCATTGAGGGTAGAATGGTCTTATAGAAATGGTAGTAAAAATATTAAGAAATAAGAGGCCTGAGTTCTAGTCATGGCTCTCCCAACCGTTTGGTATATGATCATGGGCTTTTATTTACTCCATCTCTGAAGCACTTTCTAGAATTTATTCAAGCTCCAACATGTCTAGATAGGACATTGAGAGGAATCATACCGAACTATTGAATCTTCGTTAATGTTGATGTAGTTGGTAGGTAGATGGGTGATTTCCTGGGATACTGTAACTTTCATGTTATGGGACAGTTGTCTGCTTTATTCAGACTCACTGGAAGCTGAGATTCAGTAGCTCCTTGAAAACACTATCCCTAGGTTATTTGGCATATAACAAGAAAGTATAGTAGGTGGTAAAACACTTTCTTCTGAATTCCATACCAGCTGGACATCTTTGTAGATCTTTGAACCAACTTGGTCACTGTAGAATCCCCATTCCCCTCCTGGAAGTCCCATTGTTGTGTGAGCATCCCAGTCCTAGGATGAATAATCAAGGGTACTTAGTTCTGTCCAACTAGCCCTACCTTTTTTTTTTTTTTTTTAAGATTTTATTTATTTATTTGACAGCAAGATAGAACACAATCTCAGGACCCTGAGATTTATGACCTGAGCCAAAGGCAGCTGCTTAACCGACTGAGCCACCCAGGTGCCCCTAAGGTAGCCCTACCTTTCATTAAGCAGATTAAAATCTAGTGTGCAATCTAAGAAAGCCAGATTCTTTTTTCCCCAGCTAGTTAAAATGTAGTGCAATATTAGTTTCAGATGTAGAATTTAGTGATTCATCACTTATATACAAGATCCACTGCTCATCACAAGTGAACTCCTTAATACCCATAAACTATTTAACCCATCCTCTCACCCACCTCCCCTTCTGTAGCTATCAGTTCTTTCTCTATAGTTAAGAGACTGTTTTTTGACTTTCTTCTCTTTTTTTTACCCCATGTTCATTTGTTTCTTAAATTCAACTTACTAATAAAATCATGTTATTTGTCTTTCTCTGACTGATTTATTTCATGTAGCATAATACTCTCTAGCCCTATCCATGTCATTGCAAATGGCAAGATTTCACTCTTTTTTATGGGTGAGTAGTTTTCCATTATTCACACACACCCCCATCCTCTTATTTATTTATTTATTTTACACAGAGAGAGACAGCACAAGCAGGGGGAATGGCAGGCAGAGGGAGAGAGAGCAGCAGACTCCCCACCAAGCAGGGAGCCCAACAGAGGGCTTGATTCCACGACCCAGGCATCATGACCTGAGCTGAAGACTGACATTTAACTGAATGGGCCACCCACGCACCCTCTCCCTGCATCCTCTTTATCTATTCATCAGTTGATGGACATTTGGGCTCTCTCTATAGTTCAGCTATTTTTGAACATGCTGCTATAAACATCAGGATACATGTATTCCTTTCAATCAGTAGTTTTGTATCCATTGGGTAAATAGCTAGTAGTGCATTTGCTGGATTTTAGGGTAGTTCTATTATGAACTTTTTAAGAAACCTCCATACTGTTTTCCAGAATGGCTGTACCAGTTTACATTCCTACCAACAATGCAAGGGGGTTCCACTTTCTCCACATCCTTGCCAAAATCTGTTTCTTGTGTTTTTAATTTTATCCATTCTCACAGGTGTCTGGTACTATCTCATTGTAGTTTTGTTTGTATTTCTCTGATGATCAGTGATATTGAGCATCTTTTCATGTATCTGTTGGCCGTGTATATGTCTTCTTTGGAAAAATGTCTATCCACTTCTTCTCTTTATTTTTTAACTGGATTATTTGTTCTTGAGTATTGAGTTTTATAAGTTCTTTATATATTTTGGATACTAATCCTTTATTATATATTTCATTTGAAAATATCTTCTCCCATTCTGTAGATTCCCTTTAGATGGGTAGATCACCCATTTACCTATAATTGATTGTTTCCTTTGTTATGCAGAAGCTTTTTATTTTGAAGAAGTCTCAATAGTTTATTTTTACTTTTGTAAGAAACCCAGATTCTTGCTTCTATTGTGCTATTAGATGTGCAGCTTGAGTAGTTTCCTGTATATCTTTGAAACTCAGTTTTCCTCCTTGTAAATTGGGGATGACTGAGTATTGTGAAAATTGGTAACCAGTGATATCTTGGTTACCTATAAATAAGAAGTTTGGTCCCATTTTGGCTATTTTACAGGAAATTGCTAGGTGTGTGTGTCTTCTACAAAGTCAAATATCTGCCTCTCTTATTGTTCTGAATTTTATTCTGTGTGTGTGTTCTCAGATTTTCTCCCTTCTGAACATGGGATAAGGTTTCACAAGAGCACTACAGGAGTTGATTTGCCTTCCTAGCTGTTGGTCAGGTTAAGTAAATTACTGCTTGTTGAACATTGGTCCCCATATCTAACTGTTGAGATCTTTAGCTGCTTTCCTGGGCTGATTTCCCCCTTGGGAGCTGAAAGCAAGCTTCTGGGATATGATGGTACCTAGAAGTTACAAATCCTACCACAGGGGTAGGATTTTTACATACTGAACACTAACCTCAAATAATTCAGGCTCTTTTTCTTTGTCACTGTGTAAAAAAGGGCTTTGTTTCTGACTCTGGGCCATGGTCTCAGGAGGACATACTCCCCACTTGAGGACAGGATGTGCACAGGGCACATGACAACCTGTTATTGGTGGTGGTATGTGAAGCCTATGTGATAAAACATGGTTTTGGTCAGAAAATAGAGCCCGTTCAGATGTCATCAGCATATATTTTCCTTGTTTCCTCAAATTCTAGATTTCTTTGGTTTCTGTCCTGGCTTGGGGCAGTGTATGAAAGGATGAAGTAATTAGTTCATTACTGTCATTCCTTGCAATTTTACAGATCAGATGTCACACAAATAGAACTTCTGTTTGTGGGGAAGCTCACTATTTCAGAGTATTACTTGGCTTTTAATTGTGTAGAATCTCTTTAACTATATTTTAGGAAAGATAGTCACTTGTATGAAAACTTATACTAATAGCAGATTTAGAGATAGAAAGACTCATTTTAGTCAGCAGTGGGCAACTTAGATATTGGTAGGGTCTAGACCGGTTACATGAGTAAAACAATCTGAGACTAGAGTATGCATGAGTCTATATCCAGTTGGAAAATCTCTGCCTTCTAAAGTGAACAAAAGTGATTTGGATGGTTCTCATTGGTGAGGTAGGGTGTAGGAGGGAGGAAAGTCCAGGGGGCTGACATCTTCCAGTTTTTTTCAAGAAAATCCAAATATTGGATTTTATGTAAAAAATCTCCATATTTTAAAAATGTTGACCAGTGACTGACTTTTTTTTAAAAAGAAACACTGTGAGGGAGGTGCCTGGGTGGTTCAGTGGGTTAAACCTCTGACTTCAGCTTAGGTCATGATCTCAGGGTCCTGGGAAGTGAGCCCCGCCTCGGGCTCTCTGCTCAGCAGGGAGCCTGCTTCCTTGTCTCTGCCTGCCTCTCTGCCTACTTGTGATCTCTGTCTGCCAAATAAATAAATAAAATCTTTAAAAAAAAGGGGGGGGGAAGAAACACTGTGAGGGACAAGTGAAACACATCTATGGGCTAAATTGTCTCTCCAGGTCCTAGCTTGTGAATACTGATCAGCCAGACCACCTCACTGTATAGATTATGAGGAGACAAATCCAGAGAATGGAAGTGACTTGATTGTACAGAGTTAGTGGAAAAGGCAGCACTTATATCTAGACCTCCTGAATTTTAAGACAGTTAAAATATTTGTCTAGTAAGTACAGTGTCTCAGCTTCCTCAGATATGATTTGTATCATTTTTTTATCCTGTGAATGGGCCATAATTTCCTGTTTCTTTGCATACCTTTATATGCTTTTTATGCATTTCTGATTTCTTTTTGTTGAAACTGGACATTTTGAACACTATAGTGTGGTAACCCTAGAAACCAGATTCTCCACCTTCCCCAGGGTTTGCTATTGTTGGTCGTTCTCTTGTTGTCTATTTATTTAGTGAATTCTCCAAACTATCCCCCCACCAAATAAATAAATTAAAAACAAACAAACAAAATCAGACTGCATTCCTTATCATGTGTGGTCACTAAAGTCTGTTCTGTTTTCTTGTTGGTCAGCCTGTGACCTGAGAGATTTTTTTTTTTTTAAATACTAAACTACGAAAAAACAACAACAACAAAAAAAACAACTAATGTCCTGGTATTTGAAGCTTAGCTCTGAGCTGGGACACTTCTTCAGTACTACTCCAGGCTGCCCACAGCTCTGCCTTAATTTTCTTTTCTTACTTTGCTGCTTGCATGGGACCCACAGATCCTCCAAAAAGTGCAAACCTACAATCTTTTCATGCATCTGGTCCAATGCATGTATCCTGTGCCCCATTTCCTCAGTATGTACAATGGCCCTTCCCAGTTATTATGTTCCCAATAAATGTCTTCTTCAGTCTCTTCCTTCTTGTGCTGTGTTGGGTCTGTTCTCTGTTCTCCTCTTCTGCCATGCCTAACTCAAGGTGATCAGGAGCAATGTATGTCTTTAAATTTTTCAATATAGGCAGTCACAGGCTAGAAAGCCACTTTAGCACAAGGGGGAGAGGGTACAAAGCAAAGGTCAGCCACTGTGTCTGTCCTTCAGGGCCAAACAGGTCAAAACACACAGCCATACCATTTTAAGAGCAAGGCAAGACCATTAGTCTGGCACCAACAATTTGCATGAGGAATATGGACCACCTTCCTTTCAGCTGCTGGGGAAATGGGGATAGTAGTCAAATGAGAAAAAAAGCCTCTGTATTCTATTATCACATTCTAGCTTTCTCTTTTTACATCAAGAAAAACCCTGGTTACAATAAGTTTTGGATCAGAGTCTAGAATTCTGAAAATGTTGGTCCTGTCAGTCTTCACTAGCTAAGGATTATTACAGTGGAGAGACTGGTTTTTTTGTGCATCCTAATCTACAATTTTTAGTGATGTTATGCCCCTCTTGAATCTTAATCCTGTACCTTCCAGGCTGTTGAACAATCAGGAAAGGATATACTTGGTCTGCTAAGAAGACTGTTAACATTTGAGGACCTGCCTCCCATTGTAGGCTAATGGCAACACTGTTTTGCTTTCTTGTAATGAGTTAATTTATGCCAGCCCTTGTTTATCCACTCAAGCTTCAAATGGAGATAGGTCTTCAGCCTTAACCATCTATGTAGAAAGTCTTATTTGTGGTTCTAGAGGTGACTCATTACAGGATCTGTGATATTAGTAAGAAGGTCCTTTCTTCTTAGATTACAGAGATTTATCTGTAATCTGTAATCTATAATCTCTGTAATCTAGGGAGAATTTCCAATGGCATTATTAACACTTAATATGCAGTCACATAATCCATTTTACTGGCTTCTCACTGCACATGCTTTGGATGAGATCATCAAGTGTATCCTTTGACTAATTAGAAGGGTTTTTTTTCTGTACTGTCATTTGCAAATATCTTCTCCCATTCTGTGGGTTGCCTCTTTGTTTTGTTGACTGTTTCCTTTGCTGTGCAGAAGCTTTTGATCTTGATGAAGTCCCAAAAGTTCATTTTCGCTTTTGTTTCCTTTGTCTTTGGAGACATATCTTGGGAGATTCCTCAATAAATTAAAAATAGAGCTTCCCTATGACCCTGCAATTGCAATACTAGGTATTTATCCCAAAGATACAGATGTAGTGAAAAGAAGGGCCATCTGTACACAAATGTTCATAGCAGCAATGGCCAGGGTCGCCAAACTGTGGAAAGAACCAAGATGCCCTTCAACGGATGAATGGATAAGGAAGATGAGGTCCATATACACTATGGAGTATTATGCCTCCATCAGAAGGATGAATACCCAACTTTTGTATCCACATGGACAGGGTTGGAAGAGATTATACTGAGTGAAATAAGTCAAGCAGAAAGAGTCAATTATCATATGGTTTCACTTATTTGTGGAGCATAACAAATAACATGGAGGACAAAGGGAGATGGAGAGGAGAAGGGAGTTGAGGGAAATTGGAAGGGGAGGTGAACCATGAGAGACTATGTACTCTGAAAAACAATCTGAGGGTTTTGAAGGGGTGGGGCAGTGGGAGGTTGGGGGAACCAGGTGGTGGGTATTATGGAGGGCAGGTATTGCATGGAGCACTGGGTGTGGTGCAAAACCAATGAATACTGTTACACTGAAAAGAAATAAAAAATTTTTTAAAAAGTTTTTTTTTTTTTTTTTTAAATATGGAGACATCTGTAGCTCAAAGAATACCTTAAATCTGGCTGTTACGTGACCCAGGGGATTTCCAAATTCAAATCTCTCTTAGAATCCCCCAAATTTAAAGCAACCTTGAAGGTCATATAGTATATCCCATGGCTTCCAGGCAGGATAACCAAATCATTCTGACCCTCTGAGAACTGGCCAACATGTGTCAGGAAAATCTGAACTACTTGTCTACTTCCTCATTTAAAGCTGATAATCCTTATGCTGTAATCTAAGCTAATTTCTTGAAACACATTGCTTTTTTCAGTAGGCAAATGATATTTAAGAGCTGACACCAGTAGAACAGAGTCTGTATTATTCTCTTGGTGGTGGATCTTTCTCCTGAGGCCCAGTTCTTGATACATAAAATGAATCAGTAATTTGACTGGCTACCCGAGTTAAAAGCTGTGATCTGGCCCCAAGGCCTGTTTTTCTCTCTATATCCAATCCCTGGGTTCATTTAAAGATTACTTTGTGCTGACCTAGTACAATGTCTATACTACCTTGGTGGTATTGATCACCTGAGATGAGGAAGACCATGATTGACTGAATGCTCTTGGAGATGTATGAAATTTTGGAAAATAATAATTGTGTGTATGATTTTTTTTTTCATCAATACAGATATCATTATGAGTCAGGGTAAACCTTTTTCTCTCCTCATGGCTTCTCATTGCTAGTGCTATTAATATCTCCTTGCAGGTATTTACTAAGCCCTGAACAAAAGTAACTGTTCAGCACTTAGCACACCTGCCTTCTTGGGCCAGGTACACAAGGGCTAAATGTATCTGACATCTCAAAAGGCCTCTTTCCAGGTACCCTGTCCTGCTTACTGGAGGATTACTAGAGAAACCATGCTCAGAAGCTCAGGGGTTTCTTTTGTAGTTTCAAGAAGTGAGTCTTCTTTGAAAAAACTTGATTTGGGATATCTTAGTGTTGAATGAGAGAATTGATTTTTTCTACTTTATCTCTGTTCCCAGAATGGATTTGATTCCTCAAGTTGACACAGGGTACTAATTTCTGGAGAACATGAGCACTAATTACAAATCTATAGGATATGTGTGTTGGAGCAAAGAGTTTGGGTCCTCATATGGACTATTCCTGTTAGAGATCCAGTCATGAGGGAGTCTGACACCTCCTGGTCTAAATACATATAGGTACCATTTTCTTTCAGAGACATATATGTACTATTGCCATTCAGAGGATATGGATAAAGCAAAGTAGACTAGAACCTTAAGCAAGAAGGCAGATATCATCATTAAGGATGGTACTCCCTGAGCATGGTGGGCTGGACTGATCAATTGAATGTATGTGTCCTTAAGGAATCTAAATATCCTCCCCCTTCCTTGATTAGGATTGGAACTCAGATCCAGGGTACCTGAGTCATAGGCTGACTTTTCCTAAGTCTTTTGCCTTAGAGGAACCAAGAACACAGGCAGATGATACTAAGAGGACAGGAGAGGCAAATTAATAGGGAGTTTTAGGCAGAAACTATGCTAGCCTTTTGAGGTTGAATGGTTCTTCTCTATTGGAAATGTGCCATGTGTGCATAACAAAGGTCAGTTTGTGTGTGTTGAGCAGGGGTCAGTCTCTGTAGAGGAATAGAGAATGGTAAAGCTCCTGGGTTGGGAGAGATAAAACATTAGACATATTATTGTGCAGGAAGAGCACAGTGAAAGTAGCAGGAACACTGGGCTGTGAAGTCAGAGACCTGATTTGAAGGGCCAGCTCTGCTTCCAATTCTCTGGGGAATGTGAGGCATGGAACTTTCCTTTTCTGGGCCTCAGTCTCAAATGACAACTCAAGGGGTTGGGCCAGGTGGTTTCTAAAGGCCTTATCTGCACCAATCTGAGGTTTTTTTCATGATTCTAGAGTCAGGATTACCTGTGTTTACCAGTCTGCATCCACTGAGAACAGTACATCAAATTAATTTGATAGAGCTTCCCAATGGAACAGGAAGGATTTGGGTCAATGCTATAGTTGTTGATTAGAGGGTGGAGAGACCTTTGACATATTAACAGGTAACACCTTATCCCCAGGTGAAGAGGCTGTTTCTGTGAGGCACTGACCAGTTAGTACTACCTGGGAGGGCGACACAGGGTGGCATGATGAACCAGTTCAGCTCAGAAACTGCTTTCCTGTTCTTTGAGCAGCCGGACTCTAAGTTAAGAAACAGTTTTCTCTTGGTCTCTGCCAAAGTTACCCATATCCATTGACTAGGAAGCTTACAGAGGTGTGAATATTCAGACCTCAAGTTCACCTCTTTATATATGCCTCTCCCACTGTCTCCCTGAAGCCAGGTTGCTCTTTATTAGGAATCATAGACTTTCATTTTGTAATTACAACTTTGTTTTAGGATACAGACTGAGAGAAAATAAGTGAGTATTAACTTTAGCCTATTCAATCCGAAGTATAAATGATTGATATCAAATCTTTGCCTGATAATGATTTGGAGAGGAGAAGGGACCATGAGAGAAGCAAGGAAAGGAGCTAAGCAAAGAAAAAAAAAGGTAGATGGGAATAAAAATGTTCACAGAGACACAATGGGAAGAGAGGGCTATAAGCATACACACCTTCCCAGCACTTCCATTTCCTTGGGGGCAGCTCACCTTCCACATGGCTAAGGCTCCATGCCCCATAGGAAATAATTCAAATTCTAGAAGACTGGACTGAGAGTCAGATAGTACTGACTTCACATCTTATATCCAGTGCTTGTGAGTGGTATGATCTTTAACATATTCCTTCATATCTTTGAACCTTTAATTTTTCTCATCTGTAAAATGAGGATGTTGAGCCCTGCTTTTTCTCAAATATCAGACCCTGACATTTGAAAAACATGTGACAGTTTGATATTGTCTTTGCAGACATGGCTATGATTTACCATCTCTCATATGCAAAATTCTAACTTTAGCAGAACAGGGCAGAGAGGTGCAAATTCTGGTTACAGATGAATACCAGAGTACAGAGACCAACTTCTCCAGAGACCCAGGTTACTTAGAGACTTAGAGTAGTACCTGAAGCCTCAGCTTCTTGGGGCTCACAATTCAATGCTTTCCCCATTTCCCATGAACATTGTGGGGCTCAAAAGACCTACTTGTTATGAAATGAGGTTAGCAATTTTGAGGTCTATGTCCCCATGAGAGACTAGGTTTGCTCTTCCCTTGAAAGAGAAACTTGAAAGTTGAGTTTAGTTTCTTGAGGACTAGAGTCCAGTGCAGAAGACAGCCACCCAGCAAAAGAGTGCCACTGGTACTGTCAGGACCACTAGATCATGATAGCTTAGCCCTGGAAGTTCTCTTTTGGTTCCTTCTTGTCCTGTGGTTCAAGTTCCAAGATGACAGGGTTATTAGCTCTCTCATGATGGCATGTTTCTGTCCTCTCCTGGGGCCAAAATTACCCCTGGCTAAGCCATACAAAAGCCAGGATTGTCAGTAACATTGCCTAGGCTTCTAGTCTCCAGACCTCTTTATGACTTTGCAAGGGCCAGCCTTTACCTTTCTTGATCCCCTCAGAGAGATCAGGACACACCTTAGATAGACCCTGGCTATGAAATCTCCAAGTCTACCAAGTTTGGGTTTATGTCTACTTCTTTCTTATCTTTCCTTCCCATCCTCGGTCTTACCAGTTACAGTCATTGAGATAACTTGTTTCCCAGGGCAGTACATCTGGTCAGGTGATCTGCTTTGCTATGTGGGTATCAAACATGGGTGTGGATGAGTTGGGACTACAATATGTCAGAACAAAGGGTCAGCACTAAGTCTCTGCCAATCTCAAAGATCTAAAATTCTAATCCCTGGACAGCAGTTACTGGTTTAAGTTGGGGTGTCTCCTAAAAGTTCTTGAATTTCCTAGCTGATCCCATTCATAAGTTATCAGTCATAAGATGCCATTCCAAGGAAGTATATCATGAAGAGAAACCTCCGCAAACCATCTTCTTCCCTTTGGCCTTTACTACTTTTCCAAAAGCTTTTCTGTTAGCCTATCTTGCTCTATTTGTCTCTCTCTCTCTCTTTTTTAAGGTTTTGTTTATTTTTTTATTTGAGAGAGAGGAGAGAGAGAGAATCTCAAGTAGACACTGTGTTGACCATGGAGCCTGATGTGGGGCTTGATCTCATGACCCTGAATTTAGGACCTGCACTGAAATCAAGAGTCAGATGCTTAACCAACTGAGCTACCCAGATGTCCCTTTTCTTTCTTGATTGGGGACATATTGGAGACTATTCCCTGCTTGTCCCCTACTTTTATCTCCAAATACAACCCTTCAGCTCTGGAACAGAAATAACTAGAGTTCACAAGTATATCCATTCAGCTTAATTTCTGTTCCTTCACATAAAACATTAAACTGACATGACTGTTTGGATGCGGTATGATAGTATTGAGAGGGAGGCTGGGAAGGAGGTTTTCTACAACAGAATATCTAAACTGGTGCTAGGCCCAGGTGCTTCCCCCTTGATCCTTCTATAGGAGTGGTGCTAGAGAAGGCAAAACAAAGGCCTCCTGGAAATGCAGATGATGTCCTAAAAGGTAGAAGGAAGGCCTTTTCTACATCATAAAAGGCCACTTCTCTGTTTCACTTTGATTTTCTTATTTTTTGCTGAGAAAATATGCAGCTATACAAGGAGAAATATATTTGAGGTGGTTAGGGCTCAGAGTTCCTTGTTAAAAAGTAGTTGAAGATAACATTTGGGGGATCTGACTTTTTTACCCCTCCTTTCCTCTTACCACCAGCACTTCACAACCACCCACCTTACCACTCATCCACTGCCCCCTATCCAGCAGTAGAAGACCCAGAAGGTGTAATTGCCCCTAAACAGATAATAGATAACTAAACAAAATAACTGCCTCAGCTTTCTTGGACTTGCTAAATACAAGATAGACACTAAACAGATAACAGGGACAGGGGTGGGTAATGGGAGAGCAGAGCCCAAGGGAAAAGGAGGGAATGAATGGGAAGAAGAAGGGAGTTCTTTCTCTGGAAGGACTTCTGTCACTCTCACCATTATTATCATCACTACCAAGTATTTATGGAGCCCTTCCTCACCAGTGGAGCCTCCATGGCTTTAGCATGCTCAATTAAAAGCAGTATGTCCTCAGCCTGGAATCCCATTCTCCCATTACGTTTACTAGCTAAACAAATGTCATAATGGAGAAACCTGTTTATTATGATAGTTCCTTTAATTATCTAGGGGCATCCTTTAAACTTTCATCGATCACTTAAGACATGTCCTATCTCTTGAAAGTCTTTCATCACTAGTATTTCTCATCCCCATTGCAGATAGGGGATGAGGGAAATGAGGCCTCAAATTAGACATAACTTTCTAGAGTTATATAGCAAGTTAGAATTGCAGAGCAGAACCAAATCTCTAATTTAGCCCTTTTGGCTGTTGAGCTCAGTGTTGTTTCTATTAATCCTAGTAAGCTGCCTACTAGAAGGGTTTTTTTTTTTAATTGCATTATGTTAGTCACCATAAAATACATCATTAATTTTTGATGATCGAAGTTTATGCTGTTTGAAAATGCTTAGAAACAGGCCTTAAAAACAGGATGCATATCGCTGTAATCTCACTTGGCTAATAATATGTCTTGTGGACCCTTTATTTAGCCTTCAACATTGATATGTTATCAGTATGTTGTTTGTTTTCATTCTCTAGGAGTCATTACCTGTGGCCCTCCATGGGTCTTGCTTAGGGAAAGAAATTCTAGCTGATGTTTGTGTATGACTGAACTTGAATTGGATCCAGCCAAAAGGCTTGGATTTCATCCTTCTTAAAATGATCTGTGAGCAATGGATGTTGACTCATATAGCCAGGAAATTTTAGGGTTTGGGGAGATTTAAAAAAAGAAAATCATCAATTGTTGTTCCATACAAATTTTAGGATTGTTTATTCTAGCTCTGTAAAAAAATGCTGGTGGTATTTTGATAGGGATTGCATTAAATGTGTAGATTGCTTTGAGTAGTAGACACATTTTAACATTATTTGTTCTTCCAGTCCATGGACATAGAATGTCTTTCCATTTTTTTGTGTCATCTTCAGTTTCTTTCATCAGTGTTTTATGGCTTTCAGAGTACAGGTCTTTCACCTCTTTGGATAGCTTTATTCCTGGTATCTTACAGTTTTTGGTGCAATTATGAATGGGATCTATTCCTTGATTTCTCTTCCTGCTGCTTCATTTTTTTTGTATAGAAATGCAACAGATTTCTGTACATTGATTTTATATCCTGCCACTTTATTAACTTTGTGTATTAATTTTAGCATTTTTGGTGGAATGTTTTGGGTTTTCTATATAGAACATCGTGTTATCTGCAAATATTGAAAGTTTTACTTCTTCCTTGCTGATTTGGATGACTTTTATTTTTGTTGTCTGATGCCATGGCTAGGACTTCAGTACTATTTTAAATAACAGTGGTGTAAGTGGACATTCCTGTCTTATTTCTGACTGTAGAGTAAAAGCTCTTAGTTTTTCCCTATTGGGGATGATGTGGATTTTTCATATATAGCTTTTATTATCTTGAGATATGTTTCCTCTAACCCTACTTTGCTGAGGGATTTTATAATGAAGGATGTTTTACTTTGTCACATGCTTTTTTTGAATCTATTAAAATCATCATATGGTTCTCATCCTTTCTTTTATTGATGTGCAGTGTCACATTGATTAATTTAAACCACATTTGCAACCTAGGAATAAACCCACTTGATCATGCTGAATGATTTTTTTTATTGAATTTTAAAACTTATTTATTTATTTTTAAGTTTTTATATATTTTTTATTTATTTTTTATATCTTTTCAGTGTAACAGTATTCATTGTTTTTGCACCACACCCAGTGCTCCATGCAATATGTGCCCTCCTTAATACCCAATACCTGGCTCCCCCAACTACCCACCCCCCACCCCTTCAAAACCCTCAGATTGTTTTTCAGAGTCCATAGTCTCTCATGGTTCACCTCCCCTTCCAATTTCCCTCAACTCCCTTCTCCTCTCCATCTCCCCATGTCCTCCATGTTATTTGTTATGCTCCACAAATAAGTGAAACCATATGATAATTGACTCTTTCTGCTTGACTTATTTCACACAGCATAATCTCTTCCAGTCCCATCCATGTTGCTACAAAAGTTGGGTATTCATCCTTTCTGATGGAGGCATAATACTCAATAGTGTATATGGACCTCATCTTCCTTATTCATTTTTCTGTTGAAGGGCATCTTGGTTCTTTCCACAGTTTGGCGACCGTGGTCGTTGCTGCTATAAACATTGGGGTACAGGTGGCCCTTCTTTTCACTACATCTGTATCTTTGGGGTAAATACCTAGTAGTGCAATTGCAGAGTCATAGGGAAGTTATATTTTTTATTTCTTAAAGAATCTCCACACTGTTCTCCAAAGTGGCTGCACGAACTTGCATTCCCACCAACAGTGTAAGAGGGTTCCCCTTTCTCCACATCCTCTCCAACACACGTTTCCTGTCTTGCAAATTTTGGCCATTCTAACTGATGTAAGGTGGTATCTCAATGTGGTTTTAATTTAATCTCCCTGATGGCTAGTGATGATGAACATTTTTTCATGTGACTGATAGCCATTTTTATGTCTTCATTGGAGAAGTGTCTGTTCATATCTTCTGCCCATTTTTTATATGATTGTCTGTTCTGTGTGTGTTGAGTTTGAGAAGTTCTTTATAGATCCTGGATATCAACCTTTTGTCTGTGCTGTCATTTACAAATTTCTTCTCTCCTTCCGTGGGTTGCCTCTTTGTTTTCTTGACTGTTTCCTTTGCTGTGCAGAAGCTTTTGATCTTGATGAAGTCCCAAAAGTTCATTTTTGCTTTTGTTTCCTTTGCCTTTGGAGACATGTCTTGAAAGAATTTGCTGAGGCCAATGTCGAAGAGGTTACTGCCTATGTTCTCTAGGATTCTGATGGATTCCTGTCTCATGTTGAGGTCTTTTATCCATTTTGAGTTTATCTTTGTGTAAGGTGTAAGAGAATCATCGAATTTCATTCTTCTACATATAGCTGTCCAATTTTCCCAGCACCATTTATTGAAGAGACTGTCTTTTTTCCACTGTATATTTTTTCCTGTTTTGTCGAAGATTATTTGCCCATAGAATTGAGTGGCCATATCTGGGCTCTCTACTCTGTTCCACTGGTCTATGTGTCTGTTTTTATGCCAGTACCATGTTGTCTTGGTGATGACAGCTTTGTAGTAAAGCTTGAAATCAGGTAACGTGATGCCGCCAGTTTTATTTTTGTTTTTCAACATTTCCTTAGCAATTTGGGGTCTCTTCTGGTCCCATACAAATTTTAGGATTATTTCTCCAGCTCTATGAAAAATACCTGTGGAATTTTGATTTTAATGGCATTAAAAGTATAGATTGCTCTAGGCAGTATAGATATTTTAACAATGTTTATTCTTCCAATCCAAGAGCATGGAATGGTCTTCCATCTTTTTGTGTCTTCTTCAGTTTCTTTCATGAGTGTTCTTAGTTCCTCAAGTACAGATCCTTTATCTCTTTTGTTAGGTTTATTCCCAGATATCTTATGGTTCTTGATGCTGTAGTAAATGGAACTGATTCTCTAATTTCCCTTTCTGTATTTTCATTGTTAGTGAATAAGAAAGTCACTGATTTCTGTACAATAACTCTCTCTCTTTGCAGGTGTCATGATTCTTTATATGGAAAACCCAAAAGACCACCCCTAAACCACTAGAACTCATATAGCAATTCAGTAACGTGGCAGGATTTTTTTTTCTCTTATAAATATTTTGTTGGATTCAATTTCTAGTACTTTTTGGAGATTTTTCATATCCTAACAATCCAAAAACTTGTATGGAACAACAAAAGACTCTGAATACCCAAAGCAACCTTGAAAAAGAAAAACAAAGCTGGAGGTATCACAATTCCAGACTTCGATTTGTATTACAAAGCTGTCTTGATCAAAACAATATGGTACTGACAGAAAAATAGATACATAGATCAAGAGAACAGAATAAAAAACCCAGAAATTAACATACAACTATATGGTCAATTAATCTTTGACAAAATAGGAATAAATATCTGTAGGGAAAAAGACAGTCTCTTCAACAATTGGTGTTGGAAAAACTGGTCAGCAACATGCATAAGAAAGAAACTGGACCACTTTCTTACACCATACACACAAATGAATTCAAAATGGTTTAAAAACCTTTAAGTGAGACATGAAACTGTATAACGTCCCAGAGGAGAATACAGGCACGAACTTCTTTGACATTGACATTTGACATGGGAGTATAGAATTCTCTTTTAAATAGTGATTTTATATCCTTTGGATATGTACTCAGAAGTGAAATTGCTAGATCATATAACAGTTCTACTTTTAATTTTATGAGGTACCTCCAAAATGTTTTTGCATAATGACTGTACCAATTTACATTCCTACCCATAGTTCAGAAGAGTTCACTTTTCTCCACATCCTAATGCTTGTTACCTTTTGACTTTTTGATTAGCTATTTTAACATATATAAGGTGATATCTCATTATTGTTTTGATTTTCATTGTTGTTAGTAAAGATACTTGAAATGATTTCATTCTTCTTAAATTGGTTAAGACTCATTTATGGCCTAACAACACATGGTCTGTCCTGGAAAGTATTCTATGAGTACCTAAGAAGAATGTGTATTCTGTTGCTGTTTGATGGAATCTTCTGTGTATGTCTATTAGATACATCCAATCTAAAGTGTAGTTTAGGTCTAATGTTTCTGAATTAATATTCTCTTGGATGATCTATATATTGTTGAAAGTGGGAATACTGAGGTCCCCTACTATTACTGTATTGCTGCTTTTCCCTTTAGGTCTGTTAGTATTTGCTTTATATATTTAAGGGTTCAAATGTTGATTGCACATGTATTCACTATTGTTATTCTTCTTGATATATTGACCCCTCTATGATTGTATTATTACCTTGTTTGTCTCTTATTATAGTTTTTGACTTCTAATCATTTTTTTAAAGACTTCATTTATTATTTGACAGACAGAGATCACATGTAGGCAGAGAGGCAGGCAGTAAGAGACGGGGAGGCAGACTCCCTGCTGAGCAGAGAGCCCAATGTGGGGCTCAATCCCAGGACCCTGGGATCATGACCTGAGTTGAAGGCAGAGGCTTTAACCCACTGAGCTGCCCAGGTGCTCTGTCATTTTTTTTTTTTTTTTCTGATACAGATATAGCTACCCCTATTCTCTTTCAGTTTCCATTTTCATGGAATATCTTTTTTCCATTACTTTATTTTTAGCCTGTATGTATACTTTTCTTCTTTTACTTTTTAAATTTGCATATGATTAACATACAGTGTTATATTAGTTTCAGGTATACAAAATAATGATTCAAAATTTTTATATATTTATTGGTGTTTATCAAGTATATTCTTGGGGCACCTGGGTGGCTCAGTCCAACACTTGACTAAGCATCCAACTCTTGATTTTGGCTCAGGTCATGATCTCGTGGTCCTGAGATCAAGCTTAAGATTCTTTCTCTCCCTCTGCCCCTCCCCTACCCATTCTCACACACATATGTGTACGCAGATATATGTTCTCCTCTCTCCAAAAAAAGATAAAAAATATAAGTGTATTCTTAATCTCTGTTATCTCTTTTATAAACAACACATCCACTTCCTTTCTGATGATCACCAGTTGATTTTGTGCGTTCAAGAGTCTATTTTTGTTTGTCTCTTCTTTCCTTTGTTTGTTCATCTGTACTGTTTCTTAAATACCTGAATAGACATTTTTTCCAAAGAAGACATACTGATGGCCAACAGATATATGAGAAGATGTTCTACATCTCTAATAATCAGGGAAATGTAAGTTAAAACCACAAAGTGATATCACTTTATACCTCTCAGAACGGCTAAAATAATCAATACAAGGAATAACAAGTGTCGGCAAGGCTGTGGAAAGGAACCTTTGTACAGTGTTGGGGGAATGCAAATTAGCACAGTCATTATGAAAACAGTATTGAGGTTTTTAAAAAAGCAAAAAATATTACCGTATGACCCAATAATTCCTCTACTTCATATTTACCCAAACAAAATGAAAACACTAATTCATAAAGATTTGCGAACTGCTGTGTTTTCTGCAATATTATTTACAATAGTCAAAATATGGAAGCAATCTAGATTAGTTGAATGGTTAGAGAAAATAAATACATATGGAATGGAATATTACTCAGCCATAAAAATGAAATCTTGCCATTTGTAACAACATGAAAGGACTTAGAGGATATAATGCTAAGTGAAATAAGTCAGTCAGAGAAAGAAGAAAAAGAAAGAACATATGATTTCACTCATGTAGAATTTAAGAAGCCTAAATATATCCTTAAAGGTGAAGTCAACCTCATAGGCAACATATAGTTGGGTCTTATATTTTATCCAGTCACTCTGTCTTTTTATTAGAGATTTTAATGAATTTCCACTTAAAGTAATTATTGGTAAATAAGTACTTGCATAAATAAAATCTTAAAAAAGGGAGGGGGCACCTGGGTGGCTCAGTGGATTAAAACCTCTGCCTTCAGCTCAGGCAATGATCCTAGGGTTCTGGGATCAAGCCCCACATTGGGCTCTCTGCTCAGCAGGGAGTCTGCTTCCTCCTCTCCCTCTCTCTGCCTGCTTCTCTGCCTACTTGTGAGCTCTGTCAAATGAATAAATAAAATCTTTAAAAAAATAAGTATTTGCAATTGTCATTTTGTTCATTGTTTTCTGGGTGTTTTACTGATTCTTTCTTTCTTCTTCTCTTGATCTCTTCTTTTGTGATTTGATGATTTCCCATATTGGTATGCTTTGATTCCTTTTTATCTTTTGTGTAGCTACTATAGGTTTCTGTTCTATTGTTATTGTGAGGTTAACACAAAACACTTTAAGAGTTTTTAACCATCTTTCTTAAGTAGAATAACAGCTTAAGTTTGTCCAAATACAAAAGCTCAATGCTTTTACCCTCCACAGATTTTGTTTTTGATGCCATTCCTTACATTTTTTTCCCTTTTTAAAAAGTTTTTATTTAAATTCCAGTTAATTAACATACAGTTAATTAATATTAGTTAATTAGTTAATATTGGTTCAGGTGTACAACATAGTGATTCAATACTTCCTCATCTTTTTATATTGTGTATCCATTAACAAAATATCATAACTATAATTTTTTTATAATTTGTCATTTAGTCTTTATACTAGAATTCAGTGATTTACATACCACCATATTACAATATTAGAGTATTCTTAGTTTGACTATATATTTACTTTTACCAGTGAGTTTTATACTTTGATACAATTTTGTGTTCCCAGTCAGCATCTTTTTTTCAGCTTGAAGAATTCCCTTCCTTGTAAGACAGTTCTAGTGGTGGTGAGCTTCAGCTTTTACTTATCTGGGAATGTCTTTATCTCTCTTTCAATTGTTTGATGGCTTTGTTGGGTAAAGTATTTTTGGTTGGCACTATTTTTCTTCCAGTAATTTGAATAAACCATCCCACTTTCCTGATCTGCAAGATTTCTGCTGAGAAATCCACTGATAGCCTTATAGGGATTCTTTTGTATGTGATGAGCTCCTTTTCTCTGGTACTTTCAAGATTCTTTCTGTCTTTGATTTTTGACATTTTTAAAAAATATTTTGTTTATTTATTTGAGACAGAGTGCGAGCATGAGTAGGGGGAGGGGCAGAAGGAGAGGGAGAAGTACACTCCCGGCTCAGCAGGGAGCCAGATGTGGGGCTTGATCCCAGGACCCTGAGATCATGGCCTGAGCTGAAGGCAGATGCTTAACTAACTGAGACGACCTAAGCAGCCATGATTTTTTATATTGTTATTATAATGTTTCTTAGTGAAGTCTTTGAATTGAACCTGACTAGGAAACTTTGAGTTTCATGTACCTGGTGTCCACTTCTTTCCCCGGATTTGGGAAGTTTTCAGCCATGGTTTCTTTAAACAAACTTTCCACAAGAGACATCTAGTTCCTTCTACCCCCACATTTTGAACAGTTTTGTTGTCAAAGTTTTTAAGATGTATTTATTTGAGGGAGAGAGAGAGAAGAGGAGAGTCAGAGGGAGAGGGAGAGAATCTTAAGCAGACTCCCCACTGACCACAGAGCCTGATATCGGGCTCAAATCTCATGATGCTGAGATCATGACCTGAGCCAAAATCTAGTCACTCAACTGAATAATCACCCTCGACTCCCCATTGTCATGTTTTTAATGTATGCCAAACTGGTGGCTGTAAAATATCTTGTTGTGGTATTACTTTACACATTTAATATATCTGAACAGATTGAGCCATTTTCATGATTCCTTCAGTGTTTCTCAAATTTTTTCCCATTTTTTTCCCTAATGTGTTGTTGGTCATTCTTTCATTTTTAAAGACCTTCTTTATACATTTTAAAGACCTTCTTTATACATTGTGAAGACTAATCATTTATGCAAACATCTCCTCCCAGCTAATGGCTAGCTTGGCTTCACTTTATGCTACCTTTTTAGAGAGAAGTTCCCACTCAAAGTTTCTTTGTGAAATTATTTTGTTTCTTGTTTAAGAAATTTTCTCTGAGACTATAAAGTAATTCTTCTAAGTTGTTTTGGAAAGTTTTTTTATAGCTCTGCTTTTAGATTTAAGAATATAATCCCTCAAGAATTTATTATATATGGTATGAGAAAGGGACCTGATTTTTATTTTATTCCATTTATTATATACATTCTTATTTTCTCAATAATTTGCAGTAATCTTTCATGAATCACATTCTCATATATTTGAATTTCTGGTACCATCTACTTGGTTCCATTGGCTTATCTTCATTGCTATAGTTTTATTATATCTTTGTAAGTCATTCCACCTTAATTTTTTCTTCAGGCATGTCTTGGCTATTCTTGTTTTTCTTTTTAGACTTATATACATTTTATAATGAACCTATTAAGTGTTCTAAAATCTCTACTAAGATTTCTGTTTGAAAAAATTTAGTCACTAGATCAAGTTAAAGAGAATTGACATTTTTGCAATATTGAGGCTAACTAAAAGCATGGTTTTTCTCTCTATTTAAATTTTAATGTCTCTCAAGAAAGCTTATTTATTTTCTTTCCAAAGGCTTATGCATACTTTCTTAGGCTTACTTTTAGGAGTTACGTATTGTTTTATAATTATAAATATCATTGAAAAATCATATTTTTCCCTAGACGATATCTGCTAATTTAAATAAACCTGTTGACTTTTATATATTGATTTGGCAGCTTCTAACTTTGCCAAAGGCATCTACTTTTGTTGACTAGGAAGAATTATGTCATCTATGAAGTGTTTTACTGTGCCCACCCCCATTCTAGCTTGAACCCTCACTTTAGGATGAGCCTTGTCATAGGCAAAGGATATCAACTTCTCCTATTCAGCCTCAGTCTCCCTTAGTGACAGCTATTTAGAATCTCCCTGTTGGGGCATCTAGGTGGCTCAGATGATTAAGCATCTACCTTCAGCTCAGAACATGATCTACAGGTTCTGGGATCGAGCCCCATGTTGAGCTCTCAGCTCAGCAGGGCATCTGCTTCTCACTCTCCATCTCCCTCTCTCCCTGCTTCTGCTATCTCTGCCTCTGTCTCTTTTTCTCTCTCTCAAATGAATACATAAAATCTTAAAAAAAATCTATCAAGGAAATGACATTTGGAATGTGAGATATTTGTGGAAATTATGAAGCTTATTACAAAAGTGCCTCCTAAGTCCTTTTCCTGGCTAGAGAGAACAGTTTTTCCCAGATGCCATGTTTCCTTGTGGTTCTAAGGAAGATGGTGTCAACTTAGAGGATAATAATAATAATAATAATAACAGTTATATTTAACTCTGTGCTGGGGAATATTCTAAGGGTTTCATATGTATTACTCTATTTCATCTTCACAATAATCCTATGAAGTAGATCAATATTATTCTCTATTTTATAGCTGAGGAAATAGGATCCGAGATATTAAGTAACTTATTCTACATTACTCAGCAAGACAATTGTAGAGTCAGGATTTGAATCCAGGTTCTGAAGTCCCTATCCTTCAATTCCATCATAGTCTCTCTTAATTTTGGCCTGAGTCTAAAGACCTTGCTTGAATCCTGACTGCTTCTTATTTACTGTGCGCCAGCTATCATCCTGTCTGGCCTTAGATTTTTCATATAGAATGTAGGATTAATAAAGGTATATTTGTCTGCCTTGCAGGGCTGTTTTGAAATGGGAAGGCACTGTTCTTGAGCTAGGCTTTCAGAGAAGCCAAGAACAATAGAAGGATGGTAAGAAACAGTAGGAGAAACAGTCTTCTTGTACGTAGGGTGGAGGGCAGCCATTAGAAGGATACAAGGGTAGAGGTATATATAAGTCGGGTGTGTTAGAATGATCAGCAAGAGCCACCTGACTGATGTTACTGGTCTTTATTAGGGAGGAGTGGAATTCAGTGGGCTAGGTCCATTCTAACATGTTAATAAGTAACCATAAATGTTGAGACAGGACATCCACACAGGTCTTGTCTTGTATTTTATCTTTTCCTTTACTGTCTTTTTTTTTTTTTTTTCCTTTTTGGTCTGTTGTATAACCAAAACTTTCATACTTTCTTTGCTATGGTTGAAGCTCATTGCTCATTTTGTCTAAGCTGGAAAAGGAAAACAATTTGTCAGCAGTTTTATTATAATGATCTTTCATGTAATTAGTGACAGTTATTAAATCTTTTTCCCTTGAGGGGCAAAGAATGGTTTTTGTGCCTGATTATACATGTCATGCTGTTTGGCTTTGTGCCAGATAGGAATGTAAAACGCTTCCTGGTATGCATTGTCAGGCATCTCTAAGCATATCTGATTCTCCTGGAAACTGGGACTGAGGCTCCAAGACAGAGGTGGGAATATGCGTGCAAGAAGTGGGAGCTGTGCCTATAGCACACAAGGTTTCTTTCTGTTCTCCACCTCTACCTTGCAGCCACTTTTCCATTGATTAACTGTTCTGGCAGAGAAGGGGGTTTCAGTGATCTCTGTTATAGGAAGAATTCATTTCCTCCAATCCCATTCTCTTGTCTGTCTTTTGCCCTGTTGCTGAGTTTTTTGGCTGGTGCTTTCGTAAAACCAGAGGCACATTAGAGGGCCCTGCTCATAATTAGAGCTACCTGAAAAAGGAAAGGGCTGTCTTGGAAAATAGCAATTTCATCACTGGTTGTGTTCAAGCATAATGGCTAGGTAATTGATCGGCAGCAGATATTGTCAAGGGGGTTTATGTGCTGATTAGGGGGATGAAGGTGTATGGACTTGGAGACCTACCATTTCCTTTATAACTCCAATCTAACAACTCTGAGATTCTGTTGTTGAATGTTACTGTTGGTAACCCTTTACTTTCTCAGAGGATGGATCACTTTTTATTCCTCTCTGGCTGACTAGATTTGACCTTTGAAAATATTGAGGTAACATTTAGATAGTATTGTTTACCCATTCTTTTCTCAGAAACATTACACTGCTAGAGCCAGGGCTAGTCTGGCTTTCTGTGACACTGCTTAAGCCCCTGTTGCACTTTTCACAGGTGCTAAGGCATCATGCTGGGGCCGGCGAGAACTGGATGTTATGGCACCTCTCCTTTAAGAACTACTAAACCATTTGCAGGGAGAGGCTACTAAATATGTTGAAGAGTGTGTATCAGGAGAGGAATTAGCATGAGTTTAACATGTGGAACAATGAATTCACTGGAGTATGTGTATGGGTATATAAAAGCATGGGGAAGCGTCAGCCGGGATTATACAAATTTATAACCATAATTTCCTTACAAAAGGTGGAAAATAACTAGGACGAGGAGTAGCCAAAGGGGGACTGTCACCTTATCTAGACTATTTTAATATTTTTATTTTTTACAGGGATATATTACATATTCCAAAAGCTTACCATTTTATTTTTATTTATTTATTTTTATAGTGTTATCTTAGTCACAGTACATCATTAGTTTTTGATGTAGTGTTCCATGATTCATTGTTTGCATATAACACCCAGTGCTCCATGCAATCCCTTGCTCTTCTTAACAACCATCACCAGGCTCACACATCCCCCCACCTCCCTCCCTTCTAAAATCCTCATTTTGTTTCCTGGCACCATAGTCTCTCATGGTTTGACTCCCATTCTGATTTCTTTCTCTTAATTTTTCCCTTCTCCTACGAATGTCCTCCACACTATTCCTTATGTTCCATAATAGGTGAAACCATATTATAATTGACTTTTTGTTTGACTTGTTTCACTTAGCATAATCTCCTCTAGTCCCACCCAAGTTGATGAAAAAGTTGGGTATTACTCAAACTTACCATTTTAAAGTGGGTTTTAGTGTAGTTGACCCTTGGAAAACATGGATTTAAATAGTGTAGGTCTACTTAATACATAGTTTTTTTTTTTTTAAAGATAAATACAGTATAGTCCTGTAAATGTATATTCTTCACAATTTTCTTAATAACATTTTTCTCTAGCTTACATAATTGTAAGAATACTGTATATAATACAACATACAAAATATGTGTTAATCAATTTTTTATGTTATTGGTAAGGATTCTGGTCAACAGTAGGCTATTAATAGTTAAATTTTTAGAGTCAAAAGATATACACAGATTTTCGACTGTGTGGGGAGTTCGCACCCCTAACATCTGTGTTGTTCAATAACCATATATTCATTGTGCAACAATCACTACTGACTATTCCAGAACATTTTCTTCACTCCCCCAAAATAACCCTGCAACCATTAGCACTAACTCCCCATTTTCCCCTCCCTCTAGCCCCTGGAAACTACTAATATGCTTTCTGTCTTGATGGATTTGTCTATTTGGGACATTTTATATAAGTGGTGTATAATATGTGGCTCTTTGTGTGTCTGGCTTCATTTACTTAGCATGCTGCTTCTGAGTTTCATCTGTATTGTATTTTATTCCTTTGTATTGCTAAATAGTATTGTATTTTGTGTTTGTGTATATTTGTATGTGTGTGGGTGTGTTCACATACATACCGTATTTTGATTTATCAATATATCAGTTGAACTTTTGGATTGTTTTCCCATTTTGGCTATTATGAGTAATGCTGCTATGAACATTTGTATACCAGTTTTTGTGTGAACATATATTTTCAGTTGCCTTGACTATATACCTAGGAGTAGAACTGCTGAGTTATATTATATGGTAACAGTATGTTTAAATTTTTGAAAAACTGCCAAAATGATTTCTACAGTAGTTGTACCAACTTACATTCCTACCAGCAGTGTATGAGGGTTCCAATTTCTTCATATCCTACTCAATACATGCAGTTGCCCGTTTTTTGTTATAACCAGTCTAAAAATGATACCTCATTGTGTTTTTTTATTTTTTAATTTTTTTTTAAGATTTTATTCATTTATTTTGACAGAGAGAAAGATCACAAGTAGAGAGGCAGGCAGAGAGAGAGGGGAAGCAGGCTCCCTGCTGAGCAGAAAGCCCAATGTGGGGCTCGATCCCAGGACCCCGAGATCATGACCTGAGCCAAAGGCAGAGGCTTTAACCCACTGAGCCACCCAGGTGCCCCCTCATTGTGGTTTTGATTTATATTCCCAAGATAGCTAGTGCTGTTGAACATCTTTACATGTGTTTGTTGGCCATTTATGTATCTTCTTTGGAAAAACGTTCAGATACTATGCCCATTTATAAATGGGCTATTTTCCTTTTTATTGTTGAGTTCTATATATTCTGGATACTAGATCCTTATCCGATATAGTATATGCAAATATTTTCTTCCATTCTGTGGTTTGTTTCACTTTCTTGATGCTATCATTTGCAAAGCAAAATTTTTTAAATTTTAATAAAGTCTAAATTTTTTCCTTTGGTTGCTTTTGTTTTAGGTGTCATATGCAAGAAACTGTTGCCAAATCCAAGGTCTCAAAAATCTCCTTCTGTGTTTTCTTTTACATATTTTATCATTTTAGCTTTTACACTTGGGTCTTTAATCCATTTTAAGTTAATTTTCATATGTAGTGGAGGTGTGGGTCCAAGTTTATTCTTTTGCGTATGGATATCCAGTTGCCCCCTCACCATTTGTTGAAAAGACTATATGCTACCCCTTTGAATTGTGTTGACATCTTTGAAAAATATCAGTTTAGCATAAATGTTGGGTATATTTCTGTACTCTTATCTATTTCATTGATCTTTAAATCTGTTATTGTGCCAGTACTACACTCACTTGGTTATAGTAAGTTTTGGCATCAGAAGTGTGAGTCCTCCAACTTTGTTCTTTTTCAGAATCATTTTGGTTATTCTTGTCTTTTGAATTTCAGTATGAAATTTAGAATCAGCTTATCAATTTCTGCCAAGAAACAAGCTGAGAGTTTTGATAGGGATTGTGTTGAATCTGAATCAATTTGCACAATATTACCATCTTAACAATATTAAATTTTCCAATCCATGAACATGAGATATCTTTTTATTCAGTTAGGTCTTTAGTTTCTTTTGGCAATGTTTTGCAGTGTTCATTGTGCATGTCTTACACTTCTTTTGTAAAATGTATTCCTGAGGATTTTGTTCTTTCTGATGCTACTTAAATAGGATTGTTTTCTTAATTTTATTTTCAGAAAAACACTTGAATTTGTATGTTGATCTTATATCCTGCAACATTGCTGACTTCATTTATTAGTTATAACAGGATTTTTGTGTGTGTGGATTCCTTAGGATTAAATATATATATATGATTATATATAAAAATTTATATAAATATATATATTAAAATTATGTCATATGTGAATAGTTTTAATTTTTCTTTCTAATCTGAATTTTTTTTCTCCATTGCTCTAGCCCTCAGTATACATGTTGCATGGAAGTGATGTCTGTTCTTGATTGTAGGATGAAAGCATTCAGCCTTTCATCATTAAGTACATTAATTATGGGTGTTCCATAAATTTCTATCAGTTGTTTGAGAAAGCTTCTTCTTATTCCAAATTTGTTGAATGTTTTCTTTTTTCATCATGAAAAGGTGTTGGAATTCTCTAAGTGTTTTTACTGTGTATATTGAGATGCTTATGTATTTTTTAAACCTTTATTCCATTAATATGGTGTATTACGTTGACTGATTTTCATGTGTTGAATCAACCTTGCATTCCTGGTATGAATTCCATCTGGTAATGTGGATTTTTTAAAATATATCTGTTACTGGATTTGCTTTGCAATTTTTTTTAAAAAAAATTATTTATTTATTTTCATTTATTTTTTATTTATTTTCAGCATAACAGTGTTCATTATTTTTTCACCACACCCAGTGCTCCATGCAATCCGTGCCTTCTATAATACCCACCACCTGGTACCCCAACCTCCCACCGCCCCTGCTGCTTCAAACCCCTCAGATTGTCTTTTAGAGTCCATAGTCTCTCATGGTTCACCTCCCCTTCCAATTTCCCCCAACTCCCTTCTCCTTTCAACTCCCCATGTCCTCCATGCTATTTGTTATGCTCCACAAATAAGTGAAACCATATGATAATTGACTCTCTCTGCTTGACTGATTTCACTCAGCATAATCTCTTCCAGTCCCATCCATGTTGCTACAAAAGTTGGGTATTCATCCTTTCTGATGGAGGCATAATACTCAATAGTGTATATGGACCACATCTTCCTTATCCATTCGTCCGTTGAAGGGCATCTTGGTTCTTTCCACAGTTTGGCAACAGTGGCCACTGCTGCTCTAAACATTGGGGTACAGATGGCCCTTCTTTTCACGACATCTGTATCTTTGGGGTAAATACCCAGGAGTGTAATTGCAGGGTCATAGGGAAGCTCTATTTTTAATTTCTTGAGGAATCTCCACACTGTTCTCCAAAGTGGTTGCACCAACTTGCATTCCCACCAACAATGTAAGAGGGTTCCTGTTTCTCCACATCCCCTCCAACACATGTTGTTTCCTGTCTTGTTAATTTTGGCCATTCTAACTGGTGTAAGGTGATATCTCAATGTGGTTTTAATTTGAATCTCCCTGATGGCTAGTGATGATGAACATTTTTTCATGTGTCTGATAGCCATTTGTATGTCTTCATTGGAGAAGTCTCTGATTTGCAAAAATTTTGTTGGGAATTTCTGCATTTCTATTTTTTGAAAGTTTATGAAAGATTGATGTTAATTATTCTTTAAATGTTTGGTAGACTTCACTAGTGATGCCAATCTGGTCCTTTTGTTGTTGTTGTTTTGTTTTGTTTTTCTTTTTCCCATGTAAGAAAATTTTTTCAAGATTTTACTTATTTATTTGACAGTGAGAAAGAGAGAGGGAGAGAGCACACAAGCAGGAGTAGTGGGAGAGAGAGAAGTAGGCTCCTTGCTGAGCAGGGAGCTTGATATGGTGCTTGATCATGACCTGAGCTGAAGGCAGACTCTTAACCAATTTAGCTACCCATGTGCCCCAAGAAGTTTTTAATTGCTCTTTACTTGTCATAGGTTTATTCAGATTTTCTATTTCCTTTTCAGTCATATTCTGTAGTTTTTATCATTCTAGGAATTTATTTCATCAGGTTATCTAATTTTTGGCATACAGTTGTTCATAGTGTTCCCTTGAATCATTTTTTAAAAATTTCTGTTAGCTTGGCAGTAACTTTTAGTCTTTTATTCCTGATTTTAATATTTTGGGTTTTCTTCTTTTTCTTTATTTTAAATTTTTACAAAGCAAATGTATTTCTGTATCTATTGTGTAGTTAAAAAAAAAAACAAAGGGAAAAAAAGGAAGATGTATACAAAATAAAAAAGCATATTAAAATGGGGATCTGGTAAGTTGGTAATTCCCTGACATTATTTCTCCTCTATGGGCTTAAGTTTCTTATCAGGAAGTTGATATGTTGGTTCATTGTTGCTGAAATGGTTGAAAGCCTCTGTATTCTATTATTTACATGATCAAGTATGGGATTAAAGACCATGGTTCGGAATATTTGTAGACAGAAAGTAGACCAGTTTGGGAGAAGCCTAGTCTTCCTGGAGGACATAGTAGAAGCTAAGGATGGAAATGAAAATTGAAGCCAAATTATGGTAATGTTTGAATTCTAGGGTGAGAGATTTGGACTTGGTAATGGGGTACTATTGAGGATTTTGGAGGCTGAGACTATCCAATCAATGTAATAGTTAAGGACATTGTTCTGATAATGACAAATGGGAGGAATTAGAACTGGGAGATAACCCAGGGAAATCACCTAGGGAGAAGGGACCATGACAATGGAAATGGACTAGGAAGAGATGAAGACCAGTGATATTTTCTGATTTGGAAAGCACTCCCTGGAACTGCTGAGGCAGGAGGGATGGGGAGGAATTAGAAATCTTGCTCATCTTTGTGTCTTGTAGTTAGTGGTGAGGCAAAGAATAGGTCCAAAATAGACTTTTGTTAAATTGCATTGCATTAACCCAACTTTGCTTAGCGTTCAGTAAAGGTTAAAGAAAATAGTCTTCAAGTACTCTGAGAAGACTTCCAGGAAAGTCTTCCAACTTGCCAGTCTCTAGACATTTGCTTGTCTCAATCCCACTCTGACAGATATCCTTGTTCCTTCCCACTGGAACTGTTCCAGAGAGTCATCTCATTCCAGCACCCAAAAGCCAGTATTTTGAATTGACTTGTCTTAAACTCCTGAGACGAAAATAAATGTTTCATTTTAAATCTCTTAAAAGCCTGCGTTTGGTACCCTTTTTATCACAGAGTTTAGCTTACATTGTGAAAAGCTGGGAAAACCTAATGGATTATTATAGGATGAGGCTTTTATTGTTTCACATAGATGACATGTATATGATGTGCTTGCTTCAATGCCTTAGAATCACTTTTTGAACAGATCTGTTCCTTGACTAATCATCCTTCATCACTGCCTATTGATTGTATTATAGGGCAGCTGTTAGCATATTGAAGACACAAAGTTGACCTTTGAAAGATGGAGAGACTTCCAAAAGAACATTTATAAAGGATGAAAGTTTCTGAATGGAGATACATTTTTGCACATTTGGCTGTGTATGCAAAGTGCATTAAAATGAAGTGTTCTTTACTTGCTATGGCCTATGACAAATACATAGACTATATGCTGGTGATATTTCTAGGTTTGCTGGGTGGTAACCAACCCTCATTCTCTATGAGGAAAAAAGAGAGGGGAGAATACACAGAGTTTAGAAATAACTAATGTTCCTCTAGCTCCATCCCAAAGCTTCTGTCGTTCTAAGGCCACTCACCAACAGGCCTTTCTGGTGGCAGAAATAGTGATGCATCTAAATTGCTTGATCTCAGGTTTTGGAGGCAGGAAAGTAGAGAAAGTTTGTGCAGGGGGAAAGGGTATGGAAGGGAAAAATGGACTATTGATTAAAGCTGTTGAGACAACTGACAAGCTCTTTGTCTAAGTACCCTGGCAGATTTTACCACTCCTACTAATGTTCCACCCTTCCCTTTTCCCTGACCCCCTGGCCTTCCACCTTCTTAGGACTAGGGAGATAAGCCATCTCCCTGATTTAAGCTGTCATGCCAGATCCAGAAACATCTCACACAGCCTCCCCAAAAGAGGTTTTCCTGTATCACTTTGCCTTTATGTTTTGGGATGTATAGTTTCAACACTTACCAACTGTATCTATTTCTGATGATTCTGATAATTCTCAGATCATCTTAGCCCAAGCCCTTCCCTACTCTTTCCTGTTTTCCATAAAACCAGAGGTGCAAAGATGCTAGTACTGTCATTAAGAAAACAGGCTTTGAAGTCAGACCACCTCATTCCTATCCCAGCTTTTCTGCTTTCCTAACTGTGTGACTTGGGAGAAATTCCTTAACTTTTCTGAGCCCCAGTCTCCTCTTCTGTGAAATAGAGATAAGAATGGTATATGCTAGCATGACTGAGTAACAGTTGAAAACTCTTTGCATAGTGATTGCTGTATAGTAAGTGCTCAATCAACTGTTGCTATTATGTGGTTTGGGGACATTCTGTCATGTCCACTCCAACATTGAAGATGTAGAGATCTTTACATACCTAAGGCATTTTACAGTCAAATTTTAATTATTATTTGTACATCTTTTGGTGTTAATGAACACTGAAGGTCCCGTTTTCAAGATGCTCCGTTCAGTATCCAACTTTGGTTTCCATGCTCATAGGTATTATGTTTGATCAATACCTGAGATATATAGCTTCATCTTTTTTTTTAAATCCAGCTGTGCTACTTAGATATGCTCAAGCACAAATGAGTTCTGTTTGGGGCACCTGGGTGGCTCAGTCAGTTAAGCATTTGCCTTTGGCTCAGGTCATGATCTCAGGGCCCTGGGATTGAGCCCCACATCATCTCCCTTCTTGGAAGGGAGCATATTTCTCCCTCTCCTTCTGTGAACTCTCTCTCTATATATATATCAAATTAAAAAAAAATGGGTTCTGCTTGATGTAACTCTTTTCTCCTCTGAAATCTTAGATAAGAAACCTCTCGGAGATAATTTAGTTGTATCATTTCGCATCCTTCATTTCTCAGATAGGTCATCAGAGGCCTAGAGAGGATTAAAATCATGCTTAAAGCCAGCAAGCCACATAGAGTCAAACCAGGAGCCTCTGGTTGAGTGTTCTATGAATACTTGAAGAATTTAGTTTATCCTTTTTTTTAGCCTGGCTAGAAACTTTTCAAAGAAGGAAACTATTATTATTCTTTTGCCTGCTTCCACAGCTCTGGGTGAACCAGGAGGATGGGGTGGAGGAAGGGCCCAGTGATGTGCAGAATGGGCACCTGGACCCCAACTCAGACTGCCTCTGTCTGGGCCGGCCACTACAGAACCGGGACCAGATGCGAGCCAATGTCATCAATGAGATCATGAGCACCGAACGTCATTATATCAAGCACCTCAAGGACATTTGTGAGGTAGGCCCAGCTATGATAGTGTATGTGGGGGCACCCAGGGTGGGGGGAAAGAACATTTTCATGAAGAACCAACAACGCTGCTGAGCTTTCCTGTGACAGTTCCAAGATATTGAAAAGAGCACCTGGATTGGCCTCCTATATTCTGCTCAGTGGGTGAAATAGCTCCCTTGGAGCTTCTCAGTCCCTGTATCAGTTTCTCTTTCTCTAAGTTTCATCTTTCATTTTCATATTCCTTCTTTTTCTATGTCTCCCTGCTTCCCTCACCCCATCTTCCCTTCCCTCAACCTCTACCTCTATGCTTTTAGCTTCTGATTTTGTTGTTGCCACACCACATAAGAGCCTGACTTCATTCATTAAAGCACAGACACATTTCCCTCCAACTCAGTGGTTCACAAACCTAAATGTACAGAACAGTCCTGGAGTGCCTTGTTGAACATGCAGATTCCAGCCTCCTCTGCCTCCCCAAAGTTGTGAAATCTCAGTCTTGGGTAAATCAAGACATCTCTATGTCTAAGAGGCATTCCTATTGAAACTGATGCTATTGGTCCTCTTCCTTCACTTGAACAACACTTGAATAGTGCTTAGGGGGAGGAATCTGGAGGAGATAAGGATGGAGTAGATAAATCCCAGCTCCTTCAACATGCCACTTTGCTCCCCAGATGTGGCTCCACATTCCCTGACTCTATCCCTTCCATCTTTCTAACCTGAGTAAGAATGAGAGCCCTTTTTCTCATCCTCTCTTGAGCTCATGAGACAAGCCGACATTTTCAAATGGCATGTTACTGAACAGTTTGGGAATAGCAATGGGAAATGGAGGAAAGAATGTTTTAAAAAATATCTCTCTCTCTCTCTCTCTCTCTCTCTCTCACACACACACACACACACACACACACACACACACAATATTCTGCTTGACCCAGGGAAAACTCTACTTTGAATATGTTTATCTCCTTCTTTCCAGATGAGGGGTCAGGTCCTAATATCTGTCCCCTGAGTTCTATTGAGTGAGGTCAGGACCTGCTCTGGAATCAATAATACAGATTTGACACTTTTAAAAGTTCTTGTTTCTTTAGAATATTGTTACCCAATAGAACTCCCTATGGTGATAAAATACTTCTGCATTCTCCAATGTGGTACTGACAAGCCAGCCTTCTATGGCTATTGAGTGGTTGGGACATGGCTATTATGATTGAGAAATGGAATTTTAAATTTTATTTGGTTTTAATTTAAATAGACACAGAACTAAATGGCACCCACATTGGACAGTGCAGATCTAGAAAGATCAAATCCAGGGACTATGGGCCTTAATTTTTTTCACCTCAACTCATTTTTTTCCTCCCTTCTAGGGAGGTTGATGGTTATCTCTACTTCCCCTCTATGAAGCAGTAGAGTAGAAAGAACAACCCTGTGGGGACATGGAATGCTCACTTTCACATCCTGACTTAGTCACTTAGGATCTCCTTGGCCTTGAAGTTGCCTCTTAACTCCTCTGACTTTTTATTTTTCTGATATGTCCAGTGGGCTTAACTACACCAAAGCCTTAAGTTCTTGATAAACTAAGTAAACATAATATTATAGTCATTTGTAAAAAGGTAGTTTTCTTTTCCTTTCCTTTTCATCTATTCACCCAAACATCCATGTCTTTCTTTTATCTTTTCCTCTTCCTTACCTTCATACAAATAGCTGAAAATTACCCTCTGAAATGTGCTATGTGGCATTGGGAATCAAACCACTGATAAGTCATTCATTCAGCAAACATATAATAGAGTTCTGCTCCACACTAGCCTTGGACATATCTCTTATCCTCAAAGTGTTCTGCTTTAGACTGGCATCTGAATCACCTGGGGGCTTGTTAGAAATACAAAATCTTTAGCTACACTTCAGACCTACCAAGTAACATTCTGCATTTTAACAAGGTTCCTATTTGACTTACATTATATATTAAAGTTTGAGGAGCACTGCTATAAAATGCTAGCTGTCTTGTAATGGCATAGGGTCTGTCTGATATTTACCTGACAGCTGAGGGATGCTATCAAGATCTAAGTTGGGTCATATCACTCCTCTGCTCAAAACCATATGACGGCTGACAATCTCTCCTTGAGCAAAAGTCAGTTTCTTACTATTACTTACAAAGTCCTGTGTGAGCAACATATTCTTACCTCTATGACTTCATCTCCATCACCTTTCCCATATTCGGTCCCTACTCCAGACACTCTGGTCTCTTGCTGTTCCTAAAAAAAAATGTCTGGCATGCCCCTTGCAACAGATTTTGGACTGGCTTTTCTTTCTGCCTAGAGCACTCCTGCTCCTGATATCTTCATGGTTCCCATTTCCACCTCCTTCAAGTCTTTATTCAGATATCACCTTCTCCTTGAGATTTTCCTTGAACTTTCTATTTAAAATTGTAATTGTACTGTCCTTCCCTCTTTCCTGCTTTATTTTGCTCTATTTTACATATTACTAGCTGACATATTGTATGTTTTGCTTACATGTTTTCCTTATTGCTCTTCTCTCCTATAGAGTATAAATTCCATGAAGGGCAGGGGATTTTACCTGTTAATTTACTGATATTTCCCTAATACCTAGCACAGAGAGGATCATTGCAAAGTAGACTGCATCAAGATCTCCAGCTCAGAGAGAAGCCACAGACTGCTCTTCTCTGAATCCTCCAGAACACACTGTCTCCTCCTCTGGAGAGGAACCTAGCACAGTTCCTGGCACATGGCACGTGCTCAGTAAATACTGTTGGAAGTTAAAATTAAATACAAGGCCTCTAAGGGGGTAAGATGGCAGAGGGGTAAGGGACCCTATTTCAGTTGGTCCCCTGGATTGAGCTGGATATCTACCAGAGCTCTCTGAACACCCATGAAATCAGCCTGAGATGTAAGATTACACACTTCTGGATCTGTATGGGGGCAGAGGCTCATCAGTTGAAAGGTACAAAGGACAGAGTTGGAATTGCACAGACAGATATCAGAGAATAAACAGAAGGGTGAGGGAGCCACCAGAAATGAGCCATTGGAAAGTAATACCCCAATGTGAAAGTGCTCCTGCCTTTGTGGACCAGCTATAGCTTGGAGAGACCAGTGGCTGCAAGATGGAAAGGGACTGATAACAGCACTCAAACAGAACAAAGGGACTTAAGGGAAAATTCTTGGGACCAGGTAGCCACAGGCGCAGACCTAAGCCTACTGACCTGGGACCAGCCACAGCTGCTGCCCACCCATGCTTGAGAGGATCCAGCTGAACATGAGTCCTGGGAATGGCAGCCACTAGGACTGGGCTCACCCAGACAAGTATCACTTGCGTTTTTGATGGCACAGGGCTACAGAGACAAGCAGGGGCCTCAGATGACCACTGAGAGGGTCACTGAGGGTGCTCACTGCCTGTGGGAGTCTGCAGTATTCAACAGGGCTTGCGGAGGTGGAGACAGTGTGTTCTGGAGGATTCAGAGAAGAGCAGTCTGTGCCTTCTCTCTGAGGCAGAGATCTGGGTGCAGACAGTTTACTTTGCTCTGACTCTCTCTGAAAAGGCATGGAAAGCCACCAAAGAACAAAAGCCTCCAGAGAACAAAAGCCCATAAAACTGATTTCCATAGAGCCCAGCCCCTTGATAGGGGGCAGGGCAACTCCACCCAAGCAGGATAGACTGAAAAACAACACCGCAGGCCCCTACCTCAGAAGACATGCTGAAAGAACAAGAGGACGACAAACACAGGGTCCCCCGTAAAACTGTAAAAACCCAATACCAGGGGAAAAGAGTATATTAAGCTACTGGTATTGCCTCATAGACTATATTTCTTAGAGAAAACGTTTGTCTTTCTTTTTTAAAATTCTTTCTCATGATTCTTCTTCTTTTTTTTTTTAACCCACTCACCATTTCAACTAGATGTTCAATAAAACATATTCCATAATAACATTTTTACTTGAAGTTTTTCATATATATAATGTTCTTCTTTTTTCTTTTTTAATATATAGATAGATAGATACAAGCTTCAGTGTAGTGCTTTTTTCCCTACTCAATACTATCTTTATATATTTATACACCAGTTTTAGTTATCCTTATCTCTGGAAAGTTGAGTTCTTTAACAAAGATAACAAGATATACCCAGGAAGAACTGAAATACCTTTCCTTGCCCACATATCGGGGATTATAACCAGCCTCCCTTCACACCTCCCCTATTTATTTTTTATTCTTTTGTCAGTCTTTTTGTGTATTTGTTTGCTTTTGTTTTTGTACTTTATAAATCTTACACTTGGGGCTCATTTGGGCTGTTTTTTTTTCTTTTTCTTTTGTTGGACTTTTGTTTTGTTTGTTTTGTTTTTGTACTTTATAAATCTTATTCTTGGGGCTTATGTTGGCTGGATTTTTTTTTTCTTTTTGGTGGTAACATTTGATTGCTCTGAAACCTCCCAGGGTGCACTTTGCCTGGATAGTGATTGTTATTTTTAGCTGTGCATCACCTCAACCACAACTCAACAGAATGACAAGTAGGAGGAATTCCCAACAAAGGAAAGACCTAGAGACAATGGCCTCTCCAGCAGATCTAATGGATGGATATGGATCTAAGCAAGATGTCAGAAATAGACTTAGTGAGGCTAGAGAAAGCTATTAATGGCAACAGAGATTTGTTAAGGGCAAAAGTGAGAGTAGATCTGCAGAACTTAAAAATGCTATCAATGAGATCAAATCTAATTTAGATACTCCAACAGTTAGGGTAAATGAGGCAGAAGAATGAGTTAGTGATCTTTAAGACAAACTGATAGAGAAGGAGGATCAGGAGGAGGCCTGGAACAAGCAACATAAAGTCCATGAAAACAGAATTAGAGAAATTGATGACACCATGAAACGTTCCACTGTCAGAATTACTGGGATTCCTGATGGGGTGGAGAGAGAGAAAGGACTAGAACATATACTTGACCATATAGTAGCTGAGAACTTCCCTAATCTGGGGAATGAAACAATTGATTGTGTTCTAGAGGCAGACAGGACAGCCTCCAAAGATCAATGAGGGCATATCAATCCTCTGCATGTGATGGTAAAACTCAAAAATCTTAGAACCAAATAAACCATTTTAAGGGCAGCAAGGGGGAAGATATTCCTTACATACAGAGGGAGGAACATCAGAATAACATCAGACCTGTACAGAGACCTGGCAAGCCAGAAGGGGCTGGCAACACATATTCAGGGTAATACATGTGAACAATATGCAGCCAAGAATTTGTTATTCAGCAAGGCTGTCATTCAGAATAGTTGGAGAGATAAGAAGCTTCCAGAACTGGCCCAGAATGAAAGAATATACGACCACTAAGCTGGCCTTGCAAGATATATTAAGGGAGTTCTATAAAAGCAGAAAAAAACCCAAGAGTGATACAGAACAGAGATGTAAAGAGACAATCTATAGAAAAAAGGACTTCATGGCAAAATGATGAAAAATCCTATCTGTCAATAGTCACTCTCACTGTGAATGGCCTAAATGCTCACATAAAATGGCACAGATAGTAGACTGGATGAAAAGACAGGACACATCCATATGCTGTCTACAAGAGACTCATTTTGAACCTAAAGATACATCCAGATTGAAAGTCAAGGGATCTTTCATGCCAACAGACTACAAAAGAAAGATGGGGTAGCAATTCCCATATCAGACAAACTAGATTTTAAGATAAAGACAGTAGTAAGAGATACAGAAGGACAATATATCATTCTTAAATTGTATATCCAACAAGAAGATGTAACAATTGTAAGTATCTATGCCCCCAACATGGGAGCAACTAACTGTTAACCAAAATAAAGAGACATATTGATAATGTTAATTGTAGGAGATCTTAACACTCCACTCAGCGATAGACAGATCAACTCAGCAGAAAATCAAAGAAACAAGAGCTTTAAATGACACACTGGACAAGATGGACCACATAGATATATACAGAACATTCCACCCTAAAACAACAGAATACCCATTCCTCTCAAGCACGCATGGAACTTGCTCCAGAATAGACCACATACTGGTTCACAAGTCAGGTCTCAACCAGTACCAAAAGACTGAGTTTATTCCCTCCATATTCTCAGACCACAATGCTTTGAAACTGGAACCAACCACAAGAAAAAGTTTGGAAGAAATTTAAATACTTGGAAGCTAAAGACCATCCTGCTCAAGAATGTTTGGATCAATCAGGAAATCAAAGAAGAACTTAATCAATTCATGGAAACCAATGAGAATGAAGACACATTGATTCAAAACCTATGGGATAGAGCAAAGGTGGTCCTAAGGGGGAAAAACATACCCATCCAAGACTTAGTCAAAAAAATAGAAAAATCTATTTCTATTTCTACATAGAATACACAAACTATCTTTAAATCTTAAAGATCTAGAGAATCAACAACAAATTAAGCTTAACCTAGGCACGGGAAGGGAAATAATTAAGTTTAGAGCAGACATCAATGAATCAGAAACCAGAAATACAGTAGAACAAATGAACAAAACTGGAAGCTGGTTCCTTGAAAAATTTAGTAAGTTTGATAAGCCACTGGCCAAACTTATCCAAAAGAAAAGAGAAAGGACCCAAATTAATAAAATTATGAACAAAAGGGGGAGATCATGACTAACACTAAGGAAGTGGAAACAATCATCAGAAATTATCAATTGCTATGCCAATATGTTAAGAATCCTAGAAATGGCTGCATTCCTAGAAATCTATAAACATCCAAGACTGTAAAGGAAGAACTTGACAACCTGAAAACACCAATAACTAGTAAGGAGATTGAAACAGTGATCAATAACCCCCAAAACAAGAGTTCAGCACCCGATGGATTCCCTGGGGAATTCTACCAAACATTCAAAGAAGAAATCATACCTGTTCTCCTGAAGCTGTTTCAAAAATATAGAAACAGAAGGAAAACTTCCAGACTGTTTCTAGGAGGCCAGCATTATTTTTATCCCCAAACCAAGCAAAGACCCCATAATAAAGGAGAATTTAAGACCCATATACCTGATGAATATGGATGCCAAATTTCTCCACAGGATCCTACCTAATAGGATCCAAGAATACATTGAAAGGATTATGCATTGTGACCAGGTGGGATTTATCCCTGGGATGCACGAGTGCTTCAGCATTCATAAATCAATCATGTGGTAGAACACATAAATAAGTGAAGAGACAAGAATCATATGGTCCTCTTAATTGATGCAGAGAAAACATATGACAAAATACAGCATCCTTTCCTGAATAAAACTCTTCAGAGTATAGGGATAGAGGGAACATTCCTCAGTTTCATAAAATCAGTCTATGAAAAAACCACAGTGAATATCATTCTCAGTGGGGAAAAGCTGAGAACCTTCCCATTGAGATCAGGAACACGACAAGGATTCCCACTCTTCCTGCTATTGTTCAACATAGTATTAGAAGTCCTAGCAACAACAACCAGAAAACAAAAAGAAATAAAAGGTGTTTAAATTGGCAAAGTAGAAGTCAACCTCTCTCTCTTGGGAAATGACATGATACTTCATAGGGAAATCCCAGAAGTCTCCAACCCCAAATTACTAGAACGTATACAGCAGTTCAGTAATGTAGCAGGGCACAAAATCAATACACAAAAATTGTTTGCTTTCTCATACATGAAGAATGAAACCACCAAAAGATAAATTAGAGAATCAATTCCATTTACAGTAGCACCCAAAACCATAAGATATCTCAGAATAAACCTAAGGAGGTAAAGTATCTGTACTCTAGGAACTAGAAAACACTCATAAAAGAAACTGAAGAAGACATAAAAAGATGGAAAAACATTGCATTCTCATGGATCAGAAGAATATATATACTCTGTATTCTAGAAACTACAGAATACTTATGAAGGAAACTGAATAAGACTCAAAAATTTAGAAAAATGTTCCTTGCTCATGGATGGGAAAAAATAAACATCATTAAAATGACTTTGCTGCCAAGAGCAATCTATATTTTCAGTGCCATCCCAATCAAAATACCAACAGCATTTTTCAAAATGCTCAACATTGGCTACAGCAACTTATTTCAAGACATGTCTCCAAGGGAATCTCAGTAGCTCAGTTGGTTAAGTGACTGCCTTCAGCTCATGCCGTGTTCCTGGAGTTCCAGGATTTTGTCCCCCATTGGGCTCCCTGAGAGCACTTCTCCCTCTGACCTTCTCTCCTCTCATGCTCTCTCTCTCTCATTCTCTCTCTCCCACAAATAAATAAAATCTTTAAAAAAAAAAAAAAGACAGGTCTCCACAGGCAAGGGAAACAAAAGCAAAAGTGAACTTTCAGGAGTTCATCAAGATGAAAACCTTCTGCACAGCAAAGGAAATAGTCAGTAAAACAAAGAGATGACCCACAGAATGGGAGAAGATATTTGCAAATGGCACTACAGACAAAGGGCTGATATCCAAGAGGTATAAGAAACTTCTTAAACTTAACACCCCAAAATGATAATCAAGTCAAAAATTGGGCAGAAGTCGTGAGCAGACACTTGTCCAAAGAAGACATACAAATGCCTCATAGACACATCAAAAAGTGTTCACCATCATTAGCCATCAGGGAAATTCAAATCAAAACCATATTGAGATACCACCTTACACCAGTTAGAGTGGAAAAAGTTGACAAGACAAGAAAGAACAAATGTTGGAGAAGTTGTGGTGAAAGGGGAACCCTCTTACACTGTGGGAATGCAAATTGGTGCAAGTATTTTGGAGGAAAATAGTGTGGAGGTTTCAAAAATAGAACTATGTATGACCCAGCAATTGCACTACTGGGTATTTACCCCAAAGATACAGATGTAGTGAAAAGAAGGACCATATGCACCCCAATGTTCATAACAGCAATGCCCACAATAGCCAAAATGTGACAAGAGCCAAGATGCCCTTCAAAAGATGAATGGATTAAGAAGGGATGGTCCATATATACAATGGAATATTATGCCTCCATCAGAAAGGATGAATACCCAATTTTTGCATCAACATGTATGGGACTGAAAGAAATTATGCCAAGTAAAATAAGTCAAACAGAAATAGCCAATTAGCATATGCTTTTACTTATTTGAGGAAGATATGGTATAGCATGGAGGACATTAAGAGAAGGGAAAAATGAAGGAGGAGAAATCAGAGTGGGAGAAGAACAATGAGAGACTGTGGACTCTGAGAAACAAAATGAGCATGTTAGAAAAGAAGGGGCATAGGGGAAATGGTGATCCTGTGGTTGGGTATTAAGGAGGGATTGCATGGAGCACTGGGTGCTATATACAAACAATGAATCATGGAGCACTACATCAAAAACTAATGATGTACTGTATGTTGAATAACATAACACAATAAAAAAAATAAGATAAAATATAGTTGCTTACATGCATGTATTATCTTCAGCAAAGTATATTTACATCTTGTGCCATGTGATTTTCCAATAGGGCAGATGATATTAGCCTTATTCCTATTTTCTAGAGTAACAGACTTAAGTCTCTAATGTACAAAATTACCTTTTCAGAGTTCTCACTGGCACTGGCCCAGTAGAGTCCTTTCATCTTAGAAGGATCTTTCGTTCTCAACTTCCAAACATCTTGGCCTCTTCTTATAGGTCACAAGCTCAGTATAGCAACAGAGGTATTTATCCTTTCTGATGGCTGAGTAGTATTTCATTGTATATGTGAACCACATTTTCTTTATCCATTCATCTGTTGAAGGACATCTTGGCTCCTTCATAGTTTGCCTATTATGGATATTGCTGCTATGAACATTGGAGTTCATATGTCCATTCCTTTCACTATATCTGTATCTTCAGGGTTCATACCTAGTAGTGAAATTCCTGGGTAGTAGGGTAGCTCTATTTAACTTTTTGAGGAACCTCCATACTGTTTTCTAGAGTGACTGGAACAGTTTGCATTCCCACCAGTGGTGTCAGAGGGTTCCCCTTTTTCCACATCCTCGCCAGCATTTGTGGTTTCCTCTCTCATTAATTTTTGCCATTCTAACTGGTGTATAGTGGTATCTCAATGAGGTTTTTATTTATATTTCCCTGATAACTAGTGATATTGAACTTTTTTTCATGTGTCTTTTATCCATATAAATGTCTTCTTTGAAGAAATGTCTGTTCATGTCTTCTGCCCATTTTTTTGACTTGATTATTTATTTTCTGGGTGTTGAGTTGGAGAAGTTCTTTATATATCTTGGATACTAGCCCTTTATCTGTAGTGTCATTTGGAAATATCTTTTCCCATTCCATGGGTTGCCTCTTTGTTTCGTTGACCATTTCCATTGCTGTTCAGAAGCCTTTTATCTTCATGAAGTCTCAAAAATTCATTTTTGGTTTTGTTTCCCTTGCCTTTGGAGACATGTCTTGAAAGTAGTGTGGCTGATGGTGAAGAGGTTACTGCCTGTGTTCTCCTCTAGGATTTTGATGGATTCCTGTCTCACATTGAGGTCTTCCATTCATGTAGAGTTTATCTTTCTGTGTGGTGTAAGAGAATGGTCGAGTTTCATTCTTCTGTATATAGCTGTCCAATTTTACCAGCACCATTTATTGAAGAGACTATCTTTCTTCTATTGGATTTTTTTTCTGCTTTTTCAAAACTTAGTTGACCATAGAGTTGAGGGTCCATATCTGGGCTCTCTATTCTCTTCTATTGATCTATTTGACCATTTTTGTGGCACTACCATGCTGTCTCGGTGATCATAGCTTTGTAATAAAGCGTGGAATCAGGCAACGTGATGCCCATGAAGCTGTGTTTTTCTTTTTCAACATTTCTATGGCAATTTGGGGTCTTTTTCATTCCATACAAATTTAAGGATTATTTATTCTAGCACTTTAAAAATGTCACTGAGGGGCACCTGGGTTGCTCACTGGGTTAAGCCTCTGCCTTCGGCTCAGGTCATGATCCCAGGGTCCTGGGATCAAGCCCTGCATCAGGCTCTCTGCTCGGTGGGGAGCCTGCTTCCCTCTTTCTCTGCCTGACTCTCTGCCTACTTGTGATCTCTGTCTGTCAAATAAATAAATAAATAAATAAATAAATAAATAAATCTTTTAAAATGTCGCTGATATTTTGATTGGGATGGCATTGAAAGTATAGATTGCTCTCAGCAGCATAGATATTTTAACAATGTTTATACTTCTGATTTTGAGCAGGGAATGTTTTTCTGAGTGTGTGTGTGTGTGTGTGTGTGTGTGTGTGTCTTATTCAGTTTCCTACTGTAATTTTTCTGTAGTTTCTAGAGTAGAGGTAATTTCCCTCTTTGTTTATGATTATTTCAAGTTATCTGAAGGTTGTTGGTGCTATTGTAAATGGAATGATTTCCTAATTTCTCTTTCTGCAGTTACATTGTTAGCATATAGGAAAGGAACTGATTTCTGTTCATTCATTTTGTATTCTGCCACATTGCTGAATTGCTGTAAGAGTTCTAGCAGTTTGGTGGTGGAGTCTTTCAGGTTTTCCACATAAATTATCATGTCGCCTGTGAAGAGAGAGAGTTTGACTTCTTCTTTTCCAGTTGGAATACATTATATTTCTTTTTGTTTTCTGGTTGCTGTTTCTAGGACTTGTAGTACTATGTTGAACAATAGTGGTGAGAGTGGGTATCATTGTAATGTTCCTAATGTTAAGGTAGCAGCTCTCAGCTTTTCCTCATTGAGAATGATGTTCACTATAGGCTTTTCATAGATGGATTTTATGAAATTGAGGAATGTTCCCTTAATCCCTATGCTCTGAAGAGGAGCATAATCATGAAAAGTTGCTATATTTTGCCAAATGCTTTCTCTGCATCAATTGAGAGAACCATGTGGTTCTTGGCTTTTCTCTTATTTATGTGTTTTATCACACTGATTGATTTATGAATGTTGAAGCACCCTTGCATCCCAGGGATAGATCCCATCTGGTCACAATGCATAATCCTTTTGTATTCTTGGTTCCTCTGAGCTAGGAGATCTTGTGGAGAATTTTGCATCCATATTCATGGGGATATTGTTTCATAATTCTACTTTTTATGGGGTCTTTGCCTGGTTTGGGGATCAGGGTAATGCTGGGTTCATAGAATGAGTTTGGAAGTTTTGCTTCTGTTTATTGTTGCAACAGCTTCAGGAGAATAGGAATTATTTCTTCCTTGAATATTTGGTAGAATTCCCTAAAGAATCCATTAGACCCTGGACTCTTGTTTTTTGGGAGGTTATTATTATTATTTTTTTATTCACTGCTTCAATTTCACTCCTGGTTATTGTTCTATTCAGGTTGTCAATTTATTCCTGTTTCCATCTTGGTTGTTTATAGATTTCCTGGTAGGCATCCATTTCTTCCAGGTTGCTTAATTTATTGGCATATAGTTGTTGATAATAATTTCTAGTAATTCTTATTATTTCCTTGGTGTTAGTCATGATATCTCCCCTTTAATTCATAATTTTATTAATTTGGGTCCTTTTTCTTTTCTTTTGGCTAAGTCCAGCCAGTGCTTTATTAATTCCTTCAAAGATCCAGCTTCCTGTTTTGTTGATCTGCTCTACTGTATTTCTGGTTTCTAATGCACTGATCTCTGCTTTAATCTTAATTACTTCTCCTCTTATGCATGGCTTAGGCTTTCTTTGCTCTTTTTTCTCCAGTTCTTTAATATCAAAGCTAATTTGTGTTTGGGATCTAATTTTTGAGTGAGGCTTGGATGGGTATTTATTTTCCCCTTCGGACCACCTTTGCTCTATCTGATATGTTTTTGGGTCAGTGTATCTCCATTCTCTTTGGTTTCCATTAATTGATTACGTTCTTCTTTGATTTCCTGGTCGACCCAAACATTCTTGAGCAGGATGGTCTTTAGCTTCCAAGTGTTTGGATATCTTCCAAACCTTTTTTTGTGGTTGAGTTCCAGTTTCAAAGCATTGTGGTCTGAGAATATCCAGGGAATAATCTCAGTCTTTTGGTATCAGTTGAGACCTGATTCATGACCCAGTGTGTGGTCTATTTTGGAGAAAATTCCATGTGCTTTCAAGAAGAATGAGTATTCTGTTGTTTTAGTTTGGAATTTTCTGTATATATCTATGAGGTCCATCTGGTCCAATGTGTCATTCAAAACTCTTGTTTCTTTGTTGATTTTCTGCTTAGATGATCTGTCTATTATTTAGAGTGGCATGTTAAGATCCCCTATAATTATTGTATTCTTATCAATTTGACTCTTTATTTTAGATTTTCTCAGTGGACAGACCCCTTAAGAATGATGTAGTGTCCTTCTTTATCTCTGACTACAGTCTGTAGTTTAAAATCTAATTTTTCTGCTATGAGAATCACTACCCCAGCATTCTTTTGAGGCCTGTTGGCATGAAAGATGTTTTTCCACCCCTTCACTTTCAGTCTGGATATATCTTTAGGTTCAAAATGCATCTCTGGGACGCCTGAGTGGCTCAGTCGGTTAAGCCACTGCCTTCGGCTCAGCTCATGATCCCAGGGTCCAGGAATCAAATCCCGCATCAGGCTCCTGGCTCAGCAGGGAGCCTACTTCTCTCTCTGCCTCTGCCTGCCACTCTGCCTGCTTGTGTGCTCTCTCTCTCTCTCTGACAAATAAATAAATAAATACACTCTTTTAAAAAATATGTCTCTTGTAGACAGCATATGGATGGGTCGTGTTATTTTACCCAGTCTTCAACTGGGTAAATGACTACCCTGTGTGATTGTATGGGATCATTTATGCCATTCACATTGAGAGTGATTATTGAAAGATAAGTTTTTATTGAAATCATATTGCCTGTGAAGTTCTTGTTTCTATAGATTGTCTCTATAAATTTCTGTTCTATATCACTCTTGTGTTCTTTCTCCTTTTGTGGAATAGCCCTTAATATTTCTTGGAAGACCATCTTGGTGGTCAGGTATTCTTTCAGTTTCTGCTGGTCTTTTCTCCCAGTCTAAGAGTTCCTTTCCATCCATTCTTAATGATAGTCTTGGTGGATAAAGTATCATTGGGTTCCTGTTCTTCTCATTTAGTACCCTGAATATGTCTTGCCAGCCCTTTCTGGTTTGCCCAGTCTTTGTGGAGAAGACTGACATTATTCTGACATTCCTCCCTTTGTATGTAAGAAATTTCTTCCCCCTTGCCACCTTCAAGATTGTTTCCTTGGATCTAAGATTTGTAAATTGTATTATATGTTGTGGCATCAGTCTGTTATCATTGAACTTGGCAGGGGTCTTCTCTGCCTCTTGTTTCCTACCTGAAATTAGAGAAGTTCCCAGCTACAATTTGCTCAAACATATCTTCTAGACCACCACCCCCCCCTCTGTGTCTCTCTCTACCCCCTCAGGGATCCTGATAATTCTGATACTGGAATGTTTCATTGAGTCACTAATCTCTCTCAGTGATTCCTTGCATTTTACTTTATTTTTGCCATGCTATCTCAATTTCCTACTTTTCTATCATCTTATCCCCTATCTCACTAATTCATTCTTCTTCTTCATTTACCATGGCAGTCAGAGTATCCAGTTTAGACTGCATTTCATTCATAGCATTTTAACGTTCCACCTGATCAGACCCCAGTTCTGCCCTTAGAGATTCTATATTGTGGTTAATATTTTTCTCAAGCCTAGATATGGCCTTGATAGTTGTTACTCTGAAGTCAATTTCTGACATCTTCTTTGTATTAATATCTATTCTGTTGCAAAGGCCACGGTGTCTGAATCATTCCTTTGTTGGGGGTTCCTCCTCTTAGTCATTCTATTGAGAGGTACATGAGGGAATTACAGAGTCCATTTTATTGACCATAAACCAAGCAAGATGCACCTGTTTGGGACCTTAGGGTTGTTGGCCTCTTGTTCTTCCAGCCTGTCTTCTGGGGAAGTGGCCAGTTGTGCTGTTACTCAGGCAACCCTGTTTGGCAGAGTTGCTCCGCCTCCATGGTGGGGAGTGGTGGATTTGGTGAAAACCATTTTGGGGGGATTTTTGTTCTCTGGTGGCTTTCCCTGGTGGCTTTCTACATCTCTTCTGAGAGAGTAGAAATTGCCATATCCAAACTTCTGTCTCAGAACAGAGTGATCACTGTCTATTTTCCGGAAAGCCCTCCAGGCCATACTGACTCTGTTTTTTGTCTGTGCTGCTAAAAACTGCAGCATCCTGGTGTGCACACCCCACAGCAGCACTCCCAGCCCTCAGTTCCAGGTCTAGGCATGTCTTTGTCCTGTGTGCTTCTAAAACCACAAGCCACCCCAGTTCTTACCTGCACTCCCAAAGCTCCAGGTTTCAGCTTAGGGGATGCCCTAAATTTTTTCCCTGCTGCTACTCATCTGTGAGCCTATGCCTGGTCCCCATCATGGAAGTATTTTGCTTTTCCAGTGCAAGATCATGGATGCTCCCTTCCCCTTCCATTTATCTTCGGATATCTGCCCACAGAATCACAGCTTCCAGATTCATACCTCAAGTCTAACCACCAGAGATAATCTGTTTGTAGAGATCCAGATGTATCATCTTACATCTCAGACTGATTCCATGGGTGTTCAGGATGGTCTCATAGATATCCAGTTCAATTGAGGGGACTGCTTGAAATAGAGTCCCCTACTCCTGACCGTCTTTTCCCCTACCCTCTCTTTATAACTTCCTAAGGAACTTCCATACTGTTTTCTAGAGGGGCTGCCCTAGCTTGCATTCTCATTAATGGTGTAAGGGAATTCCCCTTTCTCCACACCCATGCCAACATTTGTTGTTCCCTGTCTTGTTGATTTTAGCCATTCTAAGTGGCATAAGGTGGTATCTCATTGCGGTTTTGATTTGTGTTTCCCTGGAGACAAGTGATGCGGAGCACATTTTCATTTATCTGTTGGCCATTAGTATTTCTTTGTTTTTATTTTATAAATTTTTTATTTTATAAACATATAATATATTTATCCCCTGGGGTACATAGCACATACCCTCCCCAATGTCCATAACCCCACCCCCATCCCAAACCCCCTCCCCCCAGCAACCCTCAGTTTGTTTTGTGAGATTAAGAGTCACTTATGGTTTGTCTCCCTCCCAATCCCATCTTGTTTCATTTATCTTCTCCTACCCCCTTAACCCCCCATGTTGAATCTCCACTTCCTCATATCAGGGAGATCATATGATAGTTGTCTTTCTCCGAATGACTTATTTCACTAAGCATGATACCCTCTAGTTCCATCCATGTCATTGCATATGGCAAGATTTCATTTCTTTTGATGGCTGCATAGTATTCCATTGTGTATATATACCACTCTCCTTTATCCATTCATCTGATGATGGACATCTAGGTTCTTTCCATAGTTTGGCTATTGTAGACATTGCTGCTATAAACATTCGGGTGCACGTGCCCCTTCAGATCACTATGTTTGTATCCTTAGGGTAAATACCCAGTAGTGCAATTGCTGGGTCATAGGGTAGTTCTATTTTCAACATTTTGAGGAACCTCCGTGCTGTTTTCCTGAGTGGTTGCACCAGCATGCATTCCCACCAACAGTGTAGGAGGTTTCCCCTTTCTCTGCATCCTCACCAGCATCTGTCATTTCCTGACTTGTTAATTTTAGCCATTCTGACTGGTATGAGGTGATTTCTCATTGTGGTTTTGATTTGTATTTCCCTGATGCCGAGTGATATGGAGCACTTTTTCATGTGTCTGTTGGCCATCTGGATGTCTTCTTTGCAGAAATGTCTGTTCATGTCTTCTGTCCATTTCTTGATTGGATTATTTGTTCTTTGGGTGTTGAGTTTGCTACGTTCTTTATAGATTTTGGACACCAGCCCTTTATCTGATATGTCGTTTGCAAATATCTTCTCCCATTCTGTCAGTTGTCTTTTGGTTTTGTTAACTGTTTCCTTTGCTGTGCAAAAGCTTTTGATCTTGATGAAATCCCAATAGTTCATCTTTGCCCTTGCTTCCCTTGCCTCTGGCGATGTTCCTAGGAAGATGTTGCTGCGGCTGAGGTCGAAGAGGTTGCTGCCTGTGTTCTCCTCAAGGATTTTGATGGATTCCTTTCTCACATTGAGGTCCTTCATCCATTTTGAGTCTATTTTCATGTGTGTTGTAAGAAAATGGTCCAATTTCATTTTTCTGCATGTGGCTGTCCAATTTTCCCAACACCACTTATTGAAGAGGCTGTCTTTTTTTCCATTGGACATTCTTTCCTGCTTTGTTGAAGAAAGGTCTCAGGTACACAACCTAACCCTACACCTAAAGGAGCTGGAGAAAGAACAAGAAAGAAACCCTAAACCCAGCAGGAGAAGAGAAATCATAAATACCAGAGCAGAAGTAAATGAAATAGAAACCAAAAAATCAATAGAACAAATCAACGAAACTAGGAGCTGGTTCTTTGAAAGAATTAATAAAATTGATAAACCCATGGCCAGACTTATCAAAAAGAAAAGAGAAAGGATTTATTTATTTATTTGACAGAGAGATCACAAGTAGACAGAGAGGCAGGGAGAGAGATAGAGAGAGAGAGAGAGAGAGAGAGAGAGAGAAGCAGGCTCCCTGTTGAGCAGAGAGCCCGACGCGGGACTCCATCCCAGGACCCTGAGATCATGACCTGAGCTGAAGGCAGTGGCTTAACCCACTGAGCCACCCAGGTGCCCGATTATTTGGTTTTTTAGGTGTTGAGTTTGAGAAGTTCTTTATAGAACTTGAAGGTGAACCCTTTAGCTGTTAGGTCATTTGCAAATATCTTTTCCCATTTCATAGTTTGCCTTTGAGTTTTGTTGACTGTTTCCTTTGCTATGCAGAAGGTTTTTATCTTGATTGAGTCCTGAAAGTTCATTTTTGCTTTTGTTTCCCTTGCCTTTGGAGCTGTGTCTGGGAAGAAGTTGCTGTGGCCAAGTCCAATGATGTTGCTGCCTGTGTTTTCCTCTAGGATTTCTTGGACTCTTTCATCCATTTTAAGTTTATTTTTGTGTTTGGTGTAAGAAAGTCATCCTTTTGTATTCTTCTACATGTGGATGTCCAATTTTCCCAACACCATTTGTTGAACAGACTGCTTTTCCCATTAGGTGTTCTTTCCTGTTTTGTCGAAGATTAGTTGACCATAGAGTTAAGGGTCCATTTCTGCATTTTCTGTCTGTTTCATTGACCTGTTTCTGTTTTTATGCCAGTACCATGCTGTCTTGGTGATTACAGCTATATAATACAGCTTGAAATCCAGAATTGTGATGCCACCAGATTAATTTCCTTTTTCCACATTCCTTTGGCTATTTGGGGTCCTTTCTGTTTCCATACAAATTTTAGGACTATTTGTTCCAGCTCTGTGAAAGACATTGGTGGTATTTTGATAGGGATTGCATTGAATTCATAGATAGCTTTGGGTAGCATAGATATTTTAATAATATTCTTCCCATCCCTGATTATGGAATGTTTTTCCATTTCTTTGTTTCTTCCTCTGTTTCTTTCATAAGTGTTGTATAGTTTTCAGAGTATAGATCCTTTACCTCTTTCATTAAGTTTATTCCTAGATAAGTTATGTTTTTTGGCACAATTCTAAATGGGATTGGTTCCTTGATTTCTCCTTCTTCTGCTTCATTTTTAGTGTATAGAAATGTGTCTGGCCTCTGTTGATTTTATATCCTATATCAGCTCTAAATTTCTGTATCAGTTGTAGCAGTTTTTGGTGGAGTCTTTTGGGTTTTCTACATAGAGTTTCATGTCATCTTCAAGGAGTGAGAGTTTGACTTCTTCTTTGCTGATTTGCATACCTTTTACTTCTTTTTGTTTTCTGATTGTGTTGGCTAGGACTTCCAGTATTATGCTGAACAACATTGGTGAGCGTGGACATCCCTACTGTATTCCTTACCTTAGGGGAAAAGCTCTTTTATTTCCCCATTGAGGATGATATTCACTTATTTTTCCTATGTGACTTTTATGATACTAAGGTATGTTCCCCCTCTCCCTAGGCAGTGAGGGTTTTTTTTTTTTTTTAAAGATTTTATTTATTTACTTGAGAGAGAGACAGTGAGAGAGAGCATTAACGAGGAGAAGGTCAGAGAGAGAAGCAGACTCCCCATGGAGCTGGGAGCCCGATGCGGGACTCGATCCCGGGACTCCAGGATCATGACCTGAGCTGAAGGCAGTCGTCCAACCAACTGAGCCACCCAGGCGCCCGGCAGTGAGGGTTTTTATTAAGAAAGATTTCTTTTTTTCTGCAGCTACTTAGAGGATCATATGATTTTTAGATTCTTAAACTTTTTAAACATTTTTATTTATTTATTTATTTATTTATTTGCCAGAGAAAGAGGTGTGGGTAGGCAGAGAGGCAAGTGGTGGTGGGGGGGAGCAGGTTCCTTGCTGAGCAGAAAGCCCGTTGCAAAGCTCAATCTCAGGACCCTGAGATCATGACCTGAGCCAAAAGCAGAGGCTTTACCCCCTGAGCCATCCAGGCACCCCAGATTCTTAGATTCTTATCCTTTCTTTTAATTCCTTTTGTGTATCACATTGAATGTTTGGTAGATGTTGAACTATCCTTTCAGGCCAGGAATAAATCCCACTTGGTCATGGTGAATAATCCTTTTAATGCACTGTTGGATTTTCATGGCTGGTATTTTGTTGAGAATTTTCACATCCATTTTCATCAGGGATAATCCTTTCCAATGATGTCTTTGGTTTTGGGATCAAGGTAATGTTGGCCTTGTAGAATGAGTTTGCAAGTTTCCCTTCCATTTCTATTTTTTGAAACAGACTCGGAGGCGTATGTATTAATTATTCTTTAAATGTTTTCTAGACTTCTCCTGGGAGGCCATCTGGCCCTGAATGCTTGTTTCTTGGGAGATTTTTTTTATTACTGATTCAATTTCTTCACTGGTTATGGGTTTGTTCAACTTTTCTATTTCTTCCTCTTTCAGTTTTGGTAGTTTATGTTTCTAGGGATGTATCTTTTTTTTTTTCCAGTTGCCTAATTTGTTGGCATTTAATTGCTCATCATATTCTTCTAATGTTGTTGGTATTTCTGTGGTGTTGGATGTGTTCTCTCCTCTTTCATTTATGATTTTATTTATTTTCCCGCTAGATTTAGGCTTTATATGTTGTTCTTTTTCCAACTCCTTGAGGTGTAAGTTTAGGTTGTATGTTTGAGATTTTCTAGTTTTTTGAGAAAATCCTGTATTGTTATAAACTTCCCTTTTAGGATTGCCTTTGCTACGTCCCAAATTTTCTGAACTGTTGTGCTTGCATTTTCATTTGCTACATGTATTTTTAAAATTCTTTTTTTAATTTCCTGATTGAACCATTAATTCCTTAGTAAGATACTCTTTAACGTCCATGTTTATGGTCCTTCCATTTTTTTTTTTCCCCTGTGATTCACTTTAAGTTTTAATATTGTGGTCTGACCCAGTATATGATCTATTCTGGAGAATGTTGCATACACTCAAGAAGGATATGTATTCTGCTGCATTAGGTGAAATGCTCTGAATATATCTGAAGTCCATCTGTTCTAGGTCGTCCTTCAAAGCCCTTGTTTCTTTGTTGATCTTCTGCATAGATGATCTTTCCATTGCTGTGAGTGGGGTGTTAATGTTCCCTACTATTATTTTATTATTATTTCTTTTACTTTGTTGTTAATTGTTTTATATAGTTGGCTGCTCCCATGTTGGGGCATATATATTTTTAATTGTAGCTCTTGTTGGATAGACCCTTTTATTATGGTATAGTCTCCTTCTTCATCCCTTATTACAGTGTTTGGGTTAAAATATAGTTTTTCTGATATAAGGATGGATACTCCATCTTTCTTTTGATGTTCATTGCCATGATAAATTGTACTCCATCCACTCATTTTATTTCTTTTTTTTTTTAATGTTCAGTTAGCTGCTGTATAGTATATCATCAGTTTTTGATGTAGTGTTCAATGATTCATTAGTTACACCCAGTGCTCATCATAGCATGTATACTCCTTAATACCCACCACCATCCCCTCATTTTCTGGACATGCCTTTGGCTCTAAGATGAATCTTCTTTTTTAAAAATTTTTTTTATTTATTTATCAGAGAGAGAGAGGGGGAGAGAGCGAGCACAGGCAGACAGAATGGCAGGCAGAGGCAGAGGGAGAAGCAGGCTCCCCGCTGAGCAAGGAGCCCGATGCGGGACTCGATCCCAGGACGCCGGGATCATGACCTGAGCCGAAGGCAGCTGCTTAACCAACTGAGCCACCCAGGCGTCCCTCTAAGATGAATCTTCTTTAGCAGCACATCAATGGTTCTTTTTTTTTTTTTTTAAATCCATTCTAACATTGTGTTTCTTTTGATTTGAATTTTTACTCCATTTGCATTCAGAGTAATTATTAAAAGATATAATGTCACTGAATGCAATGGTTTTTCTCCCACCTCTGTTTTTATTTCATTTTGTTTTTCCTTACCTCTTAAGTTCCTGTTCCTTAGACTGTCTCTGTTTCTTTCTGGTCTTCTTTTTACTTTTGGGCTCTTTCTCTACTGAGTGAATCCCCTTTAATACTTCTTGCAGTGCTGGTTTAGTGTTCACAAATTCCTTTAATTTTTTGTCTTGGAAACTCTTTATCTCTCCTATTCTGAATGATAATCTTACTGGATAGGCGTGCCTGGGTGGCTCAGTCACTTGGGTGTCTGCCTTTGGCTTGGGTCATGATCTGGGGTCCTGTGATAGAGCCCAAGTCAGGCTCCTTGCTCCATGGGGAGCCTGCTTCTCCCTTTCCCACTCCCCTTGCTTGTGGTCCTTCTCTCTCTCTCTCTCTCTCTTTCTCTCTCTCTCTGTGTCAAATAAATAAATAAATAAATAAGATCTTAAAAAAGAGATTACTAGATAGAGTATTCTTGGCTGTAGTTTTTTTGTATTTCTAATGCAGAATATAGCATGCCAGCCCTTTCTGGCTTGTCAAGTTTCTGTTGAGAAATCTCTAGCTTGCCTGATAGATCTTCCCTTATAAGTTAAGGAGTTCTTTTGTCTTGTTGCTTTTTAGAGTTTTTCTTTATCACTATATTTTGCCAAGTTATTTACAATATGTCTTGGTGTTTTGTTGACTTTGTTGATATTGATAGGAGTTCTCTGCCTCTTCGACCTGAATGTTTATTTCCTTCCCCAAATTAGATATGTTTTTAGCTCTTATTTCTCAAAATTTCTACCCCCTTTATTTTCTTCTGGAACTCCTATAATATGAATGCTATAATGCTATAATGCTATGATGGTGTCACTATGTTCCCTCTGTATTCTCATGTAACATAATTCTTCTTTGTCTCTTTTGTTCAGATTCATTATTTTCGGTTATTTTGTTTTCTGTATCTGTAATTATTCCTCAGCTTTTCCAGCCTGGTGTTTATTGCATCAATCTTATGTCCAGTCTCAGTTACTGCATTCTTCATTTCTGTTTTCTAAATCTTTTTTCTCTGCAGGAAGTTCCTCTCTGAAATCTTCCATTCTTTTCTCTAGCCCAGTGAATATCCTTATGATTGGTACTTTAAATGTCCCATCAGGCTTTTCTTTTTTTCTTTTTTAAACATCTGTTTCACTTTGATCTCTGACCACAGCCTTCTCCTGTTATTTCATTTGGGATGATTTCCTACATCTTGGCATTTTGTCTAATTCTTTGCCTTCTTTGTGTTAGAAATGCTAGTTATGTGTCCTACTCTTGAAAATAATGGCTTTTCAAAGAACAGATCATCATGTAGTGTTCAGGGCCTGGTGCTTTAGGGAGTGTCTCTGGTATGTGCTTAGTGTCCTCTGCTGTTGTGTTTTGGCTGTGCTATCCTTCAGGGCAGTCATTTGCAATGGCTCTCCTTGCCTGCAGGGGACAGTGTTTGGTCCTTGGCTTGAGTATGGCTAGTTTTAACTAGGTGTCTGCTGGCCTCCTGGTTAAATGAAACCGGATACTACTTCCGTGAGAATTGAGGCCTTGCAGAACTCTCTGATTGGGAGACATGGTGTGGGCAAGGGTCTGTACCTGTCTTCTGCCCATTTCTTGACTGGATTTTTTGGGGGGGTGGTTTGTGTGTTGAATCTGATAAGTTCTTTATAGATTTTGGATAGTAGCCCTATATCTGATAAGGTATTTGCAAGTATCTTCTGTTATTTTTTAGGTTGCCTTTTAGTTTTGTTGACTATTTTCTTTGCTATACAGAAGCTTTTTATCTTGATGAAGTCCCAGTAATTCATTTTTGCTTTTGTTTCCCTTTCCTTTGAAGACATGTATAGCAAAAATTTGTTGCATCCAAGGTTAATGTGGTTGTTCTCCTCTAGGATTTTGATGAATTTCTGTCTCACATTTAGGTCTTTCATCCATTTTGAGTTTATTTTTGTTGATGGTATAAGGAATTGGTCGAGTTTCATTCTTCTGCATGCGGTTGTTGAATTTTCCCAAAACCTTTTGTTGAAGAGACCTAGACAGTCTTTCTAATCATCATATCTAATAGCTGTATCAATCTAAATGCACCAAAATATATTTATATCTAGCATTAGCTTTTAAAAAAAAGAGTTTTAAGAAAAATAGTTGACACAACACTCTAGAGTCCCCCCCATCTTATGGGCAGTTACATTTCTCCTTATATATAGTTAATATGCCCTTGCTACAACATATATAATCTAACAGAAAGAAAATGATGTTCTTGATAATGGCAATAAATAGTATATTTAGGGAATTAGGAAACTGCTTTGACATCTCTATCAGTTCTTTCTGTAACAGAACTCACTTTTTTCCTTCTTTTTTTCTGTTATATTCCCTAGTGGTGCTTAGCTCTAGCATCCCTGCTATACCTTGGGGATGTGATGCTAATTTGTTATTTCCCTGACACCTTTCAAATAGGAGCAGTGAGCAGAACTATTAGGTATTTCCTTAACTGGCTTCTCAGGAGATAAATGAGGTGTCCAAGCTGGTTTCTTATGTCTTCCAATATGGTTACTCACCAGTACCTACTATTTATGCAGAAATGACATGCTGATGTGACATTGTTACCATTTTTTTTCCAGCTGTGCTCACAGGCTTATCTTAGGGAGGAATACTGGGAAAGGGATGAGGAAATCTGTGCCCCTTCACCTAAGGTCAAAATGGAAAAGTTCCTGCCAGATGATATGCTCACTGCTTTCCTTTCTCCACTATGGCTAATACATTTCCAAAGGTGATAGGGTGAAAGAAAGAGAGATGGGGGGAAGGAGACAGAAACAAGCAAACTCTGGGAGTTGCATTCTGGCATGTAGTTTATTTTTCTGTCCCTTAGTCTAGGGATGATTACTAGGGAGGCAGAATTTCGGGAATTACTTCACTGAAAGAAGTAGCACTTAGGGTATTTGGGAAATAGAGGATATATTTCTCCTGGTCAGGAATTAAATATTAATAAATACAGGACATCTTGAGCATGTCAACCAAAGAGAAAACCAGCCATTAGTTAAACATCAACACAGGCACAGACTATTAATTTGCAAGTTGTTGAAAGACACATAGTATTTAATGGCTGAATTGGAAGGTGGGAAGTGATCATGGAAGTGAGATTTTGCTTGGTGTTGGTAAAGGGCATTGAAGTCAGGAATGAGAATTTTCCTGGGGTATGCCTAGATGATGGTTACATTGGAAGCTGTATAAAGAGGAGACAAAGTGGAGGTGTAGACAGTTGTTAGTCATTATAATGTTCTTCATTTGGACCCCAATTACAAAAATCATATTTAACTTTTAGATGAAAGTAAATGACCATAATTTAGTCTCACCAAGAATATTTTCATGCACTAATAATATCTAATGAACACAGTGGCCATTAGCAGTCTACACCAGTTGGTTCCGAATGGAAGTTTTTTTGTTTTTTTTTTTTTAATTCTTTCTTTCTTTTTCTACACTGACTTACACTGTGCCGCGAGTCTGGTTGTATTATCTTAGTACTCTCTTATCAGATCAAAAATCTCTTTTATTGAATTTACCCTTTTATCAATGGTTAGCTGTATTAATTCATATGTTTATTCACGAATGTGTCCTGAGTACTCACTCTGTTAAATACCATGCCCAGGCACTTGTGGACTTACTTGCCAAGCTCATCCAAATGATCTTTGCTGATCAGCTATCTTTAAGGAATGGTTTGTATTTGTTAATTCAAAGTTTTCCTAACTTAGCTTCTGTTTCCAAATTTTTGTCAATGTTATTAATACGATTTAGATTGGTCTTATAAGAAATGGGAAATTTTGAGATGTTAATGGATCTAGCTAAATCTAATAACTCCTAAAATGAGTAAAAAATATTTGTGTTTGATCAGCTTCTGAGAAAGGGCCCTATGGCTTTTTGGCTCCTTGTCATAGAGAATGGTGGGGAAAGCTCTATACTCTGGATTCTGCACTCTGAAGAAATTTGCTTGTGATGAAGCTTTCCTAATAATTCACTGGTAGAGGGACTTCCTTCTTTCAACCTCAATTTCCTCATATGAAAAATGGAAATGATTATTCTGTGTCAATTTCATAAAGTAGGAACCTTCTTAGTGCTTAATAAATGGTAAAGTTCCTGGATTCAGGAACATCCTCATCCTGGGCTTCTCCTTTGTTTGCAGGGCTACTTGAAGCAATGCCGGAAGAGAAGGGACATGTTCAGTGATGAGCAACTGAAAGTAATCTTTGGGAACATTGAAGACATCTACAGGTTTCAGATGGGCTTCGTGAGAGACCTGGAGAAACAGTACAACAATGATGACCCCCACCTCAGTGAGATAGGACCCTGCTTCCTGGAGCACGTAAGTATCTTCCCCTTGGAAAGGGGACAGGAAGAAATGGAAGAAGTTTATGAACTGTATGGTCATGCTCAGCTTCTTTTTCCTGTGGTGGGGATAGATTCCTACAACCCTGATGTAACCTTCTTGCCAGGGTGTGAGGACTGAGGAAGGTACTGAGGTTCTAGGACTTTTTCTTAGCCATTCCCTTCCCTTTTTCCTCTCCTTCAAGAAACCTAACAGTAGAATTTTCTTCACTTTCTTTATTCTGTACCTGCTGGGATCAGTTTCTATGGAACTTATTGTTTTGGAAACTACATGGACAAGCCAGGGATCTGAGAAGTATGAAAGTAGCATGAAAATAGACCCCTTTATGGCATTTAGAGGAGAACAATAAGGTAGAGGAAGTAATAAGTGTAGGAAAAGGGGTCATGTGACTTAGAGGAAGGAGCACTAGGAAACAGGAGAGCAGGGATTTGAGTCCTGTGTCTGTAATGACTGTCTAGGTAATTTGGGGTAAGTCCCTTACCTTCTTTGGGCTTCCTCATCTGGAATATAAGAAGCATTCATTGTACACTTCTGTGTTTCTCTAATTTTTTTGAGGGGGTTCATTCACAGGGGACTTAGTTGTTCTTCCAACTCTTCTCCTCTGCATAAAATATTCATTTTTAAAGAGGTGCACATGATACAAAATTATGTGCACATGATACAAAATTCAAATGACACAGAAAAGTGTGCAACTAGGAGTAAATCTTTTTGCAAATTCCCCATATGTTTGTTGGGGGACTATTTCATAAGACTGATCTTATGTTCAGTGATTTCTTAGAAAGATTCAAAGGAATCAGTATATAGTCACACTTGTGGTTATGATTTATTATAACTAAAGGATGCAAAGAAAAATCAGCAGAAATAAAAGGCACATGGCACAAAGTCTGGAGAAATCTAGGAACAAGCTTCCAAGATACCTCTCCCAGTGGAGTGACATAAGATACACTCAGTTCCCCTTGCAATGAGTTGTTACAATACATGTGAAATGTTTTCTATCAGGGAACTCATTAGGGAATCAGTACCCAAGATTTTTGTGGGGGCTGGTCATGTGAGCATGCTCTGCCTAGAATGTACCAAAGTTCCAGATTCTCAGATGAGAAGCAGGTGTTCAGCATAAGCCACATTGTGTATATAAACTGTGAAGGCATAGTGAGCCACTCATGTCAGGGAATGATGAGACCCCTCTTGAAATCCACATTCCAAGATACCAGCCAAGAGCCAATCTTCCAAGGAGGTCTTTCTAAGAATCATAGTCTCAGGCCTGATATGTTAACTTTTTCTGCACAGTATTTAAAATGGTTCAGTCATGTCAGAAAGCACCAGGGTAGTATTTATATGTATATGATATAGTGTTGACATGGTATCTTACAAAATATGTATGAAATAGTGTTTCCATATATATCCCAGGGAAATTCTTACAGAGGTTCATGAGGGAGCATTTGTAAGGCTGTTAATTGTATGGTGGTGTTGTGTGTGGTTGAGTACAATTAGAAGCAATTTAGTTATTTACCACCAGAAGATGAATAAAAAACATATAGGGGATGCTTACTGTAGAGTATTATGTTGCAAAGAACAGTAGACTAGATGTACGTAGTTAAGTAAATAACAGACTAGATGTATGTAACTTATAGCAATATATATAGATATCATAATCACAGTGTTGATTGGGAAATAGAATATAGAATAGTAGTTCTTTGTTGGAGCCTTCCCTGTGCATTGTGGTCTGTTTAACAGCATTCTTGTTCTCTACCCACTGAATGCCAGTAGTACCCCAGCACCACTGAGTTGTGACAACGAAAATGTCTCCAGACATTGTCAAATGTCACCTGGAGGACAAAAAGAACCACTGATCTGTTGAAATGATCACAGTGCTTCTACCCTTTAATATATTAAAGCAGTGAATTTGGATTGAATGATTTTTATATGTTAAATTATTGTATTGTTAGAATGAAGCCTACCTGATCATGTATATTATCATTTCTTTTACATGTTAGTTTGCCTTTTTAAAAAAATATTAGATTGTTTACCTTCTTATTCACTTCTACAATGTCATTTTTATCAGCTTTATTTAGATGTCATTTACCTATAGTAAGATTCACCAATTTTTGTGTACAATTTGATGAATTTTGACAAATATATATAGTTGTATAACTACCATATAATCAAGATACAGAACATTTCTACCACTTCCTTAAGTTTTCTTATTCTCCCTTTGTAACCATTCCCTGTTCCCACTCCTGGCTAAACAGTGATCCGCACTCAGTCACCATAATTTTACTTTTTCTACAGTGTCATAAAAATGGAATGATACAGTAGTAGTCTTTGTGTTTATCATCTTTTATATACCAGAGTGCCTTTGATATCATTCTGTTGTTGCATGTACCAGTAGTTGGTTCTTTTTTATTAATAACATTCTGTTGTATGAATATACCACCCATTCATTCATTAGTGGAGTCCAGGATATCTGGGTTGTTTGCTAGGTTCCTTCCATCTGTGGGATTACTAGGTTTCATGTTAGGTGTCTTTTTGTTGTTTGTTTTTTAGCCATTCTAATAGGTATATAGTGACATTTCCTTGTGATTTTAATCTGCATTTACCTAATTGCAAATTATGTGAAGCATTTTTTCATGTATTTATTTGCCATCTGTATAAAATCTTTGGTGAAATGTCTGTTCATGTCTTTTCCACACTTCTAAGCAGGTTGCTTTCTTATTCAGTTTTGAGAGATTTTTAATTTACTGTTCATAAGTAGTTGGTCAGATATATGAATTGGGAATATTTTCTCCCAGTTTGTGGCTTAGCCTTTCATTTTCTTAACAGTGTCTTTGAAAAGCACAAACTTTCAATTTTGTTGAAATTCAGTTTATCACTCTTTTCTTTAATGATTCATGTCGTTTTGGGTCTTATTTAGGAAAACTTTGCCTAGCCCAGGGTCACAAAATTTTCTCCTGTTTTCTTATAAAAGTTATTTTGTTTTGTTTATTATATGTAGGTCTCTGATCTTTTATCAGGTAATTTTTATATATGTTGCAAAATAAGGGTCACAGTTAATTTGTTTCCACATGGATATCTAGTTTTGTTCCAGCATAGCTTATTGAAATAACTTAACTCCTACACTGAATTACTTGGGCACTTTGGTCAAAAATCAGTCATATATATAAGAGACTATTTTTAAGGACATTATTGTATTCTAGTGACCTGTGTGAATATTCATATCCAAATACCATATTGTTATTCCTTATTGTTATTTTTTTTGTTTTGAATATTTATCTCCTTATCTCATTTTGTTTTTTCCTTTTTTAAATTAATTAATTTATTTTCAGAAAAACAGTATTCATTATTTTTTCACCACACCCAGTGCTCCATGCAATCCGTACCCTCTATAATACCCACTACCTGGTACCCCAACCTCCCACCCCCCTGCCACTTCAAGCCCCTCAAATTGTTTTTCAGAGTCCATAGTCTCTCATTCACCTCCCCTTCCAATTTCCCCCAACTCCCTTCTCCTCTCTAACACCCCTTGTCCTCCATGATATTTGTTATGCTCCACAAATAAGTGAAACCATATGATAGTTGACTCTCTCTGCTTGACTTATTTCACTCAACATAATCTCTTCCAGTCCCATCCATGTTGCTTACAAAAGTTGGGTATTCATCCTTTCTGATGGAGGCATAATACTCCATAGAGTATACGGACCACATCTTCCTTATCCATTCGTCCTTTGAAGGGCATCTTGGTTCTTTCCATAGTTTGGCGACTGTGGCCATTGCTGCTATAAACATTGAGGTACAGAGAAGATATTTGCAAATGACAGTACAGACAAAAGGCTGATATCCAGGATCTATAATGAACTCCTCAAACTCAACACACATGAAACAGGCAAACATATCAAAAAATGGGCAGAAGATATGAACAGACACTTCTCCAATCAAGACATACAAATGGCTATCAGACACATGAAAAAATGTTCATCATCACTAGCCCTCAGGGAGATTCAAATTAAAACCACATTGAGATATCACCTTAAACCAGTTAGAATGGCCAAAATTAACAAAACAGGAAACAACATGTGTTGGAGAGGATGTGGAGAAAGGGGAACCCTCTTCCGCTGTTGGTGGGAATGCAAGTTGGTGTAGCCTCTTTGGAGAACAGTGTAGAGATTCCTCAAGAAATTAAAAATAGAACTTCTCTATGACCCTGCAATTGCACTCCTAGGTATTTACCCCTTATTGCTATTTTTAATTGAGATATAATTGACATATAATGAATTAATTTTAGGTGCATGACATAATGATATGATATTTGTATATATTGCAAAATGATCACAAAATGATCACAATAAGTCTAGCTAACATCTACCACCATACATAGGTTGAAAAAAAATCACACTATCTTGATTAATATAGCTTCATAACAAGTCTTAAAAGCAGGTAGTGTGTTTCAAATTAATTTTTCTTCAAAACAATTTTGGCTATTATAGGTGATTTGTTTTTCTATATAAATTTATCTCACCACAGGGAATAATTGGTTTTTTTTTTGATCCTGATATGGGGCTTGAACACATGAACCAGAGATTAAGACTTCAGCTGAGATCAAGAGTCAGACTCAACCAATAAGCCACCCAAGCACCCCTTTCTCTTCTCTTTATTGTAATTATATAAGATGATGGATGTTATTATTATATAATCATTTTATAATATATATTCAACAATCATGCTATACACCTTAAATTTATACAGTGATGTATGTCCAGTTTTTCTCAATAAAACTGGGAGGAAAATCAGCTTGCTTAAGCTCTTCCAAAAAACAAACAAGCAAAAACACTGCCAACATTTTGATTAGGATAGAAATAAATTTGTAGATTTAATTTTGGGAAAATTTGTAGGCTTTCAGCTCTGTGAACAAATACCTATCTATGTTTCTATAATTTCTTCTAGCATTGTTGCTAGTTATCATGGTATAAATCTTGAACTTATTTTTAAAAATTGATTTCTAGGTGTTTTTTTTTGGTTTGTTTTTTGTGTTTTTTTTGTTTGTTTGTTTTGGTTTGGTTTTTGTTTTGTTGTTGTTGCTACTGTAAAGAGTATTTTTATTTTAATTTCCTATAGTTTGTTGCTATGATAAATAAATAATTGATAAACACAAGGTAAATACAATTCTTTTTGCGTATTGATGTTGAATCCTGACATATTACTTAATTTAATAATTGATTATAGTATTTTTTATAGATTCTTTAGGATTGTATACACATATAATCATATATCATTTCTGAACAAAGACAGTTTATTTCTTCATTTAATTTATTTTTCAATTTTTTTATATGCAATGCTACATTAGTTTTTATTTCCTTATATCCAATCTATATGCTTTCTCTTTCTTTTTCTTGTCTTATTGCACTGGTAAAATAGTGAAAGTAGACATCTGTACTTGGTCTTAGGGGCAAGCATTCAGTATTTTACCATTCAGAATGATATTAGCTTTAGTTTTTTTCATGGTTGACCTTTATCATATTGGAGGCTTCTCTTTCTAATCTTAGTGTATTCGTGGCTTTTTATCATATATGTGTTTTTTCAAATGTTTATATATCTACAAAAATGATCATATGATTTTTCATTTTAATATGTTAATGTAGACTTAATATGCTATTTTGCTTTTTTAAAAATTAGGTTGTTCTGAAAAGGTGAAAGGCAAACAAATACTGCATAATGAGAATAGGCTTTAGAGAACTCAGTGACTCCATTAAGTGTAATAACATTTGCATTACAGGGATCCCAGAAGAAGAGGGTGTGGGGCAGAAAATATATTTGAAAAAATAATAGCTGGAAAATTCCCAAATCTGGGGAGTGAAAAAGAGATCTAGAATCAGGAAGTACAGAGATTCCCCTCCGCAACAAAATAATTCAACCCAAGGAGGTCATCACCAAGACACATAGTAATTAAATTGACAAAGAAAAACCCAAAGACTGTCAGAGGATTTTTCAGCAGAAATTTTGTATACCAGAAGGATGTAGTCTAAATATTCAAAGTACTGAAAGTCAAAAAAAATCTTCAGCCAAGAATACTTTATACAGCAAGGCTATCATTCAGAATACAAGGAGAGATACAGTTTCCCAGGCAAACAAAAGTTAAGAGAATTCATGACCACTAAACCAGACCTACAAAAAATGTTCAGGAGCATTCTGTAAGTGGAAACCAAAAATCCCAAGTAAGAGTATGACAAACAGAGAATACAAAAGCAAAAAGCAATTAATTATAGCTGTAAATTTCGGTCAAGACAAACTCAAAACAAAAGGATATACGATACCAAATATCTGGAATGTGGAGGGGAAAGGAGTAAAGAATGAGTTCAAAATTAAGCACCCACAGCTTAATATACACTGCTATATGCAAAAGATGTTACATATAATCTGAATGGTAACCACAAATCAAAAACCAGTAAAAGATATGCAAATAATACAGTAAGGAACCCAAGTATATCACTAAAGAAAAACAGTAACTGTGGAGGAGAGAAGAAAGAAATAAAAGAAAAACTACAAAAATAACTATAAAACAGATGATGAAATGGCAATAAATATGTATCAATAATTGCTTTGAATATAATGGACTAAATAGTCCAATCAAAAGATAGGGTGACAGTATGAATTAAAAAAAAAATCCAGCTATGTGCTGCCTACAAAATACTTATTTCTGACCCAAGAACCCCTACACATTGAAAGTGAGGGGATAGAGAAATATTTATTATGCAACTGGATTCAGAAGAAAACCAGATAGCAATACTTAAATCATACAAAATGGGCTTCAAAATAAAGTCTATAAAAAGAGAAAAAGAAAGACACTAAACAATTAATTCTAGAACATTGAAAAAAATTAAAAGAAAGAAAGATACTATACAGTAATAAATGGGACAATCCAACAAGAAGATATAAGAATTGTAAACATAAATGCACCCAACATGGAGCATCCAAATATATAAAACAGTTAATAATTAACATAAAGGAACTAATTCATAGTAATATAATAATAGTAGGAGATTAACACCCCACTTAGAGTGATCCACACAGAAAATCAACAAGAAAACAGTGGCTTTGAAGAACATATTGGAACAGATGAATTTAACAGATACAGTCACAACATTCCATCCTAAAACAGCAGAATACACATACTTTTCATGTGCACATTAGATATTCTCCAGAATAGATCACACACTGGTTCACAAATCAGGACTCAACAAATAGCGAAAGACTGAGATCATATGATGCATCTTTTCAGACCATGACACTATGAAACTTGAAGTTAACCACAAGATACGAATTGGAAAGACCAGAAATACATGGAGGTTAAAGAAAATCCTACTAAAGAATGAATGGGTTAACCAGAAAATTAAAGAAGAGATAAAAAAAAATACATGGAAACAAATGAAAGTGAAACAGAACCCTCAAAATCCTCTGGGATGCAGCAAAAGCGGTCATAAAAGAGAAGTATATAGCAATACAGGCTTTCCTCAAGAAACAAGGAGAAGACAGTCCCTTCAATAAGTGCTGCTGGGGAAGAATGAAACTCGATGATTCTCTTACACTATACACAAGATAAACTCAAAATGGATGAAAGACCTCGATGTGAGACAGGATTCCATGAAAGTCCTAGAAGAGAACATAGGCAGTAACCTCTTCAACAGTGGCCACAGCAACTTCTTTCAAGACGTATCTCCAACAGCAAGGGAAACAAAAGCAAAAATGAACTTTGGGGACTTCATCAAGATAAAAAGCTTCTGCACAACAAAGGAAACAGTCAACAAAACAGAGGCAATCCATGGAATGGGAGACGATTTTTGCAAATGACAATACAGAAAAAGGACTGATATCTAAGATATGTAAAGAACTTCTCAAACTCAACACCCAAAAAACAAATAATCTGGTCCAAAAAATGGACAGAAGACAGGAACAGACACTTCTCCAAAGAAGACATCCAAATGGCTAACAGACACATGAAAAATGCTCAACATCACTACCCATCACAGAAATAAAAATCAAAGCCACAATGAGAAACCCCTTTATACCAGTTAGAATGGCAAAAATTGACAAGACAAGAAATAACAAATCTACCCGAAGATGTGGAGAAAGGAGAACCCTCTTACACTGTTGGTCGGAATGCAGGTTGGTACAGCCACTCTGGAAAACAGTATGGAGTTTCCTTAAGATGTTAAAAATAGAGCTACCCTATGATCCAATAATTGCACTAAAGATATTTACCCAAAAGATAGAGATGTAGTGAAAAGAAGAGGTGCAGACACCCCAATGTTCATAGCAGCAATGTCCACCATAGCCAAACTGTAAGAGCTGAGATACCCTTTAACAGATGAATGATTAAAGAAGATGTGGTACATATATACAGTGGAATATTTCTCAGCCATCAGAAAAGATGATTACACACCATTTTCATCAGCATGGATTGAACTAGAGGTATTATACTAAGTAAATAAGTCAATTAGAGAAAGACAGTTATCATATGGTTTCACTAATATGTGGAACATAATGAATGACGTGGAGGACCATAGGAGAAGGGAGGGAAAACTGAAGGGAGAAATCAGAGAGGGAGACGAACCATGAGAGACTCTGGACTATGGAAATAAAATGAGGGTTTCAGAGGGGAGGTATTAGCCAGATGATGGGTATTAAGGAGGACACATGTTCTGATGAGCACTGGGTATTATATGCAACTAATGAATCGTTGAACACTACATCAAAAACTAATGATGTAATATACAGTGGCTAACTGAACTTAATAAAAAAAAAGAAAAAGAAAAAAATGAAGCAAGAAAAATCTCAAATATACAAACTACCCCTAAAGAAGCTAGAAGAAGAACAATAGAAACCCAAAACCGGCAGAAGAAAGGAAAGAATAAAGATGAGAGCAGAGATAAATGACACAGAAACAACAAAAAATATAATAGGTCAATGAAAACAGAGCTGGTTCTTTGAAAAAAATTAATAAAATGAATAAACTCATATCCAGACTTATCAAAAAGAAAAGACAAAGGACCCAAATAAATAAAATCACAAATGAGAGAAGATCACAACTAACACAACAGAAATACAAACAATTTTCAAGAGAATATATGAACAACTATATGCAACAAACTGGGCAATATGAAGGAATGGATAAATTCCTAGAAACATATGAACTGCCAAAACTATAAAAAAGGAACAAATATAAAACTTGAACAGACCGATAACCAACAAAAATATTGAATCAGTGAACAAAAATCTCCCAATAAACAATGTCTAGGGCCAGATGGCTTCCCAGGAGAATTCTACTAAACATTTATTTTTTTTAAGATTTTATATATTTAGGGGTGCCTGGGTGGCTCAGTGGGTTAAAGCCTCTGCCTTCAGCTCATATCATGATCTCAGGGTCCTGGGATTGAGCCCTGCATCGGGCTCTCTGCTCAGCGGGGAGCCTGCTTCCTTCTCTCTCTGCCTGCCTCTCTGCCTACTTGTGATTTCTGTCTGTCAAATAAAATATTTATTTTTCAGAGAGAGAAAGTGAGAGAGCAAGCACAAGCAGGGAGAGCCTCAGGCAGTGGGAGAAACAGGCTCCCTGCTGAGTAAGGAACCCAATAAGGAACCTGATCCTAGGACCCTGGGATCATGACCTGTGCTGAAAGCAGACATTTGACCGACAGAGCTATCTAGGTGCTATCTGGATCCAGAGCTATTCCTCTAATAAACATTAGACTTAATACCTATTCTTCTCAAACTGTTCCAAAAAATAGAAATAGAAGGAAAACTTCCAAGATCATCCTATGAGGCCAGCATTACATTGATTCCAAAACCAGACAAAGATGCCACTAAGAAAGAGAACTACAAACTAATATCCCTGATGAAAATGGACACAAAAATTTCTTAACAAAATACTAGCCAATCGAATCCAACAGTACAGTAGAAGAATCATTTTCCATGATCAAGTGGGATTTATTCATTGTTTGCAAGAACAGTTCAATATTTGCAAATCCATCAAGATGATATACCATATTAATAAGAGAAGAGATAAGAAATAAGAAATATGATCATATGCTCTCATATGCTCTCAATAGATACAAGTGTATGGTCAATCTAATCTTCAACACAGCAGGAAATAATATCCAATGGGAAAAAAAGACAGTCTTTTCAACAAATGATGTTGGTAAAACTGGACAACACCATGCAGAAGACTGAAACTAGATAAGAAATATGATCATATGCTCACATATGCTCTCAATAGATACAGAAAAAGCATTTGACAAAATACAACATTCATCTTGATAAAAACCTCAACAAAGTAGGGTGAGAAGGAACATACCTCAACATCATAAAGGCCATATTAAAAAACCCACAGCTGATACCATTCACAATGGGGAAAATTGAGTGCTTTTCTCTATGGTGAAGGACTAGACAGGGATGGACGTCCACTGTCACCATTATTATTTAGCATAGTATTGGAAGTTCTAGCCTCAGCAATCAGACAACAATAATAAATAAAATGCATCTAAATTGGCAAGGAAGAAGCAAAACTCTCACTCTTTATAGACAACATGAGGCTTTCTATGTGGAAAGCCTGAAAGATTCCACCAAAAAATTGCTAGAACTGATACATGAATTCAGTAAATTCACACAATACAAAATGAAAATACAGAAATCTGTTGCATTTCTGTACACCAATAAAGAAGCAGTAGAAAGAGAAATTAAGAAATTGATCCTATTTACAATTGCACCAAAGACATAAGATACTGAGGAATAAAGCTAACCAAAGAGGTGAAAGACTTGTACTCTGAGAACTGTAAAACACAGATGAAAGTAATTGAAGAGGACACAAAGAAATGGAAAGACATTCCATGTTCATGGATTGGAAGAAAATCATTGTTAATGTCTATACTACTCAGAGCAATCTATATATTTAATGCAATCCCTATCAAAATACTACCAGCATTTTTCATGGAGCTACTACGAACAATCCTAAAATTTGAATGGAACCACAAAGACCCCAAATAGCTGAAGCAATACTGAAAAAGAAAAGAAAAGCTGGAGACAACACAACTCTGGTCTTCAAGCTGTATTATGAAGCTGTAATAATCAAGACAGTATGATATGGCACAAAAGCAGACACAGATCAATTGAACAGAATAGAAAATACAGGGGGCGCCTGGGTGGCTCAGTGGGTTAAGCCGCTGCCTTCGGCTCAGGTCATGATCCCAGGGTCCTGGGATCGAGTTCCACATCGGGGAACTCTTCGCTTCTTCTCTTCTCTTCGCTCAGCAGATCGCCTGCTTTCCTCTCTCTCTCTCTCTCTCTCTCTGCCTGCCTCTTTGCCTACTTGTGATCTCTCTCTGTCAAATAAATAAATAAAATCTTTAAAAGAAAAAAAAAAAGAATAGAAAACACAGAAATGGACCCACAAGTGTATGGTCAATCTAATCTTCAACACAGCAGGAAATAATATCCAATGGGAAAAAAAGACAGTCTCTTCAACAAATGATGTTGGTAAAACTGGACAACACCATGCAGAAGACTGAAACTAGACAACTTTCTTACACCATACACAAAAGTTAATTCAAAGTGGATGAAAGACCTAAATGTGAGAAAGGAAACCATCAAAATCCTAGAGGAGAGCACAAACAGCAACCTCTGTGGCATAGGTTATAGCAACTTGTTACTATACACATCTCTGGAGGCAAGGGTAGCAAAAGCAAAAGTGAACTCTCAGGACCTTATCAAGATAAAATAGCTTCTGCGCAGTGAAAGAAACAATAATCAAATTAAAAGTCAACCCTCAGAATGAGAGAAGATATTTGTATCTGATGAAGGATTAGTGTCCAAAATCCACAAAGAATTTATCAAGCTCAATACCTAAAAAACAAATAATCCAGTTGAAAATGGGCAGAAGACATAAATAGATATTTTTTCCAAAGAATACATACAGATGGCTAGCAAATACATGAAAAGATGTTTATCATCATTCATCATCAGGGAAATAAAAACAACAATGAGATATCACCTCACAACTGCCAGAATAACTAAAGTAAATAACACAGGAAACAACAGATGTTGGCAAGGGTGTGGAAAAAGGGAGAACCCTCTTACACTAATGGTGGGAGTGCAAATTGGTGCAGCCACTCTGGAAAACAGTATGGAAGTTCCTCAAAAAGGTCACAATAGAACTACCCCATGATCCAGCAGTTGCACTACTAAGTATTTAGAAAAGTTTACATTAACACTAATTCAGATGGATACATGCACCTGATGTGTATAGCAGCATTATTATGGTGAGTCCAAATATTGGACTTGCCAAATTATGGAGAGTCCAAATATTCACTGACTGATAAATGGATAAAGAAGTATACATCCGTGTGTGTGTGTGTGTGTGTTTGTGTGTGTGTACATACACAATGGAATATTACTCAGCCACAAAAAGAACAAAATCTTGTTATTTGCAATGATATGGATGGAGCCATTTATGTGAAATAAATCAGAGAAAGACAAATACCATATGATTTAATTCATGTGGAATTTAAGAAACAAAACAGGTGAACACAGGGGGAAAGAGGCAAACTGTAAAACCAACTCTTAACTATAGAGGACAAACTGAGGGTTGCTGGAGGAATGGTGGGTAACCAGATGGGTATTAAGGAGAGCACTTGTGATAAGCACTAGATATTGTATGTAAGTGATGAATCACTAAATCCTTTTCATGAAGCAAATATCACACTGTATGTTAACTAACTTGAATTTACAATAAAAACTTGGAAGAAAATAAAAACCTTTTAGAATTTCTTTTTTTTTAAAGGAAGAGAGTTTTATTCAAGCCCAAGGAAGGACAAAAGCACAAGATACACAGTCTTAACATGGAAGAAAGTGCTCCAGAAAAGGAATGTTTATACAGGGTTATATACATTTTGTTTTTTTTTGTTTGTTTTGTTTTGTTTTTGTTTTTGTTTTTGTTTTTGAGATTTTTTTTTAATAATTTTTTATTTTTTATAAACATATATTTTTATCCCCAGGGGTACAGGTCTGTGAATCATCAGGTTTACACACTTCACAGCACTCACCAAAGCACATACCCTCCCCAAGGTCCATAATCCCACCATTTTTATTTTGTTTGTTTTATTTTGTTTCAAGAGTAAACAAGTCATGATGAAGGACATTTCAGAAAATTACAAACTTTATATTATGCTTTTAGTATATGCAAGTTTGCAGGCTTCAGAGCTCTGGAAATAGAACTTGGGGAGATTTTTACTCCTATCTCTAGTTTGAAATATTTCTTTTTTGGTATTTGCAACAAAACAGATGCACAATGTGTGCTCAGGGCATATATAGAGCCCATACTTTGAAGTTTGGTGAAGTCGTTCTGATTCTTATAAAAGTACAGCTTCCCTTGGAGCCCAGGAGCAGGGTCCACAAACATTAAAAGTTGAACATTTCCTTTATCACTAGACAAGAAACAACAAATAAAATTCAAAACCAGCAGAAGGAAGGAAGTGAAAAAGATGAGAACAAAAATAGATGATATATTAACTAAAAAAATCAATAGAACAGATCAGTGAAACTAGAAGCTGGTTCTTTGAAAAGATCAACAAAATTGATAAACCTTTAGCCAGACTCACCAAAGAGAGAAAGACAGAGAGGGCTGAAATAATTATAATTATAACTAAAAGAGGAAAAATAACAACCAACAGCACAGAAATACAAACAATTGTTTAAAAAAATATGAAAAACTGTATGCCACAAAATTAGGGAACATAGAACAAATACAACAAATGGATAAATCCCTAGGAACACATAACCTACCAAAACTGCAAGAAGTAGAAAACTGGAACATACTGATTACCAGCAAAGAGACTGAGTCAGTAATTAAAAAAAGTCCCAGCAAACAAAAGTCTAGGATCAATTGGCTTCACAGGAGAATTCTACCAAACATTTAAAGAAGAGTTAATATGTATTCTTCTTGAAATATTCCAAAAAAATAAAAGAATAAAGAAAACCTCTAAATTCATTCTATGAAGCCAGTATCGCCCTTACACTAAAATAAGATAAAGGCACCAGAAAGAGAGAGAGAGAACGCTACAGGCCAATATCCCTGCTGAGCATACATGCAAAAATACTCAAAAAATATTAGCAAACCATAACCAAAAATATGTTAAAAAAAATCATCTACCACTATCAAGTGGGATTTATTCCTGGGATGCAAATGCGGTTTTATATTCTCAAATCAACCAACATGATGTATCACAACAATAAGACAATTGATAAAAACCATATGATCATTTCAATAGATGCAGAAAATGTGCTTGACAAAGCACATTATCAAATCATGATAAAAAGCCTTCAAGGAAGTAGGTTTAAAAGGAATATATTTTATATAATAAAAGCCATATTTTAAAAACCCACAGCTAACTTCGTACTCACTGGGAAGAACTTGAAACCTTTCTTCCTAAGGTCAGGAACAAAATAAGGATGTCCTCTCTTGCCATTTTTATTCAACATATTATTGGAAGCCCTAGCTAAAGCAGTTAAACAACAAAAAGAAATAAAAGGTTTCCAAATAGGTAAGGAAGAATTAAAACTTTCACTATTTGCAGGTGACATGATATTCTAATTAGAAAACCTGAAAGACTCCACCAAAAGCCTGCTAGAACTTATAAATGAATTCAGTGAAGTTGCAGGATGAAAAATCAATGTGCAGAAATCTGTTACATTTCTGTACACTAATAATGAAGAGGCATAAAGAGAAATAAAGAAAAACAATCTGATTTATAACTGCACCAAAAATAAGATAGCTAGAAATAAACCTAACCAAAGAGGTGAAAGAACTGTAGTCTGAAAACTATAAAAGACCAATGAAGGAAATTGAAGATGATGCAAATAAATGGGAAAACATTCCATGTCCATGGGTTGGAAGAATGAATATTGTTAAAATGTCTCTACTACCCAAACAAATCTACATATTTAATGTAATCCATATGAAAATACCAACAACATTTTTCACACAACTAGAACAAATAATCCTGAAATTTATATGGATTTACAAAAGACCTCAAATAGCCAAAGCAATTTTGAAAAAGGAAAGCAAGGCTGGAGTTATCACAATTCTAGACTTCACATTAAATTATAAAGTGATAGTAATCAAAACTTTATGGTACTAGCACTGAAATAGACACATCGGTCAATAGAACAGAATGGAAAACCTAGAAATAAACCCATAATTATATGTTTAGTTACCTTTGACAAAGCAGGAACGAATGGGGAAAAGACAGTCTCTTCAACAAAAAACTGATCAACTACCTGCAAAAGAATGAAACTAGACCACTTTCTTACACCATAAACAAAAATAAATTTAATATGGTTTAAAGATCTAAATGTGAGACATGAAACCATAAAAATCCTAAAAGAGAGCACAGGTAATAATGTCCCTGATATCAGCATAGAAACTTTTTTAGGTATGTCTCGTGAGACAAAGGAAACCACAGCAAAAATAAACTATTGGGACTATATAAAAATAAAAAGCTTCTACAAAACTAAGGAAACAGTCAACAAAAGTCAAAGGCAACCTACTGAATGGGAGAAGATGTTTGCAAATGACATATCTGATAAAGGGTTAGTATTCAAATTATGTAAAAAACTGATACAACTCATCACCCAAAAGGCAAAATATCCAATTTAAAAAAATGGATAGAATACATGACAGACATTTCTTCAAAGAAATACAGTTGGCCAACAGACAAATGAGAGAATGCTCAATATCACTCATCATCAGCAAAAGTCAAAACCACAATTAGATACCATCTCACCCCTTTCAGAATGGCTAAATTAACACAAGAAGCAACAGGTGCTGGCTAGGATGTAGAGAAAAAGGAATGCTCTTGCACTATTGGGAATGCAAACTGGTGCAGCCCCTGTGGAAGAAGTGTGGAGGTTTCTCAAGAAGTTAAAATTGAACTATCCTAAGATCCAATAACCACACTACTTGATATTTACCCCCAAATTCCAAAAACATTGATTCAAAAGGATATATGCAACCCTACATTTATGACAGCATTATTTACAATAGCCAAGATATGGAAACATACCAAGTGTCCATCAATAGATAAATGGGTAAAGAATATGTGGTGTGTAAGACAGACAGACAGACACACACACACACACACACACACACACACACAAAAGAATGAAATCTTGCCATTTGCAAAGACAGATGGAGATGGAAGATACAATGCTAAGTAAAATAAGTCAGTCAGAGAAAGACAAATACAATGTGATTTCACTCATATGTGAAATTTAAGAAACAAAATGAATGAGCAATGGAAAAAAAAAATAGAGACAAACCGAGAAACAGACTCTTACCTATAGAGAACAAATTGATGGTCACCAGAGAGGAGGTTGGTGGGTGGATGGGTTAAATAGACGGTGGGGATTAAGAAGTGCCTTTGTTTTGATGAGCACTGGGTGGTGATGTATGGAATTGCTGAATCACTATATTTGTACACCTGAACTAACACTGTATGTTAACTAAGTGGAATTAAAATAAAAACTTGAAAAGATAAAATAAAATCCAGTGCCAGAATTTTATTGCTGTGTTTTCACTTTTGTGAGGAGCGGTGTTCTGTCATTACCATTTTTTAATAGAATTTCACTACTATTCCTACTTATATTTTTCTATACAAATGTTTATAGTTTGTCTACTTCCCAAATAATTTCTTTATTTTATTATAAAAATTATGAATCAATTTAGGAAAGATTCACATTGTTACCATTTTAATATTTCTAGGTAAGGACAAGATCTGTTTTTTCATTTCTCCAAAACTTTTTTTGGAATTATCAGTAAATTTATTTTTCTTTCCATTTTTCCTGTGTTCATAGCAAGATGGATTCTGGATATACTCTGAATATTGTAACAACCACCTGGATGCCTGCATGGAACTCTCTAAACTAATGAAGGACAGCCGCTACCAGCACTTCTTTGAGGCCTGTCGCCTCTTGCAGCAGATGATCGACATTGCTATTGATGGTTTCCTTTTGACTCCTGTGCAGAAGATCTGCAAGTATCCCTTACAACTGGCTGAGCTCCTCAAATATACTGCCCAGGACCATAGGTAAAAGAAAAAAGAAAGTAGGGGTTAGGAGAGCCTCATCTACATGTTGGTCTTTATTGAGAACACATGTCCTTTAGCTTTTTTGAGCTTCCTTCTGTTAACTTCTCTGCACAATGGGATGGCAATATATCATTGCTTACCTCGCAGGGTTATTCTATGTGTAAAGCAAAGGAATGCTTGTGAGAGTTTCTTATAAACATGGGAATCACAATGCACAAAAAATCAGTATGCATTATCATTATGGCACAACTTAACACCGTGCCTTTAGGGAGATTAGCTGGGTCCTTAGCCCTAGGTTTATCTAAGGGAAATAATCTAGATGGAATAATTGTTCAGCTGTCTATTGTGCTCTGTTTGATAGATTCAATATCCTAGTAACAGCCTGCATAACTTGTACTGACTTTAGATTTCTTCTGCAAGCCTATATCTCTGGTATTCTTTAGTCTTTTCCACCCTCTTCTGGCTCATCCCAACTATGCCTTCTCTCTTTAAAAAAAAAAAAAAAGATTTTATTTATTTATTTGACAGACAGAGATCACAAGTAGGCAGAGAGGCAGGCAGAGAGAGAGGGGGAAGCAGGCTCCCTGCTGAGCACACAGCCTAATGCAGGGCTCTATCTCAGGATCCCGAGATCATGACCTGAGCTGAAGGCAGAGGCTTAGCCCACAGAGCCACCCAGGTGCCCCTATTGTGCCTATTCTGCAGACTCAGAGCATGACTGGGGAGTAAAGAGACTTAAGACTTCTTCTGAAGTTTATTTTTTTTTTAATTTTTCAGTAGTTTTTTTTAGAGAAAACCAACCCAAAAATGACCAAGAAGCTTATCTCTCTCTGAATGGAAATGACCTACCAGCAAATAAGCCTACCAGTGAAGTATATGCTGAGAGTCATCTCCAGCAATGAGTGAACCACCCCCCTACTCTTTCACATGCTTTACTTTATGACCTAGAGCCCTCAGCCTTTTTATAGCCTGCCTTTAATTAGTATTAAATCCCTGATCTTTTACTCATTCAGCTTTCTTCTTGATTGAACCTTCTAAGAAGAAAGAAGACTGTTGTCCAGTTTCCCTTAGCTTTCAGCCTAATTCTCATTAGACCCACTTCCTACTTTCACTTGACTCCATTATCTGGTTTTCTTGGAGCTGACTTCCAGACCTAGTTGTAAAAGGCCATGGGTATGGGTCAGTTGGTTTTCTTTATGCTAAGCTAGGACCAGTCCCTAGGTTCATTTTTAAGTTGATGGTGTTTCTTTAGCAAATAATGGTCATGTGCTTCAGTTTCCGGAGCCTTGGACAAATTTCAGATTTGAATCCAAATGTGGTAACACTGGACTCTCCCTTTGTGAGAGAATACCACCATTGGTAGCTCTGCCTGCCATACTGTGTTGGCTGTGAGGGAGGTAGGTAGTGAAAAACCATGAGAGACTCTTGACTCCAGGAAACAAACTGAGGTTGCAGAAAGGGAGGTGGTTAGGGGACGGGGTAACTAACTGGGTGATGGGCATTAAGGAGGACACATGATGTGATGAGCACTGGGTGTTATATGCAACTAATGAATCATTGCACATTACATCAAAGACTAATGATGCACCATATATTGACTAATTGATTTTTTTAAAAAAGAACAAACGTAAGGTGGGATGCCTGGGTGGCTCAGTTGGTTAAGCAGCTGCCTTCAGCTCAGGTCATGATCCCAGCATCCTGGGATCGAGTCCCACATCGGGCTCCTTGCTCCGCAGGGAGCCTGCTTCTCCCTCTGACTCTGCCTGCCACTCTCTCTGCCTGTGCTCGCTTTCTCTCTCTCTCTCTTTCTGACAAATACATAAATAAAATCTTTAAAAAAATAATAAAAATAATAAAAATAAAAGAACAAACGTAAGGTTTTGCAGTTTGGTCTAAGAAATCAAGACGGAGACAGAGTTCAAGGACAGCTTAGAGAGATGCAGCTTCTAGACAGGCTATTTTAAAAATATGCTTATTTCAGAGAGCAGGAAAGCAGGGAGAAGGGCAGAGGGAGAAGCTGACTCCGCACTAAGCAGGGAGCCTGATGTGGGGCTTGATCCCCTGACCCTGGGATCATGACCTGAGCCGAATGCAGACACGTAACACATCAAGCCACCTAGGTGACCTAGACAGCATAATTTAAAGAGATTTAGGAAGCATTAGTCAACCATGAGTTCAATATAAGTCAGCAGTTGGGTCCAGAAGAAAAACTTTTAATAACTAACATTTATTAAGGCTCAGAATAAATAAGAATTTAAGAGAGTTTTTTTTTTTTTTTAATTTAAGTTGTCTTGAGACAGAATAAACTGGTTAGGATGTACAGTGAGCATCCTACCACTGGAGGTGATAAAATTTAGTAGCACTTAAAGACTATGATCTGGCAGGTATTCACAGAACACAGGAGACCATCTAAGAGGAAGTGCTACATGGTGTCTGACCTGGCAGTTAGAACTGCTGCTTTCTCTGTGCCTCTTATTATTCAACCACCCCACACTTCAGTGTATTAGGAAAGAAAAAGACAATTGCTGTGTATGTATTTCTCCTCCTTTTTTTTTTTTTTTCTAATTAGTGCTGGGACAGTAAGCAGGTTAATGACCACAAAGCATGCTTAGCTTTTCTAAGGAAAGATTAGTTAAGACTGAATCATAATTCATCCTCTTGCCCTCTCTGTCTATTGTAACTCCACCAAATGTCTGGGATCTCACTTTCAATCTGCTTTTCATAGGGGCAATTTGACTGGAAGTCAGATCAGACAAGCAGAGAAAATTGGGAAGGACAATATAAACTTTAACAAGTAGGCCATCCAAAGTCCCAGGAAACTGAGCCTAAAGTTGCACTTCTGAGACTAGAGGTTTTGAGAGGTAACCCATGTGGTGTCTGTTCTAGAGAAATGTTTTATTTGTACTAATAATACTGCTAACATTTACTATAGGCCAGAAGTAAAACAGTTTATGTGGATGATTAAACCCTCAACAAACCCTCCTATAATTCTCCCATTTCACATATGAATAAACTGAGTCATTGGGAGAGTCAGTGAGGCTTGCCAAAGACCACTACTCAGTGACAAAACTAGGGTCTGAGCCAAAGAGTGTAGATCCAGAGTCTTTTCTTAACCACTGTGCTACATCCTATCTGTATATCGTACTGGAGGAAAAGAGTAGATATTATTTCACAGTGATTTTGGGTAGAGTTCTCTAGAAATACGCAGTAGAAGAGATGGCAAAGCTCTGGACCATGCCAGGTATAAGGTTCCCTTCTTGATCCGTGGCTGATTATATCAGATTGGATAAGAAAATAGAGCTATGTGAAAAAATGTTCATCATCACTAGCCATCAGAGAGATTCAAATTAAAACCACATTGAGATACCACCTTACACCAGTTAGAATGGCCAAAGTTAGCAAGACAGGAAACACCATGTGTTGGAGAGGATGTGGAGAAAGGGGAACCCTCTTCCACTGTTGGTGGGAATGCAAGTTGGTACAGCCACTACAGCCACTTTGGAGAACAATATGGAGAATCCTCAAGAAATTAAAAATAGAGCTTCCCTATGACCCTGCCATTGCACTACTGGGTATTTACCCCAAAGATACAGATGTAGTGAAAAGAAGTGCCATCTGTACCCCAATATTTATAGCAGCAATGGCCACGGTCGCCAAATTGTGGAAAGAACCAAGATGCCCTTCCACGGACGAATGGATAAGAAAGATGTGGTCCATATACACTATGGAGTATTATGCCTCCATCAGAAAGGATGAATACCCAGCTTTTGTAGCAACATGGACGGGACTAGAAGAGATTATGCTGAGTGAAGTAAGTCAAGCAGAGAAAGTCAATTTGTGGAGCATAACAAATAGCATGGAGGACAAGGGGAGATGGAGAGGAGAAGGGAGTTGAGGGAAATTGGAAGGGGAGGTGAACCATGAGAGACTATGAACTCTGAAAAATAATCTGAGGGTTTTGAAGGGGCAGGAGGTGGGAGGTTGGGGGATCCAGGTGGTGGGTATTGGAGAGGGCATGGATTGCATGGAGCACTGGGTGTGGTACAAAAATAACGAATACTGTTACATTGAAAAAATAAAAAAAATTTAAAAATAGAGCTATAAGAAAGATAGGGGTCTATTTCCCTTTTACGATAAAAAAAAAAAAAAAAGTCTGCAGGTAGGCAGTCCATGACTGCTGTGGTAGCTCAGTGGTTATCAAAAACTTGGGCTCCTTCCAACTTTCTGTTATCTCTCCCTAGGAGTAGGGAGTTTTTCTTATGGTCCAAGATAACTGCTGGAACTTCAACCATCAATCTACATTCCAAGCATCAAAATTGAGTAAGGGCTAAAGAAGCATATGCTATCTTCCTTAAAGGAGGTTTCTGAAAATCTCCACCCAGAATTATTATTTGCATATCACTTGACTCATCACATAATCACCCACTATTGTAAAGAGATAGGAAATGTAATATTTTACTCAATGTGGCATGGGTTCCATCTGAAAATCAGGGCTCTGTTACTAAATAGGAAGAGAAGACTAGATGTTAGGGTTGGCACACAACACATTGGTTCTCTAACACATTGATACATCTAACTTGTACTTTTGTGTCTTCACAGTGACTACAGGTATGTGGCAGCTGCTCTGGCTGTCATGAGAAATGTGACTCAGCAGATCAATGAGCGCAAGCGGCGTTTGGAGAATATTGACAAGATTGCCCAGTGGCAGGCGTCTGTCCTAGATTGGGAGGTAGGATCCTCATGAACAGGGGCACTGGGGAGTCTGAATAGCTTAGCTAGAATATCACATCTTAGACAAAGATGGATGAAAAGGAATTAAATTTAAAGAGCAGCAGAAAGGATTTAGAGCCAAGGCAAAACTTTCTACTAATGAGAGGTGTATTTGAGTAGCTTTCTAAGAAGGTTGGAAAAATCTTTGAGGCAACACTTCGTTAAGAAAAGAAAGGTTCATCTCTTTGGGTGTTGCCAGGAAAACAAATTGGATCGACTCAATATACTTTTAAGCTCCTTTCCAGTCCTGGAGTTTTATCACCTCCAGGTGAACACTTGATTAAGAAGTAGTATGTACTAATTCACTCCCAGACACAGAATATAAAGTTGGTTCTCTCTCTGGTGCAGGCCAACCAACATACATCTTTTTTCCATTGGTGAGATTACCTTGCCCTGACACATTTACTAGGTCTACCCAAGCTTGCACCCTTGAGGCTGAGGTCATCATTCCTGCCGAATTGACAGACCAAATTCTGTTTTTTATCATTTGCTTATAAAAATAATTCCCGAAAGCCTCCTATTTCATTGGAAACAGCCACTTCTCTGAACTCAGAAAGTCTTCAGTGAATGAGATCACTAAAGACTTATTTCCTAGACACTCACTTGCAAAAGCTATATACAATCTAACAAATAAATTGAGATTTTGCTTCTGTTCATGCCACTGCTCTGTTGAGGTTCTTTGGGTTTCTGTTCAGTAGAAACAGAGCTGTGAATTATAAAGCCTCACAGGTAGGTGTGTTGAGTACACCATTTAGTGTTTATCTCTTGTGCCCACCAAGAGAACCAGGGGTCATGGCATTTCACATTCTCAGATGCAGATTGTGAAATCTGACAGTCTGTAAGGCTAACGTAACCAAGATGGAAAGGCTGGTCATGCTATCAGGAAGTGGTCAGAGCAATCTTAAGCTTCATAGTCACAGTGTAGAAGTTGAACCAGTTCCTTATTCCACTTGCCTCAATTCTGGTATCATTTCCTGTGATTGAGAGGTAGTTTTTCCCTAGCATTTCAAGCAGTAGCACATTTTAAGAAGATTAAGCATCAGCCTTGCAAACAGCTATTTTACTTAAGTCCAGAAAAAAATCATCTTTTGTTTATTCTGCTACCTCTGATCCTTCTTAATGTAGATGGCTGTTAAAGACCACAGTTCTGAGCATTTGGCATATTTTTTAGTCTTCTTTAAAGGATAATGTTGCTGTAAGAGTAGAAAACAGGAGTGATTGAGATGAAGAAAACGGAATGAAGAGACCCTGTTGCTCTTAAGAGGAAACCAACACTGGCCCAGACTTACTAGGGAATCATGGTTCTTCTTCCCTTGTATCTGACTTACTTTGGCTAGTTGCCTGATCAAAAGCAAAAAGCTAGATTAAATGACCTCTAACAAGCCCATCAACTCCAAGGGACTCTGAAATTGTGTCTGGTTATCAGGCCTCTTTTTCTCTACTCCTGCAGGGTTCTCTGTAAAAGGAGGTTCCCAGAAGCGTTGTTTTCATATTCCCTGGCACATTTTCCCTCTTCCTATGCCTACGAGATCTAATTCCTCCATATGCTCTGAGCCTCCAGTAATTGAAGGTAGAGCCATGGAGGACCAGCAATAGCTTGAAATTCTTTGCCTTATCCAGGGAACCTTATTAATACCAAACTCAAAAACTCTGAACTATGATTTAAAGACTCAGCATCTAAGAAAGAATTTCATATGCTTTTGTCTAGAAGTGGGGGATGGGAAACAAAGTGGCAATTTTGAGCCAGGATCAATGAGAGAATAGTTACTCTCTGCCTCCTTTGTTAGCATAATCATGCTAATCTCAACTGAGCCTATATGTATAACCCTGACACCCTGCTACTTGGTGAAGTCCTTCTTCATCTAATTTGGTAAGAAGAAAAATTCCTTATGGTTCCTTTTTCAGACTCTGGGTTCACTGTGGAATGTCCTAGCTCTAGAGGAAGCTTTTTTCCATCTAACCCTGGTGGGTACATTTGAGAGGGCAGGCCTAAAGTGTCTTATGTTTGTCATATCTAGTCTTCAAGACTTCTAGAATGTCAATCACCAGGGCTTTTAGGAGACCACTCTCCCCATCAACAATTCTGTCCAGGGACACACACACACACACACACACACACACACACACACACACATGTTGTAATGATGGTGAAAGTCTGAGAAGCCTATTCTTGACCAAGACCACAAAGCTAAAATTTTAATCTGTTCTCTAGATTCTCTCTGTGGTATTCTTTTCACTGCTGCCTACATACTCTTTTCAACCTTCTGCTTCCCACACCCCAGGTGCTTTCCTTGGTGATGCTGCAGGGACTTGTTTATGCAGTAAAAGGTCCATATATAAGCAGGTAGTAAGAATTCCTTGGGGGAAATATCCAAACCATAGTATGGCTAAAGGTTGATGAGTACTGAAGGACCACCCTGAAAAGGCAATAAGACATATCCACTCCATGACTTGCTAGCTATTGACATAAGTAGCCAAACCTTACTGGTTCCCTGATAGAGGTTCTTTGTATGTTCTACTTGTCCAAGCAGTTGCACAAGCAAAGAAAGGTCCCACAGCTTGCTGAGGGCTGCTGTGGACAAGCCTTGCAAATCAAGAAAATGATTTCTTGCCTTCCCCCAGAAGTCTGAACAAATAGGGTGGCTGCCAAAGCATCAACATGATAATTTCAGCTTTATTTGTCAAACTAAAAAGAAGAGTCATAGGGGAAACCTTCAGGGCTTAATCTACTTTGAAGGAGAATTGGGAAAGATTGTTGAGGGTTGGCAGCATACAGGCAATTGGTACCTACTCAGTAAATCAGAATATCTGAATAGAGAGTAGGAGGCCTTGTTTTATATCCAGACCTGACCCTACTTCAACTTATTCCATAAATATTCAGGACTTCTTTTTTTCAACTCTAGTTATCAACCCTGCTCCCTGCCCACCCCCCTCCCATGAGAACTAGAGTTCATGAAGTACCCTCTGCTCTGTCCCACTGCCCAGGGCTCCTAAAAAATAAATGGATGAGTAAGAGTATCATCCATACATTAAAGTAATAATCCATACCTTAGAGAGGCTGAGAAAGCAACAGGGAGAAGAATCTGTTCTTATAGACTATAATTTTAGGGAAATTTACATTTCTAATTTCTCTGATGCTGATGGTTGGTTGAGCTGTCACATTGCTACCCTTCACACTCATTAGATCCACTTGAAAGTAAATGAAAAGGAACATATCCCTGGAAGCTTCCTTTTAATCTCCCCCCCTACCAGAAATTTTTACCATGAGCCCAAATTTGTAGCTCATGTTTGAGAATTTGACTGTATATGATTGTGGTGACACCACTCCCCTAACAGCCCGCTTGTGTAATACCCAAAGACCAGTTCCAGTTTACCATTGGATAATTCAATCCAAAACGTCGTAGGAAACACAGACACCCAACATCATAGAAACAGAAAAACATCTATTTAAAAAGCTAAGGTAGTTTGATGAGGCATACTTCTGGGACCAGGAGATCAAGTGTAAAGCTGGCTGGATTTGTTATTTCCCTGCTATCCTGTGAATAGGCAGCACTGAAAATGAACTATATGAAAAGTAGGGTATTTCCCTTGTTCTTCTTTCCCTAGATCTGCTTAGGCTACAGCCTCACATCAGAAAAATCAGCCTATAACTAGAATGAGGTGTTGGACATTGGGCTATTGAGATGAATGAGTGGCCTTGGTTTTACACTGGGGCAAATATGTTCCAGGCAGAGGGAACAGTATGTGCAAATTCCTGGAGGAATGAAAGAAAACAGCATGTACATAGGGGAGGTGGCAATGGGAAGGTATTGTACTTTTGGGGGCAAGGCAAAGTAAATATATGGTGCAAGTGTGGTGGAAGAGGCAAAGGGTGAGAAATCTGAACTCTGAGAGGGCCATTTCCCTTGTATGATCTGATTTTTGCCTCAAGCAGCCATGTGAAGTGAAACAAGCAGGAACTGTTGTATTATCCATTATTCAATTGAGAAAATAGATTGAGAGTGTTTAAGCTACTCCCCAAGGGTACAGAGTGAGTTGGTGACTGGGCCCAGAACCCAAGTCTTCGGAGATTCTCATCTCATAAATCTTTCAAGGTAGCTAGTTGTTCCACTAAGGATTATCATTATACTGTTCTTTGGTGGCTTTGGAGGGAGTCTGGCCTGGATTCTGGATTCTGGATTCTTTGGGCAACTTACTTCCAATTCCTCTGATCTTAGTTTTGGGGGTAATAGCAGTACATTCCTCATTGGGTTCTTGTGAGTATTAATGGGAATATGTGACATAGGATATAGAATGCACAATGATAATCAAGAGAACTTACAGTATGAAGTGTACTTTCCTAAGCACTTTACATGTTTTAACTTACATAATCTACACAACAGCCATATGATATTGGTACTGTTATTACCCTCATTTTAAAGATGCCAGTCAGTGTAGGGAATGCATTTTGAAGATAAGGAAATATAGTGCAGCTCACTATCATCCTCCCTAGGCACAATTTGACCCTTTCCAGGGTTCAGATTGTCTGCAATTGGCAGGACTTGGCTATAGCCAGCACCAGTGCGGGGTTGTCAGTGGTCTGCTGATCTCTTCCTTCAGAGCAGCTGGCCAGCCCAGAAACAAGATGGCCCTCCATCTCCCTCTAGATTCACAGTCTTTGCAGACTCACCTCCACTTGAAGTTCACTCAGTAATATACTTTACATGCCTTTTATACTCTTTTGATTACCTTTTTTGTAGAAATAAAAATTGACCTTAGAATTTAAAAAAAAAATGAAGATGAGGAAACTGGCACACAGAGAGGTGACATCAATCAACTTGATGAGCATAAGGGTGTTTTCTTTCTTCCTCTCCTCTCTTTCTTTCCTCTTCCTTCCTTTCCCTTCCCTTTACTTACTCTTCTCTTTCTTACCCTTCCCCCTACCTTTCCCTTCCATTTCCTTTCCCCTTCCCTTCACCTTCACCTTCCCTTCCTTTCACCTTCCCTTCACCTTCCTTTTCCTCTCCCTTCCCCTTTTCCTTCCCTTTCCCTTTTCTCCTCTCCTCTCCTTTTCTTTTCTTTTCTTTCCTTTCCTTTCCTTTCCTTTCCTTTCCTTTCCTTTCCGAGTTATGTGTTGCAAGTTCTTACAATAGGAATATTCCTGGCTGGTACAGTGGTTGTAACTTTGAAAGTCATCCTGAAAAAAAAAAAGTCATCTTGACCAACTTTGTTTGGGCTTAGCCTGTTTTTATGGCTTTCTTTCATTTTATATATATCCAAAATGGACTGTAGCACATCTTCCTGGCCTGTCTCAGGGTGGGATGTGGCAGACAGGTACCACTCTCAGCTTCCCATACATATAACAGAAAAGCCCTGCACAAATCTCTCACCCTAAGAGCTTCTTCTCCCAGAAATTCTGTGTTAGTATGTGGGCCCTTTGAGGATGAATGTTTACTCAAGTTCCAAGGAACCCCTGAAATGGAAACTGGAGTCACAGTATCTGTGAGCTTTCTTTTTGAGGTTATATTATTACAAAATATTTCCACTGAGCTGCCCTTTTCCTTCTCATCACTTAGACTGGAAAAAGTAGTATGCTAAAGAATACCATTTCCAGCTACCCCTCTCTTTGGCCCACTGGCCTGTCTAGGCTGTCCTAATTATTTATAGGGCTAATGCAGGGATCTCCATCTCTAACCTTGACTTGAAAATTTGGGATGCAAAGATGAGATCTTAACTTTGGAGTATCAGGGCTAGGACCTTAGAGATCATCGTCATGTACCACATTTAACATCTGGAAAAACTGAGACCAAGAGCCAGGAAGGGACTGACTGGTCTAAAGACAGTGTAATATTGTGGCAAGAATGAGTATACTTTCTGGAGTGACAGAATTGGGCTTGGGTCATGGATATCTAGCTAATGAGCTGGGTGATCTTAGCTGATCACCTGACATTTCTTGGACTATAAAGTGAGAGTAAGACCACCTCCCAGGCTTCTTGTATACCTCAGAAGAAATAGAGCAAAAGTAAATGTCTGATGCACATAGGTGTTAATATATATTTTTTAGAGAGGGGCAGGGTGGTCAAAGGGAGCAGGAGAGAGAATCTCAAGCAGGATCTACACCCCGCATGGAGCTCAACATGGGGCTCGGTCTCACAGCCCTGAAATCATGACCTGAACCAAAATCAAGAGTCAGAGCCTCAACTGACTGAGCCATCCAGGTACCCCATTGATGCTAGTATTAATTTTCCTGCATCCTGGACTACTGATTTTTATCCCTATCTTTATATAGGTCCTGGAACACACCCTGTGCCCAGGGCTTTGGTGTAGTTTGCCTCATGTTCCAAGAGTTCTGTGCACAACCTGCATTAGTTTCCTCCTGACTGTAAGCTTCTTGAGAACAGGTGCCAAATCTGCCTTGGCATCTGACATATAACCCATGTACCTCTGACCTAGCAGAGTTACTGTGAAAAGGGGGCCTTAGAATCTCTGTAAAATTGAAGAACTGAATTAGCTAGAAGTCAGATGTGTTGGTACTTTTTTTTTTTTCTGTCTGACTATACAGCAAGAAGAGGAGTGGTTTCAGGCTATGAATAATATGGTTGTGAAGTTTCCTATTTCCTATTCCTATTTAATCAATGTATTTTAATAAATTGACAGAAGAAAAAAATTTTTAAGAGACCGAATGTATTCTCTTTTTCTCTTTCTATCATTGTCTCCTTCTTGCCCTCCCTTGTCCCCTTTTTTTACTCCTTTGGAAAGCAGAGAGACTTCTATTATTTCCTTAGGCTTCTTCTTCAGGTATAAGAAAGAGACTAAAAGAATAGATCTGGGATGAAGGACTGATGCAGAAAGAGAAATTAATAGAGAAAAAGACAAGGAAAGTAAAAGAGAAATCTCATAGAACCAGAATGAACCTTGGTGCCTATTGGGCTAGAGAGCAACTGGCATAGAAGGAATATAGCAGTCCTGAGTAGTAGGGCTCATTGGACCCAAGGGTGAACAAGAGTATGGGTCTTTGCCACTCATGGAGCCTAAGGATTCCCAGGAGTCCTCTCTATCCCTCTTTCCCCACCAGGCCTTTTTTGTACTCCTCTTGCCCCAGTCTATGTCCAGTTTTTAGTGCTTCCAGGCAGGTGACAGGTCCATCCCTTCTGCCTGGCTCCCTCTCACTATCACATGTTCTTCCCAGGGTGAGGACATCCTAGACAGGAGCTCGGAACTGATCTACACTGGGGAAATGGCCTGGATCTACCAGCCCTATGGCCGGAACCAGCAGCGGGTCTTCTTCCTGTTTGACCACCAGATGGTTCTCTGCAAGAAGGTAACCCCAAACCCTTCTTTCTTGAGGGAGATGGGAGATGGGCACCTCAGGAGCATCAGACCCTCCTTCTCCATTATCCCCAGCTCCCAATAAAGTGGTCATTATAGTAGGTGGGAAAAAACACCAGTGGCTTCTAATTTTGTGACTCCTTCTTTAACTTTTGCTATTTTTCCCTCTTTGTCAATTTTCCTTTAAAAAAATATAGAATAAGACTCTTTGTTCTCTTTCTTCTTGTCTTCTGTGATGGCTGTCTCTGCTCCACTGCATCTTATTGTCCTGTTATTTTAATTATGCATGTGTTTTGTTATTTTCTTCCAGAGATGATTATATTGGAAATTATTTTGCTGCTTTGGGGAATTTTTCCTTTTCTTCTCCTTCCCCCCCACCACCAGAGGAGAGGTGGAAATCCCCTTTCCTTTCTCCTCAGTCACCCACTAATATTCTACACCTCTGAAGTTGTCCCAAACAGCTTTTTCTCTGTATCCGTTGTTTTTAATTATACCCTCCTGGACATACTCTGTTGTCCTCTGTTTCATAACTACTAGTTATTTATGTTAGTTCCATTGTATTTTAGGAGGATCAGGCACTAAATAGAGTATAACAATGCTGGAGGGAAGACTTCTTCTGTTCAAGGAACTTTCTGCATTGGGCCATTTCTTCATGTACTGAAGGGCCAGACTTGGAGGATGAGTGATTCGGGACTCAGAAATGTAACAATAGCAACAGAGGTTAGGGAAAGAGCAGAAAAGAAATGCAGATTTGAAACCAGAACATTTGGGCTGTAGGCTCTACTGTCTCTAACCTTGGGCCAGTTTTTTTTTTTTTTTAACTTTATGTTCATATTTTCTTCAGCGCCAAATCAGACTGATGATAGAATTCATCTCAGAATGTGTTGAGGAGGACCACCTAAGGTAGTGGGAAGCAGTGAATTATAGTATTAAGAGCATAGGTTCTAGGGCCAGCCAGAAAGGTACCAACTTTTCCCATGAGCTGTGTCTTCTCTGTGCCTCACATTTGCAGAATGGAAATCATAATGGTTCTACAGAGAAGAGAAGTTGTGAAGGTTAAATGAAACAATATAGTTGCAGTGCCTGGCTCATAGTATTTAGTAAATGTTAGCTATTGGTATTTTTTAATTACTGCATATTTGGTGTTACTATTTATTCATTCAGCAAATCTCTTTTGAGAGAGACAGTATATGCAATAGTTGAACAAGCACAGATTTTTGAGCCAGGTAGTCTGGACTCAAAGCCCAACTCTACCATTTAGTAGCTTTGGTTCCTGAGTAAGCTTCTTAACTGTTCTAACTATAGTACCTCATAAAATGAGGTTATAACAGTACCCAACTTGTAGGATTGTTGTGAGGATTATCTGTTAATAAGTGCAAAGCATTTAGCTGCTGAGGGATGAATGCATGAAGAAAATGTGATGCATGCATACACACACACACACACACATACACACAACCACACACACACACATTGTGGAATATTATTTAGCCTTTAAAATAGAGTAGTGCCTGTCATTTGTGACAACACAGATGAACCTGGAGGACATTATGCTAAGTAAAATAAGACAGAGAAAGGCAAATACCATATGATCTCACTTTATGTGGAATCTAAAGCAGTTGAAGTCATAAAGGCAGAGTGGTGGTTGCCAGGGACTGGTGGGGATTTGGGAGATTGAGAGATACTGGTCAAAAGGTGAAAACTTTGCATTATGCAAGATGAATAGATTTTGGTGAGCTAGTATACAATACAGTGCCTATAGCTAACAATACTATATTGTGTACTTGAAATTTGCTGAGAAAGTACATCTTAAGTGTTCTCATCACAAAAAAGTAACTATGTGAGATATATATGTTAATTAGCTTGATTGTGGTGATCATTTCACAATGTATACATATAACAAAACATCACATTGTATACCTTAAATATATATAATCTTTGTCAATTATACCTCAATAAAGCTAGGGAAATGAAAAGCATTTGGAACAGTGTCTAGCATATGATATATGCTAAGTGTTAACTGTTACCATTGTTGCTGTTATTATTCTGTTATTAAGAATGTACTCTAGATGCTGGAATGAAATAATGAGAAAAATAATTCTAGTCCCATCCCTATGTGCCTTCCTCAGGCTCTGGAGAGAAAACCCAGGGTGGTCAAGGCTAGGGGTGGGCAGTAACTGGGGCCCCTCTTAAAAAGACCTTACTGACAAGCAAGTGAGACAGACTGCAGTCCCTAAGAGTTGCATTCCCCTGATTGCAGCATCTGTCATTTATACAAAATGTTTGCAGTGTCTTACTAAACCCCATGAATACCCAGTGAAGTCAAATTCAATTATCTCCCAACTGTTTGAATTATATAATGTCAGGAATTGGAGTAGGCTCCTTGCTGGATCCATGGCTAGGCTTGGCGCTTGTCTGCAGACTGCCAGGGACCTTCTGGAGAAGCACTGGCACCCTTGATATCCTCCAGCTTGGATGAGTGTAAGGGAAAAATAGGAAAGCTGGCACGCTCTTAGGCAAGGAATTTGTGATGACCTAAATAGCATCTGTGGTGTCGGACACCTATTCACCATGTGCCTATGAAAGCACTCAGACCACCATTAACATGTGGCATTTGGGCAGCCTGGTCCCAATGATACCTTAGACAACCAGGATTCCAGAGGGCTTTTTCCCTCTTCTGCCATATCCAGAAGCTGAGCAGAGAAACTTCTGAGGCTTTGTCAGCTGTTTTTCCCTGGGAAGCCCCTGAGTGAAGCAAGAGCAAGGAGGGTATACTACTTCAGCACAACTTAATAAGCAGACTACAAGTTGTGAAATGGAACTAATGTAACTCAGGAGTGTGGTGGCCAAATATAAGTTCTATAAGAGTCTTCATTATCAGTGCTAGCATTCAGAAAAGGGAAATTGCAACAACTTGAGCTAGAGATGCCTTCAGGGAAGACTTGAGGAAGAAGAATCTGTAAAATTGACCTGAAGGCTGGAATTGGATTGGAATAAGAGGTATTGTTGGGGCAGGGAGGACACATTAGTGTGAACCTAAGTATAGATCTGCGACCACCCCCACCCTGAAAGGATAAATGGAATTTCCAAGGACATAGAGGTAGCTATGTAAAGTTTAAAATATTTAGTTACTTTTGCTTTGATTTATTTTTGTCACAATATTTAAATTATTTTGAAAGTTTAAATGGATCAGGAAGAAAAAAGTGAGATTTTTAGGTTCATCAAAGGAGTTTTGAAGGCTTACCAAAGAAATTAGTCTGGGTGCACCTGGATGGCTCATTTGTAAAGCATCTGCCTTCAGCTCAGGTCATGATTCCAGGATCCTGGGATTAAGCCCTGCATCAGACTCCCTACTTGGTGGGGAGCCTACTTCTCCCTCTCCTACTCCCCCTGCTTGTATTCTCTCTCCGTGTATCAAATAAATAAATAAATAAATAAATAGTAAAAATTAAGAAATAAAAAAATTATTCTGGGACCAAGAAAGCTCAGGACCATATTTATTAGACAAGGCTAGCCTCATGACCTGGAAATTGCATGTTTAGATTTGAGGTTTACAAACATTTTTAGAGAAAATTGAGGTGCAGAGAGATAAAATGGCTTTCCCAAGGCCATAGCTAGTAGGTTAAGCAGCTAGGAGTCTGTATAACTCACACTCTTTCCATATGTGTCGCATGCTGCTTTGTGGCCTTGGCTACAATTTTCTGATGGGATTTTTTGAACAGTAGGTAATTCTTAATAATTCCTATCACATCCCTAAACTTGGCTTTATGACTAATCTTGTGCATGAAAACTCACATTCAACACTTTGGGGAGCTATAAAGAGTAGGAAAAGGGAGAACCTTAATCACACATTTGTCTAGTCCTACTCTCCTACCACAGAAGCAGAACTCTCTCAAGTTTATTGTTATCATTAAATAGCTAAAGAAATAATGGGCGTTTCAGTTGGTGTTTTTAATTTAGCTCCAAGATCAGGTACATCCTTTCCTGTTTCGGGAAACTAGTAAAGATTGTAAAGGCTGACAAGGATTATGACTCACCAACTCAGAGTTAAAGAAAGCTGTATGTGATGCTGGCAGGCTGGGTCCAAAGACCCAAAGAGGATCCTGTAGGACCAGCCAAGAGTGTTCTTGGCTTCATAAAGGATGGAAATAAACCATGAGCCAGCAGGATGTGAAAGCAGAGATTCCTGAAGATAGAGAGAGAGTAGATACAGAGTTTCTGGGAGACTAAGAAAGGAAAGGTGTTAGTCTCATTTGTTCAGGGTCTGGGTGGTTTTATTGCAGATGGTGCTCTGATATAGTTGTCCTCTCAGGCATCTAGGTACCAGTTAGAACAAGGACAAGGGCCCAGATATTATTCTTTGGAGCCAGGGGGCCTTGGTATTGAGAGGTCTAGCCATGGTTGTCTAAAATACACACATGGTAGCTTTGTCCAGTCATTCTCATCTGGTCCTTCTTTAGATATTACCTATTCTAGAGAAATCATTAACTCCTGTCCTTTATAAGGAGGACATATGCTGTTTGCATTACAAAACGTGTGTAAAGTGGGATAGGAATGGATGTCCTAGCAAGAATAGAAGCAGAAAAAGGAGTGAAAAACAGATTTTTATGGAGTCCTTCAGTTTCCCTGCCTCATTGGCTGAAGTTAGGAATAGTGGGTGGTTAAGGCTACCTATTCTAGTCAAATGGTTACCTACCTATTAGCTGTACAGTTTGGACCTAGCTTCCCAGGTCTATGTGTATTTGTATTAAGTGTTTTAAGCCATGTTTCAGGCCTTTATGAGATCAAACTAGATTACATCAATCCATTCTCCTTAGCTTGTCCTGCTTTTGTAGTTATATTGGACTGACAGGGCCCACTTTTTATGCACGTCTCATAAAGTGTTCCTAAGGACTGTGGAAGTCAGCGCGTGGGAACAACCCCATCCTTTTGGCCAGGATTGAGCTTGTCTATTTTGAGTATGGTAAAAGGAACCCAGGCTCTGAATCAATCTTGGAGCAACATTGGCCCACTCTGTATAGCTGACTTTTTCCTCTCCTTTGAACTTGATGCGAGAGACACCCAACAAATCAGAACTCATCTGTACTCAGCACAGCTTATTTATATGCACAGTGATTATGGGATGAAAAAGAACAATGTAGGCATTGTTTCTTGCAAATCAATTCAACAACACCTGTATTTCATAGCCTTGGACTTTGAAATGGACACAGCTACAGTGGGAATTCTTAAAGACAGCCCTCCCCAGACAAAGCAAAACACCCAGTTTACCATGCAGTGTGAAGAGTCAGGATTACAAAGGCAAATTCTTTGCAAGTAGCCTGCAGTTGAAAAGTGAGGCATGTAAGACAATTCAGCAGAATAGGAATAGTTTAACCAAACTGTATAATGTTAACAAAAATTAATGAGCATTTCTGATTCTGTGAAATTGTCTAAAAGGCCAAATATATACAAAGAGGAGGGAAAGTTGGTCAGAATGAGTTGGCTACTAGAAGGCATCTCTCAAGACAAAGGATATTCTCGGCCAGACTTAGTCACACCACATGTCCCAAGAATAGATGTGTGTCATGGGCATGCTATGAAGGTGCACACATGAGTTGTGTCTTTCCAGTGTCAACTTTATTCAGTCATAAAGTTAATCACAATTATAAAGCAGGTTTAGGATTCCAAAGTCAATGACATTTCACCATGTGATAAAACTTGGCTACTTATGCAACACAGGGTAGGACATAAGACAAAGCACACAACAAATAACAGAAGAGGTGTAGGAAGTTAATGAACCAAACATGAAGTCTGTCTGTGGGTGTGCCATTGAGATAAGGCCTCAGTCTGGTCTTGGTCAGCTCTCAGCACTTACTGCTTATTATGTTCAAGCAGTGAGGGATCTCGGTTCTGGTCAGAGATCAATCGGGTAGAGCCTTTGGTGGCAGTTGCCTTTTTTAAGTGGTCAGACATAGAGACTTCATGTCTCAAGAGTCTGATAGTTTGCTGCAAAAATTCTCCCCCTTTTAAAGGGATTTAATTGGTTCTGGGTCCCTGCAGACCTCCTCTGGTTCCACTCATTATCAGTTCTAGGGTGCCAGCTGATGCTGGTCCCAACAATATCTTGTAGCTGCAGTACATTTAACTACCTGCATCATTACATGACACAGATCCCTGCTTGACATAAGAGAGTCCATTTTGCTCTCTACAGTGTGCCATCAGGGGGAGTTGAGAGTAGTCCTAAGAGAAGGAGGAGCTGAAAGACCACTCTGAGAGATACTTATCAGACCTTACATTCCACAGATCCACAGGTCATTTCATCTATCCCTCTTTTTTTAATTCATAAAATATTTGACATTCAGGGTCACCTGGGTGGCTCAGTGGGTTAAGCCTCTGCCTTCAGCTCAGGTCATGATCTCAGGGTCCTGGGATTGAGCCCCACATGGGGCTCTCTGCTCAGCAGGGAGCCTGCTTCCCCCTCTCTCTCTGCCTGCCTCTCTGCCTATTTGTGATCTCTCTCTCTGTCAAATAAATAAATGAAACCTTTAAAAAAATATTTGACATTCAAAAAGATACATAAATTATATAATGGGTACCTATGTACTTACTACCCAGTCTAAGAAATAATTCATTACAAATACATTCTTTCTCCTCTCCCTCTCTGCTCTTTACCTTTCTTTTCCTTCTTTCCATCTTCTTTCTCTTTGTACTCTCTTGAATTTGCATGTGTCATTGTCATATTTTTGTATAATTTCTGTAAATATCTCTCTGCTCTTTACCTTTCTTTTCCTTCCTTCCATCTTCTTTCTCTTTGTACTCTCTTGAATTTGCATGTGTCATTGTCATATTTTTGTATAATTTCTGTAAATATGTATGCATTCCTATATATTATGTGGCATTCCTTTATAGGTTTTTAAACCTCATATAAGTGGAATAGATAAAGATGAGATAAGGCTGCAGAGGGAAGAAACCACGGGATTGATGAGCATGGGATTTAAGGTTGCTGTGACATCATAGCTTTTATTTATTTTTAAATTTTTTTATATTTTATTTAAATTCAATTAATTAACATATAGTGTATTGTTAGTTTCAGAGGTAGAGTTCAGTGATTCATCAGTGGCATATAACACCCAGTGCTAATTACATCATATGCCCTTCTTAATGCCCATCACCCAGTTACCCCATCCCCCATCCACCTCCCCTCAGAAACCTTCAGATTGTGTCCTATAATTAAGAGTCTTTTATGGTCTGCATCCTACCTGATTTCATGTCATTTTTTTTTTAATTTTTTATTTTTTATAAACATATATTTTTATCCCCAGGGGTACAGGTCTGTGAATCACCAGGTTTACACACTTCACAGCACTCACCAAATCACATACCCTCCCCAATGTCCATAATCCCACCCCCTTCTCCCAAACCCCCTCCCCCCGGCAACCCTCAGTTTGTTTTGTGAGATTAAGAGTCACTTATGGTTTGTCTCCCTCCCAATCCCATCTTGTTTCATTTATTCTTCTTCTACCCACTTAAGCCTCCATGTTGCATCACCACTTCCTCATATCAGGGAGATCATATGATAGTTGTCTTTCTCTGCTTGACTTATTTCGCTAAGCATGATACGCTCTAGTTCCATCCATGTTGTTGCAAATGGCAAGATTTCATTTCTTTTGATGGCTGCATAGTATTCCATTGTGTATATATACCACATCTTCTTGATCCATTCATCTGTTGATGGACATCTAGGTTCTTTCCATAGTTTGGCTATTGTGGACATTGCTGCTATAAACATTCGGGTGCATGTGCCCCTTTGGATCACTACATTTGTATCTTTAGGGTAAATACCCAATAGTGCAATTGCTGGGTCATAGGGCAGTTCTATTTTCAACATTTTGAGGAACTTCCATGCTGTTTTCCAGAGTGGCTGCACCAGCTTGCATTCCCACCAACAGTGTAGGAGGGTTCCCCTTTCTCTGCATCCTCTCCAGCATCTGTCATTTCCTGACTTGTTGATTTTAGCCATTCTGACTGGTGTGAGGTGATATCTCATTGTGGTTTTGATTTGTATTTCCCTGATGCCGAGTGATATGGAGCACTTTTTCATGTGTCTGTTCGCCATCTGGATGTCTTCTTTGCAGAAATGTCTGTTCATGTCCTCTGCCCATTTCTTGATTGGATTATTTGTTCTTTGGGTGTTGAGTTTGCTAAGTTCTTTATAGATTCTGGACACTAGTCCTTTATCTGATATGTCGTTTGCAAATATCTTCTCCCATTCTGTCAGTTGTCTTTTGATTTTGTTAACTGTTTCCTTTGCTGTGCAAAAGCTTTTGATCTTGATGAAATCCCAGTAGTTCATTTTTTCCCTTGCTTCCCTTGCCTTTTGCGTTGTTCCTAGGAAGATGTTGCTGCGGTTGAGGTCGAAGAGGTTTCTGCCCGTGTTCTCCTCAAGGATTTTGATGGATTCCTTTCTCACATTGAGGTCCTTCATCCATTTTGAGTCTATTTTTGTGTGTGGTGTAAGGGAATGGTCCAATTTCATTTTTCTGCATGTGGCTGTCCAATTTTCCCAGCACCATTTATTGAAGAGGCTGTCTTTTTTCCATTGGACATTCTTTCTTGCTTTGTCGAAGATTAGTTGACCATAGATTTGAGGGTCTATTTCTGGGCTCTCTATTCTGTTCCATTGATCTAGGTATCTGTTTTTGTGCCAGTACCACGCTGTCTTGATGATGACAGCTTTGTAAAAGAGCCTGAAGTCTGGAATTGTGATGCCACCAACGTTGGCTTTCTTTTTCAATATCCCTTTGGCTATTCGAGGTCTTTTCTGGTTCCATATAAATTTTAGCATTATTTGTTCCATTTCCTTGAAAAAGATGGATGGTACTTTGATAGGAATTGCATTAAATGTGTAGATTTCTTTAGGTAGCATAGACATTTTCACAATATTTATTCTTCCAATCCAGGAGCATGGAACATTTTTCCATTTCTTTGTGTCTTCCTCAATTTCTTTCATGAGTACTTTATAGTTTTCTGAGTATAGATTCTGTGTCTCTTTGGTTAGGTTTATTCCTAGGTATCTTATCGTTTTGGATGCAATTGTAAATGGGATTGACTCCTTAATATCTCTTTCTTCTGTCTTGCTGTTGGTGTAGAGAAATGCAACTGATTTCTGTGCATTGATTTTATATCCTGACACTTTACTGAATTCCTGTACAAGTTCTAGCAGTTTTGGAGTGGAGTCTTTTGGGTTTTCCACATATAGTATCATATCATCTGCGAAGAGTGATAATTTGACTTCTTCTTTGCCGATTTGGATGCCTTTAATTTCCTTTTGTTGTCTGATTGCTGAGGCTAGGACCTCTAGTACTATGTTGAATAGCAGTGGTGATAATGGACATCCCTGCCGTGTTCCTGACCTTAGCGGAAAAGCTTTCAGTTTTTCTCCATTGAGAATGATATTTGCGGTGGGTTTTTCATAGATGGCTTTGATGATATTGAGGTATGTGCCCTCTATCCCTACACTTTGAAGAGTTTTGATCAGGAAGGGATGCTGTACTTTGTCAAATGCTTTTTCAGCATCTATTGAGAGTATCATATGGTTCTTGTTCTTTCTTTTATTGATGTGTTGTATCACATTGACTGATTTGCGGATGTTGAACCAACCTTGCAGCCCTGGAATAAATCCCACTTGGTCGTGGTGAATAATCCTTTTAATGTACTGTTGAATCCTATTGGCTAGTATTTTGTTGAGTATTTTCGCATCTGTGTTCATCAAGGATATCGGTCTATAGCTCTCTTTTTTGGTGGGATCCTTGTCTGGTTTTGGGATCAAGGTGATGCTGGCCTCATAAAATGAGTTTGGAAGTTTTCCTTCCATTTCTATTTTTAGGAACAGTTTCAGGAGAATAGGAATTAGTTCTTCTTTAAATGTTTGGTAGAATTCCCCCGGAAAGCCGTCTGGCCCTGGGCTTTTGTTTGTTTGGAGATTTTTAATGACTGTTTCAATCTCCTTACTGGTTATGGGTCTGTTCAGGCTTTCTATTTCTTCCTGGCTCAGTTGTGGTAGTTTATATGTTTCTAGGAATGCATCCATTTCTTCCAGATTGTCAAATTTATTGCCGTAGAGTTGCTCATAGTATGTTCTTATAATAGTTTGTATTTCTTTGGTGTTAGTTGTGATCTCTCCTCTTTCATTCATGATTTTATTTATTTGGGTCCTTTCTCTTTTCTTTTTGATAAGTCGGGCCAGGGGTTTATCAATTTTATTAATTCTTTCAAAGAACCAGCTCCTAGTTTCGTTGATTTGTTCTATTGTTTTTTTGGTTTCTATTTCATTGATTTCTGCTCTGATCTTTATGATTTCTCTTCTCCTGCTGGGCTTAGGGTTTCTTTCTTGTTCTTTCTCCAGCTCCTTTATGTGTAGGGTTAGATTGTGTACCTGAGACCTTTCTTGTTTCTTGAGAAAGGCTTGTACCGCTATATATTTTCCTCTCAAGACTGCCTTTGTTGTGTCCCACAGATTTTGAACCGTTATATTTTCATTATCATTTGTTTCCATGATTTTTTTCAATTCTTCTTTAATTTCCCGGTTGACCCATTCATTCTTTAGAAGGATACTGTTTAGTCTCCATGTATTTGGGTTCTTTCCAAACTTCCTTTTGTGGTTGAGTTCTAGCTTTAGAGCATTGTGGGAGCAGAAGGTATACTGGAGAGAATTATTGGGGAGAATTTCCCCAATATGGCAAAGGGAACGAGCATCAAAATTCAGGAGGTTCAGAGAATGCCCCTCAAAATCAATAAGAATAGGCCCACACCCCGTCACCTAATAGTAAAATTTACAAGTCTCAATGACAAAGAGAAAATCCTGAAAGCAGCCCAGGAAAAGAAGTCTGTAACATACAATGGTAAAAATATTAGATTGGCAGCAGACTTATCCACAGAGACCTGGCAGGCCAGAAAGAGCTGGCATGATATTTTCAGAGCACTAAATGAGAAAAACATGCAGCCAAGAATACTATATCCAGCTAGGCTATCATTGAAAATAGAAGGAGAGATTAAAAGCTTCCAGGACAAACAACAACTGAAAGAATTTGCAAATACCAAACCAGCTCTACAGGAAATATTGAAAGGGGTCCTCTAAGCAAAGAGAGAGCCTACAAGTGGTAGATCAGAAAGGAACAGAGACCATATACAGTAACAGTCACCTTACAGGCAATACAATGGCACTAAATTCATATCTCTCAATAGTTACCCTGAATGTGAATGGGCTAAATGCCCCTGTCAAAAGACACAGGGTATCAGAATGGATAAAAAAACAAAACCCATCTATATGTTGCCTCCAAGAAACACATTTTAAGCCCGAAGACACCTCCAGATTTAAAGTGAGGGGGTGGAAAAGAATTTACCATGCTAATGGACATCAGAAGAAAGCAGGAGTGGCAATCCGTATATCAGATGAATTAGATTATAAGCCAAAGACTATAATAAGAAATGAAGAAGGACACTATATCATACTCAAAGGGTCTGTCCAACAAGAAGATTTAACAATTTTAAATATCTATGCCCCCAATGTGGGAGCAGCCAACTATATAAACCAATTAATAACCAAATCAAAGAAACACATCAACAATAATACAATAATAGTAGGGGACTTTAACACTCCCCTCACTGAAATGGACAGGTCATCCAAGCAAAAGATCAGCAAGGAAATAAAGGCCTTAAACGACACACTGGACCAGATGGACATCACAGATATATTCAGAACATTTCATCCCAAAGCAACAGAATACACATTCTTCTCTAGTGCACATGGAACATTCTCCAGAATAGATCACATCCTCGGTCCTAAATCAGGACTCAACCGGTATCAAAAGATTGGTATCATTCCCTGCATATTTTCATGTCATTTTATTTTTCCCTCCCTTCCCCTATAATCCTGTTTTGTTTCTTAAATTTCACATATAAGTGAAATCATATGATAATTTTCGTTCTCTGATTGACTTATTTTGCTTAGCATAATACCCTCTAGTTCCATCCACATAGATATAAATGGTAAGATTTCATGTTTCTGAGGCTGAGTAACATTCCATCGTGTGTGTGTGTGTGTGTGTGTACAAGTGTGTGTATGTATACACACCATATCTTCTTTATCCATGCGTCTGTTGATGAACATCTCAGCACTTTCCGTAGCTTGGCTATTGTGGACATAGCTGCTGTAAACATTAAGGTACAGGTACCCCTTTGGATCACTGCATTTATATCCTTTAGATAAATACCTAGTAGCAGAATTGCTAGGTCATAGGTAGCTCCGTATTTAACTTTTTTTATTTTTTATTTTTTATTTTTTATAAAAAACATATATTTTTATCCCCAGGGGTACAGGTCTGTGAATCACCAGGTTTACACACTTCACAGCACTCACCAAAGCACATACCCTCCCCAATGTCCATAATCCCACCCCCTTCTCCCAAACCCACTCCCCCCAGCAACCCTCAGTTTGTTTTGTGAGATTAAGAGTCACTTATGGTTTGTCTCCCTCCCAATCCCATCTTGTTTCATTGATTCTTCTCCTACCCACTTAAGCCCCCATGTTGCATCACCACTTCCTCATATCAGGGAGATCATATGATAGTTGTCTTTCTCTGCTTGACTTATTTAACTAAGCATGATACGCTCTAGTTCCATCCATGTTGTCGCAAATGGCAAGATTTCATTTCTTTTGATGGCTGCATAGTATTCCATTGTGTATATATACCACTTCTTCTTTATCCATTCATCTGTTGATGGACATCTAGGTTCTTTCCATAGTTTGGCTATTGTGGACATTGCTGCTATAAACATTTGGGTGCACGTGCCCCTTTGCTTTGGATCACTACGTTTGTATCTTTAGGGTAAATACCCAATAGTTCAATTGCTGGGTCATAGGGCAGTTCTATTTTCAACATTTTGAGGAACCTCCATGCTGTTTTCCAGAGTGGCTGCACCAGCTTGCATTCCCACCAACAGTGTAGGAGGGTTCCTCTTTCTCTGCATCCTCGCCAGCATCTGTCATTTCCTGACTTGTTGATTTTAGCCATTCTGACTGGTGTGAGGTGATATCTCATTGTGGTTTTGATTTGTATTTCCCTGATGCCGAGTGATATGGAGCACTTTTTCATGTGTCTGTTGGCCATCTGGATGTCTTCTTTGCAGAAATGTCTGTTCATGTCCTCTGCCCATTTCTTGATTGGATTATTTGTTCTTTGGGTGTTGAGTTTGCTAAGTTCTTTATAGATTCTGGACACTAGTCCTTTATCTGATATGTCGTTTGCAAATATCTTCTCCCATTCTGTCAGTTGTCTTTTGATTTTGTTAACTGTTTCCTTTGCTGTGCAAAAGCTTTTGATCTTGATGAAATCCCAGTAGTTCATTTTTGCCCTTGCTTCCCTTGCCTTTGGCATTGTTCCTAGGAAGATGTTGCTCGTATTTAATTTTTTGAGGAACCTCCATACTGAGTGGTTGTAACAGCTTGCATTCCCACCGGCAGTGTAAGAGAGTTTCCCTTTCTCTGAATACTCATCCTGAGTTGTTCATTTAAGCCATCCTGACCAGTGTGATGTGGAATCTCATTGTGGTTTTGATCTTTATTTCCCTGATGCCAAGTGATGTTGAGCATTTTTTTTTTTTTCATGAGTCTGTTGGTCATTTGTATATCTTCTTTGGAAAAATGTCTGTTCAGCATCTTAGCTTTTATTTTTTCCTTTTCAAAAATCTATTTATTTATTTTTTTAAAATTTATTTTTTATTTATTTTCAGAATAACAGTATTCATTATTTTTGCACCACACCCAATGCTCCATGCAATCTGAGCCCTCTCTAATACCCAACACCTGGTTCCCCCAACCTCCCATCCCCCTGCCCCTTCAAACCCCTCATGGTTCACCTCCCCTTCCAATTTCCCCCAACTCCCTTCTCCTCTCTAACTCCCCATGTCCTCCATGCTATTTGTTATGCTCCACAAATAAGTGAAACCATATGATAAATGACTCTCTCTGCTTGACTGATTTCACTCAGCAGAATCTCTTCCAGTCCCATCCATGTTGCTACAAAAGTTGGGTATTCATCCTTTCTGATGAAGGCATAATACTCCATAGTGTATATGGACAACATCTTCCTTACAGATTCGTCCGTGGAAGGGCATCTTGGTTCTTTCCACAGTTTAGTGACTGTGGCCATTGCTGCTATAAACATTGGGGTAAATACAGATGGCCCTTCTTTTCACTACATCTGTATCTTTGGAGTAAATACCCAGTAGTACAATTGCAGGGTCATAGGGAAGTTCTATTTTTGATTTCTTGAGGAATCTCCACACTGTTCTCCAAAGAGGCTGCACCAACTTGCATTCCCACCAACAGTGTAAGAGGGTTCCCCTTTCTCCACATCCTCTCCAACACATCTTGTTTCCTGTCTTGCTAATTTTGGCCATTCTAACTGGTGTTTGGTGATATCTACAAAGCTGTGATCACCAAGACAGCATGGTACTGGCATAAAAACAGACATATAGACCAGTGGAACAGAGTAGAGAGCCCAGATATGGACCCTCAACTCTATGGTCAAATAATCTTTGACAAAAGAGGAAAAAATATACAGTGGAAAAAGACAGTCTCTTCAATAAATGGTGCTGGGAAAACTGGGCCGCTATATGTAGAAGAATGAAACTCGACCATTCTCTTACACTGTACACAAAGATAAACTCAAATTGGATAAAAGACCTCAATGTGAGACAGGAATCCATCAGAATCCTAGAGGAGAACATAGGCAGTAATCTCTTCGATATCAGCCACAGCAACTTCTTTCAAGATATGTCTCCAAAGGCAAAGGAACCAAAAGTGAAAATAAACTTTTGGGACTTCATCAAAATCAAAAGCTTCTGCACAGCAGAGGAAACAGTCAGGAAAACAAAGAGGCAACCTATGGAATGGGAGAAGATATTTGCAAATGACAGTACAGACAAAAGGTTGATATCCGGGATCTATAAAGAACTCCTCAAACTCAACACACACAAAACAGATAATCATATCAAAAAATGGGAAGAAGACATGAACAGACACTTCTCCAATGAAGACATACAAATGGCTATCAGACACATGAAAAAATGTTCATCATCACTAGCCATCAGGGAGATTCAAAAACCACATTGAGATATATTGTAGATATCTACACCAGTTAGAATGGCCTAAATTTATTTTTTTAAATTTCTTTTCAGTGTTCAGAATTCATTGTTTAGGCATCATACCCAGTTCTCCATGCAATATGTGCCTTCCACAAAACCCACCACTAGCTTCACCCAACTGCCCACCCCTCTCCCCTCCAAAACCCTCAGATTGTTTTTAAGAGTCCACAGTCTCTCATAGTTCGTCTCCCCCTCCAATTTCCCCCAACTCCCTTCTCCTCTCCATCTCCCCATATCCTCCATGCTATTTGTTATGCTCCACAAATAAGTGAAACCATATGATAATTGACTCTCTCTGCTTGACTTATTTCACTGAGCATAATCTCTTCCAGTCCTGACCATGTTGCTACAAAACTTGGGTATCCCTCCTTTGTGATCGAGGCATAATATTCCATAGTGTATATGAACCACATCTTCCTTATCCATTAGTCCATTTGAAGGGCATCTTAGTTCTTTCCACAGTTTGGTGACTGTGGCCATTGCTGCTATGAACATTGGGGTACAGATGGCCCTTCTTTTCACTGTATCTGTATCTTTTGAGTAAATACCCAGTAGTGCAGTTGCAGTTTCATAGGGAAGCTCTATTTCTCATTACTTAAGGAATCTCCACACTGTTCTCCAAAGAGGCTGCACCAACTTGCATCCCACCAACAGTATAAGAGGGTCCCCCTTTCTCCACATCCTCTCCTACACGTTGTTTACTGTCTTGTTAATTCTGGCCATTCTTACTGGTGTGAGGTGGTATCTCAATATAGTTTTGATTTGAATCTTCCTGATGGCTAGTGATGGTGAACATTTCTTCATGTGTCTGTTAGCCATTTGTATGTCTTCATTGGAGAAGTGTCTGTTCATGTCTTCTGCTCATTTTTTTATATGATAGTCTGTTTTTTATGTGTTGAGTTTGAGGCGTTCTTTATAGTTCCTGTATATTAGCCTTTTGCCTGTTTTGTCATTTGTGAATATCTTCTCCCATCCCTTGGGTTGCCTCTTTGTTTTCCTGACTGTTTCCTTTGCTGTGCAGAAGCTTTTGATCTTTATGAAGCCCCCAAAATTCATTTTCACTTTTGTTTCCTTTGCCTTTGGAGACTTATCTTGTAAGAAGTTGCAACACCTTAGCTTTTAAATTGAGCAGCAGGTTCACCAAAATTTAATGTATTATTAAAAGTATGTAATTAAAAAAATGAGGAATAAGAGCACCCTGTGTGAACTAATGATGAGTACCTCATAGACTGAGACTATTGATCCAATTCTGGATACCAGAGAGTAAAACAACAATAATAAAAGATAGGCCATATACTGTTTGTATCTATCTACACTTTTATGTGTTTCATGTGGTAATATTTGTGAGATTCATTCAAATCAATATATGAAGCTATTTATTCACTCTTACCCCCACTTCCCCTACCAGACTAGGCCTTCTCTAAAATCCCCCAGAGTGCTAAGTATTCAACCATTTCCATGTAATCCTTCCTGTCCAGCAGCCTGTGGTCACCTTGGTACTCTTACCACTCATCCCAATTCTGATATGCAGGCTCCTTATCCTGCTTGAATTCCCAAGTTTGCCCAAGACAAACATCTAACTTATTTCATAGTTCTGGAGGGCTTGTAAATATTTTAGAAAAGAAAAGTCCCATGCTAGGAATGCTTGTGTGGTTTACTACATCCTGCTTCCCATATATGCATCTTATAAACACATACAAGGATTGATGCTGTGGTCTGAGACAGAGTCCTTGGTTGTAGGACAAAGGCTTTCTCTAAGAGCATCTAACCAAGGTATCAATGTCATACTGCTAAACTAACCTGCCTAAATTTGACCAAACCAACCCCTTATGGTGCTCCAAAACAATGGCAGCCTTAGCGTCCTGCTGTGCCCATGAGCCAACTCTCCTGGTACCTACTGTCCACATACCTTCAGTAAAAAGCCTTTTCTTCCTTCTCACCTAGGACCTGATCCGAAGAGATATCCTGTACTACAAAGGCCGCATTGACATGGATAAATATGAAGTAGTTGACATTGAAGATGGCAGAGATGATGACTTTAATGTCAGCATGAAAAATGCCTTCAAGCTTCACAACAAGGAGACTGAGGAGATACATCTATTCTTTGCCAAAAAGCTGGAGGAGAAAATACGCTGGCTCAGAGCTTTCAGAGAAGAGAGGAAAATGGTACAGGAAGATGAAAAAATCGGTAAGTGACCTGAGAAGAGAAAGAAGAATATAGCTATGAAGAGCATAGAGGATTTGAATTAGTTTTCATTTTTCTAGAAGCAGAGGGAAGATTTCTGTTGCAAACTGACCTAATCTATTTTGGTGGTCTCCTATTATTAGGTCCTTTTTGCCAGTTATCAGTTTCTATTAGTCAGAGTTAAGTGAGAGTTATAATTTGCCTCCATCACAGTCTCATACCTAGATAAGACTATTACAATGGAGGCAAACCTCAGTCTCAATTCTCCCAAACATAAAAACATTTATTAGCAAATAAACACAAAAGAAGTCATACAACATGTTCTGTAATCTCAGTGAAGTCCCATTTTTGTTCTTAGATACATGGCAGCATCTTCTGTGAAGAGGTTAGTCAAGGACGAGCTGACTAACTTTCTACTTAGAGTCTGGTGACAAAATCCTCTGATGGAGGACAAGACGTCATACCTATTTTAAATCTTGAGCTTAAGGCTTCCTTCTAAAGGGTAAAAGCTATAGGGTTCACTAGATTTTTATACCCAGGTCTTGTGAGGGCCAAGTACTGTAAGACATTTGTGGCTAGTACACATCCTGAAAAACATTCATTTTACCAATGAAAATTCATTTTTAACATGTGTTAGGCTAATTAGGCCTCCTGTATTAAAGTGACTGAACTGCTGGAAATAGTTGTGTCTGGAACAAAGTCTTCTGAGTATTTACTGTGTTAACAAATTACCTCTTGAGTGTGTATGCCTGATTAAGGTGCTTCAGATGTTAACTAAATGCCCCTAGAGCACAGACTAAAATTAATGTGCATGTATATATCACACTCTCTGTATAAAAGCATTTTAAAATAAATTGTAGAAAATATAGCTGGGTATAAAACCATGATCACTTGCATGATTCTGTTACACTAAGCCATACATTTTTTTTTTTTTTTTGCTTTAAATAGGTTGTTCCCCTTTTTCCGAGGGTACATAACTAGTAGAAGGATTTTTCATGCTGCTTTCCAACTGTGGGATTTAGGTGCCATTGACTATAGCTCTGTGGTTTACAAAATTCTATGTGGTCTCTTGCTCATGGTCCTGCCATTCTAGCATAAAAATACCAAACTGGGGGCACCTGGGTGGCTCAGTGGGTTAAGCCGCTGCCTCCGGCTCAGGTCATGATCTCAGGGTTCTGGGATCGAGTCCCGCATCGGGCTCTCTGCTCGGCGGGGAGCCTGCTTCCTCCTCTCTCTCTCTCTGACTGCCTCTATGCCTACTTGTGATCTCTCCCTGTCAAATAAATAAATAAAATCTTAAAAAAAAAAAAAAACAAACAGCCAAGCTTTGTAATTCCTTGAGAAGACACAGTTTCTATTTTTGCCCCGCTCTTAATGAGAGTAGGTTTTTTAAAAATTTTATTGTGCATGTTAGTCACCATACAATATATCATTAGTTTTTGATGTAGTATTCCAAGACTCCTTGTTTGCATGACACCCAGTGCTCCATGCAACATGTGCCCTCCTTAATACCCACCACCAGACTTACCCATCCCTCACTCCCTCCCCTCTAAAACTCTCAGTTTGTTTCTCAGAGTCCACAGTCTCTCATGGTTCATTTCCCCCTCTTATTTCCCCCCCTTCACTTTTCCTTTCCTTCTCCTAATGTCCTCCATGTTATTCCTTATGTTCCACAAGTAACTGAAACCATATATGATAATTGACTTTCTCTGCTTGACTTATTTCACTTAGCATAATCTCCTGCAGTCCACCCATGTTGATGCAAAAGTTGGATAGGATTTTATATTTAAACACTTATATGCTCGAGCTGGTAGAAACTGCTTCTAGAAAAATGGGCCTACCCATTGAGTTCTGGTGCAAATGGATTCTTCTCTCCTTCAGTGTTGAGGATTTAAATGGTTCAGAGATAAGGAAGGATGATCAGAAAGACACTACTTAATCTAATCCTAGTTCTCTCCTCAAGTTTGGGTAGAGTGCACATTAATAATTCATTTTGAGGGGCGCCTGGGTGGCTCAGTGGGTTAAAGCCTCTGCCTTTGGCTCAGGTCATGATCCCAGGGTTCTGGGATCAAGCCTCGCATCGGGCTGTCTGCTCAGCAGGGAGCCTGCTTCCTCCTCCTCTCTCTCTGCCTGACTCTCTGCCTACCTTTGATCTCTGCCTGTCAAATAAATAAAGTCTTTAAAAAAATAATTCATTTAGAGTCCCACTGAAGCCAGATAGCTTTTAACTTATGAGCGTTGTAATGGGACATGATGTAGAGTCATACAGAAATACTATTGGACTGTTTCAGTGGCAGGCAGCAGCAGCCTCAGATACCATCTGGTTTGTTAAACCTATTAAAGGAGTTGTCTTAGTGTGCTTTATATAGACCCTAGGTCAACTCGAAGATCCCCACCATTCTGTCTGGTTCCATTGTGGTATTTCCCACACAATGCCCTAATAACCTGTAACTTTAAGAATCTGCTTCTAGGGGGTGGGATTATGGACATTGGGGAGGGTATGTGCTTTGGTGAGTGCTGTGAAGTGTGTAAACCTGGTGATTCACAGACCTGTACCCCTGGGGATAAAAATACATGTTTATAAAAAATTAAAAATAAATAAATAAATAAATAAATAAATAAATAAAATCACAATGGGATACTGCTGAAAAAAGAAAAAAAAGAATCTGCTTCTAATAAAAAAGCCTCCAGAAAGTATTTTTTTTTAAATATTTTTTCAAGTTTTAATTTAAATTCCAGATAGTTAACATAAAGTGCAATGTTAATTTCAGGTGTACAATTTAGTGATTCTGCACCTACACACAGCACCATATGCTTGTTATAAAAACTGTACTCGTTAATTCCCATCACCTCTTTAACCCCTCCACCAGACCACCACCCTTCTGATAACAATTTCTTTGATCTCTATATTTTAAAAATCTCTTTCTGGTTTCCTTCTCTCTTTTGTCCCCCCTATTCTCATTTTTTTCTTAAATTCAACATATGAATTAAATAATATGGTATTTGTCTTTCTCTGATTTATTTAGCTCAGTATAATACACTCAAGCTCCTTCCACGATGTAGTACACACACACACACACACAGGAATATTGCTTAACCATAAAAAATAACAAAAACTTGCCATTTGCAATGACATGGATGGAGCTACAGAAATTACTTTCTGACAAACCTATATTATCTTTTCTAAAACATTCTTTTTTTCTAATTACAATGATACCACTTTTGTTGTAGGCAATTTTGGGGAAAAACACAGAAAAATAGAAAATTAAAAATCACATTAAAACATTCTACCCAGAAAGAGATAACTTTTGTAAATATTTGATATATTTCTTTCCTGTTCTATTGTGTGTAAATAAAATACTAGGGCTAAGATGGCTGAATCTTTTTTTATGTCTCCCCCAAACTCTACCTCTCCATGATGAACAGTTCTAATTTTATATCCTCATTTTACATTTAATATCATATCATTAGCATTTCTCTAAATCATTTGTTTTTTAAATTTGTGTTATTTTATTTAAAGTCAATTAACATATAGTATATTATTAGTTTCAGAGGTAGAGTTCAGTGATTCATCAGTGAGATATAACACTAACTGCTAATTATACCACATGCCCTCCTTAATGCCCATCACCAAGTTACCCCATCCCCCCATCTTCCTCCCTTCCAGCCAACTCAGATTGTTTCTTATAGTTAAAGGTCTCTTATGGTTTTTCTCTCTCTCTAATTTTATCTTACTTTATGTTTCCCTCCCTACCCCTATGTTCATATGTTTTGTTTCTTAAGTTTTACATATGAGTGAAATTATATGGTATTAGCCTTTCTCTGACTTATTTCACCCACAATAATACCCTCTATTTCCATATATATATATACACACACACACACATACATACATACATACATACCACACCTTCTTTATTGATTCATCTATTGGTGGACATATGGGCTCTTTCCATAGTTTAGCTATTGTGGACATTGCTGCTATAAAGATTGAGGTGCCTCTTCAGGTCACTATGTTTATATCTTTTGGATAAATACCTAGTAGTGCAGTTGCTGGGTTGTGGGTAGCTCTATTTTTAACTTCTTGAGGAACTTCCCAGAATGTCTGTACCAGCTTGCATTCCCACCAACAGTGTAAGAAGGTTCACCTTTCTCCACATCCTTGCCAACATCCTTGTTTCCTCATAAGTTAATTTTACCAGTCTGACTGGTGTGAGATGGGATCTCATTGTAGCTTTGATTTGTATTTCCCTGATGCCAAGGGATTTGCAACATTTTTTCATGTTGGCCATTTTTATGTCTTATTTGGAGATGTATCTGCTCATGTCTTCTGCCCATTTCTTGACTAGATTTTTTTCTTTTTTGGGTGTTGAGTTTAATAACTTCCTTATGAAACTTGGATACAAACCCTTTATCTGATAAGACATTTGCAAATATCTTCTCCTTTCTGTAGGTTGTCTTTTCGCTTTGTTGATTGTTTCTTTTGCTGTGCAGAAGTTTTTTTATCTTGATGAAGTCCAAAAAGTTTATTATTGCTTTTGTCTCCCTTGCCTTTGAAGACATCTTGAGCAAGAAGTTGCTGTGGCCAAGATCAAAGAAGTGTTCTCTACGATTTTGATGGATTCCTGTCTCACATTTAAGTCATTCATCCATTTTGAGTTTGTTTTTGTGTATGGTGTAAGAAAATTATCTAGTTTCTTCTGCATATGGCTGTCCAATTGTCCCAATACCATTTGTTGAAGGAACGTTTTTCCATTCCATGGTCTTTCCTGCTTTTTTTTTTTTTTTTAAAGATTTAATTTATTTATTTGACAGAGAGAGATCACAAGTAGTCAGAGAAGCAGGCAGAGAGAGAAGGAGGAAGCAGGCTCCCCAGTGAGCAGAGAACCCAATGCGGGACTCGATCCCAGGACCCTGAGATCATGACCTGAGCCGAAGGCAGCGGCTTAACCCACTGAGCCACCCAGACGCCCGGTCTTTCCTGCTTTGTTAAAGATTAGTTGATCATATAGTTGAAGCTCCATTTCTGGGTTCTGGGTTCTGTTCCGTAGATCTTGTGTCTGTTTTTGTGCTGGTACCATACTGCCTTGATGATTACAGCTTTATAATATAGCATGAAGCCTGGAATTTGATGCCACCAGGTTTAATTTTATTTTTCAACATTCCTTTGGCTATTTGGAGTCTTTTCTGTTTCCATACAATGTTTAGGATTGTTTGTTCCAACTTTATGAAAATTGCTGATGGTATTTTGATAGGGACTCATTGAATGTGTGATTGCTTTAGGTAGCATAGGCATTTCAACAGTATTTATTCTTCTAATTCATGAGCAATAAATGTTATTCCATTTCTTTGTGTCTACCTCAATTTCTTTCCTAAGTGTTCTATAGTTTTCAGAGTACACATCTTTATCTCTTTGGTTAGGTTTATTCCCAGGTATCTTATGAGTTTTAGTGCAATTGTAAATGGGATCAATTCCTTAATTTCTCTTTCTTCTGAAAAATGAGAATTATGGAACAATGTCCCTGACAAACATGGATGCCAAAATTCTCACCATGATAGTAGCCAGTAGGATCCAACAATACATAAAAAGGATTATTCACCGTGACTAAGTGGGATTTATTCCTGGGTTTCAAGTGTGGCTCAACATCTGCATATCAGTGTGATACACCACATTAATAAAAGTGAGGACAAGAACCATATGTTCTTCTCAATTGATGCAGAAAATGCATTTGGCAAAATACAGTATACTTTCTTGATTAAAACTCTCTGCAGTATAGGGATAGAGGGAACATACCTCAATATCATAAAAGCCATATATGAAGAAAAGTGAATATCATCCTCATTGGGGAAAGATGGAGAGCTTTTCCCCTAAGGTCAGTAACATGACAGGGATGCCCAATCTCAGCACTGCTATTCAGCATAGTACTGGAAGTCCTAACCTCAGGAACCAGGCAACATAAAGAAATAAAAGGCATCCAAATTGGCAAAGAATAAGTAAAACTTTCATTTTTTACAGATGACATGATACTCTTATGTAGAAAACCCAAAAGATTCCACCAAAAAATTGTTAGAACTCATACAGGAATTCAGCAAAGGGGCAGGTTATGAAATCATTGTACAGATATCAGTTGCATTTCTATGCCATAAATCAGTAAGTATTTTTTTTAAGATTATGTTTAGTTAACCACCTTATATTACATCACTGGTTTTAGATGTATCTTCAATGATTCATTAGTTGCAAAAAACACCAGTACCCACACCAACACATGCCCTCATTAATACCCATGACCTAGATACCCCATCACCCCATACCCGTCCTCCTCTGAAACCCTCAGTTTATTTCCCAGAGTCCATATTCTCTCATGGTTTGTTTCCCCATCTGACTGCCCCCCTTCAGGTTTCCCTCCCTGCCTGTATGATTTTCTGTTATTTCTAAGGTTCCACATATGGCTAAAACTATATGATAATTGTCTTTCTCCACTTAACTTATTTCACTTAGCATAATCCCCTCCAGTTCCATTGATGTTGATATGAATAGTAGGTATTCATCCTTTCTCATGGCTGATAAATATTCCATTGTATATATATACCCCATCTTCTTTTATCCATTCCCCTTTGGAAGAACATCTCAGCTCCTTCCACATTTTGCCTATTCTGTACACGCTGCTATGAGCATTGGGGTGAAGATACCCCTTCTTTCCACTACATCTGTATCTTTGGGTTAAATACCTAGTAGTGCAATTTTTGAGTCATGGGGTAGCTGTATATTTAACATCTTGAGGAACCTCTATACTGTTTTTCAGAGTGGCGGGACCACTTTGCATTCCCATCAATAGTGTAAGAGCGTTCCCATTTCTCTACCTTCTGGCCAGTGTTTGTTGTTTCCTGCCTTGTTACTTTTTGCCATTCTAGGTGGTGTAAGGTGGTGTCTCATTGTAGTTTTAATTTTAATTTCCCTGATGGCTAGTGATGTTGAACAGAACATGTGTCTGTTAGCCATTTGTATGTCTTCCTTGGAGAAGTGTCTGTTCATGTCTTCTGCCTATTTTTTCTTGATTTGTGTGTATGTGTGTGTGTGTGTGTGTGTGTGTGTGTGTGTGTTGAGTTTGAGAAGTTCTTTATAGATCTTGAATACCAGCACCCTTTATTTATTGTTTTTTTATTATGTTATGTTAGTCACTATGTAGTATGTCATTCGTTTTTGATGTAGTGTTCCAAGAGTCATTGTTTACATGTAACACCCAGTGCTCCATGCAAAACATGCTCTCCTTAATACCCATCACTGGGCCAAACCATCCCCTGATCCCCTCCTTGCTAAAACTGTCAGTTTGTTTCTCAGAGTCCATAGTCTCTCAATATTCATCTCCCCCTCTAATTCCCCCCTTTCATTCTTCCCTTCCTTCACCTAATATCCTCCATGCCGTTCCTTGTGTTCCATGAGTAAGTGAAACCATAAGATCATTGACTTTCTGTACTTATTTCATTCAGCATAATTTCTCCAGTCCCATCCATGTTGATGCAAAAATTGAGTATTGATCCTTTCTGATGACTGAGTAATATTCCATTGTATATATGGACCACATCTTCTTTATCCATTCATCTACCGAAGGGCATCTCGGCTCCATCCACAGATGGGCTATTATGAACATTGCTGCTATGAACATTGAGGTGCATATGGCCATTCTTTTCACTACATCTGTATCTTTGGGATAGCTTTTATCTTGTTGAAGTCCTGAAAGTTCATTTTTGCTTTGTTTCCCTTGCCTTTGTAGATGTGTCTTGAAAGAAGTTGCTGTGCCCAATGTCAAAAATGTTACTGCCTGAGTTCTCCTCTAGGATTTTGATGTATACCTGTATTACGTTGAGTTTATCTTTGTGTATGGTATAAGAGAATTGATCCTGGGAGGGGTCCTCTCTGCCTCTTGGAGAGAAATTCTTGTTTCCTTCCCCAGAATTCTTCCTTCCTTCCTTCTGTATATAGCTGTCCAATTTTCCCAGCACCATTTATTGAAGAGACTGTGTTTTTTCAATGAGATATTTTTTCCTGCCCTGTCAAAGATTAGTTGACCATAGAGTTGAGGGTCCATATCTGGGCTCTCTATTCTGTTCCGTTGATCTGTGTGTGTGTGTGTTTGTACCAGTACCATGCTGTCTTGGTGATCACAACTTTGTAAGATAGCTTGAGATCAGGCAACATGGTGCTCCCAGCTTTGTTTTTCTTTTTCAACATTTCCTTGGCGATTTGGGGTCTTTTCTGCTTCCACACAAATTTTAGGATTGTTTATTCCAGCTCTTTGAAAAATGTTATTGATATTTTGATTTGGATGGCACTGAAAGTGTAGATTGCTCTGGGCAGCATAGTTAACAATATTTGCTCTTCTGATTCATGAGCATTGGAAGTTTTTCCATCTCTTTGTGCCTTCCTCAATTTCTTTCATAAGTGTTCTATAGTTTACCTCTTTGTTTAGGTTTATTGCTAAGTATCCTATGGTTTTTGGTGCTCTTGTAAATGGAAGTATTCCTTAATTACTTTCTACACTTATAGTATTAATGTATTGAAAAGTAACTGATTTCTGTGCATTGATTTTTGTATCCCACCATATTGCTGAATTGCTATATGAGTTCTAGTAATTTGTGGTGGAGTCTGTTGGGTTTTCCATATAAAGTATGGTGTCATCTGTGAAAAGAGATTTTTGACTTGTTCTTTGCCAATTTGAATGACTTTTATTTCTTTTGGTGTTTGGTTGTTAATTCTAGGACTTCTAGAACTATGTTGAGCAATAGTGGTGAGAGTTGGCATCTCTGTCATGTTCCTGACCTTAAGGGAAAAGTTCTCTGCTTTTCCCATTGAGAATGATGTTCAGTGTGGGCTTTTCATACAAGGTTTTTATGAAATTGACCAATGTTACCCCAACCCTACATTCTCAAGGGTTTTAATCCAAAAAGAAGGCTACATTTTGTCAAATCCTTTTGATACATCATTTGAAAGGATCATATGGTTCTTGTCTTTTGTTTTATTAATGTGCTCTATCACGTTGACTGATCTGTGAATGTTGAACCACACTTGCATCCCAGGAATAAAATGTACCTTCTCATGATGGATAATTCTTTTAATGTACTGTTGGATCCTATTGGCTATAATCTTCTTGAGTATTTAGGCATCCATGTTCACCAGGGATATTGGCCTATAATTCTCCTTTTTGATGGGGTCTTTGCCTGGTTTTGGGATCAGGGTAATGTTGGCCTCATAGAACAAGCTTTGAAGTGTTCCTTTCTGTTTCTATATTTTGAAACAACTTCAGTAGGATAGGTATGATTTATTCTTTAAATATTTGTTAGAATTCCCCTGGGAATTCTGGGGAATCTGGCCCTGGACTCTTGTTTGTTAGGAGGTTTTTTGATAACTGCTTCAATTTCCTTATAGGTTATTGGTCTGTTCAGATTCCCAATTTCTTCCTGTTTCTGTCTTGATAGTTTATAAGTTTCTAGGAAGGCATCCATTTCTTCCAGGTTCCTTAATTTGTTAGCATGTAGCTGCTGGTAATGATTTCTAATAATTCTTTCTACTTCCTAGATGTTAATCATTATGTCTCCCCTTTCATTCGTGATTTTATTAATTTGGGTCCTTTCTCTTTTCTTTTGGATAAGTCTACCAGAGGTTTATTGATTTTATTAATTCTTTCAAAGAACCATCTTCTAGTTTCATTGATCTGTTCTACTGTTTTTCTGGTTTCTATTCCATTGATCTTTGCTCTGATCATTGTGATTTCTCTTCTCCTGCTTGGCTTAGGTTTTATTTGCTCTTCTCTCTCCAGGTACTTCAGGTGTAAGGTTAGCTTGTGCATTTGGGGTTTTTCTAATTTTTGGAGAAAGGCCTGTATGGCTATATATTTCCTCCTTAGTACTGCCTTTGTAGTATCCTGTAGGTTTTGGACCAATGTGTTTTCATTCTCATTGATTTCCATGAATTATTTAAGTTCTTCTTTAGTTTTCTGGTTGATTCATTCATTCCTTAGCATAATTCTCTTTAACTTCCACATGTTTGAATTCCTTCCAATTTTTTTCTTGTGACTGAGTTCTAGTTTCAAAGCATTGTGACCTGATAACATTCGAGGAATAATCTCAGTCTTTTGGTATCAATTGAGACCTGATTTGTGAACTGTTATGTGGTCTATTCTGGGGGAAGTTCCTTGTGCGTTCGAGAGAAATGAGTATTCTGTTGCTTTAGGGTGGAATGTTCTATATTTATCTATGAAATCCATCTGGTCCAATGTGTCATTCAAAGCCTTGTTTCTTTGTTGATATTCTGTTGGATGATCTATCCATTGCTGAGAGTGGAGTGTTGAGTTCTCCTATTAATGTATTATTATCAATATGATTCTTTATTTTGGTTAACAGTTGGCTTAATTAGTTGGCTGCTCCCACGTTGGGGGCATAGATATTTATGATTGTTAGATTTTCTTGTTAGGTAGACCCTTTAAATAGAAGATATAATGTCCCTCTACATCTCTTTTTATTTTAAATTTTTTATTTTTTATAAACATATAATATAATTTTATCCCCAGGGGTACAGATCTGTGAATCGCCAGGTTTACACACTTCACAGCACTCAACAGCACATACCCTCCCTAATAAATGAAACAAGATGGGATTGGGAGGGAGACAACCCCTCTACATCTCTTACCACAGTCTTTGGTTTAAAATCTAATTTGTCTGATATGAGAATTGCTACCTCAGCTTTCTTTTGAGGTCTCTTGGCATGATAAATCATTCTCCATTCCCGCACTTTCAATCTGGAGGTGATTTAGTTTCAAAATTAGTCTTACAAACAGCATATGAATGCATGCTGTCTTTTTATCCAGTTTGCAACCCTGTGCCATTTCATGGGAGCATTTAGGCCATTCACATTGAGGGTAACTATTGAAAGATACTAGCTTACTGCCATCATATTGTCTGTAATGTTCCTGTTTCTATAGATTGTCTCTGTAAATTTCTGGTCTATATTACTCCTGGGGTGTTTCTTTTATAGAACCCCACTCAAAATTTCTGGTAGGGCTTGGTTGGTGGTCACATATTCTTTAGATTCTGCTGTTCCTAGGATCTCTTTGTCTCTCTGTACATTCTGAGTGACAGCCTTATGGAATAAAGTATTCTTGGCTATATGTTCTTCTCATTTAGTACCCTGAATATGTCTTGCCAGCCCTTTCTGGCTTACCAGGTCTCTGTGGACAGTTCTGATATTATTCTGATATTCCTCCCTGTACCTAAGACATCTCTTTCCCCTAACTGCTCCGAGCATAGCTTCCTTGGCTCTAAGATTTGCAACTTTCACTATTATATGCCGGGGTGTTGGTCTATTTTTATTGATCTTGGGAGGGGTCCTCTCTGCCTCTTGGACACAAATTCTTGTTTTGTTCCCCAGATTAGGGAAGTTCTCAGCTGTGATTTTCTCAAATATACCTTCTAGTCTTCTCTCTCCACCCCCTCAGGAATTCCAATAATTCTGACATAGGATCATTTCATAGCATTATTGATCTCTCTAAGTCTGATCTCATGGACTTCTGGCTGCTTATCCCTATTCTCCTTGGCTTCCTTCCTTCCTGTCAGCCAATCCTCTAGATTACTATTTTGTTATTCTGCCTCATTTACCCTGCCTGTTAGAATATCCAGTTTAGGGTACATCACATTCATAGCATTTTTAAGTTTGGCCAGATTAGATCTCATATCTGCCCTTATAGATTTTATATTGTTGCTAATGCTTTTTGCAAGCCTCGCTATTGACTTCATAATTGCTACCCTGAAATCTATCTCTAATATTTTGCTTATGTCCATATCCATTATATACGTGGCAGAGACCATTGTCTCTGGTTCTTTTCTTTGTTGGGAGTTTCTCCTCCTAGTCATTGTTTTGAGGGTTGGTTGAAGGAATGTACAGACCCCAAAATATCAACCGTGACCCAAGCTAAATGCACCCTAGGAAAATATGGAGTGGTCAGAAGCCACCACCAAAAAAATAACCAAAATGAAAAACAAGAATAATATTTATAAAATTTAAAAAAATTAAAAAGGGGGTGAGAGGAAGGGGGCATATAATCTCTCAGTGTGGACAAATTTGGATGTTTCAGTTTTTCCTGAGTGTATTTTGGTCTGTTTGTTAGAGAACATTACTTCCTAAAATTATAAGTAAAATATAATGTGTGTGTGTATGGACACATATATATGTGTATATATGTATATATGTGTATTTATATGTATTTATATACATATATGTGTCTGTATGTATATATACATACACACAAACACACATATATATATACATATATATGTATACATATATATAAGTACTGAGTAAGGGAATAAAGGACTATAATGAAACATATATCTATAAAAATATAGGTGTAAAAAAGTACAAGTTAAAAGGCTACTATGAAATCTAAGTTGATATCTTCAATATTGATATCTTAAATATCTAGTTTAAATAAGAACAAGGTAAAAAGAAAAAAAAAACAGAAGAAGCATAAGTGAAAGAATAAAAAGTAAAAGAGAGTTGTATCTGAAAAATAAACAAGCTGTGAGGAAATGCCTAGAGCTCAATATACTATTTTCCCCTGGTGTTGGGATTTTACAGTCTTATGGGGAACACAAAGTTGTGGTCCTCTTGTTCTTCCAGCCTGTTTTCTTAGGGAGGGTCCTACCACACTGTTTCTCAGACAACCCTGCTTGGGCAGATTTGCACTGCTCCCTTTGGGGAAATGCTGGTCTCAGTGGAAACCCATTTTTTTGAGCTTTTGTTCTCTGGCAGCTTTCTGCACCTCTTCCAAGGGTCAGAGCAAAAATGGCCACACCCAAACATCTGTCCTAGAGCAGAGAATTTGATGTCTGCTCTCTTCACTAAACCCTCCAGAACACAGTTTCCGTTTCTGCTGTCTCTGATGGTGTGCACCCACCGTGACTCTCTCAGAGGGCATTCCAGGTGCCCTGGCATGTCCCTGCCTTTTGTGCTTCTAAAACTAGGAGCAACCATGCACAACCCACAGCTCCTGGATCATGTCTGGGTGCCACTCTAAAGCCCTTTCCTGGCTGCTACTGTTCTGTGATTTTTTTCCGTCCCTGGCACAGGAGGCTTTTGCACTCTGGTATTACATAAATTTCCAGGAACCAGCTTATGGAGGCTCCCTCCCCCTTCTGTTTATCTTCTGATATCTTCCCGCAGATTCACAACTCTGCCCTTTCTACCTGGTGACAGGCAGTGTTTTTCTGATTATAGAGACCCAGATATATATTCTTACCTCTCAGGCTTATTTTGTAGGTGTTCAGAATGATTTGTTAGATATCTAGCTAAATACAGAGGGTTGGTTGGAAACGGGGTCCCCTACTCCTCTGCCATCTTGCCTCTCCTGAGATTAATATTTTTAATTATTATTTTTATGGCTGTCATATGCATTTACCATAGTGTTTTGTTTTGCTTTTTATTTTTTTCTCTTTTAATGATAAAATGAATACATGGCCTTAATAACCATTTAAACACATACCAAAGTCTAATAAAGTTTAACATTATTTTCCCTTCTCTGTCACTCCTATGCTCTGTGAGATAATCAGTATAATTGTGGTATGCCTATTTCCATACTTATGTTCATATAAGCATATATACAGATAAGGCTTTTTAAAAACTTTTTTACTTATAAAATTATAGCAAACATATTACTCTATAACTTGTTTTTTTTTTAAATTTAATTTATCACAAATAACTCTCTAGATGAGGAATATAGAATCTAACTATAATTCCTTCTGTCAATCAGGGTTCAACCAGAGAAGCATAACTCATAGACAATGTATTATTAAGAGATTTATTCTAGGAATTGGCTTATGTGATTACAAAACCTGGCTAATTAACTCCAATATCTATGGAGCAGGCAGTCAAATGCAAGATCAAGGGCAGGCTCAAACTTATGGGCATAGTCCAAAGCTGTCATCTATAGGCAGGAGGGTCATGAGACGGTTGAGACTCTGCATACATGGGCTTAAGCTGAGAGAGAATTTCTTCTCCTTTGTGGGGAAACCTCTACCCTGTTTTATTATGTGATAAAAACACCGTGAACTCTATACTTTTAACACATTTTTAAGTGCATAATATAGTAATATGAATCATAGGCTCAGTGTTATACAGCAGATCTACAGAACTTACTCATACCTTGTATAAATGGAACTAGAGAGTTTTGATAGGATTGCTTTGAATTTGTAGATAAACTTCACCAGAATGGATATTTTAACAATATTAAGTCTTCCAGTACAAAAACAAAGAAGCAAAACAAAACAAAACAAAACAAAAAAACAACAAAAAACTAAAGACCCAGCAATTGCACTACTGGGTATTTACCCTAAAGATACAAACATAGTGATCTGAAGGGGCACGTGCACCCGAATGTTTATAGCAGCAATGTCCACAATAGCCTAACTATGGAAAGAACTAGATGTCCATCAACAGATGAATGGATAAAGAAGATGTGTTATATATGCACAATGGAATACTATGCAGCCATCAAAAGAAATGAAATCTTGCCATTTGTGACAACGTGGATGGAACTAGAGCGTATCATGCTTAGCGAAATAAGTCAAGCAGAGAAAGACAGCTATCATATGATCTCCCTAATAGGAGGAAGTGGTGATGCAACATGGGGGCTTAAGTGGATAGTAGAAGAATAAATGAAACACGATGGGATTGGGAGGGAGACAAACCATAAGTGACTCTTAATCTCACAAAACAAACTGAGGGTTGCTTGGGGGGAGGGGGGTTGGGAGAAGTGGGGTGGGGTTATGGACATTGGGGAGGGTATGTGCTGTGAAGTGTGTAAACCTGGCGATTCACACACCTGTACCCCTGGGGATAAAAATATATTATATGTTTATAAAAAATAAAAAATTAAATATTAAAAAAAAACTAAAGACCAGTATCACTAATGAACACATGAAACTATCTTTGATAAGACAGCAACAGGGGCGACTGGGTGGCTCAGCGGGTAAAGGCCTCTGCCTTCGGCTCAGGTCATGATCCCAGCATCCTGGGATTAAGCCCCACATCGGGCTCTCTGCACAGCTGGGAGCCTGCTTCCCTTCCTCTCTCTCTGCCTTCCTCTCTGCCTACTTGTGATCTCTGTCAAATAAATAAATAAAATATTTAAAAAAAAAAAAACAAGCAGAATTCAGCAGCACCATGAAAGATCATACACCATGACCAAGTCATATTTGTCCCTGGGATGCAATGATGGCTTAACATGCAAATCTATTAATGTGATAAAATTAAATGAAAGGTAGAAATCACATCATCATAGCTATAAATGCAGAAAAAAAGGATTTGACATAAGTTATCATTTTTTCCTGATAAAAAACTCACATTAAAGTCTGTATAGAAGGAATTTACGTGGACATAATAAAGGTCTATGGAAAGGCCTACAGCTAACATCATACTCATGGGGGAATAACTAAAAGCTTTTTCTCATAGATCAATGACAAGAAAAGGATGCCCATTTTCACCACTTCTATTCAACATAATAGTGGAAGTCCTAGCGAGGGAAAATTAAGCAAGAAAAAAAAAATAAATCAAAGGCATCCAAATGGGAAAGGAAGAAGTAAAATTATTTCTGTTTGTAGATGCTATTATTTTATATATAGAAATCCTTTAAGACTCCACAGGAAAAAAAAAAAAAGGCTTTTTTATCTAATAAATGAATTCAGTAGAGTTGAAGGGTACAAAATCAACATACAAAAATCAGTTGTGTTTCTATAAACTAACAATGAACTATGTGAAGAAGAAATGAAGCAAACAGTATCAATTATAATCACATCAAGATGGATGTGATTATACTTAGGAATAAACCAAGGAGGTAAGAGACCATACACCAAAAATATAAAATCTTGCTGAAAGAAATTAAAGAACACATAAATAAACAGACAATATTGTTAAAATATCCATTTTACCCAATGTTAGCTCTAAATTTAATGTGAACTTATCAAAATTCTAATGGTATTTTTTACCAAAATGGAATTAACAATCCTAAAATTCATGTGGAACCACAAAAGACCCATCATAGCTAAAGATATTTGAGAAAGGAGAACAAAGCTGAAGGTATCATGTGAAAATATATTACAAATCTACATGAATTAAAACACTGTGGTACTGACATAAATATAGGATATAGACCAATGGAATAAGATAGAGAGCTTTGAAATAAACCCACACATATACAGTTAATATATTTTTGGCAATAGTACCAAGAATACACAATTGGGAAAGGAGTTTTCTTCAATAAATGTTGCTGGGAAAACTGGACATCCACATGCAAAAAAATGAAGTTGATTTCCTACCTTATACCATACATGAAAACTAACTCAAAATGTGTCAAAGACATGATTGTATGACCCAAAACTGTGAAACTCCTAGAAGAAAACATAGGGAAAGAGCTTCTTGGCATTGATCTTGGTAATGATTTTTTTTTGGATACGATACCAGAAGCACAGTCAACAAAACAAAACTACAGAAAAATAAAATGCTTTTGCACAGCAAAGGAACAGAATGATAAGGCAACCTATGGCATGTGAAATCTTTGCAAATTATATGTTTGATAGAAGGTTAATTTCCAAAATATATAAGGAACTCTTACAACTCAGTAGCAAAATATCAAATAACTTAATTTTAAAAATGGACAAAGGACTTAAATAGACATTTCTGTTACTTCATTAATTTTTGCTATTGATTTTTTCTTCCTTTTGAGACTTAAAAAAATCTCTTATTGTAATCTCTTATTTTTTGACTCATTATTGTTTATGTTTTTGCTTGTGGTTGAGAAATAGTTTTCCACTTCACACCAAACTTTATTCATCCATTCTTCATTTAACAATTTCTTAACTCATGGTCTCATTTTTTTTGCCTCTGTTTACTATGAAATGCATTGCTATAGCTAAATATTTGTTCAAGCGCTCACCATTTATTTATTTATTTGTTTTTCAAGACTTTTGCTATATCTTGCCAAAATCACTCTTTCAGAAAAGTTGTACTAATTTTACATTTAAGAAAGGTCTATGTTTTTATAACAGAATCATGTATTTTTATGTTATAGGCTTTGAAATTTCTGAAAACCAGAAGAGGCAGGCTGCAATGACTGTGAGAAAAGTCCCTAAACAAAAAGGTAAAGCTGCCTATAACCACCACCACCCCAGCAGCCCCACTTACTCTCTTTGTGAGACTGGGAAGCCATAAACTATGTGATTTGCTTATCTGTAGGTTTGTTTCCAGGCTGACTTTCACTTACTGTGTTGGTGAGTGTTTGGGTTTCCAGGTGTCCCTGATAAGAGGTGGCAAATGGTCCTAAAGACATAAGTCTTAGGAGTAAATACTGTAAGGTAGTTAGGTCCAAAGATAGTTCTTTGGGTACAGGAAAAAATAGAATTTCTATTTCTTTTCCTTTTTACATAAGTAAAAGAGAGAGAAAAGCTAAACTTTATTCACAATTTAGAGACAGTCCATAATAATGATAAATTTTATTAATAAGTATATTGGGAATATGTATACGATTTTCTTTCATTTGCTTGTGGGCATTTTCAAGATTAGGAGTTTCAAATCAGGATGGAGAACTGCATACTGAACCAAGACAGAAGATTCAGATATTCATTCTCTTTCTCTGAACCATAAACTAAAGTACTTTAAAAAAGGAAAATAGGGGCACCTGGGAGGCTCAGTCTGTTGATTGTCTTACTCTTGATTTTGGCTCAGGTCATGATCCTCAGGTCTTAAGATAGAGCCCCACATTGGGCTCCATACTGGATTTGGAGCCTGCTTGAAATACTCTGTCTCTCTCTCTCTGACCCTTCCTTCCCACCCTACCCCCATGGGCCCACACTAGCGCGTGCTCTCTCTCTCTCTCAAAAAAAAAAAAAAATATCTAAATACCTTAAGAATCAATTTTATTATCAAATGAAGCTTTATTTTCTCATTTTTCATGAAGTAGACATAATTAAAATGCTTAGTTGAACAAAAGAAAGTAATTCATGAAGCCTCTTCAGTACCAGTCATTTTATGTAAGTTCTTTAATTTTATCTTTATGCTACTTCTGAAAAGGAAGGCATTATTAGCCTCATTTTCAGATGAGGAAATAAGATCTTTGGGGTGAAGTGATTGTGAACTTAACTCATCTTGATTATAAGTCCACTGTTCTTACCCCACTATCTCAGGGTTCTGCTGGCTCTCCATGCTGGGAAAGAACAGCTCACTTTTTTGTCTCACCTCAATTACTGACAGTTGCTTCTGTTACTGACCACCACTGTCATTTTCCCCACGTGTAGGTGATCTTAATGAGACCTCACTTTCCCCAGCCCCTTCCTCTGCTTTCTAAGTAGTCTCTTTAATTCAGAATGAGTCACCATACAAAATGATTAGATTCAAGTTGCCTGAAATTCTAGTGACCACATAAAGCACCCTTAGTTATTCCCAAATGAAGCTCCTTTCCACCAAGGAAGCTGTGTGCCTGTGAATATCTGATCTCCAATTAAACAGTGCACCTAGTTGGGGCCCCTCTGGCTAGACATGTCTTCCTTTTTACTGTTTATTGTTTCTTGCCCTTGGGAGGCACTCACTGGCTCTTTCTCTCATCTTGAAAATGTGATTATCTTCAGACAGGGAATTAAAGGCAATCACTCCTAACCTCCTGGGAATGAAAACATGAGAAATAGTGTTAGAAAGCTATCTGGAATTAATGTCAGTGGAGCTATGATCTGGATGACTAGGGCAGCCCTATGAGAGACTGTGCTCCTTCCTTATACATAGATATAAGCAGAACAGAATCCCAGTCAGTTGGGGAATCCTCAAGCTATAAAGAGGCTACTGTGTTAATAGCTTCCTGTTTCCTGGAGGCTCTTAAACCTTGAACTTCTCTTACTCTGATCCCCTCCACCGTCCTCACCACAGTGGCATTCATGATGGGATGGGACCCATTTACCTCAATTCAGATTCCCTCAAACCTATCTGAGGCTGGCTGTTTGTGTGTGCGTGTGTGTGTGTGTGTGTGTTTGTTGTTTATTTTTTGGTTTGTTTGTTTGCTTTCACTATGAACTCTTAAAGCACAAGAACAACCATAAAACAACAAATTGCAAAATAATCCAGCTCACTCATACCAAGCTTTTGTGTCAGGTTCCTTTTCTACCTGTCTAGTCACAACACTATTCCTTTCAGGTTCTCTCTTACTCTCCAGTATCTAAACATTGGTTCACATGGGCAACTTTCCACCTTAAACGATTCTAAAGTTTTCAAACTCATTTATTTTCAAACCTTGCAAAATTCCTACAAATATCCTTCTTCATTTCTATTTCTAGTTTTCAAGACTCGCCTAGTCCAGGACTATAATGACTGATATATTTTGAGACTCGAGGTAACTACACATGTGGAAACAATTGTCAAACCTAGGAATTCAATAGTTTTATACATATGAAGAACAAGAAGGGAATTCTTCCGGATACCCATAAAAGCCAGTTTCTTTAACCCTTACAGTGACCGCTTCCTGGAAGTGATGGGAACATTGTTGTTAAGATTTCTCTAAGGCAGATGTAATTGGATAGGAAATTATTCTAGTGTTCTCTTCTGACCTCATCCATAATGCCATGGGTCCTTATCAACTCCTCTGGAGGAGAGGAAGTCTATCTGTAAGATAAGCAAAGAGGACAAAGCCTAGCTCCAAGGAAGGCATTTTATGTTTACCTTTTATACTGTCTTAGTTTTAAGACTGATGTATAACATATTGGAATTTTAATACTAATTCCTAGTCTATCAACCTATTTCAGTCTGCCATCATGGAGCTACATAGGACCATGAGCAAAGATCCCATCTCCACAGGCTATAGGACCATTTCAAAAATCGAATGAACATCCTAAAGTAACTAAAATAATCTTGAAAAAGAAGAGTAAAGTTGGGGTGCTCAGTCTATACTGATTTTGACACAAATTATATGGGTACAATAACTAAGACAGTGTGGTATTGGGAGAAGGATAGACATATTGTATTAGTGGAAGAGAACAAAGAAACCAGAAATAGACCTATACAAATATACCCAAGTAATTTTTGATAAAGATGTAGAAGAAATTTAGTGGAGGAAGGGTAGTCTTTTTAACAGATGCTGCCTCAGCCATAGATCAAAAATAAACTTCAACCTAAACTCATACCTTACAAAAATGAACTCAAAATACATAATGGGCTTAAATTTAAAGCTACAAAACTTTTTTTTTTAAGGAGAAAATCTTCATCTAGTGCTATGCAAAGAAGTTCTTAGACTTCATACCAAAAGCTTGAACCATGAAATGAAAAGTTGATAAAATGGACCTCATCAAAATAGACATTTTTCCTCTATGAAAGATCACATGAAGAGGAGGAAAAGACAAGTTATAGGCTAGGAAAAATTTGCAAACCATGTATCTGAGAAAAACACTATTATCTAGAATATATAAAAAACTATCAAAACTCAGCAGTTAAAAAAAAAACACACTCCAATTAGAAAATGGGCAAAAGATGGATATTTTACTGTAGAGGATTATATGGATGATAGTTAAGCATATGAAAAGATGTTCAACATTATAAGTCATTGGAGAAATGCAAATGAAAACCGCAATGAGATGCTACTATATACCTCTTAAAAGGGCTAAAATAAAAAATAGTGACAACACCAAATGCTGGCAAAGTTTTAGAGAAGCTCAATCATTTATACCTTGCTGGTGAGAATGCTAAATGGTACAGCCACTCTGGAAAATAGTATGATGGTTTCTTAAGACACAAAACATACCACTACCATATAACCTAGAAAGTATACCTGGGTAGTTGTCCCAGAGAAATGAAAAATTACTTTTACTAAACAAAACAGAACAAAAAACAAACAAACAAAAAACACCTCTATATGTTAAATAATTTGAATTTAAATAAAATCTTGGAGGAAAAAAAAAAAAAACCTCTAAACAAATGTTTATGGCAGCTTTGTTCATGATAGCCCAATCTGGAAAGATCACAGATGTCTTTCAGTGGGTGAGTAATTATGGAATATCCATGCCATGGAATATTACTCATGAATAAAAATGAGCCAGCTATTGCTATATGCAGCAACTTGGGTGACTATCCAAAGAATTACACTAAGTGAGAAAAGCCAATCCCCAAAAGTCTCATATGGTATGACTCCATTTATGTAACATTCTTGAAACATTGTCATTTACTAATGGGGAACAGATTAGTGATTGCTAATGGTTAAGGGGGAGTGGAGAGGTCAGGAGAGAAGTGTGGTTATGGAAGAGTAACTAGTGATTTCCTGATACAGAAATGTCCTATCTCTTCTCTGTGTCCTGTAACAATGTTAATATCCTGGTTGTAATATTGTACTACAGTTTTGCAAAATGTTATCATGGAAGAAACTGAGCATAGGCTACAAAGCATATCTCTGTACTGTTTCTTACAATTGCATGTAAACCTGTGATACTTTCAAAATAAAAAGCTTAATTGAGAAATTAAAATGAACACTTCCCAGACTTTCTCCCTAGTATTCTCATATCATTTGTTGGCACCCAGTACACTCATATTTCTGACACTCACCACTTTTAAAAATTGCCTGTTAGAGGACATCATCAAAATGGCAGAATAATTTTCTACTGTCTTCCCCCTAAAAAAAAAAAAAATTGATTTTGACAATCACCCATAGATGAGTGTGCTTTTGTGAAAGTTCAGAAGTCCAGCAGAAAAGTTCCAGACTACTCATGGAGAAAAACAAACAAACAAACAAAGAAACCCACAAATAACCTTGATTAGATGCATAGAAAAAGAGATCAGTCAATAAAGACTAAAGGAAGTGAATGCTTTTTCAAATGCAAAGACAGCAACCCAAGACTACAAGGAACATGAAAATTTAAGGAAACTTGATATTACCAAAGGAACACATTTTTAAATAAATGAACCCCCCAAAGATATGGAGATATGCAATTTTTTCCAGTAAACATTTCAAAATAGTTTTTAAAGGAAGTTCAGTGTGCTACAAGAAAGCATAGAGAGACAATTCAACAAATTCAGGAAAACAGTACAGAAAACAAGAAAATTAACAGAGACTAAAATTTATAAGAACCAAACAGAAATTATAAAGCTGAAGAATACAATGAATGAAATGGGAAAAAAATGCAATAGAGAACCTCGACAACAAATTCAAACAAGCAGAAGAAAGAATTTCTGGAGTCAAAGGTCATTTGAAATCGTCCAGAGTAGAACAAAGAAAAAAGAATTTTAAAAAGTGAAAAAAGCTGATGTGAGTTATGGGATAAGATTAAGAGAAGCATTCCATAAAATATTGGACTCCCAGGAGAAGAAAAGAGGGAGAAAGCTTGTTTAAAGAAGTAACAACTGAGGAATTTCCAATTCTGGTTGGGTATTTGAATATTCAGCTTCACGAAGTTCACTGGTTTCCAAACAATTTCAACCCAAATGCTCTTCAAGATACACTATAAAACTGTCAAAAATCAAAGACAAAGAGAAAAGATTAAAAGCAGCAAGAGAAAAAATCCTCATATACAAGGGAACCCACATAAGACTATTCAAAGATTTCTCAGCAGGAACTTAGCAGACTAGGAGAGAGTGGGATGTTCTTTCAAAGTTCTTAAAAAAGAAAATTGTCAACCAAGAATACTATAACCAGGGAAGTTTAGACATGAAGAGAGAGAAAGACTTTCCCAGAGAGAAGGAGAGATTGAGAGAGAGTGAGAGCTGGATATTGAGAGAGAGAGAGTTCATTACCACTAGACTTATCTTACAAGAAATGCTGAAAGGAATTTTTCAGGTGAAATTTAAGGGTCCTGAGTAGTAACATGAACATAAAACACACAGGTAAAGAAAGTATTTTATTCAGAATACTCTAATTAATATACTCTAATATTGAGGTGTGTTAATTAATTATATTTATATTTATAAGGATAAAGTATGAAATGATTAAAGTGATTAAAAATAACTGTAACTATAATAATTTATTAATGAATAACAATAAAAAGATGTAAATTGTGGCATCAAAAACACAGTATGTGGGGTTGGGGAGTAAAATGGTAGTTTTATTATGTATCCAAAGTTAGTTTGTTATCAGCATAAAATGGACTGTTGTAACTCTAAGGTGTTTTATGTAATCCTCATTGTAACAATAAAGGAAGCACTTAACAGCAGATACACACACACAAAAGAGGTTAATCGAATCATACCAGTTAGGAAAACCATTGATTCATAAAGAAAGATAGGAAGAGAGGAAGAAAAGAACAAAAAAAATTGCAAAACAGAAAGTAATTAATGCGATGACAATAGTAAGTCCTTACCTATCAATAATTACTTTATTATTTTTCTAGGTTTTTTTTAAAGATTTTATTTATTTATTTGACAGAGATCACAAGTAGGCAGAGAGAGAGGAAAGGAAGCAGACTCCCTGCTGAGCAGAGAGCCCAATGTGGGGCTTAATCCCAGGACCCTGGGATCATGACCTGAGCCAAAGGCAGAGGCTTTAACCCACTGAGCCACCCAGGCACCCCTCTAGTTTATTTATTTATTTATTTTTTTATTTAAATTCAAGTTAGTTAGCATGTAGTGTAGTACTGGTTTCAAGAGTAAAATTTAGGGTGGTTGGTTTATGGACATTGGGGAGGGTATGTGCTATGGTGAGTGCTGTGAAATGTGTAAGCCTGGTGAATCAGACCTATAACCTTGGGGCAAAGAATACATTATATGTTAATAAAAATAATTTAGAAAAGAGTAAAATTTAGTGATTCATCACTTACATATAACACCCAGTGCTCATTCCAATAAGTGCCTTCTTTAATGCCCATCACCCATTTAGCCCATTTGCCCACCCCCCCAGCATGTAAATGGATTCAATTGTCTTATCAATGTGCATAGAATGGCTGAATAGATAAAAGAAAAAACAGACAAAACTATACACTGCCTACAAAGGACTAAGTTCATCTTTAAGGATACACATAGCCTCAAAGTTAAGGGATGGAAAAAGATATTCCACACAAGTGAAAACCAAAAATAGAGCAAGGGTATTTATCTGATCCTTATAACAGATAAATAGACTATAAGTAAAAAAATCACAAGAGACAAAGAAGGTCATTATACAATGATAAAGGGTTGATTCATCAAGATATAATATGTATGTACCCAGAACATGAATATATGGAGCACCTAATATGGAGCACCTAAATATATTGAGCAAATACTAACATATCTGAAGGAAGAAATAAAAATATAATAATAGCAACAGTTGATAGATCACCTAGACAAAAAATGATTAAGAAAACATTGAATTGGAAATATATTTAGACCAAATGGACCTAAGAGACATATAGCAGCAGCTATTTTCTCAAGACAAGTGAAACATGCTCTACAATAGTTTGTGTTAGGTCACAAAACAAGTCTTACAAATTTAAGAAGACTGAAATTAGATCAAGTATCACGCAACCACAATGGTGTGAAACTAGAAATCAATAGAAGGAAAACTGGAAAGTTCACAAATATGTGGAAATTAAACAACACACTCCTGAACAACCAATGAGTTAAAGAAGAAATCAAAAGGGAAATTTAAAAAAAATCTTGAGATAAATGTAAAAGAGAACACAAAAAACCAAGTTATTGGATGTAGCAAAATCAGTTCCAGGAGGGAAGCTAATGGTCATAGTGCTTGCACAAAGAAAAAAATCAAATAACGTAAATTTACACTTCAAGGAACAAGCAAAAGAAGAAAGTTTAAGTCCAATGTTGGCAGGAAAAAGGAAATAACAAAGATCAGAGGAGAAGTAGAGACCAGAAAAACAGTAGAAAAGATCAATTAAATCAAGAGTTTGTTTACATAAAGATAAACAAAATTGACAAAACTTTAGCTAGACTAGGAAAGAGGGAGAGAAATAAAATCAGAAATTAATCAGATATTACATATGATACCACAGAAATGGAATCATGAGAGTGATTCTGTGAACAAATACATACTAACAAATTTGATGACCTAGAAGAAATGAATAATTTCAAAAAAATACAATGTATCAAGATTGAATTACAAAGAAAGAACATATTAAAAATGAGCAAAAAAGATTGAATTAGTAAGCAGAAACCTTCCAACAAAGAAAAGTTCAAGAAGAGATAGTTTCTCTGGTGGATTGTACAAAGAATTTGAAGAATGTTGATCCTTCTCAAACTCTTCAAAAAAAATTGAAAAGAAGGGAATACCCCCAAACTCATTTTATGAGGCCAGCACTACACTAATACCAAATCCGAATAAGGACTGTATAAGAAAAGAAACCCAAAGGATAATATTCCTAATGCAAAATTTCTTAGCAAAATGCTAGCTAACCAAATAGAATAGCACATTAAAAGGATCATACAGCATCATCAAGTGGGATTCATTATTGAGGTGCAAGATATTAATACAACACATTAATAGGAAGATAAAAATCATTTAATCATCTCAATAGATTCTGAAAAAGCATATACTTTCATGATAAAAACTCTCATCAAATTAGGTATAGAAGGAGCTATGTCAACATAATACAGACAATACATGGCAAATCCACAGCCAACATCATATTTAATGGTGAAAGTTTGGAAACTATTTTTCTAATATAAGAACACAGTTGTGCCCTATCTCACTAGTCCTATGCAACATAATACTACGTCTTTTTTTAAATTTTTTTTATTTTCAGCATTACAATAATCATTATTTTTTGCACCACATCCAATGCTCCATGCAATCCGTGCCCTCTCTGATACCCACCACCTGGTTCCCCCAACCTCCTACCCCACGCTGCTTCAAACCCCTCAGATTATTTTGCAGAGTCCATAGTCTCTCATGGTTCACCTCCCCTTCCAATTTCCCCCAACTCCCTTCTCCTCTCTAACTCCCCTTGTCCTCCATGATATTTGTTATGCTCCACAAATAAGTGAAACCATATGATAATTGACTCTTTCTGCTTGACTTATTTCACTCAACATAATCTTTTCCAGTCCCATCCATGTTGCTTACAAAAGTTGGGTATTCATCCTTTCTGATGGAGGCATAATACTCCATAGAGTATACGGACCACATATTCCTTATCCATTTGTCCACTGAAGGGCATCTTGGTTCTTCCCACAGTTTGGTGACCGTGGCCATGACTGCTATAAACATTGGGGTACAGATGGCCCTTCTTTTCACGACATCTGTATCTTTGGGGTAAATACCCAGGAGTGCAATGGCAGGGTTATAGGGAAGTTCTATTTTTAATTTCTTGAAGAATCTCCACATTGTTCTCCAAAGAGGCTGCACCAACTTGCATTCCCACCAACAGTGTAAGAGGGTTCCCCTTTCTCCATATCCCCTTCAACACATGCTGTTTCCTGTCTTGCTAATTTTGGCCATTCTAACTGGTATAAGGTGATATCTCAATGTGGTTTTAATTTGAATCTCCCTTAGGGCTAGTGATGATGAACATTTTTTCATGTGTCTGATAGCCATTTGTATGTCTTCATTGGAGAAGGGTCTGTTCATATCTTCTGCCCATTTTTTGATATGATTGTCTGTTTTGTGTGTGTTGAGTTTCAGGAGTTCTTTATAGATCCTGGATATCAACCTTTTGTCTGTACTGTCATTTGCAAATATCTTCTCCCATTCCGTGGGTTGCCTCTTTGTTTTCTTGACTGTTTCCTTTACTGTGCAGAAGCTTTTGATTTTGATGAAGTCCCAAAAGTTTATTTTCCCTTTTGTTTCCTTTGCCTTTGGAGACATATCTTGAAAGAAGTTGCTGTGGCTGATATAGAAGAGATTACTGCTTATGTTCTCCTCTAGGATTCTGATGGATTCCTGTCTCACATTGAGGTCTTTTATCTATTTAGAGTTTATCTTTGTGTACGGTGTAAGAGAATGGTTGAGTTTCATTCTTCTACATATAGCTGCCCAGTTTTCCCAGCACCATTTATTGAAGAGACTGTCTTTTTTCCACTGTAATACTAGACGTCTTAAGCAGAGAGCGGTCATGCAAGAGAAAGAAGGAAACTGTATCCAAATCAGAAAGGAGGAAGTAAAATTGATTCTGTTTTATGATGACAAGATTTTATGTATTTAAGAGCATCTATAAAACACCCACAGCTAACACCATGCTTAGTGATGAAAGACTGATGTTTTTTCCGCTAAGATCGGGAACAAGGCAATGATGCCCAGTCTCCTCACCTCTATTCACTATTGTTCTGGGGGTTCTGGCCAAGGCAATAAGGCAAGAAGCAGAAATAAAAGGTATTCAGTTTGGAAAGGAAGAGGTAAAATGTACCTCTATTTGCAAATAACACAATCTTACATATAGAAAACCCTACAGAACACACATACACACACACACACACACACACACACATCACTATTAGACTTAATTAATGAATTCGGCAATATATAAAAATTAATTTTATTTCTATACACATTAAAAATCTTGAAATTAAGAAAATCCATTTATAGTATTAACAAAATATTTAGCAATAAATTTAATAAAACAGGTATAAGACTTATTATCTGCACACTAAAAGACATTGTTAAAAGATATTTTAAAAGTTCTGTATAGCAAAACATTCTGTGTTCATGAATTATAAGACTTAATGTTGCTAAAATGGCAATATTCTGCAAATTGATCTATAGATTCAAAATAATCTCTCAATTACAGTCAACTTCTTTGTAGAGACTGACCACCTGATTATTTTTAGTTTATTTTTTGAGTATTGTTCACACACAATGTTACATTCATTTCAGGTGTATAACACAGTGATTCAATTTCTCTATACATTATGTTGTGCTCACCACAAGTGTAGCTGCCACCTGTCACCATACAATTCTATTATAATATAATTTACTGTATTCATTATTCTATGCCATGATTTGTTCTTTCCATAACTGGAATGCTGTATCTCCCACTTCCCTTTATGCAGTTGCCTACCCCACTTTCTTCTGACAACCATCATTTCTCTGTATTTACAGGTCTGAATCTGCTTTTTGTTTGTTTGCTCATTTGGTTTGTTTTCAGATTCCACATTAGAGTTAAATCGTATGACATTTGTCTTTCCCAGTCTGATTTAATTCACTTAGCCCAATACCCTCTAGGTTTACCCATGTTATTGCAAATGACAAGATCTCATCCACTTTTATGATTGTATAATATTCCATATTACACAACCATAAAAATCGATGAGATCTTGTCATTTGCAATAACATGGGCAAAAAAAAAAAAATAACATGGGAAGCAACCTAAGTGTCCATCAGTAGAAGAATGGATAAAGAAGATATATATAAAGTTATATATAACTTTATATTTATATTAAAGTTATTAAAGAAGATGTATATAAAGTTATATATAACTTTATATTTATATTAAAGTTATTAAAGAAGATGTATATAAAGTTATATAGAACTTTATATTTATATTAAAGTTATTAAAGAAGATATAAATATAAAGTTATATATAAATTTATATACATCTTCTTTATCCATTCTTCTACTGATGGACATTTAGGTTGCTTCCCAATCTTGGATATTGTAAATACTATTGCACTAAACATAGGGATGTATGCATATATCTTTTTGAATTAGTGTTTTTTTTCCATTAGTTTAACATCCAATTATTGGGTAATATAATATTTCTGTTTTGAATTTTTTGAGGACATTCCATACTGTTTTCCACAGTCACTGCATCAATTTACATTTCTATCAACAGGGCACAAGGGTTCCTTTTTCTCTACATCCTCATCAGCGCTTGTTTTTGTCTTTTTTATTTTAGCCATCCTGACAGCTGTAAGGTGATATCTCATAGTGGTTTTTATTTGCATTTCCCTGATGATTAGTGATGTTGAGCATCTCTTAATGTGTCTGTTGGCCATCTGCATATGTTCTTCAGAAAAACTGACAAGCTGATTTTAAAATTCATATGGAATTGCAAGGGAACCAGAATGTCTAAAACAGTCTTGAAAAGGAAGAACAAAGCAGGAGGACTCACGTCCTGATTTCAGAGTGCGGTCCTTACTCCAACATCATCAGTAACATGTAAGAATGTACTATAAGCTCAAATTATCAGGCTCTTCCTCAGACCTATGATGCGTGATTCTGATACAGGTTCAAGTTTGAGAATCATAACTGGCCTAGACTGGAAATTAGATTAACTATACAAGATGAATTTGATTTGATTTTTCACCTCCCCATTTTCTGGATACTTATTAATTTCTTAATTCATAGAAGATAAAAAGAAAGATAAAACATATTGATGGAGAGGTCATATAAAACCTTATTTCCTAATTAGAAGGAACTTCCTTTCCACTTTCTACTTTGTATTTATCTGTTCCAACCAGTCATTTTGAATGGGACTATTGACTGGTCTAGCTTGATTTGCACTTGATACTTATTTGTCTAATGACTTGTTGCTACTGGTAAAATCTTTAGCACACAAAAGTGAACATTTAGAATACAGTATGAATAAATGTTTTGAACAGAGATTAAGCTTCATTATGCCTGGCATGGTGTCATTTATAGCTCTGATTTTAGTTTGAAGACTCAGGGAAGGCATATAGGTTTCAGAAGGTAAAGAAATAAAGGGCAAGGTTGGTGGGAAATATATTCCACATCTGGCAGATTAACACAAGAGAGCTAAATTAGTCAGAAGTTTTATAGCAAGGAGAACAGAATAGTATAGTGCTCAAGCATAATTAAACTATAGATCCTTCACTGGGGAAGAAGAAAGCTAGGGAACAGCAGGGCTGGCAGAAGGTCTGGACAAGAATTGGAGGGAACTCTGTGGGAAAAGCCAGAGAGCAAATCAGGGCTTAGGGGCTCAGACCTAAGGAGCAGTGGCATGGACTACTAAAGGACTGGAGTTGGCACTCACGGAAAAAAAAGAAGAAGGAGAAGGAGAAGAAGGAGAAGAAAAAAGGATTTTATATGTAGAAAATTCCAAAGACTCTACAAAAAAAAAAAAAAACCTGTTAGATTTAATCAATGAATTCAGTAAGATTTCAGGATGCAAAACTAACATACAAAACTCAGTAGTATCTATACACCAAAAATGAATTATTCAAAAAACAAAATAAAACAATCCATCTATAATAGTATCAAAAATGATAAGATACTTAGGAATAAATCTAGCCAAGGAGGTGAAAGATGTGTTCACTGAAAACTCTAATACATTTATGAAAAAAATGGAAAATATCCTATGCCTCTAGATTGCAAGAATTAATATTGTTAAAAAGTCTGCATACCCCAAACCATCTATAGGTTCTGTGCATTTCCTATCAAGATTCAAATGACATTTTTTATAGAATTAAAAAAAAAAACAATTCTAAAATTTGTATGCAACCATAAAAGACCCTGAATAGCCAAAACAATCTTGAGGAAGAACAAAGCTGGAACCATCACACTTTCTGACTTCACGCTATATTACAGGGGTGCTTGGGTGGCTCAGTCAGTTAAGCGTCTGCTTTCTGCTCATATCATGATCTCAGGGTCCTGGGACTGAGCCCCGCATCTGACTCCCTGCCCAGTGAGGAATTTGCTTCTTCCTCTCCCTCTGCAGCTCCCCCTGCTTGTGATCTCCTGCTCTCTCTCTGACAAGTAAATAAATAAAACCTTTTTTTAAAAAAAGCTGTATTGCAAAACTATGATTATCGAACAGTTTAGTACTGGGAAAAATACAGATATGCAGACCAATAGAAAATAATTTAGATCCCAGAAATAAACCCATGCATATACACTCAAGTAAAAATTGACAAGGGAGGCAAGAATCGTCAAAAAAGGACAGTCTCTTCAATAAGTGGCTCTAGGGAAATTAGATACTCAGATACAAAAGGATGAACTAGACCCCTATGTTATACCACTCAAATGATTGAGTGGGAGAAAAATCTTCTTGACATTGGTTTTGACAATGAATTATTGGACATGACACATAAAGCACAAGTAACAAAAGAAAATCAAGTGAGATCACATGACATTTAAAGGTTCGGCACAACAAAAATGAACAAAATAAAAGAGCAACCTCCAGAATGGGAAAAATATTTGCAATCTACATATGTGATAAGGGGTTAATATCTAAAATATTAAATATTAAAATATTTTGCTATACTACTCAATAGCAAAAAACCCATGAATAACTTAATTTAAAGAGGCAAAGGACCTGAATAGATACTTTTCCAAAGAAAATATTCAAATGTCCACTAAGTACATGAAAAGGTACACAACATTACATTAATCTTCAGGAAATTTAAATAAGCACATTGAGATATCTCTTCACACATATTAGAATGGCCATCAAAAGACAAGCAATACCAATTAGAATAGTCAAAATTAACAAGGCAGGAAACAAGTGTTGGAGAGGATGTGGAGAAAGGGGAACCTCTTACACTGTAGGTGGGAATGCATGTTGTTGCAGCCACTTTGGAAAACAGTGTGGAGATTCCTCAAAAAAATTAAAAATAGAGCTACATTATGACCCTGCAATTGCACTACTGGGTATTTACCTCAAGGATACAGATGTAGTGAAAATAAGGGCCATATGTACCCCAATGTTCATAGCAGCAATGGCCACAGTCACCAAACTGGAAAGAGCCAAGAAGCCCTCCAAGAGACGAATGAATAAAGATATGGTCCTTACATACAATGGAATATTACACAGCCATCAGAAAGGATGAAAACCAAACTTTTGTATCAACATGGGCAGGACTGGAGGAGATGATGCTGAATGAAATAAGTCAAGCAGAGAAAGCCAATTATCATATGGTTTTATTAACTTGTGGAACACAAGGAATGGCGTGGAGGATATTGGGTGAAGGAAGGGAAAAATGAAGGGGGGATCAGAAGGGGAGATGAATAATGAAGACTGTGGACTCTGAGAAACAAACTGATGGTTTTAGCAGGGAGGGAGTGGGGGGATGGTTTGGTCCAGTGATGGGTATTAAGGAGGACGCATCTTGCATGGAGCACTGGATGTGGTACATAAACAATGAATCTTGGAACACTGAAAAAATAAAATAAAATTAAGATGTTAAAAAAAAGACAAACAATAAGTATTAACAAGGATATGGAGAGAAAGGAACCCTTGTATACTGTAGGAATGTAAGTTAGTACAGCCAGTATGGAAAACAGTATGGGAATTCATCAAAAAATTTAAAAAACAAATAGAACTACTATATGATCCAGTGATTCCAGTTTGGGGTATATATCTAAAGGAAATAAAATCACTGTATCAAAAAAAAAATCTGCTCCCTATGTTCATTGCAGTATTATTCACAATAGCCAAGACATGGAAACACCCTAAATGGGGCAAACAAATAGATAAAATAAATGTGAATAAAGTACACACACACACACACACACACACGGAAAATTATTCATCATAAAAGGAGGAAATTCTGCCTTTTGCCACATCATGAATGAACCTGGAGGATATTATTCTAAGTGAAATAATTCAGAGAAACACAAATACTCTATGATCTCATTTATATGTGAGATGTAAGAAAATTCAAACTCATAGAAACAGAACAGATTGGTGGTTGCCAGATGTAGGGTGTATGCAGCGGGAAATATGTGTAAATGTAGTCAAAGGGGGTATGTGGTGGGGGATATGAGTAAAGGTAGTAAAAGGATACAAAACAATTAAGTTCTATATAGCACTGTCACTAAAGTTAATAATACTGTATTGAAAATTTGAAAGTTTCTAAGAGAATAGATCTTAAAAGTTCTTATCCAAAGAAAAAATATGTAACTATGTGAGGTGATAGATGTGAAGTAACTTTAACATGGTTATCATTTTTCAGTATCAAACATATCAAGCATCAAATCATTATGTTGTACACTTTAATCATATACAAGGTAATATGTCTATTTTAGCTCAATAAAACTGACAGAAAAAAAAGATATACAAAATCTGAGCAACCAATAATGACCAATAATGACTCAGCAAAATCTGAGCAAACCAATAATTACTAATTTTGAATTAGTAATCAAAATCCTCCCAAAAAGAAAAACCTAGGACCAGATGGTTTCTCTGGTGAATTCCATAAAGCATTTAAAGAAGAATTTAACACAAGTCCTTCTGAAACTCTTCCAAAAACTTGAAAGGAATACTTCCAAACTGATTTTATGAGGTTGGGGTTACACTGACATGAATGTTATATAAAAACAATACAAGACAATACAAGCCAATATTTCTGATAAATATAGATGCAAAAAATTCTCAACAAAATACTAGCAAACCAAGTTCAACAGCACACTAAAAGGTTCATACACCAATATCTAGTGGAATTCATCTCTAGGAAGCAGGGATCATTCAATATATGCAAGTCAAAAAATGTGATACACCACATTAGCAGAATATAAGATAAAATCACATCTATACAGATGCAATAAAAGCATCTGAAAAAATTCAACATATTTTCTTTTTTTATTAAGTTCAGTTTGCCAACATATAGAACATCATTAGTTTTTGATGTAGTATTCAATGATTCATTAGTTGTGTATGACATTGAGTGCTCATCACATCATATGCTCTCCTTAATGCCCATCACCCTGTTACTGCATCCTCCCACCCACTCCCCTTCTGCAAAACTCAGTTTATTTCCAAGAGTCAAGAGTCTCTCATGGTTTGTCTCCTTCTCTGATTTATTCCCATTCAGTTTTCCCTCCCTAGCCCTATGGTCCTCTGCATTATTCCTTATATTCCACATATAAGTGAAATCACATCAACATATTTTCATGATTAAAAACTCTCAATAAAATTTATATACAAGGAATATACTTCAACATAATAAATGCCTTATGTAACAAGCTTGCCACTATTAACAATCATGCTCAATGGTAAATGGTTGAACTCTTTTCCTCTAATATCAGGAACAAGACAAGGATGCCAACTCTCACCACTTCTATTCAACATACTGTTGGAAGTCCTACCCAGAGCAGTCAGGCAAGAAAAGGGCACGAAAGTCAGAGAGGAAGAAGTAAAATTGTCTCTGTTGACAGATGACATGATTTTAAATATAAAGACTCTTTTAAGAAATAATATTTTTTAAAAAGCCAATCTGGAAAAAAAAGAATACTAGAATAATAATGGAAGTGAATAATGTTTCAGGATGCAAAATACAAGTACAAGAATCATATGTGTTTCAGTAAAAATGAACATTGAAAAGATAAATTAATGTAACAATCCCATTTGCTATAACACAAAATAGGATAAAGTACTTAGGAATACATTTAACCTAGGAGGTTAAAAATCCATATACTATAAACTATTTCATATGTATAAAAGAAATTGAAGAAAACACAAATAAATGGAATGATATTTCATATTCATGGATTTTAAGAATTAATATTGTGAAAATGCCCTTACTACCCAAGGTCATCTGTAGATATTGTAATCCCTGTCTCAAATTCCACGGTATTTTTCACAGAAGTAGATAAATTATAAAATTCATATGGAACTAAAAAAGACCCTAAATAACCAAAGCAATCCTGAGAATGAACAAAACTGGTGGTGTCATGCTTTCTGATTTCAAACTTCATTCCAACGTTATAGTAATCAAAACAATATGGTGCTGGCATAAAACCTGACATATAGATTAATGGGAGAGGATCAAGATCCCAAGTATGAACCATGAACCCATAGTCAGCTAATATTTATCAGGAGTCCAGGAATACTCAGCGGGGAAGGGTAGACTTTTATAAATGGTGTTGGGGAAAATTGGATGTTCATGTGCAAAGGAATGTATTAGACCTCTATCTGTATAGACTGCTCAGAAAAATTAACTCAAAATGAATTAAAGACTTAAGTGTAAGGCTGAACCCCATTAAAAATACTAGAAGAAAATATAGGGAAAATACTCCCTGACATGGTTTTAGTAACAAGTTTTTGCATATGACACCAAAAGCACAAACAATGAAAAATATAAATACTATATGATATCACCTATATTGGAATCTAAAAACAAAGTTATAGAAATAGAAAGTAGATTGGTGGTTTCCAGGGGCTGAAGATGGGGTAAGAATCAAGTTGTTGGTCAAAGGGCACAAACTTTAATTATAAGATGAAGAATTCTGGGGGTATAATATATAGCATGTGGTAAATATAGTTAATATTTTAACTTGGGAATTGCTAAGAGCATAGTTCTTAAATGCTCAACACAAATAAAGGTAATTTTGTCAAATGATGGATATACTAACTAACCTTATTGTAGTAATCATCTTGTAATGTATAGATAGATAGATAGATAGATAGATAGATGGTAGATAGATATTGCACATTGCACACCTGAAACTTACAGAATTTTATGTATTAATTATATCTCAATAAATCTGGAAAACAAAATAACCCAAGCATAGCAAAATAATACTGGCTTTTAGAAAATAACTCATTGGTTCCTATTGAAGTGCCAGTGGCTGACTATGGCTTAGTATGATGCTACTTCTAAGGTAATGAGATCAAGTTATCAAACAAAGGCAAACAAAGAAGTTGGAATGTTGAAATTTCACACATTGGATAGCAGATGAGGTAGCTATTTGGGAGGAACAGAGAGGTATTTGTTGCATTCTGAATCCTATGCGGTATGCTATTATGTTCTGAATATACGTTACGATTGAACTTTAGATTTACCCCTCCCAACACACACACGCCTCGGAATCCCCTATTCATGTGAATTTTGAAGTTTGTAAAAACTTATATGAAAGTTGCAGTTTTTGAATTTTTCCCTTTGAAAGGTCACAGATCTATTCCAAGTCTTACCTGTGTTCCATGAATCATGTCTTCTTTACTTTCTCCCTCATTTACCAATGCTACTTTCATATTAAATATGGCTCCATCACTATACCCGGGTGTAGAATACTGGACCACTTTTACCTTAGCTTTTAGAAACCCATTTTCCAACCAAAGACATGCTTTGAAGTCAGGCTCTTTTGACACAGGGATAGTTGAGGGGGGAGAAAAACAAATTCCTTTGAAATTAAATGGAAATTGTTGGGTGATTTGCAGGACCAAGTCTGGCATAATGGATCATGGGGTCTTGAAAAGAGCTCTTGGGGAGCCTGGGTGGTGCAGTCAGTTGGCATCCAACTCTTGGTTTTGGGTCAGGTCATGATCTCATGGCCATGGGATTGAAACCTGCATTGGACTCCCTGCCCTGCTTGGAGTCTGCTTGTTTCTCTCTCCTCTTCCTTTCCTTCTGCCCTTCCCCTTACCCCTACTCTAGCTTTCTCTCTCTCTCAAATAAATAAATAAATCTTAAAAAAGAGAAAGAGCTCTGAACTGAGAAATCAAAGAATATGGATTCTGTCCTTTGCTTTATGACCTTGGGTATGACATTTCACCCCAGGTCTCAGTATCCTCATCTGTAAAACTACTGGTGACAACACCACAAGATTCTCAGTGATACCTGAGTAAACAGGAAAGAAAGTGTGTGTTGTTCCAAAATCTGTTAAGGAATGCACTTCTTCCTTTGGATGATTTTCAGTTCCTGTTCACACTCTCTAATATAGGCTGCCTTTAACTGTCTGTTCAAAGTGGTCACTGGGTAATTTGAGAAGCTCCTTGCTACTTAACTTATACTCTTTCCCTTTGCTCTCCCATCTACTCTAGGTGTCAACTCTGCCCGCTCAGTTCCTCCTTCCTACCCACCACCGCAGGACCCGTTAAACCAGGGCCAGTACCTGGTCCCCGATGGCATCGCTCAGTCACAGGTCTTTGAGTTCACCGAACCCAAGCGCAGCCAGTCACCATTCTGGCAAAACTTCAGCAGGTTAACTCCCTTCAAAAAATAACTACAGGGAGACAGATAATTTTAAAATAAAGTAAATATAATTATATTTATAGATGGACATTTTTTTGGAGAAGCACTGTTGAAATTTATATATATATAAATATATATACAGATATATATATTTATATATAGAGAGACACATATACACACACAGAGACCCTTGAGTACACACACACACACACACACACACACACACACAGAAGGACCAAAAAAAAAAAAAGTTTTCTGTTGTTTTGGGGAAGTGAAATCTATAGTTGGTAGGAAGAGGTACCAATGACTTCTAAATATGTGATCCCTTCTTAGAAGTTTTCTGTTTTTACCCTGTCTCCCTCCCCTTTATTTTCAGAAATTTACATTTCTGTGTGTTCCTTTTCTAATTGAGATAAACTCTTTGCTCTCCTGTGAGTGATTCATTAACTTGTCATTATTACCATAGATGTGTTTGTATTTTTTTTTCTTTCCTGATGATACTGATGCTGATAACTTTTGAATTTACTTTGATGTGATAGAGTTTGGGAGTGTGTAATTTTTTTTCCCTTTTACTTTTCAATGGGTAAAGGGAAGATTCACCTTTCTCATCTCCCTCAGCTGACCATCTGTGAATGTTTCTACAGCTCTGCAGTTGCTCCAGACAGCTTTTTCCCTGCATCTTCTGTCCTCAGTCATGCCAGTCTAGACATGCTCTGTTGTGCCCTGTGACATAACTGCTCGATATTTCTATTGCTTTCACTGTGTTTTAGATGTCGTAGAGGGATCAAAACCAAACAGAATCAAGGGAGAGTCAGTATAATAATTCTGAAGAAGACTTCTGTTCAAGGAACATTCTGCATTTGGGCTCTTCTCCTAGAACTGGGGGATCCCATATAATAGCACTGCTGGGTCATGAGCAATTTTGCATCTGGGGTTTAGCTTGAACCAGTTATTTTCTTCTTCAAGCTGTTTTGGTTATGGTGTTCCTTTTAGGCCTCTCCTTCCCCTAACCTGAAAGATCTGAACTTGAAGCAAAGGGACTGAGATTCTGCTGCCCTGGGGGAGGAATTCAACTGCCTCTAGTACCAAGTAAGCTTAAAGTTGGGATTCCCCACTGGAATAATTTCAGGGGCCTGGTCATCCCTGCTTCCATTTTCAGATTACAGACAGCATTTATGGGAGCCTATGAAGGGTCAAGACAGAGCCCATCTGACCAAGATCATCAGCTGCCTTCAAATTATTGACCTGGACAGGATCCAAGGCTGACCATAACCTCTTAAAGGAAAGAACAGGAATGGTCATGGAAAGAGGCAGCCCTAGCCCAAAATATGTACCTGCAGCTCCTACCACTCAAGTTATGTGAGACTTCCCCCATTGTTAACAGATCGCATGAACAGTCTTTCATGATTCCTTCCTTCTCCTCTCCCTGTTGTCCATCTTTTTCCTGTTCTCCTGGCACAGGAAAATTGCTGCTATTAGCATAGTTAAAGAATTAGTCTCATTCTAAGAAGGCCCTATTTCCAACATTGACCCATCCCAGGACATTGGAAACAAGTAAGTGTGGAGCCCAGGGAGACTTCTCTATGGAGAAAATATCTGAGGTAGAGATATTACCCTCAGGCTGATTTTTGGCAGACTTTAATACTTAGACAAAATTAACTTCTCCCACTAAGAGGCAGGCTCCCTATTGGGTGCAGGAGTACCTATTCCTCCTCCTCACATAGTCCTTCAGGTTGACAGACCTTGAATAGCAAAGAGGATGGAGTACAAAGGAATGAGAATGGGCCCTGCTATGGAGAACCACTATAATGAGGAATCTAGAAATTGTGAGTTTGCTCTGGATCCTAGGAGAAAACTTCATCATGAAAGGACCTCAGCTTACTAAGCAGCAGTCATGGCTGCATGAGGCCCTAAGTATGGCTGAACTGATTGCTGCTCTATGCCTCCTGACACAGACCAGGCCCTGCTTAGCCTGGGAATTATTCCTCTGTGGGAATCAAATTACAAGCTGTTTGCTTTCATTCTGCCACATTCAAATTGGACTTGTGGGGTAAGCCAAGGGTAACCCTGAGCTGGGCAGAGGGCTGGGGCTCGGGACTGGCCACAACTGCTCAGCAAATGATCCAGCTACTGAAGTCCTGCCTTGGCAAGGAACCTGGTATCCAGTGCATAAGCTACAATGGCTTCCCTGGAAAAGAGCATTATTTCAGTGGCTGTGTAGGCCTCCCATAAGTATACATTCTTTTCCTACTTTCCATTCTTCTCCACTAGGCTTAACCTTGATGTGTTTCTCCAGGGGCTAGGAGCAAACCAAGAGGGAATGCTTATCAAGTCCCTGGGCCTACAACATCTCTTAACCAAGTACCCTTGCCCTCCCTCCATGCCCTTTTCCCCTGAACCTGTGTCCAAAGCTCCAGGATCAGGAATATTACCTCTTGCCATCCACCTCTTATCTACCCAAACCGCTGGCCTCACCAGATGCCAATAACTTGTGAAAACAACCAGAAATCAGTTTACCATTGGTTGGAGTGTTCCCCCAGCCTATGGCAACAAAGCAGACCAGTGTCTAACAGCCCCAAGGGGAGCCCTGTTATCTGGAATCAGGGTCCAGGTCTATTCTGTGTTCCCACAGCAGTGCTATCCCCCAAGAACTCTGTAGTTTCCTCTATGTGTGCATGGCCCCCAAGCTCCCCTTTTTGCAACTCAATGAGGTCTGGATTTGCTCTCCAAAAGGCTTTGCTAGTGTGTTTTATGGGCCCTGCTGTAGGATGGTCCTAACACAGAAATCTAACTCCTCTTTCTCTCTCCCTCTTTCCTCTTCTCTCTATGTGTATAACTCTAATGGATTTACCAAGGACAGCAAGAGAGTTCTAAAAATTCTAGTGTGAAGCCGAATAGTGATCTTTTAGTGCTTTGGGGCTGGGGTGGGCTGGGGTGGATGGATGGGTAACAGTGATTTTGATTACCCCTGCTGCTCTGCATTTGCCAGTTATTATTTCGTTTCTTCTGATTGTTTGACCTCGTCAAACAAGTGTCAAAGTTGTGTGTTTAAAAAAATGTTTAACAACAAAACCATGATGTTGTAATGACACAAAGCCTTATGAAAATATTTATGGAGTTCAATAAAAGAAGTAAAAAGACACTTCTAGGCAGAGTCTTCTTTCCTGTGTGTGTGCATTTCACTAATTGCAAAATAAAGGGAATTTTCCTGATGGGGAAAAGCTTATCCCAACCTAGTCTTGGCCTGCCAGCCCTGCTGTTCTGTTGGCAGGCATCTCATGGGCTTCCTGTGACCTTCCATGTCCTTTCTGGAGACAAATTTGATCATGTAATCAGGGACACTTAGAGTGTCTTTATACATGGGACAGTTCTTCATGTCACCTGTCCCTTTGATAAGACTTGAGAGCCCATTACTGACCCCATTCCTTTTCCTTGCAGCTACAAATCCAGTACCTGCCCTGGGCACTCATGGGAGCTTAAAAGCTGCTTTTATTTATTTATTTATTTATTTATTTATTTATTTATTTGAAGTATAATTAACGTACAGTGTTATATTAGTTTCAACTAATATACAACTTATTACAATTTAGTGATTCAACAATTCTATACATTACTCAATGCCAATCTCAATAAGTAACTCATAATTCCCTTTATCTCTTTCACCCATTCCCCTAACCCTTCTTTCCAGAAGCTATCAGTTTGTTCTCTGTTATTTAAGAGTCTGTGGGTTTTTTAAATTTATTTTTCTCTTTTTCTTTGTTTGTTTTGGTTCTTTTTTTGAATCTAGCCAGAAGTGCTCGCTTCAGCAGCACATATACTAAAATTGGAACGATACAAGAAGATTAGCATGAATCTAGCCAGAAGCCATATCATATCCTGGTTCTGTCTTCTTAGAGGTAGAAACATTCCTTATCCACCCCCCAAAGTGAGTGTAGTGACCTTACTGTTGTATTCATCATAGAGTTGTCTGCAAGTCAATGCTCCTTGCTGCCTGCAAGGCTCACATGTAGTGTCTTATCTTGCCCATCAGAGATACAATAGTGGGTTTGTTCTGACACTGCCTCACCTGCCTGTTTCCAGAGTGACTAAACACTAACTAATAAAATGCTTGTGTACTGAAAGGGACCAGGTAATTGTTCTAAGCTACAGAGTTAGGAGGAAGAGCAGATATTGTGCCTCTGGGTTAGGGTGTGAGCCCTGTCTATTAGGACTAAGGGATGTCCCTAATCATGAATATGGAGAATGTAATTATTAAAACATCTCCCTCAATAAATTTTGCACTTTCTCTGTTTATTGGCTCTCTCACAATTTAACCTCTTTTTCTACTGTCCCCACTTTTTCTCTTTTCCATGGGGTCTGTAATCTTTTTTCAGCAAATTCAGAACACTCAGTTCTCAGACATCCATTTTCCATCTTGCCAGTTCTCAGCTTCATCAGCTTCCAAAGGTGAATTTCAATTATGCCCTGCAGAGCAAGAGGACTGCCTCTGGTATGAATATTCCCTGACTACCTTCTGAGGGTCCTAGAATGGAGATTGGGGAGGTAAATCCTGGGGAGGTCTTACATTATGGGATGCAGCTGATTCTCTCCTAATCTACCTAAAATCAAGCCTTTCTCATCACCAGAAGAATTATTTCTGGAAGCTCCATATAGCCCACATGATCATTCATATTCTTTACTACCATAAATAATGGCTCTAATACAAGCTTATTTACTAAGAACATTTACCTAATTGCTGCCCTCAGTTTTGTTTAAAAAAAAAAAAAAAACACACCCTATTCAGTGTTGCGAGTGCCTCCATATTCATTGATGAAAGTGCCACTTACCTAATTAAGTTTCCAATTTGCCTTTTCTAAGTACTAAATTTCTCCCCTTGACTGAGGACAGAAGGGGTAGTAGATGGGAGGTTGGGGTACCAGGTGGTGGGTATTATAGAGGGCACGGATTGCATGGAGCACTGGGTGTGGTGAAAAAATAATGAATACTGTTATGCCGAAAATAAATAAAAAATAAATTTAAAAAAAAGTAACTAGAAAGATTAAAAAAAAAAAAATTAAGTATCATTTTTAGGAGACTTTCAAAGGGGAGGGCCTTAGCCAATCCCCAGATCATTGTACCAAGGATGATGGTTTATTATTCTACTTTTCCCCAGGATCTTCTGGGAAGCTCACGGGTGGAGAGAGATATCTGTGGTGTTCGCAGATGGCCAGAACTAAAACAGAGAAAGGAGACTCTTCCCAGTTTCCAGGAAAGGCCTCTTCCTAGAATAAGTCCCCCTGACATATCTATATCCTGGGAAGCTTCCCACCAGGTCTGATATAGGATGCTAATGCATTGTTTATATACAACAGTTGCTCCTATTTTCAATGACCTTTCAATGTATAGGGTCTTGTGTAATCCCCTTGACAACCATTTGGCAATGAGGATATTAACTGCATTTAACACAGTAGAAACCAGAGGTTCATTTAAAGTGACTAGTCAAAGTTTCCCAGCTTGTGAGTATTCATCATGCAAAACTCATCCCCCGTCAAACTGATCTTAGAGCTACTTACTCTCAGAGTATTTCTGAAGCTGCGTGTGTTGGGAAAGCCTGGAATCAAAAATATGAAATGATCTGATACAAATGAATTTCACCCCTGCACTCTCCTTGAGAGCCCTCTTAGGTTTTCTAATACAGACCTCCAACATGTGAATGCAGCCATAGGTTTTTGTCTCTAGTACCAAGAGCAAGTGGGATAAGGACCAAGGCTTCAGCTTACTTCAGTACTTTAGTTACTGAGGCCATCACCGTGCTGCTTGGCCCACTTAGCTTTTGGCTCCTTTTGGATTTCCTTATTCATGCTGAACTACTCACTACCAGCTCCCAGAAGCTTCTGTCCTAAGATAAGGGACTGATGAGGTAGATCTTGTTTGCCCAGGCCCAAGGTAGCAAAATGAAACTTCTTAGTATTACCCCAAGTCCCACCACCTGCAAGACTATAGTTAAGCCTGGCCATAGGTAGATTAGATAAACTGGGTTTGTAAGAGTTGATGAGGAATGTTTTGTGGTAAGATTCATGTCCCCTGGAAGCACACTATTCCAGTATAATCTCTCCTATTTCTGTCTTGGGCTGTGACCTCCTTCTCCAGACATGTCACGGGGACACTATTTTCTTATATAGTTGAGAAAGAGAGGGAGAGAAGGAATGTACATGGGAAGGCAGTAGCCCTGTGTTCTTTAGAACCCTCTATTATTTCTAGTTAGCTCACCAATAGGTCATTTAAGGTAGCTTCCTAGACAAGGCTATGTTCATCTTCACAGCAAACATGCTTCTCCACAAACCTTTCAATCCAGAATCTGTAAACCCTGAATCAGATTCAATCCACATATCCTGATAATGCAGTCTGGGCCAGTATACTAGGTATAGTATAGTAGGTATATTAGAGATACCAAGATGACTAAAGTCTCTCCACAGTCACTCAGAATTTGGTGGCAACATATAAGCATGGGTCATAACAGAGATGGATGGGGTTCTGGAGGCATTCAGAGAATGGAATGGTTAATTCTGATTGAGGACATCTTTGTAATCAGTCAGGATAAATTTGGTTATGCTGAAGAAACATATATTCCTAAAATCTCAATGGGTTAACATACAGGAGTTTATTTCTTTCCCATGCAAATCTTTCTATAAGTCTAGGTAATTCTCCAAATCAGCTATCTGCCGTATGATAATATACAGTCTGGGTTGCTTCTACCTTGTCACACCTCCATCTTAACACATACTTCCCTAATCACTACAGCTGGAGAAAGAGGCCTAGAGTGTTTCCCATTTACACTTAATTCTCTATCCCTGCTTCCAGTCATAGCCGAAAGGACCAGAACTGATCACATGGCCTCAACCAACTTCAAGGGAACAGGAAACTACAAAAGTCCTGTAAGTTCTGAAAGACAGGAGAAATAGATATGGATGAATATTGGAAACCTCTACCAAAGAAGGAAAAGTTTAAACTAGGCCTCAGACAACAGGGACAATTCTACCATGTTGTGAAGGTTAGAGCTACTGAAATGTTAAAGAAGCAATCCACACAAGATCATCCTTCTGACACCAATTCCAAGTCCATGGGTCTCCAAGACCACCCTTAGGTTTGATAATTCACTAGAAAGACTCACAGAACTGTTATATTCATGGTTTTTAAAACTTATAGGGTGCATATTAAAATCAGTTAAGGGAAGAAATCAGGACAAACTCCGAAAACATATCATATGGAGAGTTTTAGTTGTCATTTCCCTGTGGACTTGGGACATTGTTACTTTTTTGGCATTAATACATGACAATTTTCATGGAATTTTGTTAGAAAGAGAAGTTTACCCAGGCTTCTTGAGATTTTATCAAGTCTCCATCACTGTCCCTGTGACTGATCTCCAGTCTCCTCAAGAAATGGGCTGATGCCAGGTAACCCAGAATCTCCTCTAAATCACATCATTGGTGTGGCCCAAAACCCCACCCTAAATCACATTGTTAGAATCTCAGGCAACCCAAGGCTCCCAGTCAAACAAAAACACCCCTATGAGACCCAATATTCCAAAGGCTTAGAGATTACCCAGAAGCTGAGGATAAAGGCCAGACCTCTCTTTAGGCAAGGACAAAGTATTTACACATATGTGAAAAATTCATAAGGCAGGAAGTTGAAAAAGAAATTAAAGATATTCTAAGTGAAGAGAATGACATGATTAAAATCCTGGCAGATTAAATCACATGAGTAAAAGACTCCATATTCATTTATTAATCCATCAAATATTTACTGGCATGCCTAGTACTTCCAGGTTCTGAAATATAGAAATGAAGAAATTAAACACTGCACCTACTTGCATTGTGCTTATGAATGATAAATTGCCTTCAAGTACAAATTTATCTGTGTGAATTTGGGGGATAAATGAGACTCTCCAAGCTCTCATACCAAACCAACCACATGTGGAGCTTCAGCTAGGCCCCTCGTAAATGTCCAGCCTCCCAGTCACTAGTTTCCACACCCTTATCTTCTGTTCAGCCTTAGCTAAGGCAACCCACACTCATAAACACACACACACACATGCGCACACACACACACACAATGGACTGACTATATATGATTTCATATATAATATCTAGAATCTATATATAATGTTTAGATTATATATATATATATATATTTAGATTATATATAATTTTATAATATCTAGAAGATATAGATCTATCTATCATCTACCGATCTATCTAGAAGGCCAGGATTACTGCAGGGCTGGGAATTACTGCTTTTCATACCGTGGGAATAGCCTTAAACCAATGACTGATGAGGGAAGGTAAAATTACCCTGATTCCTTTACTCCTCAGATGTAATAATTCAAAAGTGTGTTTGACACTTTTTCCTGGATCTTTTCCAGAGATTAAATTTCAATTACCCAATGTAGTAGTTAGTTAAATAACACACTCCTTACTGGCTGCCTTTACTTATATGTATAACTTCCCTTCTCCCCTCTTTCAACCAGGAGATCAAAGAAGAACTTAAAACAATTCATGGAAACCAATGAGAATAAAGACACTTCAACCCAAAATCTATGGGCTACAGCAAAGGCGGTCCTAAGGGGGAAATACATAGCCATCAAGTCTCCTTCAAAAAAAATTGAAAAATCTAGAATATTCCAGCTGTCTCTACACCTTAGAGAACTGGAGAATCAACAACAAATTAAGCCAACTTCACACACAAGAGGGGAAATAATCAGGATTAGAGCAGAAATCAATGAGATAGAACCCAGAGATACAGTAGAACACATCAATGAAACTAGAAGCTGTTTTTTTGAAAGCATCGATAGGATTGATAAACGCTTCACCAAACTAATCCTAAAGAAAAGAGAGAGGCCTAAATTAATAAAATTATGAATGAAAAGGGAGAGATAACAACTAACACCAAGGAAGTAGAAACAATCCTCAGAATCTATTATCAACAGTTACATGCCAATAAGTTAAACAACCTGGATGAAAGGGATGCATTCCTGGAAAACTATAAACTTCCAAAATCGAACCAGGAAGAAATAGACAATGTGAATAGACTGAATAGACTAGTAACGAGATTGAAGCAGTGATCAAAAAACTCCCAAATGATTGTGATGAATAATCCTTTTAATGTACTGCTGAATCCTATTGGCTAGTATTTTGGTGAGAATTTTCGCATCTGTGTTCATCAAGGATATTGGTCTGTAGTTCTCTTTTTTGATGGGATCCTTGTCTGGTTTTGGGTTCAAGGTGATGAGGGCCTCATAAAATGATTTTGGAAGTTTTCCTTCCATTTCTATTTTTTGGAACAGTTTCAGGAGAATAGGAGTTAGTTCTTCTTTAAATGTTTGGTAGAAATCCCCCTGGAAGCCATCCGGTCCTAGGCTTTTGTTTGTTTGGAGATTTTTGATGACTGTTTCAATCTCCTTACTGGTTATGGGTCTCTTCAGGTTTTCTATTTCTTCCTGGTTCAGTTGTGGTAGTTTATATGTCTCTAGGAATGCATCCATTTCTTCCAGATTGTCAAATTTGTTGGCGTACAGTTGCACATAGTATGTTCTTATAATTGTCTGTATTTCCTTGGTGTTAGTTGTGATCTCTCCTCTTTCATTCATGATTTTATTAATTTGGGTCCTTTCTCTTTTCTTTTTGATAAGTCTGGCCAGGGGTTTATCAATCTTATTAATTCTTACAAAGAACCAGCTCCTAGTTCCGTTGATTTGTTCTATTGTTTTTTTGGTTTTTATTTCAAGATGTGGTATATATACACAATGGAATACTATGCAGCCATCAAAAGAAATGAAATCTTGCCATTTGCGACAACATGGATGGAACTAGAGTGTATCATGCTTAGCGAAATAAGTCAAGCGGAGAAAGACAACTATCATATGATCTCCCTGATATTTCATTGATTTCTGCTCTGATCTTTATGATTTCTCTTCTTCTGCTGGGTTTAGGGTTTCTTTCTTTTTCTTTCTAGAGCTCCTTTAGGTGTAGGGTTAGGTTGTGTACTTGAGACCTTTCTTGTTTCTTGAGAAAGGCTTCTACCGCTATATATTGTCCTCTCAGGACTGCCATTGTTGTGTCCCACAGATTTTGAACTGTTGTATTTTCATTATCATATGTTTCCATGTTTTTTTTTTCAATTCTTCTTTAATTTCCTGGTTGACCCATTCATTCTTTAGAAGGATGATGTTTAGTCTTCATATATTTGGGTTCTTTTCAAATTTCCTCTTGTGATTGAGTTCTAGCTTCAGAGCACTGAGGATTCAACAATACATTAAAAGGATTATTCATCACAACCAAGTGGGATTTATTCCAGGACTGCAAGGTTGGTTCAACATATGCAAATCAATCAATGTGATACAACACATTAATAAAAGAAAGAAAAGAACCATATGATACTCTCAATAGATGCTGAAAAAGCATTCAACAAAGTACAGCATCCCTTCCTGATGAAAACTCTTCAAAGTGTAGGGATAGAGGACACATACCTCAATATTATCAAAGCCATCTACGAAAAACCCACCGAAAATATCATTCTCAATGGAGAAAAACTGAAAGCTATTCTGCTAAGGTTAGGAACATGACATGGATGTCCATTATCACCACTGCTATTCAATATAGGGCTAGAAGTCCTAGCCTCAGCAATCAGACAACAAAAGGAAATTAAAGGCATCCAAACTGGCAAAGAAGAAGTCAAACTACCACTTTTCACAGATGATATGATATTATATGTGGAAAACCCAAAAGACTCCACTCCAAAACTGCTGGAACTTGTACAGGAATTCAGTAAAGTGTCAGGATATAAAATCAATGCACAGAAATTAGTTGCAATTCTTTACACCAACAACAAGACAGAAGACAGAGAAATGAAGGAGTCAATCCCGTTTACAATTGCACCGAAAACTATAAGATACCTAGGAATAAACCTAACCAAAAAGGCTAAAAATCTATACTCAGAAAACCATAAAGGACTCACGAAAGAAATTGAGGAAGACACAAAGAAATGGAAAAAGGTTCCATGCTTCTGGATTGGAAGAATAAATATTGTGAAAATGTCTCTGCTACCTAAAGCAATCTATACATTTAATGCAATTCCTATCAAAATACCATCCATTTTTATCAAAGAAGTGGAACAAATAATCCTAAAATTTATATTGAACCAGAAAAGACCTCGAATAGCCAAAGGAATATTGAAAAAGAAAGCCAAAGTTGGTGGCATCACAATTCCGGACTTCATGCACTATTACAAAGCTGTCATCATCAAGACAGCATGGTACTGGCACGAAAACAGACACATAGATCAATGGAACAGAATAGAGAGCCCAGAAATAAACCCTCAACTCTATGGTCAACTAATCTTTGACAAAGCAGGAAAGAATGTCCAATGGAAAAAAGACAGCCTCTTCAATAAATAGTGTTGGGAAAACTGGACAGCCACATGCAGAAAAATGAAATTGGGCCATTTCCTTACACCACTCATGGAAATAGACTCAAAGTGGATGAAGGACCATAATGTGAGAAAGGAATATATCAAAGTCCTTGAAGAGAACACAGGCAGCAATCTCTTCGACTTCAGCCACAGCAGCATCTTCCTAGGAACATCGCCAAAGGCAACGGAAGCAAGGGTAAAATGAACTATTGGGATTTCATCAAGATTAAAAGCTTTTGCACAGCAAAGGAAACAGTTAACAAAACCAAAAGACAACTGACAGAATGGGAGAAGATATTTGCAAATGACATATCAGATAAAGGACTAGTGTCCAGAATCTATAAAGAACTTAGCAAACTCAACACGCAAAGAACAAATAATCCAATCAAGAAATGGGCAGAAGACATCAACAGACATTTCTGCAAAGAAGACATCCAGATGGCCAACAGACACATGAAAAAGTGCTCCACATCACTTGGCATCAGGGAAATACAAATCAAAACCACAATGAGAAATCACCTCACACCAGTCAGAATGGCTAAAATTAACAAGTCAGGAAATGACAGATGCTAGCGAGGATGTGAAGAAAGGGGAACCCTCCTACACTGTTGGTGGGATGCAAGCTGATGCAACCACTCTGGAAAACAGCATGGAGGTTCCTCAAAATGTTGAAAATAGAGCTACCCTATGACCCAGCAATTGTACTACTGGGTATTTACCCTAAAGATACAAACGTAGTGATCCAAAGGGGCACGTGCACCCGAATGTTTATAGCAGCAATGACCACAATAGCCCAACTATGGAAAGAACCTAGATGTCCATCAACAGATGAATGGATAAAGAAGATGTGTTATATATACACAATGGAATACTATGCAGCCATCAAAAGAAATGAAATCTTGCCATTTGCAAAAACATGGATGGAACTAGAAAGTATCATGCTTAATGAAATAAGTCAATCAAAGAAAGACAACTATCGTATGATCTCCCTGATATGAGGAAGTGGAGATGCAACATGGGGGGTGAAGGGGGTAGGAGAAGAATAAATGAAACAAGATGGGATTGGGAAGGAGACAAACCGTAAGTAACTATTAATCTCACAAAACAACCTGAGGGTTTCTGGGGGGAGGAAGGTTGAAGGGGGGGGGGTGTTATGGACATTGGGGAGGGTATGTGCTAAGGTGACTGCTGTGAAGTGTGTAAACCTGGTGATTCACAGACCTGTACACCTGGGGATAAAAATATATTGTATGTTTATAAAAAATTTTAAAAATGATATTAAAAAAAGTCCCAAAAAAAGAGCTCAGGACCTGACAGATTCCCTGGGGAATTCTACCAAACTTTCAAAGAAGAAGTAACACCTATTCTCCTGAAGCTGTTTCAAAAAATTGAAGCAGAAGGAAAACGTTCTGACTCTTTTTATGAAGCCAGCATTACCCTGATCCCAAAACCCAGCAAAGACCCCACCAAAAAGGAGAATTTCAGACCAATATCCCTGATGAATATGGATGCTAAGATTCTCAACAAGATCCTAGCAAATAGGATCCAAAAGCACATTAAAAATGTTATCCACCATGTCCAGGTTGGATTCATCCCTGCGTTACAAGGATGGTTCTACATTTGCAAATCAAACAATGTGATAGAACAAATCAATACGAGAAGAGAGAAGGACCACATGGTCCTCTCAATTGATGCAGAAAAAGCATTTGACAAAATCCATCATCCATTCCTGACTAAAACGTAGGGATAGAGGGAATATTTCTGAACTTCATAAAATCTACCTATGAAAGACCCACAGCAAATATCATACTCAATGGGGAAGAGCTGACAGCCTTTCCATTGAGATCAGGAACACGACAAGAATGCCCACTCTCACCACTCTTGTTCAACATAGTATTAGAAGTCCTAGCAACAGCAATAATACAACAAAGGGAAATAAAATGTATCCAAATTGGTAATGAAGAAGTCAAACTCTCTCTCTTTGCAGATGACATGATATTTTATATGGAATACCCAATGACTCCACCCGCAAACTACTAGAACTCATACAGCAATTCAGTAATGTGGCAGGATACAAAGTCATTACACAGAAATCAGTTGCTTTCTTATACACTAACAATGAAAATACAGAAAGGGAAATTAGAGAATTGATTCCATTTACTATAGCACCAAAAACCATAAGATACCTGGGAATAAACCTGACCAAAGAGGTAAAGGACCCGTACTTGAGGAACTACAGAACACTCATGAAAGAAATCAAAGAAGACAAAAAAAGATGGGAGACCATTCCATGCTGTTGGATCAGAAGAATAAACATTGTCAAAATGTCTATACTGCCTAGAGCAATCTATACTTTGAATGCCATTCTAACAAAAATTCCACTGGTATTTTTAAAAGAGTTGGAGCAAATAATCCAAAAAAATTGTATGGAATCAGAAGAGACCCTGAATTGCTAAAGAAATGTTGAAAAAAAACAAAACAAAACAAAACAAAACAAAACAAAACAAAACTGGGGGCACCACGTTACCTGATTTCAAGCTTTACTACAAAGCTGTGCTCACCAAGACAGCATGGTACTGGCATAAAAACAGACACATAGGCCAGTGGAACTGAGTAGAGAGCACAGATATGGACCTTCAAATTTATGGTCAAATAATCTTCAACAAAGTAGGGAAAAATATACAGTGGAAAAAAGACAGTCTCTTGAATAACTGGTGCTGGGAAAATTGGACAGCTGTACATAGCAGATTGAAACTCGACCATTTTCTTACACAGTATACAAAGATAAACTCGAATTGGATAAAAGACCTCAATGTGAGGCAGGAATTCATCAGAATCCTAGAGGAGAACACAGGCAGTAACCTCTTGGATATCAGCCACAGCAACTTCTTTCAAGATATGTCTCCAAAGGCAAAGGAAACAAAAGCAAAAATGAACTTTTAGGACCTCATCAAGATCAAAAGCTTCTGCACAGCAAAGGAAACAGTCAAGAAAACAAAGAGGCAACCCACGGAATGGGAGAATATATTTGCAAATGACAGTAGACTAAAGGTTGATATTAGGATCTATAGAGAACTTCTCAAACTATAGAAATGATTCCTGAAAGTATAGTCTTTATAGAGAACTTCTCAAACTCAACACACACAAAACAGATAATCATGTGAAAAAATGGGTGAAGACATGAACATACACTTCTCCAATGAAGACATGCAAGTGGCTATCAGACACATGAAAAAATATTCATCATCTCTAGCCCTCAGGGAGATTCAAATTAATGCCACATTGAGATATCACCTTACACCAGTTAGAATGGCCAAAATTAGCAAGAAAGGAAACAACATGTGTTGGAGAGGATGTGGATAAAGGGGAACCCTCTTACACTGTTGGTGGGAATGCAAGTTGGTGTAGCTACTTTGGAGAACAGTGTGGATATTCCTCAAGAAATTAAAAATAGAACTTCCCTATGACCCTTCCATTGCACTCCTGGGTATCTACCCCAAAGATATAGATGTAGTGAAAAGAAGAGCCATCTGTACCCCAATGTTTATAGCAGAAATGGTCGCCAGACTGTGGAAAGAACCAAGATGCCCTTCCACGGATGAATGGATAAGGAAGATGTGGTCCATATACACGATGGAGCATTATGCCTCCATCAGAAAGGACGAATACCCAACTTTTGTAGCAACATGGATGGGGCTGGAAGAGATTATGCTGAGTTAAATAAGTCAAACAGAGAGATTTAATTATCATATGGTTTCACTTATTTGTGGAGCATAACAAATAGCATGGAGGACAAGGGGAGTCAGAGAGGAGAAGGGAGTTGGGGGAAATTGGAAGGGGATGTGCACCATGAGAGACTATGGACTCTTCACTTTTTGTTCTAACACTTCTTGTGTCTTTGAGTGTGTCTCTTGAAGACAATATGTAGTCAGCTTATTCCTTTGCCATTTTGACACTTTCAAATTTAGATTAAGAAGCCATAAACCACGTTTTATGTTATTTTTTATTTAACCTACTATTTACCCTTGTGCTTTTATCCCCTATTTCTTTTATTACTAGAAAGTCTACTTCATATAGAAATTAGAGAAATACCTACATTATTTAACTTCTTACGATGGGAGATGTAGAGGAGAAAGGAGTTGAGGGAAATTGGAAGGGGAGGTGAACCATGAAAAACAATCTGAGGGTTTTGAATGGGTGGGGGTGGGAGGTTGGGGGAGCCAGGTGGTGGGTGTTATGGAAGGCACGTATTGCATGGAGTACTGGGTGTGGTGCCTAAACAGTGAATTCTCTTACACTGAAAAGAAATTAAAAAGAAAATTGTATTTCCCTGATGCCGAGTGATATGGAGCACTTTTTCATGTGTCTGTTGGCCATCTGGATGTCTTCTTTGCAGAAATGTCTGTTCATGTCCTATGCCCATTTCTTGATTGGATTATTTGTTCTTTGGGTGTTGAGTTTGCTAAGTTCTTTATAGATTCTGGACACTAGTCCTTTATCTGATATGTTGTTTGCAAATATCTTCTCCCATTCTGTCAGTTGTCTTTTGATTTTGTTAACTGTTTCCTTTGCTGTGCAAAAGCTTTTGATCTTGATGAAATCCCAATAGTTCATTTTTGCCCTTGCTTCCCTTGCCTTTGGCGTTGTTCCTAGGAAGATGTTGCTGCGGCAGAGGTCGAAGAGGTTGCTGCCCGTGTTCTCCTCAAGGATTTTTTTTTTTTAAAGATTTTATTTATTTACTTGAGAGAGAAACAGTGAGAGAGAGCATGAATGAGGAGAAGGTCAGAGAGAGAAGCAGACTCCCCATGGAGCTGGGAGTCCGATGCGGGACTCGATCCCGGGACTCCAGGATCATGACCTGAGCCGAAGGCAGTCGTCCAACCAACTGAGCCACCCAGGCGTCCCTCCTCAAGGATTTTGATGGATTCCTTTCGCACATTGAGGTCCTTCATCCATTTTGAGTCTATTTTTGTGTGTGGTGTAAGGAAATGGTCCAATTTCATTTTTCTGCATGTGGCTGTCCAGTTTTCCCAGCACCATTTATTGAAGAGGCTGTCTTTTTTCCATTGGACATTCTTTCCTGCTTTGTCGAAAATTAGTTGACCATAGAGTTGAGGGTCTATTTCTGGGCTCTCTATTCTGTTCCATTGATCTAGGTGTCTGTTTTTGTGCCAGTACCATGCTGTCTTGATGATGACAGCTTTGTAATAGAGCTTGAAGTCCGGAATTGTGATGCCACCAACGTTGGCTTTCTTTTTCAATATCCCTTTGGCTATTCGAGGTCTTTTCTGGTTCCATATAAATTTTAGAATTATTTGTTCCATTTCTTTGAAAAAGATGGATGGTACTTTGATAGGAATTGCATTAAATGTGTAGATTGCTTTAGGTAGCATAGACATTTTCACAATATTTATTCTTCCAATCCAGGAGCATGGAACATTTTTCCATTTTTTTGTGTCTTCCTCAATTTCTTTCATGAGTACTTTATAGTTTTCTGAGTATAGATTCTGTGTCTCTTTGGTTAGGTTTATTCCTAGGTATCTTATGGTTTTGGATGCAATTGTAAATGGGATTGACTCCTTAATATCTCTTTCTTCTGTCTTGCTGTTGGTGTAGAGAAATGCAACTGATTTCTGTGCATTGATTTTATATCCTGACACTTTACTGAATTCCTGTGCCCAGCAGGAGAAGAGAAATCATAAAGATCAGAGCAGAAATCAATGAAATAGAAACCAAAAAAACAATAGAACAAATCAACGAAACTAGGAGCTGGTTCTTTGAAAGAATTAATAAAATTGATAAACCCCTGGCCCGACTTATCAAAAAGAAAAAAGAAAGGACCCAAATAAATAAAATCATGAATGAAAGAGGAGAGATCACAACTAACACCAAAGAAATACAAACTATTATAAGAACATACTATGAGCAACTCTACGGCAATAAATTTGACAATCTGGAAGAAATGGATGCATTCCTAGAAACATATAAACTACCACAACTGAACCAGGAAGAAATATAAAGCCTGAACAGACCCATAACCAGTAAGGAGATTGAAACAGTCATTAAAAATCTCCAAACAAACAAAAGCCCAGGGCCAGACGGCTTTCCGGGGGAATTCTACCAAACATTTAAAGAAGAACTAATTCCTATTCTCCTGAAACTGTTCCAAAAAATAGAAATGGAAGGAAAACTTCCAAATTCATTTTATGAGGCCAGCATCACCTTGATCCCAAAACCAGACAAGGATCCCACCAAAAAAGAGAGCTATAGACCGATATCCTTGATGAACACAGATGCGAAAATACTCAACAAAATACTAGCCAATAGGATTCAACAGTACATTAAAAAGATTATTCACCACGACCAAGTGGGATTTATTCCAGGGCTGCAAGGTTGGTTCAACATCCGCAAATCAGTCAATGTGATACAACACATCAATAAAAGAAAGAACAAGAACCATATGATACTCTCAATAGATGCTGAAAAAGCATTTGACAAAGTACAGCATCCCTTCCTGATCAAAACTCTTCAAAGTGTAGGGATAGAGGGCACATACCTCAATATCATCAAAGCCATCTATGAAAACCCACCGCAAATATCATTCTCAATGGAGAAAAACTGAAAGCTTTTCCGCTAAGGTCAGGAACACGGCAGGGATGTCCATTATCACCACTGCTATTCAACATAGTACTAGAGGTCCTAGCCTCAGCAATCAGACAACAAAAGGAAATTAAAGGCATCCAAATCGGCAAAGAAGTCAAATTATCACTCTTCGCAGATGATATGATACTATATGTGGAAAACCCAAAAGACTCCACTCCAAAACTGCTAGAACTTATACAGGGACTCTTCTGCTATTTTTAGTTCTGAGAAATAAAAATAGCTCATCACTCTGGCATTCACTTGGACTTTATACCTACCCCGAGAAATCCTGAGTTCATTCCCTTTATTTGATAAAGTGTAGATGTCTTCAAAATGCAAACCATTCTTATTTTTTAAGTAACCAGGTATTTCCCTTCAGGTACGGTCCCTTGAAGACAGATGTGAGGGTTGAAGAGGGGTTTTCCATCCATAAAAATCCCTGATAACAAGCCTACCAATCACAGACTCAACCATGAAACCATCAGTATCCACAGGATGTTGTTACACTCCCATATGACCATGATCATGGAGGCAATCTTATTAGACAGGAGAAGGGTTTTACCTGCCAAAACCAGGTGGAAAAGGTGCCTGGTCCTTCAAATGAACAGAAAACAAATGCAAAGCTACATGTAACATGATGAAGAAGGCAAATATGATGCCACAAAAGGATACTAGTAAAGTTTTAGTAACCAACCATAAAGAAATGGGTGGGGGGAGAAATGGAGATGTATAAATAAACTGCTTGACAAATAATTCAAAATAATTGTCTTAAAATGACTCAACAGGCCACAAGAGAACATGGATACACAACTAAATGAAATCAGGGAAACAATATATAAAGAAAATGAGATTAATAAAGGAAGAAAACCCATAAAAAAGAATCAAACAGAAATCCTGGAGATGAAGAATACAGTGACTGAACTGAAAAATGCAATGAAGAGATTAAACAGTTGATATGATTATGCAGAAAAAAGAATTATTGGATTCACTCTAAGATAAGTCATTTGAAATTATCCACTCAGAGGAACAAATAGGAAAAAAAATGAAAAAGAATGAAGAAAACCTATTTGAATTATGGAACACTATAAAGTTAATTTTATATGCATTATGTCCCAGAAGGAGCAGGAAAAGAGAGTTCAAAGATGCTTTTAACTGGAGGAGGGCAAGATGGCAGAAGAGTAGCGGTCCTCATTTCATCTGGTCCCATGAATTTAGCTTGCTATCTATCAAACCATTCGGAACACCCACGAATTCAGTCAGAGGTATAAGAAAATTATATGTGGAAATCTACAACCATAAAAATGACTGCATTTTGCAAGGTAGGATGTGCAGAGTTGTGAATATATGGGAAAATATTGGAAGATAATCAGAGGGGTTATAGCCTCCATAGGCTGGCTACCAGAAAGTCATAAAATGGCAGAGCACAAAATTAGAACCCTTAGAAATCTGCTCCAGTGAGAGACATCCCTTTCTGAAAGGGGTTCAAGGAATGGAAAAGGCAGAATTCTAAGGCGTTCACTGTGGTCCCAGAATCCCAGGAGACACAGAAAGAATGGCGGTGCCTGAACCAATAGAGTGTCCAAGCAGCCGAGTAGGGAAATTGGTTATAGTCAGCAAGCTCAGGAGCGCCTCTCAGCTCCAGGCACCATAAACGGCAAGCTGGGCCAGTAGGGAGACTGCTCCTTGTCTGAGCACCCAGAAAACAACTGGAATGTGCAGGCCAGTTACCAAATCCTGGGAGGGTCAAAATGGATGTTCCTATGACCAGGCAACAACTCTCAGGGTGGCAGCAGCCCTGGAAAGGACAGTAAGGTGGCACCCACCCATGATCTGGGAGTAGTGGTACATGGTGTTTGCATGAGCCCACAACTGCTTGCAGTCACACAGAAATAAAGCGAAGTGTCACTCACAGGCCCTGGGGTTGCTACCCCCCCCCCCGCCCAAAGAGTTATAGTGGGGGTGAACCACGGAATTCTGTGGGTTTGGTGCACACACAAGTGGAGAGGGTTTGACCTGGAGGATTTATTGAAGAAGGGAGACCCTGATCCTGTGACTCTGGGTTGGAGATCCTGGCATGGCCATTTTTGCTCTGACCCTCTGAAGAGGCACAGAAAACTGCTGGTGGGGGGAGGGTGGTATAAAACACACACACACACACACACACACACACACACACACACACACAGAGGACCAGCTTCCACTGAGCCCATCCCCCTGACAAGGAGTGGGGCAACTCCAACCTCACAGAGACACCGGAGAAGTCACCCAGCAGGCCCATCCCCCAAAAGACAGACTGGAAGAACAGGTGAATGACAAGCTTATGGATTTCAAAAGACCATAAAACTCCAGTGCCAGGGGAAATAATATATTGAGCTCAAGATGTTTCCTCATGACTTGTTTACCCTTCAGGCTAAAGTTTTACATTTTTTAACCTTTAACTAATTTCAAGTAGATTCTTATTTCCCAACTTAAGTTTTAAATTCACTTTTTAAATTTTATTTTTCTCACATCTACATTTTATAGATTTATGCCTTATTCTAGTTCTTTTCTCACTCTATTTTATTTTTCTATATATAAGTTATGCTTTCTTTGCAATTTTAGAATATAGTGTCTTCTAACTTACAAACCAAAATTCAATCAGGAACAAGAAGATCAACCTGCTTTGTCCACCCTGTGAGATTATAATCTCACCCCCCTTTTTATTGTTTTGTTTCAGATTGACTTTTTTTTTTTTTTTGTATCTGTGGTGGCTTATGAACACTTCAGTCTTATCTAGGGTGCACTTTGCTTGAGTTGTGGTTGATATTTTGGACTCTGTTCATCTGCTTACCCATCTTTTGCTAGACAGAATGAGGAGGAGGAGAAACTCAGAACAAAGAAAAAGACCAGAGGCAACACCCTCTGCCACAGAGCTAATGGATATGGATATAACCAAGATGTCAGAGACAGAAGTCAGGATAGGAATTATAAAGTTAATCACTAGGCTTGAGAAAAGCATAAATAACAATTCTAAGTATGGAAATGTGATCTAATCAGGTCAAAATTAATAATGTTATGAATGAAATGCAGTCTAAATTGGATACTCTAACAGGGTGAATGAGGCAGAAGAGAGAGTAAGTGATCTTACAGGCACTTACAGGCTGATGGAAAGGAAAGAAGTTGAAGAAAAAAGAGAAACACAGCCAACAACTCATGAAGAAAGGCTTTGAGAATTTAATGATATGTTGAAATGAACCAATGTCTGTATTTTTGAGATCCCATAGTGGATGGAGCAGGGACAGCTAGAAAGTCTATTTGAGAAAATCATGGATGGGAACTTCCCTAATCTGGAGAAGGAAAAAAGCATCCAGGTCCAAGAGGCAGAAAGGACCTCTCAAAAACCAAGAAAAATAAATCAACACCCCAACATATAATAGTGAAGATTTCAAATCTTAGAGCCAAGGAAGCTATCCTAAGAGTGGTTAGAGAGAGAAGATTACTTACATACAAGGGGAAAAACATCTAAATAGCATCAGACCTATCACAGAAACCTGGTAGTCCAGGAAGGTAAGATTTATTCAGGGTATTAAGTGAAGAGAACATATAGCCGAGAATACTTTATTCATTAACACTGTCATTCAGAATGGACAGAGAGATAAAGAGCTCCAGGATGAGCAGAAACTGAAAGAAAAAGGGAGATACTGTGAGCAAAGAGAGACCCTAAGGATACCATAGACCAGAAAGAAGCAGAAACAGGGACTTTACAGGCAAGACAATGGCACTAATTTCATATCTTTCAATAGTTACTTTGTATGTAACTATTAGTATTAAATCCCTGGTATTTTACTTACTCAGCTCTCTCCCTGATTGAACCTTCCAAGAAGAAAGAAGACTGTTGTCCAATTTCCCTTAGCTTTCAGCCTAATTCTCATTAGACCCACTTCCTACTTTCACTTGACTCCATTATCTGGTTTCCTTGGAGCTGACTTCCAGACCTATTTGTATAAGGCCACGGGTATGGGTCAGTTGGTTTTCTTTATGCTAAGCTCAGGGCCAGTCCCTGGGTTCATTTTTAAGTTAATGGTGTTTCTTTAGCAAATAATGGTCATGTGCTTCAGTTTCCAGAGCCTTGGACAAATTTCAGATTTGAATCCAAATGTTGTAACACTGGACTCTCCCTTTGTGTGAGAATACCACCATTGGTAGCTCTGCCTGCCATGCTGTGTTGGCTGTGAGGGAGGCAGGTAGTGAAGGACCTCACAAATGAGGACTCTGCTCCCTCCTCCCTGAGTCTGTTTACTAGCTGGGGGATAGTGGGCATACTCATTAGAAATAAAATTTTCAGGTGACCAAATGTTATTTTAGAAGACTTAATACATACCATTGCTAGAACAGAGTCCCAAGTTTTCTAAGGATATGGTTTATTGTGAGAGCTAATAGGACCCTGAAGAACTTCCACTAAAGTTAGGATATCTTAAAAATAAAAATAGATAATACTTATGGAACCTAAAATGAAAAGCCCTTAAAGTAAGTTTTCTAGTCAGTCTTCCTCATTTTATGGCTACAAAGACAGAGGCCCAAAAAGCAAGTCTGTGTGGCAAAGCAGGGACACAGAATATGGACAGTGGTCTGGAAACCTAGCTTTGTAAAGAGCCCAAAATGTTTTATGAGCCATTGCACTGGCCAGTCTGGAAGGCCTTTTCCAGTTCTGCCAGCCCATGATGTAATGAGCTTAAATTGCCTCCACGGTTATACTTTATGGTGCTAAATGACCAGAAGTGATCATAATTGTACCTAAATCTCTGAGGAACTACCTTCTGACCAATTATTTTAAGTCTTAATCTTAATATTTGAGTTCTTTCCAAATTTATTCCTGTGACTATGTTCCAGTTTCAAAGCATTGTGGTCAATAATCTCCCAAAAACAAGAATACAGGGTCAGATGGCTTCCCAGGGACATCTACCAAATATTTAAAGAAGAAATATTGTCTATTCTATGGAGGCTATTTCAAAGCTAGAAATAGAAGGAAAACTTCCAATCTAATTTTTTGAGGCCAGTATTACCTGATCCCAAAACCAGACAAAGACCCCATCAAAAAAGAGAATTACAGATCCTTATCCCTGTTGAAAATGGATGTCAAAATACTTAACAATATCCTAGCCAATGGGATTCAACAGAACATACAAAGGATTATTCACTACAACCAGATAGGGGATTTATTCTTGTGGTGCAAGGTGATTGAACATTCACAAAGCAATCAACATGATAGAGCACACAAGTGAAAAAAAGAGACAATAACCATATGATCCTCCCAAATGATGTTGAAAATGCATTTGACAAAACACACCATTCTTTCTTGATTAAAACATTTCAAAGTATAGGGATAGGGGGAACATATATCAGTATCATAAAAGCAATCATGAAAAGCCCACAGCTAATATCATTCTCAATGGGGGAAAAACTGAAAGGTTTTCCCCTAAGGTCAGGAACATGACAAGGATGCCCACTCACACAACTACTGTTCAACATAATACTAGAAGTCTTAGCATTAGCAATCATACAACAACAATAAACAAATGAAAAGGATTCAAATTGGCAAAAATAAATGAAACTCTGTCTTTGTAGATGACATGATACTTTGTGTGGAAAACCAAACCAACTTAAACCCAAAATTGTTAGAACTCATAGAGCAATTCAGCAACATGATAGAATATAAAAGCCAATGTACAGAAATCTTTTGCATTTCTATACAATAAAAATGTGACCATAGAAAGAGAAATTAAGGAATTCATCCCATTTACAATAACACCAAGAACCATAAGATACCTAAGAATAAACCTAAGCAAACAGTTAAAGAATCTATAGTCTAGAAACAACAGAACACTTATGAAAGAAATTGAAGAAGACACAAATGGATGGAAACACGTTCCATGCTCATGGATTGAAAGAACAAACATTGTTAAAATATCTAATTTACCCTGGGAAATCTACACATTCAATGCAACCCCTATCAAAATACCATCAATATTTTTAGAAAAGCTAGAACAATAAATCCTAAAAATTTGTATGGACTCAGGAATGATCTCAAATTGCACAAGAAATGTTGAAAATGAAAAGCAAAGCTGGTGGCATCACAATGCTTGACTTCAAGCTATATTACAAAGCTGAAATCATCAAGACAAAATGGTACTGCCACAAAAACAGACAATGGAACAGAAAAGAGAGCCCAGAAATGGACCCTCAATACTATTGTCAACTAAGCTTCAACAAAAATCAGGAACAAATATCCAATTGAAACAAGACAGTCTCTTCAATAAATGGTGCTAGGAAAATTGAATGGCCACATGCAGAAGAATGAAACTGGACCATTCTCCTACACTATATACAGTAATAAACTGAAAATGGATGAAAGGCCTAAATGTGAGAAAAGAATCCATCAAAATCTGAGGAGAACACAGACAGCGATATCTTAGACCTTGGACATAGCTTTTTCTTGAAGACACTTCTCTAAAGACAAGGGAAACAAAAGCAAAAATGTGCTATTAGACTTCAAGATAAAAAGCTTCTACCCAGCAAAAGAAACAATCAACAGAGCTAAAAGGCAACCAACGGAATGGAGAATGTATTTGCAAATGGCATTACCGAGCTTATATCCAAGATCTATAAAGAATGTCTCAAACTCAACACACCCAAAAAGCAAAAGAATCCAGTCAGGAAATGGGCTAAAGACATGAACAGACCCTTCCCTAAAGAAGGCATACAAATGGCTATCAGACACATGAAAAAAAATGGTCCACATCACTTGCCATCTGGAAAATACAAATCAAAACCACAATGAGATACCACCTTTCACTGATTAGAATGCCAAAAATTAACAAAACAGGAAATAACAAGTGTTGATGAGGACTTGGAAAAACTGGAACCCTCCTAGATTCTTGGTGAGAATGCAAGCTGGTACAGTCACTTTAGAAAACAGTATGGGGGTTCCCCAAAAGTTAAAAATAGAGCTACCCTGTGGCCCAACAATTGCAGAACTAGTTATTTACCCCAAAGATACAGTTGAAGTGAAAATATGGGGCACAAGCACCTCAATGCTCATAGCAGCAATGTCCACCATAGCTTAACTGTGGAAGGACCTGAGATGCCCTTCAACAGACAAATGGGTAAAGAAGATGTGGTTCATTACTACAATGGAATATTACTAAGCCATCAGAAAGGGTGATATCTACCATTTACATCAACATGGATGGGATTAGAAGGGACTATGCTAAATGAAATAAGTCAAGCAGAAGAAGACAATTATCATATGATTTCACTCATATGTGGAGTATAAGGAATAATGCACAGGACAATAGGAGAAGGGAGGGAAATCTAGTGTGAAGAAATCAGAGAGAGATACAAACCATATGAGACACTTGATTCTAGAAAACAACCTGAGGGTTATGAAAGAGAGGTGGAGGAGGAAATGGGATAAATGGGTAAAGGGCATGTGATGTGTTTAGCACTGGGTTTATAGCAAACTAATAAATTGTTGAGAATTATATAAAAAATAATTATGTAGTATACACTGCCTAATTGAAAGAAGATGTGGTATATATACACAATGGAATACTATGCAGCCATCAAAAGAAATGGAATCTTGCCATTTGTGATGACGTGAATTTAAGTTTTAAGAAAATTCTAGTTTTTTTTTCATTTTATTTTATTTTCAGTGTTCTAGAATTCATTTTTTATGCACCACACCCAGTGCCCCATGCAATACATGCCCTCCATAATACCCACCACCACACTCATCCAACCCCCACACCACCAAACCCTCAGTTTCTTTTCAGAGTCCACAGTTTCTCGTGTTTTTTCTCCCCCTCCAATTTCCCCTAATCACTTCTCAGCTCCATCTCCCAATGTCCTCCGTGTTATTCCTTTTGCTCCACAAGAAAGTGAAACCATATGATAATTGACTCTCTCTGCTTGACTTATTTCTTTCAGTTCCATCCATGTTGCATACAAAAGTTGGGTATTCATCCTTTCCGATGGAGGCATAATACTGCATTGTATATATGGACCATATCTTCTTTATCCATTCATCCATTGAAGGGTATCATGGTTGTTTCCATAGATTGGCCACTGTGGCCATTGTGCTGTGAACATTGGGGTACAGATGCCCTTTCTTTTCACTACATCAGCATCCTTGGTGTAAATACCAGTGGTGCAATTGCAGGGTCATAGGGAAGCTCTATTTTTAATTTCTGAAAGAATCTCCACACTGTTCTCCAAAGTGGCTGAACCAAATTTCATTCCCACCAACAGTGTAAGAGGGCTCCCCTTTCTCCACATCCTCTCCAACACTTGCTGTTTACTCTTTTGTTATTTTGACCATTCTTCCTGGTGTAAGGTGGTATCTCAATGTGGTTTTTATTTGAATCTCCCTGATGGCTAATAACGATGAACATTTTTCATGTGTCTGTTAGCCTTTTGTACATCATCTTTGAAGAAATGTCTGTTCATGTCTTCCGCCCATTTTTTGACTTATCTGTTTTGTGTGTGTTGAGTTTGAGGAATTCCTTATAGATCTTGGATATCAGCCCTTTGTCTATAGTGTCACTTGCAAATATCTTCTTCCATTCCACAGGCTGCTTCTTTGTTTTGTTGACTGTTTCCTTTGCTGTGCAGAAGCTTTTGATCTTGATGAAGTCCCAAAAGCTCATTTTTGCTTTTGTTTCCTTTGCCTTTGGGGACATATCTTGAAATAAGTTGCTGTGGCTGATGTTGAAGAGGTTACTGCCTATGTTCTCCTCTAGGATTTTGATAGATTCCTGCCTCATATGTAGGTCTCTTATCCATTTCAAGTTTGTATTTGTGTATGGTGTAAGAGAATGGTCAAGTTTCATTCTTCTATACATAACTGTCCAATTTTCCCAGCACCATTCCTTGAAGAGACCCTCTTTCTTCCACTGTATATTTTTCCTTTTTTGTGGAAGATTACTTGACCATAGAATTGAGGGTCCATATCTGGTCTCTCTACTCTGTTCCACTGGTCTATGTGTCTGTTTTTGTGCCACTACCACGCTGTCTTGAGGATCACAGCTTTGTAGTAAAGCTGGAAATCAGGCAACATGATGCCTCCGTTTTGTTTTTCTTTTTCGACATTTCCTTAGCAATTCAGCATCTCTTCTGATTCCATACAAACTTTAGGATTTTTTTTTCCAGCTTGTTGAAAAATGCTGGTGGAATTTTGACCAGGATGGCATTGAAAGTATAGTTTGCTCTAGGCAGTATAGACATTTTCACAGTGTTTACTCTTCTGATCCATGAGCATGGAATGCATTTCCACCTTTTTGTATCTTCTTTCATGAGTCTTTTGTAGTTCCTTGAGTACAAATCCTTTACCTCTTTTGTTAAGTTTCTTCTCAAGTATCTTATGGTTCTTGGTGCTATAGTAAATGGAATCAATTCTCTAATTTTCCTTTCTATATTTTCATTGTTTCTGTATAAGAAAGCAACTGATTTCTGTGCATTGATTTTGTATCCTACCACATTACTGAATTGTTGTATGAGTTGCAGTAGTTTGGGGGTGGAGTCTTTTGGGTTTTCCATATAAAGTATTGTGTCATCTGTGAAGAGAGAGAGTTTGACTTTTTCATTGCCAATTTGAATACATTTTATTTCTCTTTGTTGTCTGATTGCTGTTGCTAGGACTTCTACTACTATGTTGAACAAGAGTGGTGAGTGTGAGCATTCTTTTTGTGTTCCTTATCTCAAAGAGAAGGCCATTAGCCCTTTACATTGAGGATGATATTCGCTGTGGTGTTTCATAGATAGATTTTATAATGTTGAGGAATCTTCCCTCTATCACTATACTTTGAAGTGTCTTAATCAGGAACAGATGCTATATTTTGTCAAGTGTTTTTCTGCATCCATTTAGAGGATCATGTGGTTCTTCTCTCTTTTCTTATTAATTTGTTCTATCACATTGATTGACTTGTGAATGTTGAACCATCCTTGCAACCCAGGGATGAATCTCACCTGGTCATGGAGGATAGTCTTTTTAATGTGCTGTTGGATCCTATTAGCTAGGATCTTGTTGGGAATCTTAGCATCTATATTCAGCAGGGATACTGGCCTGAAATTCTCCATTTTGGTGGTGTCTCTGCCTAGTTTGGGGATCAGGGTAATGCTGGCTTCATAAAAAGGGTCTGGAAGTTTTCATTCTGTTTCTAATTTTTGAAACAGCTCCAGGACAATAAGTATTATTTCTTCTGTGAATGTCTGGTAGAATTCTCCAGGGAATCCCTCAAGTCCTGGGCTCTTGTTTTTTGGGAGGTTTTCGATCACTGCTTCAATATTGTGAGTAGATATTAGTCTATTCAGGTTGTCAATTTCTTCCTGATTCAGTTTTGGAATTTTATAGTTTTCCAGGAATACATCCATTTCATTTAGGTTGCTTAACTTATTGGTATATAACTGTTGATAAAAAAAATTTCTGATGATTGTTTCTATTTCCTTGGTGTTAGTCATGATATCTCTCTTCTCATTCATAATTTTATTAGTTGGGGTCCTCTTTCTTTTCTCTCTGATTAGTTTGGCCAATGGTTTATTGATCTTATTAATTCTTTCAAAACAACAGCTTCTAGTTTCTTCGATGTGTTCTACTGTATCTCTAGTTTCTGTCTCATTGATCCCTTATCTCAGTTGATTATTTCACTTCTTTTGTGTGGGATTTGCTTAATTTGTTGTTGATTCTCCAGCTCTTTAAGGTGTAAAGACATCTGGTGTATTCTGGGTTTTTCAATTTTTTGAGTGAGCTAGGATGGCTAAGTATTTCCCCCTTAGGACCGTCTTTGTTCTATCCCGTAAGTTTTGGATTGAAGTGTCTTCATTTTCATCTCTTTCCACGAATGGTTTAAGTTGTTCTTTGATTCCCTGGTTGATCCAAGCGTCCTTTTTTTTTTAATTTTTTATTTTTTATAAACATATATTTTTATCCCCAGGGGTACAGATCTGTGAATCACCAGGTTTACACACTTCACAGCACTCACCAAAGCACATACCCTCCCCAATGTCCATAATCCCACCCCCTTCTCCCAAACCCCCTCCCCCCAGCAACGCACAGTTTGTTTTGTGAGATTAAGAGTCACTTATGGTTTGTCTCCCTCCCAATCCCATCTTGTTTCATTGATTCTTCTCCTACCCACTTAAGCCCCCATGTTGCATCACCACGTCCTCATATCAGGGAGATCATATGATAGTTGTCTTTCTCTGCTTGACTTATTTCACTAAGCATGATACGCTCTAGTTCCATCCATGTTGTCGCAAATGGCAAGATTTCATTTATTTTGATGGCTGCATAGTATTCCATTGTGTATATATACCACATCTTCTTGATCCATTCATCTGTTGATGGACATCTAGGTTCTTTCCATAGTTTGGCTATTGTGGACATTGTTGCTATAAACATTCAGGTACACATGCCCCTTTGGATCACTATGTTTGTATCTTTAGGGTAAATACCCAATAGTGCAATTGCTGGGTCATAGGGCAGTTCTATTTTCAACATTTTGCGGAGCCTCCATGCTGTTTTCCAGAGTGGCTGCACCAGCTTGCATTCCCACCAACAGTGTAGGAGGGTTCCCATTTCTCCGCATCCTCGCCAGCATCTGTCATTTCCTGACTTGTTTATAATAAGAGATGAGGAAGGACACTATATCATACTCAAAGGGTCTGTCCAACAAGAAGATTTAACAATTTTAAATATCTATGCCCCCAACGTGGGAGCAGCCAACTATATAAAACAATTAATAACAAAATCAAAGAAACACATCAACAATAATACAATAATAGTAGGGGACTTTAACACTCCCCTTACTGAAATGGACAGATCATCCAAGCAAAAGATCAGCAAGGAAATAAAGGCCTTAAATGACACACTGGACCAGATGGACATCACAGATATATTCAGAACATTTCATCCCAAAGCAACAGAATATACATTCTTCTCTAGTGCACATGGAACATTCTCCAGAATAGATCACATCCTCGGTCCTAAATCAGGACTCAACCGGTATCAAAAATTTGGGATCATTCCTTGCATATTTTCAGACCACAATGCTCTAAAGCTAGAACTCAACCACAAAAGGAAGTTTGGAATGATCCAAGCGTTCTTAAGCAAGGTGGTCTTTAGCTTCCAAGTGTTTAATTTCCTTCCGAACTTTTTGTTTGTTTGTTTGCATTCCAATCTCAAAGCATTTTGGTCTGAGAATATGCAGGGAATAATCTCAGTCTTTTGGTACCGGTTGAACCCTGATTTATGACCCAGTTTGTGGTCTATTCTGGAGAAAGCTTCATGTGCATTTGAGATGAATGAGTATTGTGTTGTTTGAAGGTGGAATGTTCTGTATATATCTATGAGGTCTGTCTGGTCCAATGTCATTCAAAGCTCTTGTTTATTTATTGATTTTATGTTTGTATTATCTATTATTGAGGGGGGATATTATGATCCCCTACTGTTTATGTATTCATATCAATACGACTGTTTATTTTGATTAACAGTTGTCTTATGTAGTTGGCTGCTCCCGTATTCAGGGAATAAATATTTACAATTGTTAGATCTTCTTGGTGGATAGACCCTTTAAGAATGATGTAGTGTTCTTCTGTATCTCTGACTACAGTCTTTAGTTTAAAATCTAATTGATCTGATATGAGAATCGCTACCCCAGCCTTCTTTTGAGGCCCATTGGCATGAAAGATGCTTCTCCATCCCTTCACTTTAAGTCTGGATGTATCCTTAGGTTCAAAATGGGTCTCTTGTATACAACATATGGATGGGTCCTGTCATTTTATCCAATATGCAGCCCTGTGCCATTTTATGGGAGCACTTAGGCCATCACATTGAGTGTGATTTTTGAAAGATTCGTTTTTATTGAAATCATGTTGCCTGTGAAGTCCTTGTTTCTATAGATTGTCTCTTTAAAGACAATTTCTGTTCTAAGACACTCTTGGGTTCTTTCTTCTTTTATAGAACTCCTTCATATTTCTAGTAGTGCTGACTTGGTGGCTACATCATTTTTTAAACCTTGCTGTTCTTGGAAGTTCTTTATCTCTCCATCCATTTTGAATGTCAGCTATGCTGGATAAAGTATTCTTGGATGCATCTTCTTCTCATTTAAGGCCCTGAATATGTCTTGCCAGCCCTTTCTGGCTTGCCAGGTTTCTGTGGACGGGTCTGACATTATTCTGATGTACCTTCCTCTGTAAGTAAGGAATCTCCTCCCCCTAGATGCTCTCAAGAGCTCCTGTCTAAAATTATGATTCATCATCTTCACAATTAGGTGTCTTGATGTCTTTCTAGATTCGTTGATCTCAGGGGTTGTCCTTTCTGCCTCCAGGATGGAACACTAGTTCCATTTTCCAGATTTGGAAAATTTTCATGACAAATTGTTTCAACTATATCTCTAATCTTTACTTCTCCTTACCCTCATTGTTCCCAATAATTCTGATGTTGGAATGTTTCATGGCACCATTTATTTCCCTTATTCTGTTTTCATGGTTCTAAACTGTTCCAGGCCTCTTCCTAATCATTTTTCTCTATCAGTTTGTCCTCTGGGTCACTAATTCTATCTTTTGTCTTGGTTACCCTAGCTGTTAGAGTATTTAGATTAGATTGGATCTCATTGATAGCATTTTTTAACTTCTCCCCAGGTGGCTTTCTCTTCTTCCCTGATTGATTCCATGTTGACACTAATGGTTTCCTCCAACCTAGCCATTGCCTGAATAATTGTTACCCTGTATTCCCTTTCTGACATATAGTTTATGTCCATATCCAATAGCTCTGATGGAGAGGGCACAGTGTCTGAATTTTTCCTGTTGGGTGGTCCTCCTCCTAATCATTTTGGTGAGAGGTGATTGAGGGGATATGAAGCCAAATATATCAACTGTGATCCAGGCAAGGAGGACCCAACTGCACCAGTTGCCCCTTAAGATCTTTTGCTCTTTTTGAGTGCTTTTAACCAGACTACAAGTTAATGCTGGTCCTCAATAACAGGACACTCTCTTATTGGGGTATTCCTTTTCAATGGGTTGCTTCTGGTGGCACCCTCCCCTTCCATTTTTCCTCTGATATCAGTCTAATCATTTCCTCTATGCTTTATCGTTTCATTGGAGTCTTCTGTCCCCATAGAGACCCAGAAGTATATAATCCTACATCTCAGGCTGATTTCATGGGAGTGCAGAGTGTTCTGGTAGATAATTAGTTTACTTTAGGTGACCAGTTGAAACAGGGTCTCCACTTCTCCACCATCTTGCCCAAGCTTTCCAAGAAAGGTGTATTTAAATACATAATTAGGGAATACAGATTAATGATTCCAAAATATCCATAGATAGACTGAGTATTATGAGGTTTTTCACTGATGAACAATATAATTATTAAAAATAAAAACAAAGAGGTCGGACAAGATGACGGGGAAGTTGGAGGAGGCGCCTTTTAAATCTGTACCCTAAAGTGAGCTGATTACCAACCAAAGAACTCCAATCACCCATGAAATCAGCCTGAGATTAGAATTATACACGTCTGGATCTGTACAGGGGCAGAAGATGACAGTGGGCAGGTAAAGTGGAGTGGGAACAGCGAACTGATATCAGAAGATAAACAAAAGGGGGGGGGGAGCCACCAGAGGCTACCAGTTGGAAAGTAATACCCCTAATACAAGCTAGAGTGCCCTGCATCTGGGAACCAGCATTAACTTGAAGACTGGTTGAAAGCACTTCAAAAGAGCAAAAGAACGCAGGGGGAAATTGTGGGAATCGGGGCAGCTAGGGACAGGGGCTTAAGTCCCCGGACCCAGGACAGCCTCCCCTGGCACTGAGCCAGAGAAAGTGCGGCAGAGAAACCAGGTCTTGGTCCCTAAGCCACCAGCGCCCCCGAGATTGCGTGGGGTCTGGCTCCTGTGAGGGGCTGGGTGCCTCACCAAAGGACAGAACGCCCTGCCCTGCTATACAGCCTGAGATGCGCGCGCCCCTCATTCTCCCCTGAAAGAGGAACACAAAGGCCCGGCCGCGGCTCTGTGACCCGCGCCATTGTTCAGAGCCTAAGAAACACAACCCAAATTCTCCCCTGAAAGAGGTGCCTAAAGGCCCAGCCTGGTGCTTTTGGACCTGCGCCCCGTTCTCAGAGCCTGAAAAGTGTGCGCGACCCACAGTCTCCCCTGAAATTGGTGAGCGCAAGCCAGGCGCTCTTAGACCCAGAAAGACCAGGCATTCCCAGCCCTGGCCAGCGGGAAAATCTCAGTGTGCAATCTCTGTTTGGAACCTCTATGGCAGTCTGCAGCTGCCCAGAAAGCTCCCGCTGCCATGGTTTTGGGTACAAGCAAAAGATCCTGCATCCCCAGGGAACACGACTTGGAACCTGCTGTGCCAGTGATCAAAGGGGAACTTATTTGGGCTCTTCAGCCAGACTGAAGCTTCAGCATATTCTCAGATCACAATGATTTGAAACTGGAGCTCAATCACAAGGAAAAGTTCCGAAGGAACTCAAACATCTGGAAGCTAAAGACCACCTTGCTTAAGAACGCTTGAATCAACCAGGAGATCAAAGAAGAACTGAAACAATTCATGGAAACCAATGACAATGAAGACACTTCGACCCAAAACCTATGGGATACAGTAAAGGAGGTCCTAAGGGAGAAATACACAGCCATCAAAGCCTCCCTCAAAAAAATTGAAAAATCCAGAACACAGCAGCTGTTTCTACACCTTAAACAACTGGAGAATAAACAACAAATCAAACCAAATCCACACAAAAGAAGGGAAGTTATCAAGATTAGAGCTGAGATAGATGAGGTAGAAACCAGAGATACATTAGAACGTATCAATGAAACTAGAAGCTGTTTTTTTGAAAGAATCAATAAGATCGACAAGCCATTGACGACACTAATCCAAAAGAAAAGAGAAAAAGCTAAAATACATAAAATTATGAATGAAAAGGGAGAGATCACAATGAACAACAAGGAAGTAGAAACAATCATCAGAAGTTATTATCAACAGTTATATGCCAATAAACTAAGCAACCTAGATGATATGGATGCATTCCTGGAAAACTATAAATTACCAAAATTGAATCAGGAAGAAATTGACAACCTGAATAGACCAATATCTAGTAACGAGATGGAAGCAGTGATCAAAAACCTCCCAAGAAACAAGAGCCCAGGACCTGATGGATTCCCTGAGGAATTATACCAAACATTCAAAGAAGAAATAACACCTATTCTCCTGAAGCTGTTTCAAAAAATTGAAGCATAAGGAAAACTTCCTGACTCTTTCTATGAAGCCAGCGTTACCCTGATCCCCAAACCAGGCAAAGACCCTACCAAAAAGGAGAATTTCAGACCAATATCACTGATGAATATGGATGCTAAGATTCTCAACAAGATCCTAGCAAACAGGATCCAACAACACATTAAAATGATTATCCACCATGACCAGGTGGGATTCATCCCTGGGCTACAAGGATGGTTCAACATTCGCAAATCAATCAATGTGATAGAACAAATTAATAAGAGAAGAGAGAAGAACCACATGCTTCTCTAAAGTGATGCAGGAAAAGCATTTGACAAAATCCATCATCCGTTCTTGATTAAAACATTTCAAAGTATAGGGATAGAGGGAACATTCCTGAACTTCATCACATCTATCTATGAAAGACCCACAGCAAATATCATCCTTAATGAGAAAAAGCTTGTATCCTTCCCATTGAGATCAGGAACACGACAAGGATGCCCACTCTCACCACTCTTGTTCAAAATAGTATTAGAAGGCCTAGCAACAGCAATCAGAAAACAAAGGGAAATAAAAGGTATCCAAATTGGCAATGAAGAAGTCAAACTCTCTCTTTTCGCAGATGACATGATTCTTTATATGGAAAACCCAGAATACTCCACCCCCAAACTCCTAGAACTCATACAGCAATTCAGCAACGTGGCAGGATACAAAGTCAATGTACAGCAATCAGTGACTTTCCTATACACTAACAATGAAAATACAGAAAGGGAAATTAGAGAATCAATTCCATTTCCTATAGCACCAAGAACCATAAGATACCTGGGAATAAACCTAACCAAAGAGGTAAAGGAACTGTACTTGAGGAACTACAGAACACTCATGAAAGAAATTGAAGAAGACACAAAAAGATGGAAGACCATTCCATGCTCTTGGATGGGAAGAATAAACACTGTTAAAATGTCTATAGTGCCTAGAGCAATCTATACTTTTAATGCCATTCTGATAAAAACCAGCAGTATTTTTCAAAGATCTGGAGCAAATAATCCTAAAATTAGTATGGATTCAGAAGAGGCCCCGAATTGCTAAGTAAATGTTGAAATACAAAAATAAAAATAAGGGTATCATGTAACCTGATTTCAAACTTTACTAAAAAGCTGTGATCACCAAGAAAGCATGGTACTGGCATAAAAATAGGCACATAGACCAGTGGAACAGAGTATAGAGCCCAGATATGGACCTGCAACTCTATGGTCAAATAATCTTCGACGAAACGGGAAAAAATATACAGTAGAAGAAAGACAGTCTATTCAATAAAGGGTAATATTCCATTGTTTATATGGACCACATCTTCTTTATCCTTTCATCTGTTGAAGGGCATCTTGGCTCTTTCCAGTTTGGCAATTGTGGCCATTACTGCTATGAGCATTGGGGTACAAATGGCCCTTCTTTCAGTACATCTGTATCTTTGGGGTAGATACCCAGTAGTGCAATTGCAGGGTCATAGAGTAGCTTTATTTTTAATTTGTTTTTAAGATTTTATTTATTTATTCATTTGACAGAGAGAGAGAGGTCCCAAGTAGGCAGAGAGGCAGGTGTGTGTGTGTGTGGGGGGGGGGAGCATGCCCCCTGCTGAGCAGAGAGCCCGATGTGGGCTCAATCCCGGGACCTCAGGATCATGACCTGAGCTGAAGGCAGAGTCTTTAACACACTGAGTCACCCAAGCGCCCCTATTTTTAATTTTTTGATGATTCTCCACACTGTTTTCCAAAGCAGCTGCAACAACTTATATTCTCACCAACAGTGTAAGAGGGTTCCCCTTTCACCACATCCTTTCCAAGACTACTTGTTTCCCGTCCTGTTAATTTTGACCATTCTAACTGGTGTAAGGTGCTATCTTAATGTCGTTTTGATTTGAATCTCCCTGATGGCTAATGGTGATGAACGTTTTTTTCATGTTTCACTTAGCCATTTGTTTGACTTCTTTGGAAAAGTATCTGTTCATGTCTTCTGCCCAATTTTTTACATGATTATCTAGTTTTTGGGTGTTGAGTTTGAAAAGTTCTTTATAGATCTTGGATATCAGCCCTTTTTCTGAAATGTCATTTGTGAATATCTTCTCCCATTCCGTGGATTGCCTCTTTATTTTGTTGAATGTTTCCTTTGATGTGCAGAAGCTTTTGATTTGAGGAAGTCCCAAAAGTTCTTTTTTGCTTTTATTTCCTCTGCCTTTGGAGATGGGTCTTAAAAGAAGTTGCTGTGGCCAATGTCAAAGAGGTTACTGCCTATGTTCTCTAGGATTTTGACAGATTCCTGCCTCACATTGAGGCCTTTTATCAATTTCGAGTTTATCTTTGTGTATGGTCTGAGATAATGGCTGAAATTCATTCTTTTATACATAGCAGTCGATTTATCCCAGGACCATTTATTGAACAGACTATCTTTATTCCACTGAATAGTTTTCCTGCTGTGTCAAAGCTTATTTGACCATAGAGTTGAGGGTCCATATCTGGACTCTCTACTCTATCTTAATGGTCTTTGTGCGTTTTTGTGCCAGTACCATGCTGTCTTGGTGACCACAGCTTCGTAGTAAAACTTGAAATCAGGCAACGTGATGCTTCCAGCTTTGTTTTTCTTTTTCACCATTTCCTTCATAATTCGGGGTCTTTTCTGGTTCCAAACAAATTTTAGGATTATTTGTTCCAGCACTTTGAAAAATGTTGGAATTTTGATTGGGATGGCATTGAAAGTATAGGTTGCTCTGGGCAGTATAGACATTTTAACAATGTTTATTGTTCTGATCCATGAGCATGGAATGCTTTTCAATCTTTTTGCATCTTCTTCAATTTCTTTCATGAGTGTTCTGTAGTTTCTCGAGTACAGATCATTTACCTCTTTGGTTAGGTTTATTCCCAGATATCTTATGGTTCTTGGTGCTGTAGTAACTGGAATCGATTCTCTAATTTCCCTTTCCATATTTTCATTGTTACTGTATAAGAAAGCAACTGATTTCTGTGCATTTATTTTGTATCCTGCCACATTACTGAATTGCTGTATGAGTTCTAGTGGTCTGGGGATGGAGTCTTCTGGGTTTACCATATAAAGTATCATGTCATCTGTGAAGACAGAGAGTTGGACTCCTTCACTGCCAATTTGAATACCTTTTATTTATTTTTGTTGTTTCATTGCTGTTCCTAGGACTTATAGTAATATGTTGAACAAGAGTGGGCATCCTTGTCGTGTTCCTGATCTCAGAGGGAAGGCTGTCAGTTTTCCACATTGAGGATGATATTTGCTGTGAGTTTTTCATAGATAGGTTTTCTGAAGTTAAGGAATAGTCCCTTGATGCCTAAACTCTGAAGAATATTAACCAGGAAAGGATGTTGTATTTTGTCAAATGATTTTTCTGCATCATTTAAGAGGACCATGTGGTTCTCTCTTCTCATTGATTTGTTCTATCACATAGATTGATTTGCAAATGTTGAACCACCCTTGCATCCCAGGGATAAATTCCACCTGGTTGTGGTGGATAATCTTTTTAATGTACTGTTGGATCCTACTAGCTAGGATATTATTCAAAATATTTGTGTCTATATTCATCATGGATATTGGTGTTGAAATTCTCCTTTTTGATGGGGTCTTTGTCTGGTTTGGGGATTAGGATAATGCTGGCTTCATAGAAAGATTCTGGTAGTTTTCTTTGTGTTTCTATTTTTTGAAACAGCTTCAGGAGAGTAGGTATTACTTCTTCCTTGAATGTTTGGTAGAGTTCCCCATAGAATTCGTGAGGTCCTAGACTCTTGCTTTCTGGGTGGTTTTTGATCACTGCTTCAATCTCCTTACTAGTTGTTGGCCTATTTAGGTTGTCAATTTCTTCCTGCTTCATTCTGGGAAGTTTTATAGGTTTCCAGGAATGCTTCCATTTCTTCTAAATTGCTTAAGTTATTTAGTATATAGTTGTTTATAGTCATTTCTAGTAATCGTTTCTATATCCTTGTGTTAGTCATAATCTCTCCTTTTTTATTCATAATTTTATTTGTTTGGGTCCTTTCTCTTTTCTTTTGGATTAGTCTGGCTGGTAGTTTATCAGTCTTATTAATTCATTCAAAGAACCCGCTTCTATTTTTGTTGAAGTGTTGTATTGTATCTGGTTTCTAATTCATTGATATCTGCTCTAATCCTAATTATTTTCCTACTTATTCATAGGTTAGGCTTAATTAGTTATTCATCTTCAGTTCTTTAAGGTCTAAAGAGAGAGTTTGTGTATTTGGGATTTTATTATTTTTTGGAGTGAGGCTTGAATGGCTATGTATTTCCCTCTTAGGGCCACCTTTGTGGTATCCCATAAATTTGGACTGATGTCTTTCCATTCTCATTCGTTTCCCTTAATTGATTAAGGTCTTCTTTGATTTCCTTGTTGGTCCACATATTCTTGAGAAGGATGATCTTTAGCTTCCAAGTTTTGAATTCATTCCAAACTATCTTTTGCAATTGAGTTCTAGTTTCAAAGCATTGTGTTCTGAGAACATTCAAGGAATAATCTCAGTCCTTTGGTATCAGTTGAGCCCTGATTTGTGACCCAGTATGTGGTCTTTTCTGGATAAAGTCCCATGCGCCTTCATTATGGATGAATATTCTGTTATTTTAGGGTGGAATTTTCTGTGTATATCTGTGAGGACTAACTGGTTGAATGTGTTACTGAAACCTCTTGTCCCTTTATTGATTTTCTGCTTAATCTATTGCTGAGAGTGGAGTGTTAAAATCTCCTACAATTAATGTATTAATATCAATATGTCTCTTTATTTTGGTTAACAGTTGGCTTATGTAGTTGGCTGCTCCTGTGTTAGGTTCATAGATATTTACAGTTGTGAAGTCTTCTTGTTGGATAAATCTTTTAAGAATGATTCAGTGTCTTTCTGTATCTCTTACTACAGTCTTGAGGTTCAAATCTAATTTGCCTGATATGAGAATTGCTACCCCAGCTTTCTTTTGAGTTCCATTGGCATAAAAGCTGGTTCTCCGTCCTTTCACTTTTAGTCTGGATGTATCTTTAGTTTCAAAATAAGTCTCTTTAAGACAGCATATGGATGGGTCCTGTCCATTTATCCAATCTTCCACTTTATGGGAGAATTTAGGCTGTGCCTGTTGAAAGTGATTATTGAGAGATACAGTTTGGGGGCACCTGGGTGTCTCAGTGGGTTAAGCCTCTCCTGTTGGCTCTGGTCATGATCACAGTGTCCTGGGATCAAGCCCTGCATCGGGCTTTCTGCTCAGCAGGGAGCCTGCTTCCTGCCCTCTCTCTGCCTACTTATTTCTCTCTCTGTCAAATAAATAAATAAAATCTTTTTAAAAAAGAAAGAAAGATATGATTTCATTGCCATCATGTTGCCTGCGAGGTCCTTGCTTGTACAGATTGTCTCCGTAAATTTCTGTTCTATATCACTCTTGGGGTCTTTCTTCTTTTATAGAACCACCTTTAATATTTTTTGAAGATCCAGTTTAGTGGTCACATATTCTTTCAGTTTTTGCTTGTCTTGGAAACTCTTTATCTCTCCACCCATTCTGATTGACAGACTTGCCAGAGAAAGTATTCTTGGCTGCATGTTCTTCTTATTTAGTGTTTTGAATATGTCTTGCCAGCCCTTTCCAGCTTGGTAGGTTTCTGTAGACAGGTCTGATGTTATTCTGATAGTCCTCCCTCTGTATGGAAGGAATATCTTCCCCTAGCTCCCTTAAGATATTTTCTCTGCTTTTCAGATTCTCGAGTTTCATGATTACATGTTTGGAGGTCACTCTACCCTTGTTGATCTTGTGAGGCGTCCTCTGGACATGAACACTTGTTCCATTCCCCAGATTAGGGAAATTCTCATCTAGGATTTGCTCAACTGTTTCTTCTAATCATCTTTGCACCCCCTCAGGGATCCCAATAATTCTTACATTGGAACATTTTATGGCATCATTTATTTCTCTATTTTTGTCTCCATGGTTTCTAAGCTGTTTGTTCCAGGTTTCCTCTTGATACTTCTTTTCTATCAGTTTGTATTCTAGATCATTAATTCAATCTTCTGCCTCATTTACCCTAGTGGTTAGGGTATATAAATTAGATTGGATCTCATTGATAGAATTTTTAGTTCTGCCAGATCAGATATCACTTCTGCTTTTAGAGAATCTATGTTGCCATTGATGGTTTTCTCCAGCCTAATTATTGTGTACATAACTGTTACCTGAATTCTATTTCTGACATCTTCCTTATTCCATATCCATTAGTCCTGTGGCAGAGGTAAATGTGGCCAATAAGATCGATAGATCTTATTGATTCTTTAAAAAAAACAAAAAACAAAAACCAGTTCTAGTTGCATTGATGCATTCTACTCTATCACTAGTTCCTACCTCATTGATCTCTGCTCTAATCTTGATTATTTCCCTTCTTATGTGTGGAGTTGGTTTGATCTGTTGTTGATTCTCCAGTTCATTAAGGTATAGAGACAGCTGGTGTATTCTGGATTTTTCAATTTTTTTTGAGGGAGGCTTGGATGGCTATGTATTTCCCCCTTAGAACTGCCTTTGCTGTATCCCATAGGTTTTTGACCAAAGTGTCTTCATTCTCATTGGTTTCCATGAACTGTTTAAGTTCTCCTTTGATCTCCTGGTTGATCCAAGCATTCTTAAGCAAGGTGCTCTTTAGCTTCCAGATGTTTGAGTTCCTTCCAAACCTTTCCTTGTGATTGAGCTCGTTTCAAAGCATCGTGATCTGAGAATATGCTGGGAATAATCTCAGTCTTTTGGTATCAGTTGAGTCCTGATTTGTGACCCAGTATGTGGTCTATTCTGGAAAAGGTTCCATGTACTCTTGAAAAGAATTAGTATTCTGTTGTTTTAGGGTGGAATATTCTGTATATATCTATGAGGCCCATCTGGTCCAATGTGTCATTCAATGCTCTTGTTTCTTCATTGATTTTCTGCTTGGATGATCTGTCTATTACTGAGAGTGGCATGTTAAGATCTTCTACTATTCATGTACTCATATCAATATGACTCTTTATCTTGATATACAGTTTTCTTATGTAATTGGCTGCTCCCATATTGGGGGCATAGATATCCTTCTGTATCTCTGACTACAGTCTTTAGTTTAAGATCTAATTTATCTGATATGAGAATCGCTACCCTGGCCTTCTTTTGAGGCCCATTGCCATGAAAGATGCTTCACCATCCCTTCATATTCAGTCTGGGTGTATCCTTAGGTTCGAAATGGGTCTCTACTAGACAACATATGGATGGGTCCTGTCGTTTTATCCAGTCTGCAACCCTTTGTCGCTTTATGGGCGCATTTAGGCCATTCACATTGAGAGTGATTATTGATAGATATGTTTTTTATTAACATCATGTTACCTGTGAAGTCTTTCTTTCTGTAGATTGTCCCTATATTTCTGTTTAATGCTATTCTTAGGATTTTTCCTCTTTTATAGAACCTCTGTTAATATTTCCTGCAGTGTCAGCTTGGTGGTTGCATACTCTTTTAAGCCTTACCGGTCTTGGAAACTTATATATATATATATATAAGCAAAAAAAGAGAGAACCTCATCAAAAAGAACCCCAAGTATAAGATTTACATACTATCAGGACAAACACAAATACACAGAAACACCAGTGGAAGAAAAAGATGGGAGAGTGGTTATAAATCCTCAATGTGTGCAAGGAAGGTTATTTCAATTCTTCCTGGATGTATCTTGATATCTTTGTCAAAGGACTCGACTTTCCTAAGATAAAGGGGTATTAAAAATTGGTTTTTTTATAGGGGTAGCATTGTTTGGGGAAAGGGGATTACCTTGAAGTTTAACTCTATATGAATATTAATAAATAAAAATTAAAAAAGAATAAACTAAACTAAAATAAAATAAAATTTTAAAAAAATTAAAAAAATAGGAGCACCTGGGTGGCTCAGTAGGTTAAAGCCACTGCCTTTGGCTCAGGCCCTGAACCCAGGGTCCTGGGATCAAGCCCCGCATTGGGCTCTCTGCTCAGCCGGAAGCTTGCTTCCCTCTCTCTCTCTCCCTGCCTCTCTGCCTACTTAAGATCTCTGTTTATCAAATAAATAAATAAAATCTTTTTAAAAAATTATAAAATAGAAAAGCAAAAGGAAAATACAGGTATATGTATCACAAAGTTCAGGTTAAAAGGTTATTATGGAATTTGATGTACTGGACATCTCACTGTGATGGTAAATAGGTTAAAAAATTATCTATATATAAAAAAAAAAAGTGAACCAGAATAGTGGGAACGAATTAAAAATGAAAGTTGTATCTATGAAGTAGTGGTGGTTGTTCTCTTGTTGTCTTTTTTTTTTTTTTTTTTTTTTTTTCCCGGTTGGCTTTCTGGGAGGGTCCTGCCACCTGAGTTTTCAGGCAGTGTTCCCTGAGTTAAGTCCTTCCGCGCCCCTCAAGGGAGTGGGCTCTGAGGACACCAGTTTTTCAGGCTTTTGTTCTCTGGCGGCTTTTATGTTTGTTTGTTCATTTGTTTTCTCTTGACTTGACAGCTTTTGATGGTTTTTGGAGGTTTAGAGGAAATCAAACTGCACCCTGACCTCCCTCTCAGAAAGAAGCCTCAGTCTGTTCCCCACCTGGGTGCTGCAGGGCACATAATTTCCCCCTCAGCCACTGGCAGAGCAAGTTCCAAATCTCGGTCCCTGGAGACACAGGAACTCCTGCTTGTACCCTAAACCATGACAGTGGCAGCTGTGTGGGAAGCTCCAGACCACCAGAGAGGTTCCAAGCAGCCATCACACACTGGGATTTTCCCACTGGCCCGGGCTGGGGGTTCCTGGCCTTTCCGGTTCTGAGAGCACTGGGTTCACGCCTGCGTGCACCTCTCTCAGGGGAGGGTGTGGGGCTCTGATAGCAGGGCATGCACGTGGGGACTGCAAAAAGTCAGCTTCTGACACCTGGCAAGGCTCCCAGCCCCTCACGGGAGCTGGACCCCAAGTGCTCTCAGGTGCACTGGCATCTCAGGAACCAAGACCTGGTTTCTCCGCTGCACTCTCTCTTGCTCAGTGCCAGGAGTGGCTATCCTAGTTCCAGGGACTTACGCCCCTGTCCCTAACCACCCCGATTCCCACAATTTTCTCCCATGATCCTTTGCTCTTTTTGAATGCTTCCAACGAGACTCCAATTAAGACTGGTCCCCAATCACAGGGCACTCTCATATTCGGGTATTACTTCCCAATGGGTCACTTCTGGTGGCTCCCTCCCCCTTTTGTTTATCTTCTGATATCAGTGCAACATTCCCACTCTGCTTTACCTGCCCACTGGTGTCTTCTGTCCCCATAGAGATCCAGACGTGTATAAGTCTAATCTCAGGCTGATTTCATGGGTGATCGGAGTTCTTTGGTAGATAATCAGCTCACTTTAGGGTACAGGTTGAAACAGCACCTCCTCCAACTTCCCCACCACCATCCTTTTGAATGTTGTTATCCAAGTTTCCCAACACCACATATTAAGGAACATTTTCCCGCCCCGCCCCCCAGGATTCTTTACTGTGTTGTCAAAGATTAGTTGACCATAGAGTCGATGGTCCATTTCTGGGTTATCTATTCTGTCCCATTGAACTATGCATCCGTTTTTGTGCCAGTAACATGCTATCTTGATGATTTCAGCTTTGAAATCAAGCTGAAGACAGGCTTGGTGATTCCCTCAGCTTTGGTTTTCTTTTTCAACATTGCTCTAACTATTTGGGGCCTTTTCACGTTTCGTATAAATTTTAGGATTGTTCCAGTGTTGTGAAAAATGTCAATGGCATTTTGAAAGGGATTGCTTTGAATATGTAGATTGTTATGGGTAGCATAGACAATTTAATAATATTTATTCTTCAAATCCATAAGCATGGAATCTCCTTATGTCTTCCTCAATATCTCTCATAAGTGTTCTCCAGTTTTTAGAGTACATATTCCTTATCTCTTCAGTTAGGTTTCTTCCTAGGTATCTTATGGTTTTTTGGTGCAATTGTAAATGGGATTGATTCCTTAATTTCTTTCTTCAGCCCCATTGTTAGTGTATAGAAATGCAACTGACTTCTGTGCTTCTTTGATTTTATATCCTGCCATGTTGCTGAATTGCTATATGATTTCTAGCAATTTTGGGGTGGAGTCTTTTGGGTTTTCTACATAAAGTATCATGTCATCTGCAAAGAGAGAATTTGACTATTTTTTGCCAATTTAAATGTCTTATTTCTTTTTCTTTTCTGATTGCTAAAGCTAGGACTTCTAGTACTATGTTGAACAGGAGTGCAGAGACAGAGTATCCTTGTCATGTTTCTGACCTTAAGGGAAAAGCTTTCAATTTTTACCCTTGGGGAATGGTATTTGCTGTGGGCTTTTTGTAGGTGGATCTTATGATGCTGAGGTATGTTCCCTCTATCTCTACAGTGTGGATAGTTTTAATCAAGAAAGGATGCTATATTTTGTCAAATGCTTTTTCTGCAACAATTGAGAGGGTCATATGGTTCTTGTCTTTCTTTCAATAATGTGATCTATCACATGATTGATTTGCAAATTTTGAACCACACTTTCATTCCAGGAATAAATACCACTTTGTCCTGGTGGATGATCCTGTTAATGTACTGTTGGATCCTACTGGCTAGTATCTTGGTGAGTATTTTGACACCAATGTTCATGAGGATATTGTTTTGTAGTACTCCTTTTTGATGAGATCTTTCTTTGGTTTTGTGATTAAGACAATGCTGGCCTCATAAAATGAGTTTGGAAGTTTTACTTCCGTTTCTATTTTTTGAAACAGCTTCAGTACAATAGGTACGGTTTTTTCTTAAATGTTTAGTAGAATTCCCCTGTGAAGCAATCTGGCCCTAGACTCTTGCTTCTGTAATTTTTTCTTTTTTAAATTTAGAATAGGTGAGAAGTCAGTGACTTCTTTTTTTTTATTTATTTTTTATTTTCAGCATAACAGTATTCATTATTTTTCACCACACCCACTGCTCCATGCAATCCGTGCTCTCTATAATACCCACAACCTGGTACCCCAACCTCTCATACCACGCCCCTTCAAAAACCCTCAGATTGCTTTTCAGAGTACATAGTCTCTCATAGTTCACCTCCTCTTCCAATTTCCCCCAACTCCCTTCTCCTCTCTAACTCCCCATGTCCTCCATATTTGTTATGCTCCACAAATAAGTGAAACCATATGATAATTGACTCTCTCTGTTTGACTTATTTCAATCAGCATAATCTCTTCCAGTCCCGTCCATGTTGATACAAAAGTTGGGTATTCGTCCTTTCTGATGGAGGCATAATACGCCATAGTGTATATGAACCACATCTTCTTTATCCATTCGTCCGTTGAAGGGCATCTTGGTTCTTTCCACAGTCTGGCGACCGTGGCCATTGCTGCTATAAACATTGGGGTACAGATGGCCCTTCTTTTCACTACATCTGTATCTTTGGGGTAAATACCGAGGAGTGCAATGGCAGGGTCATAGGGAAGCTCTATTTTTAATTTCTTGAGGAATCCCCACACTGTTCTCCAAAGAGGCTGCACCAACTTGCATTCCCACCAACAGTGGAAGAGGGTTCGCCTTTCTCCACATCCTCTCCAACACAGGTTGTTTCCCGTCTTGCTAATTTTGGCCATTCTAACTGGTGTAAGGTGGTATCTCAATGTAGTTTTAATTTGAATCTCCCTGATGGCTAGTGATGATGAACATTTTTTCATGTGTCTGATAGCCATTTGTATGTCTTCATTGGAGAACTGTCTGTGTCTTCTGCCCATTTTTTGAAATGATTGTTTTGTGTGTGTTGCGTTTGAGGAGTTCATTATAGATCCTGGATATCAACCTTTTGTCTATACTGTCATTTGCAAATAACTTCTCCCATTCCGTGGGTTACCTCTTTATTTTTTTTTTTTATTGTTTCCTTTGCTGTGCAGAAGCTTTTGATCTTGATGAAGTCTCAAAAGTTCATTTTTGCTTTTGTTTCCTTTGCCTTTGGAGACATATCTTGAAAGAAGTTGCTGTGGCTGATATCGAAGAGATTACTGTCTATATATATATATATAATTGAATAACATCAATGAAGGCAAAAAATGAAGCATATATCTATAAAAGGTAGATGTAAAAAATAACAGTTAAAAAGCGACTTAAAAACAAAGAGGTGATAAAATAAGAAACTAGTTGAAATGGAGAAAAAAAAAAAAAGAAAAATGGAAAATTTTGGACTGAAAGGGAAATGAATCATGAAGAAAAACCTTGAGTTCCATATGCTATTTCCCCTTATTGTTGGTGTCTTACAGTCTTGTGAGATCTATAAATTAGCTGTGCACTTGCTCTTCATATTGGTCTTCTGGAGGAGGGGCCTGCTATGGTGTTTCTCAAGTGTTTTTGCCTTGGCAAAGTTGCATCGTCCCTTGCCAGGGGGCTGGCATCTAAGTAAGCTGGTCCTCTGTGTGGCTTTTGATCCCTGAATGCTTTCTGCACCTTTTTAGAGAATCAAAATAAAAAAGACTGTGGCCCAATTTCTATCCCCAGACCCAAAAGATTGCAGTCCCCCCCTTTTTAGTAAACCCGCTGAGACAAACGTTCTTCACTTTTGTGTGTGCCAAACTCTGAAGGCTCATGTGCTGTGGGCCCACAGTGATCCTCCTGGTGGGAGTCTGATGGACCTGTATTACTGCCCTTTGTAGTGCTCTGATGCTGAGAGTGGTCATGGGCTCCTCATATACCCACTCTACTGCTCCTGGGGGATGACTGAGTGTCACAGTAATATCCTTTACATGGCTGTCAGCTTGAGAGCCATTGCCTGGTTATGGGTGCACCTGTTCTGCGCCTCCTGGGGAATGGCAGACAGTGTTTACATTTCCATCCTTTTTAGGGTACCCAGACAGAGAGCAGTCACCCAATAAGCCTGGCTTATGGTTAATGATGATCCGAACTGAGAGTCTCTTCCTGGGCTGACTCTAACTGACTCTAACCAGTTTTCCTGCTCCACTGCTCAGGTACTCTATCAGTCAGGCACTACATTTGTTCTCTGACTGTTGGGATCCTGAGACCACACTGACCCACACAGAATTCTGCCTTCTTCATCCCCCGAGCCCCATTCAGACAGGGATATCTCTCACTGGAGCATATTTCTAAGGGTTCTGATTTTTACCTCCAGGGCTATATCACTTTAAGGTAGCCAACTTATGGAGGCTCCCTCCCCACTCCATTTATCTTCCAATATCTACCCCCTCCATTTATCTTCCAATATCCCCCTTCACATTCACATCTCCACACCTCTTACCTTGCAAAAAGCAGTCACTTTTTATTTGTAGAGTTCCATTTTTTTTTTCTTACATCTCAGGCTGAATCCATGGGTGTTCAGAATGGTTTAATAGTTATCTAGCTAAATTCAAGGGACCAGATGAAATGAGGTCCCCTACTGTACTGCTATCTTGCCTCCAACCTCCCCCAGTCGTTCTGTTGGGGTTGCAGTGATCCAAAACTCAGGTATTTCTTTTTGTAAGGAAATTTTGGGTTTTTTTTTTATTGGCAAGTAGGACCAGAAGCCAGATCAGAGGTTAACCCCTGGCCCACTTCTGAGGTGTCAGTTGAACTGCTGTCTGTGATGATCCTCTCCTCTCCCCAAGGTTAAAGTCACTTTGGAGTCAATGTTGATCACTCTCAGGGCTGTTTGCAAAATAAGATGTGCAAGGAACCACTTTGGATGGACTCCTGCCAAGTGGAGTGGCTTTCATGAGGCATTTCATAGGAGAACACAGGGGAGAGGTGTGGAGATTTTAACAAGGTATGCAGTGGTCTGCTTGCTGGATGAGCCACTTTTGAGTGTCTTCTGCTGAGTGGGGAAGGTTGAAGGGTGTGAATCTTCAGGAGAATGTGGGAGTGGGACTTGGTGTTAGTAAACTAGAGGAAGAGTTTTCAGGCTGTTTCCCACAGGTATCTGGGTATTTAGACTGGGATGGGGAAAGAAATGGCACCTGCAGGCTGTTCTGTCTTGCAGAAGTCCCCTCCAGTGGATGTTCTGAGATATGTAAATGAATATTCCTCTATACCTAGTCAGTTCTCAAACTGCTACTGCTATGTTGTATCTGGTATAACTTCTGTTGTTACACAGTCTCTTTAAGGGTGTGGAAAATTTCCTGTCACTCTTGGGCTCTCCCAGAGACAAGCTTACCGATTTTTATAGTTAACAATGTTAATCCCCACAGATCACAAAACAAAACTTGTGAAGGTAAGCCCCTCTAGTTTTCAAAGCCAAGTGTTATGGGGACTACTCTTCCCAGTGCAATTTACCCCATCTGAGTTCTGCTACTCTTCTTCTACTTGTTATACCCCTCCCATTTGTGGTTTGTCTAGTTGATTGGCTTGTTTCTTGACCAGAACTCTGACCTTCGTATTGTTTTTGGTGTGACCACCTAAGATTAGCTGGAGGTCAGGTCTTCCGGGTTTTGGTTTATTTTCTGATTAGTTCTACTGGTGTGGCTGTTACCCAAGTGAATTCTTGAAATGAGGGAAGATTAGGATCTTCCTGCTCTGCCATATTTTTGTATGGCTGCCCCTCTTCCCAACTCAGTTTTGGAAGTTTATGCTTACAGGAACTTATCTATTTCTTCTAGGTTGTCCAATTTGTTGGCATATAATTGTTTATCATATTCTTTTATAATTCATTGTATTTCTGTGGTGTTGGTTGTTATTTTTCGTCTTTTCTGATTTTATTTATTCACGTCATTTTTTCTTGAGGAGTCTGGCTAAAGTTTTATCCATTTTGTTGATCTTTTCAAAGAACCAGCTCCTGGTTTCATTGATAGGTTCTATTGTGGGGATTTTCTTGTCTCTATTTCATTTATTTTTGCTCTACTTTATATTGTTTCCTTCCTTCTACATTTTTGTTCTTTTGTTCTTTTCATATTTCATTTTGGTTTAAGGTCAGGTTGAATATTTGACATTTATCTTGCTTCTTGAGGTAGACCTATATTGCTCTAATCTTCTTTCTAAGAACAGCTTTTGCTTTATCCAAAAGATTTTGGACAATTATCATTTTTTACTGCTTTCCATGCATTTTTTGATGTTCCCCCTTTTTTCCCAATTTTAATTCCAGTATAGCTAATGTACAGTGATATATTAGTTTCAAGTATACAATATAGCGATTCAACAATTCTATGTATTACTCAATGCACATCGAGATAAGTGTACGCTTAATTCCTTTCACCTGTTTTATACATCCCTCCACCCACCTCTCCTCTGGTAACCATATATTTGTTCTCTATAGTTGAGTGCTTTTTGGTTTGTCTCGTTCTTCCCTTCATTTCTTTGTTTTGTTTCTTAAGTTCCAAGTATGAGTAAAATCATATGTTTTTCTCTGACTGACATATTTTGCTGAGCATTATATTCTCTAACTCCATCCATGTTGTTGCAAATGGCAAAATTTCATTCTTTTTGATAATTTTGAGTAACACTTCACTGTGTATATACATCACATCTTCTTTATCCATTCATCAGTGGATGGGCATTTAGGCTCTTTCTATAGTTTGGCTGTTGTTGATAATGCTGCTATAAACATCAGAGTGCATTTACAACTTCAAGTTTGTATTTTTGTTCCCTTAAGTAAATATCTAGTGGCTCAATTGATAGATCATAGAGTAGCTTTATTTTAACATTTTGATGAACCACTATACTGTTATCCAAAGTGGCTTCCACAGTTTGCATCTGTAACAATGATATGAATGTTTCCCTTCCTCTGCACCCTTGCTAATACCTACTGTTTCTTCTGTTATTTTTAGGCATTCTGACAGGAGTAAGGTAGTATCTCACCATGCTTTTGATTTGTAATACCCTGTGATGAGTGATGTTCAACATCTCTTCATGTGTCTTTTAGCAACCTGGATGTCTTCTTTGGAAAAGTGTTCTCACTGTTCTGTTCTTTTCTTAACTGGATTATTTGTTTCCCAGGTGTTAAGTTTAATAAGCTCTATATAGATTTTGGACACTAACCCATTATCAGATAAGTCATTTGCAAATATCTTCTCCCATTCTGTAGGCTGCCTTTAGTTTTGTTGATTGTTTCTTCACTGTGCAGAAAACTTCTGTCTTGATGAAATGCCAGTAGTTCATTTTTGCTTTTGTTTCCCTTGCCTGTGGAGACGGGTCTAGTAAGAAGTTGTTAATGACCAAGGACAAAGAAGTTGCTGCCTGGGTTCCCCTCTAAGATTTTGGTGATGTCCTGTCTCTCATTTGAGTCTTTCATCCATTTTGAGTTCATCTTTGTGTATGAGGTAAGAAAATAGTCCAGATTCATTCTTCTGCATGTGGCTGCCGAATTTTCCCAGCACATTACTGAAGAGACGGTCTTTTTCCCACAGATATTATTTCCTGCATTGTCCAAGATTAGTTGTCCATAGTGTTGAGGGCCCATTTCTATGGCCTCTATTCTGTTCCATTGATCTGTGTATCTGTTTTTGTGCCAGTAACAGGCTATCTTGATGATCACAGATTTGTAAAATTGTTTAAATTCAGACATTCTGATGCCTGCTACATTTATTTTTCAAAATCCCCTTGGAAATTTGGGGTCTTTTCTGATTCCATACAAATTTTAAGATTGTTTGTTCCAGCTCTGTGAAAAATGTCAATGGTATTTTGATAGGCATTGCATTGAAAGTGTAGATTGCTCTGGGCAGCATAGACATTTCCACACTGTTTATTCTTCCAATCCATAAGCATGGAATATTTTTCATTCTCTTTATTTCTTCCTCAATTTCTTTCATAAGTTTTCTGTACTTTCTAGTGTACAGAGGCTTTACTTCTTTGCTCAGGTTTATTCCTAGGTATCTTATGGCTCTGGGAACCACTGTAAATGGAAGTAATTCTTTAATTTCTTTTTCTTCAGTCACATTGTTAATGTATAGAAATGCAACTGATTTGGGGGCCTTAATTTTTTATCCTGCCTTGTTGCTGAATTGCTGTATGAGTTCTGGTAATTTGGGAGTGGTGTCTTTTGGGTTTTCCACATAAAGTATCATGTCATCTACAAAGAGGGAGAGTATGACTTCTTGTTTTCCAATCTGAATGACTTTTATTTCTTTTTTGTTATCTAATTGCTGAAGCTAGAACTTCTAGTACTATGTTAAACAAAAGTGGTGAGAGTTGTCATCCCTCTTGGGTTCCTATCACTAAAGGAAAATCTCTCAGTTTTTCACCATTGAGATGAAATTCACGGTGGTCTTTTCATAAAAGGTCTTTATGACATTGAGGTATTTCCCCTCTATCCCTATATTTTGAAGAGTTTTAATCAGGATATGATGTTGTATTTTGTCAAAGGATTTTCTGCATCAATTGAAAGGATCTTATGGTTCTTGTACTTTCTTTTATTAATGTGATGTATCATGTTGATTGATTTGTTGATGTTGAACCAAACTTGCAACACAGGAATAAATCCCTCTTGGCCCTAGAAAATAATCCTTTTAATGTGCTATTGATCCCATTGGCTGGTATCTTGGTGAGAATTTTGGCATCTGTGTTCATCAGAGATATTAGTCTATAATTCTCCTCTTTGGTGGCATCTTTGTCTTGGTTCAGTATCAAGATAATGCAGTCCTCATTAAAAAAAAAAAAGTCTGGATGTTTTTCTTCTCTATTTTTGAAACACCTTCAGAAGAATAGGTATTAGTTCTTCTTTAAAATCTGGGTAGAATATGCCTGTGACACCATCTAACCCTGGACTTTTTTTGGGGGGGTGGTAAGATTTTAGTTGTTGCTTCAATTTCCTTCTGGTTATGGGTATGTTCAGGTTTTTAGTTTCCTCCAATTTCAGTTTGTGTAGTCTATAAGTTTCTAGGAATGTACCCATTTCTTCCAGATTGACTAATTTGTTGGCATATAAGATGCTCTTAAAGTTTTTTGTATTCCTTGGTATTGGTGGTGATTTCACTGCTTTCATTCATGATTGTACTAATTTGGGGCCTTTCTCTTTGCTTTTTGATAAGTGTGACCAAAGGTTTATCGATCTTATTAGCTCTTTCAAAGAACCAGCTTCTAGTTTCATTGATCTCTTTTACTGTTCTTTTAGATTCTATTTCATTGATGTATGTTCTATCTTTATTATTTCTGTTCTCCTGCTTGCTTTAACCTTCATTTGCTGTTCTTTCTCCAGTTTCTTTATGTGTAAGGTTAGTGTGTATTTGACGCTTTTCTCATTTTTGTATTGCTACGTATTTCCTTGTTAGGTCTGCTTTTCCTGTATCCAAAGTTTTGAACAATTGTGTTCTCATTTTCATTAGTTTCCATGAGTTTTTAAAATCCTTCATTAATTCGATGATTGTCCCATTCATTCTGTAGTAGGATGCTCTTTAACCTACAAATATTTCAGTTCCTTTCAAATTTTCTCTTTTGACTGAGTTCCAGTTTCAAAGCATTTTGTTCTGAATATATGCAGAGAATAAGCCCAATCTTTTTGGTATCAATTGAGACCTGATTTCTGACCCAGTATATGATCTATTCTGGAGAATGTTCCATGTGTGCTAGAGAAGAATGTGTTGTCTGTTGCTTTAGAATGAAATGTTCTGAATAAATCTGTGAAGTCCATCTGGTTCAGTGTGTATTTCAAAGCCCTTCTTTCCTGTCAATCTTTTACTTAGATGATCTGTCCATTGCTGTGAGTCCTGTGTTGAAGTCCCCTACTAGTATTGTATTATTATCAATATGTGACTTTAATCTGATTGTTAATTTACTGATATAATTGGATGCTCCCACATTAGAAGCATAAATATTTATCATTTTTAAATCTTCTTGTTGGATAGACCCTTTATGTATGATATAGTCTCTTCATCCCTTACTACAGTTCTTGGTTTAAAATCAAATTTGTCAAGTTGCATTCTAGGAGTGGGGAGGCAAGGTGTTGACAGAGTAGGAGACCTTATTTCATCTGGTCCCTTGAATTTAGTTGGATATCTATCAAACCTTTCTGAATACACATGACTTCAATCTGAGACATAAGAAAATATATCTGGACCACTACAAGCAGAAAAAAAAATGTACAGAAATCAGTGGCTTTCTTATACACTAACAATGAAAATACAGAAAGGGAAATTAGAGAATCAGTTCCACTTACTACAGCACCAAGAACCATACGATACCTGGGAATAAACCTAACCAAAGAGGTAAAGGATCTTTACTGGAGGAACTACAGAACACTCATGAAAAAAAAGTGAAGAAGACACAGAAAGATGGAAGACCATTCCATGCTCTTGGATCGGAAGAATAAACACTGTTAAATGTCAATACGGCCTAGAGCAATCTATACTTTTAACACTATTCTGGTCAAAATTCCACTGGTATTCTTCAAAGAGCTGGAGCAAATAATCCAAAAGTTTGTATAGAATCTGAAGAGACCCTGAATCACTAAGGAAATGTTGAAAAACAAAAATAAAAGTGGGGGCATCACGCTACCTGATTTCAAGCTTTACTACAAAGCTGTGATCACCAAGATAGCATGGGACTGGCACAATAACAGACACATAGACCAGTGGAACAAGTAGAGAGCCCAGATATGGACCCTCAACTCTATGGTCAAATAATCTTTGACAAAACAGGAACAAATATACAGTGGAAAAAAGACAGTCTCTTCAACAAATGGTGCCGGGAAAACTGGGCAGCTATATGTAGAATGAAACTCAACCATTCTCTTACACCGTACACAAAGATAAACTCGACATGGATAAAAGACCTCAACATGAGACAGGAATCCATCAGAATCCTAGAGAAGAATATAGGTAGTAATCTCTTCTATATCAGCCACAGCAACTTCTTTCAAGATATGTCTCCAAAGACAAAGGAAACAAAAGCGAAAATAAACTTTTGGGACTTCATCAAAATCAAAAGCTTCTGCACATACAAGGAAACAGTCAAGAAAACAAAGAGGCGAGAGTCGAGACCAGAGGCCGAACTTGGGATCTGACAAGATGGCCGGGCTGCCCCGCAGGATTATCAAGGAAACCCAGCGTTTGCTGGCAGAACCAGTTCCTGGCATTAAAGCAGAACCAGATGAGAGCAACGCCCGTTATTTTCATGTGGTCATTGCTGGCCCTCAGGATTCCCCCTATGAGGGAGGGACTTTTAAGCTTGAACTATTCCTACCAGAAGAATACCCGATGGCAGCCCCTAAAGTACGTTTCATGACCAAAATTTATCATCCTAATGTAGACAAGTTGGGAAGAATATGTTTAGATATTTTGAAAGATAAGTGGTCCCCAGCACTGCAGATCCGCACAGTTCTGCTATCGATCCAGGCTTTGTTAAGTGCTCCCAATCCAGATGATCCGTTAGCAAACGATGTAGCAGAGCAGTGGAAGACCAACGAGGCCCAAGCCATAGAAACAGCTAGAGCATGGACTAGGCTATATGCCATGAATAATATTTAAAATCGATCTGATCATCAAGTGTGCATCACTTATCCTGTTCTGCCAAGACTTCTTCCTTTTTTGTTTGCATTTAATGGACACAGTCTTAGAAATATTACAGAATAAAAGCCCAGACATCTTCAGTCCTTTGGTGATTAAATGCACATTAGCAAATCTATGTCTTGTCCTGATTCACTGTTGTAAAGCATGAGCAGAGGCTAGAAGTACCATCTGGATTATTGTGAAACGTTTAAAAGCAGCGGCCCTTCTCTGCTTTTATTAATTTCCCCCATCATGGTTAAGCACTGTGAATGAAGGTAGTTGTCAGGGTTAGCTGCAGGGGTTTGGGTGTTTTTCTTTATTACTTTTTTGAGGGGGAGAGGTAGTTTTATTTTAATTTTATGGGCTCCTTCCCCCTTTTTATGGTGATCTAATTGCATTGGTTAAAAGCAGCTAACCAGTTCCTTATAATATGCTCTCTAGCCAAGTCTAACTTTATTTAGACACTGTAGATGGACAAGCTTGATTGTTTGAACCAAAATGGGAACATTAAACAAACATCACAGCCCTCACTAATAACATTGTGACTTTGCTGTCAAGTGTAGAATCCTTCCTTCAAGAAAAAGCTTGTGACCATTTTGTATGGCTTGTCTGGAAACTTCTGTAAATCTTATGTTTTAGTAAAATATTTTTTGTTATTCTAAAAAAAAAAAAAAAAGAAAAGAAAACAAAGAGGCAACCCACCAATGGGAGAAAATATTTGCAAATGACAGTACAGACAAAAGCTTGATATCTAGGATCTATAAAGAACTCCTGAAACTCATCACACACAAAACAGACAATCATATCAAAAAATGGGCAGAAGATATTGACAGACACTTCTCCAATAAAGACATACAAATGGCTCTCAGACACATGAAAAAATGTTCATCATCACTAGCCATCAGGGAGATTCCAATTAAAACCACATTGAGATATCACCTTACACCAGTTAGAATGGCCAAAATTAGCAAGACAGGAAACAACATGTGTTGAAGGGGATGTGGAGAAAGGGGAAACCTCTTACACTGTTCGTGGGAATGCAAGTTGGTGCAGCCTCTTTGGAGAACAGTGTGGAGATTCTTCAAGAAATTAAAAATAGAACTTCCCTATGACCCTGCCATTGCACTCCTGGGTATTTATCCCAAAGATACAGATGTAGTGAAAAGAATGGCCATCTGTACCCCAATGTATATAGCAGCAATGGCCATGGTCGCCAAACTGTGGAAAGAACCAAGATGCCCTTCAACGGACAAATGGATAAGGAAGATGTGGTCCATATACACTATGGAGTATTATGCCTCCATCAGAAAGGACGAATACCCAACTTTTGTATCAACATGGACGGGACTGGAAGAGATTATGCTGAGTGAAATAAGTCAAGTAGAGAGAGTCAATTATCATATGGTTTCACTTATTTGTGGAGCATAACAAATAGCATGGAGGACATAGGTAGTTAGAGAGGAGAAGGGAGTTGGGGGAAATTGGAAGGGGAGGTGAATCATGAAAGACTATGGACTCTGAAAAACAATCTGAGGGTTTTGAAGGGGCGTGGGGTGGGAGGTTGGGGTACCAGGTTATGGGTATTAGAGAGGGCATGGATTGCATGGAGCACTGGGTGTGGTGCAAAAACCATGAATATTGTTACACTGAAAAGAAATTTAAAGAAATCACTGCTTTTTGAAATGTAGGAGGCATGGAACTTTGATTCTGCAGGGAAGTAGTGGAAGACAAATGTCAGAGGGAAGGAGCCTCCATAAGTTGGCTACAGGAAAGAGTTATAAACTTGGAATCCAAAATTTGAACCCTTAGACATCTGCTCTGGTGAGGAACATGCTCTTTTGAGGAGGGCACAGGGGATAAAGAGGGCAGTATTCTCAGTGGGCATTTATGGTTTCAGGATCCCAGGAGACTCTGAAAGAAAAGGGGAGACTGAACTGATACAGTGTCCAAAGATTGGAGCTAGGAGCCTGGTTATGTTCAGTGAGCCTAGAAGGAACTCTCAGCTCAGATTTCCATAAATCACAAGCATGATCAGTAGGGAGGCCACTCTTTGACTGAGCACCCTGAAAAGGTGTGACACATGCAGGCCCTCTACCATCCCTTAGCAGGGCAAAAGAGTTTGCCCATGGCTAGGCAATATCTCTCAGGCCAGAGTTGGCCATTGTTGGGTATGCAACCCAGGTCACTGTGGTTTTTAGCAGCACAGACAAAAAAGGAGACAGTGTGACCTGGAGGGCTTTCTAGAGAACAGCCTGTGATCTATGTTCTGAGACAAAATTTTGGACACAGTCACTTCTGCTCTGACTCTTGGAAGGGACACAGAAACCTTCCAGGGAATGCCGCCAGAAGACAAAAACCACCCAAAACTGGATCTCACTGAGTCCATCCTCCACCACAGGGAGCAAGACAATTCTGCTCCAACAGGGTTGCCTGTGTAAAAATGGGGCAGTTCCCTTCTACCAGAAGATAGGCTGGAAGAACAATAGACCAAGAACCATAAAGTTGCTATAGAACAGGTGCATCTTGCTTGGATAGTGGTCAATAGTTTAGAATGAGTCAATTATCGTATGGTTTCCCTTATTTGCTGGGCATAACAAATAATATAGAGGAATGGGGAATGGAGAGGAGAAGGGAGTTGAGGCAAATTGGAGGGGGAGATGTACCATGAGACACTATTGACTCTGAAAAACTATCTGAGGGTTTTGAAGGGGTGGGGGGGTGGGAGGTTGGGGGATCCAGGTGGTGGGTATTATGGAGGGCAAGCATTGCATGGAGCACTGGGTGTGGTGCAAAAACAATGAATTATGTTACTCTGAAAAGAAATTTTAAAAAACATATGATCTGCTTAATTGATGAAGAAAAAACATCTGACAAAGTATGACATCCATCCATGATTAAAACCCTCAAGAAAGTATGAGTAGAGGGAATGTACCTCAACATAATAAAGGCCATATATGTAAAACACAAAACTAGTGACATCCACAATGGGGAAAAACAGAGCCTTTCTTACGGTCAGGAGCAAGACAGGGACATCCACTCTCATCATTGTTCATTGATATAGTACTGAAAGTTCTAGCCTCAGCAATCAGAAAACAAAAGCAGTAAAAGGCATCCCAACTGGGAAGAAGGAAGTAATACTTTTTCTATAGACATGACACTCTATATAGAAATCTTTAAAGACTCCAACAAAAAAATTGTTAGAACTGGTACACGAATTCAGTAAAGATTCATGCTACAAAATCAACATACAAGTATCTGTTGCACGTCTATACACCAATAATGAAGCAGCAGAAAGAGAAATCAAGGAATTAATCCCTTTTAGGATTGCTACAAAAATTGTTGATACCTAGCCATAAACTCAAACAAAAAGGTAAAAGTTTCATATATATATATATATATATATATATATATATATATATATATATATTTAATTATAAAACATTGGTGGAAAAAATTGAAGATGGCACAAAGAAATGGGAAGACATTCCATGCTTATAGATTGGAAGAATAAATATTGTTAATATGTCTCTAGTACCCAAAGAAATCAATACAGTTTATGTATCCCTATCAAAATAGTGCCAGCATTTATCACAGAGTTAGAACAAACAATCCAAAAGTTTGTATAGAACCACAAAAAAATCCCTAATAGCCAAAGGAATCTTGAAAATGAAAGGCAAACCCAGAATCATCCAAATCTGGATTTCAAATCTGTATATTACAATGTGGTTTTGATTTGGATTTCCCTGATGGCTAATGATGTTGAACTTTTTTTCATGTGTCTGTTAACCATATTTATGTCTTCTGCACATTTTTTCACGTGATCATTTGTTTTTTGGGTGTTGAGTTTGATAAGGAATTTATAGATCTTAGATACCAGTCCTTTATCTGTAGTGGCATCTTGACTTGATTTTTCTCAGGCTACAGTAACAGACAAGCCAGAACATTACAAGTACGTTTCACTCATTTCTTTCTGAGAAAGAAACTGGAAATTGGGCAGCTCACTCCCAAATCTGTGTACACTGTGCTAGAAAGAAGGTAATGTAAGAAGGGAACAAAAGTGCCAGAAAACTCCCTGTAGTTTATTTTTATCAGTTAGATGTTTGCTTGGTTTTTGCAGCTTTTTAAATAATTTCTAGGGTTCCCACAAAGCAAATTTGGGCTGCATGTTGTTATTTGGTGTTTCCATGGGTAAACAAAGGTCTCAGAGCTTTCTACTCTGTCACCTTGCTGACATGACTTTAATCTTTTGTCTAGTAAGCCCTATGTTTGAGTTTCCTGTATGGTTTCTGTCCCTTTCTTTTGTTCTTTTAAATGGGGCATAACTTACAGGGTTGTTTTTTTTTTTTAATAAGCCTTGTAATTTTTTGTATGAAAATTATATATTTTAATATTATAATGTAGTAACTCTGAAAGTCAGATTTATTTCTTCAAGGTTCGATAAATCTCTTGATTGTTGGACACTGAAGTAGTCAATTTTTGGACACTTTTTCAAACTATTTTGCAAAGACTATTCATCATTTTTGATCACTGATGTATATTACTTTAGCTTGTGTTCAGCTAAGGTTTTGTCAGAGACCTCCTTAATGATTAAAGCTGAAAACAAATAAAAACACACCAAGCTAAAGAGAAATGTCACTTCTCTTGGTTTACATTTATTTGTCCCTAATGGGACAATTCTTCACAATTTAAGTCCATTCTTACTTGAGGAATCAGGTGAAAATTTAATTTTTTAGGGGACATTTCAGGACCTGTCTTTTCTGGATATTCACATGGCTTACCTATTGAATGTCCTAATTTCCCAAATACTCATACCCTAGCTTTTCCTCCAGACATAAGATGGTCTATTTTATATCTCCACACATAATCTCCTCCCTGCAACATCTTTTTTATAGTCCACCTTGCAGCTTGTATAAGCAATAGCTACCTCTTTTCATATTTGTTTTCTGAGTTTTTGAAACAAAGATAAACATCTTGCATCAGTATTTCAGGTATCCTATACGCAGGGTAAAATAGACATATACAACAATTGGAAAATAAGGTTTTCTCTGCTTATATCAGTTCAGGAGAGGAAACTGGAAAACAAGCTGGTGAAAACCAATATTAAAATTGTGCTGGGGAGAGGTTAGGACAAATGTAACTAAAATGCCACATAATTTTCTATTTTGAAGATGACTTTTTCTTGATTTGAAGTTTCTTCCTTGTTTAGGAAATGTTATAAATTTAATTTTATCCAGATCAAATACACAGTTGTTTTCTGTTTTGTTTTTTTTTTTTTTTTCCAGAAAGTTTCTGGTGTTTTTTCAGTTTTTTCTGTGGGAGAATGAGAATGTGGAGAATCCTACACTACATAGTGCTGACATCACAACTAATATTTGCTTTTCCCCCCTTTTTTAAAAGGGCATTTCTTTTAAAAATATGTTTAATTGTATAATGTGTATGTGTGTGTGTGTGTGTGTGTCTAAACTTACTTTAGAGTTTAGAGAACATGTCTGGAATCCTTATGCTGTTCTATTGATCTTTTGTTCCATTACAATACTGTCTTAATGATTGCAAATTGTAATACACCTTGATGTCCAGAGTTGTTCTGCATCCACCTTTGGTTTACTTTTACTTTTGCTTTATTTTTTTTAAGAATTTATTTTCTTTTCTTTTTTTGTTTCTTTTCACTGTGCCAGAATTCATTGCTTATGCACCACACCGAGTGATTCATGCAATATATGCCCTCCATAATACCAACCATTAGGATCACCCAATCTCAAACTCCCCCCCCCCTTCAAAACTCTATTTGTTTCTCAGCATCCACAGTCTCTCATGGTTGATCTCCCCCTCTAATTTCCCCCAAATCAATTCTTCTCTTCATCTCCCCATGTCCTCCATGTTATTCCTTATGCTCCACAAATAAGTGAAATCATATGATAATTGATTCTCTCTGCTTGACTTATTTCACTCAGCATAATCTCTTCCAGTCCCATTCATGTTGATACAAAAGTCATTTTTTAAACTTATTTATTTTCAGAATTACAGTATCATTATTTTTTCACCACACCAAGTGCTGCAAGCAATCCGTGCCCTCTATAATACCCACCATCTGGAATCCCGACCTCCCACCCCCCCCCCCCCGCCACTTCAAACCCCTCAAATTGTTCTTTGGAGTCCATAGTCATTCATCATTCACCTCCCATTCCAATTGACCCCAACCCCCTTCTATCTCCCCATGTCCTCCATGATTTTTGTTATGCCCAACAAATAAGTGAAACTATATGATAATTGACTCTCTCTGCTTGACTTATTTCTCTCAAAATAATCTCTTCCAGTCCCGTCCATGTTGATACAAAAGTTGGATATTCATCCTTTCTGATGGAGGCATAATACGCCATAGTGTATATGGACCACATCGTCCTTATCCATTCGTCCGTTGAAGGGCATCTTGCTTCTTTCCACAGTTTGGCGACCGTGGCCATTGCTGCTATAAACATTGGGGTACAGATGGCCCTTCTTTTCACGACATCTGTATCTTTGGGGTAAATACATACTAGTGCAATGGCAGGGTCATAGGGAAGCTCTATTTTTAATATCTTGAGGAATCTCCGCACTGTTCTCCAAAGAGGCTGCACCAACTTGCATTCCCATCAACAGTGGAAGAGGGTTCCCCTTTCTCCACATCCTCTCCAACACATGTTGTTTCCTGTCTTGCTAATTTTGGCCATTCTAACTGGTGTAAGGTGATATCTCAATGTAGTTGTAATTTGAATCTACCTGATGGCTAGTGATGATGAACATTTTTCATTGTCTGAGAGCCATTTGTATGTCTTTATTGGAGAAGTGTCTGTCCATATCTTCTGCCCATTTTTTGACATGATTGTCTGTTTTGTGTGTGTTGAGTTTGAGGAGTTCTTTATAGATCCTGGATATCAACCTTTTGTCTGTACTGTCATTTGCAAATATCTTCTCCCATTCCGTGGGTTGCCTCTTTGTTTTCTTGAATGTTTCCTTTGCTGTGCAGAAGCTTTTGATTTTTATGAAGTCCCAAAAATTTATTTCCTATTTTGTTTTCTTGGTCTTTGGAGACATATCTTGAAAGAAGTTGTTGTGGCTGTTATCGAAGAGATTATTGCCTATGTTCTCCTCTAGGATTCTGATGGATTCCTGTCTCACATTGAGGTCTTTTATCCATGTCGAGTTTATCTTTTTGTACAGTGTAAGACAGTGGTCGAGTTTCATTCTACTACATATAGCTGCCCAGGTTTACCATCACCATTTATTGAAGAGACAGTCTTTTTTCCACTGTATATTTGTTCCTTTTTTGTCAAAGATTATTTGACCATAGAGTTGAGGGTCCATATCTGGGCTCTCTACTCTGTTCCACTGGTCTATGTGTCTGTTTTTATGCCAGTACCATGCTGTCTTGGTGATCACAGATTTGTAGTAAAGCTTGAAATCAGGTAACATGATGCCCTCAGTTTTATTTTTCTTTTTCAACATTTCCTTAGTGATTCGGGGTCTCTTCTGATTCCATACAAATTTTAGGATTGTTTGCTCCAGATCTTTGAAGAATACCAGTGGAATTTTGATTGGAATGGCATTAAAAGTATAGATTGCTCTAGGCAGTATAGACATTTTAACAATGTTTGTTCTTCTGATCCAAGAGCATGGAATGATCTTCCTTCTTTTTGTGTCTTCTTCAATTTCTTTCATGAGTGTTCTGTAGTTCCTCGAGTACACATCCTTTACCTCTTTGGTTAGGTTTATTCCCAGGTATCTTATGGTACTTGGTGCTATAGTAAATTGAATCGATTGTCTAATTTCCCTTTCTGTATTTTCATTGTTAGTGTATAAGAAAGTCATTGATTGCTGTACATTGACTTTGTATCCTGCCACGTTGCTGAATTGCTGTATGAGTTCTAGTAGTTTGGGGGTGGAGTCTTTTGGATTTTCCATATAAAGAATCATGTCATCTGCGAATACAGAGAGTTTGACTTCTTCATTGCCTATTTGGATGCCTTTTATTTCCCTTTGTTGCCTGATTTCTGTTGCTAGGACTTCTAATACTATGTTGAACAAGAGTGGTGAGAGTGGGCATCCTTTTCTTGTTCCTGATCTCCACGGGAAGGATGCAAGCTTTTTCCTATTGAGAATGATATTAGCTGTGGGTCTTTCATAGATTGATTTGATGAAGTTCAGGAATGTTCCCTCTATCCCTATCCTTTGAAGCGTTTTAATCAGGAACAGATGCTGGGTTTTGTCAAATGCTTTTTCTGCATCACTTGAGAGGACCATGTGGTTCTTCTCTCTTCTCTTATTAATTTGTTCTATCACATTGATTGATTTGTGAATGTTTAACAATCCTTGTAGCCCAGGGATGAATCCCACCTGGTCATGGTGGATAATCTTTTTAATGTGGTGTTGGATGCTGTTGGCTAGGATCTTATTGAAAATCCTAGCATCCATATTCATCAGTGATATTGGTCTGAAATTCTCCATTCTGGTAGGGTCTTTGCCTGGTTTGGGGATCAGGGTAATGCTGGCTTCATAGAAAGAGTCAGGAAATTTCCTCCTGCTTCAATTTTTTGAAACATCTTCAGGAGAATAGGTGTTATTTCTTCTTTGAAAGTTTGGTAGAATTCTCCGGGGAATCCATCAGGTCCGGGGCTCTTGTCTTTTGGGAGGTTTTTGATCACCGCTTCAATCTCATTACTAGATATTGGTCTATTCAGGTTGTCAATTTCTTCCTGATTCAATTTTGGGAGTTTATAGTTTTCCAGGAATGCATCCATTTCATCTAGGTTGCTTAGTTTATTGGCATATAACTGTTGATGATAACTTCTGATGATTGTTTCTACTTCCTTGGTGTTCATTGTGATCTCTCCCTTTTCATTCATAATTTTATATCTGAGCTTTCTCTCTTTTCTTTTGGATTAGTGTCATCAATGGTTTATCGATCTTATTGATTCTTTAAAAAAACCAGCTTCTAGTTTCATTGATACATTCTACTGTATCTCTGGTTTCTATCTCATCAATCTCAGCTCTAATCTTGATTATTTCCCTTCTTACATGTGGAGTTGGTTTGATTTGTTGTTGATTTTTCAGTTCTTTAAGGTGTAGAGACAGCTGTTGTATTCTGGATATTTCTATTTTTTTGATGGAGGCTCGTATGGCTATGTATTTCCCCCCTATTCCTATATTCCTATGTATCGGTCTCCTGAGTCGCACTGCGAAAGATTCTTCCCCTTCTTGTAGTACATTTGGAAGAAGACATATTGCAAGGACAAAAGACCCTGTGACACCAGCAAATAACTTTTCATTGGCAGGAGACCAAGTCATGTGGGTAAGCACTGTGGGTGTGATATTCCCTGTCTTGGGCTGACAGAGTGGTGTGGCAACATTTTACCCTCACTACCAATACTGCTTCACTTAAGAGAGCAAAGCAGCAGCCACTAGGAGAAGTGAGAGCTGCTTACTTAAAACCTCTAGCCCCGAACCCACCCCATGCTTGGAAAGTGCTTTTTAACCTAGGCAGGACTGACTCTGAAGGAGCACAACCAGACGTCTCACCCAAAATAGCTATACAGACAACATGCCTTATGCATCAAGTCTACTGAACATGGAGTGCTTCATAAACATATATTTTTATCCCCAGGGGTAAAATGCTCTTCCATATCAGCAATATCGTTTTGTTTTCTTATCTTTCATGTGTTCACCTGAGTAACACTTTTAATTTCCTTCAAGAACTTTTACTTTGCATTCATAACTTGGATTGCTATTTGGCCCAGGAGCCCTTTCTTTTGGTATATCTTCACTTTTAACATACCTGCCTTACTAAGTTTAATAATTTATAGGTTTTAATTTAGAGTAAGAGATGTATGACTCATTCATTCACTTGAAAATGTAGAGGTAATGGTAGGCTTATTATGTGAATTAATTTCAATATTGTATCTTATGGAATAGGGAGCCTCAATGATGATAAGAAAAAAAAATGGAAACAAGTGGAAAGTGGAGCAGTTAGAACATACACACTTTTTAAAAAATTTTTTATTTTTTATAAACATATATTTTTATCCCCAGGGGTACAGGTCTGTGAATCACCAGGTTTACACACTTCACAGCACTCACCAAAGCACATACCCTCCCCAATGTCCATAATCCCACCCCCTTCTCCCAAACCCCATCCCCCCAGAAACGCTCAGTTTGTTTTGTGAGATTAAGAGTCACTTATGGTTTGTCTCCCTCCCAATCCCATCTTCTTTCATTGATTCTTCTCCTACCCACTTAAGCCTCCATGTTGCACCACCACTTCCTCATATCAGGGAGATCATATGATAGTTGTCTTTCTCTGCTTGACTTATTTCGCTAAGCATGATATGCTCTAGTTCCATCCATGTTGTCGCAAATGGCAAGATTTCATTTCTTTTGAATGGTGCATAGTATTCCATTGTGTATATATACCACATCTTCTTGATCCATTCATCTATTGATGGACATCTAGGTTCTTTCCAAAGTTTGGCTATTGTGGACATTGCTGCTAGAAACATTCGGGTGCACGTGCCCCTTTGGATCACTACGTTTGTATCTTTAGGGTAAATACCCAATAGCGCAATTGCTGGGTCATAGGGCAGTTCTATTTTCAACATTTTGAGGAACCTCCATGCTGTTTTCCAGAGTAGCTACACCAGCTTGCATTCCCACCAACAGCGTAGGAGGGTTCCCCTTTCTCCGCATCCTAGCCAGCATCTGTCATTTCCTGACTTGTTTATTTTGGCCATTCTGACTGGTGAGGGCAGGATCTCTAGTAGTATGTTGAATAGCAGTGGTGATAATGGACATCCCTGCCATGTTCCTGACCCTAGCGGAAAAGCTTTCAGTTTTTCTCCATTGAGAATGATATTTGCGGTGGGTTTTTCATAGATGGCTTTGATGATATTGAGGTATGTGCCCTCTATCCCTACACTTTGAAGAGTTTTGATCAGGAAGGGATGCTGTACTTTGTCAAATGCTTTTTCAGCATCTATTGGGAGGATCATATGGTTCTTGTTCTTTCTTTTATTGATGTATCACATTGACTGATTTGCGGATGTTGAACCAACCTTGCAGCCCTGGAATAAATCCCACTTGGTCGTGGTGAATAATCCTTTTAATGTACTGTTGAATCCTATTGGCTAGTATTTTGTTGAGTATTTTCACATCTGTGTTCATCAAGGATATTGGTCTATAGCTCTCTTTTTTGGTGGGATCCTTGTCTGGTTTTGGGATCAAGGTGATGCTGGCCTCATAAAATGAGTTTGGAAGTTTTCCTTCCATTTCTATTTTTTGGAACAGTTTCAGGAGAATAGGAATTAATTCTTCTTTAAATGTTTGGTATAATTCCCCTAGGAAGCCGTCTGGCCCTGGGCTTTTGTTTGTTTGGAGATTTTTAATGACTGTTTCAATCTCCTTACTGGTTATGGGTCTGTTCAGGCTTTCTATTTCTTCCTGGTTCAGTTGTGGTAGTTTATGTGTTTCTAGGAATGCATCCATTTCTTCCAGATTGTCAAATTTATTGCCGTAGAGTTGCTCATAGTATGTTCTTATAATAGTTTGTATTTCTTTGGTGTTAGTTGTGATCTCTCCTCTTTCATTCATGATTTTATTTATTTGGGTCCTTTCTCTTTTCTTTTTGATAAGTCGGGCCAGTTGTTTATCAATTTGATTAATTCTTTCAAAGAACCAGCTCCTAGTTTCTTTGATTTGTTGTATTGGTTTTTTGTTTTGTTTTGTTTTGTTTTTTTGGTTTCTACTTCATTGATTTCTCCTCTTATCTTTATGATTTTTCTTCTCCTGCTGGGCTTAGGGTTTCTTTCTTGTTATTTCTCCAGATCCTTTAGGTGTAGGGTTAGGTTGTACCTGAGACCTTTCTTATTTCTTGAGGAAGGCTTGTATGGCTATATATTTTCCTCTCAGGACTACCTTTGTTGTTTCCCACAGATTTTGAACTGTCATATTTTCATTATCATTTGTTTCCATGATTTTTTCAATTCTTCTTTAGTTTCCCAGTTGACCCACTCATTCTTTAGAAGGATGCTGTTTAGTCTCCATCTATTTGGGTTCTTTCCAAACTTCCTTTTGTGGTTGAGTTCTAGCTTTAGAGCATTGTGGTCTGAAAATATGCAGGGAATGATCCCAATCTTTTGATACCTGTTGAGTCCTGATTTAGGACCGAGGATGTGATCTATTCTGGAGAATGTTCCATGTGCATTAGAGAAGAATGTGTATTCTGTTGCTTTGGGATGAAATGTTCTGAATACATCTGTGATGTCCATATGGTCCAGTGTGTCGTTTAAGGCCTTTGTTTCCTTGCTGATCTTTTGCTTGGATGATCTGTCAATTTCAGTGAGGGGAGTGTTAAAGTCCCCTAGTATTATTGTATTATTGTTGATGTGTTTCTTTGATTTTGTTATTAATTGGTTTATAGAGTATGCTGCTCCCATTTGGGGGGCATAGATATTTAAAATTCTTAAATTTTCTTGTTGGACAGACCCTTTGAGTATGATATAGTGTCCCTCCTCATCTCTTATTATAGTCTTTGGCTTAAAATCTAATTGATCTGATATAAGGATTGCCACTCCTGCTTTCTTCTGATGTCTATTAGCATGGTAAATTCTTTTCCACCCCCTCACTTTAAATCTGGAGGTGTCTTCGGACTTAAAATGAGTTTCTTGGAGGCAACATATAGATCGGTTTTGTTTTTTTATCCATTCTGATACCCTGTGTCTTTTGACAGGGGAATTTAGCCCATTAACTTTCAGGGTAACTATTGAGAGATATGAATTTAGTGCCATTGTATTGCCTGTAAGGGGACTGTTACTGTATATGGTCTCTGTTCCTTTCTGATCTATCACTTGTAGGCTCTCTCTTTGCTTAGAGGACCCCTTTCAAGATTTCCTGTAGAGCTGGGTTGGTGTTTGCACAATCTTTCAGTTTTTGTTTGTCCTGGAAGCTTTTAATCTCTCCTTCTATTTTCAATGATAGCCTAGCTGGATATAGTATTCTGGGCTGCATGTTTTTCTCGTTTAGTTCTCTGAAAATGTCATGCCAGCTCTTTCTGGCCTGCCAGGTCTCTGTGGATAAGTCAGCTGCCAATCTAATATTTTTACCATTGTATGTTACAGACTTCTTTTCCCGGGTTACTTTCAGGATTTTCTCCTTGTCACTGAGACTTGTAAATTTTACTATTAGGTGATGGGGTGTGGGCCTATTATTGATTTTGAGAGGCATTCTCTGAACCTCCTGAATTTTGATGCTCGTTGCCTTTGCCTTATTGGGGAAATTCTCCCCAATAATTCTCTCTAGTATACCTTCTGCTCCCCTCTCTCTTTCTTCTTCTTCTGGAATCCCAATTATTCTAATGATTTTTCGTCTTATGGTGTCACTTATCTCTCGAATTCTCCCCTCGTGGTCCAGTAGCTGTTTGTCCCTCTTTTGCTCAGCTTCTTTATTCTCTGTTATTTGGTCTTCTATATCGCTAATTCTTTCTTCTGCCTCATTTATCCTAGCAGTGAGAGCCTCCATTTTTGATTGCACCTCATTAATAGCTTTTTTGATTTCAACTTGGTTAGATTTTAGTTCTTTTATTTCTCCAGAAAGGGATTTTATATCTCCCGAGAGGGTTTCTCTAATATCTTCCATGCCGTTTTTGAGCCCGGCTAGAGCCTTGAGAATTGTCATTATGAACTCTAGATCTGACATATTACCAATGTCTGTATTGATTAGGTCCATCACCTTCGGTACTGACTCTTGTTCTTTTTTTTGTGGTGAATTTTTCCGTCTTGTCATTTTGTCCAGATAAGAGTATATGAAGGAGCAAGTAAAATACTAAAAGTGTGGCAACAACCCCATGAAAATATGCTTTAACCAAATCAGAAGAGATCCCAAATCGTGAAGGGGGAGAAAGGGGGTAAAAAGAGGTTCAAAAAGGAAGAAAGAAAGGAAAAAAGAAAAGAAAAAATTTTAAAAAAGAAAACGAATGAAGAAAAATATAAAAAATATATATATATATATGATAAACTAGTTAAAAACGTTAAAAAAGAAAAGGGTAAAAGTTAAAAAATTTTTATCAGATGGCAAGGAAGAAAAACAAAAAATGAAAAAGAAAAAAATTAAATTAACTGCAAGACTAAAAAAAATCACAGGGAGAAAGCCATGAGTTCCATGCTTTGCTTTCTCCTCCTCTGGTATTCTGCTGCTCTCCTTGGTATTGAAACCGCACTCCTTGGTAGGTGAACTTGGTCTCGGCTGGATTTCTTGTTGATCTTCTGGGGGAGGGGCCTGGTGTAGTGATTCTCAAGTGTCTTTGCCCCAGGCGGAATTGCACCGCCCTTACCAGGGGCCGGGCTGAGTAATCCGCTCAGGTTTGCTTTCCAGAGCTTTTATTCCCTGAGCGCTTTCCGTAGAGTTCCGGAGGACGGGAATACAAATGGCGGCCTCCTGGTCTCCAGACCGGAGGAGCCGAGAGCCCGGGGCCCCAATCCTCAGTCGCCCTCAGAGAACAGCGCCCAGTTACTCCCGTCTGCCTGACCTCCGGCCGCGCTCCGAGCTCACCGTGCCTGTGACCGGTTCAATGTAACACCGAGCTGTGAGCTTACTGTCGGCTCTGTCTCTGTAGCCAGCTTTCCTGTTGCAATACCCGCAAGCTCTGTGACACCCAGACATCCCCGATCCTTCTGTGACCCTGCGGGACCTGAGGCCCCGCTGACCCAGCATGGGCTTCGCCCCAGTTTAGCTTCAGGAGCGATGTCCCTCAGCAGAACAGAATTTTAAAAGTCCTTATTTTGTGCTCCAGTGCTCCGCTGCTTGCCGGGACCTGGCCCCTCTCTCTGGGGTCTATCTTCCCGTCGCTTTGGATTCACTTCTCCGCCAGTCCTACCTTTCAGAAAGTGGTTGTTTTTCTGTTTCCAGAATTGCTGTTCTTCTTCTCTTCGATCTGCCAATGGATTTGCAGTTGTTGCAATCTTTAGATAAGCTATCTAGCTGATCTCCTGCTAGCTGAAGTAGTCTCAGCCTGCTACTTCTCTGCTATCTTGACTCCTGATCATGGAGTGCTTCAAAATGTCCCTTCAGTTCTGGTGAAATATGATCAGGATGTATTTTTTTTCCCTTATACTCTCTTTTTTCCCCCATTGGAATTGGACTTATATTTTTTGCCTGTTAGTTTATTTTATCATTTCCTTATTTATTTTGGGGGGGGTGAGGATTCTATTTTCTTTTACTTTTTCATTATTCTTTTTCTTCCTTTGTTTTTCTTTGGAATCAGGCTTATGGTTTTTTTGAATGTTTCTTTTTTTCTTCCTTACCTGTTTTTGCTCATGTTCAGTTAGTGAGCACATACTACTTCATAAGTTTTTGTTTTAGTGTTCAGCGATTCATTAGCTCTATGTAACACCCTCATTACAACATGTGCCCTCATTAATATCCATCACCTGGTTACCCCATCCCCCTCCCTTTTCCCTTCTGTAACCCTCAGTTTGTTTTCCAGTGTCCAGAGTCTCTAAGGATTTGTCTCCCTCCCTTATTTCTTCCCATTCGTTTTCCTTCCCTTCCCCTGTGGTCCTCCCCTCTATTCCATTTGTTCCACATATGAGTGAAACCATATGATTGTCTTCCTCTGCTTGACTTATTTCATTTAGCATAATCCCTTCTAATTCCATCCATGACTATGCAAATGGTGGGTATTCATCCTTTCTGAAGGCTGAGTGAAACTCTCTTGTATGTATATATGGATCACATCTTCTTTATCCATTCACCATTTGAAGGGCAACTTGGCTTCTTTCACAGTTTGGTTACTACTATGAACACTGGAGTGCATGTGCCCCTTCCTTTCACTACTTCTGTATGTTTGGGGTAGTGCAATTGCTAGGTTGGAGGGTAACTCTATTTTTAACTTTCTGAGGAACCTCCACATTGTTTTCCAAAGTGGCTGTACCAGCTTGAATTCCCACCAATAGTATAAGGTTTCCCTTTCTCCACAACATCACCAACATTTGTTGTTCCCTGTTTTGTTGATTTTCGCCATTCTTACTGGTGGCATCTCATTGTGGTTTTGATTTATATTTTTCTGATGGCTAGTGATGTTGGACACTTTTTCATTTGTCTGTTAGCCATTTGTATGTCCTTTCTGGAGAAATGACTTTTCATGTCTTCTGCCCATTTTTTGACTGGGTTATTTGATTTTTGATTGTTGAGTTTGAGAAATTCTTTATAGATCTTGTATGCCAGCCCTTTATCTGTAGTGTCATTTGCAAATATATTCTCCCATTTAGTGGGGTCCCTCTTAGTTTTGTTGATGGTTTCCTTTGCTGTGCAAAATGCTTTTATCTTGATGAGGTCCCAAAAGTTCATTTTTTGTTTTTGTTTCCCTTGCCTTTGGAGACGTGTCTTGAAAGAAGTTGCTGTGGTTAGTGTCAAATAGGTTACTGCCTATGTTCTTCTCTAAGATTTTGATGAATTCCTGTCTCACATTGAGGTTGTCATGCATTTTGAGTTTATCTTTGTGTATGGTGTAAGAGAATGATCTAGTTTCATTCCTCTGCAAGAGATTGTCCAGTTTTCCCTGAACAATTTATTGAAGAAAGTGTCTGTTAGCCATTGGATGTTCTTCCCTCCTTTGTCAAAGATTAATTGGCCATAGAATTGAGGGTCTATTTCTGGGCTCTCTATTATGTTCCATTGGTCTATGTGTCTGTTTTTTTTTTTTTTTCCCCAATACCATACTTCCTATCGTTTTATCTTTTTTTTTTTTTAAGTAGGATCTTTCTTTCTTTCTTTCTTTCCTTCTTTCTTTCTTTTCAGGGATTTATAACAAACAAATCAAAGCACAGCTAGATAAAGATCCAAACACTGCCCTCTGCAAGCAAGGAGAAACTCTGCAGACGACTGACCAATGGAAAATAACAGTCAAAAAACAAGAACAAAGTGCACACATCATACACCAGAAACATGTCCTGAAGTACTAAATCCTGGAAAATGTATGACATCTTTGTAATACAGTATTACACTAAGGTCCAATAACAGTAACAAGCTCTGATAATATGCAAAAGATAGAAACTCAGCCAAAATGACAAGAGAGAATAATTCTCCCCAAAAGAAAGTTCAAGAATATGTCACAATCAGGGACTTGCTCAAAGCAGATATAAGCAATCTATTGGAACAAAAATTTATATCAACAGTCATTAAGCTGGACTTAAGAAAACATAGAAGACACAGAGAAACCCTAGTTTCAGAGATAAAAGACCTAAAAACTGATCAGGCTGGGAAAAAAAAAAAACTATAATTGAGATACAAAACAGACTGGATATAATAACAATTAGGATTGAGGAAGCAGAGGAGAGAATACCTGATATAAAAGATAAAAATATGGAAAATAATGAAGCTGAAGAGGGAAGGGAATCTTTTAGATCACCAATGTAGACTTGGGGGACTCAGTGATTTCATAAAGTGAAATAATATCCATACTACTGAAGTCTCAGAAGAAGAGCAGGAAAAGGGGCAGAAGGCATATTTGAACAAATTAGAACTGAGAATATCCTTAATCTGGGGAAGGAAATAGGCATTCAACTCCAAGAAGCACAGAGAACTCTTTAATATTGACCAATACAGATCAACATCAAGACATATCATACAGAAACTTCAAAATACAAAAATGAAGATAGAATGCTGAAAGCAGCAGAGGAAAAAAATGTCCTTAGCTTACAAGGGTAAGGACAGCAGCAGACCCGTCCACAAAGACCTGGGAGGCCAAAAAAGATTGGAATGATATATTCAATGTATTAAATGGGAAAAATATGCAACCAGGAATACTTTATCCAGCAAGGCTGTTATTCAGAATTGGAGGAATAAAGAGTTTTCAAGATAAAAGAAAACAACTGAAAGAGTCCATAAAAACTAGACCAATGGGGCACCTGGGTGGCTCAGTGGGTTAAAACCTCTGCCTTTGGCTCAGGTCATGATCCCAAGGTCCTGGGATTGAGCCACCCATCGGGCTCTCTGCTTAGCAAGGATCCTGCTTCCTCCTCTCTCTCTGCCTACTTGTGATCTCTGTCAAATAAATAAAATCTTAAAAAAAAAAAAAAAAACTAGGCCAGCACAGCAAAAAACATTAAATGGGACATTTTGAGCAAGAGAGACTAAAAGTAACAAAGATAGAAAGGAACAGAGACAATCTATAGGAGCAGGTACTTTATAGGTAATATAATGGCACCAAATTCACATCTGTCAACAATTACTCAGAATGTACTAAATGTACTAAATCTCCAATCAAAATACATAAGGTATTGCAGTGGATTAAAAACAACAACAAGACTATTCCATATCATGCTTACAAGATTGCAAGTGAAGAGGTGGAGAACCATTCATCATGCTAATGGACATCAAAAAAAGAAAGCTGAAGTAGCCACCCTTATATCAGACACACTAGATTTTGAAACAAATAATGTAATAAGAGATGAAGAAGGAAACTATATCATAATAAAGGAGTCAATCCAACAATAATATCTAAAAATTGTAAAGATTTTTTTCTCCAAATTGGAAGCAGTCAAATATATAAATCAATTAATAAAAAAAATTAAACTCATTGATAACAATACAGTAATACTGAGGGACTTTAATGCCCCCCTCACAGCAATGGACAGAAAATCTAAGCAGAAGATAAACAAGGAAACAAGAGTCTTAATGACTCACTGGGGAAGATGGACTTCACAGAAATATTTGGAGCATTTTGTCCTAAGGCACATTCATTTTGAGTCCACAAGGAACAATCTCCAGAATAGATTACATACTGGGTCACAAATCAGGACTCAACAAGTACAAAATGTTTGAGATCATACCATACATATTTTCAGATCACAAATATATGAAGTGTAATGTCAACTACTAGAAAAATTTGGAAGGACCACAAACACATGGAGATTAAAGAACATTCTACTAAAGAATAAACAGGTCAACCATGATATTAAATAATAATTTAAAGAATACATAGAAGCAAATGAAAAGAAAACACGACAGTCCAAAACCTTTGGAACATGAAAGGCAGTCCTAAGAGGAAAGTATATAATGATACTGTTCTTCCTCAAGAAGCAAGAAAAATTTCAAATATACAACATAAACTTACACCTAAAGCAGCTGGGAAAAGAACAACAAATAAAACCTAAATACAGGAGAAGGGAAATAACAAAGAATAGAGCAGAAATCAATGATACAGAAATTTAAAAAATATGATGGAACAGATCAATGAATCTAGGAACTGGTCTTTTGAATGAATAAACAAAATTGATAGAACCCTAATGGGACTTATCAAAAGAAAAGAAAAAAGGTCCTAAAAGATAAAATTATGAATGATAGAGGCAATATCATAACCAACACCACAGAATTACTAACAAGTACAAGAGAATATTATAAGCAATTATATGCCAAAAATTGGGCAATCTGGAAGAAATTGATTAATTCATAGAGACATATAAATTACCAAAACTGAAATAAGAAGAAAGAGAAAAACTGAACAAAACCATAACCAGCAAACAAATTGGATCAGTAATCAAAGATCTCCCAAAAAACAAGAATCCACGGTTGGATGGATTCTAAGGAATATTCAACCAGATGTTAAAAGAATTAAGATTGTTTGTTCCAACACTTTGAAAACTGCCAGAGGTATTTTGATCAGGATGGCATGAAAAGTATAGATTTCTCTGGGAAGTATAGGCATTTTAACAATGTTTATTCTTTTTTGCAATTTTATTTTCTTTTTCAGTGTTGAAGATTCATTGTTAATGCACCACACTCAGTGCACCATGCAATATGTGCCCTCCATAATACCCACCACCAGGCTCACCAAACTTCACACTCCCCTCCTGTCAAAAACCCTCACTTTGTTTTTCAGAGTCCACAGTCTCTCATGGTTTGTCTCCCCCTCCAACTTCCCCCAAATCACTTCTCCTCTCCATCTTCCAATGTCCTCCATGTTATTCCTTATACTCCACAAGTAAGTGAAACCATATGATAACTGACTCTCTCTGCTTGACTTATTTCACTAAGCATAATCTCCTCCAGTCCTGTCCATGTTGATAAAAAGTTGGGTATTCATCCTTTCTGATGGAGACATAATACTCCATTGCATATATAGACCATATCTTCTTTTTTTTATTCTTGCATTTTTATTACTATTATTATTATTTTTTCATTTATTTATTTCACATCTTCCTTATCCATTCATCATGCAAATGACAGTAGAGACAAAAGGTTGATATCCAGGATATATAATAAACTCCTCAAACTCAACACACACAAAACAGATAATCATATCAAAAAATGGGCAGAAGATATGAACAGACACTTCTCCAATAAAGACATACAAATGGCTATCAGACACAGGAAAAAATGTTCATCATCACTAGCCATCAGGGAGATTCAAATTAAAACTACATTGAGATATCACCTTACACCAGTTAGAATGGACCATATCTTCTTTATCCATTCATCCATTGAAGGGCATCTTGGTTACTCCCACAGTTTGTCCACTGTGGCCATTGCTGTTATGAATATTGGGGTACAGATGGCCTTTCTGTTCACTACATCTGTATCTTTGGGGTAAATCCCCAGTAGTGCAATTTCAGGATCATAGGATAGCTCTATTTTTAATTTTTTGAGGAATCACTGCACTGTTTTCCAAAGTGGCTACAAAAACGTGCATTCCTACCACAGTATAAGAGGGTTGCCTGTTCCCTATATCCTTTCCAACACTTGTTGTTTACAGTCTTATTAATTTTGGCCATTCTCATTGGTGTAAGGTGGTATCCCAATGTGTTTTTTTTCCCTAATTCAAATATATATATATAATTTTCAGCATAACAGTATTCCTTGTTTTTGCACCACACCCAGTGCTCCATGCAATCCGTGCCTTCTGTAATACCGACCACCTGGTTCCCCCAACCTCCCACCCCCTGCTGCTTCAAACCCCTCAGATTGTTTTTCAGAGTCCATAGTCTCTCATGGTTAACCTCCCCTTCCAATTTCCCTCAACTCCCTTCTCCTCTCTAACTACCCTTGTCCTCCATGCTATATGTTATGCTCCACAAATAAGTGAAACCATATGATAATTAACTCTCTCTGCTTGACTTATTTCACTCAGCATAATCTCTTCCAGTCCTGTCCATGTTGATACAAAAGTTGGGTATTTATCCTTTCTGATGGAGGCACAATACTCCATAGTATATATGGACCACATCTTCCTTATCCATTCATCCATTAATGGCATCTTGGTTCTTTCCACAGTTTGGCGACCATGGCCATTGTTGCTATAAATATTGGGGTACAGATAGCCCTTCTTTTCACGACATATGTATCTTTGGGATAAATACCCAGGAGTGCAATAGCAGGGTCGTAGGGAAGCTCTATTTTTAATTTATTGAGGAATCTCCACACTGGTCTCCAAAGTGGCTGCACCAACTTGCATTCCCACCAACAGTGTAAAAGGGTTCCCCTTTCTCCACATCCTCTCCAACACATGTTGTTTCCTGTCTTGCTAAATTTGGCCATTCGAACTGGTGTCAGGTGATATCTCAATGTGGTTTTAATTTGAATCTCCCTGATGGCTAGTGATGATGAACATTTTTTCATGTGTCTGATAGCCATTTGTATGTTTTCATTGGAGAACTGTCTGTTCATATCTTCTGCCCATTTTTTGATATGATTATCTGTTTTGTGTGTGTTGAGTTTGAGGAGTTCTTTATAGATCCTGGATATCAACCTTTTGTCTGTACTGTCATTTGCAAATATCTTCTCTGCCACTTCCAGTCGGTGATGAGAGAAGAATTAGGCACAAACAAGTCAGCTGCAAGAGATTGGGAGCAGGGGACAACAGTCAAAAAAACCTGCTGCCACGAGCAACTCCACAGTCTCACTTTTATTGGATAGAAAACAATAGCCAATAGAAGGATTGATGAAGGTCAAACGTTAATCCCTTCTTGCAGATAAACAAGGAGGAGGATAAAATTTATAGTTAAACAAGCACATTCAAAAGACTCATCAAACTAACAACGGGTGCTTCTGGGAAGAGAAAGGAGCAATAGCGGATAAGGAAAGCAGGCAGTTTTTGTTCCACCCTGAGCTGACAGGGCATTCCCAGGTGCTCGGCTTCCCTGAAGCAGAGGCTTTCCGCCTCTGGGCAGGCCGGGTGTTCCTGGCTGCTCAGCTTCTGTGAAGAGGCAGCGTTCTGCCCTGAGCGAGCCGGGCATCCACAGCTGCCAGCTTCACGGTCGTATATCGTCCTTCTCCCCAAAGACTTGTTGCCAGTATATGTATTTCTTAAGGCCATATCTAAATGTGCTTGGTAACTGGTAAAATCCTCCAGGGGTTACAGTTTAAGTAACAAATTGTTCCGAGGGGCAGCAGCACTTCGCCCATTCCGTGGGTTGCCTCTTTGTTTTGTTGACTATTTCCTTTGTTTTGCAGAAGTTTTTGATCTTGATGAAGTCCCAAAAGTTCATTTTCACTTTTGTTTCCTTTGCCTTTGGAGACATATCTTGAAATAAGTTGCTGTGGCTGATATAGAAGAGGTTACTGCCTATGTTCTCCTCTAGGATTCTGATGGATTCCTGTATCCGATCAAAATTCCATTAGTATTTTTCAAGGAGCTGGAGCAAATAATCCAGAAATTTGTATGGAATCAGAAGAGCCCCCGAATCACTAAGGATAAGTGATAAGGAAAGCAGGCAAAAATAAAACTGGGGGCATCACGTTACCCGATTTCAAGCTTTACTACAAAGCTGTGATCACCAAGACAGCATGGTACTGGCATAAAAACAGACGCATAGATCAGTGGAACAGAGTAGAGAGCCCAGATATGGACCCTCAACTCTACGGTCAAATAATCTTCGACAAAACAGAAAAAAATATACAGTGGAAAAAAGACAGTCTCTTCAATAAATAGTGCTGGAAAAAATGGACAGCTATATGTAGAAGAATGAAACTCAACCATTCTCTTACATTGTACACAAAGATAAACTCAAAATGGATAAAACACCTCAATGTGGTTTTTATTTGAATCTCCCTTATTGCTACTGATGATGAACATTTTTTCATATGTCTGTTAACCATTTGTATGTCTTCTTTGGAGAAGTGTCTGTCCTTGTCTTCTGCCCATTTTTTGACGTGATTACCTGTTTTGTGAGGGTTCAGTTTGAGGAGTTCTTTATAGATCTTGGATATCAGCCCTTGGTCTGTACTGTCATCTGTGAATATCTTCTCCCATTCCATGGGTTGCCTCTTTGTTGACTATTTACTTTGCTGTGAAGAATATTTTGATCTTGATGAAGTCCCAAAAGTTCGTTATCACTTGTTTCTTTTGTCTTTGGAGACATGTCTTGAAATAAGTTGCTGTGGCTGATGTTGAAGAGGTTACTGCCTATGTCATTCTCTAGTATTTTGATATATTCCTGCCTCACATTGAGGTCTTTTATCCATTTCGAATTCACCTTTGTGTATGGTGTAAGAGAATGGTCGAGTTTCATTCTTCTATACATAGCTATCCAATTTTCCCTGTACCATTTATTGAAGAGACTGTCTTTTCTTCTACTGGATAATTTTCCTGCTTTGTTGAAGATTATTTGACCATAGAGTTTAGGGTACATATCTGGGCTCTCTACTCTATTCCCCTGTTCTATGTGTCTGGTTTTTGTGCCAGTACCATGATGTCTTGGTGATCACAGCTTTGTAGAAAAGATGGAAATGAGGCAATGTGACCCCCTAGTTTTGTTTTACTTTTTCAACACTTCCTTAGTAATTTGAGGTCTCTTTTGGTTCCATGCAAACTTTAGGATTGTTTGGTTCAGCACATTAAAAAATGCTGCTGGAATTTTGATCAGGATAGCATTAAAAGTCTAGATTGCTTTAGGCATATAGACATTTTAACAATGTTTAATCTCCCGATCCATGAGCATGGTATGTTTTTTCCACCTTTTTGTGTCTTCTTCATTCTCTTTCACGAGTGTTCTGTAGTTCTTTGAGTACGGATCTTTACCTGTTTTGTTAGGTTTATTCCCAGGTGTCTTATGGTTCTTGGTGCTATAGTACATTGTTTCTGTATAAGAATGCAACTGGTTTCTGTGCATTGATTTTGTATCCTGCCACATAACTGAATTACTGTATGTTTTCTAGTAGTTTGGGGGTGGAGTCTTTTTGGTTTTCCATATAAAGTATCATGTAATCTGCAAAAAGAGAGTTTGACTTCTTTGTCAATTTGAATACCTTTTGTTTCTTTTTGTTGTCTGATTGCTGTTGCTAGGACCTCTAGTATTATGTTGAACAAGAGTGGCGAGAATGGGCATCCTTGTTGTATTCCTGATCAACAGGAAGTCCGTCAGCTCTTCCCAATTGAGAATGACATTCGCTGTGGGTTTTTCATAGGTAGATTTTATGAAGTTGAGGAATGTTCCCTCTTTCCCTATACTCTGAAGCATTTTAATCAGGAATGGATGCTGTATCTTGTCCAATGCTTTCTCTGCATCAATTGAGAGGACCATGTGTTTCTTCTCCCTTCTCTTATTGGTGTGTTGAATCACATTGATTAATTTGCAAATGTTGAACCAGCTTAGCACCCCAGGGATAAATCCTCCCTGGTCATGGTGCATAATCATTTTAATGTATTGATGGATCATATTAGCTACAATCCTGTTGAAAATATTTGCATCCACATTCATCAAGGATATTGGTCTGAAATTCTCATTTTTGATGGGGTCTTTGTCTTGTTTGGGGATCAGGGTAATACTGGCTTCACAGAAAGAATCTGGAAGTTCTCATTCTGTTTCTCTTTTTTTGAAACAGCTTCAGGGCAATAGGTATTATTTCATTTTTTGGATGTTTGTTAGAATTCTCAGGGAATCTGTCAGGTCCTGGGATCTTGCTTTTTGGGAGGTTTTTGATCACTGCCTCTATCTCATTACCTGATATTGGTCTATTCAGGCTGTCAGTTTCTTCCTGATTCAGTTTTGGAAGTTTATAGTTTTCCAGGAATGTATCCTCTTCATCTAGTTCACTTAAATTACTGGCCTAACTGTTGATAATAATTTCTGATGTTTGTTTCTATTTCCTTGGATTTTGTTTTGGTTTCTCCCCTTTCTTTCATAATTGTATTAATTTGGGTCCTTTCTCTTTTCATTTGGGTTTGTATGGCCAGTGGTTTATTAATCATATCTATCTTATTTTTTATTTGAGGGAACCAGATTCTAGTTGCATTGATTTAGATTATTGTATCTCTAGTTTCTAACTCATTGGTCTCTGTTCTCACCTTAATTACTTTCCTTTTCATGTGTGGGGTTGGCTTCATTTGTAGTTGAATCTCCGTTGTTTAAAATGTAAAGAGAGGCGGTGTATTCTGGATTTTTCTTTTCTTTTCTTTTTTCTTTTCTTTTTTTTTTTTTTTGAGTGAGTCTTGGATGGCTATGTATTCCCCTCTTAGGAACGCCTTTGCCATATCCCATAGGTTTTGGACTGATGTGTCTTCATTCTCATTTGTTTCCATTAATTGTTTTAGCTCTTTGATTTCCTGGTTGATCCAAACATTCTTAAGCAGGGTGGCCTTTAGCATCAAAGTGTTTGAATTTCTTCTAAAATTGTTTTGTGGTTGAGTTCCAGTTTCAAAGCATTGTGGTCAGAGAATATGCAAAGAATAGCCTCAATCTTTTGGTATCGGTAGAGCCATGATTTGTGGCCCAGTATGTAATCTATTCTGGAGAAAGTTCCATGTGCATTTTAGAAGAATGTGTATTCTGTTGTTTTAGGGTGGAATGCTCTGTATATGTCTATGAGGTCCATCTGGTCCAATGTGTCATTCAATGCTCTTGTTTCTTTATTGATTTTCTGTTTGGATGATCTATTACTGAGAGTGGCATGTTAAGATCCCCTACTATTAATATATTCTTATCAATATGACTCTTTATCTTGATTAACAGTTGTCTTATGTAGTCAGCTGCTTCAATATTGGGGGCATAAATATTTATAATTGTTAGATCTTCTTGATGGATAGACCCTTTAAGACTGGTGTCGTGTCCCTCTTTATCTCTGATTACAATCTTTAGTTTAAAATCTAATTTATCTGATATGAGAATTGCTACTGGAGCTTTCTTTTGAGGCCCATTGGCATGAAAGATGCTTCTCCATTCCTTCACTTTAAGTCCGGATGTATCTTTAGATTCCAAATGCATCTCTTGTAGACAGCATATGGATGGTCCTGTCGTTTTATCCATCAATGTTTATTCTTCTGATCCATGAGCATGAAATATCTTTGCATGTCTTTGTGTCTTCCTCATTTTATTTCATGTGTGTTCTTTATGGAGCCAGAAAAGACCCTGAATCACCAAGGAAATACTGAATAAAAAAAAAAAAAAAACTGTGAATAACGTTGCCTGATTTCAAGCTTTATTACAAAGCTGTGATTACCAAAACAGCATGCTACCAGCATAAAAACAGACACATAGACCAGTGGAATAGAGTAGAGAGCCCAGATATGGACCCTCAACTCTATGGACAAATAATCTTCAACAAAACAGGAAAAAAATATACAGTGGAAAAAATACAGTCTCTTCAATAAATGGTGCTGGGAAAACTGGAAAGCTATATGTAGAAGAATGAAACTCCACCATTCTCTTACACAATACATGAAAATAAACTCAAAATAGTCCCTTGAATTTATCTAAGTAACTATTAGATCATTCTTAACACCTATGAATTCAACCTGAGATGTAAGAAAATAATTGCTGAAATTCTACAAATAGAAAGTGACCACTTTCTACAAGGTATGTAGGGTGGAGACATGAATCCGATGAGTTATAACAGAATATAATCAGCAGGGGGTGGGAGGCTCTATTAGCGGGTAACCCAGAAGAGATATAGTCCTGGATAGCAACACCAAAGCCTTTGAAGATATGCTCCAGTGAGAGAAAGCCTGTCAGTAAAGATGATCAAATGATGAAGTGGGGCAGAATTCTAGGTGAGGCAGTGCTGTGTCAGGATCCCTGAGGTCACAGAAAAAAAGGGGTTTCCTGAGCAGACAGAGGTCCCAAGCATTAGAGTGAAAGCCCCACAGCAAATATCAGCCTTCCCGTTTAGATCAGGAACAAGACATGGCATAGTATTAGAAGTCCTAGCAACAGCAATCAGACAACAAAGAGAAAGAAAAGATATCCAAATTGGCAATGAAGAAATCAAACTCTCTCTCTTCACAGATGACATAATCCTTTATATAGAAAACCCAAAAGACTCCACCCCCAAACTACTAGAACTCATACAGCAATTCAGCAACGTGGCAGGATACAAAGTCAATGTGCAGAAATCAGTGGCTTTCTTATACACAAACAATGAAACTACAGAAAGGGAAATTAGAGAATCAATTCCATTTACTATAGTACCAAGAACCATAAGATACCTGGGAATAAACCTAACAAAAGAAGTAAAGAATCTGTACTTGAGGAACTAAAGAACACTCATGAAAGAAATTGAAGAAGACACAGAAAGATGGAAGACCATTCCATGCTCTTGGATTGGAAGAATAAACATTGTTAAAATGTCTATACTACCTAGAGCAATATATACTTTTAATACCATTCCGATCAAAATTCCACTGGTATTCTTCAAATAGCTGGATCAAGTAATCCTAAAATTTGTATGGAATCAGAGGAGACCCCGAATCACTAAGGAAATGTTGAAAAACAAAAGTAAAGCTGGGGGCATCATGTTATGGGATTTCAAGCTTTATTACAAAGCTGTAATCACCAAGACAGCATTGTCCTGGCATAGAAAAAGACACATAGACAAGTGGAACAGAATAGAGAGCCCAGATATGGACCCTCAACTCTATAGTCAATTAACCTTCGACAAAACAGGAACAAATATACAGTGGAAAAAAACAGTCTCTTCAATAAATGGTGCTGGGAAAACTGGACAGCTATAAGTAGAAGAATGAAACTCGACCATTCTCTTACACCGTACACAAAGATAAACTCAAAATGGATAAAAGACCTCAACATGAGACAGGAATCCATCAGAATCCTAGAGGAGAACATAGGCAGTAATCTCTTCAATATCACCAACAGCAATTTCTTTCAAGATATGTCTCCAAAAGCAAAGGAAACAAAAGCAAAAATACATTTTTGGGACTTTGTCAAAATCAAAAGCTTCTGCACAGCAAAGGAAACAGTCAAAAAAACAAAGAGGCAACCCACAGAATGGGAGAAGATATTTGCAAATGACAGTACAGACAAAAGGTTGATATCCAAGATCTATAATGAACTCCTCAAACTCAACACACACGAAACAGGCAAACATATCAAAAAATGGGCAGAAGATATGAACAGACACTTCTCCAATGAAGACATACAAATGGGTAGCAGACACATGAAAATATGTTCATCATCACTAGCCATCAGGGAGATTCCAATTAAAACAACATTGAGATATCACCTTACACCAGTTAGAATGGCCAAAAGTAACAAAACAGGAAACAACATGTGTTGGAGAGGATGTGGAGAAAGGCGAACCCTCTTCCACTGTTGGTGGGAATGCAAGTTGGTGCAGCCTCTTTGGAGAACAGTGTGGAGATTCCTCAAGAAATTAAAAATAGAACTTCCCTATGACCCTGCCATTGCACTCCTGGGTATTTACCCCAAAGATACATATGTCGTGAAAAGAAGGGCCATCTGTACCCCAATGTTTATAGCAACAATGGCCATGGTCGCCAGACTGTGGAAAGAATCAAGATGCCCTTCAACGGACGAATGGATAAGGAAGATGTGGTCCATATACACTATGGAGTATTATGCCTCCATCAGAAAGGATGAATACCTAACTTTTGTATCAACATGGACGGTACTGGAAGAGATTATGCTGAGTGAAATAAGTCAAGTAGAGAGAGTCAACTATCATATGGTTTCACTTATTTGTGGAGCATTACAAATATCATGGAGAACAAGGCGTGTTAGAGAGGAGAAGGGAGTTGGGGTAAATTGGAAGGGGAGGTGAATCATGAGAGGCTATGTACTCTGAAAAACAACTGAGGGGTTTGAATGGGCGGGGGGGTGGGAGGTTGGGGTAACAGGTGGTGGGTATTATAGAGGGCACAGATTGCATGGAGCACTGGGTGTGGTGAAAAAATAATGAATACTCTTTTCCTGAAAATAAATAAATTAATTTAATTTAAAAAAAATTTTTAATTTTTTTAAAAATTAAAAAAAATAATAAAATTTGTATGGAACAAGAAGTTTTCATTTTTCAAAGACATTTTCAAAGACATTTTTCAAAGACTTTTCAAAGACATTTTCAAAGACACATTTTTCAAAGACCTGGAACAGAAAATATTAAAATTTGTATGGAACAAGAAATGACCCTGAATTATCAAGGGATGATGAAAAAGAAAAACACAGTACATGACTTAAAGCTATATTACAAAACTGTGATCACCCAAACAGCATGGCATTGGCACAAAAACCGACACATAGGTCTTTGGAACAGAGTAAAGACTCCAGGAATGAACCCTCAACTCTATGATCAACTAATTTTCAATGAAGCAGGAAAAAATATCAATGGAAAAAAACCAGTCTCTTCAATAAATGATGTTGTGAAAATTGGACACCTATATACAGAAGAATGAAACTTGAAATTTCCCTTACGCCATGTACAAAGATAAACTCAAAATGGATGAAAGTCCTCAATGTGAGAGAAGAATACTTCAAAATCCTAGAGGAGAACATAAGGCACTAACTTCTTTGACATCAGCCACAGAAATTTCTTTCAAGAAACATCTCCAAAGGCCAGGAAAGAAAAGCAAACATGAGCATTTGGGATTTCATCAAAATTAAAAGTTTCTGCACAGCACACACACACACACAAACCCAAAAACCCCAAAAACAAACAAAATAAAACAAAACAAAAACCAGTCAAATAAAAATCTACGAGGCAGCACACAGAATGTGAGAAAATATTTACAAATGACATTACTGACAACAGGCTAATGTCCAAGATCTATAATGAACTTCTTAAACGCAACATTCAAAAAATTAATAACCCAGTCAAAAAATGGGCAGAAGACACAAATAGAGACTTTTCCAAAGAAGACATCCAAATGGCTAACAGACACATGAAAAAATGCTCAACATCACTAGCCATCAGGGAAATACACATCAAATCCATAATGACGTCTAACCTTATACCAGTTAGAATAGTAAAAATTAACAACACACACACACAAATTAACAATACAAGAAACAACAAATATTGGCGAGGATGTGGAGAAAGGGGAACCCTCTTACACTGTTGATGGGTATGCAAAATGGTACAGCCACATTGGAAAACAGTATGGAGGTTTCTCAAGATATTAAGAATAGGGATACCCTACAACCCAGCAATTGTACTACTAGGTATTTACTCCAAAGATATAGATGTAGTGGAAGGAAGAGTCACATGCACCCCAATGTTCATAGCAGCAATGTCCACAATATCCAAACTGTGGAAGCAGTCAAGATGCCCTCCAACCAATAAATAGGTAAAAAAAGATGTGGTCCAGGGGGGAGGAGTCAAGATGGCGGAGAAGTAGCAGGCCAAGACTACTTCAGCTAGCCGGAGATCAGCTAGAGAGCTTATCTAAAGATTGCAAACACCTGAAAATCCATCGGCAGATCGAAGAGAAGAAGAACAGCAATTCTGGAAACAGAAAAACAACCACTTTCTGAAAGGTAGGACCGGCGGAGAAGTGAATCCAAAGCGACGGGAAGATAGACCCCGGGGGGAGGGGCCGGCTCCCGGCAAGCGGCAGAGCAACCGCGCACAAAATCAGGACTTTTAAAAGTCTGTTCCGCTGAGGGACATCGCTCCAGAGGCTACCCGGGGCAAAGCCCACACGGGGTCAGTGGGGCCTCAGGTCCCGCAGGGTCACAGAAGGATCGGGGTGTCTGAGTGTCGCAGAGCTTGCGGGTATTGGAACGGGAAAGCCAGCTGCAGAGACAGAGCCGACAGTAAGCTCACAGCTCGGGGTGACCTTGAACCGGTCGCAGGCTCGGTGAGCTCAGAGCGCGGCCGGAGGTCAGGCAGACGGGAGTAACTGGGCGCGGTTCTCTGAGCGCGCACTGAGGAGTGCGGCCCTGGGCTCTCGGCTCCTCCGAGCCGGAGACCAGGAGGCTGCCATTTGTATTCCCGTCCTCTGGAACTCTACGGAAAGCGCTCAGGGAACAAAAGCTCCTGAAAGCAAACCCAAGCGGATTACTCACCCCGGGCCCGGGTAAGGGCGGTGCAATTCCGCCTGGGGCAAAGACACTTGAGAATCACTACACCAGGCCCCTCCCCCAGAAGATCAACAAGAAATCCAGCCGAGACCAAGTTCACCTACCAAAGAGTGCAGTTTCAATACCAAGGAGAGCAGCAGAATTCTAGAGGAGGAGAAAGCAAAGCACGGAACTCATGGCTTTTTCCCTGTGATTTTTTTTTAGTCTTGCAGTTAATTTAATTTTTTACTTTTTCATTTTTTGTTTTCTTTTTTTCTCGCCTTCGGGTAAAATTTTTTTTTTAACTGTAACCTTTTTCTTTTTTAACGATTTTTTACTAGTTTATCTAATACATATATTTTTTCTTTTTTATATTTTTCTTAGGTGTTTTCTTTTTTTAAAATTCTTTTTTTTCTTTCTTTTTTCATTTTTTTTTTCTTTTTTTTTTCTTTCTTCCTTTTTGAACCTCTTTTTATCCCCTTTCTCCCCCCTCACGATTTGGGATCTCTTCTAATTTGGTTAAAGCGTATTTTCCTGGGGTTGTTGCCACACTTTTAGTATTTTACTTGCCCCTTCATATACTCTTCTCTGGACAAAATGACAAGACGGAAAAATTCAACACAAAAAAAAAGAACAAGAGGCAGTACCGAAGGCTAGGGACCTAATCAATACAGACATTGGTAATATGTCAGATCTAGAGATCCGAATGACAATTCTCAAGGTTCTAGCCGGGCTCGAAAAAGGCATGGAAGATATGAGAGAAACCCTCTCGAGAGATATAAAAGCCCTTTCTGGAGAAATAAAAGAACTAAAATCTAATCAAGTTGAAATAAAAAAAGCTATTAATGAGGTGCAATCAAAAATGGAGGCTCTCACTGCTAGGATAAATGAGGCAGAAGAAAGAATTAGTGATATAGAAGACCAAATGACCGAGAATAAAGAAGCTGACCAAAAGAGGGACAAACAGCTACTGGACTAAGAGGGGAGAATTCGAGAGATAAGTGACACCATAAGACGAAACAACATTAGAATAATTGGGATTCCAGAAGAAGAAGAAAGAGAGAGGGGAGCAGAAGGTATACTAGAGAGAATTATTGGGGAGAATTTCCCCAATATGGCAAAGGGAACGAGCATCAAAATTCAGGAGGTTCAGAGAACGCCCCTCAAAATCAATAAGAATAGGCCCACACCCCAAAACCTAATAGTAAAATTTACAAGTCTCAGTGACAAAGAGAAAATCCTGAAAGCAGCCCGGGAAAAGAAGTCTGTAACATACAATGGTAAAAATATTAGATTGGCAGCTGACTTATCCACAGAGACCTGGCAGGCCAGAAAGAGCTGGCATGACATTTTCAGAACACTAAATGAGAAAAACAATACTATATCCACCTAGGCTATCATTGAAAATAGAAGGAGAGATTAAAAGCTTTCAAGACAAACAACAACTGAAAGAATTTGCAAACACCAAACCAGCTCTACAGGAAATCTTGAAAGGGGTCCTCTAAGCAAAGAGAGAGCCTACAAGTGGTAGATCAGAAAGGAACAGAGACCATATACAGTAACAGTCACCTTACAGGCAAAACAATGGCACTAAATTCATATCTCTCAATAGTTACCCTGAATGTTAATGGGCTAAATGCCCCTGTCAAAAGACACAGGGTATCAGAATGGATAAAAAAAAAAAAACCCATCTATATGTTGCCTCCAAGAAACTCATTTTAAGCCCGAAGACACCTCCAGATTTAAAGTGAGGGGGTGGAAAAGAATTTACCATGCTAATGGACATCAGAAGAAAGCAAGAGTGGCAATCCTTATATCAGATGAATTAGATTATAAGCCAAAGACTATAATAAGAGATGAGGAAGGACACTATATCATACTCAAAGGGTCTGTCCAACAAGAAGATCTAACAATTTTAAATATCTATGCCCCCAACGTGGGAGCAGCCAACTATATAAACCAATTAATAACAAAATCAAAGAAATACATCAACAATAATACAATAATAGTAGGGGACTTTAACACTCCCCTCACTGAAATGGACAGATCATCCAAGCAAAAGATCAGCAAGGAAATAAAGGCCTTAATCGACACACTGGACCAGATGGACATCACAGATATATTCAGAACATTTCATCCCAAAGCAACAGAATAGACATTTTTCTCTAGTGCACATGGAACATTCTCCAGAATAGATCACATTCTCGGTCCTAAATCAGGACTCAACTGGTATCAAAAGATTGGGATCATTCCCTGCATATTTTCAGACCACAATGCTCTAAAACTAGAACTCAACCACAAAAGGAAGTTTGAAAAGAACCAAAATACATGGAGACAAAACAGCATCCTTCTAAAGAATGAATGGGTCAACCGGGAAATTAAAGAAGAATTGAAAAAAATCATCGAAACAAATGATAATGAAAATACAACAGTTCAAAATCTGTGGGACACAACAAAGGCAGTCCTGAGAGGAAAATATATAGCGGTACAAGCCTTTCTCAAGAAACAAGAAAGGTCTCAGGTACACAATCTAACCCTACACCTAAAGGAGCTGGAGAAAGAACAAGAAAGAACCCCTAAGCCCAGCAGGAGAAGAGAAATCATAAATATCAGAGCAGAAATCAATGAAATAGAAACCAAAAAAACAATAGAACAAATCAACAAAACTAGGAGCTGGTTCTTTGAAAGAATTAATGAAATTGATAAACCCCTGGCCCGACTTATCAAAAAGAAAAGAGAAAGGACCCAAATAAATAAAATCATGAATGAAAGAGGAGAGATCACAACTAACACCAAAGAAATACAAACTATTATAAGAACATACAATGAGCAACTCTACGCCAACAAATTTGACAATCTGGAAGAAATGGATGCATTCCTAGAAACATATAAACTACCACAACTGAACGAGGAAGAAATAGAAAGCCTGAACAGACCCATAACCAGTAAGGAGATTGAAACAGTCATTAAAAATCTCCAAACAAACAAAAGCCCAGGGCCAGACGGCTTCCCGGGGGAATTCTACCAAACATTTAAAGAAGAACTAATTCCTATTCTCCTAAAACTGTTCCAAAAAATAGAAATGGAAGGAAAACTTCCAAACTCATTTTATGAGGCCAGCATCACCTTGATCCCAAAACCAGACAAGGATCCCACCAAAAAAGAGAGCTATAGACCGATATCCTTGATGAACACAGATGCGAAAATACTCAACAAAATACTAGCCAATAGGATTCAACAGTACATTAAAAAGATTATTCACCACGACCAAGTGGGATTTATTCCAGGGCTGCAAGGTTGGTTCAACATCCGCAAATCAGTCAATGTGATACAACACATCAATAAAAGTAAGAACAAGAACCATATGATACTCTCAATAGATGCTGAAAAAGCATTTGACAAAGTACAGCATCCCTTCCTGATCAAAACTCTTCAAAGTGTAGGGATAGAGGGCACATACCTCAATATCATCAAAGCCATCTATGAAAAACCCACCGCAAATATCATTCTCAATGGAGAAAAACTGAAAGCTTTTCCGCTAGGGTCAGGAACACGGCAGGGATGTCCATTATCACCACTGCTATTCAACATAGTACTAGAGGTCCTAGCCTCAGCAATCAGACAACAAAAGGAAATTAATGGCATCCAAATCGGCAAAGAAGAAGTCAAATTATCACTCTTCGCAGATGATATGATACTATATGTGGAAAACCCAAAAGACTCCACTCCAAAACTGCTAGAACTTATACAGGAATTCAGTAAAGTGTCAGGATATAAAATCAATGCACAGAAATAAGTTGCATTTCTCTACACCAACAGCAAGACAGAAGAAAGAGAAATTAAGGAGTCAATCTCATTTACAATTGCACCCAAAACCATAAGATACCTAGGAATAAACCTAACCAAAGAGACACAGAATCTATACTCAGAAAACTATAAAGTACTCATGAAAGAAATTGAGGAAGACACAAAAAAATGGAAAAATGTTCCATGCTCCTGGATTGGAAGAATAAATATTGTGAAAATGTCTATGCTACCTAAAGCAATCTACACATTTAATGCAATTCCTATCAAAGTACCATCCATCTTTTTAAAAGAAATGGAACAAATAATTCTAAAATTTATATGGAACCAGAAAAGACCTCGAATAGCTAAAGGGATATTGAAAAAGTAAGCCAACGTTGGTGGCATCACAATCACGGACTTCAAGCTCTATTACAAAGCTGTCATCATCAAGACAGCATGGTACTGGCACAAAAACAGACCCATATATCAATGGAACAGAATAGAGAGCCCAGAAATAGACTCTCAACTCTATGGTCAACTCATCTTCGACAAAGCAGGAAAGAATGTCCAATGGAAAAAAGACAGCCTCTTCAATAAATGGTGCTGGGAAAATTGGACAGCCACATGCAGAAAAATGAAATTGGACCATTTCCTTACACCACACACGAAAATAGACTCAAAATGGATGAAGGACCTCAATGTGCGAAAGGAATCCATCAAAATCCTTGAGGAGAACACAGGCAGCAACCTCTTTGACCTCAGCTGCAGCAACATCTTCCTAGGAACAACGCCAAAGGCAAGGGAAGCAAGGGCAAAAATGAACTATTGGGATTTCATCAAGATCAAAAGCTTTTGCACAGCAAAGGAAACAGTTAACAAAATCAAAAGACAACTGACAGAATGGGAGAAGATATTTGCAAACGACATATCAGATAAAGGACTAGTGTCCAGAATCTATAAAGAACTTAGCAAACTCAACACCCAAAGAACAAATAATCCAATCAAGAAATGGGCAGAGGACATGAACAGACATTTCTGCAAAGAAGACATCCAGATGGCCAACAGACACATGAAAAAGTGCTCCATATCACTCGGCATCAGGGAAATACAAATCAAAACCACAATGAGATATCACCTCACACCAGTCAGAATGGCTAAAATCAACAAGTCAGGAAATGACAGATGCTGGCGAGGATGCGGAGAAAGGAGAACCCTCCTACACTGTTGGTGGGAATGCAAGCTGGTGCAACCTCTCTGGAAAACAGCATGGAGGTTCCTCAAAATGTTGAAAATAGAACTGCCCTATGACCCAGCAATTGCACTACTGGGTATTTACCCTAAAGATACAAACGTAGTGATCCAAAGGGGCACGTGCCCCAGAATGTTTATAGCAGCAATGTCCACAATAGCCAAACTATGGAAAGAACCTAGATGTCCATCAACAGATGAATGGATCAAGAAGATGTGGTATATATACACAATGGAATACTATGCAGCCATCAAAAGAAATGAAATCTTGCCATTTGCGACAACATGGATGGAACTAGAGTGTATCATGCTTAGCGAAATAAGTCAAGCAGAGAAAGACAACTATCATATGATCTCCCTGATATGAGGAAGTGGTGATGCAACATGGGGGCTTAAGTGGGTACGAGAAGAATAAATCAAAGAAGATGGGATTGGGGTGAGACAAACCATAAGTGACTCTTAATCTCACAAAACAAACTGAGGGTTGCTGGGGGGAGGGGGTTTGGGAGAAGGGGGTGGTATTATGGACATTGGGGTAGGTATGTGTTTTGGTGAGTGCTGTGAAGTGTGTAAACCTGGTGATTCACAGACCTGTACCCCTGGGGATAAAAATATATGTTTATAAAAAATAAAAAATTATATTAAAAAAAAAAGAAAGAAAGAAAGAAAGAAAGAAAAAAAGATGTGGTCCATACATACCATGGAATATTACTCAGCCATCAGAAAGGATGAATACCCACCATTTGCATCAACATGGGTGAAACTGGAGGGGATTATGCTAAGTGAAATAAGTCAAGCAGAGAAAGACAATTATCATATGGTTTTACTTATGTGTGGAACATAAGGAACAGCATGAAGGGCATTAGGAGAAGGAAGGGAAACTGAAGGGATAGAAATGAGAGGGGAAGGTGAATCATGAAAGACTATGAACTCTAGAAATCAAACTGAAGATTTTAGATAGGTGAGCCCAGTGATGGGTATTAACGACAGCACATATTATATGGAGTACTGGGTGTGATACTCAGAAGATGTACTGTATGGTAACTAATACAACATACTAAAATGAAAAAAAAAATGATAAACATAATAAATATTGGGTAGAATTCTGCTATAAAGCCACATGGCCAAGGACTCTTGTTTTTTGGAAGGTTTTTGATTACTGCTTCAGTTGCCTTGCAACTGAACCATCTGTTTAATTTGTGCATTAACAAAAGAAATACAATAGCTTGTTCACAATTAGACATTGCCACTTCAAATTTATTTAATTCCATGAACACTAAAGTCACCATGCTTAAAGTTAAATTCAATCCAGTTTATATTGAATTTAAATAAAATAAAATAAAACTCAGTTTAGAAAACATTGATTGACACCTGGGGCGTAGAGAGATAAGAAAGGCATTGTTTGCCACCAAGGAGCTTGCATTTCAGTAGAAAGGTAAGATATAAGTATATAAACATGAATAAGTATAGGTCAGAGCTGAATATAATAAATTCCTCAACAGAGAACTCATCAGACTGTTACATGGGATACAATATTTTTAGAGAAAGTACATTTTCAGCTATCTATTTCAACTATGTATTATTAGTGCCTAGCACTAGGTCATAATTGTTCAATAAATGCTCGATTGGCCTGTTCAGATTGTCTATTACTTACTGTTTCAGTGTTCATAGTTTAAAAGTATCCAGGAAGGCATTAATTTCCTCCAGTTTGTTAAGTTTGTTTGCATATAGCTGTTGGTAATAATTTTCAATAACTATCTCTATTTCTTTGGTATAGGCCATGATTTCTCCCCTTTCATATATGACTTTATTAATTTTTAAAATTATTTTAGTTAGCTTCACATAGTACATTAGTCTTTGATGTAGTGCTCAATAACTCATTATTTGTGTATAACACCCAGGGCTCATCACAACACATGCCCTCCTTAATAAACACTACCCAGTTGACACATCCTCCACCCCTCTCCCTTCTGAAAGTCTAAGTTTGTTTCCTGGAACCAATAGTCTCTCATGGATTGACTTCATGTCTGATTTCTTCCCCTTCATCTTTCCCCCTTTCCCCCCTGTGTTCCTCCATTCTATTCCTTATGTTCTACATATAATTACTGTCTTCCTCTACTTGACTTACTTCAGTTAGCATAATCCCCTCCACTTACATCCATGTCAATGTAAATGGTAGGTACTCATCCTTTCTAATTGCTGAGTAGTAATATTCCATTGTATATATGGACCACCTCTTCTTTATCCATCCATCATTTGATGGGCATTTAGGCTCCTCCACACTTTGGCTATAGTGGACATTGTTTCTATTAACCCTTAGGAGCACGTGTACTTTCTTTTCACTATATCTGTATCTATGGGGTAAATACATAGTAGTGAAATTGCTGTGTAATGTAGTAGCACTATTCTTAACATCTTGAGGAACTTCACACTGTTTTCCAATGTGGCTATGCCATTTTGCATTTCCACCAACAGTGTAAGAGCCTTTCTCTTTTTCGACATTCTCACCAACGTCTGTTATTTCCTGTCTGGTTAATTTTTGTCATTCTAACTGGCATAAGGTGGTATCTCATTGTGGTTTTAATTTGAATTTCCCTCATGGCTAATGATGATGAACATTTTTTTCACGTGTCTCTTAGCCATTTGTATGTCTTCTTTGGAGACATGTTTGTTCGTATCTCCTATTCATGTCTTCTGCCCATTTTTTGGCTGAATTATTTTGTTTGGGGGTGTAATTTTGAGAAGATCTTTCTAGATCTTGGATACCCTTTATTTCTTCTGCTATTTGTGAATATCTTCTCCCCTTCCATGGGTTGCTTCTTAGTTTTGGTGACTGTTTCCTTTGCTGTGCAAAAGATTTTGATTTTGATGAAGTCCCAAGAGTTCATTTTTGCTTTTCTTTCCCTTGCCTTTGAAGACATGTCTTGAAAGATGTTGCTGTGGCCAGTGTCAAAGTGACTACTGTGAATTTTCTGCTCCAGGATTTGATGGATTCCCCTCTCACATTGAAATCTTTCTTCCATTTTGAGTTCATCCTTATGTATAGTGTAAGAGAATGGTCAAGTTTCATACTTCCATATGTAGCTGTCCAATTTTCTCAGCACCATTTATTGAAGAGACTCTCTTTTTTACACTGAATGTTTTTCCTGATTTGTCAAAGATTAGCTGATGATAAAATTGAGGGTCCATTTCTGGAGTTTCTATTTTGTTCCATTGATCTATGTATCTGTTTTTGTGCCAATATCATGCTGTCTTGATGACCACAGCTTTGTAATATAGCTTGAAGTCAGGCAAAATGATGTCACCAGCTTTGTTTTTCTTTTTCAATACTGCCTTGGTGATTCAGGGTCTTTTCTGGTTCCATGCAAATTTTATATTTGTTCCAGCTACTTCAAAAATGCTGATGTATTTTAATAGGAAATTCACTGCAGGTGTAGATTGCTCTAGACAGCATGGACATTTTCAAAATGCTCATTCTTCCAATCCATGACCGTGGAATATTTTTCCATTCTTTGTGTCTTCCTGTTTCTTTAATAAGTGTTTTGAAGGTTCTAGAGTATAGATCCTTTATCTTTTTCCTTAGGTTTATTCCTAGGTATCATACAATTTTTGGTACTATTTTAAATGGAATCAGTGTCTTAATTTCTCTTCCTACAGTTACATTGTTAGTGTGTAGAAATGCAACTGATTTCTGTGCATTGGTTTTGTATCCCGCCATTGTTGAGTTGCTATATGAATTTTTGTAAATTGGAGGTTGAATAGTTTAAATTTTCCACACAAACTATCATGTTGCCTATGAAGAGAGAGAGAGTTTGACTTCTTCATTGCCAATTTGAATGCTTTCTATTTCTTTTTGTTGTCTGATTGTTGAAGCTAGGACTTCTAGTACCTTGTTGAACAAAAGTGGTGAGAGTGGTTATCCGTGTTCATGTTCCTGACCTTAAGGGAACCATTGAGAATGATATTCCCTTTGGGCTTTTCATAGATGATTTTTCTGATATTTGAGGAATGTTCCCTCTTTCTTTGCACTCTGAGGAGTTTTAATCAGGAAAGGAACTGTTATTTTGTCAGACAGTTTTTCTGCATCAATTGAAAGGATCATATGTTTCCTGTCTTTTCCTTTATTATTCTGTTCTATCAGGTTGATTTATTTGCAAATGTTGAATCACTTTGCCTCCCAGGAATAAACTGCACCTGGTCATAATGGATAATCCTTTTAATGTACTGTCCAATCCTATTGCCTAGGATCTTGATGAGTATTTTGACATCCATGTTCATCAGGGATATTGGTCTGTAATTCTCCTTTCTGATAGAGTCTTTGTCTATTTTTGGGATCAGGGTAATGCTGACCTAATAGAACAAGTCTGTAAATTTTCCTTCTGCTTCTATTGTTTGAAACATCTTCAGTAGAATATTTTTTACCTTATTTAAATATTTGGCATAGTTCCCCTATGAAGCCATCTGGTACTGGACTCCTAGATTGTTTGTTTGTTTGTTTGTTTTGGAGGTTTTTATTATTGCTTCAATTTCATTACTGGTTATTGACCTATGCAGATTGTCTGATTTTTTGTTTCAGTTTTGGTCATTTATAAGCTTCCAGGAAGGCATCCAATTTTTAAAGGTTACTTAATTTGTCAGCATATAGTTGCTGGTTATAATTTCTAGAAATTTTCCTATTTCTTTTCTGTTAAGTATGATCTCTTCCCTTTCATTCATGGTTTTATTGATTTTTGTCTTTTCCCTTTTCTTTTGGATATGTCTGGTCAAGGTTTTATTGATCTTATTAATTATTTCAAAGAAACATTGTCTAGTCTCTTTGATCTGTTCTACTATTTTTCTGGTTTCTACTTCATTGATCTCTGTTCTGATCTTTATCATTTCTCTTCACCTGCTTTGGTATAGGTTTTAGTTACTGTTCTTTCTCCAGCTTCTTTAGGTGTAAGGTTAGCTTGTGCATTTGGGATTTTTCTACTTTCCTAAGAGAGGCTTAGATGGTTACATATTTCCCTCTTAGGATAGCCTTTGCAGTATCCTCACAGGTTTGGATCAAAGTGTTCTCATTCTTATTAGTATCCATGAATAGTTTAAGTTCTTTCTTTTCCTGTTTGATCCATTCATTCTTTAGCAGGATGCTCTTTAGCTTCCAAGTGTTTGAATTCCTACCAATTTTTTTTCTTGTGTTTGAGCTCCAGTTTCAAAGCACTGTGGTCTGATGCAGGGAAAATTTTCAATATTTTGGTATTAGTAAAGACCTGATTTGTGACCCAGTATGTGGACTATTCTGGAGAAAGATCCATGTGCTCTCGAGTAGAATGAGTATTCTATTATTTAAGGGTGGAAAGTTCTGGATATATCAATGAAGTCCATTTGGTACAATGTGTCATTCAAGGCTATTGTTTCATTTTTTAAATAAATTAATTTATTTATTTTCAGAAAAAGAGTATTCGTTATTTTTTCACCACACCCAGTGCTCCATGCAATCTGTGCCCTCCATAATATACACCACCCGGTACCCGAAACTCCCACACCCCCGCCACTTCAAACCCAGATTGATTTTCAGAGTCCATAGTCTCTCATGGTTCACCTCCCCTTCCAATTTCTCCCAACTCCATTCACCCCTCTAACACCCCTTGTCCTCCATGATATTTGTTATGCTCCACAAATAAGTGAAAGCATATGATAATTCACTCTCTCTGCTTGACTTATTTCACTCAGCATAATCTCTTCCAGTCCCATCCATGTGGATACAAAAGTTGGGTATTCGTCCTTTCTGATGGAGACATAATACTCCATAGAGTATATGGAAGACATCTTCCTTACCCATTTGCCCATTGAAGGGCATCTTGTTTCTTTCCATAGTTTGGCGACCGTGGCCATTGCTGCCATAAACATTGGGGTAAAAATGGCCCTTGTTTTCACGACATCTGTATCTGTGGGGTAAATACCCAGGAGTGCAATGGCAGGGTCATAGGGAAGTTCTATTTTTAATTTCTTTTTTATTTTATTTTTTCAATTTATTTATTTTCAGAAAAACAGTATTCATTATTTCTTCACCACACCCAGTGCTCCATGCAATCCATGCCCTCTATAATACCCACCACCTGGTACCCCAACCTCCCACACCCCCGCCACTTCAAACCCCTCAGATTGATTTTCAGAGTCCATAGTCTCTCATGATTCACCTCCCCTTCCAATTTACCCCAACCCCCTTCTCTCTAACTCCCCATGTCCTCCATGCTTTTTGTTATGCTCCACAAATAAGTGAAACCATACGATAATTGACTCTCTCTGCTTAACTTATTTCACTCAGCATAATCTCTTCCAATCCCATCCATGTTGCTACAAAAGTTGGGTATTCATCCTTTCTGATGGAGGCCTAATACTTCATAGTGTATATGGACCACATCTTCCTTATCCATTCGTCCGTTGAAGGGCATCTTGGTTTTTTCCATAGTTTGGCGACCGTGGCCATTGCTGCTCTAAACATTGGGGTACAGATGACCCTTCTTTTCATGACATCTGTATCTTTGGGGTAAATACCCAGGAGTGCAATGGCAGGGTCATAGGGAAGTTCTATTTTTAATTTCTTGAGGAATCTCCACACTGTTCTCCAAAGAGGCTGCACCAACTTGCATTTCCACCAACACTGTAAGAGGGTTCCCCTTTCTCCACATCCTCTCCAACACATGTTGTTTCCTGTTTTGTTACTTTTGGCCATTCTAACTGGTGTAAGGTGATTTCTCAATGTGGTTTTAATTTGAATCTCCCTGAGGGCTAGTGATGATGAACATTTTTTCATGTGTCTGCTACCCATTTGTATGTCTTCATTGGAGAAGTGTCTGTTCATATCTTCTGCCCATTTTTTGATATGTTTGCCTGTTTCGTGTGTGTTGAATTTGAGGAGTTCATTATAGATCCTGGATATCAACCTTTTGTCTGTACTGTCATTTGCAAATATCTTCTCCCATTCTGTGGGTTGCCTCTTTGTTTTTTTGACTGTTTCCTCTGCTGTGCAGAAGCTTTTGACTTTGGTGAAGTCCCAAAAGTTTATTTTCACTTTTGTTTCCTTTGCCTTTGAGACATATCCTGAAAGAAGTTGCTGTCGCTGATATCGAAGAGATTACTACTTATATTCTCCTCTAAGATTCTGATGGATTCCTGTCTTATTTTGAGGTCCTTTATCCATTTTGAGTTTATCTTTGTGTACGGTGTAAGAGAATGGTCGAATTTCACTCTTCTACTTATAGCTGTCTAGTTTTCTCAACACCATTTATTGAAGAGACTGTCTTTCCACTGTATATTTGTTCCTGTTTTGTCGAAGATTAATTGACTATAGAATTGAGGGTCCATATATGGGCTCTCTACTCTGTTCCACTGGTCTCTGTGTCTGTTTTTATGCCAGTACCATGCTGTCTTGGTGATCACAGCTTTGTAATAAAGCTTGAAATCAAGTAACGTGATGACCCCTGTTTTATTTTTGTTTTTCAACATTTCCTTAGCGATTCGGGGTCTCTTCTGATTGCATACAAATTTTAGGATTATTTTCTCCAGCTCTTTGAATAATACTGGTGGAATTTTGATAAGAATAGCATTAAAAGTATAGATTGCTCTAGGCACTATAGACATTTTAACAATGTTTATTCTTCCGAATCCAAGAGCATGGAATGATCTTCCATCTTTTTGGGTCTTCTTCAATTTCTTTCATGAGTGTTCTGTAGTTCCTCGAGTACAGTTCCTTTACCTCTTTGGTTAGGTTTATTCCCAGGTATCTTATGGTTCTTGGTGCTATAGTAAACGGAATCAATTCTCTAATTTCCCTTTCTGTATTTTCATTGTTAGTGTATAAGAAAGCCACAGATTTCTGTACATTGACTTTGTATCCTGCCACGATGCTGAATTGCTGTATATGTTCTAGTAGTTTGGGGGTGGAGTCTTTTGGGTTTTCCATATAAAGAATCATGTCATCTGCAAAGAGAGAGAGTTTGACTTCTTCATTGCCAATTTGGATACCTTTTCTTTCTCTTTGTTGTCTGATTGCTGTTGCTAGGACTTCTAATACTATGTTGAACAAGCGTGGTGAGAGTGGGCATCCTTGTCTTGTTCCTGATCTCAACGGGAAAGATGCAAGCTTTTTCCCATTGAGGATTATATTTGCTGTGGGACTTTCATAGATAGATTTGATGAGGTTCAGGAATGTTCCCTCTATCCCTAGAGCTGAGATCAATGAGGTAGAAACCGGAGATACAGTAGAACATATCAATGAAACTAGAAGCTTGTTTTTTGAAAGAATCAATAAGATAGATAATCCATTGGCCACACTAATCCAAAGAAAAGAGAGAAAGCCAAAATTCATAAAATTATGAATGAAAAGGGAGAGATCAAAACGAACACCAAGGAAGTAGAAACAATCATCAGAAGTTATTATCAACAGTTATATGCCAATAAGCTTAGCGACCTAGATGAAATGGATGCATTCCTGGAAAAATATAAACTCCCAAAATTGAACCAGGAAGAAATCGACAACCTGAATAGACCGATATCTAGTAACGAGATTGAAGCGGTGATCAAAAAACCTCCCAAAAAACAAGAGCCCAGGACCTGACGGATTCCCTGGGGAATTCTACCATACTTTCAAAGAAGAAATAACACTTATTCTTCTGAAGCTGTTTCAAAAAATTGAAGCAGAAGGAAAACTTCCAGACTCTTTCTATGAAGCCAGCATTACCCTGATCCCCAAACTAGGCAAAGACCCTACCAAAAAGGAGAATTTCAGACCAATATCACTGATGAATATGGATGCTAAGATTCTCAACAAGATCCTAGCCAACAGGATTCAACAGCACATTAAAAAGATGATCCACCATGACCAGGTGGGATTCATCCCTGGGCTACAAGGATATTTCAACATTCACAAATCAATCAATGTGATACAGCAAATTAATAAGAGAAGAGAGAAGAACCACATGGTCCTCTCAATTGATGCAGAAAAGGCATTGACAACATCCAGCATCTGTTCCTGATTAAAACGCTTCAAAGTATAGGGATAGAGGGAACATTCTTGTTTCATTTTTGATCTTCTGTGTAGATGACCTATCAGTTGTTGTGAGTGGAGTGCTCCTCTTCTATTATTAATGTATTATCATCAATATATGTTTTTTCATTAGTTTAATTATTGATTTGCTTAAGTAGTTGGCTGCTTTCATTTTAGGGGCACAGATATTTGCAATTGTTAGATCTCCTTGGATAGATCCTTTTAGTATCCCTCTAGATTTCTTACTATATTCTTTGTTTAAAATCTGATTTTTCTGATATGAGAATTGTTACTCCAGCTTTCTTTTGAGGTCCATAGTCATGGTGAATGATCTTCATCCCCTCACTTTCAATCTGGAGGTGGCTTTAGGTTCAAAATGAGTATCTTTTAGACAGCATATGGATGGATTTTCTTTTTATCCAATCTGCAACCCTGTGCCAATTTATGGGAGAATTTAGGCTATTCACATTAAGGATAAGTATTGAAAGATACTAATTTATTGCCATCATATTTGCTTGTTAAGTCCCTGTTGCTATATATTGTCTCTATTAATTTCTGGTCTATATCCCTTTGGAATTTATCTTTGCCTATAGTATTCCCATTAATATTTCATGTAGGGCTTGCTTGGTGGTCACACATTCTTTTGGTTTCTCTATGGCCTGGAAGTTCTTTATCTATCCATCCATTCTGAATGATAGCTTTGCTGCATATTCTTGGCTACATGTTCTTTTAATTTACTACCCTTAATATGTCTTGCCAGCCCTTTCTGGCTTGCCATGTCCTGTGTGGTTAAGCCTAATATAATAATTCCAATATTCCTCACTCTGTGTGTAAGAAATCTCTTCCCCTGGCTGTTCTCAGGAAAGCTTCTTTGGCACTAAGATTTGCAAGCTTCACTATTGTATGTAGGGATGTTCATCTATTTTTATTGATTTTGGAAGGAGTTCTCTCTGCTTCTTTACTCAAATGCTTATTTCCCTCTCCAGATCAGGAAACTTCTCAGATATGATATGCTCAAATATACCTTCTCATCCTCTCTCTCACTCTACCTCCTCAGGGATCCCAATAATTCTGAAATTTGAAAGTTTCATGGCATTGTTGATCTCTATAAGTGTATTTTCAAGGGCTACTAGATGTCTATCCTATCTTCTTCAGCTTCTTTCCTTTCTATCAGCTTAATTGACCCTAGAGTCGAGAAACCATTTCTGGGTTCCTTACATTGTTCTATTGATCGATGTTTTTGGTTTTGTTCCAGTACAATACTGTCTTAATGATTGCAAATTGTAATACACCTTGATGTCCAGAATTGTTATGCATCCACCTTTGGTTTTCTTTTTCTTTTTCTTTTTTTAAATTAAATTCAATTAGTCAGCATATAGTACATTAGTTTCATAATTCATCAGTTGCATATTACACCCAGTATTCATCACACCACATGTCCTCCTTATAATTATTACCCAATTACCCCATCCCACCATGCATTTCCCCTCCAGAAAACCTCAGTTTTTTTCCTAAACTTAAGAGCCTCTCTTGGTTTGTCTCCCTCCCTTATTCCTCCCCATTCAGTTTTCCCTCCCTTCCCCTGTGATCCCCTGTGCTATTTCTTATATTCTACATATGAGTGAAACCATGTGATAATTACCTTTATCTGATTGCCTTATATCACTCAGCATAATACTCTCCAGCTGCATCCACACCAATGTAAATAGTAAGTATTCATTCCTTCTGATGGCTGACGAATATTCCAATGTGTATATATATACCACATCTTCTTTATCCACTCATCTGTCAATAATCATCTCAGGTCTTTCTAAAGTTTGGCTATTGTGGACATTGCTGTTATGAACATTAGGATGCAGGTGTCCCTTCAGATCACTCTATTTGTATCTTTGGGGTAAATGCCTACTAATTAAATTTCTGGGTCATAGAATAAATCTATTTTAAACAAGTTTTTAAAAAAATTTATTTATTCTTCCAATCCAGGAGATTGGAACATTTTTCCATTTCTTTGTGTCTTCCTCAATTTCTTGCATGAGTACTTTATAGTTTTCTAAGTATAGATTCTGTGCCTCTTTGGTTAGGTTTATTACTAGGTATCTTATGGTTTTGGGTGCAATTGTAAATGAGATTGACTCCTTAATTTCTCTTTCTTCTGTCTTGCTGTTGGTGTAGAGAAATGCAACTGATTTCTGTGCATTGATTTTATATGCTGACACATTACTGAATTCCTGTATAAGTTCTAGCAGTTTTGGAGTGGAGTCTTTTGGGTTTTCCACATATAGTATCATATCATCTGCGAAGAGTGATAATTTGACTTCTTCTATGCCGATTTGGATGCCTTTAATTTCCTTTTGTTGTCTGATTGCTGAGGCTAGGACCTCTAGTACTATGTTGAATAGCAGTGGTGATAATGGACATCCCTGCCGTGTTCCTGACCTTAGCGGAAAAGCTTTCAGTTTTTCCCCATTGAGAATGATATTTGCGGTGGGTTTTTCATAGATGGCTTTGATGATATTGAGGTATGTGCCCTCTATCCCTACACTTTGTAGAGTTTTGATCAGGAAGGGATGCTGTACTTTGTCAAATGCTTTTTCAGCATCCATTGAGAGGATCATACGGTTCTGGTACTTTCTTGTAATGATGTGTTGTATCTCATTGACTGATTTGCGGATGTTGAACCAACCTTGCAGCCCTGGAATAAATCCCACTTGGTCGTGGTGAATAATCTTTTTAATGTACTGTTGATTCCTATTGGCTAGTATTTTGTTGAGTATTTTCGCATCTGTGTTCATCAAGGATATTGGTCTATAGCTCTCTTTTTTGATGGGATCCTTGTCTGGTTTTGGGATCAAGGTGATGCTGGCCTCATAAAATGAGTTTGGAAGTTTTCCTTCCATTTCTATTTTTTGGAACAGTTTCAGGAGAATAGGAATTAGTTCTTCTTTAAATGTTTGGTAGAATTCCCCCGGGAAGCCATCTGGCCCTGGGCTTTTGTTTGTGTGGAGATTTTTAAAGACTGTTTCAATCTTCTTACTGGTTATGGGTCTGTTCAGTCAATTAATCTTCGACAAAGCAGGAAAGAATGTCCAATGGAAAAAAGACAGACTCTTCAATAAATGGTGCTTGGAAAACTGGACAGCCACATGCAGAAAAATGAAATTGGACCATTTCCTTACACCACACACAAAAATAGACTCAAAATGGATGAAGGACCTCAATGTGCGAAAGGAATCCATCAAAATCCTTGAGGAGAACACAGCCGCAGCAACATCTTCCTAGGAACAATGCCAAAGGCAAGGGAAGCAAGGGCAAAAATGAACTATTGGGATTCATCAAGATCAAAAGCTTTTGCACAGCAAAGGAAACAGTTAACAAAATCAAAAGACAACTGACAGAATGGGAGAAGATATTTGCAAACGACATATCAGATAAAGGACTAGTGTCCAGAATCTATAAAGAACTTAGCAAACTCAACACCCAAAGAACAAATAATCCAATCAAGAAATGGGCAGAGGACATGAACAGACATTTCTGCAAAGAAGACATCCAGATGGCGAACAGACACATGAAAAAGTGCTCCATATCACTCGGCATCAGGGAAATACAAATCAAAACCACAATGAGATATCACCTCACACCAGTCAGAATGGCTAAAATCAACAAGTCAGGAAATGACAGATGCTGGCGAGGATGCGGAGAAAGGGGAACCCTCCTACACTGTTGGTGGGAATGCAAGCTGGTGCAGCCACTCTGGAAAAGAGCATGGAGGTTCCTCAAAATGTTGAAAATAGAACTGCCCTATGACCCAGCAATTGCACTACTGGGTATTTACCCTAAAGATACAAACGTAGTGATCCAAAGGGGCACGTGCACCCGAATGTTTATAGCAGCAATATCCACAATAGCCAAACTATGGAAAGAACCTAGATGTCCATCAACAGATGAATGGATCAAGAAGATGTGGTATATATACACAATGGAATACTATGCAGCCATCAAAAGAAATGAAATCTTGCCCTTTGTGACAACATGGATGGAATTAGAGCATATCATGCTTAGCGAAATAAGTCAAGCAGAGAAAGACAACTATCATATGATCTCCCTGATATGAGGACGTGGTGATGCAACGTGGGGGCTTAAGTGGGTAGGAAAAGAATAAATGAAAGAAGATGGGATTGGGAGGGAGACAAACCATAAGTGACTCTTAATCTCACAAAACAAACTGAGGGTTGCTGGGGGGATGGGGTTTGGGAGAAGGGGGTGGGATTACGGACATTGGGGAGGGTATGTGCTTTGGTGAGTGCTGTGAAGTGTGTAAACCTGGTGATTCACAGACCTGTACCCCTAGGGATAAAAATATATGTTCATAAAAAATAATAGGGCGCCTGGGTGGCTCAGTGGGTTAAAGCCTCTGCCTTCGGCTCAGGTCATGATCTCAGGGTCCTGGGATCGAGTCCCACATCGGGCTCTCTGCTCAGCAGGGAGCCTGCTTCCTCCTCTCTCTGCCTGCCTCTCTGCCTACTTGTGATCTGTCTCTGTCAAAGAAATAAATAAAATTAAATTAAAAAAAAATTTAAAAAATAATAAATAAATAAATAAATAAATATAAAGGATTTTATTTATTTATTTGGGAGGGGGGAGAATGAGAGAAGAGAGGTCAGTGGGAGATGCAGATTCCCTGCCAAGCAAGGAGCCCAATGAGGGACTCAAACCCAGGAATTCAGGATCATGACCTAAGCTGAAGGCAGTCTCTTAACGAACTGAGCCACCGAGGCATGCTATTTTCAACTTTTTGAGTAACCTCCATATCTGAGAGTTGTTACCCAGTCAGCCCATCATTTCTTTGTGTGCTGAACTGCTAAATCCTGCAGCTTCCACTGACTGTATTTCTTCCAGTGGAGTCATGGGGACCTCAAGGGTCTTTGCCTTTTGTCACTCTGTAACTTAAGAGTCTCATTTGAGAAATAAGGTCACATCCAGATTAAAAGTGAGGATGTGGAAAATCATTTGTCATGTTAATGGACATCTGAAAATGCTGGCATAGCAATCCTCGTACCAAAAATATTAGATTAAAAAATAAAAGACTCTAGTAAGGAGTAAAGGATACAATATCATACTGAAATGGTCGAACCAACAAGAAGTTCTAACAATTATAAAGATGGAGAAAGAAGAGCAAATAAAGCCTAAACCAAGCAGGAGAGAAGTCTAAAGCAGAAATCAATGAAACATAAACCAAAAGAACAGTAGAACAGAACAATGCAACTAGAAGCTGGTCTTTTGAATGAATTAATATGATTGATAAATTCCTAGCTACACTTATCCAAAACAAAAGAAAAAGGACAAAATTAATAAAATCATGAATGGAAGAAAAGAGATCATAAGTAACACTAAGGAAATACAAACAATATTAATAACATATTATGGGCAACTAAATACCAACAAATTAGGCAATATGGAAGAAATGGATGCATTTCTGGAAACTTATAAACAACCAAAACTGAAACAGGAAGAAATACAACACCTGAACAAACCCATAGCTTGCAAGGACATTGAAACAGTAATCAAAATTCTCCCAACAAACAAGCATCCAGGGCTGGATGGCCTCTCAGGGAAATTCTACCAAACATTTTAAAAAAGAAATAATATCTACTCTTCTGAAGCTGTTAAAAAAAAAAAAACAGAAAGGAAAAATAAAAAGGAAACTGAAAACTGTAAGAAAGAAAAAAATTCTTAGCCAAGTCTTTTTAAAACACCAATGTAATCTACTACTGTCTATTCAGTTGAAAAGTTTAAATAAACTAATTTACACTGAGTCAATTTCAGAATGAGTTACTTGATAATCCACAAAAATTCATGACAAAAAATTATTGTTAAAATTAAATACTTTTGAGGGTAAATATTTTCTGCAGCTGTAACAGGTAAAGACTCAGTTAAATTAAAAGAATTCTGCCATGAAGGAATGAAAGAAGGAAGGAAAGAAAGAAAGAAAGAGGAGGAAAACTCCCAAACTCTTTCTATTAGGCCAGCATTATCTTGATCCCCAAATCATCCCACCCAAAAAGAGAATTACAGACCAATATCCTTGATACACATAAATGCCAAAATTCTCATTACAATATTATCCAATAGGATCCAACAGTTTATTAAAAGGATTATTCACCAGGCCCTAGTGGAATTTATTCTTACTGCAAGTATGGTTCAACATTTGCAAATGAATCCTGATATATCACATTAATAATAGAAAAGACAAGAACCATATGATCCTCCCAACTGATGCTGAAAATGCATTTGATGAAATACAACATATTTTCTTGATTAAAACTCTCCACAGTGTAGGAATATAGGGAACATACCTTATTATCATAAAAAGCCATCTACAAATGCCACTATGAATTCCAATGGGGAAAATGTGAGAGTTTTCTCCTAAGATCAGGAACATACATGGGATGCCCACTTGCCACTATTGTTCAATATAGTAGTAGAAGTCCTAGACTCAGCAATCAGACAACAAGAAGAAATAAAAAACATTTAAATCAGCAAAGAAGAATCAATCTCTCTCTCTTTGCAGTGACATGATACTTTATATGGAAAACCCAAAAGACGCCACACCAAAATTGCTAGAACTCATTCAGGAATTCAACAACTCCCTATTTGCATTTTTATACACTGAAACTGAGGAAAGAGATATTAAAGAATCAATTCAATCTACAATTGCACCAAAACCCATAATATACCTACTTAAGCAAAGGCATCAAATATCTCTACTCTGAAAATTATAGAACACTAATGAAAGAAATTGAGGAAGAAACTAAGAAATGGAAAAACATTTCATACTCATGGATTGGAATAAAAAATATTGTGAAAATTTTTATGCCCCTCAGAGAAATCTACACATTCAATGCAATCCCTTTCAAAATGCCAATGGTATTTTTCACAAAGCTGGAAGAAGTAATCCTAAAATTTGTATGGAAGCAGAAAAGACTCTGAATCGCCAGAGGAAAGTTGAAAAAGAAAACCAAAACTGGTGGCATGACAATGCCTGACTTCAAGCTATATTACAAAGCTGTGATCATCAAGACAGTATGGTACTGGCACAAAAACAGACACATTAATCACTGGAACAGAATAGAGAACCCAGAAATGGACAGCCAATTCCATGGTGAACTAATAATCAACAAAGCAGGAAAGAACATCCAAAGGAAGATGGACCGTCTCTTCAATTATGGTGTTGGACAAATTGGACAGCAACATGGAGAATAAAACCATGCACAAAATGCTCTTATACCATGCACAAAAAAAACCTTAAAATGGATGAAAGACCTAAATATGAGACAGAAATCCATCAAAATCTTAGAGAACACAGGCAGCAATGTCTTCACCATCAGCCACAACAACTTCTTGCTGGACACATCTCCAACAGCAGGGAAACAAAACAAAAATGAACTATTGGATTATTTGCTGCATCTCTTTGAAGAATACCGGTGGAATTTTTAATCGGAATAGCATGAAAAGTATAGATTGCTCTAGGCAGCATAGACATTTTAACAATGTTTATTCTTCTGATCCAAGAGCATGGAATTGTCTTCCATCTTTTTGTGTCTTCTTCAATTTCTTTCATGAGTGTCCTGTAGTTCCTCGAGTACAGATCCTTTACCTCTTTGGCTAGGTTTATTCCCAGGTATCTTATGGTTCTTGGTGCTATAGTAAATGGAATTGATTCTCTAATTTCCCTTTCTGTATTTTCATTGTTAGTGTATAAGAAAGCCACAGATATCTGTACATTGACTTTGTATCCTGCCACGATGCTGAATTGCTGTATGAGTTCTAGTAGTTTGGGGGTGGGTCTTTTGGGTTTTCCATATAAAGAACCATGTCATATGCGAATAGAGAGAGTTTGACTTCTTCATTGCCAATTTGGATACCTTTTCTTTCTCTTTGTTGTCTGATTGCTGTTGCTAGGACTTCTAATACTATGTTGAACAAGAGTGGTGAGAGTGGGCATCCTTGTCTTCTTCCTGATCTCAACAGGAAGGACACAAGCTTTTTCCCATTGAGGATGATGTTTGCTGTGGGGCTTTCATAGATAGATTTTATGAAGTTCAGGAATGTTCTCTCTATCCCTATACTTTGAAGCGTTTTAATCAGGAACGGATTCTGGATTTTGTCAAATGCTTTTTCTGCATCAATTGAGAGAACCATGTGGTTCTTCTCTCTTCTCTTATTAATTTGTTCTATCATATTGATTGATTTGCAAATGTTGAACCATCCTTGTAGCCCAGGGATGAATCCCACCTGTTCATGGTGGATCATCTTTTTAATGTGCTGTTGGATCCTGTTGGCTAGGATCTTGTTGAAAATCCTAGCATCCATATTCATCAGTGATATTGGTCTGAAATTCTCCTTTCTGGTAGGGTCTTTGCCTGGTTTGGGGATCAGGGTAATTCTGGCTTCATAGAAAGAGTCAGGAAGTTTTCCTTCTGCTTCAATTTTTTGAAACAGCTTCAGGAGAATAGGTGTGATTTCTTCTTTCAAAGTTTGGTAGAATTCCCCAGGGAATCCGTCAGGTCCTGGGCTCTTGTTTTTTGGGAGGTTTTTGATCACTGCTTCCATCTCGTTACTAGATATTGGTCTATTCAGGTTGTCAATTTCTTCCTGATGCAATTTTGGGAGTTTATAGTTTTCCAGGAATGCATCCATTTCACCTAGGTTTCTTAGCTTATTAGCATATAACTGTTGATGATAACTTCTGATGATTGTTTCTACTTCCTTGGTGTTCGTTGAGATATCTCTCTTTTCATTCATAATTTTATGTATTTGAGCTTTCTTTTCTTTTGGATTAATGTCATCAATGGTTTATCGATCTTATTGATTCTTTCAAAAATCCAACTTCTAGTTTCATTGATACGTTCTACTGTATCTCTGGTTTTTACCTCATCCATCTCAGCTCTAATCTTGATTATTTCCCTTCTTATGTGTGAAGTGATTTGATCTGTTGTTTATTCTCCAGTTCTTTAAGGTGTAGAGACAGCTGGTGTATGCTGCATTTTTCTATTTTTTTTTTTTTTTTTTGAGGGAGGCTTGGATGGGTATGTATTTCCCCCCTTAGGACCGCATTTGCTGTATCCCATAGGTTTTGGATTGAAGTGTCTTCATTTTCATTGGTTTCCATGAATTGTTTCAGTTTGTATGGAATCAGAAGAGACCCCTAATAGGTAAAGAAATGTTGAAAAAAAAAAAAAACGGGAGGCATCACGTTACTTGATTTCAAGCTTTACTACAAAGCTGTGATCACCAAGACAGCATGGTACTGGCATAAAAACAGACACATAGACCAGTGGAACAGACTAGCGAGCCCAGATATGGACCCTCAACTCTATGATCAAATAATCTTCGACAAAACAGGAACAAATATACAGTGTGAAAAAGACAGTGTCTTCAATAAATGGTGCTGGGAAAACTGGGCAGCTATATGTAGAAGAATGAAACTCGACCATTCTCTTACACAGTACACAAAGATAAACTCAACATGTCTCAACAACGTGAGACAGGAATCCATCAGAATTCTAGAGGAGAACATAGGCAGTAACTTCTTCGATATCAGCCACAGCAACTTCTTTCAAGATATGTCTCCAAAGGCAAAGAAAACAAAAGTGAAGATTAACTTTTGGGACTTCATCAAAGTCAAAAGCTTCTGCACAGCCAAGGAAACAGTCAAGAAAACAAAGAGGCAACCCACGGAATGGGAGAATATATTTGCAAATGACAGTACAGACAACAGGTTGATATCCAGGATCTATAATGAACACCTCAAACTCAACACACACAAAACAGATAATCATCAAAAAATGGGCAGAAGATATGACACTTCTCCAATCAAGACATACAAATGGCTATCAGACACATGAAAAAATGTTCATCATCACTAGCCATCAGGGAGATTCAATTAAAACTACATTGAGATATCACCTTACACCAGTTAGAATGGCCAAAATTAGCAAGACAGGAAACAACATGTGTTGGAGAGGATGTGGAGAAAGGGCAACCCTCTTACACTGTTGGTGGGAATGCAAGTTAGTGTAACCTCTTTGGAGAACAGTGTGGAGATTCATCAAGAAATTAAAAATAGAACTTCTCTATAACCTTGCCATTGCACTCCTGGGTATTTACCCCAAAGATACAGATGTAGTGAAATAAGGGCCATCTATACCCCAATGTTTATAGAAGCAATGGCCACAGTCTCCAAAACGTGGAAAGAACCAAGATGCTCTTCCATGGATGAATGGATAAGGAAGATGTGGTCCATAACACTCTGGAGTATTATGCCTCCATCAGAAAGCATGAACACCCAACTTTTGTAGCAACATGGATGGGACTGGAAGAGATTATGCTGAGTGAAATAAGTCAAGCAGAGAGAGTCAATTATCATATGGTTTCACTTATTTGTGGAGCATAACAAATAGCATGGAGGACATAGGTAGTTAGAGAGGAGAAGGGAGTTGGGGGAAATTGGAAGGGGAGGTGAACCATGAAAGACTATAGACTCTGAAAAACATTCTGAGGGTTTTGAAGGGTTGGGGGTGGGCATCTGGGTACCAGGTGGTGGGTATTAGAGAGGGCACGGATTGCATGGAGCACTGGGAGTAGTGCAAAAATAATGAATACTGTTATGCTGAAAATAATAAATAAATTTTAAAAAATGAACTATTGGGACTTTATCAATATTAAAAGCTTCTGCCCAGCAAACAAACAGTCAACAAAACTAAAAGGCAGCTTCTGCAATGGGAGAAGATATTTGCAATGACAATAGAGATAAAGGTCTGGTATCTAAGATCGATAAAGAACTTCTCAAGCTCAACACACAAAAACCAAATAATCCATCAATAAATGGGTAGAAGACATGAACAGACACTTCTCTAAAGAAGACCTACAAATGGCCAACAGACCCAAGAAAAAGTATTCCATATAACTTGCCATCAGGGTAACAAATCAAAACCACAATGAGATACCACCTCACACACCTGACAACCAGTCAGAATTGTTCAAATTAACAAGGCAGGAAACAATGTTGGTGAGGATGGAGACAAATGGGAACTCTCTTACACTGTTGGTGGGAGTGCAAGCTGATACTGTCACTCTGGAAAACACTATGAAGTTTCCTCAAGAAGTTAAAAATAGAGTTACCCTATGACCCCAGCAATTGAATTACTAGGCATTTACCCCAAAGACACAAATATAGTGATATGAAGGGACAACTGCGTCCTAATGTTCATAGCAGCAATGTCCACCATAGCCAAACTATAGAAAGAGCTGAGATTTCCATCAACAGATGAGTGGATAAAGAAAATGTGGTGTATATATATACACAATGGAATACTAGTCAGCCATCAGAAGGAATGAATACTTACTATTTACATTGACGTGGATGCAACTGGAGGGTATTATGCTGAGTGATATAAGTCAATCAGATAAAGACAATTATCACATTGTTTCACTCATATGTAGAATACAAGAAATAGCACAGAGGATCATTGAGGAAGGGAGGGAAAACTGAATGGGAAGGAATAAGAGAGGGAGATAAACCAAGAGAGGCTCTTAAGTTTAGGAAAAAAACTGAGGTTTTCTGGAGGGGAAATGCATGGTGGGATGGGGTAATTGGGTAATTATCATTAAGGAGGACATGTGGTGTGATGAAAACTGGCTGTTATAAACAACTTGAATTATGAAACTAATGTACTATATGTTGGCTGATTGAATTTAAATTTTAAAAAAAATGACTTTTGGGGGGAGACAAGATGGCAGGGAAGTAGGAGGAGGGCCCTTTCAACCTGTACCCTAAAGTGAGCTGATTACCTTCCAAAGATCTCCAATCACCCACGAAATCAGCCTGAGATCAGAATTATACACGTCTGGATCTCTACTGGAGCAGAAGATGCCAGTGGGCAGGTAAAGCGGAGTGGGAAAGTCTGACTGTTATTGGAAGATAAACAAAAGGGGGATGGAGCCACCAGAGGAGACCCTTGGAAAGTAATATCCCAATATGAGAGTGCCCTGCACCTGGGGACCAGCATTAACTCAGGAGTCTGGTAGAAAGCACTCAAAAAGAGCAACCGATCACGGGGGGGGGGGGGAAATTGCAGGAATCAGGGTGTTGGGGTCAGGGCTTAAGTCCCCAGACCCAGGACAGCCAACCTTGACGCAGAGCCAGAGAGTGTGGCAGAGAAACCAGGTCTCAGTCCCTGAACCACCAGCGCGCCTGAGAGTTCTTGGCGCCGGCTCCCGTGAGGGGCTGGGAGTCTCGCCAGCCAACAGAAGTACAGCCTTTTTGCAGTCCCCACGGGAGTGCCCTGCCATGTCATCAGAGTCTGAGTCGTGCCCCACACCCTCCCCTGAGAGAGGTGCACACAAATGCCAGCCAGGTACGCTGGGACCTGAGAGACCAGGCACTCCCAGCCCATGCCAGCGGGAAAATCTCAGTGTGCAATCGCTGCTTGTTGGAACTTCTCTGGCAGTCTGGAGCTGCCTAGACAGCCGCACTGCTGTGGTTTTGGGTACAAGCAAAAAATGCTGAGTCCCCAGGGACTGCGACTGGGAACCTGCTCTGCCAGTGGCCAAGGGGGGATTTATATGGGCTCTGCAGACAGACTGAGACTTCTCTCTGAGAGAGAGGTCAGGGTGCAGTTTGCTTTCCTCTAAACCTACAAAAACCATCACAAGTGGTCAAGGCAAGAGAGAAAAACAAAGTGAACAAATATAAAAACCTCCAGAGAACAAAAGCCTGAAAAAACCAGTTTCCTCAGAGCCCATCCCCTTGAGGGGGGCGGGAGGACTTTGCGGAGAAAACTTTATGGACTGAAAACCAACGTGGCAGGCCCCTCACCCAGAAAACCAACTGGGAAAGGAAAAAAAAAAGACGACAAGAGAACAACCACCACTACTTCATAGGACAATTTTTATTATTAATTCGATCCCACTATTCTGGCTCATTTTTTAATAGTTAATTTTTTATTATTATATAGATAATTTTTTAACCTATTTACCATCAAATTCCATAATAACCTACTAACCTGAACTTTTTAATACATACACCTGGGTTTTACTTTTGCATTTCTATTTTTTAAATTGCTTTTAAAAAAATTTTTATTTTAGTTTAGTCTAGTTTATTCCTTTTTTAATTTTTATTTTCTAATATTCATATAGAGTCAAACATCAAGGTAATCCCCTTTCCCCAATCAATGCCACTTCTATAGGTAAACCAATTCCTACTCCCCACTTATCTTAGGAAAGTTGAGTCCTTTAACAAAGATATCAAGATACATCCAAGAAGAATCAAAACAACCTTCCTCACCCACACTGAGAATTTACAACCACGCTCCCATCTTTTTCTTCCACCAGTATTTCTGTGGTTTTGTGTTTGTCCTGATAATATATAAATCTTACACTCAGGGATCTTTTTGACGAGGTTCTTCCTTTATTTGCATATATATATATGCAAATATATATATATTTTTTTTCTCTTGTCATATACTTTTATCAGTCTTTTTGTTTGTCTGTGTCTGTTTGTATACGTCATAAATCTTACCTTGGGGCCGATTTAGGCTAAACCTTCTCTTTTATCTGAACTTTCTTTCCTGTCTCTCTCCCTCTCTCTTTTTTTCTTTTCCTTTTCTTTTTCCACTCATTTGGGTGGGGAACACTGATTGCTCAGAAGCATTCCAGGGTGCACCTTGACTGCACCACAGCTGATACACCCAGCTACAACCGTTCAGCCATCTCTCACCAAAATGACTAGGAGGAGGAATACCCAACAGAAGAAAAATACAGAGAATGGACTTTCTGCAACAGAACTAATGGCTATCAACATAGACAATATGTCTGAAAGAGAATTCAGGCTAACAATTATCCAAGCAATAGCTAGGTTAGAGAAAGCCATGGGTGACCAAACGGAATTGATTAGGGCCAAACTGAAAACAACCAGATATCATGTTTTCAATATTAGGGAAGAGCTGAAAGGTACCAGGGATGAGCTTCACAATGCTCTCAATGAGTTCCAATCTAATCTAAATTCTCTCAACGCTAGAGTAACTGAGACAGAAGATAGAATTAGTGATCTGGAGGACAAAAAGATAGAGAGAAAGGATCAGGAGGAAGCCTGGTACAAACAGCTTAGAAGCCACGAAAACAGAATCAGGGAAATAAATGATGCCATGAAACGTTCTAACGTCAGAATTATTGGAATCCCTGAAGGGGAGGAGAAAGAAAGAAGTTTAGAAGATATAGTGGAACAATTTCTTCATGAAAATTTTTGAAATCTCGTGAATGGAACCAGCGTTCATGTACTAGAGGCTGAAAGGTTTCCCACCAAGATTACAGATTCTCGAAAGTCCTCGAGACACCTAATAGTAAAAATGAAGAATTATAATTGTAGGCAGAACCTCTTGAAAGCAGCTAGGACAAAAAAGATCCTTACGTACAGAGGAAAGCCCATCAGAATAACATCTGACCTGTCCACAGAGACCTGGCAATCGAGAAAGGGCTGGCAAGATATATTAAGGGCACTGAATGAGAAGAACGTGCAGCCAAGAATAATTTATCCAGAAAGATTGACATTCTCCAAAGGCAAAGGAAACAGAAGCGAAAATAAACTTTTGGGACCTCATCAAAATCAAAAACTTCTGCACAGCCAAAGAAAGAGTCAAGAAAACAAAGAGGCAACGCACGGAATGGGAGAAGATATTTGCAAATGACAGTACAGACAAAGGACTGACATTCAAAATGGATGAAAATATAAAGAGAATCCAGGACCGGCAAGGCTCAAAAGACTATGCAACCATGAAGCCGATACTGCAGGAAATATTAAGGGGGCTTCTTTAAAGGAAGAAAAAGCCCAAGAATAGCTTTGAACAGAAATATAGAGACAATCTACAGAAAGAAAGACATCAAAGGTAACACGATGTCAATAAAAACATATCTAACAATAATCACCCTCAATGTGAATGGCCTAAATGCGCCCATAAAATGGCACAGGGTTGCCAACTGGATAAAATGATAGGACCCATCCATATGTTGTTTACAAGAGACCCATTTTGAACCTAAAGATACACCCAGACTGAAAGTTAAGGGATGCAGAAGCATCTTTCATGCCAATGGGCCTCAAAAAAAGGCTGGGGAAGCAATTGTCATATCAGACAAATTAGATTTTAAACTAAAGACTGTAGTCAGAGATACAGAAACACTACATCATTCTTAAAGGGACTATCCACCAAGATGATCTAACAATTGTAAATATCTATGCCCCCAATATGGGAGTGGCAATTACATAAGAAAACTGTTAATCAAGATAAAGAGTCATACTGATATGAATACACTAATATTTGGAGATCTTAACATGCCTCTCACAGAAATAGACAGATCATGAAAGCAGAAAATCAATAAAGAAAAAAGAACATTGAATGATGCATTAGACCAGATGGACCTCATAGATATACAGAACATTCCACCCTAAAACAACAGAGTACTCATTCTTCTCAAGTGTACATGGAACTTTATCCAGAATAGAGCACATACTGGGTCACAAATCAGGACTCAACCGATACCAAAAGACTGAGATTATTCCCTGCACATTCTCAGATCACAATGCTTTGAAACTGGAGCTCAATCACAAGGAAAAGTTCAGAAGGAACTCAAACATCTGAAAGCTAAAGACCACGTTGCTTAAGAATGCTTGAATCAACCAGGAGATCAAGGAAGAACTGAAACAATTCATGGAAACCAATGACAATGAAGACACTTCGATCCAAAACCTATGGGATACAGAAAAGGCGGCCCTAAGGGGGAAATACATAGCCATCCAACACTCCCCTCACTGAAATGGACAGATCATCCAAGCAAAAGATCAGCAAGGAAATAAAGGCCTTAAATGACACACTGGACCAGATGGACAACACAGATATATTCAGAACATTTCATCCCAAAGCAACGGAATACACATTCTTCTCTAGTGCACACGGAACATTCTCCAGAATAGATCACATCCTCGGTCCTAAATCAGGACTCAAAAGGTATCAAAAGATTTGGGGCCATTCCCTGCATATTTTCAGACCACAATGCTCTAAAGCTAGAACTCAACCACAAAAGAAAGTTTGAAAAGAACCAAAATACATGGAGACTAAACAGCATCCTTCTAAAGAATGAATGGGTCAACCGGGAAATTAAAGAAGAATTGAAAAAAAATCATGGAAACAAATGATAATGAAAATCTGTGGGACACAACAAAGGCAGACCTGAGAGGAAAATATATAGCGGTACAAGCCTTTCTCAAGAAACAAGAAAGGTCTCAGGTACACAACCTAACCCTACACCTAAAGGAGCTGGAGAAAGAACAAGAAAGAAACCCTAAGCCCAGCAGGAGAAGAGAAATCATAAAGATCAGAGCAGAAATCAATGAAATAGAAACCAAAAAAACAATAGAACAAATCAACGAAACTAGGAGCTGGTTCTTTGAAAGAATTAATAAAATTGATAAACCCCTGGCTCGACTTATCAAAAAGAAAAGAGAAAGGACCCAAATAAATAAAATCATGAATGAAAGAGGAGAGATCACAACTAACACCAAAGAAATACAAACTATTATAAGAACATACTATGAGCAACACTACGCCAACAAATTTGACAATCTGGAAGAAATGGATGCATTCCTAGAAACATATAAACTACCACAACTGAACCAGGAAGAAATAGAAAGCCTGAACAGACCCATAACCAGTAAGGAGATTGAAACAGTCATTAAAAATCTCCAAACAAACAAAAGCGCTGGGCCAGACAGCTTCCCGGGGGAATTCTACCAAACATTTAAAGAAGAACTAATTCCTGTTCTCCTAAAACTGTTCCAAAAAATAGCAATGGAAGGAAAACTTCCAAACTCATTTTACGAGGCCAGCATCACCTTGATCCCAAAACCAGACAAGGATCCCACCAAAAAAGAGAGCTATAGACCAATATCCTTGATGAACACAGATGCGAAAATACTCAACAAAATACTAGCCAATAGGATTCAACAGTACATTAAAAAGATTATTCACCACGACCAAGTGGGATTTATTCCAGGGCTGCAAGGTTGGTTCAACATCCGCAAATCAGTCAATGTGATACAACACATCAATAAAAGAAAGAACAAGAACCATATGATACTCTCAATAGATGCTGAAAAAGCATTTGACAAAGTACAGCATCCCTTCCTGATAAAAACTCTTCAAAGTGTAGGGATAGAGGGCACATACCTCAATATAATCAAAGCCATCTATGAAAAACCCAAATATCATTCTCAATGGGGAAAAACTGAAAGCTTTTCCGCTAAGGTCAGGAACACGGCAGGGATGTCCATTATCACCACTGCTATTCAACATAGTACTAGAGGTCCTAGCCTCAGCAATCAGACAACAAAAGGAAATTAAAGGCATCCAAATTGGCAAAGAAGAAGTGAAATTATCACTCTTCGCAGATGATATGATACTATATGTGGAAAACCCAAAAGACTCCACTCCAAAACTGCTAGAACTTATACAGGAATTCAGTAAAGTGTCAGGATATAAAATCAATGCACAGAAATCAGTTGCATTTCTCTACACGAACAGCAAGACAGAAGAAAGGGAAATTAAGGAGTCATTCCCTTTTACAATTGCACCCAAAACCATAAGATACCTAGTAATAAACCTAACCAAAGAGACACAGAATCTATACTCAGAAAACTATAAAGTACTCATGCAAGAAATTGAGGAAGACACAAAGAAATGGAAAAATGTTCCATGCTCCTGGATTGGAAGAATAAATATTGTGAAAATGTCTATGCTACCTAAAGCAATCTACACATTTAATGCAATTCCTATCAAAGTACCATCCATCTTTTTCAAGACATGGAAAAACTAATTCTAAAATTTATATGGAACCAGAAAAGACCTCGAGTAGCCAAAGGGATATTGAAAAAGAAAGCCAACGTTGGTGGCATCACAATCACGGACTTCAAGCTCTATTACAAAGCTGTCATCATCAAGACAGCATGGTACTGGCACAAAAACAGACCCATATATCAATGGAACAGAATAGAGAGCCCAGAAATAGACTCTCAACTCTATGGTCAACTCATCTTCGACAAAGCAGGAAAGAATGTCCAATGGAAAAAAGACAGCCTCTTCAATAAATGGTGCTGGGAAAATTGGACAGCCACATGCAGAAAAATGAAATTGGACCATTTCCTTACACCACACACGAAAATAGACTCAAAATGGATGAAGGACCTCAATGTGCGAAAGGAATCCATCAAAATCCTTGAGGAGAACACAGGCAGCAACCTCTTTGACCTCAGCTGCAGCAACATCTTCCTAGGAACAACGCCAAAGGCAAGGGAAGCAAGGGCAAAAATGAACTATTGGGATTTCATCAAGATCAAAAGCTTTTGCACAGCAAAGGAAACAGTTAACAAAATCAAAAGACAACTGACAGAATGGGAGAAGATATTTGCAAACGACATATCAGATAAAGGACTAGTGTCCAGAATCTATAAAGAACTTAGCAAACTCAACACCCAAAGAACAAATAATCCAATCAAGAAATGGGCAGAGGACATGAACAGACATTTCTGCAAAGAAGACATCCAGATGGCCAACAGACACATGAAAAAGTGCTCCATATCACTCGGCATCAGGGAAATACAAATCAAAACCACAATGAGATATCACCTCACACCAGTCAGAATGGCTAAAATCAACAAGTCAGGAAATGAGAGATGTTGGCGAGCATGCGGAGAAAGGAGAACCCTCCTACACTGTTGGTGGGAATGCAAGCTGGTGCAACCTCTCTGGAAAACAGCATGGAGGTTCCTCAAAATGTTGAAAATAGAACTGCCCTATGACCCAGCAATTGCACTATTGTGTATTTACCCTAAAGATACAAACGTAGTGATCCAAAGGGGCACGTGCCCCAGAATGTTTATAGCAGCAATGTCCACAATAGCCAAACTATGGAAAGAACCTAGATGTCCATCAACAGATGAATGGATCAAGAAGATGTGGTATATATACACAATGGAATACTATGCAGCCATCAAAAGAAATGAAATCTTGCCATTTGCAAAAACATGGATGGAACTAGAGCATATCATGCTTAGCGAAATAAGTCTAGCGGAGAAAGACAACTATCATATGATCTCCCTGATATGAGGAAGTGGTGATGCAACATGGGGGCTTAAGTGGGTACGAGAAGAATAAATGAAAGAAGATGGGATTGGGAGGGAGACAAACCATAAGTGACTCTTAATCTCACAAAACAAACTGAGGGTTGCTGGGGGGAGTGGGTTTGGGAGTAGGGGGTGGGATTATGGACATTGGGGAGGGTATGTGCTTTGGTGAGTGCTGTGAAGTGTGTAAACCTGGTGATTCACAGACCTGTACCCCTGGGGATAAAAATATATGTTTATAAAAATATAAATTTTTATTGGTGATGGAAAAAAAAAAACAAAATTGAAAAATCCAGAACACAGCAGCTGTCTCTACAACTTAAAAAACGGGAGAATCAACAACAAATCAAACCAATTCCACACATAAGAAGGGAAATAATCAAGATTAGAGCTGAGATCGATGAGGTAGAAACCAGAGATACAGTAGAACATATCAATGAAACTAGAAACTGGATTTTTGAAAGAATCAATAAGATCGATAAACCATTGATGACATTAATCCAAAAGAAAAGAGAGAAAGCTCAAATATATAAAATTATGAAAGAAAAGGGAGAGATCACAACGAACACCAAGGAAGTAGAAACAATCATCAGAAGTCATCATCAACAGTTATATGCCAATAAACTAAGCAACCTAGATGAAATGGATGCATTCCTGGAAAACTATAAACTACCGAAATTGAATCAGGAAGAAATTGACAACCTGAATAGACCGATAACTAGTAATGAGATTGAAGCGGTGATCAAAAACCTCCCAAAAGAAAAGAGCCCCGGACCTGATGGATTCCCCGGAGAATTCTACCAAACTTTCAAAGAAGAAATAAGACCTATTCTTCTGAAGCTGTTTCAAAAAATTGAAGCAGAAGGAAATCTTCCAGACTCTTTCTATGAAGCCAGAATTTTCCTGATCCCCAAACCAGGCAAAGACCCTACCAAAAAGAGAATTTCAGACCAATATCCCTGATGAATATGGATGCTAAGATTCTCAACAAGATTCTGGTCAACAGGATCCAACAGCACATTAAAAAGATGATCCACCATGACCAGGTGGGATTCATTCCTGGGATATAAGGATGGTTCAACATTCACAAATCAATCAATGGGATAGAACAATTAATAAGAGAAGAGAGAAGAACCACATGGTCCTCTCAATTGATGCAGAAAAAGCATTTGACAAAATCCAGCATCTGTTCCTGAATAAAATGCTTCAAAGTATAGGGATAGAGAGAATATTCCTGAACTTCATCATATCTATCTATGAAAGACCCACAGCAAACATCATCCTCAATGGGAAAAAGCTTGTGTCCTTCCCGTTGAGATCAGGAACACGACAAGGATGCCCACTCTCACCACTCTTGTTTAACATAGTACTAGAAGTCCTAGCGACAGCAATCAGAAAACAAAGGGAAATTAAAGGCATCCAAATTGGTAATGAAGAAGTGAAACTCTCTCTCTTCGCAGATGACATGATTCTTTATATGGAAAACCCAAAAAACTCCACCCCCAAACTACTAGAACTCATACAGCAATTCAGCAACGTACCAGGATACAAAGTCAATGTACAGAAATCAGTGGCTTTCCTATACACTAACAGTGAAAATACAGAAAGGGAAATTAGAGAATTGAATCCATTTACTATAGTACCAAGAACCAAAAGATACCTGGGAATAAACCTAACCAAAGAGGTAAAGGAACTATACTCGAGGAACTACAGAAAACTCATGAAAGAAATTGAAGAAGACACAAAAAGATAGAAGACCTTTCCATGCTCTTGGATCGGAAGAATAAACACTGTTAAAATGTCTATAGTGCCTAGAGCAATCTATAATTTTAATGCCATTCCGATCAAAATTCTACCGGTATTCCTCAAAGAGCTGGAGCAAACAATCCTAAAATTTGCATGGAATCAGAAGAGACCCCGAATCGCTAAGGAAATGTTGAAAAACAAAAATATAACTGGGGGCATCACGTTACCTGATTTCAAGCTTTACTCCAAAGCTGTGATCACCAAGACAGCATGGTACTGGCATAAAAACAGACACATAGACCAGTAGAACAGAGTAGAGAGCCCAGATATGGACCCTCAACTCTATAGTCAATTAATCTTCGACAAAACAGGAACAAATATACAGTGGAAAAAAGACAGTGTCTTCAATAAATGGTGCTGGGAAAACTGGGCAGCTATAAGTAGTAGAATGAAACTCCACCATTGTCTTACACTGTACACAAAGATAAATTCAAAATTGATAAAAGACCTCAATGTGAGACAGGAATCCATCAGAATCCTAGTGGGGAACATAGGCAGTAATCTCTTTGATATCAGTCTCAGCAACTTCTTTCAAGATATGTCAGCAAAGACCAAGGAAACAAAAGCGAAAATAAAATTTTGGAACTTCACCAAAATCAAAAGCTTCTGCACAGCAAAGGAAACAGTCAGGAAAACAAAGAGGCAACCCACAGAATGGGAGAAGATATTTGCAAATGACAGTACAGACAAAAGGTCGATATCCAAGATCTATAATGAACTCCCCAAACTCAACACACACAAAACAGACAATCATATCAAAAAATTTGCAGAATATATGGACAGACAATTCTCCAATAAAGACATACAAATTGCTCTAAGACACATGAAAAAATGTTCATCATCACTAGCCATCAGAGAGATTCCAATTAAAACCACATTGAGATATCACCTTACACCAGTTAGAATGGCCAAAATTAGCAAGACAGGAAACAACATGTGTTGGAGAGGATGTGGAGAAAGGGGAACCCTCTTACAGTGTTGGTGGGAATGCAAGTTGGTGCAGCCTCTTTGGAGAACAGTGTGGAGATTCCTCAGGAATTTAAAAATAGAACCTCCCTATGACCCTGCCATTGAACTCCTGGGTATTTATCCCAAAGATACAGATGTCGTGAAAAGAAGGGCCATCTGTACCCCAATGTTTATAGCAACAATGGCCACGGTCGCCAGACTGTGGAAAGAACAAAGGTGCCCTTCAACGGACGAATGGATAAGGAAGATGTGATCCATAACACTATGGAGTATTATGCCTCCATCAGAAAGGACGAATACCCAACTTTTGTATCAACATGGATGGGACTGGAAGAGATTATGCTGAGTGATATAAGTCAAGCATAGAGAGTCAATTATCATATGGTTTCACTTCTTTGTGGAGCATAACAAATATAATGGAGGACAAGTGTTGTTAGAGAGGAGAAGGGAGTTGGGGGAAATTGGAAGGGGAGGTGAATGATGAGAGACTATGGACTCTGAAGAACAATCTGGGGTTTGAAGTGGCGGTGGGGTGGGAGTTCGGGGTACCAGGTGGTGGGTATTATAGATGGCATGGATTGCATGGAACACTGGGTGTGGTGAAAAAATAATGATACTGTTATGCTGAAAATAAATAAGTTAATAAAATGACTTTTGTATTAACATGAATGGGACTGGAAGAGATTATGCTGAGTGAAATAAGTCAAGCAGAGAGAATCAATTATCATATGATTTCGCTTATTTGTGGAGCATAAGGAATAACATGGAGGACATGGGAGATGAAGAGAATTGATTTGGGGGAAATTGGAGGGGGAGATCAACCATGAGAGACTGTGGATGCTGAGAAACAAACTGAGAGTTTTGAAGCGGAGTGCAGTGTGAGATTGGGTGATCCTAATGGTTGGTATTATGGAAGGCATATATTGCATGGATCACTCGGCATGGTGCATAAGCAATGAATTCTGGAACAGTGAAAAGAAACAAAGAATAAAATAAATTCTTAAAAAAGAAAAAGCAAAAGTAAAAGTAAACCAAAGGTGCATGCATAACAACTCTGGACATCAAGGTGTATTACAATTTGCAATCATTAAGACAGTATTGTAATGGAATAAAAGATCAATATAACAGAATAAGGATTCCAGAAATGGTCTCTCAACTCTACAGTAAGTTTAGACACACACACACATTATACAATTAAACATATTTTTAAAAGAAATGCCCTTTTAAAAAAGGGGGAAAAAGCAAATATTAGTTGTGATGTCAGCACTATGTAGCGTAGGATTCTCCACATTCTCATTCTCCCACAGAAAAACTGAAAAAACACCAGAAAATTTCTGAAAAAAAAAAAAAGAACAACTGTGTATTTGATATGGATAAAAATAAATTTATAACATTTCCTAAACAAGGAAGAAACTTCAAATCAAGAAAAAGTCATCTTCAAAATAGAAAATTATGTGGCATTTTAGTTACATTTGTCCTAACCTCTCCCCAGCACAATTTTAATATTGGTTTTCACCAGCTTGTTTTCCAGTTTCCTCTCCTGAACTGATATAAGCAGAGAAAACCTTATTTTCCAATTGTTGTATATGTCTATTTTACCCTGCGTATAGGATACCTGAAATACTGATGCAAGATGTTTATCTTTGTTCAAATAACTCAGAAAACAAGTATAAAAAGAGGTAGCTATTGCTTATACAAGCTGCAGGGTGGACTATAAAAAATATGTTGCAGGTAAGAGATTATGGGTGGAGATATAAAATAGACCATCTTATGTCTGGAGGAAAAGCTAGGGTATGAGTATTTGGGAAATTAGGACATTCAATAGGTAAGCCATGTGAATATCCAGAAAAGACAGGTCCTGAAATGTCCCCTAAAAAATTAAATTTTCACCTGATTCCTCAAGTAAGAATGGACTTAAATTGTGAAGAATTGTCCCATTAGGGACAAATAAATGTAAACCAAGAGAAGTGACATTTCTCTTTAGCTTGGTGTGTTTTTATTTATTTGTTTTCAGCTTTAATCATTAAGGAGGTCTCTGTCAAAACCTTAGCTGAACACAAGCTAAAGTAATATACATCAGTGATCAAAAATGATGAATAGTCTTTGCAAAATAGTTTGAAAAAGTGTCCAAAAATTGACTACTTCAGTGTCCAACAATCAAGAGATTTATCGAACCTTGAAGAAATAAATCTGACTTTCAGAGTTACTACATTATAATATTAAAATATATAATTTTCATACAAAAAATTACAAGGCTTATTAAAAAAAAAAAACAACCCTGTAAGTTATGCCCCATTTAAAAGAACAAAAGAAAGGGACAGAAACCATACAGGAAACTCAAACATAGGGCTTACTAGACAAAAGATTAAAGTCATGTCAGCAAGGTGACAGAGTAGAAAGCTCTGAGACCTTTGTTTACCCATGGAAACACCAAATAACAACATGCAGCCCAAATTTGCTTTGTGGGAACCCTAGAAATTATTTAAAAAGCTGCAAAAACCAAGCAAACATCTAACTGATAAAAATAAACTACAGGGAGTTTTCTGGCACTTTTGTTCCCTTCTTACATTACCTTCTTTCTAGCACAGTGTACACAGATTTGGGAGTGAGCTGCCCAATTTCCAGTTTCTTTCTCAGAAAGAAATGAGTGAAACGTACTTGTAATGTTCTGGCTTGTCTGTTACTGTAGCCTGAGAAAAATCAAGTCAAGATGCCACTACAGATAAAGGACTGGTATCTAAGATCTATAAATTCCTTATCAAACTCAACACCCAAAAAACAAATGATCACGTGAAAAAATGTGCAGAAGACATAAATATGGTTAACAGACACATGAAAAAAAGTTCAACATCATTAGCCATCAGGGAAATCCAAATCAAAACCACATTGTAATATACAGATTTGAAATCCAGATTTGGATGATTCTGGGTTTGCCTTTCATTTTCAAGATTCCTTTGGCTATTAGGGATTTTTTTGTGGTTCTATACAAACTTTTGGATTGTTTGTTCTAACTCTGTGATAAATGCTGGCACTATTTTGATAGGGATACATAAACTGTATTGATTTCTTTGGGTACTAGAGACATATTAACAATATTTATTCTTCCAATCTATAAGCATGGAATGTCTTCCCATTTCTTTGTGCCATCTTCAATTTTTTCCACCAATGTTTTATAATTAAATATATATATATATATATATATATATATATATATATATATATATATGAAACTTTTACCTTTTTGTTTGAGTTTATGGCTAGGTATCAACAATTTTTGTAGCAATCCTAAAAGGGATTAATTCCTTGATTTCTCTTTCTGCTGCTTCATTATTGGTGTATAGACGTGCAACAGATACTTGTATGTTGATTTTGTAGCATGAATCTTTACTGAATTCGTGTACCAGTTCTAACAATTTTTTTGTTGGAGTCTTTAAAGATTTCTATATAGAGTGTCATGTCTATAGAAAAAGTATTACTTCCTTCTTCCCAGTTGGGATGCCTTTTACTGCTTTTGTTTTCTGATTGCTGAGGCTAGAACTTTCAGTACTATATCAATGAACAATGATGAGAGTGGATGTCCCTGTCTTGCTCCTGACCGTAAGAAAGGCTCTGTTTTTCCCCATTGTGGATGTCACTAGTTTTGTGTTTTACATATATGGCCTTTATTATGTTGAGGTACATTCCCTCTACTCATACTTTCTTGAGGGTTTTAATCATGGATGGATGTCATACTTTGTCAGATGTTTTTTCTTCATCAATTAAGCAGATCATATGTTTTTTAAAATTTCTTTTCAGAGTAACATAATTCATTGTTTTTGCACCACACCCAGTGCTCCATGCAATGCTTGCCCTCCATAATACCCACCACCTGGATCCCCCAACCTCCCACCCCCCCACCCCTTCAAAACCCTCAGATAGTTTTTCAGAGTCAATAGTGTCTCATGGTACATCTCCCCCTCCAATTTGCCTCAACTCCCTTCTCCTCTCCATTCCCCATTCCTCTATATTATTTGTTATGCCCAGCAAATAAGGGAAACCATACGATAATTGACTCATTCTAAACTATTGACCACTATCCAAGCAAGATGCACCTGTTCTATAGCAACTTTATGGTTCTTGGTCTATTGTTCTTCCAGCCTATCTTCTGGTAGAAGGGAACTGCCCCATTTTTACACAGGCAACCCTGTTGGAGCAGAATTGTCTTGCTCCCTGTGGTGGAGGATGGACTCAGTGAGATCCAGTTTTGGGTGGTTTTTGTCTTCTGGCGGCATTCCCTGGAAGGTTTCTGTGTCCCTTCCAAGAGTCAGAGCAGAAGTGACTGTGTCCAAAATTTTGTCTCAGAACATAGATCACAGGCTGTTCTCTAGAAAGCCCTCCAGGTCACACTGTCTCCTTTTTTGTCTGTGCTGCTAAAAACCACAGTGACCTGGGTTGCATACCCAACAATGGCCAACTCTGGCCTGAGAGATATTGCCTAGCCATGGGCAAACTCTTTTGCCCTGCTAAGGGATGGTAGAGGGCCTGCATGTGTCACACCTTTTCAGGGTGCTCAGTCAAAGAGTGGCCTCCCTACTGATCATGCTTGTGATTTATGGAAATCTGAGCTGAGAGTTCCTTCTAGGCTCACTGAACATAACCAGGCTCCTAGCTCCAATCTTTGGACACTGTATCAGTTCAGTCTCCCCTTTTCTTTCAGAGTCTCCTGGGATCCTGAAACCATAAATGCCCACTGAGAATACTGCCCTCTTTATCCCCTGTGCCCTCCTCAAAAGAGCATGTTCCTCACCAGAGCAGATGTCTAAGGGTTCAAATTTTGGATTCCAAGTTTATAACTCTTTCCTGTAGCCAACTTATGGAGGCTCCTTCCCTCTGACATTTGTCTTCCACTACTTCCCTGCAGAATCAAAGTTCCATGCCTCCTACATTTCAAAAAGCAGTGATTTCTTTAAATTTCTTTTCAGTGTAACAATATTCATGGTTTTTGCACCACACCCAGTGCTCCATGCAATCCATGCCCTCTCTAATACCCATAACCTGGTACCCCAACCTCCCACCCCACGCCCCTTCAAAACCCTCAGATTGTTTTTCAGAGTCCATAGTCTTTCATGATTCACCTCCCCTTCCAATTTCCCCCAACTCCCTTCTCCTCTCTAACTACCTATGTCCTCCATGCTATTTGTTATGCTCCACAAATAAGTGAAACCATATGATAATTGACTCTCTCTACTTGACTTATTTCACTCAGCATAATCTCTTCCAGTCCCGTCCATGTTGATACAAAAGTTGGGTATTCGTCCTTTCTGATGGAGGCATAATACTCCATAGTGTATATGGACCACATCTTCCTTATCCATTTGTCCGTTGAAGGGCATCTTGGTTCTTTCCACAGTTTGGCGACCATGGCCATTGCTGCTATATACATTGGGGTACAGATGGCCATTCTTTTCACTACATCTGTATCTTTGGGATAAATACCCAGGAGTGCAATGGCAGGGTCATAGGGAAGTTCTATTTTTAATTTCTTGAAGAATCTCCACACTGTTCTCCAAAGAGGCTGCACCAACTTGCATTCCCACGAACAGTGTAAGAGGTTTCCCCTTTCTCCACATCCCCTTCAACACATGTTGTTTCCTGTCTTGCTAATTTTGGCCATTCTAACTGGTGTAAGGTGATATCTCAATGTGGTTTTAATTGGAATCTCCCTGATGGCTAGTGATGATGAACATTTTTTCATGTGTCTGAGAGCCATTTGTATGTCTTTATTGGAGAAGTGTCTGTCAATATCTTCTGCCCATTTTTTGATATGATTGTCTGTTTTGTGTGTGATGAGTTTCAGGAGTTCTTTATAGATCCTAGATATCAAGCTTTTGTCTGTACTGTCATTTGCAAATATTTTCTCCCATTGGTGGGTTGCCTCTTTGTTTTCTTTTCTTTTTTTTTTTTTTTTAGAATAACAAAAAATATTTTACTAAAACATAAGATTTACAGAAGTTTCCAGACAAGCCATACAAAATGGTCACAAGCTTTTTCTTGAAGGAAGGATTCTACACTTGACAGCAAAGTCACAATGTTATTAGTGAGGGCTGTGATGTTTGTTTAATGTTCCCATTTTGGTTCAAACAATCAAGCTTGTCCATCTACAGTGTCTAAATAAAGTTAGACTTGGCTAGAGAGCATATTATAAGGAACTGGTTAGCTGCTTTTAACCAATGCAATTAGATCACCATAAAAAGGGGGAAGGAGCCCATAAAATTAAAATAAAACTACCTCTCCCCCTCAAAAAAGTAATAAAGAAAAACACCCAAACCCCTGCAGCTAACCCTGACAACTACCTTCATTCACAGTGCTTAACCATGATGGGGGAAATTAATAAAAGCAGAGAAGGGCCGCTGCTTTTAAACGTTTCACAATAATCCAGATGGTACTTCTAGCCTCTGCTCATGCTTTACAACAGTGAATCAGGACAAGACATAGATTTGCTAATGTGCATTTAATCACCAAAGGACTGAAGATGTCTGGGCTTTTATTCTGTAATATTTCTAAGACTGTGTCCATTAAATGCAAACAAAAAAGGAAGAAGTCTTGGCAGAACAGGATAAGTGATGCACACTTGATGATCAGATCGATTTTAAATATTATTCATGGCATATAGCCTAGTCCATGCTCTAGCTGTTTCTATGGCTTGGGCCTCGTTGGTCTTCCACTGCTCTGCTACATCGTTTGCTAACGGATCATCTGGATTGGGAGCACTTAACAAAGCCTGGATCGATAGCAGAACTGTGCGGATCTGCAGTGCTGGGGACCACTTATCTTTCAAAATATCTAAACATATTCTTCCCAACTTGTCTACATTAGGATGATAAATTTTGGTCATGAAACGTACTTTAGGGGCTGCCATCGGGTATTCTTCTGGTAGGAATAGTTCAAGCTTAAAAGTCCCTCCCTCATAGGGGGAATCCTGAGGGCCAGCAATGACCACATGAAAATAACGGGCGTTGCTCTCATCTGGTTCTGCTTTAATGCCAGGAACTGGTTCTGCCAGCAAACGCTGGGTTTCCTTGATAATCCTGCGGGGCAGCCCGGCCATCTTGTCAGATCCCGAGTTCGGCCTCTGGTCTCGACTCTCGCCTCTTTGTTTTCTTGACTGTTTCCTTGTATGTGCAGAAGCTTTTGATTTTGATGAAGTCCCAAAAGTTTATTTTCGCTTTTGTTTCCTTTGTCTTTGGAGACATATCTTGAAAGAAGTTGCTGTGGCTGATATAGAAGAGATTACTACCTATATTCTTCTCTAGGATTCTGATGGATTCCTGTCTCATGTTGAGGTCTTTTATCCATGTCGAGTTTATCTTTGTGTACGGTGTAAGAGAATGGTTGAGTTTCATTCTACATATAGCTGCCCAGTTTTCCCGGCACCATTTGTTGAAGAGACTGTCTTTTTTCCACTGTATATTTGTTCCTGTTTTGTCAAAGATTATTTGACCATAGAGTTGAGGGTCCATATCTGGGCTCTCTACTTGTTCCACTGGTCTATGTGTCTGTTATTGTGCCAGTCCCATGCTATCTTGGTGATCACAGCTTTGTAGTAAAGCTTGAAATCAGGTAGCGTGATGCCCCCACTTTTATTTTTGTTTTTCAACATTTCCTTAGTGATTCAGGGTCTCTTCAGATTCTATACAAACTTTTGGATTATTTGCTCCAGCTCTTTGAAGAATACCAGTGGAATTTTGACCAGAATAGTGTTAAAAGTATAGATTGCTCTAGGCCGTATTGACATTTAACAGTGTTTATTCTTCCGATCCAAGAGCATGGAATGGTCTTCCATCTTTCTGTGTCTTCTTCACTTTTTTTTCATGAGTGTTCTGTAGTTCCTCCAGTAAAGATCCTTTACCTCTTTGGTTAGGTTTATTCCCAGGTATCGTATGGTTCTTGGTGCTGTAGTAAGTGGAACTGATTCTCTAATTTCCCTTTCTGTATTTTCATTGTTAGTGTATAAGAAAGCCACTGATTTCTGTACATTTTTTTTTCTGCTTGTAGTGGTCCAGATATATTTTCTTATGTCTCAGATTGAAGTCATGTGTATTCAGAAAGGTTTGATAGATATCCAACTAAATTCAAGGGACCAGATGAAATAAGGTCTCCTACTCTGTCAACACCTTGCCTCCCCACTCCTAGAATGCAACTTGACAAATTTGATTTTAAACCAAGAACTGTAGTAAGGGATGAAGAGACTATATCATACATAAAGGGTCTATCCAACAAGAAGATTTAAAAATGATAAATATTTATGCTTCTAATGTGGGAGCATCCAATTATATCAGTAAATTAACAATCAGATTAAAGTCACATATTGATAATAATACAATACTAGTAGGGGACTTCAACACAGGACTCACAGCAATGGACAGATCATCTAAGTAAAAGATTGACAGGAAAGAAGGGCTTTGAAATACACACTGAACCAGATGGACTTCACAGATTTATTCAGAACATTTCATTCTAAAGCAACAGACAACACATTCTTCTCTAGCACACATGGAACATTCTCCAGAATAGATCATATACTGGGTCAGAAATCAGGTCTCAATTGATACCAAAAAGATTGGGCTTATTCTCTGCATATATTCAGAACAAAATGCTTTGAAACTGGAACTCAGTCAAAAGAGAAAATTTGAAAGGAACTGAAATATTTGTAGGTTAAAGAGCATCCTACTACAGAATGAATGGGACAATCATCGAATTAATGAAGGATTTTAAAAACTCATGGAAACTAATGAAAATGAGAACACAATTGTTCAAAACTTTGGATACAGGAAAAGCAGACCTAACAAGGAAATACGTAGCAATACAAAAATGAGAAAAGCGTCAAATACACACTAACCTTACACATAAAGAAACTGGAGAAAGAACAGCAAATGAAGGTTAAAGCAAGCAGGAGAACAGAAATAATAAAGATAGAACATACATCAATGAAATAGAATCTAAAAGAACAGTAAAAGAGATCAATGAAACTAGAAGCTGGTTCTTTGAAAGAGCTAATAAGATCGATAAACCTTTGGTCACACTTATCAAAAAGCAAAGAGAAAGGCCCCAAATTAGTACAATCATGAATGAAAGCAGTGAAATCACCACCAATACCAAGGAATACAAAAAACTTTAAGAGCATCTTATATGCCAACAAATTAGTCAATCTGGAAGAAATGGGTACATTCCTAGAAACTTATAGACTACACAAACTGAAATTGGAGGAAACTAAAAACCTGAACATACCCATAACCAGAAGGAAATTGAAGCAACAACTAAAATCTTACCACCCCCCCAAAAAAAGTCCAGGGTTAGATGGTGTCACAGGCATATTCTACCCAGATTTTAAAGAAGAACTAATACCTATTCTTCTGAAGGTGTTTCAAAAATAGAGAAGAAAAACATCCAGACTTTTTTTTTTTTTAATGAGGACTGCATTATCTTGATACTGAACCAAGACAAAGATGCCACCAAAGAGGAGAATTATAGACTAATATCTCTGATGAACACAGATGCCAAAATTCTCACCAAGATACCAGCCAATGGGATCAATAGCACATTAAAAGGATTATTTTCTAGGGCCAAGAGGGATTTATTCCTGTGTTGCAAGTTTGGTTCAACATCAACAAATCAATCAACATGATACATCACATTAATAAAAGAAAGTACAAGAACCATAAGATCCTTTCAATTGATGCAGAAAATCCTTTGACAAAATACAACATCATATCCTGATTAAAACTCTTCAAAATATAGGGATAGAGGGGAAATACCTCAATGTCATAAAGACCTTTTATGAAAAGACCACCGTGAATTTCATCTCAATGGTGAAAAACTGAGAGATTTTCCTTTAGTGATAGGAACCCAAGAGGGATGACAACTCTCACCACTTTTGTTTAACATAGTACTAGAAGTTCTAGCTTCAGCAATTAGATAACAAAAAAGAAATAAAAGTCATTCAGATTGGAAAACAAGAAGTCATACTCTCCCTCTTTGTAGATGACATGATACTTTATGTGGAAAACCCAAAAGACACCACTCCCAAATTACCAGAACTCATACAGCAATTCAGCAACAAGGCAGGATAAAAAATTAAGGCCCCCAAATCAGTTGCATTTCTATACATTAACAATGTGACTGAAGAAAAAGAAATTAAAGAATTACTTCCATTTACAGTGGTTCCCAGAGCCATAAGATACCTAGGAATAAACCTGAGCAAAGAAGTAAAGCCTCTGTACACTAGAAAGTACAGAAAACTTATGAAAGAAATTGAGGAAGAAATAAAGAGAATGAAAAATATTCCATGCTTATGGATTGGAAGAATAAACAGTGTGGAAATGTCTATGCTGCCCAGAGCAATCTACACTTTCAATGCAATGCCTATCAAAATACCATTGACATTTTTCACAGAGCTGGAACAAACAATCTTAAAATTTGTATGGAATCAGAAAAGACCCCAAATTTCCAAGGGGATTTTGAAAAATAAATGTAGCAGGCATCAGAATGTCTGAATTTAAACAATTTTACAAATCTGTGATCATCAAGATAGCCTGTTACTGGCACAAAAACAGATACACAGATCAATGGAACAGAATAGAGGCCATAGAAATGGGCCCTCAACACTATGGACAACTAATCTTGGACAATGCAGGAAATAATATCTGTGGGAAAAAGACCGTCTCTTCAGTAATGTGCTGGGAAAATTCGGCAGCCACATGCAGAAGAATGAATCTGGACTATTTTCTTACCTCATACACAAAGATGAACTCAAAATGGATGAAAGACTCAAATGAGAGACAGGACATCACCAAAATCTTAGAGGGGAACCCAGGCAGCAACTTCTTTGTCCTTGGTCATTAACAACTTCTTACTAGACCCGTCTCCACAGGCAAGGGAAACAAAAGCAAAAATGAACTACTGGCATTTCATCAAGACAGAAGTTTTCTGCACAGTGAAGAAACAATCAACAAAACTAAAGGCAGCCTACAGAATGGGAGAAGATATTTGCAAATGACTTATCTGATAATGGGTTAGTGTCCAAAATCTATATAGAGCTTATTAAACTTAACACCTGGGAAACAAATAATCCAGTTAAGAAAAGAACAGAACAGTGAGAACACTTTTCCAAAGAAGACATCCAGGTTGCTAAAAGACACATGAAGAGATGTTGAACATCACTCATCACAGGGTATTACAAATCAAAAGCATGGTGAGATACTACCTTACTCCTGTCAGAATGCCTAAAAATAACAGAAGAAACAGTAGGTATTAGCAAGGGTGCAGAGGAAGGGAAACATTCATATCATTGTTACAGATGCAAACTGTGGAAGCCACTTTGGATAACAGTATAGTGGTTCATCAAAATGTTAAAATAAAGCTACTCTATGATCTATCAATTGAGCCACTAGATATTTACTTAAGGGAACAAAAATACAAACTTGAAGTTGTAAATGCACTCTGATGTTTATAGCAGCATTATCAACAACAGCCAAACTATAGAAAGAGCCTAAATGCCCATCCACTGATGAATGGATAAAGAAGATGTGATGTATATACACAGTGAAGTGTTACTCAAAATTATCAAAAAGAATGAAATTTTGCCATTTGCAACAACATGGATGGAGTTAGAGAATATAATGCTCAGCAAAATATGTCAGTCAGAGAAAAACATATGATTTTACTCATACTTGGAACTTAAGAAACAAAACAAAGAAATGAAGGGAAGAACGAGACAAACCAAAAAGCACTCAACTATAGAGAACAAATATATGGTTACCAGAGGAGAGGTGGGTGGAGGGATGTATAAAACAGGTGAAAGGAATTAAGCGTACACTTATCTCGATGTGCATTGAGTAATACATAGAATTGTTGAATCGCTATATTGTATACTTGAAACTAATATATCACTGTACATTAGCTATACTGGAATTAAAATTGGGAAAAAAGGGGGAACATCAAAAAATGCATGGAAAGCAGTAAAAAATGATAATTGTCCAAAATCTTTTGGATAAAGCAAAAGCTGTTCTTAGAAAGAAGATTAGAGCAATATAGGTCTACCTCAAGAAGCAAGATAAATGTCAAATATTCAACCTGACCTTAAACCAAAATGAAATATGAAAAGAACAAAAGAACAAAAATGTAGAAGGAAGGAAACAATATAAAGTAGAGCAAAAATAAATGAAATAGAGACAAGAAAATCCCCACAATAGAACCTATCAATGAAACCAGGAGCTGGTTCTTTGAAAAGATCAACAAAATGGATAAAACTTTAGCCAGACTCCTCAAGAAAAAATGACGTGAATAAATAAAATCAGAAAAGACGAAAAATAACAACCAACACCACAGAAATACAATGAATTATAAAAGAATATGATAAACAATTATATGCCAACAAATTGGACAACCTAGAAGAAATAGATAAGTTCCTGTAAGCATAAACTTCCAAAACTGAGTTGGGAAGAGGGGCAGCCATACAAAAATATGGCAGAGCAGGAAGATCCTAATCTTCCCTCATTTCAAGAATTCACTTGGGTAACAGCCACACCAGTAGAACTAATCAGAAAATAAACCAAAACCCGGAAGACCTGACCTCCAGCTAATCTTAGGTGGTCACACCAAAAACAATACGAAGGTCAGAGTTCTGGTCAAGAAACAAGCCAATCAACTAGACAAACCACAAATGGGAGGGGTATAACAAGTAGAAGAAGAGTAGCAGAACTCAGATGGGGTAAATTGCACTGGGAAGAGTAGTCCCCATAACACTTGGCTTTGAAAACTAGAGGGGCTTACCTTCACAAGTTTTGTTTTGTGATCTGTGGGGATTAACATTGTTAACTATAAAAATCGGTAAGCTTGTCTCTGGGAGAGCCCAAGAGTGACAGGAAATTTTCCACACCCTTAAAGAGACTGTGTAACAACAGAAGTTATACCAGATACAACATAGCAGTAGCAGTTTGAGAACTGACTAGGTATAGAGGAATATTCATTTACATATCTCAGAACATCCACTGGAGGGGACTTCTGCAAGACAGAACAGCCTGCAGGTGCCATTTCTTTCCCCATCCCAGTCTAAATACCCAGATACCTGTGGGAAACAGCCTGAAAACTCTTCCTCTAGTTTACTAACACCAAGTCCCACTCCCACATTCTCCTGAAGATTCACACCCTTCAACCTTCCCCACTCAGCAGAAGACACTCAAAAGTGGCTCATCCAGCAAGCAGACCACTGCATACCTTGTTAAAATCTCCACACCTCTCCCCTGTGTTCTCCTATGAAATGCCTCATGAAAGCCACTCCACTTGGCAGGAGTCCATCCAAAGTGGTTCCTTGCACATCTTATTTTGCAAACAGCCCTGAGAGTGATCAACATTGACTCCAAAGTGACTTTAACCTTGGGGAGAGGAGAGGATCATCACAGACAGCAGTTCAACTGACACCTCAGAAGTGGGCCAGGGGTTAACCTCTGATCTGGCTTCTGGTCCTACTTGCCAATAAAAAAAAAACCCAAAATTTCCTTACAAAAAGAAATACCTGAGTTTTGGATCACTGCAACCCCAACAGAACGACTGGGGGAGGTTGGAGGCAAGATAGCAGTACAGTAGGGGACCTCATTTCATCTGGTCCCTTGAATTTAGCTAGATAACTATTAAACCATTCTGAACACCCATGGATTCAGCCTGAGATGTAAGAAAAAAAAAATGGAACTCTACAAATAAAAAGTGACTGCTTTTTGCAAGGTAAGAGGTGTGGAGATGTGAATGTGAAGGGGGATATTGGAAGATAAATGGAGGGGGTAGATATTGGAAGATAAATGGAGTGGGGAGGGAGCCTCCATAAGTTGGCTACCTTAAAGTGATATAGCCCTGGAGGTAAAAATCAGAACCCTTAGAAATATGCTCCAGTGAGAGATATCCCTGTCTGAATGGGGCTCGGGGGATGAAGAAGGCAGAATTCTGTGTGGGTCAGTGTGGTCTCAGGATCCCAACAGTCAGAGAACAAATGTAGTGCCTGACTGATAGAGTACCTGAGCAGTGGAGCAGGAAAACTGGTTAGAGTCAGTTAGAGTCAGCCCAGGAAGAGACTCTCAGTTCGGATCATCATTAACCATAAGCCAGGCTTATTGGGTGACTGCTCTCTGTCTGGGTACCCTAAAAAGGATGGAAATGTAAACACTGTCTGCCATTCCCCAGGAGGCGCAGAACAGGTGCACCCATAACCAGGCAATGGCTCTCAAGCTGACAGCCATGTAAAGGATATTACTGTGACACTCAGTCATCCCCCAGGAGCAGTAGAGTGGGTATATGAGGAGCCCATGACCACTCTCAGCATCAGAGCACTACAAAGGGCAGTAATACAGGTCCATCAGACTCCCACCAGGAGGATCACTGTGGGCCCACAGCACATGAGCCTTCAGAGTTTGGCACACACAAAAGTGAAGAACGTTTGTCTCAGCGGGTTTACTAAAAAGGGGGGGACTGCAATCTTTTGGGTCTGGGGATAGAAATTGGGCCACAGTCTTTTTTATTTTGATTCTCTAAAAAGGTGCAGAAAGCATTCAGGGATCAAAAGCCACACAGAGGACCAGCTTACTTAGATGCCAGCCCCCTGGCAAGGGACGATGCAACTTTGCCAAGGCAAAAACACTTGAGAAACACCATAGCAGGCCCCTCCTCCAGAAGACCAATATGAAGAGCAAGTGCACAGCTAATTTATAGATCTCACAAGACTGTAAGACACCAACAATAAGGGGAAATAGCATATGGAACTCAAGGTTTTTCTTCATGATTCATTTCCCTTTCAGTCCAAAATTTTCCATTTTTCTTTTTTTTTTTTTCTCCATTTCAACTAGTTTCTTATTTTATCACCTCTTTGTTTTTAAGTCGCTTTTTAACTGTTATTTTTTACATCTACCTTTTATAGATATATGCTTCATTTTTTGCCTTCATTGATGTTATTCAATTATATATATATATATATATATATATATATATATATATATATATAGACAGTAATCTCTTCGATATCAGCCACAGCAACTTCTTTCAAGATATGTCTCCAAAGGCAAAGGAAACAAAAGCAAAAATGAACTTTTGAGACTTCATCAAGATCAAAAGCTTCTGCACAGCAAAGGAAACAATAAAAAAAAAAAAAATAAAGAGGCAACCCACGGAATGGGAGAAGTTATTTGCAAATGACAGTACAGACAAAAGGTTGATATCCAGGATCTATAATGAACTCCTCAAACGCAACACACACAAAACAATCATTTCAAAAAATGGGCAGAAGACACAGACAGTTCTCCAATGAAGACATACAAATGGCTATCAGACACATGAAAAAATGTTCATCATCACTAACCATCAGGGAGATTCAAATTAAAACTACATTGAGATACCACCTTACACCAGTTAGAATGGCCAAAATTAGCAAGACGGGAAACAACCTGTGTTGGAGAGGATGTGGAGAAAGGCGAACCCTCTTCCACTGTTGGTGGGAATGCAAGTTGGTGCAGCCTCTTTGGAGAACAGTGTGGAGATTCCTCAAGAAATTAAAAATAGAGCTTCCCTATGACCCTGACATTGTACTACTGGCTATTTACCCCAAAGATACAGGTGTAGTGAAAATAAGGGCCATATATACCCCAATGTTTATAGCAGCAATGGCCACAGTCACCAAACTGTGGAAAGAACCAAGATGCTCTTTTACGGTCGATGTGTCCATATACACTATGGAGTATTATGCCTCCATTCAGAAAGGATGAATACCCAACTTTTACATCAACATGGACAGGACTGGAAGTGATTATCCTGAATGAAATAAGTCAAGCAGAGAGAGTCAATTATCATATGTTTTCACTTATTTGTGGAGCATTTGAAATAACATGGAAGACATGGGGTGATGTAGAGGAGAATGGAGTTGGAGGAAACTGGAGGAGGAGGTGAGCCATGAGAGACTATGGACTCTGAAAAACAATCTGAGGGTTTTGTAGGGAAGGGAGTGGGAAGTCGGGTGAGCCTGGTGGTGGGTATTATGGAGGGCATGTATGGCATAGAGCACTGAGTGTGGTGCATAAACAATGAATTCTGTTACACTGAAAATATATCAAAAAGAATAAAATATTGATATTGTAACCATCAAAAAATATTGTTAAAAAATGCACCAATGAAATCTAATACTGCTATCATTACTAACTTAAAAAAAAGGTAAGTGTGATATCTAATTGTAGCATATATGTTAAAATATATTTAATCTCCTTCTGGACAAAGAAAATGAAATTTAACTGGAGTTAGCTTTTAAATGGTCATACATATAATCCCATTTTTTATTATTTTGATATTTTCTTTTTAACATTGGGATATAATTTACATATAACATTCTATTACTTTCAGGTAGACAACATAATGGTTCAATATTTGTGTATATTGTGCAATGATCACCACAAGAAGTCTAGTTAACATCCATCATTATACAGAATAATATTTTCATTATGATTTAAATTTTTAAGATGTACTTGCCTAGCAATTTTCAAATATACAATACAGTATTATTAACTATAATGACCATGTTGTATTTACATCTTTAGGACTTTTTTTTTTTTTTTATGACTTTATACTTGTAAATGTTGACCCTTTCAACAATTTGGCTGATCCTTCACCTCTCAACTCCGCTTTCTGTATGTATGACTTCTTTTTTTTTTCTTTTTAGTTTCCACACATAAGGGAGATCATGTGATTTTTGTCTTTGTCTGACTTATTCTACTCAGCATTATGCCCATAATACCTATTCATATTGTATCAAGTGGCAAAATGTTATTTTATTTACAGTGAAATGATCTCCCTTTTTGTATATATGTCACATGTAAATTATCCACTCATTCATTTATGCACACTTTGGTTGTTTCCATATCTTAGCTATTGAAAATAATGCTGTGGGTACGTGGAGGTGAATTAGTGTTAGTGTTAGTGTTAGAATTAGTGTTTTCATTTTCTTCAGACAAATACTCAGAAGTGGAATTTCTGGAACATATGACAGTTCTGCTTTATTTTTTTTTTTCAGGACTTCCCTGTTGTTTTCCATAGCTGCTGCATCAAGATACATTTCCACCAACAGCGCACAAGTGTTTCCCTTTCTCCATATTCTTTACACTTGTTAATTGTCTTTTTGACAGTAGCCATTCTAACAAGTGTGAGATGATATACCTTTTTTGGTTTTGTACCGCATGTCCCTGATGATTAGTGAAGTTGAGAATGATTTTTTTGTATCTATTGACCAGATATTTTCACTAAGAATATTTTAGTAAAACATTTACTGACCTCCTTACTTTGCAACGTCCTGTGCTACACATTGAAAAATATGAGATAAAACCTGTTTTCTGTTATTGAGGAGCAAACAGTTGCAAAGAGTAGGTTTAAATTCAGATCAAGGAAGGGATCCATATTCAGTTGCAATTACGTAAAATAATCTTTCATATGGTTAAAGTCGAATCATACACCATAAAATGTTCGAAAAGGAGGAGGTGAATGATATTTTCATTCATTAATGTAAATATAGTTGTGCAAAGTCATGAAAAAAAAGAGTATTCCCCAATTTTAAAAATGGCAAGAGACGTAGACAATCCAAAAAGGTGAAATGAAGGATAAGCGAACATAAAAAAATAATCATTTATATATTTTTCTTTTTTAAATTGTGTTATGTTAGTCACCATATAATAAATCATTAGTTTTTGTTGTAGTGTTCCATGATTCATTGTTTGTGTATAACACTCATTGCTTCATGCAATCTGTGCCTTCTTAAAACCCATCACCAGGCTAACCCATCCTGCCACCATCCCCTTTCTAAAACTCTCTGTTTGTATTCCAGAGTCCGTAGTCTCTCATGGTTCATCTCCCACACTGATTTCTACCCCTTCATTTTTCACTACTCCTAATGTCTTCCATGCTATACCTTAAGTTGCACAAATAAGTGAAACTATATGATAATTGATATTCTCTGTTTGATTTATTTCACTTAACATCATCTCTTCCAGTCTCATCCGTGTCGATGCAAAAGTTGAATATTCATCCTTTCTGACAGCTGAGTAATATTCCATTGTATTTATGAACCACATTTTCTCTATCCATTTGTCTGTTGAAGGGCATCTTGGCTCTTCAGTTTGGCTATTGTGGATAATGCTGCTATGGCCTTTTTTTTTTTTTTTTTTCTACATCTCTATCTTTGGGTAAATACCCAGTAGTGCAATTGCTAGGTCCAGGGCAGCTCTATTTTAAATTTTTGAGGAAACTCAATACTGGTTTCCAAAGTGGCCCCAATTTGCATTCCTAACAACAGTGTAAGAGGGTTCTCCTTTCTCCACAACGTCTCCTACATTTTCTGTTTCTTGCGCCTTGTCAATTTTTGCCATTCTGTCTGGTGTAGGGTGATATCTCAATGTGGTTTGGTGCTGAATTTCCCTGATGGATAATGATGATGAACAATTTTTCATGTGTCTGTTAGAAATGTGTACATTTTCTTTGGAGAAATATCTGCTTATGTCTTCTGTCCACTTTTTGACTTGATTATCTGCGGTTTTTTTTGGGGGGGTGTTGAATTTGAGTTCTTTATAAATCTTGGATATCAGTCAGCCCTTGGTCTGTACTGTCATTTGCAAATATCCTCTCCCATTCTGTGGGTTGCCTCTTTGTTTTGTTAACTGTTTTCTTTGTTGTGCAGAAGCTTTTTCTTGAGATCCCAAAAGTTTATTTTTGCCTTTGTTTCCCTTGCCTTTGGTGTTGTGTCTTGAAAGAAGTTGCTGTGGTTGATATCGAAGAGGTTACTGCCTATGTTCTCCTCTGGGATTTTGATGGATTCCTGTCTTGCATTGAGATCTCTCATCCAATTTGAGTTGATCTTTGTGTATGGTGTAAGAGAATGCTCTAGTTTCATTCTTCTGTATATAGCTTTCAAATTTTCCCAGCACCATTTATTGAAGAGACTGTCTTTCTTCCACTGGATATTTTTTCCTGTTTTATAGTTTATTACTTGATCATGGAGTTGAGAGTCCATATCTGAGATCTCTATTCTGCTACACTGGTCTATGTGTCTGCTTTTTTGCCAGTACCATGCTGTCTTGGTGATCATAACTTTGTAATAGTGCTTGAAGTCAGGGAACCTGAATCCCTTAGCTTTGTTTTTTTCAACATTTCATTGGTGATTCAGGGTCTTTTCTGGATCTGTACAATATTTATGATGGTTTGTTCCAATACTTTGAAAAATTCCAAAGCTATTTTGATTGGTATGGCATTGAAAGTATAGATTGCTCTGGAAGCATAGACACTTTAACAACATTTATTCTGCTGATTCATAAGCATGGGTGGAAAGATTTTCCATCTTTTTGTGTCTTCAATTTCTTTTAGGAGTGTTTTGTTCTTCCTATAGCATGCATTCTTTACCTCTTTGCTTAGGTTTATTCCAAGGTTTATTCCTGTCTTGCATTGAGGTCTTTCATCCATTTTGTGTTTATCATTGTGTATGGTGTAAGAGAATGGTTGAGTTTCATTCTTCCACACATAGCTGTCCAATTTTCCCAGCACCATTTATTGAAGAGACTGTCTTTTTTCCACTGTATATTTTTCCTGCTTTGTTGAAGATTATTTGAACATAGAGTCAATAGGGTCCATATATGGGCTCTTTACTCTATTCCACTGGTCTATGTGGCTGCTTTTGTGCCAGTACCATACCGTCTTGGAGATCACAGCTTTGTAGTAAAACTTGAAATCAGGCCACGTGATGCCGCTAGTTTTGTTTTTATTTTTAAACATTTCCTTAGCAATTTGGGGTCTCTTCTGATTCCATACAAATATTAGGATTATTTGCTCCAGCTCTTTGAAAAATGCCAGTGGAATTTTGATCAGAATGGCATTGAAAGTATAGATTGCTCTAGGAAGTAGAGACATTTTAACAATATTTATTATTCCAATCCATGAGCATGGACTGGTCTTCCATCTTTTTGTGTCTTCTTCAATTTCTTTCATGAGTGTCCTGTAGTTCCTTGAGTACAGATCGTTTACCACTTTGGTTAGATTTATTCCCAGGTATCTTATGGTTTTTGGTGCTCTAACAAATAGAATTGATTCTCTAATTTCCCTTTCTATAGTTACATTGCTAGTGTATAAGAAAGCAACTGATTTCTGTACATCATTTTTGTATCTTGCCCCATTACTGAATTACTGTATTATTTCTAGTAATTTGGGGATACAGTCTTTTGGGATTTCCACACAAAGTATCATGTCATATATAAAGAGAGAGAGTTTGACTTCTATGCCAATTTGAATACATTTTATTTCTTTTTGTTGTCGGATTGCTGTTGTTAGGACTTCTAGTACTATGTTAAACAATAGTGGCAAGAGTGGGTATGCTTGTCATATTCCTGATCTTATGGGAAACATTCTCAGCTTTTTCCCATTGAGAATGATATTTGCTGTGGGTTTTTAATATGTAGCTTTTATGAAGTTGAGGTATATTCCCACTATCACTATACTCTGAAGAGTTTTAATCAGGAACACATGCTATGTTTTGTCCAGTAGTTTTTATGCATCAATTGAGGAAATCATGTGGTTCTTCTCTCTTCCTTTATTTATGTGTTCTGTCACACTGGTTGATTTTCTACTGTTGAACCACCCTTGTACACCAGAAATAAATCCCAACTGATCATGATGGATAATCCTTTTAATGTACTGTTGGATCCTATCAGGTAGGATCTTGTTGGGAATTTTGGTATCTATATTCATCAGGGATACTGGTCTAAATTTCTCCTTTTTGATGGGGTCTTTGCCTGGTTTTGGGATCAAGGTGATGTTGGCTTCAAAGATAGGGTCTGGAAATTTTTCTTCTGTTTCTATTTTTTTGAAACACCTTCAAGATAATCAATATGAGTTTTTCTTTGAATGTTTGCTAGAATTCCCCAAGGAATCCACTAAGGCCTGGACTCTTGTTTTTTGGGCAGGTTTTGGTCACTGCTTCAATCTTGTTATTGGTAATGGATGTATTCAGGTTGCTGATTTCTTCCTGTTTCAGTCTTGGTAGTTTATATGTTTCCAGGAATGCATCCAATTCTTCCAGGTTGCTTAATTTACTGGCATATAACTGTTGAGAACAATTTCTGATGATTGTTTCTATTTCTTTGATGTTAGTCATGATTTCTCCTCTTTAACTTGTAATTTTATTAATTTAGGTCCTTTCTCTTTTCTTTTGATAACTTTGGCCAGTGGTTTATCAATGTTATCAATTCTTTCAGTGAACCAGCTTCTAGTGTTGTTAATGTGTTCTACTGTATTTTTGGTTTCTAATTCATTGACCTCTGCTCTAATCTTAATTATTTCCCTTCTTGTGCATGAGTTAGGTTTAATTTGTTGTTGATCTTTAGCTCTTTAAGGTGTAATGATAATTTGTATATTTGGGAATTTTTTTAAATGAGATTTAGATGGCTATTTATCCCCCCCTTTTTTATTGCTTTCTGTGTTTAACTTTTTTAATTTATTTTTTATTTATTTTCAGCATAACAGTATTCATTATTTTTTCATGACACGCAAAGCTCCATGCAACCCATGCCCTCTCTAATGCCCACCACCTGGTACCCCAACCTCCCAAAAGCCCCGCCACTTCAAACCCCTCAGATTATTTTTCAGAGTCCATAGTCTCTCATGGTTCACCTCACCTTCCGATTTCCCCCAACTCCCTCCTCCTCTCTAACTCCCCATGTCCTTCATGCTATTTGTTATGCTCCACAAATAAGTGTAACCATATGATAATTGACTATCTCTGCTTGACTTATTTCACTCAGCATAATCTCTTCCACTCCCGTCCATGTTCTACAAAAGTTGGGTATTCATCCTTTCTGATGCAGGCATGATACTCCATAGTGTATATGGACCACATTTTCCATATCCATTCGTCCATTGAAGGGCATCTTGGTTCTTTCCACAGTTTGGTGACCGTGGCCAGTGCTGCTATAAACATTGGGGTGCAGATGGCACTTCTTTTAATGGCATCTGTATCTTTGGGATAAAATCATAAGAATAGCATTGAACAGAAATATAGAGACAATCTACAGAAAGAAAGACTTCAAAGGTAAAACAATGTCAATAAAAACGTATCTAACAATAATCACTCTCAATGTGAATGACCTAAATGCGCCCATAAAATGGCGCAGGGTCGCAGATTGGATAAAAAGACAGGACCCATCCATATGTTGTCTGAAAGAGACCCATTTTGAACCTAAAGATACACCCAGACTGATCGTGAAGGGTTGGAGAAGCATGTATCATGCCAATGGCTGGGGTGCTGGGGTAGCTATTCTCAAATCAGATAAATTAGTATTAAAACTAAAGACTGGGGGGGGAGGAGTCAAGATGGCGGAGAAGTAGCAAGCTGAAACTGCTTCAGCTAGCCGGAGATCAGCTAGAGAGCTTATCTAAAGATTGCAAACACCTGAAAATCCATCGACAGATCGAAGAGAAGAAGAACAGCAATTCTGGAAACAGAAAAACAACCACTTTCTGAAAGGTAGGACCGGCGGAGAAGTGAATCCAAAGCGACGGGAAGATAGACCCCGGGGGGAGGGGCCGGCTCCCGGCAAGCGTCGGAGCAACCGCGCACAAAATCAGGACTTTTAAAAGTCTGTTCCGCTGAGGGACATCGCTCCAGAGGCTAAACCGGGGCGAAGCCCACGCGGGGTCAGCGTGGCCTCAGGTCCCGCAGGGTCACAGAAGGATCGGGGGTGTCTGAGTGTCGCAGAGCTTGCAGGTATTGGAACGGGAAAGCCGGCTACAGAGACAGAGCCGACAGTAAGCTCGCAGCTCGGTGTTACCTTGAACCGGTCGCAGGCTCTGTGAGCTCGGAGCGCGGCCGGAGGTCAGGCAGACGGGAGTAACTGGGCGCTGTTCTCTGAGGGCGCACTGAGGAGTGGGGCCCTGGGCTCTCGGCTCCTCCGGGCCGGAGACCAGGAGGCCGCCATTTGTATTCCCGAACTCCGGAACTCTACGGAAAGCGCTCAGGTAACAAAAGCTCCTGAAAGCAAACCCGAGCAGATTACTCACCCCGGCCCCGGGTAAGGGCGCTGTAATTCCGCCTGGGGCAAAGACACTTGAGAATCACTACACCAGGCCCCTCCCCCAGAAGATCAACAAGAAATCCAGCCGAGACCAAGTTCACCTACCAAGGAGTGCGGTTTCAATACCAAGGAGAGCAGCAGAATTGCAGAGGAGGAGAAAGCCAAACACGGAACTCATGGCTTTTTTCCTGTGATTTTTTTTAGTCTTGCAGTTAATTTAATTTTTTCTTTTTCATTTTTTTTTTTCTCGCCTTCGGGTAAAATTTTTTTTTTAACTGTTACCTTTTTCTTTTTTAACGATTTTTTACTAGTTTATCTAATATATATATTTTTTCTTTTTTACATTTTTCTTAGTTGTTTTCTTTTTTTAAAAATTCTTTTCTTTTCTTTTCTTTTTTTTTCTTTTCTTTTTGTTTTTTTTTCTTTCTTCCTTTTTGAACCTCTTTTTATCCCCTTTCTCCCCACTCACGATTTTGGATCTCTTCTAATTTGGTTAAAGCATATTTTCCTGGGGTTGTTGCCACCCTTTTAGTATTTTACTTGCCCCTTCATTTACTCTTATCTGGACAAAATGACAAGACATAAAAATTCAACACAAAAAAAGAACAAGAGGCAGTACCGAAGGCTAGGGACCTAATCAATACAGACATCGGTAATATGTCAGATCTAGAGTTCAGAATGACAATTCTCAAGGTTCTAGCCGGGCTCGAAAAAGGCATGGAAGATATTAGAGAAACCCTCTCGAGAGATATAAAAGCCCTTTCTGGAGAAATAAAAGAACTAAAATCTAACCAAGGTGAAATCAAAAAAGCTATTAATGAGGTGCAATCAAAAATGGAGGCTCTCACTGATAGGATAAATGAGGCAGAAGAAAGAATTAGTGATATAGAAGACCAAATGACAGAGAATAAAGAAGCTGAGCAAAAGAGGGACAAACAGCTACTGGACCATGAGGGGAGAATTCGAGAGATAAGTGACACCATAAGACGAAACAACATTAGAATAATTGGGATTCCAGAAGAAGAAGAAAGTGAGAGGGGAGCAGAAGGTATACTGGAGAGAATTATTGGGGAGAATTTCCCCAATATGGCAAAGGGAACGAGCATCAAAATTCAGGAGGTTCAGAGAACGCCCCTCAAAATCAATAAGAATAGGCCCACACCCCGTCACCTAATAGTAAAATTTACAAGTCTCAATGACAAAGGGAAAATCCTGAAAGCAGCCAGGGAAAAGAAGTCTGTAACATACAATGGTAAAAATATTAGATTGGCAGCTGACTTATCCACAGACACCTGGCAGGCCAGAAAGAGCTGGCATGATATTTTCAGAGCACTAAACGAGAAAAACATGCAGCCAAGAATACTATATCCAGCTAGGCTATCATTGAAAATAGAAGGAGAGATTAAAAGCTTCCAGGACAAACAACAACTGAAAGAATTTGCAAATACCAAACCAGCTCTACAGGAAATATTGAAAGGGGTCCTCTAAGCAAAGAGAGAGCCTACAAGTGGTAGATCAGAAAGGAACAGAGACCATATACAGTAACAGTCACCTTACAGGCAATACAATGGCACTAAATTCATATCTCTCAATACTTACCCTGAATGTGAATGGGCTAAATGCCCCTGTCAAAAGACACAGGGTATCAGAATGGATAAAAAAACAAAACCCATCTATATGTTGCCTCCAAGAAACACATTTTAAGCCCGAAGACACCTCCAGATTTAAAGTGAGGGGGTGGAAAAGAATTTACCATGCTAATGGACATCAGAAGAAAGCAGGAGTGGCAATCCTTATATCAGATCAATTAGATTTTAAGCCAAAGACTATAATAAGAGATGAGGAAGGACACTATATCATACTCAAAGGGTCTGTCCAACAAGAAGATTTAACAATTTTAAATATCTATGCCCCCAATGTGGGAGCAGCCAACTATATAAACCAATTAATAACAAAATCAAAGAAACACATCAACAATAATACAATAATAGTAGGGGACTTTAACACTCCCCTGACTGAAATGGACAGGTCATCCAAGCAAAAGATCAGCAAGGAAATAAAGGCCTTAAACGACACACTGGACCAGATGGACATCACAGATATATTCAGAACATTTCATCCCAAAGCAACAGAATACACATTCTTCTCTAGTGCACATGGAACATTCTCCAGAATAGATCACATCCTCGGTCCTAAATCAGGACTCAACCGGTATCAAAAGTTTGGGATCATTCCCTGCATATTTTCAGACCACAATGCTCTAAAGCTAGAACTCAACCACAAAAGGAAGTTTGGAAAGAACCCAAATACATGGAGACTAAACAGTATCCTTCTAAAGAATGAATGGGTCAACCGGGAAATTAAAGAAGAATTGAAAAAAATCATGGAAACAAATGATAATGAAAATACAACGGTTCAAAATCTGTGGGACACAACAAAGGCAGTCCTGAGAGGAAAATATATAGCGGTACAAGCCTTTCTCAAGAAACAAGAAAGGTCTCAGGTACACAACCTAACCCTACACCTAAAGGAGCTGGAGAAAGAACAAGAAAGAAACCCTAAGCCCAGCAGGAGAAGAGAAATCATAAAGATCAGAGCAGAAATCAATGAAATAGAAGCCAAAAAAACAATAGAACAAATCAACGAAACTAGGAGCTGGTTCTTTGAAAGAATTAATAAAATTGATAAACCCCTGGCCCGACTTATCAAAAAGAAAAGAGAAAGGACCCAAATAAATAAAATCATGAATGAAAGAGGAGAGATCACAACTAACACCAAAGAAATACAAACTATTATAAGAACATACTATGAGCAACTCTACGGCAATAAATTTGACAATCTGGAAGAAATTGATGCATTCCTAGAAACATATAAACTACACAACTGAACCAGGAAGAAATAGAAAGCCTGAACAGACCCATAACCAGTAAGGAGATTGAAACAGTCATTAAAAATCTCCAAACAAACAAAAGCCCAGGGCCAGACAGCTTCCCGGGGGAATTCTACCAAACATTTAAAGAAGAACTAATTCCTATTCTCCTGAAACTGTTCCAAAAAATAGAAATGGAAGGAAAACTTCCAAACTCATTTTATGAAGCCAGCATCACCTTGATCCCAAAACCAGACAAGGATCCCACCAAAAAAGAGAGCTATAGACCGATATCCTTGATGAACACAGATGCGAAAATACTCAACAAAATACTAGCCAATAGGATTCAACAGTACATTAAAAAGATTATTCACCACGACCAAGTGGGATTTATTCCAGGGCTGCAAGGTTGGTTCAACATCCGCAAATCAGTCAATGTGATACAACACATCAATAAAAGAAAGAACAAGAACCATATGATACTCTCAATAGATGCTGAAAAAGCATTTGACAAAGTACAGCATCCCTTCCTGATCAAAACTCTTCAAAGTGTAGGGATAGAGGGCACATACCTCAATATCATCAAAGCCATCTATGAAAAACCCACCGCAAATATCATTCTCAATGGAGAAAAACTGAAAGCTTTTCCTCTAAGGTCAGGAACACGGCAGGGATGTCCATTATCACCACTGCTATTCAACATCGTACTAGAGGTCCTAGCCTCAGCAATCAGACAACAAAAGGAAATTAAAGGCATCCAAATCGGCAAAGAAGAAGTCAAATTATCACTCTTCGCAGATGATATGATACTATATGTGGAAAACCCAAAAGACTCCACTCCAAAACTGCTAGAACTTATACAGGAATTCAGTAAAGTGTCAGGATATAAAATCAATGCACAGAAATCAGTTGCATTTCTCTACACCAACAGCAAGACAGAAGAAAGAGATATTAAGGAGTCAATCCCATTTACAATTGCATCCAAAACCATAAGATACCTAGGAATAAACCTAACCAAAGAGACAGAGAATCTATACTCAGAAAACTATAAAGTACTCATGAAAGAAATTGAGGAAGACACAAAGAAATGGAAAAATGTTCCATGCTCCTGGATTGGAAGAATAAATATTGTGAAAATGTCTATGCTACCTAAAGCAATCTACACATTTAATGCAATTCCTATCAAAGTACCATCCATCTTTTTCAAAGAAATGGAACAAATAATGCTAAAATTTATATGGAACCAGAAAAGACCTCGAATAGCCAAAGGGATATTGAAAAAGAAAGCCAACGTTGGTGGCATCACAATTCCGGACTTCAAGCTCTATTACAAAGCTGTCATCATCAAGACAGCATGGTACTGGCACAAAAACAGACACATAGATCAATGGAACAGAATAGAGAGCCCAGAAATAGACCCTCAACTCTATGGTCAACTAATCTTCGACAAAGCAGGAAAGAATGTCCAATGGAAAAAAGACAGCCTTTTCAATAAATGGTGCTGGGAAAATTGGACAGCCACATGCAGAAAAATGAAATTGGACCATTTCCTTACACCACACACAAAAATAGACTCAAAATGGATGAAGGACCTCAATGTACGAAAGGAATCCATCAAAATCCTTGAGGAGAACACGGGCAGCAACCTCTTCGACCTCTGCCGCAGCAACATCTTCCTAGGAACAACGCAAAAGGCAAGGGAAGCAAGGGAAAAAATGAACTACTGGGATTTCATCAAGATCAAAAGCTTTTGCACAGCAAAGGAAACAGTTAACAAAATCAAAAGACAACTGAAAGAATGGGAGAAGATATTTGCAAACGATATATCAGATTAAGGACTAATGTCCAGAATCTATAAAGAACTTAGCAAACTCAACACCCAAAGAACAAATAATCCAATCAAGAAATGGGCAGAGGACATGAACAGACATTTCTGCAAAGAAGACATCCAGATGGCGAACAGACACATGAAAAAGTGCTCCATATCACTCGGCATCAGGGAAATACAAATCAAAACCACAATGAGATATCACCTCACACCAGTCAGAATGGCTAAAATCAACAAGTCAGGAAATGACAGATGCTGGCGAGGATGCGGAGAAAGGGGAACCCTCCTACACTGTTGGTGGTAATGCAAGCTGGTGCAGCCACTCTGGAAAACAGCATGGAGGTTCCTCAAAATGTTGAAAATAGAACTGCCCTATGACCCAGCAATTGCACTATTGGGTATTTACCCTAAAGATACAAATGTAGTGATCCAAAGGGGCACATGCACCCAAATGTTTATAGCAGCAATGTCCACAATAGCCAAACTATGGAAAGAACCTAGATGTCCATCAACAGATGAATGGATCAAGAAGATGTGGTATATATACACAATAGAATACTATGCAGCCATCAAAAGAAATGAAATCTTGCCATTTGCAACAACATGGATGGAACTAGAGCGTATCATGCTTAGCGAAATAAGTCAAGCAGAGAAAGACAACTATCATATGATCTCCCTGATATGAGGAAGTGGTGATGCAACATGGAGGCTTAAGTGGGTAGAAGAAGAATAAATGAAACAAGATGGGATTGGGAGGGAGACAAACCATAAGTGACTCTTAATCTCACAAAACAAACTGAGGGTTGCCGAGGGGAGGGGGTTTGGGAGAAGGGGTTGGGATTATGGACATTGGGGAGGGCATGTGATTTGGTGAGTGCTGTGAAGTGTGTAAACCTGGTGATTCACAGACCTGTACCCCTGGGGATAAAAATATATGTTTATAAAAAATAAAAAAATTATAAAAAAAAAAAACAAAAAAAAACCTAAAGACTATAGTCAGAGATACAGAAGGACACTACATAATCCTTAAAGGGACTATCCACCAAGATGATCTAAAAATTGTAATTATCTATGCCCCCTATATGGGAGCAGCCAATTACATAAGAAAGCTGTTAATCAAGATAAAGAGTCATATTGATATGAATACACTAATCATTGGAGATCTTAACATGCCTCTCTCAGAAATAGAAAGATCATCGAAGCAGGAAATCAATAAAGAAACAAGAGCATTGAATGACACATTGGACCAGATGGACCTCATAGATATATACAGAACATTCCACACTAAAACAACAGAATATTTATTCTTCTCAAGTGCACATGGAACCTTTTCCAGAATAGACCACAAACTGGGTCACAAATCAGGATTCAACCGATACCAAAAGACTGAGATTATTCCCTGCATATTCTCAGATCACACTGCTTTGAAATTGGAGCTCAATCACAAGGAAAATTTCAGAAGGAACTCAAAAACTTGGAAGCTAAAGACCACCTTGCATAAAATTTGATGTACTGGACATCTCACTGTGATAATAAATAGGTTAAAAAATTAGCTATATAAAAAAACTGAACCAGAATAGTGGGAACGAGTTAAAAATAAAAGTTGTCTTCTGAAGTAGTGGTGGTTGTTCTCTTGTAGCCTTTTTTTTTTCTTTTTTTTCTTTCCTGGTAACTTTTCTGGGAGAGGGGCCTGCCATGTGGGTTTTCAATCAATGATGTTCCCTGAGTTAAGTCCTCCCACCCCCCCTCAAGGGGGTGGACTCTGAGGAAACCGGTTTTTCAGGTTTTTGTTCCTGAAGGTTTTTATGTTTTTTCATTTGTTCTCTCACCTTGATAGCTTTTGATGGTTTTTGTAGGTTTGGACGAAAGCAAACTGCACCCCGACCTCCCTCTCAGTGAGAATCTCAGTGTGTTCCCCTCTGGGTCTTCAGAGCACATTAAGTTTCCCCTGGGCTGCTGGCAGAACAGGTTCCGAGTCGCAGTCCCTGGAGATGCTGGATCTCCTGCTTGTACCCAAAACCATGGCATTGGCAGCTGACTGGGCAGCTCCAGACCACCAGAGAGGTTCCAAGCAGTGATTGCACACTGAGATTTCCCTGCTGGCCCGGGCCGGGAGTGCCTCGTCTTTCCAGGTCTGAGAGCACCTGGCTTGCTCACACCTCTCTCAGGGGAGGGTGTGGGGTGGGCTAGTCTCATGCTCTGATAGCAAAGCACAGGTTTAAGAGCGCCATGCTAGGCTAGTGCCTGTGTGCACCTCTCTCAGGGGAGAGTGTGGGGTCCATGCATCTCAGGCTCTGACAGCACGGCGCAGCGTTCTGCCATATGGCGAGTCTCCAAGCCCTTCAGGGGAGCTGGAACCCACGCATTCTCGGGCACTCTGGTGACTCAGGGACCAAGACCTGGTTTCTCCACTGCACTCTTTCTGTTTCAGCACCAGGGGAGGCTGTCCTGGGTCCAGGGACTTAAGCCCCTGTCCCTAACTGCCCCAATTCCTACAAGTTCCCCCCACCATCCTTTGCTCTCTTTGAGTGCTTTCAATCAGACTCCAAGTTAATGCTGGTCCACAGTCGCAGGGGATTCTCGTATTGAAGTATTACTTTCCCATCAGTCACCTCTGGTGGCTCCCTCCTCCTTTTGTTTATCTTATGATATCAGTCCGACGTTCCCATTCTGCTTTACCTGCCCACTGGCGTCTTCTGCCCCTGTAGAGATGCAGACGTGTTCAATTCTGATCTCAGGCTGATTTCGTGGGTGATCAGAGTTCTTTGATAGGTAATCAGCTCACTTTAGGGTACAGGTTGATATGGTGCCTCCTCCTACTTCCCCACCATCTTGTCTCTTGCTTCATTATTTCTGGAATCCCAATTATTCTAATGTTGTTTCATCTTATGGTATCACTTATCTCTCAAATTCTCCCCTCATGGTCTAGTATTTGTTTTTCCCTCTTTTACCCAACTTCTTTATTATCTGTCATTTGGTCTTCTGTATCACTAATTCTCTCTTCTGCCTCATTTATCCTAGCATTAAGAGCCTCCATTTTTTATTGCACCTCATTAGTAACTTTTCTGATTTCAACTTGGTTAGATTTTAGTTCTTTTATTTCTCCCCAAAGGGCATTTATCTCTTGAGAGAGGGTTTCTCTAATATCTTCCATGCCTTTTTCAAGCCCAGCTAGAACCTTGGGAATTGTCATTCTGAACTCTAGATCTCACATATTACCAATGTCTATATTGATTAGGTCCCTAGCCTTCGGTACGGCCTCTTGTTCTTTTGTGTGTGTGTGTGTGTGTTGAGTTTTTCTGCCATGTCATTTTGTCCAGATAAGAATATATGAAGAAGCAAATAAAATACTAAAAGGGTGGCAAAAATCCCAGGAAAATGTGCTTTGACCAAATCAGAAGAGACCTCATATCGTGGGGGAAGAAAGAGGTAAAAAGAAGTTCAGAAAAAAAAAAAATTAAAAAGAAAACAAATAACGAAAAAAATATAAAAAAGAAAAATATATATATATTAGACTGGTGACTAGAATAGGGTGACTCACTTAATTTTGGGTGTATTATGGTCTCTTAGAAGAAACTACCTCCCAACATTTTAAAGAATGAAAAACATATATAAGGGTAAACACAATGAAGGGATGGAATATGCCTATACAGATGAAAAAAATTAATTTCTAAAAAAGGAGTTGATAAAATAAGTTGGTTGGGAGAATAAAGAAAAAGAAAGTAGAGAGAATGTTCTTGGGCTGGAGACTAGAACAAGCCCCAAGCTAGATTTAGGGTATATTTTGATCTATTAGAACTAGATGTACCCCAAATTCTTTAGAAGAAAAAATCCAATGTGTATACAAAAAATAAGGTTAGATACAATGAAGGATAAAATATGATTATTATGATGAAGTTTCAAAAAAGATTATTTTGTAATGAAAGGTATTGTTAAGATAAACTAGTTAAAAAACATTAAAAGAGGAAAGGGTAAAAGTTAAAAAAAAATTAGCAGAAGAAAAAAAATAAATAAAATATTAATTAATTGCAAGACTAAAGAATCATGGGGAGAAAGCCATGAATTCCATGCTTCGCTTTCTCCTCCACTGGAAATCCGCTGTTTTCCTTGGTCAGTGAACTTGGTCTTGGCTGGATTTCTTATTGATCTTCTGGGGGAGGGGCCTGTTGTAGTGATTGTCAAGTGTCTTTGCCCAAGGTGGAATTGCACTGCCCTTAGCAGGGGCCAGGCTAAGTAATCCACTCCATTTCACTTTCAGGAGCTTTTGTTCCCTGAACGCTTTCCATAGAGTTCCTGAGGATGGGAATGAAATGGTGGCCTCCTGATCTCCGGCCCAGAGGATGGAGAGCTCGGGCCCCACTCCTCAGTGTGCCCTCAGAGAAAAGCGTTCAATTGCTCCTTTCTCCCTGGCCTCTGGCCATGCCTGGGGAAAAACCTTCAATCATTACCATCTCCCTGGCCTTTGGCTGAGCTCCAAGTTCACCCAGCCTGTGACCAGCTCAAGGTAACTCCAGGCTGGAAGCTCACTCCTCAGGTCTGTCTCTGTAGCCAGCTTCCCTGCTTTAATACCTGCGAGCTCTGTGAGACTCAGACACTTCTGATCCTTCTGCAACCCCGCGGGACCTGGGGCCATGGGCTTCACCTGGTTTAGCCTCTGGAACGATGTCCCTCAGTGGAGCAGACTTCTAATAGTCCTGATTTTGTGCTCCGTTGTTCCGCCACTTGCCAGGAGTTGGCCCCTCCCCTCTTCCTGTCGCTTTGGATTCACTTCTCCGCAGGTCCTACCTTTCAGAAAGTGGTTGATTTTCTGTTTCTAGAATTGTTACTCTTCTTCTTTTCCATCTCCTGTTGGATTTTTAGGTGTTCACAATGGCTTGATAAGCTATCTAACTGATCTCCTGCTACCTGATGTCGTCTCAGCCTGCTATTTCTCTGCCATCTTGACTCCTCCCCTCCATTTGTTTCTCAGACTTCACAGTCTCTGATGCTTCAACTCCCCCTCAAATTTCACCCAATTCACTTTTCCTTTCTTCTCCTAATGACCTCCATGATATTCTTTATGCCCGACAAGTAAGTGAAACTATATGATAATTGACTCTCTCTGCTTGACTTATTTAACTCAGCATAATCTTCTCCAGTCCTAGTCATGTTAATGCATAAGTTGGGCATTCATCCTTTCTGATGGAAGTGTAATATTCCATTGTATATATGGACCATATCTTCTTTATCCATTCATCTGCTGAGGGTCTCTCAGCTCATTCCACAGTTTGGCAACTGTGGCCATTGCTGCTATGAACATTGGGGTACAGATGGCCCTTCTTTTCACTAGATCTGTATCTTTGGGGTAAAAACCCAGTAGTGCAATTGCAGGGTCTTGGGTACCTCTATTTTTAATTTCTTAAGGAATCTCCACACTGCTAATGGTATTTTTGACAGTAATAGAAAAAAGTGATGCTAAAATTTGTACAGAAACAAAAAAATAACTTAATAGGTAAAACCATGTAGGGCAAGAATGACACCACTAACAGTTTTATAATTCTTGATTTAAAAGCACATTACGAAGCTGTAGTAATCATGAGTATACTACTGACATAAAATCAGACACAGAACAATGGAACAGAATAAAGCACTTAGATATAAAGCCACAGATACGTGGTCAGCTTACTTTCAATAAATGGGCTAAGAACACAAAGAGAGGCAAGTATCTCTTCACTAGATGTTTCTGGGAGAATTGCATATCCATATGCAAGTAATGAAATGTGATCCTTAGCTTACACACACACACACAGACACACACACAGCTCCAAATGGATTAAAGACTTGAAATTGTAAACTTTGTTGTGATAAGATTTTCTTAAAATTTTACACCAAGTACAGATCCTTTACCTCTTTTGTTAGGTTTATTCCCAGGTATCTTATGGTTCTTGGTGCTATAGTAAATGGAATCGATTCTCTAATTTCCCTTTCTGTATTTTCATTGTTAGTGTATAAGAAAGCCACTGATTTCTGCACATTGACTTTGTATCCTGCAATGTTGCTGAATTGCTGTATGAGTTCTAGTACTTTGGGGATGGGGTATTTTGGGTTTTCCATATAAAGAATCATGTCATCTGCGAAGAGAGAGAGTTTGACTTCTTCATTGCAAATTTGGATACCTTTTATTTCTCTTTGTTGTCTGATTGCTGTTGCTAGGACTTCTAATACTATGTTGAACAAGAGTGGTGAAAGTGGGCATCCAGGTCTTCTTCCTGATCTCAATGGGAAGGCTGCAATCTTTTTCCCATTGAGGATGATATTTGCTGTGGGTCTTTCATAGATCGATTTGATGAGGTTCAAGAATATTCCCTCTATCCCTATACTTTGAAGCATTTTAATCAGGAATGGATGCTAGATTTTGTCAAATGCTTTTTCTGCATCAATTGAGAGGACCATGTGGTTCTTCTCTCTTCTCATAAAGGATCTGTACTTGAAGAACTACAGAACACTCATGAAAGAAATTGAAGAAGACACAAAAAGATGGAAGACCATTCCATGCTCTTGGATTGGAAGAATAAACATTGTTAAAATGTCTATACTGCCTAGAGTAATATATACTTTTAATGCCATTCTGATCAAAATTCCACCGGTATTCTTCAAAGAGCTGGAGCAAATAATCCAAAAATTTGTATGGAATCATAAGAGACCCCGAATCACTAAGGAAATGTTGAAAAACAAAAATAAAGCTGGGGGCATCACGTTACCTGATTTCAAGCTTTATTACAAAGCTGTGATCACCAAGACAGCAAGGTACCAGCATAAAAACAGACACATAGACCAGTGGAACAGAGTAGAGAGCCCAGATATGGACCCTCCAACTCTATGGTCAAAGAATCTTCGATGAAGCAGGAAAAAATATCCCATGGAGAAAAGACAGTCTCTTCAATAAATGGTGCTGGGAAAATTGGACAGCTATAAGTAGAAGAATGAAACTCGACCATTCTCTTACACCATACACAAAGATAAACTCAAAATGGATAAAAGACCTCAACGTGAGACAGGAATCCATCAGAATCCTAGAGGAGAACATAGGCAGTAATCTCTTCCATATCAGCCACAGCAACTTCTTTCAAGATATGTCTCCAAAGGCAAAGGAAACAAAAGCAAAAATGAACTTTTAGGACTTCATAAAAATCAAAAGCTTCTGCACAGCAAAGGAAACAGTCAACAAAACAAAGAGGTAACCCACGCAATGGGAGAAGATATTTGCAAATGACAGTACAGACAAAAGGTTGATATCCAGGATCTATAATGAACTCCTCAAACACAACACACACGAAACAGGCAAACATATCAAAAAATGGGCAGAAGATATGAACAGACACTTCTCCAATGAAGACATACAAATGGCTATCAGACACATGAAAAAATGTTCATCATCACTAGCCCTCAGAGAGATTCAAATTAAAACCACATTGAGACATCACCTTACACCAGTTAGAATTGCCAAAATTAACAAAACAGGAAACAACATGTGTTGGAGAGGATGTGGAGAAAGGGGAACCCTCTTCCACTGTTGGTGGGAATGCAAGTTGGTGCAGCCACTTTGGAGAACAGTGTGGAGATTCATCAAGAAATTAAAAATAGAACTTCCCTATGACCCTGCCATTGCACTCCTGGGTATTTACCCCAAAGATACAGATGTAGTGAAAAGAATGGCCATCTGTACCCCAATGTTTATAGCAGCAATGGCCACGATCGCCAAACTGTTGAAAGAGCCAAGATGCCCTTCAATGGACGAATGGATAAGGAAGATGTGGTCCATATACATTATGGAGTATTATGCCTCCATCAGAAAGGATGAATACCCAACTTTTGTAGTAACATGGACATGACTGGAAGAGATTATGCTGAGTGTAAAATGTCAAGCAGTGAGAGTCAATTATCGTATGGTTTCACTTATTTGTGGAGCATAACAAATATAATGGAGGACAAGGGTTGTTAGAGAGGAGAAGGGAGTTGGGGTAAAGTGGAAGGGGAGGTGAATCATGAGAGACTATGGACTCTGAAAAACAATCTGAGGGGTTTGAAGTGGCGGGGGTGTGGGAGGTTCGGGTAATAGTGATGGATATTATAGAGGGCACAGATTGCATGCAGCACTGAGTGTGGTAAAAAAATAATGAATACTGTTTTTCTGAAAATAAATAAATTAATTAAAAAAAATATATATATATATATATATAATGTAACCAAAAAAATTACACCAAAAGGACAGAACACAAGAGCAAAAATAAGTGACTCTATGTCAAACTAAAAATCAAAACAACACACAAAAAATCCATCTCTGCATAACAAAGAAATCAATGAACTAAATAAAAGACACCCTATGAAATGGGAGAAAATATTTGCCAACCCCACATCTAATAATGGATTAATTCCAAATATAAACATCTCATTACCAAAAATAAATTAACCTACCTTAAAATGGACAATGGACTTGAATACATATATTTCCTAAGGAGACATAAATGGTCAACAGGAATATGAAAACATGCTCAACATTACTAGTCATCATGTAAATGTTAATCAATAATAGGAGTATCACCTCACACCTGTTAGAATGCCTCTTACCCAAAAGTCAAAAGATAACGAGTTTTTGCAGCAATGTGAAAAAAGTGAAACCTTGTGCACTGTTAGTGAGAATGTAAAATGATGGTGCCATTATGTAAACCATTGTTGAACTAATCACAAATTTAAAAGTAAAGCCACCACATGATCCAGCAATCCCACTTCTGGGTATTATATCCAAAGGAAATGAAATCAGTACCTTGAAGAGATATCTGCACTCCCATATTCATTGCAACATTATTCACAGTAGCCAAAAATAAAAACATTAAAATGTCTGTTGATAAGTCAATGAATTAAGAAAATTTTATATATATATATATATATATATATATATATATATATATATATATCCATCTCTATCTATTTACAATTGAATATTATTATTTTAAAAACTGGAATTCCTGTCATTTGTAACATAAATGAACCTGGAGAACATAATTTTAAGTGGAATAATCCAGACACAGAAAGATGGGTACAACATAAACTCACATACATATGGAATAAAAATAGAAAGTCAAGTTCATTGTAAGAGAGAGTAGAATAGTCGTTACTAGTATGTCGGGGGTGTGGGTAGTAAAAGAAGATATACCAAACAAAGGTTACAAAATTTCAGTTATAGGGTGAATAATTTTGGTAGACATAATATACAGTGTGGTGACTATAGTTTAATAACATATTATTTACCAGAAAATTTCCGAGAGAGCAGTTTCATTTTCTCACCACACACACACACACACACACACACACACACACACAAATGGTACATATGGAATGTCATGAATATGTTAGTGTAATTGTGATGATCATTATATAATGGATGCATACACCATTCATCACAATGTACATTTGAGATATTTGCAATTTTGTCAATAATACTTCAAAAAAGCTAAGCAAATAAAACATATAATAAATGAAATGACAATGGAATTAAAAAGATATACCAGAAAATATTTTTAATAACAAAAAGAGTAATAGTGGAAGGATAGATGGTTTGAAAAGGAATAAGACATATAGAGTTGTAATAGCAAAATGCCAAACAACCTAATCTGTCATTACATTAAATGTAAATGGATTAAACACTCCAATTTAAATACAAAGATTGGATGGCTCCTCAATGTCTCAGTTGGTTCAGGGTCTGACTCTTCTTTTTGCCTCAAGTCATGACCTCAAGGTTGTGGAATCTAGCCCCACATCAGGCTCTGCCCGTGCTGGGCATGGATGGAGCCTGCTTGATATTCTCTCCTTCCCTTTCCCTCTGCCCCTTCCCCTCCTCATTTTCTTCCTTCCCCCCTCTCTAAAAATAAATAAATAAATAGATAAATAAATAAATAATAAAATGAATGCAAAGATAGGTAGAATTGCTTTTTCAAAATGATTCAACTATATGTTACTTTTAAGAGACATGATGTATATTAAAATGCATAGGTTGAAAGCAGTAGGGTGGAAATGATATACCATGCAAGCAGTACAAAAATAGAATGAGGTTAACTATACTAATAACAGACAAAACTGACTTAAGAAAAAAAAAACTATTTCTGTACACAAAGAAAGGCATTGTGTAATGACAACAGATTCTTATTACATGTGTAACTATTATAAACTTGTAGACATATAGCTCCAAATCCCCAAGATACATGAAATAGAAATAATGAATTGAAGAGAAATAAATAAGTCATCAATAATAGTTATAAACTAAAATTTTATAATTGATTTTTTTTTCAGGAGACACATAATACTTGCCAAACCCCAAAGAGTCACAGCCAAAATATTCACTAATTGCTTCAAAGGTTTTAAATTTTCTTAAATTTCCTTCCTGCAGGAGGTGGAATTCATTTTCACTATTTTTTTTTAAATTTCAACTTTACTTAAGTCCTGGATTTCACAGAAAAAAAGTAAGAAATTGAAAAATAAAATAGTAATCTACCAGCAGAGAAACCACCTTACTAAATGATCATTGTTAACACCACCAATCATAAATCATGTCAACAAAATGTAACCCCTGATATTATGTAATGAGAAGAACACACTATCTCTGTGGTATTCTTGAGAATAATGGAAAAACTCCACAATATTCATGGGAGAACATCAGAAAATCCCAAATGGGCGTTCTACAAAATATCTAATGAATACATTTTAAAAAATTTTATTATTAATTTATATTATTTTTAAATGTGTGTATATTCAATTTAGATAATATATACTGTGTTATTAGTTTCAGGGGGTAGAGTTCAATGATTCATCAGCTGTCTAAAACAGCCAATGCTCATTACATCAAGAACCGTCCTTAACTCCAACCCACACCCCAAGCAACCCTCGTTTCTTTTATATAGTTAAGAGTTTCCTCTGGTTTGCCTCCTTTTTTGTTTTCATTTATTTCATTTTTTCCATCCATTCCCCTATATTTATCTGTTTTGTTTCTTAAATTTGACATATTACTGAAATCATATGGTATTTTTCTTTCTTTGACTTCTTTCCCTTAGCATAACACCTTCTAGCTCCAATCATGTCATTGCAAATGGCAGTATTTCATTCTTTCTGATGGCTTAGTAATATCCAACTGCATACAGACATACAACTCTTCTTTAGCCATACATCTGTCAATGGACGTCTGGGGTCTTTCCATCTTTTGGCTACTGTAAACATTGCTGCTATAAACATTAGGATATATGGGCCCATTCCAATCATTATGCTTGTATCATTTGGGTGAATATCTGGTAGCAAAGTTTCCAGGTCATACAGCAATTCTATTTTTAACTTTTTGAGAAATCACCGTACTGTTTTCCAGAATGGCTTCCCCAGCTTGCATTCCAACCAACAGTATAAGAGGGTTCCCATTTCTCTCTCTCTTTTTTAATTTGTTGACAGATTTTTAAAATTTGATTTCATTTTTTCAGTGTTCCAAGATTCATTGTTTATGCACCAAACCCAGTGCTACATGCAATACTATTACTGCTCATTCACAAGGCAACTGGTCTCCCAAGAGTTCTGATAGAGAAGTATAAGATGGGTGTTTCCATGCTTGCTAACAAAACATCCATTTTCTAGCCCGTATATCAAGGAGTAATTTTTACTCTCACTTTTTACTAATTAATAAATACGTTGTATAATGTTATAGCTGTCATAGGTACTGATTCCTCTGTTGGGTGTAGGCAAATTAAATTCAAAACCTTCTGGAAAGGATTAATAACTGTACCTTACATTAAAAACATTTTTAATTCATGGGAAGAGGACAAAATATCAACATTAGCAGGACTTTGGAAGAAGTTGATTCTAACCCTCATGGCTGACTTTGAGGTGTTCAAGACTTTAGAGGAGGAAATAATTGTACATGTTTGGAAAATAACAAGAGAGCAAAATTAAAATTGGAGCCTGAAGATGTGGCTGAATTGCTGCAATCTCATGATAAAACTTTAAAAGATGAATTATTTCTTCTTATGAATGAGAAAAGAAAATGATTTCCTGAGATAAAATGTATGCCTGGTGAAGATGATGTGAAGATTCTCAAAATGACAACAAAGGAATTTGAATATTACATAAACTTAACTAAGAAGCAGTGGCAAGGTTTGAGAGGACTGGCTCCAAGTTTTATTGTGGGTAAAATGCTTTCAAACAGCATCACGTGCTACAGAGAAATCATTCATGAAAGAGAGAGTCAATCAATGTGGCAAACCTCATTGTTGTGTTATTTTGAGACAATTCCACAACAATCCAACCCTCAGGAACCACCCCATCATGACCAGTCAACAATCATCAATATAAGACAAGAAACCCCTCCACCAGAGAAATGATGCAGACTTCCTGAAAACTCAGTTGATGGATGAAATTTTTAGCAATAAAATACTTTTAATCAGGGTACATACTGTTATACACATAATGTTATTGCAAACCTAATAAGACCACAATATAGTGTTAACATAACTTGATGTTCACTTGGAAACAACAAAAAAATGCATTTGTCTTTTTTTAAATTGTGATACTGGCTTTATTGTGGTGGCTAGGAATGGAATGGACCCCACATCATTTCTGAGGTAAGCCTGTTCCAAAAATATCCCAAGAAAATTCATGTAAAATTAAGGATAAGAATATTTAGATGTGGCAAGATGTTTAACAAAATGTTACTGACTGAAAATTATATTCTTTCCCAAGATTATTTATTTATTTATTTATTTGACAGAGAGACAGAGAGAGATCACAAGTAGATGGAGAAGCAGGCAGAGAGAGAGAGAGAGAGGGAAGCAGGCTACCCGGTGAGCAGGAATCCCCATGTGGGACTTGATCCCAGGACCCTGAGATCATGACCTGAGGCGAAGGCAGCGGCTTTACCCACTGAGCCACCCAGTTGCCCTGAAAATTATATTTTTATAAATGTATAAACTATATATAATTTTTATTTCCTTTTTAATACTTTTTCATTTTATTATTGTCTATGATGATACCAAATATGTTTACACTGAGAACAATTTAACAAAAAGTAGTACATAGTCTGTACCTCAAGAAGTGTGCATAGGTTGGTTTCTGTTTTTGTCTTTTGTTTCTTTTTTTTTTTATTTTTTAAAAATTTATTTTTTTGGCTGGTGTTACTAATCTGGCCTAGGTAACTCTATGTAATTTGAAAAAATAACACAGAAATCTTAAAATCATTAACTTTGAGTGTTCTTATCCTTCCGTATTTTTTACTGTACTGAGATAAGATATTTACTTTGTTTTCTGTCACTTAAAATTGTACCCAGAAATGTTTAATATTAAATTTGACCCTTAAGGGGTGCTCGGGTGGCTCAGTTGGTTAAGCGGCTGCCTTCGGCCCGGGTCATGATTCCAGGGTCCTGGGATCGAGCCTCACATTGGGCTCCATGCTCAGCAGAGAGCCTGCTTTTCTCTCTCCCCCTCTCCCTGCCACTCTGCTTACTTGTGCTCTCTCTCTAGCTCTCTGTCAAATAAACAAATAAAATATTTAAAAAAAATTGACCCTTAAATAATATAAGTTTGAACTATGCAGGTCCACTTATATGTGGATTTCTTTTGATAAATGCAGTACAGTGTTGTAAATGTATTTTCTTTTATGATGTTCTTAATAACCTTTGATTATCTCTAGCTTTAATGTAAGAATTCTGTACATAATACATATAACATAAAGATTGTGAATCTATTATGAATAGATTATTTATATTATTGGTAAGACTTGGTCAACTATAAACTATTAGCTAAGTTTTTGGGGAGTCAAAAGTTATACATAAACAGTTTTTGAGTGCAGTGAGGGTCAACACTGCTAACTCCCATGTTGGTCAAGAGTCAAGTGTATATTTGTGCCTAGAGTACAGAAGACATGAACAGATACTTCTTCAAAGAAAACATACAAATAGCTAACAGACACATGAAAAAGTGCTCATCATCATTATCCATCAGGGAAATACAAATCAAAACCACACTGAGATACCACCTTACACCAGTTAAAATTACAAAAATCAACAGGGCAAAAAAAAAAAAAACAATAAATGCTGGAGAGGATGTGAAGGGGAACACTCTTACTCTTCTGGTGGGAATACAAGATGGTGCAACCATTTTGGAAAACAATGTGGAGGTTCCTCAAAAAACTAAAAATAGAACTACTGGATGACCCAGCATTTGAACTAGTGGGTATTTACCCCAGAGGTACAGATACAGTGAAAGCAAGGGCCATATGCACCCTAATGTTCATATCATCAATGTCCACAATAGCCAAACTGGAAAGAGTCAAGATGCCCTTCAACAGATAAATGGATAAAGAAGATGTGGTCCATATACACAATGAAATGTTACTCAGCCATCAGAAAGGATGAATACCCAACATTTGCATCATCATGGATGGGACTGGAGGAGATTATGCTAAGTGAAATAAATCAAACAGAGAAAGTCAAATATCTTATGGTTTCACATATTTGTGGAATATAAGGGATATCATGGAGGACATTAGGAGAAGGAAAGGAAAAATGAAGGGGGAGAAATTGGAATGGGAGATGAACCATGAGAGACTATGGACTCTGGAAAACAAACTGAGAGTTTTAGAAGCAAGGGTTGGGGCATGTGTGAGCCTGGTGATGGGTATTAAGGAGGACACAGATTGCACAGAGCTCTGGGTTTTTATGCAAACAATGAATCATGGAATCCTACATCAAAAACTAATGATGTACATTATGGCGACTAACATAATTTAAAAAGGAGTGCATTAAATGAAAAATTATGTTTAACAGCTCTGTAAAGAACTAAATGCCAGTTTAGTTAGAAAAACTAAAAGCATATGAGAAAACAAGCACATTCATACTATTGAATCTTGATGGCATCAAGTTACCAAAACTTAGTTTAAAGAATGTTCTCACATGGGTTGCTCCTGGTGGCTCCCTCCCCCTTTTGTTTGTCTTCCAATATCAGTCCAATGTTCCCTCTCCACTTTACCTGTGCACTGGTGTCCCCTGCCCCATAGAGATCCAGAAGTGAATAATTCTAACCTCAGGCTGAGTTCATGGGTGATCAGAGTTCTTTGGTAGATAATCAGCTCATTTTAGGGGACCAGTTGAAACAGCGCCTCCTACATATCCACCATCATGTCTCACCCTCCCCGCCATTAATTCCTAAGAATAACAAAATATTTTTTGTAATTTTTTAAAAATTCTTTTCAGTGTACCAGAATTCATTGCTAATGCCCCACACCCAGTGCTGCATGCAATATGTGGCCTCTATAATACTCACCACCAGGCTCACCCAATTCCCACCCCCAACCTATTCAAAATCCTCAGGTTGTTTTTCAGTACATAGTCTCTCAAGATTCACTTCCCCTTCAAATTTCCCTGAATTCCCTTCTCCTCTCCATCTCCCCATGTCCTCCATGTCATTTCTTATGCTCCACAAATAAGTCAAGCCATATGATAATTGACTCTCTCCACTTAACTTATTTTACTCAGCATCATCTCTTCAAGTCCCGTCCATATTGATACAAAAGTTGGGTATTCATCCTCTCTGATGGAGGCATAATACACCATAGTGGATATGGACCACATCTTCCTTATCCATTCATCTGTTGAAGGGCATCTTACTTCTTTCCATAGTTTGGTAACCGTGGTCATTGCTGCTATGAACATTGGGGTACAGATGGCCCTTCTTTTTACTACATCTGTATCTTTGGGGCAAATAACCAGTAGTGCAATTGCAGGGTCATAGGGAGGCTCTATTTTTAATTTCTTAAGGATTCTCCACACAGTTTTCCAAAGTGGCTGCACCAACTTGCATTCCCACCAACAGTGTAAGAGGGATCCCCTTTCTCCACATCCTCTCCAACACACGTTGTTTACTGTCTTGTTAATTTTGGCCATTCTCAGTGGTGTAAGGTGGTGTCTCAATGTGGCTTTGATTTGAATCTCCCTGATGGCTAGTGTTGATAAACATTTTTTCATGTGTCCAATAGCCATTTATATGTCTTTATTGGATAAGTGTCTCTTCATGTCTTCTGCCCATTTTTTGACATGTTTATCTGTTTTGTGAGTGTTGAGTTTGAGAAGTTCTTTATAGATTCTGGATATAAGCCTTTTGTCTGTATCGTCATTTGCAAATATCTTCTCCCATCCCGTGGGTGGCTTCTTCGTTTTGGTGACTTTTTCCTTTGCTGTGCAGAACCTTTTGATCTTGATGAAGTCCTAAAAGTTTATTTTCGCTTTTGTTTCCTTTGCCTTTGGAGACATATCTTGAAAGAAGTTGCTGTGGCTGATGTCAAAGAGGTTACTGCCTATGTTTTCCTCTAGGATTTTGATGTATTCCTGCCTCACGTTGAGGTCTTGTATCCATTTTGAGTTTATCCTTGTGTATGGTGTAAGAGAATGGTCAATTTTCATTCTTCTACATATAGCTGTCCAATTTTCCCAGCACCATTTATTGAAGAGACTGTCTTTTTTCCATGGGATATTTTTTCCTGCTTCATCGAAGATTCTTTGACCATAGAGTTGAGGGTCCATATTTGGGCTCTCTACTCTGTTCCACCGGTCTATGTGTCTGTTTTTATGCCAGTACCATGCTGTCTTGGTGATCACGGCTTTGTAGTAAAGCTTGAAATCAGGCAATGATATACCGCCAGTTTTGTTTTCCTTTTTCAACTTTTCTTTAGTAATTCGGGGTCTCTTCTGATTCTATAAACATTTTAGAATTGTTTTCTCCAGCTTTTTTTTTTTTTAAAGATTTTATTTGTTTATTTGACAGAGATCACAGTAGACAGAGAGGCAGGCAGAGAGAGAGAGGGAAGCAGGCTCCCTGTTGAGCAGAAAGCCCGATGTGGGACTCGATCCCAGGACCCTGAGATCATGACCTGAGTCGAAGACAGCGGCTTAACCCACTGAGCCACCCAGGCGCCCATTTTCTCCAGCTTTTTGAAAAATGCCAGTGGAATATTTTTTAAAGATTTTATTTATTTATTTGACAGTGAGAGATCACAAGTAGGCAGAGAGGCAGGCAGAGAGAGAGGAAGAGAAGCAGGCTCCCTGCTGAGCAGAGAGCCCGATGTGGGGCTCGATCTCAGGACCCTGAGATCATGACCTGAGCTGAAGGCAGCGGCTTAACCCACTGAGCCACCCAGGTGCCCCACCAGTGGAATTTTGATCAGAATGGGTTTGAAATTAAAGATTGCTCTAGGCAGTATAGACATTTTAACAATGATTTTTCTTCTGATCCATGATCATGGAATGATCTTCCAACATTTTGTGTCTTCTTCGATTTCTTTCATGAGTGTTCTGTAGTTTCTCGAGTACAGATCATTTATCTCTTTGGTTAGGTTTATTCCCAGGTATATTATGGTTCTTGGTGCTATAGTAAATGGAATCGATTCTCTAATTTCCCTTTCTGTATTTTCATTGTTAGTGTATAAGAAAGCAACTGATTTCTGTACATTGATTTTGTATCCTGCCACATTTCTGAATTGCTGTATGAATTCTAGTAGTTTGTGGGTGGAATCTTTTGGTTTTTCCATATAAAGAATCATGTCATCTGTGAAGAGAGAGACTTTGACTTCTTCACTGTCAATGGTAATACCTTTTATTTCTCTTTGTTTCCTGATTGCTGTTACTAGAACTTCTAATACTATGCTGAAGAACAGTGGTGAGATTGGCCATCCTTGCTGTGTTCCTGATCTCAATGGGAAGACTGTGAGCTTCATTCCTATTGAGGATGATATTTGCTGTGGGTCTTTCATAGATAGATTTTATGAAGTTCAGGAATGTTCCCTTTATCCCTATACTTTGAAGCGTTTTAATCAGGAACAGATGCTGGATTTTGTCAAATGCTTTTTCTGCATCAATTGAGAGGACCATGTGGTTCACCTCTCTTCTCTTATTGATTTGTTCTATCACATTGATTGATCTGCGAATGCTGAACCATCCTTGAAACCCACGGATAAATCCCACCTGGTCATGGTGGATAATCTTTTTAATGTGTGGTTGGAACCTATTTGCTAGGATCTTGTTGAGAATCTTAGCATCCATATTCATCAGGGATATTGGTCTGAAATTCTCCTTTTTGGTGGAGTTTTTGCCTTGTTTGGGGATCCGGGTAATGCTGGTATCATAAGAAGAGTCTGGAAGTTTTCCTTCTGCTTCAATTTTTTGAAACAGCTTCAGGAGAATAGGTGTTATTTCTTCTTTGAAAGTTTGGTAGAATTCCCCAGGAAATCCGTCAGGTCCTGGGCTCTTGTTTTGGGGGAGATTTTTGATCCCTGCTTCAATCTCATTACTAGATATCGGTCTTTTCAGGTTGTCAATTTCTTCCTGGTTCAGTTTTGGAAGTTTATAGTTTTTCACAAATGCATCCATTTCATCTAGGTTGCTTAACCTATTGGCATATAACTTTTGATAACAATTTCTGATGATTCTTTGTTTCCTTGGTGTTAGCTCTGATCTCTCCATTTTCATTCATAATTTTATTAATTTAGGTCTTATCTCTTTTCTTTTGGATTAGTTTGGCCAATGGTTTCTCAATCTTATTGATTCCTTAAAAAAAAAAAAAAAAACAGCTTCAAGTTTCATTGTCTCTCTTGTTTCTATCTCATTGATCTCTGCTCTAATCTTGATTATTTCCCTTCTTGTGTGTGGGGTTGGCTTAATTTGTTCTTTTTTTCAGTTCTTTAAGGAGTAGAGACAGCTGGTGTATTCTGGATTTTTCAGTTTTGGGGGGGAGGCTAGGATGGCTGTGCATTTTCTCCTTAGGGCTGACTTTGTTGTATCCCATAGGTTTTCGACCATAGTGTCTTCATTCTCCTTGGCTTCCATGAATTGTTTAAGTTATTCTTTGATTTCCTGGTTGAACTAAGCATGCTTAAGCAAGGTGGTATTTAGCTTCCAGGTGTTTGAATTCCTTCCAAACTTTTCCTTGTGGTTGAGCTCCAGTTTCAAAGCTTTGTGATCTGAGAATATGCTGGGAATAATCTCAGTCTTTTGGTATCGGTTGAGTCCTGATTTGTGACCCAGTATGTGGTCTATTCTTGAGAAGGTTCCCTGTGCACTTGAGAAGAATGAGTATTCTGTTGTTTTATGGTAGAATGTTCTGTATATATTTATGAGGTCCATCTGGTCCAATGTGTAATTCAATGCTCTTGTTTCTTTATTGATTTTCAGCTTCGATGATCTATTTCTGAGAGAGGCATGTTAAGATCTCCTACTATTAGTGTATTCATATCAAAATGACTCTTTATCTTGATTAAGAGTTTTCTTATGTAATTGGCTACTCCCATATTGGGGGCATAAATATTTACGAATGTTTGATCTTCTTGGTGGATACTCCCTTTAAGAATAATGTTATGTCCTTCTGTATCTCTGACTAGTATTTTGTTTAAAATCTAATTTTTCTGAAATGAGAATCTCTACCCTGGCCTTCTTTTGAGGACCATTGGCATGAAAGAGGCTTCTCCATTCCTTCACTTTCAGTCTGTATGTATCCTTAGGTTCAGAATGGGTCTCTTGTAGACAACATACGGATGGGTCTTGTTGTTTTATCCAATCTGCAGCCCTGTGTCATTTTATGGGCACATTTAGGCCATTCACATTGAGAGTGATTATTGATAGATACATTTTTATTGACATCGTGTTACCTGTGGAGTTCGTGTTTCTATATATTGTGTCCATATATTTCTGTTCAATGATATTCTTAGGTTTTTCCCTCTTTTATAGAACCCCCCTTAATATTTCCTGCAGTATCTTCTTGGTGGTCACATACTCTTTTAAACCTTGCTGGTCTCGGAAGCTCTTTATCTCTCCATCGATTTTGAATGTCAGTCTTTCTGGATAAAGTATTCTTGGCTACATGTTCTAATTTAGTGCCCTGAATACATCTTGTCATCACTTTCTGGCTTGCCAGGTTTCTCCGGACAAGTCTGACATTATTCTGATAGGCTTTCCTCTGTACGTAAGGAATTTCTTTTCCCTAGCTGCTTTCAAGAGCTCCTGTCTATAATTATGATTCATCATTTTCAGAATCACGTGTCTCAAGGTCTTTCTAGTATCTATGATCTTGGGGGGAAACCTTTCTGCTTCTAGTACAGGAATGCTGGTTCCATTCACGAGATTGGAAAAATTTTCATGGAGAATTTGTTCAACTCTATCTTGTAGTCTTCTTTCTTTCTCCTCCCCTTCAGGGATCCCAATAATTCTGACATTCAAGCGTTTCATGGCATCATTTATTTCCCGAATTGTTTTTGTGGCTTCTAAGCTGTTTGTTTCAGGCTTCCTCCTGATCCTTTCTCTCTATCTGTTTGTCCTCCAGATCACTAATTCTATCTTCTGTCTCAGTTACCCTAGATTTTAGGCTAAAAAGTTATATATATTAAAAAATGAAAAGAACCAGAAGAGTGGGAACAAATTAAAAATAAAAGTTGTGTCTATCAAGTAGTGGTGGTTGTCCTCTTGTCATTATTTTTGGCTGGCTTCCTAAGGGAGGGGCCTGCTGCATGGTTTTCAGGGACTGTTACTAGAGTTAAGTCCTCTTTGCCTCCCTCAAGGGGCTGGGCTCTGAGGAAACCTGTTTTTCAGGCCTTTGTTTTGTTCTCTAGAGGTTTTTTGTTCGGTTGTTTGTTTTGTTTTTCCTTCCCCCCCCTTCCCCTTGGTGGCTTTTGGCGGTTGTTTGGAGATTTAGAGAAAAACAAACTGCACCCAGACCTCTGTCTCAGAAAGAAGCCTCAGTCTGTTCCCCACTGGGTAGTCCAGAGCACACAGACTCCCCTCTGCTACCTCCCACCAGCAGGGCACATCCCCAGCTACAGTCTCAGGGGTGGCAGGAACTCCCACTTGTACCCCAGTGCTACTAAAACATGAGCAATTAGTCCAGATAGCTGCTTCCATTGGCTGTCTTTGCGAGTCTATGTGAGCAGTTCCAGACTGCCAGAGAGATCCCAGCCAGAGAGAGCATACTGAGATTTTCATGTTGGCCCTTGCTGAGAGTGTTAAGGCTAGTGCCTTCCTGGAACTCTCTCAGGGGAGGGTGTGAAGTGCGACTCAGACCCCGGTCTCTTTGTTCTCAGGCAGAGTGCAAAAGTCTGTGGTTCTATAGAGTTCTGGCTGGCGTCCACACCAGACTCTCTTAAGCGTGCTGCCACTCAGATGCTCTCATGTGCTGGAGGCTCAGGGACCAAGGCCTGGATGCTTCACCACACTTTCTCTGGCATGGTGCCAGGGGTATCCTTCCCAGGTTGTGGGCTTAAGCCCATGTCCCTAAACCACCAGACTGAACCAATTTCCTTTTAAGATCTTTTGCTCTTTTTGAGTGCTTTTTCCCAGACTCCAAGTTAATGCCAATAAAAGGGCACTCTTGTATTGGGGTAGTGCTTTCTAATAGGCCACTTCTGGTTGGCTTCTTCCCCCCTTTTGTTTATCTTCCAATATCAGTCCGATGCTCCCACTCTGCTTTACCTGTCCACTGGTGTCTTCTGTCCCCATAAAGGTCCAGAAGTGTATAATCCTACATCTCAGGCTGGTTTCGTGGATGTTCAGAGTGTTCTGGTAGATAATCAGCTCACTGTAGGGGACCCATTGAAACAGTGTCTCCTACTTCTCTGCCATCTTGCCCCCCTCCTCAAATTGGTGATTTTTAATAGTGTTTGCATTGAATGTGTAGATGCTTTATGTAGCATAGACAAAATAATAATATTTGTTATTCCAAATATTGAAGCATTTCAAATATAAGAATGGAATGTTTTCCTTTTTTTTTTTTTTTTGTATTTCTCAATTTCTTTCATAAGTATTCTATAGTATTCAGATTACAGATCCTTTACCTTTAAACTTATTCCTAGGTATCTTAAGGTTACATTTATTCCTAGGTATCTTACGGGTTTTGATGCAATTGTAAATGAGATAGATTCCTTGACTTTGCTTTCTTCTGCTTTTTGGATTAAGGTAATTCTGGCCACATGGAATGAGTTTGAAAGGTTTCCTTCCATTTCTATTTCTTGCAACAGTTTCAGAATTATAGGTACTAATCCTACTTTATATGTTTGGTAGAATTCCTCTGGGAAGCCATCCAGCCCTAGACTCTAGTTTGTTGGGAGATTTGTGATTACTGATTCAATTTCTTTGGTGGTTATGGTTCTGTTCAGGTTTTTTATTTCTTGTTTCAGTTTTGGTCATTTATATTTCTAGGAATTTATCCATTTCTTCCAGATTGCTTAATTTTTGGCATATAATTGTTCATAATATTTGCAAATGATTTTATTTCTTTGGTGCTGGTTGTGGTCTCTACTTCCATTTGTGATTTTATTTACTGGGATCATTTCTCTCTCTCTCTCTTTTTTTTTTTGATAAGTCTTATTAGGGGTTTTTCAATCTCATTAATGCTTTCAGAGAACCAGTTTCTAGCTTCATTGATCTGTTCTACTTTTCTTTGTTATTGTTATTTGTATATCATTGATTTCAGCTCTAATCTTTATTATGTCTCCTCCCTCTGCTGGATTTAGGCTTTATTTGTTGTTCTTTTTGCAGCTCTTTTAGGTACAAGGTTAGGTTGTGTATTTGAGAGTTTTCTTGTTTCTTGAGGAAGGCCTGTATTGCTATACACTTCCCTTTTTCGATCACCTGTGCTGAATCCCTAAAGATTTGAATTGTTGTGTTTTAATTTTCATTTTATTACATATATTTTTTGAATTCTTTATTTTTCTGGTTGATCCACTCTCTAGTAGGATGCTCTTTAACTTAGATATATTTTTTGTTCTTTCAAATTTCTTCTTGTATTCAACTTTAAATTTCATAGCATTGTTGTCTGAAACTATGCATGATAATGATCTCAAATTTTTATACCAGTTGAGACCTGGTTTGTGACCCAGTATATGATCTGTTCTGGAGAATGTTCATGTGCACTCAAAAGGAATGTGAGTGCCGCTTTAGGATGAAGTGCTCTGAATATATCTGTGAAGTCCATCTGTTCCAGTGTGTCATTCAAAACTCTTGTTTCCTTGTTGCTTTTCTGCTTAGATCATCTGTCCTTTGCTATGAGTGGGACGTTAAATTCCTTTCCTGTTATTGTGTTATTATCATTGCATTTCATTAATTGTTATTATTTAGTTTATATATTTGGCTGCTCCCAATTTAGAGACATAAAGATTTACAATTTTCAGATCTTCTTGTTGAATAGAACCCTTTATTATGATATAGTGTCCTTCATCTCTTTGCTCTAAAATCTAGTTTATCTCATGTAAGGATGGCTACTCCGGCTTTCTTTTGATGTCCATTAGCATGATAAATGGTTTTTCACCACCTCACTTTCAATCTGGAGGTGACTTTTGACCCAAAATGCATCTCTTCTAAGCAGCATATTGATAGGGTCTTTTTCTCCCCATTTTGATACCCAGTGTATTTTGATTAGAGCATTTAGTCCACTTACATTCAGAGGAATTATTGAATGATGAATTTAGTGTCATTGTATTACCTGTAAATTCTTTGTTCCCATAGATTGTCCCTGTTTCTTTCTGGTCTTTTTAAAATTTGGGATCTCTCTCTCCTCAAAGGATCTCTTTAATATTTCTTACAGGGCTGGATTAGCATTCATAAATTCTTTTAGTTTTTGTTTGTTCTGGAAACTCTAACTCTCTTTCTATTCTGAATGATAACCTTGCTGGTTAAAATATTCATGGCTGCATATTTTTCCCATTTAGCACATTGGATATATCATGTTCAGTCTTTTCTGGCCTGCCAGGTCTTTGTGAACAGATCTGCTACTCGCCTTATGTTTCTACCTTTGTAGGTAAAGGACCTCTTTTCCTGAGCTTCTTTCAGGATTGTCTGTTTATCTTTGCAATTTTCAAGCTTCACTGTAATATGTTGAGGTATTGACTTATTTTTTTATTAATTTTTGAGGGGGAGTTCTCCGTGCCGGCTGGACTTGAATGCCTGTTTCCTTCCTCAGTTTAGGGAAGTTCTGAGCTATAATTTGTTCAAATTAACCTTCTGCTGTTCTTTTCTACTCATTACATTCTGCAACTCCTATACTATGGTTAGAATTTTCCTTTACGGAATCACTGAATTTTTATGTTTACCTTTGTGATCTAATAGTTTTTTATTTTTTTACTATTCTTTTCAGTGTCCTTATTTTCCAGCATTTTGTTTTCTCTATCACTGATTTGCTCTTCTGCTACATTCATCCTCATTTTTATGGCTTCCACTTGGGATTGCATCTCAGTAATAGCATTTCTAATTTAAGCCTCAGTAAATTTTATTTCTTTTATCTCTAAAGTAAGGGATTCTCCTGTGTCTACTATGCTTTTTCAAGCTGAGCTAGTATCTTTATAATCTTTGTTTTAAATTATATTACATATATCTTAGTTATATCTGTGTTGATTACATTTGTAACAGTGAGTACTACCTCCTGTTTTTTCTTTTGGGGTGGATTTCTCCATCCTGTCATTTTGCCTAGAAAGGAAAAGAAGAAAGAGAAAAAACTCACAAAAGTAAATATAAAGATAACAACAGAAAAAATATAACTAGATTCTGGGTGACTTTTGGTTTGCTTATTAAAAGAAACTAGATCTCAAATTAAGGACTTAAAAAAAGAAAGGGAGGGGACGCCTGGGTGGCTCAGTTGGTTAAGCAGCTGCCTTCGGCTCAGGTCATGATCCCAGCGTCCTGGGATCGAGTCCCACATCGGGCTCCTTGCTCAGCAGGGAGCCTGCTTCTCCCTCTGCCTCTGCCTGCCATTCTGTCTGCCTGTGCTCGCTCTCTCCCCCTCTCTCTTTCTCTGATAAATAAATAAAATCTTTAAAAAAAACTGTTTAAAAATAAAATTTAAAAAAAAGGGAGGAAGGAAGGAAGAAAGAAAGATATTAGAGTGAAAGAAAACAAAAATGTTTCAAAATTTATAACAAATATATAAAAATAAAAATGGAAGAATTGGACTAATAAGAAAACAACAGAAAAGAATAATATTGAAACTAACAAATAAAACTATTTCCCCCATAGCTGAAGGTTTGCATCCTTCTATGATCAATAAACTTGATGTCAGTGAGTTATTTGTTCTGGTCTTCTGGGGAAGGGGCCTGTTGTGCAGATTCTCAGGTGGACTTGCCCTCGTGGAAATGCTTTTCCAGGGCACAGGGAGGCAGTGGTTGGTGTATGCAGCTCCAGACTCCACTAGGTGGCACTGTTTTGTTCCCTGAAGGTTATTAGCACTAATGGTTGGGATGAATGTGGTGGCATCCTACTCTCTAGAACCCTGGGATGAAAATTCATGCCCCCAGTTTTCTGTGAGCCCTCACGGAAAAGCAATCGCTCTTCTTTTCCTGATTTCCATCAGAACTTTGTGTTCACCCAGGCTGAGACCAAACATTTTTATTTCAGACATGTTACTAAGTTTCAAAATTCCAAAATTATGGACTCCTGAGGCAGGGAACCTGCTGTTCCTCCTTGTGGAAGGGGATTTTAGTCACACTTCTGCCTTTTTCTGGACCCCTCACAGGAAAGCAGTTGCATGACCATGCAGTGGTTCACAGTTTATGGCAACAAAGGGCAAAAAGCTGGCATCTAGATTCCCTGTTCTCAGCCAGCTTCTCTACTCCCATGCCTGGGAACATGACTGCATTCATGCACCACCCATTCTTCTTGTGACCCCAGGGAACCTAAGCCCATGTTGTCACACCTGGGATTCTACCACACTTCACCACCTGAGTAAATTTAAACCAGGAAACTTCCCCACTGTAGCTGACTCCTAAAAGTTCTGATTTTGTGCTTTGCTGATTATAATATTTTGCCATATCCTCTTTAAGCAGGCTCCCTCCCTGACATCTTATCCTGAGATCTGTCACACTGGATTCAAGTCTTGGTACCTCCTACCTTCCAAATGGTGGTTACTTTTCTACTTGTAGATTTGCAGCCTTTGTTTTCCAAGACGTTGGATTGATTTCTCAGGTGTTCAGAATGATTTGATAACTATCTAGTTTTATTTGAGGGAGAAGACAAACCTGGGGTCCCCTTACTCCTCTTTCATCTTAACTCCTCTTTCCATTTCTTAACTGTATTATTTGTTTTTTGGGGTGATGAGTTTGATAAGTTATATATAGCTAATGGATACTATTTACTAGATATGTCACATGTGATTATCTTCTTCCATTCCATATGCTGCCCTTCAGTTTTCTTGATTGTTTCTTTCACTGCATAGAAACTTCTTATTTCAATGAAGTCTTGTGTTCATTTTTTCTTTTGTTTCCCTTGCCATCATTGACATGTCTAGTAAGAAGTTGCTATGGACAAGGTCCAAGAGGTTTCTGAGTGTGTTCTCTAGGATTTTGATGGTTTCCTGCCTCACACTTACCTATTTCATTAATTTTGTATTTGTTTTTGTGTATGGTGAAGAATGTGGTCTAGTTTCACCCTTCTTCAATTTGCTGTCCAGTTTTATAAACACCATTTGTTGAAGGGTGCCTTTCTTCACTGGATATCCTTTCCTGATTTGTGGAAGATTAATTGACCATATAGATGTAGTTTCATTTCTGGTTTTTCTATTCTGTTCACAGATCTACATATCTGTTTTTGTGCCAGGACCATACTGTCTTGATAATTACAGCTTTTTTGGTAAAGCTTGAAATGTGGAATCTTGATGCATCCAGCTTTGCTTTTTCTTTTTCAGTGTCACTTTGGCTATTTGGGTTTTACTGTTTCCATACATATTTCAGGACTGTTGAAGCTCTCAAAAATTGCTGGCAGTATTTTGAGAGGGATTGAATTAAATGTGTAGTAGATGTGTTTGGTAGTATAGACATTCTACCGATATTTGTTCTTCCAATCCATGATCATGGAAGGTTGTCCATTAACTTGTGTCTTCTTCAATATCCTTCATAAATTTTCTGCAGTTTTCAGAGTACAGATTTTTTTTTTCTCTTGGTTAGTTTTATCCCTAGATATCTTATAATTTTTGATGCAATTGTAAATGGGACTGATTCCTTGACTTCATTTATTGTTGCTGCATTATTAGTGTATAGAAATGCAGCAGATTTTTCTACACTGATTTTATATCTTGCAACTTTAATGAATTCATGTACTAATTATAAGAATTTTTTAAATTTATTTTTTTATTTTCAGCATAACGGTATTCATAATTTTTGCACCCCACCCAGTGCTCCATGCAATCCGTGCCCTCTATAATACCCACCACCTGGTACCCCGACCTCCCACCCCCCGCCCCTTCAAAACCCTCAGATTGTTTTTCAGAGTCCATAGTCTCTCATGGCTCACCTCCTCTTCCAATTTCCCCCAACTCCCTTCTCTCTCTATCTCCTCATGTCCTCCATGCTATTTGTTATGCTCCACAAATAAGTGAAACCATATGAAAACTGACTCTCTCTGCTTGACTTATTTCACTCAGCATAATCTCTTCCAGTCCCATCCATGTTGATACAAAAGTTGGCTTTTTGCAGGAGTCTTTCAGGTTTTCTACCTAGGGAATCATGTCTTCTACAAATAGTGAAAATTTGACTTCTTCCTTGCCATTTGGATGCGTTTTGTTTCTTCTTGTTGTCTGATTATGGAGGCCATGACTTCCAGTAATATGTTAAGTAGTAATGGTGATGGTGGACACCCCTGTCTGGTTCCTGAACATAAAGGATATGCTTTCAGGTTTTCCCCATTGAGGCTGATATTACCTGTGTGTTTTTCATATATGTTCTTTACAATGTTAAGGTATGTTCCATCTATCTATACTTTGTTGTTGGTTTTTATCCAGAATGGATGATGTATTTTGTCAAATGTTTTTTCTGCATCTATTGAGAGGATCATGTGGTTCTTATCCTTTCTTGTATTAAAGTGATATATTACCTTGATTGATTTGTGAATATTGAACCATCCTTGCAACCCAGGAATAAACCTCACTTGATCATAGTGAATGTATTTTTTTCTCATGTATTGTTTGATTATGTTTCCTAGTACATTCTAGAGAATTTTTACATCCATGTCCAGGAGGAATTTTTGCCTGTAATTCTCCTTCTCAGTGGGGTCTTTGTAAGGATTTGTAAGCAATGTAATGCTAGGCTTGTAGAGTTTTGAAGTTTTTATCCTTTCTCTATTTTTTGAAATAGTTTGAGAAGAATAGACATTACCTTTTCTTTAAATGTCTGCTAGAAAGCCATTTGGCCTTGCAGTTTTGTTCGTTGTGAGATTTTTGATTTAATGATTCAATCTCTTTGCTGGTTATGGTTCTGTTCAAATTTTCCACTTCTTCTTTCAGTTCGGTGCTTTGTAAGCTTCTAGGAATATGCTCATTTCTTCCAAACTGCCCTCTTTGCTGGCATAATACTTTTCTTAATATTCCCTTATGATTATTTGTATTTCTGTGGTGTTGCTTATGATCTCTCCTCTTACATTCATGATTTTATTTGTTTTTTTATTTTTGTTAAATACTGCTAGAGGTTTATCAATTTTATTAATTCTTTGCATAAACAAGCTCTTAGTTTTGTTGATTTTTTTCTACTGTTGTTTTTTCTTTCTATATTGTTCATTTTTGCTCTAATCTTTATTATTTCCTTTCTTAGCTTTAGATTTTAATTACAGTTCCTTTTCCAGTTGCTATAGGTGTAAAGTTAAGTTGTGTATTTGAGACTTGCTTCTTGAGGCAGTTCTGTATTACAATAGACTCTCCTGCAATTGCAGAGTCATAGGGAAGTTCTATTTTTATTTTCTTGAGGAATCTCCACACTGTTCTCCAAAGGGGCTGCACCAACTTGCATTCCCACAAACAGTGTTATGCCGAAAATAAATAAAAAAATAAATTAAAACAAAATAAAACAAAACAAAAACAATAGACTCCCCTGTTAGAACTGCCTTTGCTTCATCCCAAAGCTTTGTGCTGTCATGTTTTCATTTTCATTTGTTTCCATGTATTTTTTTTTTTTTTGTCTTCAATTTCCTGGTTAATACATTCATTCTTTAGTAGGATTTATTTGTGGTCTTGCCATTTTATTTTCCCTTATGGTTGACTGCTAGTTTTATAGCACTGTGGTGTGAAAATATTATGGTACAGATATCAATCTTTTTGTACTTGTTAATGGCTGCTTTGTGACCCAGTATGTGATCTATTCTGGAGAAAGCTCAATGTGCACTTGAAACAATGTGTCTTGTGCTGCTTTATCATGAAATCTTTTCAATGTATCTGTTAAGTCCTTCTGGTACAGTGAGTCATTAAGAAAGATTGTTTCCTTGGGCACCTGGGTGGCTCAGTGGGTTAAGCCTCTGCCTTCGGCTCAGGTCATGATCTCAGGGTCCTGGAATCGAGTCCCGATTGGGCTCTCTGCTCAGCAGGGAGCCTGCTTCCTCCTCTCTCTCTGCCTGCCTCTCTGCCTACTTGTGATCTCTCTCTGTCAAATAAATAAATAAAATCTTTAAAAAAAAAAAGAAAGATTGTTTCCTTGTTGATTTTCCTGTAAGATGATCTGTCCATTGATGTAAGTGAGGTGTTTTCGAGTCCCCTACTATTATTATATTATTACCAATGAGTTTCTTTATGTTTCTTATTAAGCAAGTTATATTTTAGGTGCTCCCAAGTTGGGGGCATAAACATTTACCATTGTTAGATCTTCTTGATGAATAGACCTTTTAATTATGATGTAATTCCTTTCTTTATCACTTTTTACAGTCTTTAATTTGAAATCTCACTTGTCTGATGTAAATGTGGCTACTCCAGCTTTCTTTTGATGTCTACTAGCATAAAAGATGGTTCTCCAACACGTCACGTTCAATATGCAGGTGACTCTTGTCCTAAAATGAGTCTTTTGTAGGTAGCATATAGATGTGATTGGTTCTGTATCCATTCTGATGCCCTACACCTTTTGTTTGCTGCATATAGTGCATTTATATTTACAGCCATTATTTATAGTTATCAATTTAGTGTAATTGTGTCACCTTTAAACTTGGTGTTTCTGGGTATGCTCTCTGTTCATTTTTAGTCTTTATTTGCTTTTTGTCTTTTTTCCACCCCCAATGAGTTCCCTTTAATATTTCGTGTAGGACTGGTTTATTGGTCACAAACTCTTTTACTTTTTGCTTGTTTGGGAAACTGTCTCTCCTTCTACTCTGAATGACAGTCTTACTGGATAGAGTATTCTTGGCTTCATATTTTTCCCATCCAGCAGTATGAACATATCCTGTCACTTTTCTCTGGCCTGCCAAGTTTCTGTGCTCAGATCTGTTGCAAACTTCATCTCTCTTCCCTTGTAGAATATGTACTTTTTCCCCTTGCTGAAGTCAGGATACCTTACTTGTCTGTGTATTTTGTGGATTTGATTATGATATGTCTTGATGATAGCCAGGTTTTGTTGAATTTATTGGGCATAATCTGTACATTCTTGGATTTCAGTGTTTGTGTCCTTCCCCAAATTAGGGGCTTTCACCTATAACTTTTCCAGTAAGCCATCTACCCTTTCTTTCTCTACATCTTCTGGGATTCCTATGACATGAATGCTATGCTTAATGAGTCACTGAGTTCCCTAAATCTACAATTATGATCTATTTCTTCCCTCTTCTTTTCAGCTTCATTGTTTTCCATAATTTTATCTTCTATATCAATTCTTACTCTGCTTCATTTATTCCCATTATCATGGCATTCACCCAGGTTTGCATCTCAGTTACAGCATTCTAAATTTCAGCTGTAGCAATTTGTAGATATTTTTGTCTTTGCAGTAAGGGATTCTTTAGAGTCTTCTACGTATTTTTTAAGCCCAGCTAGTATCCTTAAAATTGTTGTTTTATTTGTAGACAATTTTTATTATGCTCATTTTGCCACTGTATAGTACACCATTAGTTTTTGATGTAATGTTCAATGACTCATCATTGCAATAACACCCACTGTTATATGCAACTAATATAATAATTCCCCCATTCAGTGCCTTCCTTAATGCTTGTCACCTGGTTACCTTGTCCTCCCACCACCTACCTTTCCACAACCCTCAGTTTGTTTCCCAGAGACAAGAGTCTCTCATGGTTTTCTGTCCATCTCTGATGGGGTGAAATATTCAACCTTGAAGTTTTGGATGTATAAAAAAGAAACGAAAAGAGAAAGAAAATTAAAAGTCAATGGGCCGATATCAGTGGATTTCTTATACACTAACAATTAAAATACAGAAAGGGAAATTAGAGAATCAATTCCATTTAATATAGCACCAAGAACCATAAGATATCTGGGAATAAACCTAACCAAAGAGGTAAAGGATCTGTACTCAAAGAACTACAGAACACTCATGAAAGAAATTGAAGAAGGCACAAAAAGATGGAAGACCATTCCATGCTCTTGGATCTGAAGAATAAACATTGTTAAAATGTCTATACTGCCTAGAGCAATCTATACTTTTAATGCTATTCCAATCAAAATTCCACCAGTATTCTTCAAAGAGCTGGAGCAAATAATCCTAAAATTTGTATGGAATCAGAAGAGACCCCGAACTGCTAAGGAAATGTTGAAAAACAAAAATAAAACTGGGGGCATCACGTTACCTGATTTCAAGGTTTACTACAAAGCTGTGATCACCAAGACAGCATGGTACTGGCATAAAAACAGACACATAGACCAGTGGAACAGAATAGAGAACCCAGATATGGACCCTCAACTCTATGGTCAAAGAATCTTTGACAAAACAGGAAAAAATATACAGTGGAAAAAAGACAGTCTCTTCAATAAATGGTGCTGGGAAAACCGGGCAGCTATATGTAGAAGAATGAAACTCGACCATTCTCTTACACCGTACACAAAGATAAACTCAAAATGGATAAAAGACCTCAATGTGAGACAGGAATCCATCAGAATCCTAAAGGAGAATATAGGCAGTAATCTCTTTGATATCAGCCAAAGCACTTCTTTCAAGATATGTCTCCAAAGGCAAAGGAAACAAAAGCGAAAATAAACTTTTGGGACTTCATCAAAATCAAAAGCTTCTGCACAGCAAAGGAAACAGTCAAGAAAACAAAGAGGCAACCCACGGAATGGGAGAAGATATTTGCAAATGACAGTACAGACAAAAGGTTGATATCCAGGATCTATAATGAACTCCTCAAACTCAACACACACAAAACAGACAATCATATCAAAAAATGGGCAGAAGATATGGACAGACACTTCTCCAATGAAGACATAAAATTAAATAAATAGGAGTGCCTGGGTGATTCGGTGGTTTAAAGCCTCTGCCTGTGGCTCAGGACATGATCCCAGGGTCCTGGGATCGAACCCCACATTGGGCTCTCTGCTCAGCAGGGAGCCTGCTTCCTACTCTCTCTCTCTCTCTCTGTCTGCATCTGCCTACTTGTGATCTCTGTCTGTCAAATAAATAAATAAAATCTTTTAAAAATTAAAATAAACCACTAATAGGAGGAAAGAAGCAAGATGGTAGAGAAGTAGAGGACTCCATTTCAACCGGCCCCCTGAATTTATCTGGATAGCTACCAAACCATTCTGACCACCCATAAAATCAGCCTGAGATGAAAGAATATATATCTGAATCTCTACAAACAGAAAACCACTGCCTGTGGCAAGGTGTGAAGGGCAGATTCGTGAACACTTAGTAATGTCCTCTTGGGAGCGACATCCCTTTATGAAAGGGGTTCTGTAAATTAAAAGGCAGAATATTAGGCAAAACATTGTGGTCTCAGGATAGGAGAAGCCTCAGAGCCAAAGGGGCTTCCTGAACCATCAGAGCACCTGAGCAGCGGATCCAGGAAACCAAGAGCCCAGAAAGGGTCTTTCATCTCTGATTGCCATAAATAGCAAGCCTGGCTTGTTGAGAATCATTTTCTTTTGGGCAGCCTAAAGAAATACAGGATCCAGTGCTGGGGACTGGGCAAAAACTTGCAGAGAGGTAGCAGACATAAAGAGCTTTAGAGCATCACCCAGACAGTATCCCGGGGCTGTGAGTGAATATGCAGTCCTGTGTCCATTCATGGTTTTAGAAGTACAAAGGACAGGGACACTCCTGGGTCCTCAGAACAACCTCTGAGAGAATCACTGAGTGTGCACACCATGGAAGCTGTGGTTTTTAGTGGCACATACAGAAAAGGAGGCTTTGTCCTTGAAGGTTTAGTGAAGAGAGAAGACTGTAATTTCTCTGCTCTGGGGCAGAGGTTTGGCTTTGGACATGTTTGCTCTAGCCCTCCAAAGAGGCTTGGAAAACTGCTAGAGAACAAAAGCTCAAAAGACTGGTTTCCACTGGGTTCATTCCCCATGACAGGAGACAGGGCAACCCTGCTCAAGCAGGGATGCCTGAGAAACAGTGTGGCAGACCCCCTCCCCCAGAAGAAAGGCTGGTAGAAAAAGAGGAAATTAACCCTGGGGATCCCATAAGACTGTAAAATCCCAATACGAGGGGAAAATAGAATATTGATTTCCAGGAATTACCTCAAGACTTGTTTATTTTTCATATACAACTCTCTTTTTCTTTTAATTCATTCTCTTATGTTTCCTTCCTGTTTTATCATTTTACCTTTTTTTATTTCAACTAAAAGTTTAATATATCCACCTACATTTTATAGTAGCTTTTTAAGTTGTACTTTTTCACACCTGTATTATTTATGCATATATGTTATGTTGTAGTCCTTTTTCCCCCATTCAGTATTATCTTTATATACATAGAAGTTATACTTTCCCTGTAATTTTGGGAAATAATGTCCCTTAACAAAGAGACTGAAATACATTGAGGAACAACTGAAACACACTACTTTGTCCATACTGAAAGGTTATACTTCCTTCCCCTCACCAACCTTTATATATATATAAATATTATTATATATTATATATTATATATAAATATTATGTATTATATATTAATAATATTATATATATATATATATATATATATAAAATAAATTCTATTATTGTATTTTATTTTGGCTTTGTTTCTTCTGGAGGTGACTTCAGACCACAACAGATTTTCCTAGGTCACATCTTGCTTGGGCCTCTCAACAGAATGACTAGGAGGAGGAACCCCCCAGAAACAAAAGAAGTAGAGATGATGTCCTCTGCCACAAAACTAATGAAAATGGATATAAGCAGGATGTCAGAGAGACTTCAGGGTAGCAATTATAAAGTCAATACCTAGGATTGAGAAAAGCATTAGTGACAATTTAAAATCACAAAGTTCAGAAATGTGCTCTAGCCAGGCCAAACTTAAAAAAAAATGGTATGAGTGAGATGCAGTCTAAACTAGATACTCTAACAACCAGGGAAAATGAGGCAGGAGAATGAATTGGTGGTGTAGAAGATAAGTTGAGAGATAGCAAGGAAGCTGAGAAGGATAGTTTATAGGCAGCTAGAAACCCATGAGAACAGACTTAGAGAGATCAATGACACTGTAAAACATTCCAATGTCAGAATTATTGGGATTCCCCAAGGGGGTGCACAGAAAGAGAGGAGTAGAAGGTTAATTTGAGCAAATTATAGATGAGAATGTCCCTAATCTGGGGAAGGAAATAAGCATTCATGTTCAAGAAGCAGAGAAGATACATCCCAAGATAAATAAAAATAGACCAACACCCCAACATATAATAGTGAAACCTACACATCTTTGAGCCAAGGAAGGTATCCTGAGAGCTGTTGGGGAGGGTGACATTTTTTTTACCTATGGAGGGAGGAATATCAGAATAACATCAGACCTGTCCACAGACACATGGCCAGACATAAAGGGGCAGGAATAGATATTTGGGGTACTAAATGAGAATAACATGCAACCTAGAATACTTTATCCAGCAAGATTTTCCTTAAGAATGGAAGGAGAGACAAAGAGCTTCCAGGACTGGCAGAAACTAAAAGATTATGTGACTATCAAGAAAGCCCTGCAAGAAATATTAAGAGTAATTCTATAAAAGAAAAAAGACCTCAAGAGTAATATAGACCAGAAAGGATCAGAGAAGATCTACAGAAACAGGGACTTTACAGACAATACAATGGCAAAAAAATTAATATCTTCCAATAGTTACTCTGAATGTGAAAGGGCTAAATGCTCCCATCAAGAGACACAAGATTTCAGATTGGATAAAAAAGCAGGATCCATCCATATTCTGTCAAAAAGAGACTCATTTTGAACCTAAAGACCCTTCCAGATTAAAAGTGAGGGGAGGCAGAACAATTTACCCTGCCAAAGGACTACAGAAGAAAACTGGGATAGCAATTCTCATATCAAACAAATTCTATTTTAATCCCAAGACTGTCGTAAGAGGTGTAGAGTTACAGTATATCATACTTAAAGGGTCTCTCCAATAAGAAAATCTAATAATACCAAGTCTGCCACCAGCATAGGAGCAGCCAGTTACATAAACCAACTATTAATCAAAATAAAGAATCATATTTATAAAAATACATTAGTAGTAGGAGAGCTCAACCTTCCAATCTCAGTAATGGAAAGATATCTAAACCAAAAATCAAAGAAAAAGCAAAAGCTTTGAAGGACACATTGGACCCAGTGTATTTTGTAGATATAAAGAGAGCATTTCACCCTAAAACAACAGAATACTCATTTTTTTTAGTAAACACACATCTTTCTGCAGAATACACAATATACTGTGTCAAAAATAATATCTCAACCAATACCAAAAGGTTGAGATTATTCCCTGCATGTTATCAGAGCACAATGCTTTTAAACTGCAACTCAATCACAAGAAAAAAAAATGTGAAAGGAATTCAAACACTTGGAAGTTAGAGAACATCCTGTTAAAGAATGATTGACTCAACAAGGAAATTAAGGAAGAACTTAAACAATTCATGGATACCAATGAGAATGAAAACATATTACTCCAAAACATATGGGATATGGTGAAGGAAGTCCTAAGAGGAAAATATATAGCTATCCAATGTTCCCTCAAAAAATTAGAAAAATCCCAAATTCACGAGTTAACATTACATCCAAATGACCAGGAAAAGGAAAGCAAATAAAACCCAAATCAAGATAAATAAAGATTAGAGCAGAAATCCATGTTCTAGAAACCAGATAAACAGTGAAACAAATCAATGAAACATTAAGATGATTCTTTGAAAGAATTAATAATATTAATATACCTCTGACTAGAATTTTCCAAAAGAAAAAAGAAAGAACTCAAATCAATAAAATCAAGAGTGAATAGAAAGAGATTATGACTAGCACCAAGAACATTGAAACAATTATTAGAAATTATTACCAGTCACTATATGCCAACAAATTAAAAAAACCTGGAAGAAATGGATGCATTCCTGGAAACTTAAAAATGTAAAAGACTTAAAAACTACAAAGACAGAAACAGGAAGAAATAGATAATCTGAATAGGTCAATAACCAATCATACAATTGAAACAGTAATCAAAAGCCTTCTAAAATAAACACCACTCTGGGGCCAGATGGCTTCCAAGGGGAATTTTAACAAACATTTAAGAAGAAACCATACATTTTCTATTGAAGATATTTAACAAAATAGAAACAACAGGAAAACTTCAAACTTGTTCTTTGAGGCTAGCATTACCCTGACCCCAAAATCAGGCAAAGACCCCATCAAAAAGGAGAATTACAGGGGGAGACATAATGGCGGGGAAGTAAGAGGAGGCGCCGTTTCAACCTGTACCCTAAAGTGAACTGATTACCTACCAAAAAACTCTGATCACCCATGAAATCAGCCTGAGATCAGAATTATACACGTCTGGACCTCTACAGGGGCAAAAAGATGCCAGTGGTCAGGTAAAGCGGAGTGGGAACGTTGGACTGATATCGCAAGATAAACAAATTGGGGGAGGGAGCCACCAGAGGCAACTGATTGGAAAGAAACACCCCTAATACAAGAGTTCCCTGCATCTGGGGACCAGCATTAACTTGAGACTGGTTGAAAGCACTAAAAAAGAGCAAAGGATCACAGGGGGAAAATTGTGGGAATCGGGGCAGCTAGGTCAGGGTCTTAAGTTCCTGGACCCAGGAAAGCCTCCCCTGGCGCTGAGCCAGAGAGAGTGTGGTGGAAAAACCAGGTCTTGGTCCCTGCGCCGCCAACATGCCTGAGAATGCATGGGGTCCAGCTCCTGTGAGGGGCTGGGAGCCTCACAAGATGGCAGAACGCCCAGCCGAGCCGTGCTAATAGAGCCTGAGACACGCGCGCCCCTCACTCTCCCCTGAGAGAGGTGAGTGAAGGTCCAGCCCAGCCCTCTTAGACCCACCCCATTGTTTTAGAGCCCGAGACATGCCTGCGACCCACAGCCTCCTGAGAGAGGTGTGCGCAATCCCGGAACTCTTAGACCCAGAAAGACCAGGCATTCCCAGCCCATGCCAGCGGGAAAATCTCAGTGTGCAATCGCTGTTTGGAACCTCTCTGGCAGTCTGGAGCTGCCCAGACAGCCGCCGCTGCTATGGTTTTCGGTACAAGCAGAAGATCCTATGATCCCAGGGACCAGGACTCGGAACCTGCTCTGCCAGCAGCCAAGGAGGAATTTATATGGGCTCTGAAGCACCCACAGGAGAGCAAACTGAGGCTTCTCTCTGAGAGGGAAGTCAGGGTGCAGTTTGCTTTCCTCTAAACCTACAAGAAACATCAAAAGCGGTCAAGGCAAGAGAAAAAAAAAAGTAAACAAACATAAAAACCTCCAGAGAACAAAAGCCTGAAAAAACCGGTTTTCTCAGAGCCCACCCCCTTGAGGGGGGCAGGAGGACTTAACTCAGGGAACATCATTGACTGAAAACCCACGTGGCAGGCCCCTCCCCCAGAAAACCAACCAGGAAAAGAAAAAATAAAAAAGGACTAAAAGAGAACAACCACCACTACTTCAGAGGACAACTTATATTTTTAACTCCTTCCCACTATTTTGGCCCATTTTTTAAATATAGCTAATTTTTTAACCCATTTACCGTCACAGTGAGATGTCCAGTACATCAAATTCCAAAATAACCTTCTAACCTGAACTTTTAAATACATACACATGTGTTTTACTTTTGCATTTCTATTTTTAATTTTTTTTTAAATTTTAGTTTAGTTTAGTCTAGTTTATTCCTTTTTAATTTTTTTTTAAATTTTCTAATATTCATATAGAATTAAGCTTCAAAGTAATCCCCTTTCCCCAATCAATACTACCCTGATAGGTAAACCGATTTTAAATCCCCATTATCTTAGGAAAGTTGAGTCCTTTAACAAAGATATCAATATACATCCAGGAAGAATCAAAACAACCTTCCTTGCCCACACTGAAAATTTATAACCACTCTCCCAACTTTTTCTTCCACCAGTGTTTCTGTGTTTTTGTGTTTGTCCTGATAGTACATAAAGCTTACACTTGGGGTTCTTTTTGACAAGGTTCTTCCTTTATTTGCATATATATATATATATATATATATATATATATATATATATGACAAGAGAAAAAAATATACATATATATATTTTTCTCTTGTCATATAATTTTATCAGTCTTTGTGTTTGTCTGTCTTTGTTTGTAAACTTCATAAATCTTACCTTGGGGCCCATTTGGGCTGAACCCTCTCTTTTATCTTCCCTTTCTATGCTGTCTCTTTCTCTCTCTTTTTTCTTTATCATTTTTTTTTTTCTTGTTTGGGTGGGGAATCCTGATTGCTCTGAAGTGTTCTAGGGTGTACCTTGACAACACCATGGTCGATACATCCAGCTACACCCATTCAGTCACCTCTCACCAAAATGACTAGGAGGAGGAATGCCCAACAGAAGAAAAATACAGAGGATGGGCCTTCTGCAACAGAGCTAATGGCTATCAACATAAACAATATGTCTGAAAGAGAATTCAGGCTAACAATTATCCAGGCAATAGCTAGGTTGGAGAAAGCCATGGATGACCAAATGGAATTATTAGGGACGAACTGAAAGCTACCAGAGATGATGTTCACAATGTTAGGGCAGAGCTGAAAGCTACCAGGGATGGGGTTCACAATGCTCTCAATGAGTTTCAATCTAATCTAAATTCTCTCAAAGCTAGGATAACTGAGACAGAAGATAGAATTAGTGATCTGGAGGACAAACAGATAGAAAGGATCAGGAGGAAACATGGAACAAACAACTTAGAAGCCACAAAAACAGAATCAGGGAAATAAATAATGCCATGAAACGTTCCATTGTCAGAATTATTGGAATCCCTGTAGGGGAGGAGAAAGAGAGAAGTCTAGAAGATATAGTGGAACAAGTTCTTCATGAAAATTTTCCCAATCTCACGAATAGAACCAGCGTTCATGTACTAGAGGTCGAATGGTCTCCCCCCAAGATTATAGATTCCAAAAAAAAATCAGGCACCTGATAGTTATATTGAGGAATCATAATTGTAGATATAATCTCATGAAAGCCACTAGGACAAAGAGGCTCCTTACTCAAAGAGGAAAGCCCATCAGAATAACGTCAGACCTGTCCACAGCCTGGCAAGCCAGAAAGGGCTGGCAAGATATATTCAGGGCACTAAATGAGAAGAACATGCAGCCAAGAATACTGCATCCAGCAAGACTGACATTCAAAATGTATGAAGAGATAAAGAGTTTCCAAGACCGGCAAGGCTTAAAAGACTATGTGACCACCAAGCCAACACTGCAGGAAATATTAAGGGGGATTCTATAAAAGAGGAAAAGGCCTAAGAACAGCATTGAACAGAAATATAGAGACAATCTACAGAAAGAAAGACTTCAAAGGTAACACGATGTCAATAAAAACGTATCTATCAATAATCACTCTCAATGTGAATGGCCTAAATGTGCTCATAGAATGACACATGGTTGCAGATTGGATAAAACGACAGGTGGATCCATACGTTGTCTGCAGGAGACCCATTTTGAACCTAAAGATACATCCAGACTGAATGAGAAGGAATGGGGAAGCATCTTTCATGCCAATGGACCTCAAAAGAAGGCCAGGGTAGTGATTCTCATATCAGATAAATTATATTTTAAACGAAAGACTGTAGTCAGAGATACAGAAGGACACTACATCATTCTTAAAAGGACTATCCACCAATATGATCTAACAAATGTATCTATGCCCCCAATATGGGAGAAGCCAATTACATAAGAAAACTGTTAATCAAGATAAAGAGTCATATTGATATGAATACATTAATAGTAGGAGATCTTACCACGCCTCTCTCAGAAATAGACAGATCATTGAAGCAGAAAATCAATAAAGAAACAAGACCATTCAATGACACATTGAACCAGATGGACCTCATAGATATATACAGAACTTTCCACCCTAAAACAACAGAATACACATTCTTCTCAAGTGCACATGGAACTTTCTCAAGAATAGACCACATGCTGGGTCACAAATCAGGACTCAACCCATACCAAAAGACTGAGATTATTCCCAGCATATTCTCAGATCACAATGATTTGAAACTGGAGCTCAATCACAAGGAAAAGTTCCGAAGGAACTCAAACACCTGGGAGCTAAACACCACCTTGCTTAAGAATTCTTGGATCAACCAGGAAACCAAGGAAGAACTGAAACAATTCATAGAAACCAATGAGAATGAAGACACTTTGGTCCCAAACCTATGGGATACAGCAAAGGCAGTCCTAAGGGGGAAATACATAGCCATTCAAGTCTCCCTCAAAAAGAAAATGGGAAAATCCAGAACAAAGCAGCTGTCTCTACACCTCAAAGAACTGGAGAATCAACAACAAGTCAAACCAACTCCACACATAAGAAGGGAAATAATCAAGATTAGAGCTGAGATCAATGAGGTAGAAACCAGAGATACAGGAGAACACATCAATGAAACTAGAAGCTTGTTTTTTGAAAGAATCAATAAGATCGATATACCATTGGCCACACTAATCCAAAAGAAAAGAGAGAAAGCCCAAATTCATAAAATTGTGAATGAAAAGGGACAGATCAAAGCTAACAACAAGGAAGTAGAAATAATCATCAGAAATTATTATCAACAGTTATATGCCAATAAGCTAAGCAAACTAGATGAAATGGATGCATTCCTGGAAAACTATAAAATCCCAAAATTGGACGAGGAAGAAATTGACAACCTGAATAGAACAATATCTAGTAATGAGATTGACGCAGTGATCACAAACCACCTAAAAACAAGAGCCCAGGACCTGATGGATTCCCTAGGGAGTTCTACCAAACTTTCAAAGAAGAAATAACAACTATTCTTCTGAAGCTGTTTCAAAAAATTGAAGCAGAAGGAAAACTTCCAGATTTTTTATATGAAGCCAGCATTACCCTGAGCCCCAAACCAGTCAAAGACCTTACTAAAAAGGAGAATTTCAAGGGCACCTGAGTGACTTGGTGGGTTGAGCCGCTGCCTTCAGTTCGGGTCATGATCTCAGGGTCCTGGGATCGAGTCCCGCGTCGGGCTCCCTGCTCGGCAGGGAGCCTGCTTACCTCTCTCTCTCTCTCTGCCTGCCTCTCTGTCTACTGTGGTCTCTCTCGGTCAAATAAATAAATAAAAATTTAAAAAAAGGAGAATTTCAGGCCAATATCCCTGATGAATATGGATGCTAAGATTCTCAACAAGATCCTAGCAAACAGGATCCAACAGCACATTAAAAAGATTATCCACCATGACCAGGTGGGAATCATCCCTGAGCTACAAGGATGGTTCCACATTTGCAAATTAATCAATGTGATAGAACAAATTAAAAAGAGAAGAGAGAAGAAGCACATGGTCTTCTCAATCGATGCAGAAAAAGCATTTGACAAAATCCAGCATCCGTTCCTGATTAAAATGCTTCAAAGTATAGGGATAGAGGGAACATTCCTGAACTTCATCAAATCTATCTTTGAAAGACCCACAGCAAATATCATCCGCAATGGGAAAAAGCTTGCAGTCTTCCTGTTGAGATCAGGAGCACAACAAGGATGCCCACTCTCACCACTCTTGTTCAACATAGTATTAGAAGTCCTAGAAAGACCAATCAGACAACAAAGAGAAATAAAACGTATCCAAATTCGCAATGAAGAATTCAAACTCTCCCTCTTCCCAAATGACATGATTCTTTATATGGAAAACCCAAAAGACTCCACCCCAAACTACTAGAACTCATACAGCAATTCAGAAACGTGGCAGAATACAAAGTCAATGTGCAGAAATCAGTGGCTTTCTTATACACTAACAATGAGAATACAGAAAGGGAAATTAGAGAATCCATTCCATTTACTATAGCAAAAATAACCATAAGATACCTGGGAATAAAGCTATGCAAAAAGGTAAAGGAACTATACTCGAGGAACTACAGAACACTGATGAAAGTAATTGAAGAAGACACAAAAAGATGGAAGACCATTCCATGCTCTTGGATCAGAAGAATAAACATTGTTAAAACTCAACACACACAAAACAGGCAATCATATCAAAAAATGGGCAGATGATATGAACAGAGACTTCTCCAATGAAGACGTACAAATGTCTATTAGACACATGAAAAAATGTTCATCATCTCTAGCCCTCAGGGAGATTCAAATTAAAACCAAATTGAGATATCACCTTACACCAGTTAGAATGGCCAAAATTAACAAGACAGGAAACAACATGTGTTGGAGGGGATGTGCAGAAAGGGGAATCTTCTTCCACTGTTGGTGGAAATGCATGTTGGTGCAGCCTCTTTGAAGAACAGTGTGGAGATTCCTCAAGAAATTAAAAATAGAACTTCCCTATGATCCTGCAATTGCACTCCTGGGTATTTATCCCAAATATACAGATGTAGTGAAAAGAAGGGCCATATGTAACCCAATGTTTATAGCAGGAATGGCCACGGTCGCCAAACTATGGAAAGAACCATGATGCGTGTCCACGGATGAATGGATAAGGAAAATGTGGTCCATATACACTATGGAGTATTATGACTCGATCAGAAAGGATGAATACCCAACTTTTGTATCAACATGGACAGTACTGGAAGAGATTATGCTGAGTGAAATAAGTCAAGCAGAGAGAGTCAATTATCATATGGTTTCACTTATTTGTGAAGCATAACAAATAGCATGGAGGACATGGGGAGTTAGAGAGGAGAAGGGATTTGGGGGAAATTGGAAGGGGAGGTGAATCATGAGAGACTATGGAATCTGAAAAACAATCGGAGGGGTTTGAAGTGGCGGGGGTGTGGGAGGTCGGGGTACCAGGTGGTGGGAACTATAGAGGGCATGGATTGCATGGAGCACTGGGTGTGGTGAAAAAATAATGAATACTATAATGCTGAAAATAAATAAATTTAATTAAAAAATACAGCAAAAATGTCTATACTGCTTAGAGCCATCTATACTTTTAATGCCATTCCAATCAGAATTCCACCAGTATTTTTCAAAGAGCTGGAGAAAATAATCAAAAAATTTGTATGGAATCAGAAGAGACCTTGAACTGCTAGGGAAATGTTGAAAAACAAATATATAACTGGGGCTATCACTTTACCTGATTTCAAGCTTTACTACAAAGCTATGATCACCAAGACAGCATGGTACTGGCATAAAAACAGAAACATAGACCAGTGGAACAGAGTAGAGAGCCCAGATATGGACCCTCAACTCTATGGTCAAATAATCTTCTACAAAGCAGGGAAAATATATACAGTGGAAGAAAGACGAAGATGGTCTCTTCAATAAATGGTGCTGGGAAAACTGGACAGCTATATGTAGAAGAATGAAACTTGAATTATCTCTTACACCATACACAAAGATAAACTCAAAATGGATAAAAGACCTCAATGTGAGACAGGAATCCATCAGAATCCTAAAGGAGAACATAGGCAGTAATCTCTTTGATATCAGCCACAGAAACTTCTTTCAAGATATGTCTCCAAAGGCAAAGGAAACAAAAGCGAAAATGAACTTTCAGGACTTCATCAATATCAAAAGCTTCTGCACAACAAAGGAAACAGTCAACAAAACAAAGAGGCAACCCACGGAATGGGAGAAGATATTTTCAAATGACAGTACAGACAAAAGGTTGATATCCAGGATCTATAAAGAATACCTCAAACTCAACACATTCAAAACAGACATTCATATCAACAAATGGGCAGAAGATATGGGCAGATACTTCTCCAATGAAGACATACAAATGGCTATCAGACACATGAAAAAATGTTCATCATCACTAGCCATCAGGGAGATTCAAATTAAAACCACATTGAGATACCACCTTATACCAGTTAGAATGGCCAAAATTGGCAAGACAGGAAACAACATGTGTTGGAGAGGATGTGGTGAAAGGGAACCCTCTTACACTGTTGATGGGAATTCAAGTTGGTGCAGCCACTTTGGAAAACAGTGTGGAGATTCCTCAAGAAATTAAAAATAGAGCTTTCCTATGACCCTGCAATTGCACTCCTGGGTATTTACCCCAAAGATACAGACGTAGTGAAAATAAAGGCCATCTGTACCCTAATGTTTATAGTAGCAATGGCCACGGTCACCAAACTGTGGAAAGAACCAAGATGCCCTTCAACGGACGAATGGATAAGGGGGATGTGGTCCATATACACTATGGAGTATTATGCCTCCATCAGAAAGGATGAATACCCAACTTTTGTATCAACATGGACAGGACTGGAAGAGATTATGCTGAGTGAAATTAGTCAAGCAGTCAAGCAGAGAGAGTCAATTATCATATGGTTTCACTTATTTGTTGAGTATAACAAATAACATGGAGGACAAGGTGAGATGGAGATGAAAAGGGAGTGGAGGGAAATTGGAAGGGGTGATGAACCATGAGAGACTATGGACTCTGAAAAACAATCTGAGGGTTTTGAAGGGGCAGGGGTTGATAGGTTGAGGGAACCAGGTGGTGGCTATTAGAGATCGCACGGATTGCAAGGAGCACTGGGTATGTTGCAGAAACTATGAATACTGTCATGCTGAAAAGAAATAAAATAATAGGAGAATGACAGATCTATATCTATGATGAAGCTGGATGTCAAAATCCTCAACAAAATCTTAGCTAATATGATTCAACAGTACATTAAAAATATCCATCAGGATCAGTTTGGCTTTATTTCTGGGTACAAGGGTGTTTTAACAACTTCAAATCAACCTACTAGTACACATTATGAAAAAGAAATATAAGTAACATATGGTTCTCTCAATTCATGCAAAAAAATCATTTGACCAATTACAGCATTTTCCCTTACTGAAACCATTCAGTGCATAGGGATAGAAGGAACATACCTCAATAACATCAAGCCATCTATGAAAAACCTGTAGCAAATATCTTTATCAAAGGAGAAAAGTTTTGAACTTTTCCCTTAATGTCATGAACAGAACAGGCATGCCCCCTCTCACCATTTTTGCCCAGCATAGTACTAGAAGTCCTCGCATCAACAATCTGACAGCAAGATGAAAAGAAAGGCTTTCAAATTGGCAAAGAAGAAGTCAAACCCTCTTTGAAGATGACATGATACTTTATGTGGAAAACACAAAAGACTCCACCCCCAAATTAATAACACTCATACTGCAATTCAGTAACATGTTAGTATACAAATTTAATACACAGAAATCAGTTGCATTTCTAAACACTAAGTGTGTAACTGTATAAAAAGAAATTAAGGAAGGGAGTCCTTTTACAACAGCACCAAAAACCTTAATACCTGAGAACAAATCTAACCAAAGATGTAAAGGATCTATACTCTAGAAACTATAGAACACTTATGACAGAAATTGAGGAAGACACATTGAAATGGAAAAGCATTCCATGCTCATGGACTGGAAGAATAAACATTGTGAATATATCTATGCTATCCAGAGCAATCTACAATTTCAATGTCATCCCTATTAAAATATCATTGACTTTTTAAAGGATCTGGAGGAAACAATCCTAAAATTTGTATGGAACAAGAAAAGACCTCACTCACCAGGGGAATGCTGAAAATATAAACAAAACTGAATGCATTATGTTGCCTGATTTCAAGCTATATTACAAAGTGATGTTCACCAAGACAGCATGGTACTGGCACAAAAACAGACACAAGGTACAATGGAATAGGATAGAATCCCCAGAAATGGACCCTCAACTCTATGATCCAGTCATCTTCAACAATTCAAGAAAAATTATCCAATGGAATAAAGCAGAGTCTTCAGTAACTGTTGCTGGGATAATTGGACAGACAAATGCAGAAGAGTGAAAGTGGACCATTCCCATACACCATACACAAAGATAAACTCAAAATGGATGAAAGATCTCAATGTAAGATAGGAATCTATCATAATCCTAGGGAAGAACATAGGTAGTAACCTCCTCAAAATCGGCCATAAAAACTTCTTTCAAAACACATCCCAAAAGTTAAGGTAAACAAAAAGAAAAATGAACTTTCGGGACTTCATCAAGATAAAAGTCTTCTGCACAGGAAAAAAAAAAAAGAGTCAACAAAAACTAGGAGAAACTACATGGAATGGGAGAAGATATTTGCAAATGACATTACAGGTAAAGGGCTGGTATCCAAGATCTATAAAGAAATTCACAAACTCAACGTCCAAAAAACAAGTAATCTAGTCAAGAATGGGCAGAAAACATGAACAGACACTTCTCCAAAGAAGATATACCAATGGATAACAGACACATGCAAAAATGTTCAACAGCCCTGGCCATTAAGGAAGTACAAATCAACACCACAATGATATACCACCTCACATCGTTAGAATGGTTAAAATTAACAAGACCGGAAAGAGCAAATATTGGCGATGATGTATAGAAAAAGGAACCTTTCACTTTCAGTGCGAATGCACCCTGGCAGAGCCACTCTGGAAAATAGTATGGAGGTTCCTCAAGTGGTTAAAAATAGAGCTACCCATCAGCCCAGAAATTGACCTACTAGGTATGTACCCCAAATATACAGATATAGGAAAAAGAAGGGACACATGCACCTCAGTATTCATAGGAGGAATGTCCATCATAACTGAATGGTGGAAGGAGTTGAGATATCCTTCAATTCATTAGTGAATAAGGAAGAAGTGGTACATATATATAATGGAATATTAATCAGCCATAAGAAAGGATGAATACCCACCATTTTCATTGACTTTGATGGAACTGGAGGGGATTATGCTTAGTGAAATATGTCAAGAAGAGAAAGACAATTATCATATGTTCCACATATCATCTGTGGAATACAAGGAATAGCTCAGAGGACCTCAAGGGAAGTGATAGAAAACCGAATGGGGAGAAATGAGAGAGGGAGACAAATTATAAGAGATTCCGGACTTCAGAAAGAAATTGAAGTTTACAGAAGGGAGGGCATGGGGATGATGTGGTAACCAGGTGTGGGTATTAAAAGGAACATTTTATCGAGTACTGGATTTTATATGCGAGTAATGAATCAGTGAATACTATATCAAAACTAATGTTCTAGGGCCTACCCTGCCCCCATCCTTTTCTGAGTGAGGTCCCTCCACAGCTGGCCCAGCGGGGTGGTACCCTAGTGGCCCTGGCACTCTACTACTGGGCAGGAATAGAAGACAAACAAACCCATAACATCTTCCTAAGAAGTGTCATATTTTATTAATCCTCAGGAAGGGTGAGAGAAGTTAGCAGTAGCTATTAAAAAACCATCTAGTGAGGATAGATAAAATCAGTTTCACACAAGATGCTGTTCCCCAAAAGGTTAATACACTACCTTCTAATGACATTGTAAGCATTAAGCAGAAACAGATGCCTGTCTGTGGAAAGGACAGGACATTTTTGTTACTTGTGCAGAATCTTGAACAAACTATATGCCACCTGACTCCTCAAGTCCAGAAAATCCAAGTTCAGAAGGTAGTGATACATGTTTTCAAAGTTTTTCCTTTTATGAATTGAAGAATGTAACACATAACTTTGATTAAGACCCATTTCTCTCAGTGACAACAAGATCAGAGAGGGAGGATATGCAGTTGTATATAAAGGCTACATGAACAATAAAACTGAAGAAACTTGAAGTAATGGTTGACATTAGTACTAAAGAACTGAAACAGCACTTTTGTTCAAGAAATAAAAGTTATGGCAAAGTGTCAACGTGAGAACTTTGTAGAACTGCTTGGTTTCTATAAGAAAACCATTGATTTCTGTACATTGACTTTGTATCCTGCCACACTGCTGAATTACTGTATGAGTTCTAGTAGTTTGAGTGTGGAGTCTTTTGGGTTATCCATATAGAGAATCATGTCATCTGCGAAGAGAGAGAGTTTGACTTTTTCATTGCCAATTTGGATACCTTTTCTTTCTCTTTGTTGTCTGATTGCTCTTGCTAGAACTTCTAATATGATGTTGAACAAGTGTGGTGAGAGTGGGCATCCTTGTTGTGTTCCTGATCTCAACGGGAAGGTTACAAGCTTTTTCCCAATGAGGATGATATTTGCTGTGAGTCTTTCATAGATAGATTTGATGAAGTTCAGGAATGTTCCCTCTATCCCTATACTTTGAAGCATTCTAATCAGGAATGGATGCTGGATTTTGTCAAATGCTTTTTCTGCATCACTTGAGAGGACCATGTGGTTCTTCTCTATTCTCTTATTAATTTGTTCTATCACATTGATTGATTTGTAAATGTTTGAACCATCCTTATAGCTCAGGGATGAATCCCACCTGGTCATGGTGGATAATCTTTTTAATGTGCTGTTGGATCCTGTTGGCTAGGATCTTGTTGAGAATCTTAGCATCCATATTCATCCGTGATATTGGTCCCAAATTCTCCTTTTTGGTAAGGTCTTTGCCTGGTTTGGGGATCAGGGTAATGCTGGCTTCATAGAAAAAGTCTGGAAGTTTTCCTTCTGCTTCAATTTTTTGAAACAGCTTCAGGAGAATAGGTGTTATTTCTTTGAAAGTTTGGTAGAATTCCCCAGGGAATCCATCAGGTCCTGGGCTCTTGTTTTTGGGGAGGTTTTTGATCACTGCTTCAATCTCGTTATTAGATATTGGTCTATTCAGGTTGTCGATTTCTTCCTGGTTCAATTTTGGGAGTTTATAGTTTTCCAGGAATGCATCCATTTCATCTAGTTTGCTTAGCTTATTGGCATACAACTGTTGATAATAACTTCTGATGATTATTTCTACTTCCTTGGTGTTAGTTGTGCTCTCTCCCTTTTCATTCATAATTTTATGAATTTGGGCTTTCTCCCTTTTCTTTTGGATTAGTGTGGCCAATGGTTTATTGATCTTATTAATTCTTTTAAAAAAACCGCTTCTAGTTTCATTGATACATTCTACTGTATCTCTGGTTTCTACCTCAGCTCTAATCTTGATGATTTCCCTTCTTATGTGTGGAGTTGGTTTGACTTGTTGTTGATTCTCCAGTTCTTTAAGGTGTAGAGACAGCTGCTGTGTTCTGGATTTTTCAATTTGTTTGAGAGAGGCTTGGATTGCTATGTATTTCCCCCTTAGGACCGCCTTTGCTGTATCCCATAGGTTTTGGACCAAAGTGTCTTCATTGTCGTTGGTTTCCATAAATTGTTTCAGTTATTCTTTGATCTCCTGGTTGATCCAAGCATTCTTAAGCAAGGTGATCTTTAGCTTCCAGGTGTTTGAGTTCCTTTGGAACTTTTCCTTGTGATTGAGCTCCAGTTTCAAAGCATTGTGATCTGAGAATATGCAGGGAATCATCTCAGTCTTTTGGTATGGGGTGAGTCCTGATTTGTGACCCAGTATATGGTCTATTCTTGAGAAGGTTCCATGGGCACTTGAGAAGAATGTGCATTTTGATATTTTAGGGTGGAATGTTCTGTATATATCTATGAGGTCCATCTGGTCCAATGTGTCATTCAATGGTCTTGTTTCTTTATTGATTTTCAGCTTCGATGACCTGTCTATTTCTGAGAGAGGCGTGTTAAGATCTCCTACTATTAATGTATTCATATCAATATGACTCTTTACCTTGATTAACAGGTTTCTTATGTAATTGGCTGCTCCCATATTGGGGCATAGATATTTACAATTGTTAGATCATCTTGGTGGATAGTCTCTTTAAGGATTATGTAGTGTCCTTCTGTATCTCTGACTACAGTCTTCAGTTTAAAATCCAATTTATCTGATATGAGAATCGCTACCCCAGTCTTCTTTAGAGGCCTATTGGCATGAAAGATGCTTTTCCATCCCCTCACTTTCAGTCTGGGTGTATCTTTATGTTTATTTTTATTTTTTTTTTTAAATTTTTAATTTTTAATTTTTTATAAACATATATTTTTATCCCCAGGGGTACAGGTCTGTGAATCACCAGGTTTACACACTTCACAGCACTCACCAAATCACATACCCTCCCCAATGTCCATAATCCCACCCCCTTCTCCCAAACCCCCTCCCCCCGGCAACCCTCAGTTTGTTTCGTGAGATTAAGAGTCACTTATGGTTTGTCTCCCTCCCAATCCCATCTTGTTTCATTTATTTTTCTTCTACCCACTTAAGCCTCCATGTTGCATCACCACTTCCTCATATCAGGGAGATCATATGATAGTTGTCTTTCTCTGCTTGACTTATTTCGCTAAGCATGATACGCTCTAGTTCCATCCATGTTGTTGCAAATGGCAAGATTTCATTTCTTTTGATGGCTGCATAGTATTCCATTGTGTATATATACCACATCTTCTTGATCCATTCATCTGTTGATGGACATCTAGGTTCTTTCCATAGTTTGGCTATTGTGGACATTGCTCCTATAAACATTCGGGTGCATGTGTCCCTTTGGATCACTACATTTGTATCTTTAGGGTAAATACCCAATAGTGCAATTGCTGGGTCATAGGGCAGTTCTATTTTCAACATTTTGAGGAACCTCCATGCTGTTTTCCAGAGTTTAAAATGGGTCCTGTCATTTTATCTAATCTGTAACCCTGTGCCATTTTATTGGCACATTTAGGTCATTCACACTGAGAGTGATTATTGATAGATACGTTTTTATTGATATCGTGTTACCTTTGAAGTCTTTCTTTCTGTATATTGTCTCTTTATTTCTGTTCAATGCTATTTGTAGAATTTTTCCTCTTTTATAGAACCCTCTTTAATATTTCCTGCAGTGTCGGCTTGGTGGTTGCGTAGTATTTTAAGCCTTGCCGGTCTTGGAAACTATTTATCTCTTCATCCATTTTGCTTTCTTATACACTAACAATGAAAATACAGAAAGGGAAATTAGAGAATTGATTCCATTTACTATAGCACCAAGAACCATAAGATACCTGGGAATAAACCTAACCAAAGAGGTAAAGTATCTGTACTTGAGGAACTACAGAACACTCATGAAAGAAATTGAAGAGGAGGGGCACTTGGGTGGCTCAGCGGGTTGGAGCCTCTGAGTTTGGCTCAGGTTGCGATCCCAGGTTCCTGGGATGGAGCACCGCATCGGGTTCTCTGCAAAGTGGGGAGCCTGCTTCCTCCTCTCTCTCTGCCTGCCTCTCTGCCTACTTGTGATCTGTCTGTCAAATAAATAAATAAAAATCTTAAAAAAATAAAAGAAATTAAAGAAGACACAAAAAGATGGAAGACCATTCCATGCTCTTGGTTCGGAAAAATAAACATTGTTAAAATGTCTATACTGCCTAGAGCAATCTATACTTTTAATGCCATTCCGATAAAAATTCCACTGGTATTTTTCAAAGAGCTGGAGCAAACAATCCAAAAATTTTTATGGAATCAGAAGAGACCCTGAATTGTTAAGGAAATGTTGAAAAACAAAAATAAAACTTGCGGCATCATGTTACCTGATTTCAAGCTTTATTCCAAAGCTGTGATCACCAAGACAGCATGATACTAGCATAAAAACAGACAAGGAAACAGTCAATAAAACAAAGAAACAACCCACGGAATGGGAGAAGATATTTTCAAATGACAGTACAGACAAAAGGTTGATATCCAGCATCTATAATGAATTCCTCAAACTCAACACACACAAAACAGACAATCATATCAAAAAATGGGCAGAAGATATGAACAGACACTTCTCCAATCAAGACATATGAATGGCTGTCAGACAAATGAAAAAATGTTCATCATCACTAGCCATCAGGGAGATTCAAATTAAAACCACATTGAGATATCAGCTTACACCAGTTAGAATGGCCAAAATTAACAAAACAGGAAACAACATGTGTTGGAGAGGATGTGGAGAAAGGGGAACCCTTTCCCACTGTTGGTGGGAATGCAATTTGGTGCAGCCTCTTTGGAGAACAGTGTGGAGATTCCTCAAGAAATTAAAAATAGAACTTCCCTATGACCCTGACATTGCACTAGTATGTATTTACCCCAAAGATACAGATGTCGTGAAAAGAAGGGCCATCTGTTCCCCAATGTTTATAGCAGCACTGGCCACGGTCACCAAACTATGGAAAGAACCAAGATGCCCTTCAATGGACGAATGGATAAGGAAGATGTGGTCCATATACACTATGGAGTATTATGCCCTCATCAGAAAGGATGAATACCCAACTTTTGTAGCAACATGGACGGGACTGGAAGAGATTATGCTGAGTGAAATAAGTCAAGCAGAGAGAGTCAATTATCATATGGTTTCACGTATTTGTGGAGCATAACAAATAACATGGAGGACATGGGGAGTTAGAGAGGAGAAGGGAGTTGGGGGAAATTGGAAGGGGAGGTGAACCATGAGAGACCATGGACTCTGAAAAACAATCTGAGGGTTTTGAAGGGGCAGGTGGTGGGAGGTTGGGGGAACCAGGTGGTGGGTATTGGAGAGGGCATCGATTGCATGGAGCACTGTGTGTGGTGCAAAAATAATGAATACTGTTATGCTGAAAAAAAAAAAAAAAGAAGAAGAACTGCTTGGTTTCTTACCTGGTGGAGATGACCTCTGCTTAGTGTATGTTTATATGCCCAATGGCTCATTGCTAGACAAGGTGACTTGGTTTGATGATATTCCACTACTTTCTTGTCATATAAGATGCAAGATTGCTCAAGATGCAGCTAATATTTTTGTTTTACCTGAAAACCATCATATTCATAGAGACATTAAAATGGCAAATATCTTAATAGATGAAAACATTACAGCCAAAATATCTGACTTTGGGCTTGCATAAGCTTCTGAGAAGTTGGCCCAGACAGTTATGAATAGCAGAATTGTGGGCACAACAGCTTATATGGCACCTGAGGCTTTATGAGGAGAAATAACACCCAAATCTGACATCTATAGTTTTGGTGTGGTTTTATTAGAAATAATAAGTGGACTTCCAGCTGTAGATGAACATCATCTGTTATTGTCAGATATTAAAGAAGAAATTGAAGCTGAAGAAAAGACAATTAAAGACTATGTTGATATGAAGATGAATGACAATGATCTCACTTCCATTGAAACTATGTACTCTGTTCCTAGTCAATGCCTGCATGAAAAGAAAAATAAGAGAGTAGACATTAGGAAGGTTCATTAGCTGCTGCAAAACATGACTTCCAAAATTTTCCTGGAATAGACTCTGATCATTTTGTATACCCCTATCTAAACCATTTTTTAAGCAATTTTTTCGTAAATATTCTTTTTTTACCTTTAATAAGGCAACATGGATTAGTTCAGTGGCTATTAAAGCTTGCATAGAACCCCCAACAAATATAGAACACACAAAACTATAACCACAATATCAACCTTAAATCCTAGCTTGTTAGTGTCACCCTCAGTTCTTGCTTAATCCTTCAGAACTCTCCTTGGAACCTCACCAAACATGGTTTGAAAACTATAGAATTAACAACAAAGAGGACTGGACCATAGGATGAAAAGACCCTAGGACAAAGCCCAATTCTACTCCTAATTTGCTGTAGAGCTTTGGACAATCCTTTCAAAGCTTTGAACCTTGTTACACCGCCCCCCCACCAGTGGTATATTTAGATATCTCTTATGCTTCTCTGAGTGGTAGTCATGAAGTTCAAATGGGGAAGCACAAGTATATGCACCTTGTAACATGTAAAGTGATTTAAAATTTAAAGTTTATATATAATCCAACTATAGTCATTTGTTTATAGGGAAAAAACATGTTGGCTAACTGAACATGATAATAGAAAAAGAAATAAAGGGCACCCAAATTGGGAAAGAATTAAAACATTCACTATATACAGATGACATGATAATATATACAAAAACCCTACAGACTCCACCAAAAGCTACCAGAATGAAAAAAATGAATTCATTAAGTTCATGGGTTACACAATCAATATACAGAAATCCATTGCTTCTCTATGTGCTAATAATGAAATTGAAGAAATATAAATTAAGAAAATAGTTCCATTTACTTTATACCAGAAACAATTAAACACTTAGGAATGAAATTAACCAAATAGGTGAAAGACTTGTACTCTGAAAACTATAAAATGATGAAACAAATTAAAAATTCACAAATAAGTGGAAAGATATTTTATGTTCATGGATTGGGAGAATGAATATTGTAAAAATATCCATACTATGCAAAGCAATCTGCAGATTTAATTCAATCTGTATCAAAATTCCAACAGCTTTTAAAGCAAAATTAGAACAAATTATCCTAAATTTGTATGGAACTGTAAAAGACCCTGAAGATCCAGAACAATCTTCAGAAAGAAGAGTGAAACTGGAGGAATTGTAATTTCATATTGTAAGCTATGGAATGGGAAAACTTATTTGGAAATGACATATCTGATAAAGGGTTAGTATGTTTAAGAACTAATGGAATTCAAACAAAAAAATCCTAAATCATCAAATTAAGAAATGGTCGGAATATTAATCTCACAAAACAAACTGAGGGTTGCTGGGGGGAGGGGGTTTGGGAGAAGGGGGTGGGATTATGGACATTGGGGAGGGTATGTGCTTTGGTGAGTGCTGTGAAGTGTGTAAACCTGGTGATTCACAGACCTGTACCCCTGGGGATAAAAATATATGTTTCTAGAAAATAAAAAATTAAAAAAAATAAAAATAAAAAATTTAAAAAAAAAAGAAATGGTCGAAATACATGAACAGATATCCCTCCAAACAAGACATCCAGATGGCTAACAGACACATGAAAGATGCACAACATCACTCAGCATTGGGGAAATACAAATGGAAACTATGATGAGATACCACCTCAGACCTGTCAGAATGGCCAAACTCAAAAGCACAAAAATCAAAAGTTTCTGGTAAGAATGTGGAAAAAAGAAACCTCTTGCACTGTTGGCGAGAATGCAAATTGGTGCAACCACAATGGAAACTGGTATGGAGATTCCTCAAAAATTTCAAAATAGAATAATTATATGATCCAACAATTCCACTGCTGGGTAGTTACCTAAAGCATATGAAAGTGCTAATTTGAAAAGTTATATGCATCTCTATTTTTTTCAGCATTATTTACAAAGGCTAAATTATGGAAGCAGTCCAAGTGTACATTGATAGATGAATAAATAATGGAGATGAGGTAAACACACACACACACAGACACACACACACATATGTATATATGTATGCCCATACATATATACAATGGGATTAAAAAAACCATAAAAAGTAATAAAATCTTGTCATTTTGCAACAACATGGATGAACCTAGAGTTAATAATACTAAGTGAAATAAGTCCATCAGGGAAAGACAAGTAACACAAATAACACACGATTTTACTCATATGTTGAAATTAATAAGTAAAAGAAACAACATTTTTAAAAAAGAGACACAAACAAACAATAAGACCAGAATCTTCAGATACGAAGAACGTATTAATGGTTACAAGAGGGAGGTGGTTTGGGGGAGAGGTAAAATAGGTGAATTGGATTAAGTGTATACTTATCATAATGAGCATTGTGTAATGTACAGAATTGTTCAGTCATTGTATTTTGCACCAGAAAATAATGAAACACTGTATGTTAATTATACTGGAAATAAAATCTTAAAAAGTGGGTGACTTGCAGACAACATATAGCTGGATCTCTTTTTTCAAGTTTTTATTTAAATTTCGGTTAGGTAGCTTGTGGTACTATATTAGTTTCAGGTGTGTGCTAGAGTAATTCAACCCTTCCATAACACCTGGCACTTTTTAACAAGTGTACACTCACTATCACCTATTTAACACCTTCACCCATTGACCTCCACTCTGGTAACCACCACCTTGTTCTCTATAGTTGAGTCTGTTTTTTGGTCTACCTCTCTGTAACTTTTTCCTTCGCTCATTTCTTTTGTTTCTTAATTTCCACATATGAGTGAAATTATGTGGCCTTTTTCTTTCTCTTTTATAATGTATCATGATACTCTGTAGCTCTATCCATGTCCTTGTAAATTGCAAGATTTCATTCTTTTTATGGGTGAGTAATAATCCATTGTATGAATATTTCACATTTTTTGTTATCCATTCATCAGTTGATGGACACATGAGCAGTTTCCATTATTTGGCTATTGTAAATAATGGAGCTAGGAATATTAGAATACATATTAGAATACATGTATTTTATTGAATTAGTATTTTTTTAAAAGATTTCATTTCTTTATTTGACAGAGAGAGATCACAAGCAGGCAGAGAGAGAGGAGGAAGCAGGCTCCCTGATAAGCAGAGAACCCGATGCGGGGCTCCATCCCAGGACCCTGGGATCATGATCTGAGCTGAAGGCAGAGGCTTAACCCACTGAGCCATCCAGGCGCCCTGAATTAGTAATTTTGTATTCATTGGATAAATACCCAGTAGTGCATTTACTGGATCATAGGGCAGTTCTATTTTTAACTGTTTGAGGAACCTCCATACTATTTTCCGGAGTGACTGAACCTGTTTGCACTCCCAGGACAGTGTAAGTGTCTTTCTCAACATTCTTTCCAACAACTGTTGTTTCTTGTGTTTTTGAAATTAGCCATTCTGACAGGATTGAGCTGATATTTCATTGTAGTTTTGACTTTAATTTCCATGACAGAAAGTGAACATGAACATCTTTTCATGTACTATCTGTTCATGTTGTCTGCCCATTTTAATGGGATTATTTGTTTTTTTTTTTTTTTGGAAGTTTATTTGCATAAGTTCTACATATTTTGAATACTAACCCTTTATCAAATAGGTTATTTGTAAATGTCTTCTCCTATTCCATAGGTTTACTTTTAGTTCTGCTGATTGTCACCTTCAGTGTATAGAAACTATTTATTTTTATTAGGTCCCAATAGTTTATCTTTGCTTTTGTTTCATTTGCCTCAGGGAACATGTCTAGAAGGAGCCTGCTATACCTAGTGTCAAAGAGGTAACCATCTGTGCTATCCTTTAGGAATTTGATTGTTTCCTGTATCAGTTCTTTAATCCATTTTGAATTTATCTTTTTGTACAATGTAAGAAAATGGTCCAGTTTTATTCTTTTGCATGTTTGCTGTCCAGTTTTCCTAACCCCTTTTGTGGAAGAGACTGTCTTTTTCTTGCTGGGTATTCTTTCATGTTTTGTCAAAATTAAATTGACAAATAGTTGGGGGTCCATTTCTGGGTTTTCTGTTTTGTTCTGTTAATCCATGTGTCTATTTTTAAAAAGATTTATTCATTTATTTATATATATAGAGAGAAACCAAGAGAGAGGGCAGAGGGGGAGAGAGAATCTCAAGCATTCTCCACGTTAAGTGAAGAACCCAGTATGGGGCTTGATCTCACAACCCTGAGTACAGGACCTGAGCCGAAACCAAGAGTTAGACACTTAACTGACTGCACCACCCACACACCCTTTATGTGTCTATTTTTGTGTGTGTATGTGCCAGCATCATACTGTTTTGGTCACTGCAGCTTAGTAATATAACTTGAAGTCCAGAATTGTGATGCCTCTAGCTTTGTTTTTCTTTTTGAAGGTTCTTTTTACCTATTCAGGGTCCTTTATGGTTCCATGCAAATTTGTGGATTATTTGTTGTAGCTCTGTGAAAAATTCTCCTGGCAATTTTATAAGGATTGCATTAAATGTGTAGATTAGGTAGTATAGACATTTCAATATTCTTTTCTTTTAATATATGCTCATGGAATGTTTTTCCCTTTATCTTATCTTCAATTTTTTTTTTTTATCAGTGTTTTGTAGTTTTCAGAGTATAGGTCTTTTAACTCTTTAGTCAGGTGTTTTTCCTAATTATCTTATGATTTTGGTTGCTGTATAAATGGTATCATTTTCTTAATTTTTCTTTCTACTTGTTAATTATTGAGGTTTGGAAATGCAATTAATTTCTGTACATTGGTTTTGTATCCTGCAACTTTGCTGAATTTACTTGTTAGTTCTAGAATGTTTTTTGATGCAATCTTTTGTATTTTTCTATATAAAGTATTATGTCATCTGCAAATAGAAAAACTTTGAGTTCTTCCTTGACAATTTTGATGTCTCTTCTTTCTTTTTCTTTTCTGATTGCTGTGGCTAAGACTTCCAGTACTATATTAAATAACAGTGGTGACAGTGGTCATCCCTGTTCTATTCCTCACTGTAGAGGAAAAGCTCCCAGTTTGCCTCCATTGATGATGAAATTAGTTGTGGGTTTTTCATAGATTGCCTTTATATGTTGAGGTATTTTCCTTCTAAATCTACTTTTTAGAGGATTTTTATCATGAACAAATGTTGTATTTTGTTAAATGCTTTTTCTGCATCTATTGAAATGATTATACATTTCATATCCTTTCTTTTATTAATGCACTCTATCATCTTGATTAATTTGCAAATACCATTCCACACTTGCAACGCAAGAATAAATCCCACATGATCATAATGAATGATTTTTGTCATACTTTCTTGTATTCATTTTGCTACCATTTTATTGAAAATATTTGCATCTATGTTCCTCAGAAATATTACCCTGCAGCTCTCTGTTTTAGTGGACACGTCCTCTGGTTTTAGTATCTGGGTAATATTGGTTTAATTGAATGAATTTGAAAATTTCCTTTCCTTTTCTATTTTTTTTAATAGTTTGAGAACAATAGGTATTAACTGTTGTTTAAATATCTGGTAGAATTGGCCTGTGAAGCCAAGTGACACTGGACATCTATTTGGTGAGAGTTTTTTTTCCCCTCATTCAATTTTCTTGTGGGTTATCAGTATTGTCAAGTGTTCTAGTTTTTCCTGTTTCAATTTTTGCAATCTCATTTTTCCAGGAATTTATCCATTTTGTCTAGGTTGTCCAATTTGTTTTATTGTTTTTCATAATATCCTTTTATAATTGTTTATATTTCTGTTGTGTTAGTTGTTATTTCTCTGCTTTTGTTTGTACATTTAATATTTGGGTCCATTATATTTTCTTTTGATAAGTCTGGCTAGATGTTTACCAACTTTATTAATTTTTAAAAGAACCACCTCCTGGTTTATATGATCTGTTTTATTTTTTAGTATCTATAACATTTATTTCTGATCTAATATTTATTATCTTATGTATACTCCTGGCTTTCAAGTTCATTTGTTCTTTTACAAGGTCTTTCATGTGTAATGTTAGATTGTTCATTTAAGATTTTTCTTTCTTCTTAAGATAGACCTATATTTCTATATAATTCTCCCTTGTGAAACTGATTACAGCATTTTCTTTGTAAGTAGTTTGGAACTTGCATATAATATACTGTACTCATCCTATGTTGATTATGACTTAAATTCATTCACATAAAAATATTGCACTTATGAAAGAGGAAGAAGATGTGCAAGAGTAGGGACCTTAGTTTTGCCTGGTCCCTGGAATTCAGCTAGATAGCTATTAAATTATTCTGAACACATAAAAACTCAACCCCTCACTCACAGCAAAGGACAGATCATCTAAGCAGAAGATAAACAAGGAATCAAGGGCTTTGAATGACACACTGGACCAGAAGAACTTCATAGATATATACAGAACATTCTACCCTAAAGCAACAGAACACACATTCTTCTCGACTGCACATGGAACATTCTCCAGTATGGATCACATACTGGGTCACAAATCAGGTCTCAGCTGGTACCAAAAGATTGGAAGTATTCCCTACATATTTTCAGATCACAATACACCTTACACCAGTTAGAATGGCCCAAATTAGCAAGACAGAAAACAACATGTGTTAGAGAGGATGTGGAGAAAGGGGAACCCTTTTACACTGTTGGTGGGAATCCAAGTTGGTGCAGCCTCTTTGGAGAACAATGTGGAGATTCCTCAAGAAATTAAAAATAGAGCTTCCCTATGACCCCACCATTGCACTACTGTGTATTTACCCCAAAGATACAGATGTAGTGAAAAGAAGGGCCATCTGTACCCCAGTGTTTATAGCAGCAATGGCCACAGTCGCCAAACTGTGGAAAGAACCAAGATGCCTTTCAACGGATGAATGGATAAGGAAGATGTGGTCCACATATACTATGGAGTATTATGCCTCCATCAGAAAGGATGGATACCCAACTTTTGTAGCAGCATGGATAGGACTGGAAGAGATTATGCTGAGTGAAATCATTCAAGCAGAGAGAGTCAATTATCAAATAGTTTCACTTATTTGTGGAGCATAACAAATAACATGGAGGACAAGGTGAGATGGAGAGGAGAAGGGAGTGGAGGGAAATTGGAAGGGGAGATGAACCATGAGAGACTATGGACTCTTAAAAACAATCTGAGGGTTTTGCAGGGGTAGGGGGTGGGAGGTTGGTGGAGTCAGATGGTGAGTATTATGGAAGGCATGTATTGCATGGACCACTGGGTGTGGTGCATAAACAATGAATTCTGTTATGATGAAAATAAATAAATAAATAAAAATTATAGAGAAGGCAAAGTTATATCCAGAGTAAAAACAACTTGATTATGAATAAAGGAGCACTCTCAAATCCCCCCAAAAAACAATAAAATAAAAAATAAAACTTGAACGAGAGGAAGGAAAACAAATGCATGGAAGGTGAAGAGTAGCTTATTTAAAACTGAATGGCTCAAATAGGAAATTTAATAAGAATTTTAAAAATCATGAAAACAAATGAAAATGAAAACACAACTGTTCAATACCTTTGGGATGCAGCAAAGTCGGTCCTAAAAGGGAAGTGCATAACAATACAAGCCTTTTTCAAGAAACATGAAAAGTCTCAAATACACAACATAAATTTAGACCTTAAATATCTGGAGAAAGAACAGCAAATAAAGCTTAGACCTAGCAGGAGAAGGGAATTAATAAAACTAGAGCAGAAACCAATGAAATAGAAAGAAGAAGAGTAGAACAAATCAACAAAACTAGGAGCTGATTGTTAGAAAGAATTAATAAGATTGATAAATCCCTAGCCAGAATAAAAAAAATCAAAGATAAAGGACCCAAATTAATAAAATCATGAATGAAATAGGAGAGATCACAACCAACACCGAAGAAATACAAACAATTATAAGTACATATTATGAGCAACTATATGCCAAGAAATCAGGCAATCTGGAAGAAATGGAGGCATTTCTAGAAACATATAAACTAACACAAGTGAAACAGGAAGAAATAGAAAACCCGAACAGACCCATATCCAGCAGGGAAATTGGAGAAGTAATCAAAAATCTCCCAACAAACAAGTGTCCTGGGATGGATGGATTCACAGGGGAATTTTACCAAACATCAAAAGAAGAATTATTACTTATTATTCTGAAACTGTTTCAAAAAATTGAAATGGAAAGAAAACTTCTGAACTCTTTTTTAAAAAGATTTTATTTATTTATTTGACAGACAGGGATCCAGGTAGGCAGAGAGGCAGGTAGAGAGAGATGGAGAAGCAGGCTCCCCACTGAGCAGAGAGCCCAATGTGGAACTTGATCCCAGCACCCTGGGATCATGACCTAAGCTGAAGACAGAGGCTTTAACCCACTGAGCCACCTAGGCACACCCCCCAAAAACTCTTTTTATGAGGCCAGCATTACCCTGATCCCAAAAGCAGGCAAAGACCCCACCAAAATGGAGGAATTGCAGACCATTTCCCTGATGACATGGATACAATAATAGTTAACAAGAACCTAGCCAATAGGATCCAACATTACATCAGAAGGATTATTCACCATGGCCAAATGAGATATATTCTTAAGCTGCAAGGTGCTCAACAACTGTAAATTGATGCCACAAAGTATATTGATAAAAGAAATAAATCCTGTTAATAAATTCAGATAAAAGTATTTGACATAGTACAGTTTCATTAAAACTCTCCACAGTGTAGAGCTAGAGGGAACATACCTCAATATCATAAAAAAATATATATGAAAATCCCAAAGTGAATATTGTTCTCAATTGGAAAAAACTAAGAGCTTTTCCCCTAAGGTCAGGAACATGACAGGGATGTTCACTCTCACCACTGTTGTTCAACATAGTACCAGAAGTCTTAGCCTCAGTCAACAAAAAGACATAAAAGTCATCCAAACTGGCAAAAGAGAAATCAAACTCTCACTCTTAGAAAATGACATGATATTCTATGTACAAAATCCAAAAGACTCCAGGGGCAAAAAAAAAAAAAAAAAAAAAAAAAAAAAAAAAAGTTGGACTGATACAGGAATTCAGCAATGTAGCAGGATATAAACTCAAGCCACAGTAATCAGTTGCATTTCTATAAACTATCAATGAGACAGAAAAAAGATAAATTTAGGAATTGATCCAATTTACAATTGCACCAAACCACATAATCCTATGAGAATTAAGCTAATGAAAGAGGTAAGGAATCTGTACTCAGAAAACTATAGAAAACTCATGAAAGAAATTGAGAAAGATACAAAGAAATGAAAAAGTCTTCCATGCTCAATGGACTGTAAGAACAAATATTGTTAAAATGTCTATGCTCCCCAGAACAATCTATACATTCAAAGCAATCCCTATCAAAATACCATCAACCTTTTTCACAGAGCTGGAAGAAATAATCCTAAAATTTGTATGGAACTGTGAAAGACCCCGAATTACCAGAGGAATGTTGTAAAAGAAAACCGAAGCTGTTGTCATGATCCCACTCTATAAGTTGTATTTCAAATCTGTTATCAATAAGACAGTTAGTACTGGCACTAGGACAGATGGTACCAGCACAAGAACAGTATATAGATCAATGGAATATAATAGAGAATTCAGAAATAGACCCTTAACTCCATGGTCAACTAATCTTCAGCAAAGTAGGAAAGAATATCCAATGGAAAAAAGACAGTCTATTCAATAAATGGTTCTGGGAAAATTAAATAGCCATATGCAGAAGAATGAAACTGGTCCATTTTCTTTCACCATACACAAAAATAAGCTCAAATTGGATGAAAGACCTAAATGTGAGACATAAATGCATCAAAATCCTAGAAAAGAACAGAAATAGCAACCTCTTTGACTTCAGCCACAGCAATTTCTTTCAAGACACGTCTTCAAAAACAAGGGAAACAAAGGCAAAAATAAGCTATTGGGACTTAAGATAAAAATCTGCTGCAAGGAAAGGAAACAGTTGACAAACCAAAAGACAAGTACAGAATGGGAGAATATATTTGCAAATGTTTTATCAAGTAAAGGGATAGTATAAGAAATATAAAGTACTTATCGCATTCAATAGCCAAAGAACAAACACTCCTGTCAAGAAATGGACAGAAGACATGAACAGACACTTCTCCAAAGAACATATGCACATGGCTAACAGAAACGTGAAAAAGAGTTCCACATCACTTGGCATTAGGGAAATACAAATCAAAGGCACAATAAGATACAACTTCACATCAGTCAGAATGGCTAAAATTAAATTTGTTGTTAGGAAACAACAAATTTTGGTGAGGAAGTGGAGGAAAGGGAACCCACTGTTGTTGTGAATGCAGCTGTTCCAGCAGCTACTCTTGAAAATGGTATAGAATTTCCTCAAAATTTAAAAAAAGAGGTACCCTATGACCCAGCATCTTCTCTACTAGGTATTTACCCCAAAGATACAAATGGAGTGATCTGATGGGGTACCTGTATGTGCAGCGATGTCTACAATAGTCAAACTGTGGAAAGATGAATGGATAAAGAAAATGCTGCATAAGGAGGGCACGTATTGCATAGAGTACTGGGTGTGGTGCATGAACAATGAATCTTGGAACACATAAAAAATATTTAAAAATTTAAAAATTTTTAAAAATAAATATTTATATATATATATAATATATGTAAATCTATCTATATTTAACATATAGATAGATAGATATCTACCTATATATATAATGGAATAATCCTCAGCCATCAAAAAAAAAAAAAAAGAAATCTTGCCATTTGCAGTGATGTGGATGGAACTAGTGGGTATTATATTAAGCAAAATATGTCAACTACAGAAAGACAATTATCATATTGTTTCACTGTTTGTGGAATTTAACAAAATAGAGAACTATAGAGGAAGGGAAGGAAAAGTAAAATGAGACAAAATCAGAAGCAGAGATAAATCATAAGAGACTTTAACCATATAGGAAACGAACTGATGGTTGCTAGAGGGGAGAGAGGTGGGGGGGTGGGGTAACTGGGTGATAGGCATTAAAAAGGGCATATGATGTAATGAGCATTTGGTGTTACACACAACTGATGAATCATTGAACTCTACCTCTGAAATTAGTAATACAATATATGTTAATTATTATTTGAATGTACATAAAATTAAATTAAGTTAAAATATTGCATTTACTTTTCTCTTCACTCTGTGTTTTTGTAGTCAGAGTGTGATTCTTTAGCTTGTATTTATTCACTTAATTTTTATGTATTAACTTTTATTCAGGGTAAAAATTAATTTTCATAACACATTTACAACATTGTTTAATATATGTATGTTTGTATATTTATCTGTGATTTGTCTGAGTTCATATGTTTTCATATTTTGGTTTAGCACATTTTATTTCAATATTAATCTCCCTTAAGTGTTTCCTCTAGGTCAAGGTCTGTTGTTAAAAAGCAGTACTCCCACTCTCCCACAAAAAAAAAAAAAAAAGGACCTCGATTTTATTAGAAAGACATTATCTTGTTTCATATATATTTTTTCTTATTTGCTATAATTTTTTAGAATTTTAATTGTAATAAAATACATGTTACACAAAATTTGCCATTTAACCCATTTTAAGAGTATAGATCAGTGATAATAACTACATTCATATTGATGTGTGACCTACATCACCATATATCCCAGTAACCTCACCTTTTTTTTTCATGTTGTAGAACTGCAAGTCTGTGTCCACTGACTATAGCTATATTCCCCCTTCCACCAAGCTCCTTGCAACCAACAGTTTTCTTTTTCTCTATATGATTTTGACTACTCTAAGTACCTTAATTATATGAAATTGTATATACTTGTCCTTGTCTTTTGTGACTGGCATATTTAACTCAGTATAATGTCCTCAAGTTTCAAAAATGTTTTGGCTAATTGCAGCATTTCCTTCTTTTATTTTTAAGCCTGAACAATTCTCCATTGTGTATATATACCACATTTGCTTATCCATATTTCTGTTGATTGACATTTGATTTGCTTACGTTTGATCTATTGTAAATAATACTGCTATGAACATGAATGTGCACATATTTTTTCAAAACCCAACTTTTAATTTTGTGTATATACAGTGGTGGATATTCAGAATCATGTGGCAATTGCATTTTTAATTTTTTGAGAAACAATCATACTCTTTTCAATAGAGGCTATACATTTTACATTCCCACTAAGTGTGCACTTTGGGAATTCATAATGCCTGGCTAGATAAGATTTAATAAACACATGCCTCTCTGGGTTAGACTAATTGAGAAGCAAAGAAAAAGTGTCCAGAAAACTAGGCCTCCTTTAGAGTTTCAGGACTGAAAACAGCTGGATCCTCCTTGAGGCTCAATTTACTCATTGAGGGAGTTAGTGCTTGACTTAGAAGAAACACTTATCTTTGGAGGTCACTCACTCCATTCACTCCCTATTTGCAAGCCCATCAGGAGCACAGTTTGTTTTATTCACACAATACTCCCTATGCCACTCTCTTGATTATTACAACTTCTTGTTCCTTCTTGTCTCTTATTTCCTCCTGGTATTGGGAACACTCATAAAAGGTGGAGGCAGGGTCTAACTCAAGACATTTTGCCACTAGTGTCTGGTCCCCAGATTCCCTCCTTTCTCCTACAAACGTGTCTGGAGTAATCTTTTCTTTCATCACCTCAGGGTTTGCTGGCCAAACCTGGCAGTGCACAATAATTCCAAGATTTTCATATCCTTGCCAATTCTTGTTTCCTGTTTTTTTTTCTTCTTTTTTCATTGTATCCACCCTAATGCGTGTGAGGTGATATCACATAGTAGTTTTGATTCTCACTTTTCTAATTGTTAGTAATATTGAACATATTTTTATGTGATAATTGGCCATTCATATAACTTATTTGGAAAACATCTATTCAAATTCCTTGTTCATTTTGCAATCAGGTTGTTTTTGTTGTTGTTAAGTACTAGGTTTTCTCTTAAAGTTGGATTTTAATCCCTTATCAGATATATGTTTTGCTAGTATTTTCTCCTATTCTGTTGATTGCCTTTTTAGTCTGTATAGCATTTTTTGTTGCATAATTTTTCCAATTTTTCTTTTGTTCTCTGTCCCTTAGGAGTTGTATCCCAAAAGTTATTCCTAATTTCAAAATCATAGTTTTTAATCCCACCTTTTCATCAAAGAATTTTATTAAATTAGTTCTTACACTTAGGTTCTGTATCCATTTTGAGTTGTTATTTTTACATTAAATTTTATTTTTTTCAGTGTTCCAAGATTCATTGTTTATGCACCACACCCAGTACTCCATTCAATATGTGCCCTCCTTAATACCCAGCACCAGGCTTAACCATCTCCCCACCCATTTCCCCTCCAAAACCCTCAGCTTTTTTCTCAGAGTCGACAGTCTATCATGGTTCGTCTCCCCTCCACTCCCACCCTGATTTTTCCCAATTCACTTTTTCTTTCTTTTTCTTAATGGCCTCCATGTCATTTTAATAGATAACTAATGAGGTGTTGGATAAGGGCTCAACTTCATTCTTTTGCTTGTAGAAATCAGTTTTTTCCAGCAACAATCATTGAAAACACTATCTTTTCTCTATTTAATATTTTGGAATCTTTGTGAAAAATCATTTGACTATATATATATAATTGTTTATTTCTGGTGTCTTTATTCTATTCCATTGGTACATATGATTACCTTTATGCCAATGCCACACTATTGATTACTGTATCTCTATAATAAATTTTGAAATTAGTGAGCCCTCCAGTTTTGTTCTTTTTAAAAGATTGTTTTTGCTATGCCAAGTCACATGAGATTCTGTATGAATTTTAGGTTGGGTTTTTCTATTTCTATGAAAAAATATAGCGATTTTGATAAGGATGTGGTTTTGATTTGCATTTCCCTGATTAGTGATGTTGCACATCTTTTAATGAATGTATTGGTCAACTGTATGTCTGTGAAGCTTCTTTGTACCTAGTACAAATCCATTAACTTACTCACAGCTAAAATATAACTGCATATCATTTAGCTTTGCAAGACATTCTCAATGGAATGATATACCTGAGAATGATAAATAATCACTGCAATAGATTGGTGCTTGGAGCATGAACAGAAACCAGTTTATATGGGCATTCCCTCTAGAATGTGCAAAGAATGTACATGATGTTAAAGCCAGTGTGTACAAATTTACAGTCTGGTGTTTCTGATGATAATTATAAAAGCTGAGGCACATTTTTTCATGTGTCTGTTCGCCATCTGGATGTCTTCTTTGCAGAAATGTCTATTCATGTCCTCTGCCCATTTCTTGATTGGATTATTTGTTCTTTGGGTAGAGCGTATCATGCTTAGCGAAATAAGTCAAGCAGAGAAAGACAACTATCATAGGATCTCCCTGATATGAGGAAGTGGTGATATAACATGGAGGCTTAAGTGGGTAGAAGAAGAATCAATGAAACAAGATGGGATTGGGAGGGAGACAAACCATAAGTGACTCTTAATCTCACAAAACAAACTGAGGGTTGCCGGGGGGAGGGGGTTTGGGAGAAGGGGGTGGGATTATGGACATTGGGGAGGATATGTGATTTGGTGAGTGCTGTGAAGTGTGTAAACCTGGTGATTCACAGACCTGTACCCCTGGGGATAAAAATATATGTTTATAAAAAATAAAAAAAATTAAAGTCTAAAAAAAAAAAAAAAAAAAAAAAAGCTGAGGCACATTCTCCATTTGAATGGGTCTAAAATATCTCTAAGCTGCAATAAGTTTTCTTGTGATTTTTGGCCTCTGCAGATTGTTAGAGACACTCTTATGTGGCTAGTATGTTTATTCAAAGAGGTAACTTTATGGGGGGTTTCTATAGTACCTGAAATCTACATATATTGTCTGTAGGCTAAAGGAAGCAGATTATCCCTTTGTCTGAAATATAAATTGGTCATTGGCAGTTTCCTCACTGGGTGCTTTTGGACCTAGTGCCCAAACCTGGTCACTAATCTTATGGGGAGAAGGGAGCAAGGAGAAAACATAGAGTACAGTGTATGGGCAACCTTGCCCAAATTACAGCTCCATGTCACTTTTTTTTTTTAAGGAACTCAGAATTACCTTTAAAAAGAGCAGTGGATATGGAAAGCAAAATAAATGGGTTACTTGTTATAGCTAGTAAAAATCAGCATCTCCAGTACAGACCACAAAAAATGCTGAGTCTAACCAGACATAGGTAAATAAACATGTGTTCAAAACTATATATATAAAATATATAAATTAAATATTGATCCTTAAGTTTAATGAGTGGAACTTTATGCAAATAAGGAATATTTAATAATAATATTTCAAAAAGAGTCAAAGTGGAGCTAAGGGTCAGCAAATTCAGAAAATATTTGCCAGTTAAAAATTATTAGATACCAGATTTAGACATGAAAGGCATAACTTACATTCTGTTACAGTCTTAATGTTGTTTACATGAAGAAATAGTTTATTTCATAAAAGGAAAAGAAAACAAGAAAGACATAAGAGTATTAATCAACTGATTATGAAGTCACATATTGTGATTAAAGGCGATACAAGAAACTGGAGATAATATTCTCATTGAGCAACATGTTAGGTATTTATTTATAGAGATTCTGTGAAAATCTATATGCCTTAGAAAATAAGTATCATTGCCAAATTGATGATTTCTAATCTTTGAGGTACAAAGTAGTGAAGGTAAAACCAGTTAGTTCCAAGAAACTTGTCAGAGTATAAAAATATCTTTACAAATGTGTCACACAGTGCATATATATGGATCAGTTTTGTTTTTTTTTTCATGTAATCACGAATGGACTATAAGGTTCGGGAAAATGAATAGTCTTTGGAACCATATTCTCCTTGGTTTAGAATCCTTACTCCACAACCCTTCAGATAAGTGACTTTGAGAAAGTTACACATTTCAGAGCTTCAGTTGTCTCATCTATAAACTTGGAACAATGGTATTTCACAGAATAACTGAAACAATTCATGGAAACCAATGAGAATGAAGACACTTCAGTCCAAAACCTATGGGATACAACAAAGGCGGTCCTAAGGGGAAAATATATAGCCATCCAAGCCTCCCTCAAAAAAAATTGAAAAATCCAGAACACACCAGCTGTCTCTACACCTTAAAGAACTGGAGAATCAACAACAAGTCAAACCAACTCCACACATAAGAAGGGAAATCATCAAAATTAGAGCTGAGATCAATGAGGTAGAAACCAGAGATACAGTAGAACGTATCAATCAAACTAGAAGCTGGTTTTTTGAAAAAATCAATAAGATCGATAAACCATTGGCCACACTAATCCAAAAGAAAAGAGAGAAAGCCCAAATTCATAAAATTATGAATGAAAAGGGAGAGATCACAACTAACACCAAGGAAGTAGAAACAATCATCAGAAGTTATTATCAACAGTTATATGCCAATAAGCTAAGCAACCTAGATGAAATGGATGCATTCCTGGAGAAATATAAACTAACAAAATTGAACCAGGAAGAAATCGACAACCTGAATAGGCCGATATCGAATAACGAGATTGAAGCAGTGATCAAAAACCTCCCCCCCAAAAAAAGAGCCCAGGACCAGACGGATTCCCTGGAGAATTCTACCAAACCTTCAAAGAAGAAATAACACCTATTCTCCTGAAGCTGTTTCAAAAAATTGAAGCAGAAGGAAAATTTCCAGACTCTTTCTATGAAGCCAGCATTACCCTGATCCCCAAACCAGGTAAAGACCTTACCAAAAAGGAGAATTTTAGACCAATATCACGGATGAATATGGATGCTAAGATTCTCAACAAGATCCTAGCCAACAGGATCCAAAAGCACATTAAAAAGATTATCCACCATGATCATCCCTGGGCTACAAAGATGGTTCAACTTTCGCAAATCAATCAATGTGATACAACAAATTAATATGAGAAGAGAGAAGAACTACATGGTCCTCTCAATGGATGTAGAAAAAGCATTTGACAAAATCCAGCATCCGTTCCTGATTAAAACGCTTCGAGTATAGGGATAGAGGGAACATTCCTGAACCTCATCAAATATATCTATGAAAGACCCACAGCAAATATCATCCTCAATGGGAAAAAGCTTGCAGCCTTCCCGTTGAGATCAGGAACAAGACAAGGATGCCCATTTTCACCACTCTTGTTCAACATAGTATTAGAAGTCCTAGCAACAGCAATCAGACAACAAAGAGAAATAAAAGTTATCCAAATTGGCAATGAAGAAGTCAAACTCTCTCTCTTCGCAGATGACATGATTCTTTATATGGAAAACCCAAAAAACTCCACCCCCAAACTACTATAACTGATACAGCAATTCAGCAACGTGGCAGGATACAAAGTCAATGTGTAGAAATCAGTGGCTTTCTTTATAGATTCTGGACACTAATCCTTTATCTGATATGTCGTTTGCAAATATCTTCTCCCATTCTGTCAGTTGTCTTTTGATTTTGTTAACTGTTTCCTTTGCTGTGCAAAAGCTTTTGATCTTGAGCAAACTCGACACCCAAAGAACAAATAATCCAACCAAGAAATGGGCAGAGGACATGAACAGACATTTCCGCAAAGAACACATCCAGATGGCCAACAGACACATGAAAAAGTGCTCCATATCACTCGGCATCAGGGAAATACAAATCAAAACCACAATGAGGAATCACCTCACACCAGTCAGAATGGCTAAAATAAACAAGTCAGGAAATGACAGATGCTGGCGAGGATGCGGAGAAAAGGGAACCCTCCTTCACTGTTGGTGGGAATGCAAGCTGGTGCAACCTCTCTGGAAAACAGCATGGAGGTTCCTCAAAATGTTGAAAATAGAACTGCCCTATGACCCAGCAATTGCACTATTGGGTATTTACCCTAAAGATACAAACGTAGTGATCCAAAGGGGCATGTGCCCCAGAATGTTTATAGCAGCAATGTCCACAATAGCCAAACTATGGAAAGAACCTAGATGTCCATCAACAGATGAATGGATAAAGAAGAAGTGGTATATATACACAATGGAATACTATGCAGCCATCCAAAGGAATGAAATCTTGCCATTTGCGACAACATGGATGGAACTAGAGCATATCATGCTTAGCGAAATAAGTCAAGCAGAGAAAGACAACTATCATATGATCTCCCTGATATGAGGAAGTGGTGATGCAACATGGGGGCTTAAGTGGGTAGGAGAATAATAAATGAAACAAGATGGGATTGTGAGGGAGACAAACCATAAGTGACTCTTAATCTCACAAAACAAACTGAGGGTTGCTGGGGGGAGGGGGTTTGGGAGAAGGGGGTGGGATTATGGACATTGGGGAGGGTATGTGCTTTGGTGAGTGCTGTGAAGTGTGTAAACCTGGTGATTCACAGACCTGTACCCCTGGGGATAAAAATATATGTTTATAAAAAATAAAAAAATTAAAAAAAAAAAAGAAATCAATGGCTTTCTTATACACTAACAATGAGAATACAGAAAGGGAAATTAGAGAATCTATTACAATTACTATAGCACCAAGAACCATAAGATACCTGGGAATAAACCTAACCAAAGAGGTAAAGGATCTGTACTCGAGGAACTACAGAACACTCATGAAAGAAATTGAAGAAGTCACAAAAAGATGGAAGACCATTCCATGCTCTTGGATCGGAAGAATAAACATTGTTAAAATGTCTATACTGCCTAGAGCAATCTATACTTTTAATGCCATTCAGATCAATATTTCACAGGAGAATTAATCTGATATTTGTAATTTTCAAAGCTTGTTGAAAGCAATGAGCTATTTGAATTCAAGCTACTTCTGTCACTGTATTTGGATTTTTTTTTTAATTTTCAATTAACAGAGAGCATAAATGGCTTGTAATCTTTATGAGGGCAAAATGTGTGGCCATCTTAGTACTACATCTCTAGGCCTAGCATAGTGCCTGACACCCGATTGGTAGTCATTAAGTGGTTTTGAAATGAATGAATGGAAAAATTATTTTCACATTTTGCTTTTATACTATAGTTCAACAACTTTGAACAATTGTGGAGTGTTCAGATTAGGACAAAGGATTCATTTTAGAATGCTTTTAAACACAAGGATTTTAACAGCCTCAGATGAGCAGAGCAAACTTAGCAAAATATTTCCTAGTAAAAGTTTTCTTGGAGCCAACCCTAAGAGATCAATGAATTTAAATAGTGACATTCTTGTATATGGCAAATGTGTAAATACCACAAAATTTGGAAAATCCATAAACCTTGTGGACTGTTTTAATTTTGATTCATTTAATAAGTACAGCATTTGTGGGCTGCTTAGTTACTGATAAGAGTTGCATTATATCAGTAACTTGATCTGAACAAGCTCAAAATCTAATTCAGAGAGCGAGATCAGAGAACTAGTGATGGCAGTGTATTGTTATGGGTGCTATGACTGAGATATAAACTTGTTATCAAGGTGGCAGAAAGTAAGAGGTACAATATCACATCTGGTGTTGTGGAGTGTGATGAGATGGTGGGATGGTGCCAAGAAATTCATCTTAGAGGTATTAAACCTCAGAGCCAAGTCAGAAAGAACAGCTAAGATTTAGTCATTCAAATGAGGGAAGAAATTACAGCAGATTAAACTTTTTAAAATGCCCTGAGCTGAAAGAATTCCAGACGGTAGGGACAAAAAGACATCTGTATAGGTGGAGGCTCAGTTTTAGGTATCTGGAGAAGGAAGTGAATTAGGCCTGATATACAAAGCCCAGGAATTTGAATTTTATTTATCAAAATTGAGTGAGCAATATTTTACCCTTTCCTGATAACTCAGGGCTAACAGGTACATATAGATTACCAAAGTGAACATAATAGAATGACATTTTCAGATCTGGCTTGCTGTGGTTAGAAGGACTAGTGCACCTTATATAATAAATATAAAGTGTCATAATTTGTCACAATATTATAATTCTGATTTATGGCAACAGTCATTTTTATGGTTAGTTGCTAACATTTACAGTTAGTAGTGGAACAACTTTAGCAGCCCTTTTCCCTATTTTGTAAATTGCTGTCTATTCTGCTATAAGCTAACAAATTAAATAATTAAATTTTTTAGAATTATGTGGGAATTAAGTTCTATGTAAAGATAATACAACACATTTGTTACTGTAGACCCTCTCTTGTCCATGGCAGACAGTGCCAATTGATTATAGCATCTCTTCGCATAGAGTCAAAGTAAGGCCTTGAAATTTCTTCTTAGCATAATCCTACATTTCAAGAAGCTACAATTAATTAGTTGACATTGATAAGAGGGATGAAATCCATTTTTTATTATGTAGCTGTCTTTAAGTGTATGTTATGAGTCTTAGTACAAGAACTACTTGGTTTCATAAAGGTAATTTTAATTATTATTTCTCAGTTGTGTCAGGTATTAAAGGTTAGAGGTATTCCTGCCCAAAGTATTTGAATTCCAACAGTTTTCAAGTTAATGTGTCTTAAATTATTAGATTCTTAATTGTATTGAGCTTTTATTTATTTTTTTTTTCATTTTTTTATTTTTATTTTTATTTTTTTTTATTTTTTATAAACATATATTTTTATCCCCAGGGGTACAGGTCTGTGAATCACCAGGTTTACACACTTCACAGCACTCACCAAATCACATGCCCTCCCCAATGTCCATAATCCCAACCCCTTCTCCCCAACCCCCTCCCCCCGGCAACCCTCAGTTTGTTTTGTGAGATTAAGAGTCACTTATGGTTTGTCTCCCTCCCAATCCCATCTTGTTTCATTTATTCTTCTTCTACCCACTTAAGCCTCCATGTTGCATCACCACTTCCTCATATCAGGGAGATCATATGATAGTTGTCTTTCTCTGCTTGACTTATTTCGCTAAGCATGATACGCTCTAGTTCCATCCATGTTGTTGCAAATGGCAAGATTTCATTTCTTTTGATGGCTGCATAGTATTCCATTGTGTATATATACCACATCTTCTTGATCCATTCATCTGTTGATGGACATCTAGGTTCTTTCCATAGTTTGGCTATTGTGGACATTGCTGCTATAAACATTCGGGTGCATGTGCCCCTTTGGATCACTACATTTGTATCTTTAGGGTAAATACCTAATAGTGCAATTGCTGGGTCATAGGGCAGTTCTATTTTCAACATTTTGAGGAACCTCCATGCTGTTTTCCAGAGTGGCTGCACCAGCTTGCATTCCCACCAACAGTGTAGGAGGGTTCCCCTTTCTCCGCATCCTCGCCAGCATCTGTCATTTCCTGACTTGTTGATTTTAGCCATTCTGACTGGTGTGAGGTGATATCTCATTGTGGTTTTGATTTGTATTTCCCTGATGCCGAGTGATATGGAGCACTTTTTCATGTGTCTGTTCGCCATCTGGATGTCTTCTTTGCAGAAATGTCTGTTCATGTCCTCTGCCCATTTCTTGATTGGATTATTTGTTCTTTGGGTGTTGAGTTTGCTAAGTTCTTTATAGATTCTGGACACTAGTCCTTTATCTGATATGTCGTTTGCAAATATCTTCTCCCATTCTGTCAGTTGTCTTTTGATTTTGTTAACTGTTTCCTTTGCTGTGCAAAAGCTTTTGATCTTGATGAAATCCCAGTAGTTCATTTTTTCCCTTGCTTCCCTTGCCTTTTGCGTTGTTCCTAGGAAGATGTTGCTGCGGCAGAGGTCGAACCTCAAATCTATGGTCAACTAATCTTTGACAAAGCAGGAAAGAATGTCCAATGGAAAAAAGACAGCCTTTTCAATAAATGGTGCTGGGAAAATTGGACAGCCACATGCAGAAAAATGAAATTGGACCATTTCCTTACACCACACACAAAAATAGACTCAAAATGGATGAAGGACCTCAATGTACGAAAGGAATCCATCAAAATCCTTGTATTGAGCTTTTAAAAAAAGATTTTGTTTATGTATTTGAGAGAGAAAGAGGGCATGAGTGGGGCAGGGGCAGGGAAAGAAAGAGGAGACTTCCCATTGAGCAGGAAGCCCAATGAAGGGCTCAATCTCAGGACCCTGAGATCATGACCTGAGCCAAAGGGAGTTGCTTAACCAAATAAGCTACCTAGGTGCCCTTAGACTGAACTTTTTTTTCCTTTTAACCATGTTTCTCTTTATTAACTTTTTTAAATTTAAATTCAAGTTAGTTAACATATAGTGTATTACTTGTTTCAGGAGTAGAATTTAGTGATTCATCAGTTGCATATAACACCCAGTGCTTATTACATCAAGTGACCTTAATGTCTATCACCCAATTATCCCATCCCCCACCCACCTCCCTTCCAACAACCTTTAGTTTATTTCCTATAATTAAGAGTCTCATATGGTTGGTGTCTCTCTCTCTCTCTTTTAAATTTGTTATTATTTTTATTCAGTGTTCCAAACATAAGAAAATATATTGTTAATTATTGTCATTTTTGATAGTGCTTATTATTGGTGGCCCAGTAAATGTCAAATGTCGTGATAAACTTTAAAAAAAAATTATTTCTTTTCAGCATAACAGAACTCATTGTTTATGCACCACACCCTGTGCTCCCTGCAATACATGCCCTCCATAATACTCACCACCTGGCTCCCCCAACTTCCCACCCCCCCTTCAAAAACCTCAGATTGTTTTTCAGAGTCCATAGCCTCTCATGGTTCATCTCCTCTTCCAATTTCCCTCCACTCCCTTCTCCCCTCCATCTCCCCAAGTCCTCCATGTTATTTGTTATGCTCCACAAATAAGTGAAACCATACAATAATTGACTCTCTCTGCTTGACTGATTTCACTCAGCATAATCTCTTCCAGTCCTGTCCATGTTGCTACAAAAGTTGGGTATCCATCCTTTCTGATGGAGGCATAGTACTCCATAGTATATATGGACCACATCTTCCTTATCCATTCGTCTGTTGTAAGGCATCTTGGTTCTTTCCACAGTTTGTCCACATCCTCTCCAACACACATTGTTTCCTGTCTTGCTAATCATGGCCATTCTAACAGGTGTAAGGTGATATCTCAATGTGGTTTTAATATGAATCCCCCTGATGGCTAGTGATGATGAACATTTTTTCATGTGTGTGATAGCCATTTGTATGTCTTCATTGGAGAAGTGTCTATTCATGTCTTCTGCCCATTATTTGACATGATTATCTGTTTTGTATGTGTTGAGTTTGAGGTGTTCTTTATAGATCCTGAATATCAGCCCTTTGTACTGTCGTTTGTGAATATCTTCTCCCATTCCATGGGTGGCCTCTTTGTTTTGTTGACTCTTTCCTTTGCTGTGCAGAAGCTTTTGATCTTGATGAAGTCCCAAAAGAGAGAATCAATTCCATTTACTATAGCACCAAGAACCATAAGATACCTGGGGATCAACCTAACCAAAGAGGTAAATGATCTGTATTGGAGGAACTACAGAACACTCATGAAGGAAATTGAAGAAGACACAAAAAGATGGAAGACCATTCCATGCTCTTGGATCGGAAGAATAAACATTGTTAAAATGTCTATACTGTCTAGAGCAATCTATACTTTTAATGCCATTCTGATCAAAATTCCACCAGCATTTTTCAAAGAGCTGGAGAAAATAATCCTACAATTTGTATGGAATCAGAAGAGACCCTCAATTGCTAAGGAAATGTTGAAAAAGAAAAACAAAACTGGCGGCATCACGTTACCTGATTTCAAGATTTACTACAAAGCTGTGATCACCAAGACAGCATGGTACTAGCATAAAAACAGACACAGATCAGTGGAACAGAGTAGAGAGCCTAGATATGGACCCTCAACTCTATGGTCAAAGAATCTTCAACAAAGCATGAAAAAATATACAGTGGAAAAAAGATAGTCTCTTCAATAAATGGTGCTGGGAAAATTGGACAGCTCTATGTAGAAGAATGAAACTCGACCCTTCTCTTACACCATACACAAAGATAAACTCAAAATGGATAAAAGACCTCAACGTGAGACAGGAATCCATCAGAATCCTAGAGGAGAACATAGGCAGTAACTTTTTTTTTAATATTTTATTTATTTATTTGAGAGAGAGAGAGACAGTGAGAGAGAGCACGAGCGAGGAGAAGGTCAGAGGGAGAAGCAGACTCCCCATGGAGCTGGGAGCCCTATGCGGGACTCGATCCCGGGACTCCGGGATCATGACCTGAGCCAAAGGCAGTTGTCCAACCAACTGAGCCACCCAGGCGTCCTGGCAGTAACCTTTTTGATATCAGTCTCAGCAACTTCTATCAAGATATGTCTCCAAAGGCAAAGGAGACAAAAGCAAAAATGAACTTTTGAGACTTCATCAAGATCTCTCTATTTATTTGACAGAAAGACAAACAGTGAGAGAGGAGACACAAGAAGGGGGAGAGGGAGAGGAAGAAGCAGCCTTCCTGCCAATCAGGGAGCCTGATGCAAGGCTTAATACCAGGACCTCAGGATCATGACATGAGCCAAAGTCAGTCACCCAGTGACTGAGCCACCCAGGCACCACATCTCTCTCCGTTTTTATCTTTGGTTTTTCCTTCCCCTCCTCTATGTTCATCTGTTTTATTTCTTAAATTATACATATGAATGGGATCATATGGTATTTGTCTTCCTCTGACTGACTTATTTTGCTTAGCATAATACCGTCTAGTTCTTTCAGGTCATTGCAAATGGGAAGATTTCATTCTTTTTGATGGCTGTGTATACATACCACATTTTCATCCATTCATCTGTTGATGGACACCCAGGCTATTTCTATCATTTGGTTCTTGATAGTTATGCTATGAACATTAGGGTGCATGCACCCATTCAAATCACTGTGCTTGTACCCTTTGGATAAATACCTAGTAGTGCCATTGCCAGGGCATAGAGTAGTTGTATTTTTAACTTTTTGAGGAACCTCCATACTATTTTCCAGAGTGGCTGCATCAGTTTGTATTCCCACCAACAGTGTATGAGGGTTTTCCTTTCTGGGCATCCTCACCAACATCTGTCATTTTCTGAGTTTTTCATTTTTGCTATTCTGACTGGTATAAGGTGGTATCTCATTGTGGTTAGATTTGTATTTCCCTGATGTCGAGAGATTTTGAGCATTTTTCAATTCTACTGTTAGCCATTTGTATGTCTTCTTTGGATAAATGTCTCTTCATGTCTTCTGTCCATTTCTTGATTTAAGTTTGGCTTACTTGACAAACCTGGGATGACCAAAGTGTCTTCTAGGTTTCCTGTGTTTTGGTCTAGGCAAAAAAAAAAAAAAAAAAAACAACCAACCAACCAAAAACTGGTCTTAGAGTTGTAGATTATTAGAAAATCAAGGTCTCATAATAATTATCCAGTCTGTTCCACTAATTTTATGGATGAGAAAACTGATGAGTAGGGAAACCAAGTGACTTGCAAGGTCACACTGTGAAGGAATGCCTAGAACTTAAGACATTGGATTTTATGTAGTTTTCTGTTATGATGGTTAATTTTATGTGTCAACATGACTGGACCATGGGGTACCCAGATTAAACATTACATATGGCTATATCTGTCAGGGTGTTTCCAAATGAGATTTCAACTGGTGGATTAGTATATTGTCCTCCTCAATGTGGGTGAGCATCATCTAATTCACTGAGGGTCTGAAGAGAGTAAAATGTTAAGGGAGGTTGGTTTTATTCCCTTCTTGCCCACCTGCCTGGTTGAGCTGGGAAATTAAAAGGTACATTAAAAGGATTATTCACCACTACCAAGTGAGATTTATTCCTGTGCTGCAGGGGTGGTTCTACCCCTGAAACCAATAAATTACCAGAGAGAGAGAGAGAGAGAGAGAGATGTAAATTTGTTTTCTTAATGTAGACAAATATCACTCTGACGTTATAAGACATGCATGTTTCAAAAGTAGACTTCTGACTTTTTTCCTGCCTTGATTTGTCTCTCCGGGGCAGCTGGAGGAGATGCTAAATGTGTCCTGAGTTTAGTAAGCCAAATGGATCCTTCCATGTTTAGCTGACTTTACTGTCATAAGCTTCAGCTCTCCCTTTAGAATTTTATTGGCACAGTCTTAAATTACCCAATGTCTCAGGCTCAAAAAGTTTAATAAAATTACCATTTTATTGGTAGATTCATAGGAATTGGCATGTTTTCAACTACTTAAGGTATATCCAGAGAAGTAAGAAAATACTCTCCTGGTATTTCACAGAAAACATATTGTCTACTGTCTGAATCTCTTAAAGGAGCAATCTGTTTCTGTCAAAAAACCTTTGTTCTGTTTCCCCAGGTGATTAATTTCTTGAGGTCATAATAGAAGTACTGATAATTGGAGCATCAGGGCGGCTCAGTCAATTAAGTGGTGGCTTTAGCTCAGGTCATGATCCCAGGGCCCCGGGATGGAGTCCCTAGCTCAATGGGGAGCCTGCTTCTCCCCTGCCTGCTGCTTCCTGTTAGCGTTTGCTTTCTCCTTCTCTCTCTCTCTCTGGGTCAAATAAATAAATAAAACCTTTGTAAAAAAAATGTTCTGATAATCTTAATTGTTAACAAATTATTCTAAAGTTGTATGTAACTGTGTATTTGTAAGTATTAAATTTTACATATGGAATGCCAATTGATTAGAAAAAAAATTGAGATTATCCAATACCTTCAGGTGTTAGGAATGCTTGCCTGTGAACAAAATATAAATATTGCAAAATATTTGAATTTATTAGCTTAAGCTCTTACGTAAAAATGATTGGCTCACTGCTGTCCTGGCCCCCACATCTTTCCTGAAGTGATACAATGTAAGGTTTGACTCTGTATCAATTAAAAGATGGCAAACACTTTAACAGAGCCTTGTGTCCTAATTAAAGTGGTGTGTGACTGATGGATTCCAACTGTTGGAGCTTCATTCTCTTGTTTGGGAAACAGATGGCCCAGAGGTTAGAAGCATTCCGCTTGTTCTCCATTTACTGTGCCAACATTTGGGTCTGTGTACCCTGCTAAAATTCTCCAGCTCTTTTTTGGGAATCTGAAACTTAGGGGTGGTGGTTACTGGATGAAAATAGTTATTTTCAGTTATAGTTATAGTTTATTAGTTATAGAGTTATAACTTATTTACTGACACAAAATGGACACATATGCAGTTTAAAAAGGATTTGCAAAGGAATCAAATAACATAGGAAAGTTCAGGGGAATATAAAGTAAAATTTGAACCTCCATTTTGGGTAGCATCACCAATTATGGAAAGAAAATATTGTTGATATTGACATGTTAGCATGACATCATTTGTGAAATGAACTTTTTAGATTAACAATGATCCTGAATGCTCTAAGTGAAGAATAATGCTGTCTTAAAGAAGACTATTTCTTAATTGTTCTTGGGTAAAACCTACTGACAAAATTAAGGCCAAGAGTAGACAAAGCAGAAATATATAAGTGTAGCAATATATGTTACCCAACCCCTTCCTCTCCTGGCTCCATGATTCTGAGATGCATGGATCTTATGAAAATAACATTATAAAGTAAATAAAGAATTGCTATAGGAACATACCTTTATTGCCTAAACAAGTTAGAGAAGTTGTCTGTCTTGCCATATTGATATCTAAAGTGATCTTTAGTTAATTCAGTTTTGGAAAAGAACGCATCTAGAATTTGCTAGAAATTGAGCAGTGTTGGGGGAAGACTATGGAGACAGGATTTCATATGTGCCCCTCCAATATTCGCTGAAAAAGTTGTAGCATCGGTGAGTGCTTCTATATGATGAAATCATGCCACCATTTTTTTTTCAATGAAAGTGCAGTTTGGAAAGGTTCTTTTCTTACTCTTGGCTTGCATACATAGAAAAAAAAATTAAAACAAAACAAAAAAACTACTGCTTTTTCTTTTACCTTGACTGCCCAGGATAGTTAATGTTACTTTTTAAAGGTCCTTTGTTGAAGTTACTTGTAATTCTGTCCTCGGAGGTGTTGGCAAATATACCCAAGTTCCTGTCACCTATAATTTAATTAATAGTTCTGTAATGCACATTGTCACAAAAAGTAACTTGATTTCTTAGAATTGAGTCGCTTATTAAATGTTTTGGTGAGATTTATGATCTAGACATCAAAACTAATACTCAGATTAAAAACCACTCACCTATAATTAAATCTTGAACAAATCTTTACTTTGTTCTAAACTTGGAGTTAATATTTATGAAGCTATTAACCCTTTCTATAGTCTTAAGGTCAATTCTGGCTATGTTTTTGTGTGTTTTTTCTCACTTTCTAATTAGATAATGGCAGTCAAATAAACATTTATTTGAAGTGTACTTAAGTGAGTATACTCATGGTTACAAATAATCAAGAAAATTACTTTTTTAAAAATTACTTCTTCAATTTAAATTCAATTAATTAACAAAAAATGTATTAGTTTCAGAGATAGAAGTCAGGAATTCATCATACTTATAAAATACCCAGTACTCATTACATCATGCTCCCACCTTAATGACCATTACCCAGTTACCTCTTTCCCGTACCAACTGTCCCACCAGCAACCTTCAGTCTCTTTCCAATGATGAAAAGTTTCTTAAAGTTTGTCTCCCTCTCTGATTTCCTCTTCTTTTATTTTTCCCTCTCTTCCCTTATGGTCCTCGGTTTCCTTTCTTAAATTTTGCATATAAGTGAAATCATATGATAATTTTCTTTCTCTGATTTATTTTGCTTAGCACAATACCCTCTAGTTTCATTCACATTACTGTAAATAGCAAGATTTCACTTTTTTATAGCTGCCTATTGTGGAAATTGCTGTTATAGACATTGGGGTCCAGGTGCCCCTTTGATCCCACATTTGTACCTTTAGGGTAAATTCTTTTTTTTTTTAAGATTTTATTTATTTGGCAGACAGAGAGAGAGAGAGAGAGAGAGGGATCACAAGTAGGCCTCGAGAGTCAGGCAGCACAGGGGTGGGGAAGCAGGCTCCCAGCTGAGCAGAGAGCCTGATGTGGGGCTTGATCAAAGAACCCTGAGTTCATGACCTGAGCCATATGCAGAGGCTCAACCCGCTGAGCCACCCATACATCCTCTTTAAGGTTAATTATTAGTCGTGCAATTTCTGGGTCATAGGGTAGCTCTATTTTCAAATTTTGGAGAAATCTCAGTACCGTTTTCCAGAGTGGCTGCACCAGCTTGGATTTCCACCAACAGTGTAAAAGGATTTCCCTTTCTCCACATCCTCACCAACATTCGTTGTTTACTGTCCTCTTAATTTTAGTCATTCTGACTGGTGTGAGGTGGTATCTCATTGTGGTTTTGATTTGTATTTCCCTGATGCCAAGTGATTTTGAACATTTTTTTTCATGTGTCTAGTGACCCTTTGTATGTCTTCTTCAAAGAAATGTCTGTTCATGTCTTTGTTCCATTTCTTGACTGGAGTATTTGTATTTGGATGTTGAGTTTGTTAAGTTCTTTATAGATTTTGGATACTAGCCCTTTATCCTATAAGACATTTCCAAATATCTTCTCCCATTCTATCTGTTGTCTTTTGGTTTTGTTGACTGCTTCCTTTGCTGTGCAGAAGGTTTTTGTTTGTTTGTTTTAATAATAATGACATCTGAACAGCTCATTTTTACCTTTGTTTCCCTTGCATTTGGAGATGTGTCTAGCAAGAATTTGCTGTGGCCAAAGTCAAAGAGTTGTTGGCTGATGGATTCATGTCTCACATTTAGGTCTTTCATTCATTTTGAGTTTATTTTTGTGTATGGTTTAAGGGAATGGTCCAGGTTTATTCTTTTACATGTAGTTGTCCAATTATCAAAAACCATTTGTTGAAGAGGCTGTCATTTTTTCCATCTGCTTTTCTTTCCTGCTTTGTCAAAGATTAGCAGACCAGAGAGTTGAGGATCCATTTCTGGGTTCTCTGCTCTATTTCATTGATCTGTTTATCTATTTTTGTGCCAATACTGTTTGATCATTACAGCTTTGTAATAGGGCTTGAAGTCTGGGATTTTGATGCCACCAGCTTTGTTTTTCTTTTTCAACATTCCCTCAGCTATGTGTGTGTGTGTGTGTGTGTGTGTGTGTGTGTGTGTGTGTGTGTTTCTGGTCCCATACAAATTTTAGGATTATTTCTTCCAGCTTTGTGAAAAAAGTTGACCATACTTTGATAGGGATTGCATTGAATGTTTAGATCGCTCTAGGTAGCATGATATTTTAACAATATTTATTCTTTTAATCTAAGAGCATGGAAAGTTTTTCCATTTCTTTGTGTTTCCCTTATTTTTTTTCCATGAATGTTCTATAGTTTTCTGAGTACAGATTATTTGCCTCTTTGGTTAGGTTTATTCCTTGGTATCTTATGGTTTTTCATGCCATGGTAAATGGGATCAACTCCTTAATTTCACTTTCTGCTATCTCATTGTTAGTGTATAGAAATGCAACTGATTTCCCTGCATTGATTTTATATCCTGCCACATTGCTGAAGTGTTATGAGTTCTAGCCATTTTGAGGTTGAGTGTTTTGTTTTTTTCCACATAGAATATCATGTTGTCTACTAAGAGTGAGAATCTGACTTCTTGTTTGCTGATTTGGGTGCCTTTAATTTTGTTGTTGTTTGATTGCTGAAGCTAGGACTTCTAATACTATTTTGAATAAAAGTGATGGTAGTGGACATCCCTGCCATTTTCCTGACCTTATGGGAAAAGTTCTCAGTTTTTCCCCATTGAGAATGATATTCACATTGGGCTTTTTGTTGGTGGCTTTTATGACATTTATTGACATTGACATTTATGATATGTTCCCTGTATCCTTACTGTGGGGAGTTTTAATCATGAAAGAATGGTTCACTGTCGAATGTTTTTTCTTCATCAATTGAGAGGATCATATGGTTTTTGTTCTTTCTCCTATTAATGTGATGCACCATTTGATTGATTTTCAAGTGCTTAATCACCCTTGCAGCACAGGATTACATCTCATTTAGTCATGGTGAATAATTCTTCTAATGTACTGGTGGATCCTATTGCCTAGGATCTTGTTGAGTAGTTTGGAATCTATGTTCATCAGGGATTTTGGTCTATAATTCTCCTCTTTGTTAGGGTATTTGTCTGGTTTTGGGATCAAGCAATGCTGGCCTCATAAAAAGAGTTTGGAAGTTTTCCTTTCATTTTTTTTGAAACTGCTTCAAAAGAATAGGTATTAAATCTTGTTGAAATATTTAGTAGAATTCTCCTTGTAATCTCTCCAGGGCTGGACTTTGGTTTATTGGGAGATCATTGATTACTGCTTCAATTTCCTTGCAGGTTATGGGTCTCCTTTGGTTCTCTACTTCTTTCTGTTTCAGTTTTCATAGTTTATATACCTCTAGGAATGCATCTATTTCTTCCAGATTGTCTAATTTGTTGGCATAGAGTTGCTCGCTGTATGTTCTTATAACTATTTCTTCAGTGTTGGTTGTGATCTCTCGTCTTTCAATCATCATTATTAATTTGGGTTCTTTCTTTCTTTCTTTCCTCCTTTATTTCATTTTTGTCTGGCCAGGGGTATTTTAATCTTATTTTCTCACTCAAGGAACCAGCTTCTAGTTTTGTTGATCTGTTCTACCATTCTTTTAGTTTTTATTTCATTGATGTCTCCTTTACTCTTTATTAATTCTCTTCTGTTAGCTTTAGGATTTATTTGCTATTTTTCTCCATCTTCTTCAGGTGTAAAGTTAAGTTCTGTATTTCAGACCTTTATTGTTCCTTGAGAAGGTCTTGTATTGCTATATACTTCCTGAGGTCCACCTTTGAAGCATTCCAAAGGTTTTGAACAGTTGTGGTTTCATTTTCATTTGTTTCCATGAATTTCCTTAATAAATATTTAATTTCCTGGTTGACCCATCCATTCTTCAGTAGGATGCTCTTTAGCCTCCCTGTGTTTGAGTTCTTTCCAAATTTATTTTTGTGATTGATTTCCACTTTCAAAGCATTGTGATCTGGAAATATGTAGGGAATGATTCCCATCTTTTTGTACTGGGTGAGACACAACCTGTGACCCAGTATGTGTTCTATTCTGTAGGGTGTTCCATGTGCACTTAAGGAGAATATTTGTATTCTTTTCCTTTAGAATGGGCTGCTCTGAACATACCTGTTTAGTCCTTCTGATCCAGTGTGGCATTCAAAGCCCTTGTTTGCTTGTGGATTTTCTTAGACGATCTGTCCATTGTACTGCCTCTTGTTCTTTTTCTTTCTTTTCTTTTCTTTTCTTTTCTTTTGTGTGAGTTTTTCCATTATGTCATTCTGTCCAGAGAAGAGGTTAGCAAGAGAACAAAATACTAAAATGGTAACAATGACCCCAGATAAATGAACAATAAATAAATCAGATTAGACCAAAAACTTTTTTTTTTTTTTTTTTTTTTTTGTTAGAGAGAGAGAGAGAGAGATACAGAGCGCAAGCACAGGCACAGAGTGGCAGGCTAGAGGCAGAGGGAGAAGCAGGCTCCCTGCCGAGCAAGGAGCCCGATGTGGGACTCGATCCCAGGACGCTGGGATCATGACCTGAGCCGAAGGCAGCCGCTCAACCAACTGAGCCACCCAGGCGTCCCAAGACCAAAAACTTTTAAAAATTATAAAAGAACATATAATCAGACGATGAACAGAACAGAGTGATGCACTGGATCCTGTATATATTTTTATCTGTTTGTTAGAAAACTAGATCCCCAAATTATAAAGAAATAAAAAATATATGTACAAAAACAAAATTAAATACATTGAAAAGATAGAATTTAACCGTAAAAATAAACATTAAAGGACAAAATAAAGAAGGAATATGTACATTCAGGTGAACAGAACAAGGCAATATACAATATCCTTAGGGTATTTTGGTCTGTTTCTTACAAGAAATTACATATCAAAATTGTAAAGAAAGAAAAACATAGAATAAAATACATTGAAAGGATAAATATAAACACAAAGTGAAAATTAAGAAAGACTTTAACCAAAAAAAAAAAAAAAGAAGAAGAAGAAGAAGAAAATAAAGTAAAGGAAAAGAAAAGAAAGAAAGAAAAGAAAAAGAAAAAAAAGAGAATATGATCAGATAGGTGAAGAGAACAGTGCAATACAAGATTCTGGGTGTATTTGGTTGTTTGTTAGAAGACTATATATCTATATCTATATCATATCTATCTATCTATCTATCTATCTATATATATATATATAAATATATATATATATATATATATATATATATATATATATATATACCATGTACAAAAGACTCATTTTAGATGAGGTATATATACCTCATCTAAAGACAAGATGAGATTAAAAGATAAGATTCTCTAAACCCTGCAAACTCCTGAGGCATGCACCCATGCTGCTCCTCCTGGGGAAGGGGGATTAAAAGATTAGATGAGATATAGATAGATAGATAGATAGATAGATATAAAAACTGTGTACAAGAGACTAATTTTAGAGCCAAAGAAGTATTCAGATTGAAAGTGTGGGGGTGGAAAACTATTTATTATGTTAATGGATACTAAAAGAAAGCTGGGGTAGCAATTCTTATATCAGAAAAATTAATTTTTTTTATTTATTTATTTTCAGCATAACAGTATAATTATATTTTCACCACACCCAGTGCTCCATGCAATCCGTGCCCTCTATAATACCCACCACCTGGTACCCTGACCTCCCACCCCCCGCCACTTCAAATCCCTCACATAGTTTTTCATAGTCCATAGTCTCTCATGATTCACCTCCCCTTCCAATTTATCCCAACACCCTTCTCTCTAACTCCCCATGTCCTCCATGCTTTTTGTTATGCTCCAAAAATAAGTGAAACCATATGATAATTGACTCTCTATGCTTGACTTATTTCATTCAGCATAATCTCTTCCAGTCCCTGCCACGTTGCTACAAAAGTTGGGTATTCATCCTTTGTGATGGAGGCATAGTACTCCATAGAGTATATGGACCACATCTTCCTTATCCATTCATCCATTGAAGGGCATCTTGGTTCTTTCCACAGTTTGGCGACCGTGGCCATTGCTGCTATAAACATTGGGGTACAGATGGCCCTTCTTTTCACGACATCTGTATCTTTGGGGTAAATACCCAGGAGTGCAATGCCAGGGTCATAGGGAAGTTCTATTTTTAATTTCTTGAGGAATCTCCACACTGTTCTCCAAAGAGGCTACACCAACTTGCATTCCCACCAACAGTGGAAGAGGGTTCCCCTTTCTCCACATACTGTCCAACACATGTTGGTTCCTGTCTTGCTAATTTTGGCCATTCTAACTGATGTAAGGTGATATTTCAATGTAGTTTTAATTTGAATCTCCCTGATGGCTAGTGATGATGAACATTTTTTCTTGTGTCTGATAGCCATTTGTATGTCTTCATTGGAGAAGTGTCTGTCCATATCTTCTGCCCAATTTTGATATGATTGTCTGTTTTGTGTGTGTTGAGTTTGAGGAATTCATTATAGATCCCGGATATCAACCTTTTGTCTTTACTGTCATTTGCAAATATCTTCTCCCATTCTGTGGATTGTCTCTTTGTTTTCTTGACTGTTTCCTTTGCTGTGCAGAAGCTTTTGATTTTGATGAAGTCCCAAAAGTTCATCGTCGCTTTTGTTTCCTTTGCCTTTGGAGACATATCTTGAAAGAAGTTGCTGTGGCTGATATCGATGAGATTACTGCCTATGTTCTCTTCTAGGATTCTGATGGATTCCTGTCTCACATTGAGGTCTTTTATCCATTTGGAGTTTATCTTTGTGTACAGTGTAAGAGAATGGTCGATTTTCATTCTTCTAGATAGAGCTGCCCAGTTTTCCCAGCACCATTTATTGAAGAGACTGTCTTTTTTCCACTGTATATTTTTTCCTGTTTTGTTGAAAATTATTTGACCATCGAGTTGGAGGGTCCATATCTGGGCTCTCTACTCTGTTCCACTGGTCTATGTGTCTGTTTTTATGCCAGTACCATGCTGTCTTGGTGATCACAGCTTTGTAGTAAATCTTGAAATCAGGTAACGTGATGCCCCCAGTTTTATTTTTTTTATTAACGATTTTATTTATTTATTTGAGAGAGAGACAGTGAGAGAGAACATGAGAGGTGAGAAGGTCAGAGGGAGAAGCAGACTCCCCATGGAGCTGGGAGCTCGATGCGGGACTCGATTCCGGGACTCCAGGACCGTGACCTGCGCCGAAGGCATTTGCTCAACCAACTGAGCCACCCAGGAGCCCCCCCGCCCAGTTTTATTTATGTTTTTCAACATTTCCTTAGCGATTTGGGGTCTCTTCTGGTTCCATACAAATTTTAGGATTATTTGTTACAGCTCTTTGAAGAATACCGGTGGAATTTTGATTGGAATAGCGTTAAAAGTATAAATTGTTCTAGGCAGTATAGACATTTTAACAATGTTTATTCTTCCAATCCAAGAGCATGGTATGGTCTTCCATCTTTTTGTGTCTTCTTCAATTTCTTTCATGAGTGTTCTGTAGTTCCTCGAGTACAGTTCCTTTACCTCTTTGATTCGGTTTATTCCCAGGTATCTCATGGTTCTTGGTGCTATAGTAAATGGAATCGATTCTCTAATTACCCTTTCTGTATTTTCATTCTTAATGTATAAGAAAGCCACTGATTTCTGTACATTGATTTTGTATCCTGCCACATTGCTGAATTGCTGTATGAGTTCTAGTAGTTTGGGGGTGGAGTCTTTTGGGTTTTCCATATAAAGAATCATGTCATCTGCAAAGAGAGAGAGTTTGACTTCTTCATTACCAATTTGGATACCTTCCTTTCCCTTTGTTGTCTAATTGCTGTTGCTAGGATTTCTAAAACTATGTTGAACAAGAGGGGTGAGAGTGGACATCCTTGTCGTTTTCCTGATCTCACGGGGAAGGACGCAAGCTTTTTCCCATTGAGGATGATATTTGCTGTGGGTCTTTCAAAGATAGATTTGATGAAGTTCAGGAATGTTCCCTCTATCCCTATCCTTTGAAGCGTTTTAATCAGGAACGGATGCTGAATTTTGTCAAATGCTTTTTCTGCATCAATTGAGAGGACCATGTGGTTCTTCTCTCTTCTCTTATTAATTTGTTGTATCACATTGATTGATTTGCGAATGTTGAACCATCCTTGTAGCCCAGGGATGAATCCCACCTAGTCATGGAGGATAATCTTTTTAATGTGCTGTTGGATCCTGTTGGCTAGGATCTTGTTGAGAATCTTAGCATCCATATTCATCAGTTATATTGGTCTGAAATTCTCCTTTTTGGTAGGGTCTTTGCCTGATTTGGGGATCAGGGTAATGCTGACTTCATAGAAAGTGTCAGGAAGTTTTCCTTCTGCTTCAGTTTTCTGAAACAGCTTCAGGAGAATAGTTGTTATTTCTTCTTTGAAAGTTTGGTAGAATTCTCCAGGGAATCCATCACGTCCTGGGCTCTTGTTTTTTGGGAGGTTTTTGATCACTGTTTAAATCTTGTTACTAGATATCGGTCTATTCAAGTTGTCGATTTCTTCCTGGTTCAATTTTGGGAATTTATAGTTTTCCAGGAATGCATCCATTTCATCTAGGTTGCTTAGCTCTTTGGCATATAACTGTTGATAATAACTTCTGATGATTGTTGCTACTTCCTTGGTGTTCATTGTGATCTCTCCCTTTTCATTCATAATTTTATGTATTTGAGCTTTCTCTCTTTTCTTTTGGATTAGTGTGGCCAATGGTTTATCGATCTTATTCTTTCAAAAACCAGTTTCTAGTTTCATTGATACGTTCTAATGTATCTCTGGTTTCTACCTCATCTATCTCAGCTCTAATCTTGATGACTTCCCTTCTTTTGTGTGGAGTTGGTTTGATTTGTTGTTTATTCTCCAGTTCTTTAAGGTGTAGAAACAGCTGCTGTGTTCTGGATTTTTCAATTTTTTTGAGGGAGGCTTTGATGGCTGTGTATTTCTCCCTTAGGACCGCCTTTGCTGTATCCCATAGGTTTTGGGTCGAAGTGTCTTCATTGTCATTGGTTTCCATGAATTGTTTCAGTTCTTCTTTGATCTCCTGGTTGATCCAATCATTCTTAAACAAGGTGGTATTTAGCTTCCAGGTGTTTGAGTTCCTTCCAAACTTTTCCTTGTGATTGAGCTTCAGTTTCAAGGCATTGTGATCTGAGAATATGCAGGGAATCATCTCAGTCTTTTGGTATCGGTTGAGTCCTGATTTGTGACCCAGTATGTGGTCTGTTCTGGAGAAAGTTCCATGTGCACTTGAGAAGAATGAGTATTCTGTTGTTTTAGGGTTGAATGTTCTGTATATATCTATGAGGTCCATCTGGTCCAATGTGTCATTCAATGCTCTTGTTTCTTTATTGATTTTTGCTTCGATGATCTGTCTATTTCTGAGAGAGGCGTGTTATGATCTCCAACGATTAGTGTATTCATATCAATATGACTCTTTATCTTGATTAACAATTTTATTATATAATTGGCTGCTTCTATATTGGGGGCATAGATATTTACAATTGTTAGATCATCTTGGTGGATATTCCCTTTAAGAATGATGCAGTGTCCTTCTGGATCTCTGACTACAGTTTTTAGTTTAAAATCTAATTTTTCTGATATGAAAATCGCTTCCCCAGCCTTTTTTTGAGGCCCATTTGCATGAAAGATGCTTCTCCATTCCTTCACTTTCAGTCTGGGTGTATCTTTAGTTTCAAAATGGGTTTCTTGTAGACAACATATGGATGGGTCCTGTCATTTTGTCCAGTCTGCAACCCTGTGCCGTTTTATGTGTGCATTTAGGCCATTCACATTGAGGGTGATTATTGATAGATACATTTTTATTGACATCGTGTTACCTCTGAAGTCTTTCTTTCTGTAGGTTGTCTCTATATTTCTGTTCAATGTTATTCTTTGGCTTTTTCATCCTTTAAGGAAGCCCCCTTAATATTTCCTGCCGTATCAGCTTGGTGGTTGCATAGTTTTTTAAGCCTTGCCGGTCCTGGAAACTCTTTATCTCTCTATCCGTTTTGAATGTCAGTCCTGTTGGATAAAGTATTCTTGGCTGCATGTTCTTCTCTTTCAGTGCCCTGAATATATATTGCCAGCCCTTTCTCGATTGCCAGGTCTCTGTGGACAGGTTGGATGTTATTCTGATGGGCTTACCTCTGTACGTAAGGATCTTTTTTGTCCTAGCTGCTTTCAAGAGGTTCTGCCTACAATTATAATTCTTCATTCTTACTATTAGGTGTCTCGAGGACTTTCAAGAATCTGTAAACTTGGGGGGAAACCTTTCGGCCTCTAGTGCATGAACGCTGGTTCCATTCACGAGATTTCGAAAATTTTCATGAAGAAACTTGTTCCACTATATCTTCTAGACTTCTTTCTTTCTCCTCCCCTTCAGGGATTCCAATAATTCTGACGTTGGAACGTTTCATGGCATCATTTATTTCCCTGATTCTGTTTTTGTGGTTTCTAAGCTGTTTGTACCAGGCTTCCTCCTGATCCTTTCTCTCTATCTTTTTGTCCTCCAGATCACTAATTCTATCTTATGTCTCAGTTACTCTAGCGTTGAGAGAATTTAGATTAGATTGGAACTCATTGAGAGCATTGTGAACCTCATCCCTGGTAGCTTTCAGCTCTTCCCTAATATTGAAAACGTGATCTCTGGTCGCTTTCAGTTAGGCCCTAATCAATTCCGTTTGGTCACCCATGGCTTTCTCCAACCTAGCTATTGCTTGGATAATTGATTGCCTGAATTCTCTTTCCAACATATTGTCTATGTTGATAGCCATTAGCTCTGTTGCAGAACATCCATCCTCTGTATTTTTCTTCTGTTGGGTATTCCTCTTCTTAGTCATTTTGGTGAGAGATGGCTGAATGGTTGTAGCTGGGTGTATCAACTGTGGTGCAGTCAAGGTGCACCCTGGAATGCTTCTGAGCAATCAGGGTTCCTCACCCAAATGAGTGGAAAAAGAAAAGTAAAAGAAAAAAAAAAAAGAGAGAGGGGGAGAGACAGGAAAGAATGGTGAGATAAAACAGAAGGTTTAGCCCAAATGGGCCCCAAGGTAAAATTTATGAAGTATACAAACAGACACAGACAAACAGAAAGACTGATAAAAGTATATGACAAGAGAAAAATATATATATATGCAAATAAAGGAAGAACCTCATCAAAAAGAACCCTGAGTGTAAGATTTATATACTATCAGGACAAACACAAAAACACAGAAATACTGATAGAAGAAAAAGATGGAGAGTGCTTGTAAATTCTCAGTGTGGGTGAGGAAGGTTGTTTTGATTCTTCCTGGATGTATCTTGATATCTTTGTTAAAGGACTCAACTTTCCTAAGATAAGAGGAGATTAGGAATTGGTTTACCTATAGGGGTGGCATTGATTGGGGAAAGGGGATTACCATGAAGTTTAACTCTATATCAATATAGAAAATAAAAATTTTAAAAAGGAATAAACTAAAATTAAAAAAAGAAATTTAAAAAATAGAAATGCAAAAGGGAAACACAGGTGTATGTGTCAAAAAGTTCAGGTTAAAAGGTTATTATGGATTTGATGTACTGGACATCTCACTGTGACGGTAAATAGATTAAAAAATTATCTATATAATAATAAAAATTAACTATATAAAAAAAAGCCAGAATAGTGGGATCAAATTAATAATAAAAATTCTCCTATGAAGTAGTGGTGGTTGTTCTCTTGTCACCTTTTTTTCTTTTTCCTTTCCCAGTTGGTTTTCTGGTGGAGTGGCCTGCCACGTGGGTTTTCAGTCCCTGAAGTTCTCTCAGCTAAGTCCTCCAGCCCCCCTCAAGGAGGTGGGATCTGAGGAAACTGTTTTTCTCAGGTTTTTGTTCTCTGGAGGTTTTTATATTTGTTCACTTTTGCTTTTCTCTCTCGCCTTGACCGCTTTTGATGGTTTTTGTAGGTTTAGAGGAAAGCAAACTGCACCCTGACCTCCCTCTCAGAGAGAAGCCTCAGTCTGTCTGAAGAGCCCATATAAATACCCCCTTGGCCGCTAGCAGAGCAGGTTCCCAGTCGTGGTCCCTGGGTACTCAGGATTTTTTGCTTGTACCCAAAACCACTGCAGCGGTGGCTGTCTGGGCAGCTCCAGAAGCTCCAGACTGGTTGTGTCTGGTCTTTCTGGTCCGAGAGCACCCGGCTGGCATTTGTGTGCACCTCTCTCAGGGGAGGGCGGGGGGCACGACTTGGACTCTGCTGGAACAGCAGGGCACTTGCGTGGGGACTGCAAATAGGCTGTGCTTCAGTTGGCTGGAGGGCTCCCAGCCCCTCCTGGGAGCCGGGCGCCAAGCACTCTCAGGCGCGCTGGTGGTTCAGGGACTGAGACCTGGTTTCTCTGCCTCACTCTCTCTGGCTCTGCACCAGGGGTGGCTGTCCTGGGTCTGGGGACTTAAGCCCCTGACCCTAACACCCAGATTCCCACAATCCCCCCCCCCCCCCCATGATCCTTTGCTCTTTTTGAGTGCTTTCTACCAGACTCCCGAGATAATGCTGGTACCCAGGCGCAGGGCACTCTTGTATTGGGATATTACTTTCCACGGGTCGCCTCTGGTGGCTCCCTCCCCCTCTTGTTTATCTTTGGATATCAGTCCGACTTTCCCACTCTGCTTTACCTACCCACTGGCGTCTTCTGCTCCAGTAGAGATCCAGACGTGTATAATTCTGATCTCAGGCTGATTTTGTGGATGATTGGAGATCTTTGGAAGGTAATCAGCTCACTTTAGGGTGCAGGTTGAATGGGCGCCTCCTCCTACTTCCCCATCATCTTGTCTCGAAAAATTAATTTTTTTAAAAGATTTATTTATTTATTTATTTGACAGAGAGATCACAAGTAGACAGAGAGGCAGGCAGAGAGAGAGAGAGAGAGAAGCAGGCTCCCTGCTGAGCAGAGAGCCCATGCCGGACTCGATCCCAGGACCCCGAGATCATGACCTGAGCTGAAGGCAGCGGCTTAACCCACTGAACCACCCAGGCGCCCCTCGAAAAATTAATTTTTAAACCAAAGGCTGTAATAAGAGATGAGGAAGGACACTATATAATCATTAAAGGGTTAGCCAACAAGAAAGTCTAACCAATGAAAATATTTATGCCCCAAACAAAGGGGTATATATATAGCCTAGATAGATAAATGTGTGTGTGTGTATGTATGTGTGTGTGTGTGTGTGTGTATATATATATATATATATATAGTGCATATATATACATATATACACATATACACAATGAAATTATAGTATGTAAGTGTAAAAGTTTAAATTAAAAAAGAATTTGATAAAGTAAGAAATTGGTTGGAAATGAAAGAGAAAGAAAAAAATTAATATTGAAAGTCTAAAGAATCATAGGAAAAAATCATGTATTTTACATACTATTTTACCCTAGCTCTGGCATTTTGTAATTCTGTGTATCGGTAAACTTGGTCTTGGCCAGTTGTTCTTGCTGATTTTCTAGGAGAGAGGCCTGTTGCACTGATCGTCAGGTGTCTTTGCCCTGGGCTGAACTGTACCACCTTTGCCAGGGCAGTAGTAGCCAAAAGCTGCTCCAGATGGGTCCATATGGCTTTTGTTCACTGAAGACCTTTCTTGCTGCTTTAGAGGATGAGAATGAAAATGGCGGCTTTCCATTCTCCAGCCCAGGAGCTGAGAGCTCAGGGCCCCCCTCCTCAGTGCGCCCTTGGGAAAAACACAGTCACCCTTGTCTCCCTGGTCTCTGACTGCACTCCATGGTCACCTTGCCTGTGACTAAGCATTTGTCAGGCACACAATTCAGGCTAGAATCTCCAAGCCCTGCAAACTCCTGAGGTGTGCACTCATGGTGCTCTTCCTGGGTGAATGGGGAAGTGAGCCTGGCCACGGTTCTGCCAACTGCTGGGCCCCTGCTCAGAGGGAAGTCACCCAGTTGTGCTGTGGTTCTCAGTTTATGGCAAAACTGAACTGAGATTCTAATCCTGGGCATATGGTAGCAGCTTTCCCACTCCAATGCTTGGGAACTCTGCTGCACTCAGGCACCCCTAGTCTTCATGTGACCCCAGGGATCCTGAGACCACATGGTCCCACCTAGGATTCTGCCCTCCCTTGCCACCTTAATGCTGTTCAGGTACGGATCAGAGCAGACTTTTATTTTTTTACATTATTTTTTCTTACGTTTTTATTTAAAATCCAGTTAGATAACATACATTGTTATATTATTTTCAGGTATAAAATATAATGATTCAACACTTCTATACAACTCCTGGTGCTCATCACAAAAAATACACTCTTTAATCTCCATCTCCTATCTAACCCATCATACATACACACAAACACACACACACACACACACACACACACACACACACACACACACTCAGATCTCAGCAGGGAAGAAGGAACTATTTATTGTGCCCTCCCCTTAAAGACTCTGGAAGTAACCAGCAGGGTCAGGTTTCAAATTCTTCAAAACTCATGCTCTAAAATCTACTCTAGTAAAAACAACATTAACAATCACTAAATAATCCATAGGATCCCCTATATTTTGCAGGCTTTCTTGTAACTAATTTGGGGTCCCATTACAAATTTTGTTTAATCATATGTGAGCAAAAATGTTATGTGTTATTTCTAGGTAGCAATGGTTAAGAGCTGGTGTACCTTTCCATTTTTTAAAAACATTTATTTATTTTTTAAAATTTTTCAGTGTTCCAAAATTCATTGTCTATGCACCACACCCAGTGCTCCATGTGTGCCCTCAATAATACCCATCACCTGGCTTACCCAACTTCCCACACTCCTCCTCTCCAAAACTCTCAGTTTGTTTCTCAGAGTCCACAGTCTCTCATGGTTCATCTCCCACTCCAATTTCCCCCAACTCCTTTCTCTTCTCTATCTCCCCACGTCCTCTGTGTTATTCCTTATAATCCACAAATAATGAAACCATATGATAGTTGACACTCTCTGCTTGACTTAGTTCACTCAGCATAATACATTTCCATTTTAACACATGCTGAAATGGTGGCACCATCCTCTCCCTTTAAGAAGTAAGAAGCCCAAAGATCCTGAATCCTTAAGTGGCCACTTGGAGAGATTTGTGTTCCATAATCACACTAGGCTTCAAGTAAGTAAGAAAAAAAAAAAAAAAAACTTGATATATCTATCTCCCATTCAGAGATTTTGGAGTTATTTTGTTTTAACAGCATAGCATAATCAAGTCTAAATAAAGTTTCTCACAAGGAAGTAATGAAGATAATAAAGACTGGTGTAGATATGGACAAGCTGAACACAAGCAACACAGCAACAGCACAGCAAATAAGGGATTTCTGCAGTCATGTTAAAACAAGAGCCTAGTTCTGATATTGTGCTCTGCTGCTATATTATTTTCTGGTGCTAGCTGACAGTGGTTCCCTCCCCCTGCCATTTATCTCCCCATATATTGCCTCAGATTCACTTCTACACACCTCCTAACTTGCAGAAATTGTTTTTCTATTTGTAGAGTTGCAGCTATTATTTTCTTAGAACTCTGGTTGACTTCACAAGTGCTCAGAATGATTTGACAGATATCTAGCCGAATTCCTGGGACCAGTCAAAATTAAAGTCTCCTATTCCTCCAACATCTTGAAGTCCTCCAAAAGATATATATATATATATATATATATATATATATATATATAAATTTTTAAATTTAATTTTATTTATTTAGTATCCAAGACTTATTGTTATTGTTTATCCACCCACACAGTGCTTTATGCAATACTTGCCCTCCTTAATATACACCACCAATCTCACCCATCCCCACACTCCCTCCCTTCCAAACTCTCAGTTTGTTTCTCAGAGAAATGTTCATCACTAGCCATCAGGGAGATTCAAATTAAAACCACATTGAGATATCACCTTACACCAGTTAGAATGGCTAAGATTAGCAAGACAGGAAACAACATGTGTTGGAGAGGATGTGGAGAAAGGGCAACCCTCTTACACTGTTGGTGCAATGCAAGTTGGTGCAGCCTCTTTGGAGAATAGTGTGGAGATTCCTCAAGAAATTAAAAATAGAACTTCCTTATGACCCTGGCATTGCACTTCTGAGTATTTACCCCAAATATACAGATGTCGTGAATAGAACGGCCATTTGTACCCCAATGTTTATAGCAGCAATGGCCACAGTCGCCAAACTGTGGAAAGAACCAAGATGCCCTTCAACGGACGAATGGATAAGGAAGATGTGGTCCATATACACTATGGAGTATTATGCCTCCATCAGAAAGGACGAATACCCAACTTTTGTAGCAACATGGATGGGAGTGTAAGAGATTATGCTGAGTGAAATAAGTCAAGCATAGAGAGTCAATTATCATATGGTTTCACTTATTTGTGGCGCATAACAGAAAACATGGAGGACATGGGGAGTTAGAGAGAAGGGGGTTGGGGTAAATTGGAAGGGGAGGTGAATCATGAGAGAATATGGACTCTGAAAAACAATCTGAGGGGTTTGAAGTGGCGGGCGGGGGTGGGAGGTCGGGGTACCAGGTGGTGGGTATTATAGAGGGCACGGATTGTATGGAGCACTGGGTGTGGTGAAAAAATAATGATACTGTTATGCTTAAAATAAATCAATTAAAAAAATGTTTAGAAGAATAAATGAAACAAGATGGGATTGTGAGGGAGACAAACCATAAGTGACTCTTAATCTCACAAAACAAACTGAGGGTTGCTGGGGGAAGGGGGTTTGGGAGAAGGGGGTGGGATTATGGACATTGGGGAGGGTATGTGCTTTGGTGAGTGCTGTGAAGTGTGTAAACCTGGTGATTCACAGACCTGTACCCTGGGGATAAAAATATATGTTTATAAAAAATAAAAAATTAAAATAAAATGTTTAGTACAACTCACCTGTTAGCAGACTAGTCTTGCACTTTTATTTGTTGATAGTTTTTTGTTTGTTTGTTTGTTTTTTTATTACTGTACTGATCTGATTTCACTGCTTCTTATTGGTCTGTTTAAATTTCCTATTTCTTTCTGCTTCAGTTTTGGTCGTTTATATGTTTTTAAGAAATTTATCCATTTCTTTTATTTTTCCAATTTGTGTCATACAATTTTTCATAATACTCTTATAATTGTTTGTATATCTGTGTTGTTCATTGTTATTTCTCCTCTTTTTATTTTTTTTTATTTAAATTCAAATGCTCATTACATCATGTACCTCTTTAATGCCTATCACCCAATTACCTTATCGCATCACCAATTTCTCCTCCAGCAACCCTCAGTTTGTTTCTTATAGTTAAGATTATTTTATGTCCTGACTCCCTTTCTGTTTTCATCTTGTTTTATTTTTCCTTCCCTTCCCCTATGTTCATCTGTTTTGTTTCTTGAATTTCACATATGAGTGAAATCATATGGCATTTGTCCTTTTATCTACCTTTTATTGTGAAGTTTGTTCCCTCAGTCCTCAGATCCTTCTCTGAGTTATTTATGTTGATGTAAATGTTATCTTATTGTATCCATGGGATAATGCAAGTTTAGGTCTTCCTACTGAACCATCTTCCCAGCCTCTCACTACATGATTTTAAGAGTTAACCTGGTAATACCATCCAAGGTAGGAAGATAGTATAGAAAAGCAATTAATTTCTGTGCATTGATTTTGTATCCTGCCACATTACTGAATTGCTGTGTGAATTCTAATAATTTGGTGGTGAAACTTTTTGGGTTATCCACATGAAGTGTCATTTCGTCTGTGAAGAGGGAGGAGAAACAAGATGGTGGAGAAGTAGGAGGAGGCGCTGTTTCAACCTGTCCCCTAAAGTAAGCTGATTACCTACCAAAGAACTCTGATCACCCATGAAATCAGCCTGAGGTTATAATTATACACTTCTGGATCTCTATGGGAGCAGAAAACACCAGTGGGCAGAAGCATTCCAGGGTGCACGTTGCCTGTACTATGGTCGATTCATTCAGCTACACATCCGCTCAGCCATCTCTCACCAAAATTACTTGGAGGAGGAATGCCCAACAGAAGAAAAACTCAGAGATTGTGCCTTCTGCATCAGAGCTATTGGATATGGGCATAGACAGTATGTCAGAAAGGGAATTCAGGCTAACAATTATCCAGGCAATAGCTAGGTTGGAGAAAGCCATGGATGACAAAATGGAATTGATTAGGGAAGAACTGAAAGCCACCAGTGATGTTGTTCACAGTGCTCTCAGTGAGTTCCAATCTAATCTAAATTCTTTAACAGCTAGGGCAACTGAGGCAGAAGATAGTATTAGTGATCTGGAGGACAAACGGCTAGAGAAAAATGATTAGGAGGAATCCTGGAACAAACAGCTTAGAAGTCACAAAAACAGAATTAGGGAAATAAACGATGCCATGAAATATTCCAACGTCATAATTATTGGAGTCCCTGAGGGGGAGGAGAAAGAAAGAAGACTAGAAGATATTGTTGAACAAATTCTCCATGAAACTTTTCCCAGTCTGGTGAATGGAGCCAGCATTTATGTACTAGAGGCAGAAAGGGCTTCCCCTGAGATCACACAATCTAGAAAGACATTGAGATACTTGATAGTGAAAATGATGAATTATAATTGAAGAGAGGAGCTCTTGAAAGCAGCTAGGGTGAATAAATTCCTTACGTACAGAGGAAAGCCCATCAGGATAACGTCAGACCTGTCCACAGAAACCTGGCAAGCCAGAAAGGGCTGGCAAGACGTATTCAAGGCACTAAATGAGGAGAACATGCAGCCAAAAATACTTTATCCAGTAAGACTGACATTCAAAATGGATGGAGAGATAAAGAGCTTCCAAGGCCAGCAAAGTTTAAAAAAGTATGTGACCACCAAGCTGACACTGCAGGAAGTATTAAGAGGGATTCTATAAAAGAGTAAAAATCCTAATAATAGCATTGAATGGAAATATATGGAGACAATCTACAGAAACAAAGACTTCACAGGTAACACCATGTCAATAAAAATGTATCTCTCAATAATCACTCTCCATGTGAATGGCCTAAATGCACCCATAAAAAGGCACAGGATTGCAGATTGGGTAAAATGACAGGACCCATCTGTATGTTGTCGAGAAGTGACCCATTTTGAACCTAAGGATACATCCAGGCTAAAAGTGAAGGGATGGAGAAGCATCTTTCATGCCAATGGGCCTCAAAAGAAGGCTGGGTTAGTGATTCTCATATCAGATGGATGAGATTTCAAACTAAAGACTGTAGTCAGAGATACAGAAGGACACGACATAATTCTTGAAGGGACTATCCACCAAGAAGATCTAACAATTGTAAATATTTATGCCCCCAATATGGGAGCAGCCAATTACATAAGAAAACTGTTAATCAAGATAAAGAACATATTGCTATGAATGCATTAATAGTAGGAGATCTTAACACGCCACTCTCAGTAATACACAGATCATCCAAGCAGAAAATGAATAAAGAAACAAGAGCACTGAGTGAGACATTGGACCAGATGGACCTCATAGTTATATACAGAACATTCCACCCTTAAACAGCAGAATACTCATTCTTCTTGAGTGCACATGGAACCTTCTCCAGACTAGACCACATATTGGGTCACAAATCAGGGCTCAACCGATACCAAAAGATTGAGATTATTCCCTATGAAAAGGGAGAGTTTGAATTCTTCTTTGTCAATTGGGATGTCTTTTATTTCTTGCCATTGTCTGATTACTGAGGCTAGGAGCTATATAACTATGTTGAACAATAGTGGTGAGAGTGAGCATCCCTGCATGTTCCTGATCATAAGGGGAAAGTTCTCAGCTTTTCCTCAATGAGAATGATATTTGCTGTGGGCTTTTCATAGATGACTTTTATGATATTGAGGGTTTTTTTCCCTCTATCCTTATATTTGGAGTAGTTTATTCAAGAAAGCATGCTGTATTGTGTCAAATGCACTTTCTGCATCAATTGAGAGGATCATACTGTTCTTGTCTTTTCTTTTGCTAATGTACTCTATCACCCTAATTGATTTGCAAATGTTTAAACAACCTTGTATCCCAGGAAGAAATATCACCTGGTCTTGGTGCATAATCCCTTTAATGTTCCCTTGGATCCTATTGGCTAGGATCTTGTTGTGTATTTTGGCATCCATGTTCATCAGGGATATTGGTGTGTAATTCTCCATTTTGATGGGGTCTTTGCCTTGTTTTGGAATCAGGGTAACGCTGGCCACAGAGAATGAGTTTGGAAGATTTCCTTCTGTTTCTATTTTGCGAATATCAACCTTTTGACGGTACTGTCATTTGCAAATATCTTCTCCCATTCCGTGGGTTGCCTATTTGTTTTCCTGACTGTTTCCTTTGCTGTGCAAAAGCTTTTGAACTTGATGAAGTCCCAAATGTTCATCTCCGCTTTTGTTTCCTTTGCCTTTAGGGACATATCTTGAAAGAAGTTGCTGTAGCTGATATCCAAGAGGTTACTGCCTATGTTCTCCTCTAGGATTCTGATGGATTCCTGTCTCGCGTTGAGGTCTTTTATCCATTTGGAGTTTATCTTTGTGTATGGTGTAAGAGAATGGTCGAGTTTCATTCTTCCTACATATAGCTGCTCAGTTTTCTTAACACCATTTTTTTAAAAGATTTTATTTATTTATTTGACAGAGAGAAATCACAAGCAGGCAGAGAGGCAGGCAGAGAGAGAGGAAGGGAAGCAGGCCCCCCCGCCGAGCAGGGAGCCTGATGCGGGACTCGATCCCAGGACCCCGAGATCATGACCTGAGCCGAAGGCAGCGGCCCAACCCACTGAGCCACCCAGGCGCCCCTTAGCACCATTTATTGAAGAGACTTTTTTCCACTGTATATTTTTTTCCTGTTTTGTCCAAGATTCTTTGACCATAGAGTTGAGGGTCCATATCTGGGCTCTCTACTCTGTTCCACTGGTCTATGTGTCTGTTTTTATGCTAGTACCATGCTGTCTTGGTGATCACAGCTTTGTAATAAAGCTTGAAATCAGGTAACGTGGTGCCCCTAGTTTTATTTTTGTTTTTCAACATTTCCTTAGCAATTCAGGGTCCCTTCAGGATTATTTGCTCCAGCTCTTTGAAAAATACCATGGAATTTTGATCCGAATGGCAATAAAAGTATAGATTGCTCTAGGCACTATAGACATTTTAACAATGTTTATTCTTCTGATCCAAGAGCATGGAATGGTCTTCCATCTTTTTGTGACTTCTTCAATTTCTTTCATGAGTGTTCTTTAGTTCCTCGAGTACAGTTCCTTTACTTCTTTGGTTAGGTTTATTCCCAGGTATCTTATTGTTCTTGGTGCTATAGTAAATGGAATTGATTCTCTAATTTCCCTTTCTGTATTTTCATTGTTAGTGTATAATAAAGTTACCGATTTCTGCACATTGACTTTGTATCCTGCCACGTTGCTGAATTGCTATATGAGTTCTAGTAGTTTGGGGGTGGAGTCTTTTGGGTTTTCCATATAAAGAATCATGTCTTCTGGGAAGAGAGAGAGTCACAGCTTCAGAGAAATAGGTATTATTTCTTCTTTTAATGTTTGGTGGATTCCTCTGGGAGCCATCTGGTTTTGGACTCCAGTTTTTTGGAAGATTTTTGAGTACTACTTTAATTTTGTTATTAGTTATTGGTCTATTTCAATTGTCAATTTCTTCCTGTTTCAGTCTTGGTAGTTTATAAGTTTCTAGGAAGGCATTGATTTCTTCCAGGTTGCTTAATTTATTGGCATATAGCTACTGAAAATGATTTCTAATGTTATTTTTTTTTCTGTTTCCTTGGTGTTAGTCATAAAAGGAGACCCTTTCATGGATAACTTTATTAATTTGGGTTCTTTATTTTCTTTTGGATAATTCTGGCCAGAGAATTATCAATCTTATAAGTTCTGTCAAAGAACAAGCTCCTAGTTTCATTGATCTTATCTATTATTTTTCTGGTTTATTTCATTGATTTCTTTTCTAATGTTTATTATATCTCTTCTCCTTCTTGATTTGGTTTTATTTGCTCTTCTTTCTCCAGTTCGATTAAATGTAAAAATATTTTGCAGGTTTGGAAGTTTTCTACTTTTTGACTGAGGCTTGGATGGCCATGTATTTTCCCCTTAGGACTGCCTTTGCTATAACTCATAGGTTTTGGACAATGTATTTTCATTCTGCTTGGTTTTCATGAATTAAGTTCTTTTTTTTATTTTTAATTTTTTTTATTTTTTATAAACATATATTTTTAGCCCCAGGGGTACAGGTCTGCGAATCGCCAGGTGTACACACTTCACAGCACTCATCAAAGCACATACCCTCCCCAATGTCCATAACCCCACCCCCTTCTCCCAGGCCCCCTTCCCCCGCAACCCTCAGTTTGTTCTGTGAGATTAAAGAGTCACTTATGGTTTGTCTCCCTCCCAATCCCATCTTGTTTCATCGATTCTTCTCCTAAGCACTTAAGCCCCCATGTTGCATCACCACTTCCTCATATCAGGGAGATCACATGAGAGTCGTCTTTCTACACTTGACTTATTTCGCTAAGCATGATTCGCTCTAGTTCCATCCATGTTGTCACAAATAGCAAGATTTCATTTCTTTTGATGGCTGCATAGTATTCCATTGTGTATATATACCACTTCTTCTTTATCCATTCGTCTGTTGATGGATATCTAGGTACTTTCCATAGTTTGGCTATTGTGGACATTGCTGCTATAAACATTCAGGTGCACGTGCCCCTTTGGATCACCACGTTTGTAACTTTAGTGTAAATACCAAGTAGTGCCATTACTGGGTCAGAGGCCAGTTCTATTTTCAACATTTTGAGGAACCTCCATGCTGTTTTCCAGAGAGGTTGCACCAGCTTGCATTCCCACCAACAGTGTAGGAGGGTTCCCCTTTATCCGCATCCTCGCCAATATCTGTCATTTCCTGACTTGTTGATTTTAGCCATTCTGACTGGTGTGAGGTGATATCTCATTGTGGTTTTGATTTGTATTTCCCTGATGCCGAGTGATATGGAGCACTTTTTCATGTGTCTGTTGGCCATCTGGATGTCTTCTTTGCAGGAATGTCTGTTCATGTCCTCTGCCCATTTCTTGATTGGATTATTTGTTCTTTGGGTGTTGAGTTTGCTAAATTCTTTATAGATTTTGGACACTAATTCCTATTCTCCTGAAACTGTTTCAAAAAAGGGAAATGGAAGGAAAACTTCCAAACTCATTTTATGAGGCCAGCATCACCTTGATCCCCAAACCAGACAAGGATCCCATCAAAAAAGAGAGCTATAGACCAATATCCTTGATGAACACAGATGCGAAAATTCTTACCAAAATACTAGCCAATAGGATTCAACAGTACATTAAAAGGATTATTCACGATTAAGTGGGATTTATTCCAGGGCTTCAAGGTTGGTTCAACATCCGCAAATCAGTCAATGTGATACAACACATCAATAAAAGAAAGAACAAGAACCATATGATACTCTCAATAGATGCTGAAAAAGCATTTGACAAAGTACAGCATCCCTTCCTGATCAAAACTCTTCAAAGTGTAGGGATAGAGGGCACATACCTCAATATCATCAAAGCGATCTATGAACCCCCCCTGCAAATATCATTCTCAATGGAGAAAAACTGAAAGCTTTTCCGCTAAGGTCAGGAACACGGCAGGGATGTCCATTATCACCACTGCTATTCAACATAGTACTAGAAGTCCTAGCCTCAGCAATCAGACAACAAAAGGAAATTAAAGGCATCCAAATCGGCAAAGAAGAAGTCAAATTATCACTCTTCACAGATGATATGATACTATATGTGGAAAACCCAAAAGACTCTACTCCAAAACTGATAGAACTTATACAGGAATTCAGTAAAGTGTCAGGATATAAAATCAATGCACAGAAATCAGTTGCATTTCTATACACCAGAAATAAGACAGAAGAAAGAGAAATTAAGGTGTCAATCCCATTTACAATTGCACCCCAAACCATAAGATACCTAGGAATAAACCTAACCAAAGAGGCTAAGAATCTATACTCAAAAAACTATAAAGTACTCATGAAGGAAATTGAGGAAGACACAAAGAAATGGAAAAATGTTCCATGCTCCTGGATTGGAAGAATAAATATTGTGAAAATGTCTATGCTACCTAAAGCAATCTACACATTTAATGCAATTCCTATCAAAGTACCATCCATCTTTTTCAAAGAAATGGAACAAATAATTCTAAAATCTATATGGAACCAGAAAAGACCTCGAATAGCCAAAGGGATATTGAAAAAGAAAGCCAACGTTGGTGGCATCACCATTCCGGACTTCAAGCTCTATTACAAAGCTGTCATCATCAAGACAGCATGGTACTGGCACAAAAACAGACACATAGATCAATGAAACAGAATAGAAACCCCAGAAATAGACCCTCAACTCTATGGTCAACTAATCTTCGACAAAGCAGGAAAGAATGTCCAATGGAAAAAAGACAGCCTCTTCAATAAATGGTGTTGGGAAAATTGGACAGCCACATGCAGAAAAATGAAATTGGACCATTTTCTTAGACCACACACAAAAATAGACTCATAATGTATGAAGGACCTCAATGTGAGAAAGGAATCCATCAAAATCCTTGAGGAGAACACAGGCAGCAACCTCTTCGACCTCAGCCGCAGCAACATCTTCCTAGGAACATCGCCAAAGGCAAGGGAAGCAAGGGCAAAAATGACCTATTGGGATTTCGCTAAGATTAAAAGCTTTTGCACAGCAAAGGAAGCAGTTAACAAAATCAAAAGACAACTGACAGAATGGGAGAATATATTTGCAAACGACATATCAGATAAAGGACTAGTGTCTTGAATTAAGTTCTAATTTAACTTCTGGTCTACCCAATCATTCTTTAGCAGGATGTTCTTGAACTTCGAAGTGTTTTAATTTCTTCCAAATTTTTCCTGTGATTTAATTCCAGTTTCTTGTGGTCTGAAAATAAGCAGGGAATGATTTCAGGTGTGTCTTTGTTGTTGTTGTTGTTGTTGTTGTTATACTTGAGACCTGATTTTTGGCTATGTATGGCATCTGTTCTGGAGAAATTTCCATGTGCATTCGAGAAGAATGGGTATTCTGTTGTTTTAGGTTGGACTGTTCTTTATATATCTACAAAATCCATCTGGTCCAATGTGTCATTCAAAGCTCTTGTTTCTTTGTTGTCTTCTGCTTAGATGATCTGCCCAGTGCTGAGAGTGGAGTGTTAAAATCTCTTACTGTTAATGTATTTCTTTCAGTATGATTCTTTATTTTGGTTAATAGCTGGCTTGTGTAGTTGGCTGCTCCCATGTTGAGGGCATAGATATTTAAAATAATTAATTTCTTCGTGGGATAGACCTTTACGTATGATATAGTGTCCCTCTACATCTCTTACTACAGTCTTTGGTATAAAATCTAATTTGTCTGCTATAAGAATTGCTACCCCAGCTTTCAGTCCATTGGCATGGATAAACGATTCTGAAGTCTGAAGGTGTTGTTAGATTCTAAATGAGTCTCTTTTAGACAACATATGGATGTTTTCCTGTCTTTGTATCCAATAGGCAACCCTGTGCCATTTCATGAGACTGTTTAGACCATTCATTTTGAGAGTGACTATTGAAAGATACGGTTTTATTGTCATCATGTTGCCTGTGAGGTCCCTGTTTCTATAGATTGTCTTTGTATATTTATGGTCTGTGTTGCTCTTGGGGTCTTTCTTCTTTGATAGAATGCCCTTTAATATTTGTTTTTTTGGGCTGGAGTCGTGGTTGCATATTCTTTCAGTTTCTGACAGACCTGAAAGCTCTATGTTTCTCCATCCTTTCTGAATGTCAGCCCTACTGGATAAAATATCCTTGGTTTTATGTTCTTCCTGTTCAAATGCTTTTTCTTCATCAATTGAGAAGACCATGTGGTTCTTCTCTTTTCTCTTATTGATTTGTTCTAACACATTGGTTGACTTGTGAATATTGAACCACCTTTTCATTTCAGGGATAAATCCCACCTGGTCATGGTGGATAATTTTTTAAAGGTACTGTTGAATCTTATTAGCTAGGATTTTGTTGAGAATCTTGGCATACATAATCATCAGGGATATTGGGCTGAAATTCTATTTTTTTTAAAGATTGTATTCATTTATTTGACAGACAGGGATCACACGTAGGCAGAGAGGAAGGCAGAGAGAGAGGTGGAAGCAGGTTCCCTGCTGAGCAGAAAGCCTGATGCGGGACTTGATCCCAGGACCCTGGGATCATGACCTGAGTTGAAGGCAGAGGTTTTAACCCACTGAGCCACCCAGGCACCCCATGTAATTCTACTTGTTGTTGGGGTCTTTGCCTGGTGTGGGTATCAAGGTAAAGCTGGCTTCATGGAGGAGTTTGGAAGTTTTCCTTCTATTTCTATTTTTTGAAATACATTGAAGAGAATAGGTATTATTTCTTCTTTGAATGTTTGATAGAATTCCCCAGGGAATTTGTCAGGTCCTGGACTCTTGTTTTTTGGGAGTTTTTTGTTTACTGTTTCAATCTTGTTATTAGATATGGTCTATTCAGGTTGTCCATTTCTTCCTGTTTCAGTCTTGGAAGTTTATAGGTTTCCAGGAATGCATCCATTTCTTCTAGGTTGCTTAACTTATTGGCATATAACTGTTGATAATAATTTCTGATGATTGTTTCTATTTCTTTGGTGTTTGCCATGACTTCTCCTTTTTCATTCATAATTTTATTAATTCGGGTCCTCTCTCTTTTCTTCTAGAATAGTTTGGCCAGTAGGCTTATAGATCTTTTTGATTCTTTGAAGGAACCAACTTCCATAATGGTCTTTGGGAATGATGTACTGCTTAAAACATAGCCTTAGGAAAAACATGTACTAGCAACAGTTCTCTGTGGGAGAGGATGACATAAGTCCTTGAAACAGAGCATTTGAGAACGCCCAGCCCACTCTGGGTGGAATGCCTCCTGCTTCTTTTTTCTCTTATCTCTCCTCTCCAGGGATCACCTGTTGTTAACTAGGATCTCTTTAAATGCGTATACTCAACCGCAAATTCTATACTACTTGAGCAGGCATATCTTGCTTTTCTTCTTGCTTATCTATATTCTCCTTCGACCCCTTTGCTGACTGTTAATAAATAGGGGATTGAGGAGTTGTTCGGGGTGGCAATCTTCTCAAATGCCTATCCATGTTCTCTTTCTCTTGCAGCTGACTTGTTTGTACCTAATTTTTCTCCTGTGCACTGCTGGGACGCACAAGCTTGTAGTTTCATTGATGCATTCTACTGTATCTCTAATTTTTAACTCATTGATCTTTGCACTAATCTTAATTATTGCCCTTTTTATGCATGGGGTTGGCTTAATTTGTTGTTGACTTTTCTGGTTCTTTAAGGTATAAAGCGAGATGGTGTATTCGGGTTTTTCCAATTTTTTTGAGTGAGGCTTGGATGGCTATGTATTTCCCCCTTAGGACCACCTTTGCCATATCCCATAGGTTTTGGACCAATGTGTTTTCATTATCAGTGGTTTCCATGAATTGTTTTAAGTTCTTCTTTGATTTCCTGATTGATCCAAACATTCTTGAGCAGGATGGTCTTTAGCTTCCAAGTGTTTAAATTCCTTCCAAACTTTTTCTTGTGGTTGAGTTACGGTTTCAAAATGTTGTGGTCTGAGTCGATGCAGGGAATAATCTTAGTCTTTTGGTATCAGTTGAGCCCTTATTTGTGACCCAGTATGTGGTCTATTCTGGAGAAAGTTCCATGCACACTCGTGAAGAATGTGTATTCTATTGTTTTAGGGTGGAATGTTCTGTATATATCTATGAAGTCCATCTGGTCTGATGTTTCATTCAAAGCTCTTGTTTCTTTGTTGATTTTCTGCTTAGATGATCTGTCTACTGCTGAGAGTTAAGTTCCCCTACAAATAGTGTATTCATATCAATATGACTATTTTGTTTAACAGCTTTCTTATGTATTCGGCTGCTCCCTTATTGGGTGCATAAATATTTACAATTGTTAGATCTTATTGTTGCATAGACCCTTTACGAATGATATAGTGTCCTTCTGTATCTCTGATTACAGTACTAAGCTTAAAATCTAATTCTTCTGATATGAGACTCACTACCCCAGCTTTCTTTTGAGGCCCGTTGGCATGAAAGATGATTATCCAACCTTTCACTTTCAGTATGGGTGTATCTATAGGTTCAAAATGTGTCTCTTATTGACAGCATATGGATGGGTCCTGTTATTTTATCCAATCTGCAACCCTGTGCCATTTTATAGGAGTATTTAGGCCATTCACATTGAGACTGATTACTGAAAGATATGTTTTTATTGACACCATGTTGCCTGTGAAGTCCTTGTTTCTAAATAATTTTTCTGTAAATTTCTGTTCTATGTTACTCTTGCGTTTTCTTCTTTTATAGAATGCCCCTTAATATTTCTTATAGTGTTGGCTTGGTGGTCGCATACTCTTTTAAACCTTGCTGGTCTTGGAAGCGCTTTATCTCTCCATCCATTCTGAATGTCAGTTTTGCTAGATAAGGTATCCTTGACTGCATGATCCTCTCATTTAGCACCCTTAATATGGTTTGTCAGCCCTTTCTGGCTTGCGAGGTTTCTGTGGGCAGGATGACATTATTCTGATGTTACTCCCACTGTATCTAAGGAAACTCTTCCCCCTAGCTACCATTAAGATATTTTCTCTGAATTTATGACTCCTGAATTTAACAATTATGTCCCTGTAGATCTTTCTACCCTCACTGATATTCAGGAATGTCCTCTCTGCCTCTAGGATACAAACAATTATCCCATTCCCTAGATTAGATAAAATTTCAACCAGGATTTTTTCAACTATATCTTCTAGGTCTCTCTGTTTCTCCAACCCCTCAGGGATCCCAATAATTCTCACATTGGAATGTCTCATGGCATCTTTTATTTCGCTAATTCTGCTTTCATGGTTTCTAAGCTGTTTGTTCCAAGTCTCCTCCTGATTGTTTTTTTCTATCGGTTTGTCTTCTAGACCATTAATTTGATATTCTGCCTTGTTTACCCTAGCTTTTAGAGTATGTAGATTATATTGGATCTCATTTATAACATTTTCAAGTTCTGCCAGATCGGCTCTCACTTCCTCCCTTAGAGATTTTATGTTGCCACTAATGGTCTCTTCAACCCATCCATTGCCTGGATAAATGTAACCCTGAATTCTATTTCCGACATATTGTTTATGTTCACATCCAATAATTCTGTGGCAGAGGTCATAGTCTCTGAATTTTTCCTCTATTGGTGTTCCTCCTGCTAGTCATTTTGGTGAGAGGTGGTTGAGGGGATGTATATCTGGATATATCAACCATGACTCAGTCAAGGTGAACCTGGGAAAGTTTCAGAGCAGTCAGTAGTCACCTCCAAATTTCAAGTAAAAAGAAAAAACATAGAGAGAAAAGGAGGGAAAAAAAAATGAGTTGCCAAAGTAAGATTTATAAGGTACAAAAAGAGAAACAAAAAAGACTGTCAAAAGTAAAAGAAATAAAAAAAGAAAAATTCAGCCTAAATGGACCCCAAGAACAATATTTACATAGTACAAAAATGAAAAGAAATACACAGAAACACTGACAAAATAATAAGATGGGAAGGTAGTTATAAACCCTGATGTGGGTGAGGAAGTTTATTTCAGTTCTTCCTTGGTGTATCTGGTTATCTTTGCTAAAGGAATCAACTTTCCAGAGATATAGAGAAATTAAAACTGGTTCATATTGATGTAGTATTGGATAGGGAAAAGGACTACCTTGAGGCTTATATCTATACCTATAGATAGAGGTATACATTAAAAAAAGAAAAAAAAGAGGGGGGAGGAGTCAAGATGGCGGAGAAGTAGCAGGCTGAGACTACATCAGCTAGCAGGAGATCAGCTAGATAGTTTATCTAAAGATTGCAAACACCTGCAAATCCGTCAGCAGATCGAAGAGAAGAACAGCAATTCTGGAAACAGAAAAACAACCACTTTCTGAAAGGTAGGACCGGCGGAGAAGTGAATCCAAAACGTCGGGAAGATAGACCCCAGGGGGAGGGGCCGGCTCCCAGCAAGCGGTGGAGCAAAAGCACAAAAAATCAGGACTTTTAAAAGTCTGTTCCGCTGAGGGACATCGCTCCAGAGGCTAAACCGGGGTGAAGCCCACGCGGGGTCAGCATGACCTCAGATCCTACAGGTTCACAGAAGGATCTGGGGTGTCTGAGTGTCGCAGAGCTTGCAGGTATTGGAACGAGAAAGCCGGCTACAGAGACAGAGCCGACAGTAACATTGCAGCTCGGGGTTACCTTGAACCGGTTGCACGCTCGGTGAGCTCGGAGCATGGCCGGAGGTCAGGCAGACGGGAGTAACTGGGCGCTGTTTTCTGACGGCGCACTGAGGAGTGGGGCCCCGGGCTCTCGACTTCTTTGGGCCAGAGACCAGGAGGCTGCCATTTGTATTCCCGTCCTCTGGAACTCTATGGAAAGTGCTCAGGGAACAAAAGCTCCTGAAAGCAAACCCAAGCAGATTACTCAGCCCGGTCCCTGGTAAGGGCGGTGCAATTCCGCCTGGGGCAAAGACACTTGAGAATCACTACACCAGGCCCCTCCCCCAGAAGATCAACAAGAAATCCAGCCAAAACCAAGTTCACCTACCAAGGAGTGCAGTTTCAATACCAAAGAGAGCAGCAGAATTCCAGAGGAGGAGAAAGCAAAGCACAGAATTCATGCATTCTCCCTGTGATTTTCTTTTTTTTTTTAAATTTCCCTGTGATTTTTTTAGTCTTGCATTTAATTTAATTTTTTTCTTTTTCATTTTTTTCTTCTGCTAAAATTTTTTTTAACTTCTACCCTTTTCTTTTTTTAACATTTTTAACTAGTTTATCTAATATATATATTTTTCCTTTTTATATTTTTATTTATTCGTTTTCTTTTTTTAAATTCTTTTCTTTTATTTTTTTTTCGTTCTTTCTTTTTGAACCTTTTTTTATCCCCTTACTCCCCCCTCATGATTTGGGATCTCTTCGCTTTGGTTAAAGCATATTGTCCTGGGGTTGTTGCCACCCTATTAGTATTTTACTTGCTCCTTCATATACTCTCGTCTGGACAAAATGACAAGGCAGAAAAATTCACCACAAAAAAAAGAACAAGAGGCAATACCGAAGGCTAGGGACGTAATCAATACAGACATTGGTAATATGTCAGATCTAGAATTCAGAATGACAATTCTCAAGGTTCTACCTGGGCTCAAAAAAGGCATGGAAGATATTAGAGAAACCCTCTCGGGAGATATAGAAGCCCTTTCTGGAGAAATAAAAGAACTAAAATCTAACCAAGTTGAAATCAAAAAAGGTATTAATGAGGTGCAATCAAAAATGGAGGCTCTCACTGATAGGATAAATGAGGCAGAAGAAAGAATTAGTGATATAGAAGACCACATGATAGAGAATAAAGAAGCTGAGCAAAAGAGGGACAAACAGCTACTGGACCACGAGGGGAGAATTCGAGAGATAAGTGACACCATAAGACGAAAAAACATTAGAATAATTGGGATTCCAGAAGAAGAGGAAAGAGAGAGAGGGGAGCAGAAGGTATACTGGACAGAATTATTGGGGATAATTTCCCCAATATGGCAAAGGGAATGAGCATCAAAATTCAGGAGGTTCAGAGAACGCCCCTCAAAATCAATAAGAATAGGTCCACACCCCGTCACCTAATAGTAAAATTTACAAGTCTCAGTGACAAAGAGAAAATCCTGAAAGCAGCCTGGGAAAAGAAGTCTGTTACATACAATGGTAAAAATATTAGATTGGCAGCTGACTTATCCACAGAGACCTGGCAGGCCAGAAAGAGCTGGCATGATATTTTCAGAGCACTAAACGAGAAAAACATGCAGCCCAGAATACTATATCCAGCTAGGCTACCATTGAAAATAGAAGGAGGGATTAAAAGCTTCCAGGACAAACAAAACTGAAAGAATTTGCAAACACCAAACCAGCTCTACAGGAAATATTGAAAGGGGTCCTCTAAGCAAAGAGAGAGCCTACAAGTGGTAGATCAGTAAGGAACAGAGACCATATACAGTAACAGTCACCTTACAGGCAAAACAATGGCACTAAATTCATATCTCTCAATAGTTACCCTGAATGTTAATGGGCTAAATACCCCTGTCAAAAGACACAGGGTATCAGAATGGATAAAAAAACAAAACCAATCTATATGTTGCCTCCAAGAAACTCATTTTAAGCCCGAAGACACCTCCAGATTTAAAGTGAGGGGGTGGAAACGAATTTACCATGCTAATGGACATCAGAAGAAAGCAGGAGTGGCAATACTTATATCAGATCAATTAGATTTTAAGCCAAAGACTATAATAACAGATGAGGAAGGACACTATATCATACTCAATGGGTCTGTCCAACAAGAAAATCTAACAATTTTAAATATCTATGCCCCCAACATGGGAGCAGCCAACTATATAAACCAATTAATAACAAAATCAAAGAAACACATCAACAATAATGCAATAATAGTAGGGAATTTAACACTCCCCTCACTGAAATGGACAGATCATCCAAGCAAAAGATCAGCAAGGAAATAAAGGCCTTAAATGACACACTGGACCAGATGGACATCACAGATATATTCAGAACATTTCATCCCAAAGCAACAGAATACACATTCTTCTCTAGTGCACATGGAACATTCTCCAGAATAGATCACATCCTCGGTCCTAAATCAGGACTCAACCGGTATCAAAAGATTGGGATCATTCCCTGCATATTTTCAGACCACAATGCTCTGAAGCTAGAACTCAACCACAAGAGGAAGTTTGGAAAGAACCCAAATACATGGAGACTAAACATCATCCTTCTAAAGAATGAATGGGTCAACCGGGAAATTAAAGAAGAATTGAAAAAAATCAGGGAAACAAATGATAATGAAAATACAACGGTCCAAAATCTGTGGGACACAACAAAGGCAGTCCTGATAGGAAAATATATAGCGGTACAAGCCTTTCTCAAGAAACAAGAAAGGTCTCTGGTACAAAACCTAACCCTACACCTAAAGGAGCTGGAGAAAGAACAAGAAAGAAACCCTAAGCCCATCAGGAGAAGAGAAATCATAAAGATCAGAGCAGAAATCAATGAAATAGAAACCAAAAAGACAGTAGAGCAAATCAACGAACCTAGGAGCTGGTTCTTTGAAAGAATTAATAAAATTTATAAACCTCTGGCCAGACTTATCAAAAAGAAAAAAGAAAGGACCCAAGTAAATAAAATCATGAATGGAAGAGGAGAGATGACAACTAACACTAAAGAAATACAAACTATTATAAGAACATACTATGAGCAACTCTACGCCAACAAATTTGACAATTTGGAAGAAATGGATGCATTCCTAGTAACATATAAACTACCAAAACTGAACCAGGAAGAAGTAGAAAGCCTGAACAGACCCATAACCAGTAAGAAGATTGAAACAGTCATTAAAAATCTCCAAACAAACAAACGCCCAGGGCCAGACGGCTTCCCGGGGGAATTCTACCAAACATTTCAAGAAGAACTAATTCCTAATCTCCTGAAACTGTTCTAAAAAATAGTAATGGAAGGAAAACTTCCAAACTCATTTTATGAGGCCAGCATCACCTTGTTCCCAAAACCAGACAAGGATCCCATCAAAAAAGAGAGCTATAGACCAATATCCTTGATGAACACAGATGCGAACATTCTCACCAAAATACTAGCCGATAGGATTCAACAGTACATTAAAAGGATCATTCTCCACGACCAAGTGGTATTTATTCCAGGGCTGCAAGGTTGGTTCAACATCCGCAAATCAGTCAATGTGATACAACACATCAATAAAAGAAAGAACAAGAACCATATGATACTCTCAATAGATGCTGAAAAAGCATTTGACAAAGTACAGCATCCCTTCCTGATCAAAACTCTTCAAAGTGTAGGGATAGAGGGCCATCTATGAAAAGCCCACCGCAAATATCATTCTCAATGGAGAAAAACTGAAAGCTTTTCCGCTAAGGTCAGGAACACGGCAGGGATGTCCATTACCACCACTGCTATTCAACATAGTACTAGAAGTCCTAGCCTCAGCAATCAGACAACAAAAGGAAATTAAAGGTATCCAAATCGGCAAAGAATAAGTCAAATTATCACTCTTCGCAGATGATATGATACTATATGTGGAAAACCCAAAAGACTCCACTCCAAAACTGCTAGAACTTGTACAGGAATTCAGTAAAGTGTCAAGATATAAAATCAATGCACAGAAATCAGTTGCATTTCTCTACACCAACAGCAAGACAGAAGAAAGAGAAATTAAGGAGTCAATCTCATTTACAATTGCACCCCAAACCATAAGATACCTAGGAATAAACCTAACCAAACAGGCACAGAATCTACAATCAGAAAACTATAAAGTACTCAAGAAAGAAATTGAGGAAGACAGAAAGAAATGGAAAAATGTTCCATGCTCATGGATTGGAAGAATAAATTTTGTGAAAATGTCTATGCTACTTAAAGCAATCTACACATTTAATGCAATTCCTATCAAAGTACCATCCATCTTTTTCAAAGAAATGGAACAAATAATACTAAAATTTATATGGAATCAGAAAAGACCTCGAATAGCCAAAGGGATATTGAAAAAGAAAGCCAAAGTCGGTGGTATCAGAATTCCGGACTTCAAGCTCTATTACTACGCTGTCATCATCAGGACAGCATGGTACTGGCACAAAAACAGACACATAGATCAATGGAACAGAATAGAGAGCCCAGAAATAGACCCTCAACTCTACAGCCAACTAATCTTCGACAAAGCAGGAAAGAATGTCCAATGGAAAAGAGACAGCCTCTTCAATAAATGGTGTTGGGAAAATTGGACAGCCACATGCAGAAAAATGAAATTGGACCATTTTCTTACACCACACACGAAAATAGACTCATAATGTATGAAGTACCTCAATGTGAGGAAGGAATCCATCAAAGTCCTTGAGGGGAACACAGGCAGCAACCTCTTCGACCTCAGCCGCAGCAACATCTTCCTAGGAACATCGCCAAAGGCAAGGGAAGCAAGGGCAAAAATGAACTATTGGGATTTCATCAAGATCAAAAGCTTTTGCACAGCAAAAGAAGCAGTTAACAAAATCAAAAGACAACTGAAAGAATGGGAGAAGATATTTGCAAACGACATATCAGATAAAGGACTAGTGTCCAAAATCTATAAAGAACTTAGCAAACTCAACACCCATAGAACATATAATCCAACCAAGAAATGAGCAGAGGACATGAACAGACATTTCTGCAAAGAAGACATCCAGATGGCCAACAGACACATGAAAAAGTGCTCCATATCACTCGGCATCAGGGAAATACAAATCAAAACCACAATGAGGAATCACCTCACACCAGTCAGAATGGCTAAAATCAACAAGTCAGGAAATGAGAGATGTTGGCGAGGATGCAGAGAAAGGGGAACCCTCCTCCACTGTTGGTGGGAATGTAAGCTGGTGCAGCCACTCTTGAAAACAGCATGGAGGTTCCTCAAAATGTTGAAAATAGATCTGCCCTATGACCCAGCAATTGCACTACTGGGTATTTACCCTAAAGATACAAACGTAGTGATCCAAAGGGGCACGTGCCCCAGAATGTTTATAGCAGCAGTGACCACAACAGCCAAACTATGGAAAGAACCTAGATGTCTATCAACAGATGAATGGATAAAGAAGAAGTGGTATATATACACAATGGCATACTTTGCAGCCATCAAAAGAAATGAAATCTTGCCATTTGCGACAACATGGATGGAATTAGAGCGAATCATGCTTAGCGAAATAAGTCAAGTGTAGAAAGACGACTCTCATGTGATCTCCCTGATATGAGGAAGTGGTGATGCAACATGGGGGCTTAAGTGGGTAGGAGAAGAATCAATGAAACAAGATGGGATTGGGAGGGAGACAAACCATAAGTGACTCTTAATCTTTCGAAACAAAATGTGGGTTGCTGGGGGGAGGGGGTTTAGGTGAAGGGGGTGGGGTTATGGACATTGGGGAGGGTATGTGCTTTGGTGAGTGCTGATTCACAGACCTGTACCCCTGGGGATAAAAATACATGTTTATAAAAAATAAAAAAAAATTTAAAAAAAGAAAAAAAAGAAAAAGAAACAAGTGTATGTATGAAAATTTTCAAGTTGGAAAGTTTTTATGGAATATGTTGTATTAAACATCTAGTTATAATGGTAAGTAGGTCAAAAAATAAAAGAACAAGCATCATGAGAATAAATTAAAAAAAGAAAAATTTTATATATGAATTATACAGGTTTTGGGGCAATTCCAGGAGCTTAATATATTGTTTTCCCCTGATTTGGTGGTTATACAGTTTTATGGGGTTCCTGTGTTGTTGTCTTCTTGTTCTTTTGTCTTATCTCCCTGGAAAGCGTCCTGCCACATTGTTTTTCAGTCCATCTTTCTTGAGCTGAGTTGCCCTGCCCCCTATTAAGGGGCTGGGCTCTGTGGAAACTGGTCTTTCAGGCTTTTGTTCTCTGGAGGTTTTTGTTTGTTGGTGACTGTTTTTGCCTTTTCGGAGGGACAGAAGAAAGTAAACTGTCCATACCCAGACCTCCACTTCAGAGAGAAGTCTCAGTCTTCTCCCTTCTGGATGGTCCAAAACACACAGACTCCTCCTCTGAAAACTCTGCTGAACACCGCAGCCTCCCACAGGTGGTGTGCACCCCCAAACCATCATCTCAGTTGTTACCTGAGTCCCCTACTTGTCTCTGCACTCCTGTGCCACTAAAACCACAATCGATCTTGTTCTGGACTCACCCAATCATGTTGGCTGCCATTTGTGGACTGCTGTTTGCAGCTTACAATGGGTACGTTCAGGCCTGGCAGTGGCACAGGTTGCAGAAGGCTGTGGGATGAGGGACCTTCAGCTGGAGCCTGTGCCAGGTTCTCTCAGACATGTGTGGGCACCTGCTGTGACTGCCTTGGGACCGTGGGCTTAGGTCTGTGCTTGTGGCCACTTGATACCACCAATTGTCCCTTACAACCCTTTGTTCTTTTTGAGTGCCTTTAACCAGACTCAATGTTAATGCTGGTCCTCAAGCACAGAGTACTTTTGTATTGGGGTAGTACGTTCCAATGGTCACCCTTTTGTTTATCCTCTGATATCAGTCCAAGCTTTTCCTCTCCTCTGTACTTCTCCACTGATGATCTTCTGCTCCCGTAGAGATCCAGAAGTATATAATCTTACATCTCAGGCTGATTTCATGGGTGTACTGAGTGTTCTGGTGGATATTAAGCTCAATTTAGGGGATCAGTTGAAACAGGGTTTCCTATTTCTCTGCCATTTTGCCCCTCATAGCCTGTATGTAACTTATTTATCCATTTATTAGTTGATGATAATTGGGCTCTTTCCATGATTTGGCTATTGTTCATAATGCCGCTATAAACACTGGAGTACATGTACCCCTTCAAATTTGTATTTTTGTATCCTTTGGGTAAATACCTGGTAGTGCACTTGCAGGTCATAGGGTAGTACTATTTTTAACTTTTTGAAGAACTTCCATACTGTTTTCCAGAGTGGATGCACCAGTTTGCATTCTCACCAACAGTGCAAGAGAATTCTCCTTTCTCTGCATCCTTACCAACACCTGTTGTTTTTTGTGCTGTTAATTTTAGCCATTCGGAGAGGTGTGAAGTGGGTATTTATTCATATATATGTACATATATATGAACATTACTTATCCATAAAAGTCAGAAACACTACAGGGATGCCTTTCCATTTGGAAAGACAGGATGTAATGTGGATTGAGCTAGAGAGTATTATACCAGGAAAAATAATTCAGTCAGAGAAAGACAAATACATATGATTTCACACATATGTGGAATTTAAGAAACAAAACCTATGAACATATGGGGAAAGAAAGAGTTAAACCAAAAAAGAGACGACTCTTAACTATAGAGTAAATAGTATTGTTACCAGAGGGGAAGTAGTTGGGGTGCTGGGTTAGATATATGAGGGGTAGTAAGGAGTGTACCTGTGATGAGTGCCAGCTGTTGTAAGTGTTGAATTACTAAATTCTACAACTGAAACTGTTACACTGTATGTTAACTAAATGGAGTTTAAATAAACAATTTAAAATTAAAGGACTTACAAAATTCAACACCCAAAACACAAATAATCTAAACTAAAACTAAAAAAAAAAAAATGGTATATGGGATAAGTGAACAGACATTTCTCCAAAGAAGACATCCAAATGGCCAACATACACATGAAAAGATGCTCAACATGATTCGTCATCAGGGAAATGCAAATTAAAGCTGCAATTAGATATTACCTCATGCCTGTATGAATGAATTGCCTCATACCTCCTACCTGTCTGAATACCTGTCCTAAATAAAAAGACAAGAAGCAACCATTACTGGTGAAGATTGAGAAAAAGGAGCTCTCTTATGCTGTGGGTGAGAATACAAACTGGTACTGGAAAACAGTATGACACTTCCTCAAAAAGTTAAAAATAAAATTGCCCTAGATTCCAGTAATTTTATTAATGGGTACTTAGTCTCAAAATACAAAAACACTAATTCAAGGAAATACAGGCAACATTATTTACAATAGTGAAATTATGGAAGCAACCCATATACCCTTTGACAGATAAATGAATTTAAAAAAAAAAAACCGTGGTATTGGGGGAAGACAAGATGGCAGGGAAGTAGGAGGAGGTGCCTTTTCAACCTGTACTCTAAAGTGAGCTGATTACCTACCAAAGATCCCGGTTGCCCATGAAATCAGCCTAAGATCAGAATTATATACATCTGGATCTCTAGAGGGGCAGAAGACGCCAGTGGGCAGGTAAAGCAGAGTGGAAACGTCAGACTGATATCAGAAGATAAACAAAAGGGGGAGGGAGCCACCAGAGGTGACCGATTGGAAAGTAATAACCCTAATATAAGAGTGCCCTGCATCTGGGGACCAGCATTAACTTGGAGACTGGTTGAAAGCACTCAAAAAGAGCAAAGGATCGTGGAGGGGGGGAATTGTGGGAATCGGGGTGGCTAGGGACAGGGGCTTAAGTCCCCAGACCCAGGACAGCCTCCCCTGGCACTGAGCCAGAGAGTGTGGCAGAGAAACCAAGTCTTGGTCCCTGAGCCACCAGCATGCCCGAGATTGCGTGGGGTGTGTCTCCTGTGAGGGGCTGGGAGCCACGCCAAATGGCAGAACGCGTGAGCCCTGCTACTGAGCCCGAGACACGCGCGCCCCTCACCCTCCCCTGGGAGAGGTGTGCAAAGGCCCACCTGGCGCTCTTAGACCAGCGCCATTGTTTCAGAGCCTGAGACGCACACCCCAAACTCTCCCCTGAGAGAGGTACACGAAGGCCCAGTCTGGTGCTTTCGGACCTGCACCCAGCTCTCAGAGCCTGAGACGTTTGCGCCACCCACAGCCTCCCCTGAGAGGAGGTGCACACAAGCCGGGCATTCTTAGACCCAGAAAGACCAAGCACTCCCAGCCCAGGCCAGCAGGAAAATCTCAGTGTGCAATCACTGCTTGGAACCTCTCTGGTGGTCTGGAGCTGCCCAGAGAGACGCTGCTGCCGTGGTTTTGGGTACAAGCAGAAGATCCTGCATCCCCAGGAACTGCAACTTGGAACCTGCTCTGCCAGTGGCTAAGGAGGGATTTATATGGGCTCTGAAGCACCCACAGAAGAACAGATTGAGGCTTCTCTCTGAGAGGGAGGTCAGGGTGCAGTTTGCTTTCCTCTAAACCTACAAAGACCATCAAAAGCAGTCAAGGTGAGAGAAAAAAAAAAAGTAAACAAACATAAAAACCTCCAGAGAACTAAAGCCTGAAAAAACTGGTTTCCTCAGAGCCCACCCCCTTGAAGGGGGCGGGAGGACTTAACTCAGGAAACATCATTGACTGAAAACCCATGTGGCAGGCCCCTCCCCCAAAAAACCAACCAGGAAAGAAAAAAAAAAAGACTACAAGAGAACAACCCCCACTACTTCATAGGACAACTTTTATTTTTAATTTATTCCCACTATTCTGGCTCATTTTTTTAATATAGATAATTTTTTAACCTATTTACCATCACAGTGAGCTGTCCAGTACATCAAATTCCCTAATAACTTTCTAAACTGAACTTTTTGATACATACAACTGTGTTTTTCTTTTCCATTTCTATTTTTTAAATTTATTTTTTAAATTTTACTTTAATTTAGTCTAGTTTATTCCTTTTTTATTTTTTATTTTCTGGTATTCATATAGAATTAAAATTCAAAGTAATCCCCTTTCCCCAATCAATACTACCCCTATAGGTAAACCAATTTTTAATCCGCCTTTTTCTTAGGAAAGTTGAGTCCTTTAGAAAAGCTATCAAGATTCATCCAGGAAGAATCAAAACAACCTTCCTCACCCACACTGAAAATTTGTAACCACTCTCCCATCTTTTTCTTCCACCAGTGTTTCTGTGTTTTTGTGTTTGTCCTAATAGTATATACCTTGGGGCACATTTGGGCTGAGCTTTCTCTTTTATCTTCCCTTTCATTCTTCTCTCTCTCGCTTCTTGTTCTTTTCTTTTTTCTCTCATTTGGGTGGAGAATCCTGATTCATCAGAAGCGTTCCAGGATGTACTTTGACTGCACCATGGTCAATATATCCAGATACATCCGCTCAGTCACCTCTCACAAAAATGAATAGGAGGAGGAATGCCCAACAGAAGAAAAACACAGAGGATGGACCTTCTGCAACAGAGCTAACAGCTATCAACATAGACAATATGTCGGAAAGAGAATTCAGGCTAACAATTATCCAGGCAATAGCTAGGTTGGAGAAAGCCATGGATGACCAAATGGAATTGATTAGGGCCGAGCTGAAAGCGACCCACAGGATGTTAACAATGTTAGGGCAGAGCTAAAAGCTACCAGGGCTGAGGTTCACAATGCTCTCAATGAGTTCCAATCTAATCTAAATTCTCTCAAAGCTAGGATAACTGAGACAGAAGATAGAATTTGTGATCTGGAGGACAAACAGATAGAGAGAAGGGATCAAGAGGAAGCCTGGAACAAACAGCTTAGAAGCCACAAAAACAGAATCAGGAAAATAAATGATGCCATGAAACATTCCAACGTCAGAATTATTGGAATCCCTGTAGGGGAGGAGAAAGAAAGAAGTCTAGAAGATATAGTGGAACAAGTTCTTCATGAAAATTTTCCCAATCTCATGAATGGAACCAGCGTTCATGTACTAGAGGCTGAAAGGTCTCCACCCAAGATTATAGATTTCAGAAAAAACATCAAGGCACCTGACAGTCAAATTGAGGAATCATAATTGTAGATAAAGTCTCTTGAAAGCAGCTAGGACAAAGAGGCTGCTTACTCACAGAGGAAAGCCCATCAGAATAACGTCAGACCTGTCCACAGAGGTCTGGCAAGCCAGAAAGGGCTGGCAAGATATATTCAGGGCACTAAATGAGAAGAACATGCAGCCAAGAATACTTTATCCAGCAAGACTGACATTCAAAATGGATGGAGAGTTAAAGAGTTTCCAAGACCGGCAAGGCTTAAAAGACTATGCGACCACCAAGACGACACTGCAGGAAATATTAAGGGGGATTCTATAAAAGAGGAAAAGGCCTAAGAACAGCATTGAACAGAAATATAGAGACAATCTACAGAAACAAAGACTTCAAAGGTAACACGATGTTAATAAAAACATATCTGTCAATAATCACTCTCTATGTGAACAGCCTAAATGCGCCCATCAAATGACACAGGGTTGCAGACTGGATAAAACAACAGGACCCATCCATATGCTGTCTACAAGAGACCCATTTTGAACCTAAAGATACATCCATACTGAAAGTGAAGGGATGGAGAAGCATCTTTTATGCCAATGGGCCTGAAAAGAAGGCCGGAATAGTGATTCTCATATCAGATAAATTATATTTTAAATGTAAGACTGTAGTCAGAGATACAGAAGGAGACTACATAATTCTTAAAGGGACTATGCACGAAGAAGATCTAACAATTGTGAATATCTATGCCCCCAATATGGGAGCAGCCAATTACATAAGAAAACTGTTAATCAAGATAAAGAGTCATATTGATACAAATACATTAATAGTTGGAGATCTTAACACACCTCTCTCAGCAATAAACAGATCATCGAAGCAGAAAATCAAAAAAGAAAAAAGAGCATTGAATGACACATTGGACCAGATGGACCTCATAGATATATAGAACATTCCACCCTAAAACAACAGAATACTCATTCTTCTCAAGTGCACACGGAACCTTCTCCAGAATAGACCACATACTGGGTCACAAATCAGGACTCAACAGATACCAAAAGACTGAGATGATTCCCTGCATATTCTCAGATCACAATGCTTTGAAACTGGAGCTCAATTCCAAGGAAAAGTTCAGAAGGAACTCAAACATCTGGAAGTTAAAGACCGCCTTGCTTAAGAATGCTTGGATCAACCAGGAGATCAAAGAAGAACTGAAACAATTCATAGAAACCAATGGGAATGAAGACACTTTGGTCCAAAAACCTATGGGATATAGCAAAGGCGGTCCTAAGGGGGAAATACATAACCATGCAAGCCTCCCTCAAAAAAAATTGAGAAATCCAGAACACAGCAGCTGTCTCTACACCTTAAAGAACTGGAGAATCAGCAACAAATCAAACCAACTCCACACATAAGAAGAGAAATAATCAAGATTAGAGCTGAGATCAATTAGGTAGAAACCAGAGATACAGTGGAATGTATCAATGAAAGTAGAAGCTGGTTTTTTGAAAGAATCAGTAAGATCAATAAACCATTGGCCACACTAATCCAAAAGAAAAGAGAGAAAGCCCAAATTACTAAAATTATGAATGAAAAGGGAGAGATCACAACTCACACCAAGGAAGTAGAAACAATCATCAGAAGTTATATGTTTATAGCAGGAATGGCCACGGTCGCCAAACTGTGGAAAGAACCAAGATGCCCTTCAACGGACGAATGGTTAAGGAAGATGTGGTCCATATACACTATGGAGTATTATGCCTCCATCAGAAAGGACGAATACCCAACTTTTGTAGCAACATGGACGGGACTGGAAGAGATTATGCTGAGTGAAATAAGTCAAACAGAGAGAGTCAATTATCATATGGTTTCACTTATTTGTGGAGCATAACAAATAACATGGAGGACAAGGGGAGTTAGAGAGGAGAAGGGAGTTGGGGGAAATTGGAAGGGGAGGTGAACCATGAGAGACTACGGACTCTGAAAAACAATCTGAGGAGTTTGAAGCAGCGAGGGGTGGGAGGTTTGGGGAACCAGGTGGTGGGTATTAGAGAGGGCACAGATTGCATGGAGCACTGGGTGTGGTGCAAAAACAATGAATACTGTTATGCTGAAAATAAATAAATTAATTTAAAATAACATGGTACTTATATACAATAAGTATAACAATGGAATATTATTTGGCCATATTCAGAAATGAAATCTTGCTCTTTGCAGTGATATGGAGGAGATAGAGTAAAATGTTATGTGAAATAATTCAGTCAGAGAAAGTTAAAAAAATCTATATGATTTCATTCATATGTGGAATTCATGAAACAAAACAAATGATCAGACAGGGAGAAAGAGAGAGAGAAATTAAAAAAAAAAAAAAAACAGACTGTTAATTATCAGAACAAACTGATGTTTACCATAGGGAAGGTGGGTGGCGGCAGGGGTGAAGTAGGTGATATAGATTAAGGAGTGTGCTTGTCATGATAAGTACTGGGTGATATATGGAATTATTGAATCACTATAATGCACACCTGTTGCCAATATAACAATGTAGGGGTTCCTGGTTGTCTCTCTTGGTTAAACATCCAACTCTTGATTTCAGTTAAGGTCATGATCTCAGGATAATGAAATCAAGTCCCACAGCAGCTCCATGTTTAGTTCAGAGTCTTCTTGAGAGTCTCTTCCCCTTAACCCTCACTCTCTCTTTCTTAGCCTCTCAAATAAATAAGTGAATCTTAATAAATGTATTATACTGGAACAATTTTTTAAAAATTTTCCAATTCTAGGAGATCTTTATTTTGATTATTTTATTTTCTATTCTAAATTTCTGTTTGGTCTTTTTTTAATACCTTCCATTTGTTTTCTGTGGTTTTCAAGATAATTAACAATTGCTTACTAAAGCCTTTTTGTGATAGATGCTTTAAAATCTCTTCCAGATTATTTCAATAATTGATTTATCTCAATCTTGATATCTATTGATTTTCTTCCATCATTCAAGTTGTGATTTCCCTTGATCTTTGTATGACTTGTTATTTTCATCAAATTCTTATCATTTTGAATATTATAATATGGGGTACTGTAGTCTTTTTTTTTTTTTTTAATCAGAGAGAGTTCCTATTGTGATGTACCTGGATGGCCAGGTGTGTGTACATGTCAATGTCTAGTGGGATTTCCTGACACCCCTTTTGCAAAAGTGGAACACTGACTCACACTACCTCATTGCACATGTGTGAAATAGAGATTTAACACCCTTGCCAGATCTGCCAATACTTTCATGGTGAGAGATGGGTACTGACTCATACCATCTCACTGCCTCCAAGTAGATGTAGATGTGGAAGTTTATCTAACCTTTGTGCCTCATTAACAACACCAGGGTGTAGGGAAATTTGGGTACCATGTATTCTCATCTTGTTCTCCTCATTCAGTCTCACTGATGGTAGATAGGGATGTAATTTCTGTTCCTCACTGTTTTTCACTAACTCCAAGAGTGTTGGAAACTAGAATGTTGTCTTGCCCTGCCTTGTTCTGTGTTATTCATAGTTCCATTGCTGTTATGTTGATATGGGGGCAGGGTGAGAAGAGGCTATAGAATACAGGTCACCAACACTACCTTATACCTTATAAGGGTGGAGGAACAATGTATTATTAAACCTCACTGACACTACATAAGAAAGTTAAAACACCATACTGCTTGTTTCTGTTGAGTGTTGGGGTGGGGGAGATAAGTTCTGTGCTCAGATCCTCTTATACTAACTACTCTGACAGGGAAGCTCTGCCATATTAAGGAAACACTGCCATCCTAGGGAATCACTGCCCAGTTCTGCCAGATAGGTCATGGAAAATGAGCTGTCTAGTTGATTCCTGCCAACACTAAATCACAGGAATTGGAACATCATCTGCTCCCACTCAGCCATGGAGAGATCAAACTCCTCAGTAGATGGAAGATCAATTCCCTGCATTTCAGGCTGTCAACTAACTTTGTTTCCCACCACAAACCACATACCCTGTTTCTTAGTCTTGCATACTCTGTGCTCTAACCACCATCTTCTGACCAGTTTTTCATATATCCTATGCTCATGCATCCCTCTGTGCCTTTCCTTCAGCTGACTTAGACTGAAAAGGCCTCAATATTCTACCACCTTCTGAATGTCTTCCTTTTGTTTTCCTACTCTTTCAAGTTGTCTTTTTTTTAAAGATTTTATTTATTTATTTGACAGAAAGAGAGAGAGTGAGAAAGGGAATACAAGCGGGGGGAATGGGCAGAGGGAGAATCGGGTTTCCCGCTGAGCAGGGAGCCTAATGTGGGCCTCGATCCCAGGACTCTGGGATCATGACCTGGGCCGAAGGCAGCCACTTAATGACTAAGGCACCCAGGTGTCCCTTAAGTTGTCTTTTCTCATCTCCCAGCCATAATAAATTACTACCTCCTTTGGTCCCCAGTATTTAATTTATACATGTCATAGCATGCATGTATTATAATATAGCTTGTACAATGAAATTAAAATTATTTATGCCTATCTCCACCCCCATCCAATTATAAATTATAACTATATCTCACAAATTTATTTTCAGTAATGTTTTATTTATCCAGAATTTGGGCTTCCAGAAAATTACAACACTTGAAACACTGCTCTGAAACTGGCTATAAGGGACAAATCCTTGCCACTGTGCCTTTTCAGTTTACACTCAGGTCCTGACCAAGAGGTGATGGGCATCAAGGAGGACATGTGATATGATGAGCCCTGGGTGTTATACACAACACTACATCAAAAACTAATGATGTTCTATATGTTGAGTAGTTAATTTTTTTTTTTAAACAGATCTTGAGTGTAAAATAGAGCAAAGATTTAGAGATGGGACATGATCTAGGGGGTTTGTAGACAGACCTGGTAGGAAAAAGGACATATTTTAGGGGATGACTGCTTAGAAGACCACAAGTACTTACCAGGAGTTGGTTCATGTGTTAAAAAATTTACTTTTATTTATTTTAATTTTTACATTTATCCTTTGAGGTAAATGTTATTATTATCCATGTATTGTAGGTTGATGGTGCTCTCCTAATCATTTTCAGATTTCTGGACACATTCACAGGGCCAGTGATCTGCATGTTTTGAAGGTATAAATCAAGCTGCTAAGTGAGATTTTAAGTCACTAGGATTTTAATCTGTAGAGGTTGTGTCAGAGTACCTGCTTCATTAGGGAGGATTTCTTTGTATTGGAGCAGAGCAGCTAAAACCACTTATTTCATAAAAAATTATTGAGTACCTACTCTGTGTAAGATACTTGAGATGCAAGATAAAAGTTATTTCCTGATGGTTTTATAGTTGAGTGGGCAGATATACAAAATATACATTATATCGTAGTATGGTAATGTCCACTGAATCCCTGTTAGGTAATGTTAGGTAATGACTTAACATTAGAATCATAGTTTTAGAAAAGAAAATATATAAGAAATTGCCTTGTCAGGCTGCTTTGTGGGCTTGTGAGCAAGAATTCCATGGAACTATGTAACCGAAGGGTCTGATTGATTGTTTGGCCTCCATTTGTGCGACCTGTGTGTGGTCGTCCCTACATGTCAACTGCTGTTTTTAAGCAAAAGGAGCTTGGCACATCTTGGTATAGGAGATTAACACACACACACACACATAAACACACATACACACACACCTTTTTTTGTGGATCATAATCACATGACATCTGCACATGCCTTCTTTCAGTGTGTAAGTTGTATATGTATGTGAATATATACAGACCACTGTGACATTCTTTTTTAAAAAGATCTTATTTATTTGACAGAAAGAGAAAGCACAAAGAGGGAGAATGGCAGGCAAAGGGGAAGGGAGAAGCAGCCTCCCTGAGGAGCAGGGAACCCAATGCAGGGCTTGATCCCAGGACCCGGGAATCATGACCTCAGCCGAAGGCAGTCGTCCCAACCAAATTAGGCACCCCAGTGCCGCTCACTATCACATTCCAAAGAGTTTAGAACTTTAGTGTATGTAAGTTTCTTGCCTCCTCAGAATTACTTTCTCAATGTGTAGTATTGAAGAATCATCCCATCTTCAAAGTCCTTGGCTTGGGAAACACGGGAAATTGGACATCCAGAACATTCTGCCCTTTTAGCTATTAAATGGTACAAGGACTAGGTTTTTTTTCTGTTCCTGCCTTGGAAGGTATGAAATGTGGAGGCAGCCAGTATTTTCATTTTGCAGCTCTCTCTCCTGCTTTTCTACATTTCTATATAAAATGATGACCTTTATTTTACCTGTAAAGATATGAGGTATTGTCTTCTCACCAGTGAAGGATGGAGGAATGAGAATTAGGGAGTAGACTTCCCTGGCTTTAATTACCATCTCATAATGTAGGATACAGGGCTAAAAGTTTTACAGACATTACCATTTAATCCTCACAACAACCCTGTGACTTGAGGTAGATGAAATTACAGACACTTTCTTTTCTATCTTTCAGATTTTCCATAGGAAGATGCAGTAGTCCTATAATCAGAAAAAAACAAATATATACAACAGAAGCCCTTTCATTTTTCTCACTATAAAGTTTGTTTCTCTCTCCATAATTTTGTCTCAATAGCCTACTTTTTCACACGTTGTCCTTATCTCATATGTGGATTCCCATGGCATTAAATATTATTTGAAAATTTTGTTTATACTACTTCAATAAGTCCATATATGAAGGTAAATTAGCTTCATTACCTATTTTGTCATAGCACAAATAATGGACCATCCACACAAAGAAACATTATGGGACAATTAAAAATCATGTTTCCAGAGTATTTGATAAACTTGGAAAATGCTCTTGATATAAATTGGAAAAAAAATAAGCCATAAAAGTATGAAATCTCACAATTTTGTAAAATATAAAAAAGAAATCAGAACTAACATTTTGCTGTATGTCTAGATGGTAAGATCAAAGTTAGTTTTGTCTTTTATTTCACTGAATTTCAGAAATTCTCCATGTCACTACATTTCTTTTACATTCAGAAAAGAAGATCATTAAAAAAGGCATTACTGGGAATGATCAGGTATAAAATAAAAAGGAGAGTTTGGATCAAGATGGTGGGCTTTTTCTTCACTGCTCTCATATTCCTTAAACTGAAAGAAAATAATTTGTATGTACAAACTCTGTTTATGTATGTATTAGATATTATTTTGTAAAGTTTTTGTAAGAAATTCCTGTAAGATAGAAAGCAGATGGAGTGGCTGTGGAGAACGCTGACGGGTGAAAGGCGGCCAGAAAGAAAGAGCAGGGGATCCGGCCTTTCTGGCTCCAGTCTGAGGGAAGCGGTCAGGGAGCGCGTGAGGAAACGGAGTGAGAGACTGTGACTGCATACTGAACGCGGGTGCGCGCACTGACCCGCCCAGTCACTGCAGGCACAGCGGAAGGCGGAATGGCAGGGGGCGGGGCCGAGGCGCAGGCGGGCTCTAAGGGGTCGGATTCCTGAAAAAAAGCAAAAACCCCGGCGCCAGAGCTAGGCCGGGCAGAGCAGCGCTGCGAAGCCGAGGCCGCGCGAATTTGTCAGAGACCCACCGCTGCCTGCTCCTTTGCTGCTGCAGTCATCTCTCTTATCCCTTGATTACATTTCCTGTCGTCTTCTCAATCACCGTTTTTGCAGCTTCAGCACCAGCGATAACAGCTAAGTGGTCAATTCTGGGACTCGGGGTGGGAGTCAGGGTGGGTGCGAGGCGTAAGCAGTACAAGCTAGCCCGCCATCTGCTGCGGCAGCCGCCACTGCTGCAGACGCCTCTCCTGGGCGGGAAAGGAGAACACTGTCAAAAGGTCCACGCTGTTCCAGTGCCCACGGTCAGAGTTAGAACGTTTCTGTCAAGACTTGGGGAGAGCCTTGCACTTGGGTAAAGGAGGAAAGACCCAGAGATCACGAAAAAATATCTCATTTTGGGTAGTGTTGACTTTTTGTCATCTTAACTGAGGAAGTGGCAGCTTTGCTTGAGCCTCCTTAAACCCTGAGCCATGTCACCCCCAACTGTGCCCCCAATGGGTGTAGATGGCGTCTCTGCATACCTGATGAAGAAAAGGCACACCCACAGGAAGCAGCGGCGCAAGCCCACTTTCCTCACGCGTAGGAACATTGTGGGCTGCCGCATTCAGCACGGCTGGAAGGAAGGCAATGAGCCAGTGGAGCAGTGGAAGGGCACTGTGCTCGAGCAGGTTTCCGTGAAGCCCACTCTCTACATCATCAAATATGATGGCAAAGATAGTGTGTATGGGCTAGAGCTGCACCTAGATAAGAGAGTTTTAGCGTTAGAAATCCTTCCTGAAAGAGTGCCAACTCCTCACATTGATTCGCGCCTGGCGGATTCCCTGATTGGCAAAGCAGTGGGGCATGTGTTTGAGGGTGAGCATGGTACGAAAGATGAATGGAAGGGCATGGTTCTGGCGCGAGCTCCTGTGATGGACACTTGGTTTTATATAACTTATGAGAAAGATCCTGTCCTTTATATGTACACGCTGCTGGATGACTACAAAGACGGTGACCTGCGCATCATTCCAGATTCCAACTACTATTTCCCTACAGCAGAACGGGAGCCTGGAGAAGTGGTCGACAGCCTCGTGGGCAAGCAAGTGGAACACGCCAAAGATGACGGGTCCAAGAGAACCGGCATATTTATCCATCAAGTGGTGGCCAAGCCATCCGTCTACTTCATTAAGTTTGATGATGATATTCACATTTATGTCTATGGCTTGGTGAAAACCCCCTAAATTCATTGTGCTCTTTGTAAAAGTCATGGAACTATTAAATGTAAAACGTCATGTTCTTGTAATTGTGAATTTTTGGAACAGAATGGTGTCAGAGGTTCAGGAATTTATGATTACTTTTTACTTTTGTGCCTCCAAATCTTACAACGACTAGTCCCACAGTTTTGTCCCAAGTGTACACTGGTACTTTTGATATGGCTTTGTTCTATAATTGAATATTTAATTTGGGTGTTAATAGAAAACTGAAAAGTATTCATTACCATTGGAACAATGAAAAACTAAAGAAAAATCAGTAGTGTAACTCCACACCAGATCCTTTCTCCCATTTTATTATCTCCCCTTTCTTCTTTCCAGGTAACAAGTGTTAAGAACATGATGTATAACCTTACACGTTTTCCCCATCCACTTACAGAAAGTTTGTTGTAGTCTCTTCTGTAAAAATGAAAAGCCACATCATTTCTCTGTAATTGCTTTTCACATTTGGAATATCCATGATATCTATTCTAATCAGTACCTGCAAGTCTCTCTCTCTCTCTCTCTCTCTCTCTCTCCCTCTCCCCGCTCTTGTCCTCTCCCAGTTCCCCTCTGCCCCTGGAATTTACTTTGTATTTGTTATAACACAGAGGTCAAATTATGCATTCTGTTCACATCAGGTACCTGATTAAGCCATCACATTTATTAAATAAATCACCTTTTCCCCTCTTCTTCTTTCTCTCCTTCCCTCTAACAGCTGCATATACAGTACATTTATATACCAAAAAGATATTCAGGCATTCTATCACTGATGGTCACTTAAATTATTTCCTTTCCTTTTTTGACCATACCACTGCTGCAATAAATACTGATAATTTTATTTCTATTGGGTAGATTCCCAGAAATGGGATTGCTAGGTAGGGATATATTTAATTTTAAGTAATATTACAAAATTACTATACAAAATGAAAGTGCTCATTTCCCATTATCCTGTCCAGTACTCTTTCAAGTTTGCAAATCTGGAGGGTGAAACATTAAATAGTAATTTTTAAATTGACAAATTCAAGGAGTTTTGTTTTTTTTTAACTGTTCGGATTTTTCTCTTTTGTGATTTGCCAATATGTATCCTTTGCTCATTTATCTATTGAATCTTTGATCTTTTTCTTATACATTTCTAGGAATTCTTATTATATTTCTCTAGGATACAGATTAATCATTTGTAGCCAATCTGTATTTTTTTCCATTCTATCACTGATCTTGACTTTAGTGGTAGTATCTTTTACTTTATAGATTCTTATATTGTTGTTTTTAATTTTTAGATAGACTGCTACCTCCTTTTAAGTTTTTTGGTTTCATATATTTTTCAGATGAGTGCCCCCAACCCAAGTCATAAAAATAGTCACCTATATCTTTTTCTAAAATTTTAATTAATTTTAAGGTTTTAGCTTTTTGAGCCATCTGGAGTTTATTTTATATATGGTATAAGATAAAAGTTCAAATATACATTTTGTTCACATTGGATTCATGATTATGCTATCATATATATTAAATAAGCCACCCATTTTTCAGTCTGTGAACCAGTATCCTGTCGTTTAACTATAGTGGCTTGACCATGAATTTTGAACTCTGGTAAAGCAAGTTACCTCTCATTAAGTGTTTCTTTTTTTCACCATTTCTTCTTTTATATAAATTGTTCTAGAAATTAATTTTATATAAAAATTGAAAGCATTCTTTCCACATTTCAAAAATTCTGATATCTTAGAATTGTGATACATTTCAACATTTCTATTTAGAACACAATTTTAATGATATTAACTCTTGCCATTCAAGAGTTTTGGTACCTCATTAAAATCTTTTGGTTTTGTTTTTGTAATGTTCTTCATATGGATCCATTACATCTGATTAAATTTGTTTTTAAATATTCTTTGTCACATTTTGAATTGGACATTTTTTCCTCTTTATTTTTAACTTCTTATTTTTGACAATATAGGTAAAATACAGAATTAATTTAATAAATTCTCTTATACTTTTTAAAAGAATAATTTCAATCTTCTAGGTATAAAATCATTTCATCTGCAAATAGTGATAATTTTATTTATTCAAAATAATGTTTAATAATGTTTATGACAGATATGCTCATTTGGTATTAGTTTTCATGGAATTGTCTTTAGTGTTCCCTATTAATGTTTGGCTTTGGTTATTGGCAAATAGTCATTAACCCTTAAAATGTTTAAGGAGTTTCTTTTATTCCATTTTTTTTCCATTCCTGTTTCACATTAGGAGGCTTACTGAAAGTGGCTTCTGGAATTTATCAGATGTCTTTCAGCATCCATTGAAAAAATCATATGATTTTGTTTTCCTTTAATTTGTCAATGTAATGAATTAGAGGACTAGGTATTTGATGCTAAACCAAATTTGTGTTTCTGGAATAAATCCTACTTAGTCATCTTATAATAATCAAATAATCATTTGATACATAGCTAGATTTTATTTACTAATATTTTTTAGAATTATTCAATTTACACTTCAAACTGAAATTGTATTTTTTCTTTTTTTTTCATTTTTTAAAAATTATGTTAGTCAGCATACAATACATCATTAGTTTTTAATGTAGTGTTCCAAGATTCATTGTTTACATATAACACCCCCTGTCTTTATCAAATTCAGTTTTTAAAATTGTGCTAGCTTTAAAAATGAATTGGTGAATTTTCTGTCTTTTTTTGTGATCTGAAATAGCTCTAAAAAACATTATAATTATTTGTTTTTTGTCTAAAAATTTTATTAAAATTCCAGTTGTTCTTTTAAAATTAGCTAGTACCAAGCTATAAAACAATTTAATCCTGGTGACAATTTTGATGGAAGATCCTTAATCAACCTTATCTCTCCAATGGTAATTGGTTTACTGAAACTTTCTATTAAGAAAAGAATGTATAGTTTCTATAAAATACAAAATTTAAAGTTTTCTCTATTATCAAGCTTCTTAGTTGTATTATTCAGATGTTTTATGTCCTTGCATATTGCATATACATATTTCTTAAATATGTTCAATATTGAAAACATTGTAATAAATCAGCTATCATGGTGTTTTAAAATTTCTTTGTATTTTTATTTATTTAAAAAAAATTAAAACATGATACAGAAAGTATATAAAACATAACATTTGTTTACTTTTGTGCAAAATCAACTATGTCAATATTTAACAAACAAAACATTTTGGCATACTTCATTTAGAAATAGATTTATATATTTATTATTTATTCATTTATTTCTTTATTAAGATTTGATTTATTTATTTATTTATTTGACAGAGAGAGAGAGACAGCGAGAGAGGGAACACAAGCAGGCGGAGTGGGAGAGAGAGAAGCAGACTTTCTGCCTAGCAGGGAGCTTGATGCAGGGCTTGATTTCAGGACCCTGGGATCATGACCTGAGCTAAAGGCAGCCACTTAAACAACTGAGCCACCCAAGTGCCCCAAAATAGATTTATATTTTAAGAAGTGAGAACATATAATTTTATATATATACATATATATATATAGACATATATAACATATAATAAATCCTTTTCCCAATACTGTAAAGTTTCCTTCCTCTGCTGAAGCAAACACTAACATGAATTTGGTGTGAATCTTATCTATGCCTTAAACATTTACTTTGAATATAATCATAGTCGATAATATTATTGGTATTGGTGCTTTAAAACTTTTTGACATAAATGGGAAACTTCAAATCATGTGGAATGTATTTTGTTTTTATTTTTTTCAAAGATTTTATTTATTTATTTGACAGACAAAGATTACATTAGGCAGAAAGGCAGGCAGAGAGAGAGAGAGGAGGAAGCAAGCTCCCTGTTGAGCAGAGAGCCTGATGTGGAACTCAATCCCAGGACCCTGGGATCATGACCTTAGCAGAGGCTTTAACCCACTGAGCCCCCAAGGTGCCCCTGTGTTTTGTTTTTAATTGTAGAAATATTTTCTTTTTTCTAATTGGGAGATGGATTGCAACAAGAATACAACCAATAACACTGACCTTAGAATGCTAGTTGATATTCTGAGTACTTTTACCACTTTTGACACTCAGGAATGCCTGGTCTAGCCACAGAACTGGCTACTGACTAAAAAAGAAAAAAAAAATTAAGTTCTCATTGAGATTGTATCTTGGCTGTTCCTGAGACAGACATCTACCATTGCCACTGACCTTGGGACCAGAAACAGACCTTACATTTCCCCATGATAATATTGGGGTTACTCCACATTCTGACTCTCAGAGGAAGGCTGGCCCTAATCCTGGAACTGTTTAAAGAGTTTGGGACATAGCAGAAGACAAAAGAAAAACCTCCCTTTCTTAACACATGGTCTTTTATCATTTAAGTAGTCTTCAGTCCAATAAAGAGGATATAAGATAGTATAAAACTCCACAAAACAATAAAAAATGTGATAAATGTAAGTATAGAGTTAGATGAGTGCATACGATAGATGACAAAAATAGTAATATATATACTTTTTAGATATGTAATAATCCTTTCTAGTCCCTGGTTTCCCACTGGGCCCCAAGTCCTGAAACAAACATTGTATTGTTTCATGATGACATTAGGTTATTAATATATAATCAAACAGAAAGCTCACCCCAGTCCTAGGATGTGAGGATTGAACAGAAAATCATCTAAACAAAATAGCTGATGTCTTAGAGCATATATCTTAGTGGGGGAAGGAAGACAGACACTACCACCTTCACATCTCTGACTCATAGGCCTTATATTATTTTACAGTGATTTGGGGATATTCCGTGTCTTGTTAATCAGATGAAGGTTTGATAATATTTCTAATTCTGTTTTAGGGGTTGAATATACAGCCGTGAGCAAAATATGACACTATGTCTTAATGGGAGGAAGAGAGAAAAAAAATTCAGTGTACTATACTCACCTGCTATGCTTTTGCCCCCTAATTTTCTGTGCTTCTAGACTAGAACCAAGTTGTGATTGTTCCATGATAATATAATTATCACACCTGCTTATTTGAGTCAGAGGGAGTCTCAGCCTTGACCAGGCAATGACGAAAACTGTCTAAACCTCTATTCTCTTGCACTTACATTCTGTTGTTTAGAAGCAGTCATACCCTCTACCTTAGGCCAATAGTCTAGAATCAGGTCTTATGTTATTCCATGGTGATACTGAAAATCTCCCATATCTTGGTGCTAAATCAGTGGCAAGACTGAAAGTGATTATGGCACTGTTTCAGGAAGTGTAAATAGGCAGAAACAAAGTCCTTGTTCTCATAACCCTTACAGTTTACACCATGTTGGATGGAGCCAAATTCTTATTTCTTTCTTCCTAACACACTTTATATGTCCATCAGGTTGTGATGATTTTTAGAGTGACTTTTAGAGCAGGGTAAGTAAAGTGGCAGGATGTGACTTTGGGCATACTACTTTATTAGATGGATAGATACTCTCAGAATAGATGGCATTTGAGTAAACAACTGAATAAATTGAGGGTAAAAATCATGTTGCTGATGCCTTGAGACAAAATGTGCCTGGAGATAGCACCCTAAGTATGGCCAGAATAGAAGTGAGCAGAAATGAGGATGGAAAGAAATGAGATCAGAGAGGTTATCAGGGCGAGATCCATGTACAACTTTTTTTTCATTATTTTTAAATTTTGTTCAGTTAGTCAACATATACAACATCATTAGTTTTTGACATAGTGTTCAGTTCATTAGTTGAGTATAACACACAGTGTTCATCACAACACAAGCACTCCTTAATACTCATTACCTGGTTATACACATCCCCCTTCTGTGATCCTCACTTTGGTTCCTGGACTGCAGAGACTCTCACAGTTTGTCTCCCAGTCTAATTTCTTCCTGAATCGAAGAAATTCCCTCCCTTCCCCTGCAGTCCTCTACACTATTCCTTATGCTCCACATATGAGTGAAACCATATGATAATTGTCCTTCTCTGCTTGACTTATTTCACTTAGCATACTCCCATCCAGTTCCATCAACATTGATGCAACAGGTGGGTATCCACCTATTCTGATGGCTGATTAATATTCCATTTTTTATAAGAAGCACATCTTTATCCATTAATCTGTTGAAGGGCACCTCGGCTCCTTTCAGGGTGCATGTGCCCCTTCTTTTAACTACATCTGTATCTTTAGTGTACATACCTAGTAGTACAAATGATAAGGCATAGGGTAACTCTATTTTTAACATCTTGAGGAACCTCCATACTGATTTTCAGAATGGCTATACCAGTTTGCATTCCCACCAACAGTATGAGAGAGTTCCCCTTTCTTCACATCCCTGTCAAAAATTGTTGTCTCCTATCTTGTTAACTTTTGTCATTCTAACTGGTGTATGGTGATATCTCACTGTGCTTTTGATTTGCATTTCCCTGATGGCTTGTGAAGTTCAACAATTTTTTTCAACAATTTTTTTTTATGCATCTGTTAGCTATTTGTATGTCTTCTTTGGAGAAGTGTTGGTTTATGTCTTCAGTCCATTTATTGACTGGATTGTTTGTTTTGTGGGTGTTGAGTTTGATAGATTCTTTATAGACTTTGGATACTAGCCCTTTTTCTGTAATGTTATTTGCAAATAGCTCCTCCCATTCTGAAAGTTGCCTTTTAGTTTTGCTGACTGTTTCCTTTGCTGTGCAGAAGATTTTAAAGTTGATGAGGTCCCAGTTCTTTTTGCTTTTTATTTCCTGTCCCTTTAGAGACATGTATTGAAAGAAGTTTGTGTTAGAGGATGTCAAAGAGGTGGCTATCTGTACTCTCCTTTAGGATTTTGTTGGATTCCTGTCTCACATTTAGGTATTTCATCCATTTTAAGTTTATCTTTTTTGGTGTAAGAGAATGGTCCAGTTTCATTCTTCTGCATGTGGTTGTCCAATTTTCCCAGCTCCATTAATTGAAAAGACTATCTTTTTTTCTATTGGAAATTCACTCCTGATTTGTTGAAGATTAGTTGACCATAGAGTTGGGGGGTCCTTTTGTGGAGACTCTATTCTGTTCCAGTGGTCTATGTGTCTGCTCTTGTGCTAATACCATGCTTTCTTGGTAATCACAGCTTTATAATAGAGCCTGAAGTCAGGCCTTGTGAAGCGGCCAGACTTGGTTTTCTTTTTCAACATTTCCTTGGCAATTTGGGTCTTTTCTGGTTCCATACAACTTTAGGATTCTTTGTTCCAGCTCTGTGAAAAATGTCAATGGTATTTTGATAAGGATGGCATGGGAAGTGTAAATTAGTCTGGGCACCATAGACTTTTTCATAATGTTTATTCTTCCAATCCATGAGCATGGAATGTTTTTCCATCTCCTTTTGTCTTCCTTACTTTCATAAGTGTTCTGTAGTTTCTAGAGTATAGATCCTTTACCTCTTTTGTTAGGTTTATTCCAAGGTATCTTAGTGGTTTTGGTGCTATTGTAAATGGAATTGACTCACATTTTCTCTTCCTACAGTTACGTTTTTAGTGTATAGAAAATCAATTGATTTCATGTTATCCTACATTACTGAGTTGCTGTATGAGTTTTAGTAATTTGGGGTGGAGTATTTTGGGTTTTCCACATAAAGTATCATTTCATCTGTGAAGAGAGAAAGTTTGGTTCTTTGCAAATCTGAATGTATTTTATTTCTTTTTGTTTTCTGATTGCTAAGGCTAGGATTTCCAGTACTGTGTTGAATAAAAGTGGTGAGAGTGAGCATCCCTGCCATGTTCCTGACCTTAAGGGAAAAGCTATCATTTTTTTCCCCATTGAGAATGTTATTCACTGTGGGTTTTTCATAGTTGGTGATTATGATATTGAGATATTTTCCTCCTATTCTTATAATTTGAATAGTTTTAATCAGGAAAGAATACTGTATTTTGTCAAATGTTTTTCCTGAATTAATTGAGAGGGTCATATGGTTCCTGCTTTTTCTTTTGTTAATATGATCTATTATGATGATTGATTTGTGAATATTGAACAATCCTTGCATCCCACCTAGGTGGGATATAAATAAATCCCACCTCATCATAGTGAATAATCCTGTAAATGTACTATTAGATATATTGGCTAGGACCTTGATGAGTATTTTGGTATCTGTATTCATCAGAGATATTGGTCTGTAATTCCCCTTTTTGATGGTGTCATTTCCGCTTTTGAGATCAGGGTAATGTTGGCCTCATAGAACAAGGCTAGAAGTTTTTTACTCTATTTCTATTTTTTTAACATCTTCAGTAGAATATATATGATTTTTTTTTTCTTTAAATATTTGGTAGAATTCCCCCGGGAAGCCATCTGACCCTGGAGTCTTGTTTTTTGGGGAAGTTTTTGATTTCTGCTTCAATTTTCATACTGCTTATTGGTCTGTTCAGATTGTTTGTTTCTTTCTATTTCTGTCTTAGTACTTTATAAGTTTCCAGGAATGTGTCTATTTCTTCCAGGTTGCTAAATCTGTTGGCATATGGTTGCTGGCAATAATTTCTAATAATTGTTTCTATTTCCTTGGTGGTAGTCATGATCTCTTCCCTTTCATTCATGATTTTTTTTTTTTTTAAGTTGGGTCCTTTCCCTTTTCTTTTGGATAAGTAGGCCAGAGGTTTATTTATCTTATTAATTCTTTCAAAGAACCATCTTCTAGTTTTGATGATCTGTTCTACTGTTTTTCTGGTTTCTATTTCATTCATTTCTTCCCTAATCTGTATTTTTCTCTCCTCCTTGGCTTAGGTTTTACTTGCTGTTCTTTCTCCAGTTCCTTTAGGTGTAAGGTAAGCTTGTGTGGTTGGATCTTTTCTAATTTTTTGAGAGAGGCTTGGAAGGCTATGTATTTCCCTCTAAGGGCTGCCTTTGCAGTATCCCATAGGTTTTCAAACCAATGTGTTTTCATTCTCACTAGTTTATATAAATCGTTGAAGTCCTTCTTTAATTTCCTGGTTGATCCAAAGATTCTACTGGAATGCTCTTTAACTTTCAAGTGCTTGAGTTACTTCCAAATTTCTTCTTGTGGTTAAGTCAGTTTCAAAGCATTGTAATCTTAAAATATGCAGGAAGTAATCTCAATTTTTTGGTATCATTTGAGTCCTGATTTGTGAAACAGTATGTGGTGTATTTCAGAGAAAGTTGAATGTGCATTTGAATGTGCAAAAGAATGAGGATTCTTTTGTTATAGGGCGGGATGTTCTGCATAAATCTATGATGTCCATCTGGCCCAATGTGTCATTCAAAGAAGCTCTTATTTGTTCACCTTCTTAGATGATCTGTCCATTGCTCTGAGTGGACTGTTGAGGTTTCCTACTATTAAGGTGTTATTTTCAATATGTTTCTTTATTTTTTGTTATTAATTGGATTATGTAATTGTCTGCTCCCATGTTGTGGGAATAGATATTTGCAATTGTTAGAACTTCTTGTTGGATATACTCTTTAAGTATAATAGAGCGTCCCTCCACATCTCTTACTACAGTCTTTTGTTTAAAATCTAATTTGTCTGGTATGAGAATTGCTATCCCAGCTCTCTTTTGAAGTCCATTAGGATGGTAAATTGTTCCCCATCCCACACTTTCAATCTGGAGGTTTATTTAAGATCAAAATGAGTCTCTTGTAGACAGCATATGGATAAGTCTTGCTTTTTTTTAATCCAATAGGAAACTCTGTATCTATTCATGAGAGCATTCAGCCCATTTGCATATAGAGTAACTATTAAAAGATAGGAATTTAGTTCCATTGTTTTGACTGTAAAGTCTTGTTTTCTGTAGATTTTCTCTATTTCTTTCTGGTCTATGTGACTCGTGGGGTCTATTTTCCCCCACAGAATTGCTGGATGAAGTATTTCTGGCTGCATGTTCTTTTCATTTAGTATCCTGATTATGTCTTGTCAGTCCTTTCTGGTTTGGCAGGTTTCTGTTGCTTGGTCTACTGTTATTCTGATTTTTGTCTTTCCATGTGAAAGGAACCTACTCACCCTGGCTTATCTCAGGATAGGTTCTTTGGCTGTGAAATTTGAATGCTTCACCACTATATGTCAGGTTGTTGATCTATATTTATTGATTTCGGGAGGGATACTTTCTGCCTCTTTGGACTCGAATGCTTGTCTTCTTTTCCAGATTAGGGAAGTTCTCAGTTATGGTTTTCTCAATTAAATCTCCTAGCCACCTATCTCTCTCCAATCCCTCAGAGATCCCAATAATTTTGATATTGGAATGTTTCATGGCTTTGTTAACCTCTTCAATCCTTTCTTCATGTGCAACTGGCACCCCATCTCTGTTTTCCCCAACTTCCTTCCTTTCTCTGTTTATCTCCTAAATCACTAATTCTCTTTTCTGCCTCATTTATGCTGGCTGATAGAATATCCATTTTAGACTGTATATTTTGTAGCATTTTAGTTCAGCCTGATTAGATCTCATTTCTGCTCTTAGAGATTCTATATTGTCATTAATATTTTTTTCAAGCCTAGCTATTGATTTCATGATTGCTACCTTGAATTTTATCTCTGACATCTTGGTTATATCCATATCCACTAGTTCTATGTCTCTGGTTCATTTCTTTGTTGAGAGTTCCTTTTCTCTGTCATTCTGTCAAGGGATGGTTGAGTGAATGAGCAGAGTCCAAAATATAAAATATCAACCATGATCCAGGCAAGGTGAAACCTAGCAAAATTCAGAGTGGTCAGAAGCCACCACAGATAAATATATATATATATATATATATATATATATATATATATATATATATAGTGAGAGAGAGAGAGAGAGAGAAAGAGAGATAGAGATATATAGAGATATATAGAGATATATAGAGATATATAGATAGATAGAGATATAAATAGATATAGATATAGATAGATAGATGATAGATAGATTACAAGCAGGGGAGTAGGGAGGTTTTAATTCCTCAGTGTGGTCAAACCAGAGTGTTTCATGTGTTCCTGGATTTATTTTGGTCTGTGTGTTAGAGGACACTACATCCCAAAATTACAAGGAAAATAAAACTTGTATTTATGTTAATGTAAAATTAAATAGAGTGAAAAATGGACTAAAACTAAGACTACATCTATAAAAAATATAGGTGTGAAAAAGTACAAGTCAAAAAGCAACTATGAAATATAAGTTGGTATAATAAAAACCTAGTTGAAATGAAAAGAAGTCAAAAAGAAAAGAAAAACAGAGAAAAAGCATAAGAAAAAGAAAAAATAGAGAAAAAGAGAATTTTATCTGAAAAATAAACAAGTCATGAGGCCACACCTGGAGCTCAATAAACAGTTTTTCCCTGGCATTGAGTTTTACACTCTTTTTTTAAAAAAAAATTTTATTTATTCATTTGACATACAGAGATCACAAGTAGGCAGAAAGGAAGCAGGCTCCTTGCTGAGCAGAGAGCCCAATGCAGGGCTCAGTCACAGAACTCTGAGATCATGACCTGAGCCAAAGGCAGAGGCTTTAACCTACTGAGCCACCTAGGTGCCCCTGGGTTTTACAGTCTTATGTTATCTGTAGAATTGTCATCACCTGTTCTTCCAGCCTGTCTTCTGGAGGAGGGCCTTGCTGTGCTGTTTCTCAGGTAACCCTGCCTGGGGAGAATTGCCTTGCCCTGTCAGGGAGATGGTCTCAGTGGAAACAAGTCATCTGCGTGGCTTTTGTTCTGTGGGGGCTTTCCATGCTTCATCAGAGGATCAGAACAAAACCAGTGCAGCCAAATCTCTGGCCCAGAACATGAAAATTCACAGTCTACCCTCTTTAATAAACTTTCTAGGACAAAGAGTCTCCACTTCTGCTTGCTCCTCTGAAAACCACAGCCTCCCAAAGCAACTCTCTCAGATGTAGTCCCAGGAGTCCAGTAGTGCCACTGCCCTTTGTGATTCCAAAACCATGAGTGGCCATGGGCTCGTGTGTGTACCCAAAGCTCCTGGATCATGTCTGGATGCTGCTCTAATATCCTTCTTGGCTACTAGCACTTTATGAGTTTTTGCCTAGTTGGGTGCAGGTTCCAGAGTTTTTCAGGCTGCCCAGGAAAAGATTGGTTACCAATAGGCTGGCTCACAGTTTACTGTGATATTATCTAAGAGTACCTTCCTGGACTTGCTGACCATAACCTGCTTCCTGGCTCAACTGCTTGGGAACTCTACTAGTTCAGGAACCCCCTTCTGCTCTGTGGTTCGTTGTATCCTGAGACCATGATGCCCTACCTAGAATTCTGCCTTTTCGATTCCAAAGCCCCTTTCAGAGAGGGATGTCTCACACTACAGCAGATTTCTAAGGGTTCCGATTTTGAATTCATGTATTATATAATTTTCCAAGAGTCAGCTTATGGTGGTTTATCTTCTGTTTATCTTCTGATATCTCCCCCACAGATTCATTATTATTCATTTCCTGCCTTGCATAAGGCACTCACTTTTCTACATTTATAGATCTGGATATATATTCTTAAACCTCAGGCTGATTTTGTGGGTGTTAAAATTTGTTTGATAGATATCCAGATTAATTCAGGGGACCAGTTGAAATGGGGTCTCCTACTCCTCCAATATCTTGCCTCCTCCCTTTTTATTTCATTTTCTTCTATGATTATTGTGCCTAGGGATTCTAGTATTATGCTGAATAAAACTGGAGAGAGGGGACATCATTGTCTCATTCCTGGTCTAAAGGGGAAAAGTCTAAGTTCTTCACTTTTGAATATGATGTTAGCTGTGGTTTTCTCATATATGGCCTTTATTATGTTGAGCTATGTTCCCTCTAAAGCTGCTTCATTCAGAGTTCTTTTCATGAACGGATATTGGGATTTTTTTAAAGCTTTTACTTCATCTATTGAAATGATAATAAGCTTTATATCTTTTTTGTTGTTGTTGTTGATGTGATGTATTACATTATTTGATTTGCCAATTTTGAACTATCCTTACATCGCAGAAATAAATCTCATATGATTGTGGTGAACAAATTTTTTAATGTATTGTTGGATTCAATTTGCTAATATTTTGTTGAGATTTTCAGCATCCGAACTCACCCAAGATATTGGCCTATAGTTCTCATTTTTGTAGTGTCCTTATATGGTTTCCTTGTCAGGGTACTGCAGGCCTCACACCATGAATTTGGAAACTTACCTTATTATTCTATTTTTTGGAACAGTTTGAGAATAAGTATTAACCCTTCTCTACATGTTCAGCAGAATTCACCTATGAAGCCAACTGCTTCTGAACATTGCTTTTTTGGGAATATTTGGATTGCTGATTCCATTTTATTGCTGGTAAATATTCTTTTTTATTATTATGATATGTTAGTTACCATACAGTACATCATTAGTTTCTGATGTAGTGTTCCATGGTTCATTGTTTGCATATAACACACAGTGGTCCGTGCAATACATACACTCCTTATTACCCATCAGCAGGCTAACACAACCCCCAAACTCCCTCCCTTATAAAACCTTCAGTTTGTTTCTATAGTCTCTTGTGGTTCATCTCCCCTCTGATTTCCTCCTCCTTTCATTTTTCCCTTCCATCTCCTAATGTCCTCCAGGTTATTCCTTATGTTCCACAAATAAGAGAAACCATATGATAATTGACTTTCTGTGCTTGACATACTTCACTTAGCATGATCCCCTTCAGTTCCATCCATGTCGATGCAAATGGTGGGTATTCATCCTTTCTTATGGCTGAGTAATATTCTATTGTATATATGGACCACATCTTCTTTATTCATTCATCTGATGAAGAAGAGTTTGGCTATTGTGGACATTGATGCTATGATCATTGGGGTCCATGTGCCCCTCCTTTTAACTACATCTGTATCATGGGGTTAAATACCCAGTAGTGCAATTGCTAGGTCATCGGGTAGCCCTATTTTTAACTTTTTGAGGAACCTCCACAGTTTTCCCAAGTGGCTGCACCCACTTGCATTCCTACCAACAGTGTAACAGGGTTCCCCTTTCTCCCAATTCTATCCAACATTTGTTGTTTCTTGCCATGTTAAATTTTACCATTCTAAGTCTGAATGTTGTTTTGATTTGAATTTCCTTGATGGCTAGTGATGATGAACATTTTTTCAAGTGTCTGTTAGACATTTGTATGTCTTCTTTGGAGAAGTGTCATGTCTTCTGCTGATTTCTTGAAGAATTATTATTAATTTATGTTGAGTTTGAGAAGTTCTTTATAGATCTTGGATACCAGCACTTTATCTGAAATGTCATTCGCAAATATCTTCTTCCATTCCGGGTTGTCTCTTTATTTTGTTGACTATTTCCTCTGTTGTGCAGAAACTTTTATCTTGATGAAATCCCAAAAGTTCATTTTTGCTTTTGTTTCCCTTTCCTTTGGGGATATGTTCTGAAAGAAGTTGCTGTGGCCAATGTCAAAGAGTTTGCTGTCTATGTTCTCTAGAATTTTTATGAATTCCTACCTCACATTGAGGTCTTTCATCCATTTAGAGTTTATCTTTGTGTATGTTGTAATGGAATGGTCGAGTTTCATTCTTCTGTATATAGTTGTCCAATTTTTCCAGTATAATTTAATGAAGATAATTCCTTTTTTCCGTTGAATTTTTTTCCTGGTTTGTTGAAGGTTAGTTGACCATAGAGTTTAAGGTCCATATCTGGGCTCTCTATTTGTTCCATTGATCTATGTGTCTGTTTATGTGCCAGTACCTTGCTGTTTTGGTAATCACAGCTTTGTAATATAGCTTGAAATCAGGCAACATGATGCCCCCAGGTTTTTCTCTTACAACATATCCTTGGTGATTCTGGGTCTTTTGTGTTTCCATACAAATTTTAGGATTGTTTGATATGACACTTTGAAAAATGTCATTGTTATTTTAATAAGGATGGTGTTCAAAGTAAAGATTACTCTAGGCAGCATAGACATTTTAACAATGTTTATTCTTCCATTCCATGAGCACGGAATGTTTTTCCATCTTTTTGTGTCTTCCTCAATTTCTTTCATAAGTGCTCTGTAGTTTCTAAAGTATATATCCTTTATCTCTTTGGTTAGGTTTATTCCAAGGTATGGTTATTTGGTTAGGTTTATTCCAAAGTATGGTTTTTAGTGCTATTGTAAATAGAACCGAGTCCCTAATTTTCTTTCCACTGTTCTTTCCAATGTAGTTTTTACTCACTGTGAGTAAAAGAAAGCAACTGATTTCTGTGCATTGATTTCCTGGCCTGCCCCATACTGATTTTTTCTACTATATGAGTTCTAGTAATTTAGGGCTGGAGTATCTTGGATTTTCATCATAAAGTATCATGTTGTCTATGAAGAGAGAGAGAGTTTGACTTCTTCTTTCCCAGTTTGAATACCTTTTATTTCTTTCTATTGTCTAATAGCTGTTGCTAGGACTTCTAATACTATGATGAACAATAGTGGAGAGACTGGGTATTCTTGTGTTCCTGATCTTAAGGGTGAGGCTTTTAGCTTTTCCCTATTGAGAATTATATTTGTTGTGGGCTTTTTGTAGATGGTTTTTATGAACTTCAGGAATGTTCCTTCTATCAGTACACTGTAAAGAGTTTTAACTGGGAAAGAATGCTGTATTTTGTCAAATGCTTTTTCTGCATCAATTGAGAGGACCATATGGTTCTTCTCTCTTCCCTTACTAATGTGTTATTTCACACTGTTTGATTTGCAAATGTTGATTCACTCTTTTATCCCAGGGATAAATCCCAACAGCTCATGATGGTTACTGCTTTTAATGTATTTTTGAATCTTATTAAAGAGAATTTTGGCACCCACATTAATTAAAGATATTGGTCTGAAATTCTTTTTGATGCAGTCTTTGCCTGATGTGGGGACCAAGGTAATCCTGGCTTCATAGACTGAGTTTATATGTTTTCCTTCTGTTTCTGTTTTTTGAAACAACTTCAGGAGAATAGGTATTATTTATTATTTGAACACTTGGTAGAATACCCCAGGAAATCCATCAGGTCCTGGACTCTTGTTTTTTAGGAAGTTTTTGATCACTGCTTCTATCTTGTTATTAGATATTGGCCTATTCAGGTTGCCAATTTCTTCCTGTTTTAGTCTTGGTAGTTTATAGGTTTCCAAGAAGGCATCATTTCTTCCAGGTTGCTTAATTTATTGTCATATAGTTGTTGATAATAGTTTCTAATAATTGTTTTTACTTCCTTGGTGTTAGTCCTGATCTCTCCCCTTTCACTCAAAATTTTAATTTGGGTCCTTTTGCATTTCTTTTGGATAAGTCTGGCCAGTGGTTTATCCCTCTTATTAATTCTTTCAAAGAACCAGCTTCTAGTTTCATTGATCTGCTATACTTTATTTCTGGTTTCTAATTCATTGATCTCTGCTCTAATCTTAGTTATTTCTCTTCTCTTGTGTAGCTTAAGCTTAGTTTGTTGCTGATTCTCCAGTTCTTTTTTTTTTTTTAAGATTTTATTTATTTATTTGACAGACAGAGATTACAAGTAAGCAGAGAGAGAGGAGGAAGCAGGCTCCCTGCTGAGCAGAGAGCCCGATGCAGGGCTCGATCCCAGGACGCTGGGATCATGACCTGAGCCGAAGGCAGAGGCTTTAACCCGCTGAGCCACCCAGGCGCCCCTGATTCTCCAGTTCTTTAAGGTATAAGATTAGTTGGTGAATTTGGGATTTTTAATTTTTATTTATTATTATTATTATTATTTTTTTCACTGAGGCTTGGATGGCTATGTATTTCCCCCTTAGGACCACCTTTGTGGTATCCCATAGATTTTAGATGAATGTGTTTTTGGTCTCCTTTTTTTTTCCATGAATTGCTCAAGATCTTTGATTTCCTGGTCGATCCAAACCATGTTAAACCAATGGTCCTTAGTTTCCAAGTGTTTGAATTCCTTACAAAAGTTTTCTTGTGATTGAGTTCCAGTTTCAAAGCATTGTGGTCTGAGAATATGCATGGAATAATCTCAATAATTTGGTATTGGTTGAGAGATGATTTGCAACCCAGTATGTGGTCTATTCTGGAGAAAGTTCCATGTGTGCTCAAGAAGAATGAGTATTCTGTTGTTTTAGGGTTAGGGTGAAATGTTCTGTATATATCTATGAGGTCCATCTGGTCCAGTGTGTCGTTCAAAGCTCTTGTTTCTTTGTTGATCTTCTGCTTATATCATCTGTCTGTTGGTGAGAGTGGAGTGTTGAGGTCTCCTACTATAAACGTATTATTGTCAATATGTCTCTATTTTGGTTAACAGTTGGGTTATGCAGTTGGCTGTTCCATATTGAGAGTATAGATATTTATAATTGTCAGATTCTCTTGTTGGATGAAATTGTGTCCTTCTGTGTCTCTGACTACAGTCTTTAGTTTAAAATCTAATTTGTCTCATATGAAAATTGTTACCCCATGTTTCATTTGAGGTCCATTGGCAGGACAAAATTTTCTCCATCCTTTCACTTTTAGTTTGGATGTATCCTTTGTTTCAAAATGTGTCTCTTGTAGACAAGATATGGATGGGTCATGTTTTTTTATCCAGTCTGCAACCCTGTGCCCTTTTATGGGAGCTTTTATACCATTTACATTGTGAGTGATTATTGGAAGTTATAATTTTATTTTCATCATGTTGCCTGTAAAGTTCTTGTTTCTATAGATTGTCTGTAAATTTCTGTTCTAGATCACTCTTGGGTTCTTTCTCCTTTTATAGAACCCCCCTTAATATTTCTTTCAGGGCCATCTTAGTGGTCAAATATTCTTTCAGTTTCTGCTTGTCCTGGAATCTCCTTGCCTCTCCATCCATTCCGAATGAAAGTCTAGCTGGATAAAGTATCCTTGGCTGCAGGTTCTTCTCATTTAGTACCCTGAATATGCTTTGTCATACCTTTCTGGTTTGCCAGATCTCTGTGGACAGATCTGATGTTATTCTGATGTTCCTTCTTATGTACAGAAGAAATTTCTTCCTCTTTGCTACTTTTAAGATTGTTTCATTGAATCTGAGATTTGCAAATTGTACTACTATATGTCATGGTGTCGGTCTGTTCTCATTTATTTTGGGAGGAGTACTCTCTGACTCTTGGACATGAACACGTGTTCTCTTCCACAGATTAGGGAAGTGCTCAGCTATGATTTTCTCAAATATATCTTCTAGGCCTCTCTCTCTCTCCACCCCCTCAGGGATCCCAATAATTCTCATACTGGAATGTTTCATTGGGTCACTAAACTCTCTCAGTTTGATTCCTTGGGCTTCAGTTTGTTTTTCCCATGCTGCCTTGGTTTCCTTCTTTTCTATCATCTAATCCTCTAGCTCACTAATTGATTCTTCTCCCTTGTTTACCCTGGCAGTCAGAGTATCTAGTTCAGACTGCAGTTCACCCATAGCATTTTTAAATCCAGCCTGATTAGATCTCATTTCTGCCCTTAGAGATTTTATATTGTCATTAATATTTTTCTCAGTCTAAAAATTTTTTTTCTCAGTCTTAGAGACTAACTTTATAATTGTTACTCTGAAGTATATTTTGACATCTTGGCTATATCCATGTCCACTAATTCTGTGGCAGAGACCACAGTCTCTGATTCTTTCCTTTTCAGGTATTCCTCCTCTTAGTCATTCTGGTGAGAGGTGGTTGAGGGAATGTACAAAGTCCATACTATTAACAACTAACCAAGAAAGATGCACCTATTTTATAGGGTCATCAGGGTTGTCATCCTCTTTTTCTTCCAGCCTGTCTTCCAGGGGAGGGGCCTGATAGGCTATTACCCAGGCAACATTGTTTGGGCAGAGTTGCTCTGTCCCCTGTGGGGGGGATGGGCTGAGTGAAAACCAGTTTGGGGGACCTTTTGTTCTCTGACAGTTTTCTCTCGGAGATTTTTGCACCTCTTCCAAGAGACAGAGCATGGAATGGGAGAAAATATTCACAAATGACAATACAGGCAAGGGGCTGATATCCAAGATATATTAAGAACTCCTCAAACTCAACACACACAAAACATATAAACATGTCAAATAATGGGCAGAAGACATGAACAGACACTTCTCCAAAGAAGATATACAAATGGTTAACAGGCACATGAAAAAATGTTCATCATCACTAGCCAGTAGGGAGACTCAAATTCAAACCACACTGAGATACCACCTTACACCAGTTAGAATGGCCAAAATTAAAAAGACAATAAATAACGTGTGGTGGAGAGGATGTGGAGAAAGAGGAACCCTCTTACACTGTTGGTGGGAATGCAAGTTGGTGCAGCCACTTTGGAAAACAGTGTGGAAATTCCTCAAGAAATTAAAAATAGAGCTACCCTATGACTCTGCAATTGTACTACTGGGTATTTACCCCACAGATACAGATGTAGTGAAAAGAAGGGCCATCTGTACCCCAATGTTCATAGCAGCAATGGTCACAGTTGCCAAACTGTGGAAAGAACCAAGATGTCCTTCAACAAATGAATTAATAAAGAAGATATGGTCCATATATACAATGGAGTATTACACCTCCATCAGAAAGGATGAATACCCAACTTTTATATCAACATGGACAGGACTGGAAGAGATTATGCTGAGTGAGATAGGTCAAGCAGAGAGAGAGTCAATTATCGTATGGTTTCGTTATTTTTGGTGCATAAGGAATAACATGGAGGACATGGGGAGATGGAAAGGAGAAGGGAGTGGAGGAAATTGGAGGGGAAGATGAACCATTAGAGACTGTGGACCCTGAGAAACAAACTGAAGGTTTTGGAGGGGAGAGGGTTGGCAGGTTGGGTGAGCCTGGTGGTGGGTATTATGGAGAGCACGTATTGCATGGAGCACTGGATGTGGTGCATAAACAATAAATTCTGGAACACTGAAAAGAAATTAAAAAAAATATTAAAGAGTCAGAGCAGAAGTGACCCCATCAAAGCTTCTCTCTCAGAACAAAGAGATCACAGTCTGCTCTTCACTGAGCTCTCCAGGCCACAGTGTCTCCATCTGTCTGAGCTGCTAAAAACCATAGTGTCCTGGGTTGTGCACCCCATAGCCATTGCTAAGTTATTGCTTCCATTTCTGGGCACATCTCTCCCATTTATGCTCCTCAAATAACAAGGCATTCAGAGTTCACACATATGCCCCCTTAGATCCAGGTTTCAGTCTGGGGAGCTTCCCTAAAGTCTTTTCCCCGCTGCTACTGGTCTGTGAGTCTCCCTGGCATGGGAGGCTTTTGTCTTCGCTGTGCAAGATCACAGAAGCTCCCTTCCCCTTCCATTTATCTTCTGATATCTGCCTGCATAATCATGGCTCCCCACTTCATACCTCACGAATAACTTCCATAGATATTCTGTTTGCACAGATCCAGATATACCTTCTTACATTTCTGGCTGATCTCATGGATGTTCAGAATGGTCTGGTAGATATCCAGCTCAAATCAGGGGACCAGCTGAAATAGGGTCCCCTACTTTTCTGTCATATTTTCTCCTCTTGCTGTTAAATGATCTGTTTAAACTTTGTATTTCCTTTGATTTTAGTTTTTGGAAATTATGTGTTTCTAGAAGTTTATCCATTTATTCTATGTTGGCAATTTATTGGCACATAATTTTTTTTTTAAGATTTTATTTATTTATTTATTATTTATTTGACAGAGAGAGAGAGTGAGAGAGAAAGAGCCCAAGTAGTGGGAGTAGCAGAGGGAGATTGAGAATCAGGATCTCCACTGAACAGGGAGCCTGATTTGGGCATCAATCCCTGGACCCTGAGATCATGACCTGAGCAGGAGGCAGAAACTTCATGAATGAGCCATCCAGACACCCTGGCACATAACTTTTCTTAATATTGTCTTATAATTATTTGTATCTCTTTGCTGTTAGTTGTTATTTCTCCTATTTAATTTCTGATTTTGCTTATTTCAGTGAGATGTCTTTTTATTTTTGACGACTTTGGCTAATGTTTTTTCAATTTTGTTGTTATTTTCAAAGAACCACCTTCTTTCATTGATCTGTTCTATCACTTTTTAGTTTCTATTGCATTTGTTTCTGTTGTTATCTTTATTATTTTCTTCCTTTTTCCTTGGGGTTTTGTTTTCTTTCTCTTTTTTCTTTTCCCTGAAGAACTTTCTTTAGGTGTAATGTTAGGTTGTTTATTTGAGATTTTTCTAGCATCCTGATGTAGGACTGTCTTGCTATAAAGTTCCCTCTTAGAACTGCTTTAACTATATCTCAAAGTTTTTGGATGGTCATCTTTTTTCTTTGTTTTCATTTGTCTCCATGTTATTTTTTATTTTCTCTTTGCTTTTTTTTTTCATCCAATTATTGTTTAGTGGCATATTATTTAACCCCAGTGTATTGGGGTTCTTTACACATTTTCTCTTGCAGGTGATATCATATTTCACTATTTCATAGTATTGTGTTCAAAAAGGATGCATGGCATGTACTTGATCTCCTTGAATTTGCTGAGACTTTTTTTTTTTTGGGGGGGGGTACAGTGTGATCTATTCTGAAGAATGTTCCATGTATACTTAAAATGAATGTGTATTCTGCTATTTTTATGAAGGAAAGCTCTGAATATATCTGTCACATCCACCTGGTCCATTGTGTTGTTCAAAGTCACTGTTTTCTTTTTGAGTTTCTTTTTGGATGATTTACACATTAATGTAGGTGGGGTATTAATGTCTTCTACTATTAATATATTACTATTGATTAGTTCCTTTATATTTGTTATTAGCTGCTTTATATATCGAGGTGCTCCCATTTTGGGGGCTTAAATATTTACAATTGTTATATATTCTTGTTTGATTGTTCCCTTTATGATTATACAGGGTCCTTATTTGTCTCTTGTTACAGACTGTTTTAAAGTCTTTTTTTTTTTTTCTGATATAAATGTTTCTAACCTTGCTGACTTTTCACTATATTTTCAAGATAAATGTGTTTCCATTTCTTCACTTGCAATCTGAATGTGTCTTAAATCTGAAATGACACTTACAATTCTTTATCCATGGGTCCGGCTTTTTTATCCATTCAGTTACTCTCTCTTTTGATTGGAATGTTTAGTCAATTTGTATTCAAATAATTATTGATATGTATGTACTTATTTCCATTTAAATACTTGTTTTATGGTTGTTTTGTTGCTCTGCTTTGTTTCTTTCTTCTCTTACTCTCTTGTCTCAGGATTGATTTAATTTCACTAGCTAAATACTTAGATTACTTTGTCTTATCTATTTGCATATCTATTACAGGTTTTTCTTTTGTAGTTATTATTAAATTTATATATTATCTTATGCATATAGCTGTCTATTAATTTGATGGTTGCTCAAGTTTCAACACATTCTAAAGGCGCTACATTTTTTATTCCTTTCCCATTCATATTTTAGATATGTGATGTCATCAGTTACATCTATTTATTTTGTGAATGCTGTGACAGATTTTGTGGCTCCTACTTTTATTACTCCTGCTTATGGTTTTTCCTTTCCACTCAAAGAATGCCCTTTAACATTTTATGTAAGCTGGTTTAGCAGTAATGAATTTCTTTAAGTTTTGTTTGTGTGAAAACTCTTTATTTCTTTCTCTATTCTGAATGATATCTTCACTGGATATCGTATGTTTTGTTTGCAGTTTTTTTTTTTTTTCTTTCAGCAATTTGAATATATTATGCCACTCCGTCAATCTTTGAAAATGCCTGTTTAAAAAAAAAAAAAAAAAGTTGATGGACTTATAGGATTTCCCTAGTACATAATTTTTTTCTCTTCCTATTCTTCAAATTCTTTATCACAAATTTTTGCAATTTTAATTTCTATGTGTTTTAATGTGGACCTCCTTGTGTTAATTTGGGTGGGATCTCTATGCCTCCTGGATTTGGATTTCTGTGTCCTTCCCCAGATTCAAGAAGTTTTCAAACGTTTCTTCAAATAAGTTTTCTGCTCACTTTTCACTCTCTTCTCCTTCTAAGATCCCTATAATGTGAATGTTATTATGCTTGATGGTGTCATTGAGTACCCTTGATCTTTTTTCTTTTTTTTTCATCTTTCTTCTATCTTTCCTGTTCAGATTGGTTGTTTTCCCTTATTCTGTCCTCTGGTAGCTGATTTGCTTTTCTGTTTCTTCTAGTCTACTATTTATTTCCTTCTAGTTTACTTTGGATTTCAGTTATTGAGCCCTTCATCTCTGATTAGATCTTTTTTATGTTTTCTATTTCTTTATTAAGGATATTAATGAGGTTTTGTGCTCTAAAGTACAGTGAGTAGATTTATGACCATTATTTTAAGTTCTCTATCAGGCAAATTATTTGTCTCTCTTTCATTAACTCTTTTGTTGTGCTTTTTGCTCTTCTTTCATTTAGGGGATTTTCCTTTATCTCTCTATTTATACTAATTCTCTGTATCTTTTTCTATGTGTGAGGAAAATTATCTGTCTCCTGCACTTGAAAACAGTGACCTTATGAAGAAGAGGTCCTGTAGTGCTTTGCAATGCAATCTCCCCTCTTCACCAGAAACTGGTACTTCAGAGGTGTCTTCTATGTGTGTTTCATGCACTCTACTATTTTGGATGAGCCAAGTTTGCTTTCAATCCAGTTGTTTGCAATGCCTGCCTTTGTCTGTTGTGGGCAGGTTTGGTTCCCTATGTTTTAGGGGTCAATCTGGGGTCAACCTGGCCATAAGTTCAGTCAAAGCAGGCATTTGCCAGAGCTGAGGTGGCATGCAGCCACAGGGTACTCTCCCTGTACTGTTTACTGAGAAGCATTTGTTGGTGGGTGGTAGGGCCTATAGTCAGACCCAATGTCTGACCTAAGTACACTGCTGGGGTCACTGTTGAAATGGTGTGTGTGTGTGTGTGTGTGTGTGTGTGTGTGTTTCCTTTATTCCTAGGGTAAGAGTTACATTGGGGTGGTCCTGACCCCTGTTGGGACTGCTAGCACACAGCCACACTTACAACACTGCTTTGAATATACTCCTGCCAGAGCCATGTTGGATGGCGAGGGTCCAGCAGAGTATTTGGAGGTAGGACTCGTCATGCTAACAAGGTCCATGGTGGTGTGGTGTGGTAAGGGACCTATAGCTATACCAGAAAACTGCTGTTGAAGCTATACGGGAAGGGGCAGGGCCACGGAAGAGAGAAGGGACAGTGAACACTATTAGCAACCTAGATAGAAAGTGTTTATATTGTGCTGGTTCTTCAGGTGTCTGTGTATCTAGGCTGAGGAGGAGGAAGCCTAGGCTGGGGCAGAGGAAGAAAATGGCATCTGCCAGCTCTTTTGTTCTTAAAGAAGTGTCCCAAAGATTTCTGTCCCTCCAGCACATCCTGTGAGATTAGTAAACAAATCTCCCTCTTGTATACCCCAGGAATTTTTCAAACTGCTGCTTCTTTGAGTATCAGTCAGGTTGTTTGTAGTGCTGTCTCTTTAAAGGTGTGAACTCGGTTTCCCATGGACCTCCAGCTTTCCTGGAACAATGCCTGCTTATTTTTAAATTTCCAGGTGTTAAACCCTACAGACTATAAAGGTGCATGAAGTTAAGCCCTTCTGGTTTTAAAACCAAATGTTATTATAAGGGCTCACCTTCCCAGTGTCAGTTTTTCATGTCTGATGTGCCTGGTGTGAAGCCTCTTCCTCTCTTCTGTCTGCCAGTGGCATCCCTCACTCATGCATATAGTCCCACAGGTTAACTGGGTTCCTGACCATGTCTCTGCCCTTCTTATCATTTTTGATGTAGCCTCTTCTCTACGTTTAGCTCTGGAGAGTCTCTTCCTCCAGTTCTTTGGTCACTTTCTGGGTTATTGATACTTATATGTCTGTTATCTAGGTGTATGTGTTGAACAAGGTGAATCTGGGATCCTTCTACACTACCATCTTCCCCAGAAGTCCTACAAGTAACTCATTTTAGAAATAAAGAGAAAAAAGGAGCTGAAAATGAAGGGAAGGAAAGATATTCTATTCAAATGCCAACTCAAGGAACGTAGAATTTTCTATATTTATGTCAGACAAAACAGACTAAATAGAAAACCTATCTTTTGAGATAAAAACCATTATATAATGATGAAAGAGTCAGTTCGCCATGAAGTTGTAACAATTATACAAACACAGGAAATCAAACCGCTTAACCACATGACACAAATATTGACAGATGTGAAGGCAGAAATTGACAGCAATAAAATAATAATAGTATGTTTCAATACTCCACTTACAATGATGAATAGAACAACTAGTCATTAAAATAACAAAAACAAAAGCAAAAAAAACCTAAATAGCTTGCCTGTAAGAGAAAGAAAAAAAAAAAACACAAGATACCACAGAAATACATAGTGCGATAACAGAATATACTAACAAATCAGATAACTGGGGGAAAAAATATAATTCTTACAAACACAAAAGTGGCTGAGACTGAATCATGAATCTTGAATCCAAGAAGTAGGACATCTTAGATCAACAGAGAAAGAAAATGTAATTAGGAAATTAAAATCTCCCAGTGTAGAAAAGCCCAAGACCACATGGTCTCATTGGTGAATTCTACCAAACAGTAAAAAATAATTAATGATAATCTTTGTCAAAATACTAAAAATAATGATATAGAAGGACCACAATCAAAATCATTCTATGATGTCAATATTATCCTGATGCCAAAGCAAGATAAAAACAATACAAGAAAAAAATATTTAGTTTTTCTGATATAAATATTGGTACTCCAGATTTCTTTTGACATACATTTGCATGATAAAAGTTTCTCTACCCTGTCACTTTCAATTTTCAGGTATTTAGTTCTTAAATGAATGTCAAGGGGGAATTGAGATGGAAGCATAGTAGGAAGCCTCGGGCTTGTCTCATCTTTCAGTCACATCTATCAAACCATTCTGATTACCCAAGAAATTGACCTGAAGACTGATAGAAGAAACTGCAAAACTAGAGGGAGAGAAGAGGCCACATCAAGGAAGGTAGGAGTATGTGGTTTGGGGGATAAATGGATCTCAGGTGCTGCAGGAGGTGGAGCTCTGGTCATGGAGTAAAGTGAGAGAAAGAGCACACAGTGGAATGCACAAGGAGAACACTGCCCCAAAGTCATTGGCTGGAAAAATAAGAAGGGCTAATTTTTGTGGGTGGGGTTTGAAGACTGGAGTTTTGCTAGCAGAGTTCTCTGGGATAGAGCCCTGAGAGTCCTGCCCTACTCCTAGAGAGAAAGCAGGCAAACAGCAAGGGACAGATGGCATGATATGAGAAATGACTTGTGAACACAGAGGAGATATGATTTGCTCTTCTTGGACCATGTCCATGAGAGATATCATTTATGGAGATGCTGTTCTGGGCACAAAGGAGACAGTAGCAACATTTCCATTCTCTGACCCTCAGCATAAATGAAGATCCACCTGTCAGGAGTAGCTCAACCTTGACACTGGTTGCCTAACCTTCTTGCTTCTGTCCCCCACTCTGGTGTGACTGCCCTTCTCAATCAAAGCTCCCTCAGTCCCAGCACAGTAAGACCCTCTCCCAGAAGACCATCAAAAACCCCTACCACACTACATCCTTAAAGTTCTTAGTTTTAAAAGTCAACAGGCTCTGGTCATCTGGGTGTGATAGTGGGTTAAAGCCTCTGCCTTTGGCTCAGGTCATGTTCCCAGGGTCCTGGGATGAAGCCTCACATCGGGCTCTCTGCTCAGCGGGGAGCCTGCTTCCTTCTCTCTCTCTCTCTCTCTTTCTGCCTGCCTCTCTGCCTACTTGTGACCTCTATCTGACAAATAAATAAATATAATCTTTAAAAAAATTTTTTTTAAAGTCAACAGGCTTGCCAAGGGTAGAGATAAGAGGGCACTGTCCTGCTCCTGGAAGAAGGCAGGTAAACACTTCAGAGGCAGACAACATGAAGATAGCAGTCTAAAAAACAACTGTAATATATAGGGAAAGATTATTTACTCTTCTGGGAGCACTTCCCTGACAGCAGAAAGCATAGAGACCTCTCTCCAGAGACAAAGGAGCTTGCTGATGCCTCCTCCACCTCTTAGCATAAACACAAAACCACCTTCAGTTACTAGCACAGTGCAAACATGGCTACCAGCTGACACCAGGTCCCACATACATTCACTCTGCCTGTCCAGGCATTCTAAGTCCTGTTTGATTCAGTCCCAGTGTGGCAGGTTCCTTTTTAGAAGACCAACATAAACCCCTTCCCATTTTGAGGTTATCTTTGTGTATGGTGTTATGGGGTGGTCGAGTTTCATTCTTCTAGATGTAGCTGTCTAATTTCCCCAGCACTACTTAATGAAAAGACTGTCTTTTTCCCACTGGATTTTTTTTCTGATTTGTCAAAGATTAGTTGATCACAGAGTTGAGGGTCCATTTCTGGAGTTTCTATTCTGTTCCACTAATTTATGTGTCTGTTTTTGTGCCAGTCCCATGCTGTCTTGATGATCACAGATTTGTGTTTTTCTTTTGTGTGTATGTGTGTGTGTGTGTGTGTGTTATATTAGTCACCATACAGTACATCATTAGTTTTTGATGTAGTGTTCCATGATTCACTGTTTGTGTATAACACCCAGTGCTCCATGCAATCCGTGCCCTTCTTAATACCCATCACCAGGCTCACCCATCTCCCCACCTCACTTTGTTTCACAGAGTCTCATGGTTTGTCTCCTACTCCGTTTTCTCTCTCTTCATTTTTCCCTTCCTTCTCCTAATATCCTCCAAGCTATTTCTTATGTTCCACAAACAACTGAATTTAAAAAATATATATATATATACACTGAAAAATTAAAAAATATTTAAAAAATTAAAATATATACACCCTTATATGCTGATTATTGCAGCATTATTTGTCACAGCCAAGTTATGGAAGTAACACAATTGTTTATCAAGAGATAAATGGATGAAAAGATGTGGTTATATTTATACACACAATGGAATATTATTCATCCATAAGGAAGAATGAAATATTTCCATTATCAGCAACATAGAGGGATCTATCAAGTAAAATGCTAAGTGCAATAAGTCAGTCAGAGATAGATATGATTTCACTCATGTGTGGAATTTAAGAAACAAAAGAATAAGGACAGGGGAAGAAAAGACAACAAACAAACACCAGACTCTTAAATACAGAGAACAATGTGGAAGTTACCATAGGAGAGGTTGTTGGGTGGGGGATTAAATAGGTGAAGAAGATTAAGAGTACACTTACCTGTGACTAACATAATAATAAAAAAAAATACTTAAAAAGGTAAGAAGGGCACCTGGGTGGCTCAGTTGGTTAAGCGATTGCCTTGGGCTCAGGTCATGAGCCTGGAGTCCCAGGATGGAGTCACACTTTGGGCTCCCTGCTCTTCAGGGAGTCTGCTTCTCCAGCTGACCTCTCTCCTCTCATGCTCTCTCTCTTTCTCTCTCTCATGCCCTCTCTTTCTCTCTCTCAAATAAATAAATAAAAATTTAAAAGATAAAAAAGGGAAAGAATAAGGAGGAGGAGGAGGAGGAGGAGAAGAAGAAGAAGAAGAAGAAGAAGAAGAAGAAGAAGAAGGAGGAGGAGGAGGAGGAGGAGGAGGAGGAGGAGGAGGAGGAGGAGGAGAAAGAGGAGGAGAAGGAGGAGGGGACATACAGATAACCCAAAGACACATGAGAAGATGTTCAACATAAATCATCATCAAGGGAATAAACATCAAAACTATAGTGAGATAGCTCTTCACACCTGTCAGGAAATGGATAGAGTCAACAACACAAGAAGCAACAGGTGTTGGGGAGGACATGAAGAAAAAGGAATCCTCTTGCACTTTTGGTGGGAATCCAAACCAGTCCAGCCACTGTAGAAAACAGTATGGAATTTCCTCAAAAATTTAAAAATAGAACTACCCTATGATATAGTAATCACACTGTTCGTATTTACCCAAAGAATACAGAAATATTTATTCAAAGGGATATGTGCACCCCTATGTTTATAACAGCATCATAGTAGTCAAGATATGGAAACAGCTCCAATTTTCATTGACTGATGAGTGTATAAAGAAGTGGCATATGTGTATACACAAACACACACACACACACACACACACACACACACACGCACACACAAGAATATTACTCAGCCATAAAAAAGGAAGAAATCATGCCACTTGCAATGACATGGATGGTGTTAGATAATATAATGTTAAGCAAAAAAAGTCAGAGAAAGAAAAAAAGCGTAAGATTTCACTCATGTGGAATTTAAGAAACAAAGCAAATAAGTAAAGGGAAAAAGAGAGAGACAAACACATTAAGAAACAGGCGCTTAATTATAGAGAACAAACTGATGGTTATCAGAGGGTAGGTTGGTGGAGGGATGGGTGAAATGGGTGATGGGAGTTAAGTAGTGAATTTTTGATAAGCACTAGGTGATGTATGGAATTATTAAATCACTGTATGGTACACGTTAAACTAATATAGCACTGTATGCTAACTAACTGGAATTAAAGCAAAAACTTAAAAAAAATAAAGTATATTATAAAAAGCCTAAAAAGAATACACACACAAAGAAGAATACACTTACACTTACCTTGATGAGCAGTGAGTAATCTGTAGAATGGTGGAATCACTATATTGTACACTTGAAACTAATATAACATCGTATGATAATTATACTGAATTAAAAACAAACCAAACAGCTTAAAGGATCATTACAGAAAAAAAAAATAAGAATCTGTCAATACAAATGTTAAAAATCAATAACACTGGGGCACCTGGGTGGCTCAGTTGGTTAAAGGACTGCCTTCAGATCAGATCATGATCCTGGAGTCCCAGGATTAAGTCCTGCATTGAGCTCCCTGCTCAGCGGGGAGTTTACTTCTCTCTCTGACCCCTCCACCTCCTCATGCTCTCTCTCTCTTCTCTGATTCTCTCTCAAATAAATAAATAAAATTTTAAAAAACCATAACATAATAGACATTTTTATCATGTGCATATGGTACGTATTCTAAAATAGATCACATGTTAGGTGAGAGTAACAGTTTCAACAAATATAAGAAAATTGAAATAATTCCAAGAATCTTTTCCAGACACAATTGAATGAAAATAGGAATCAATAACATCAAAAAAGAGGGAGATTCACAAATAAGTGGAAACAGAACAACATGAGCTTGAACAATCAATGGGTTAAACCAGAATCTGAGGGAAATTAAAAAATATCTCAGACAAATGAATTGAAAACACAACATTCCAAAATATATGCAGTGCAATAAACATAGTAATAGAACAGAAGTTCACAGCAAAAAGATGCCTACATTAAGAAAGAAGAACGATCTCAAATAACCCAATTTCATACATCAAGAATGTAGAATAAGAATAATAAAATAAGCCCCAGTTATCAGAAGAAAGGATGTAATAAAAATTGGTTAAAAGCAGCTAACCAGTTCTTTAGAATATGCTCTCTAGCCAAGTCTAACTTTATTTAGACACTGTAGATGGACAAGCTTGATTGTTTGAACCAAAATGGGAACATTAAACAAACATCACAGCCCTCACTAATAACATTGTAACTTTGCTGTCAAGTGTAGAATCCTTCCTTCAAGAAAAAACTTGCGACCATTTTGTATGGCTTGTCTGGAAACTTCTGTAAATCTTATGTTTTAGTAAAATATTTTTATATTTAGTAAAATATTTTTTGTTAAAAAAATTGGAGCAAAACGAAATAAAATAGACAAGAAAAATATAGAAGAAAATCAAGAAACCTAAGAGTTGATTTTATGAAAAGGGACATAAAATCAACAAATCTTTAGCTAGACAAATTAAGTAAGAGTATATTTATATATTATATTATATATATACAAATATATATGTGTGTATACTCATATATATACACATATGTACATACTCATATATACATACACAAGTACATGTATACATATATGTATATATGTATACATATAACATGTATGTGGTATATTACATGCATTATTATTTAAAAGTAGGAAATACCACCATTTGCAAGGACATGGATGAACCTGATGGACATTATGTTAAATGAAATAAGGCAATACAGAAAAAAAATTATACATGGTCTCACTTTAATGTATATAATCTAAAAAAAATCTAATTTAAACTTAGATCTCATTTCTCCATATGTAATCTTTTAAAAAGTAAAATTTAAATAGATAATAATGGTTGTTTACCAGGGTGGGAAGAGGGGAAATTCAAAGATGTCAGTCAAAGAATACATTTTCAGTCACACAAGGTGAAAAAGTACTTGAGATATAATGGACAATAAAATGACTATAATTAAAACTTTATTGTATGGATGAAATTCACTTCACTAGGTAGATCTTAAGCATTCTTACTACAGGAAAAAATGCAGTAACTGGTTTTGTTATCTTGAAGGTTATAATTATTTTGCAATGTATGAGTAGAACAAATCATCAAATTATACACTTTAATGTGTTTAATTCTTTTTTAAAAATATTTTATTTATTTATTTGACAGACAGAGATCAAAATAGGCAGAGAGGCAGTCAGAGAGAGAGGGAAGCAGGCTCCTTGCTGAGCAGAGTGTCCAATTCGGGGCTTGATCCTAAGACCCTGGGATCATGACCTAAGCCGAAGGCAGAGGCTTAACCCACTGAACCACTCAGGTGCCCCAGGCAATAGTTTTTTAAATATGTCTCCAAAAAAACAAATGACAGTATTGCACACCTAAAACTAGCATTACACTGTATTTAAACATAATTTAAGTTAAAACTAATTTTAAAAATTGGGAAATAAAAGAATAAATAAGTTGGTTCTCATAAAATTAAAACACTTTTGCCTCAAAGAACACCATCAAGAAAATTAAAAAGTAAATACACATCAGACGACACAGATACATATTTGCATATCTTGCACCTAATGAAGGCCTGTGTATACAGAGTATATCACAGAACTCTTACAACTCAATGAAAACACAAATAAACCAATTAAAAATGGCCAAATTATTTGAATACACATTTCTCCATAGAAACTATACAAATGAAAACATGAACAAGAAGAGTAGCTCAACATAATTAGTCATTAAGGAAACACAAATCAAAAAGATAATTGAATACCATTTAACACACATTAGAATGCCAATAATCATGAAAATGGAGGGAAAATATTACTAGCAAAAATATGCAGAAATTGGGACACTCATTTATTGCTGTTAAAATATAAAGTGATGCAGCTCTTTTGGAACAAAGTGTGGCCTTTTCTCAAAATGGTAAACTTAGAATTATCATATGAGCCAGGGAGCAGTTAAGATGGCAGATGCATAGGGTAACCCTAAGCTATTCTAGTCCCATGAACACTGCTAGATAATTATCAAAACATTCTGAACACCCAAGTAATCTATCTGAGGACTGAGGAGGAAAAGCTGCATGGCTACAAGTAGAAAGGTGACCAACTCTCAGAAAGCAGGTGCTGCAGAGAGTTGATTCAGGGGAGAAAAGAGCCATGGGCACTGTAGATGGAAGGGAACCCTGAACACAGACAGAAGAGAGAGGGGGGAAGACAGAAAGAGAGAGAGAAAGAAAGAGAGAAAGAGAAGGAGTGAAAAGAAAATGAAAACACACTCAAGGGACTGCACAAGACAACTCTTCCCCCAAACCACTCACTGGGTGAAGGACAAGAGCTGAATACCACAAGTCTTTATAAATGGAGCACAAACTGAAATTTTAGAGGTCTTCATCATTGCCAAGGTCATGCCTGGCAGGTTTAGTGGTGTTCCAGTGGGGAAGGAGAGCACAGACCTGAGAGTGAGCAGCATGGTCTGAGGATCCCCTGAGTCACAGGGGGAGAAATAGTCCCCCTTCTTGCGTGGCATTTGGGAGACATGTCAGAGCCTCTCCAGAGACAGAAGACCATGCAGCACTATTGAGCTGCCCCATTCACCAGCATAGGAATAAAGATGTAGGCTGAAGGCAGTGAGACTTGGTGCTGGAATTCTTCTTCTTTTTTTTTTTTTTTTTTTTTTAAGATTTTATTTATTTGACAGATTGCACAAGCAGGGAGAGCAGGAGAGGGCGGTGGGAGGAAAGCAGGCTCCCTACTAAGCAGGGAGCCCAATGCGGGGCTTGATTCCAGGACCCTGAGATCATGACCTGAGCTGAAGGCAGAGGCTTAACCCACTGAGCCACCCAAGGGCCGCTCGGTGCTAGAATTCTACTGTGCTTCATCATAAACTCCAATCTGCTGTGTGACCATGCAACTGTTTTCTGGGACAAACTGGCACCTGGCCACAGTGCAGTGAGACTCTACTCTAGAGGATCAGTGCAGGTCCATGACATGTGTGTGTGGGGGGGGTGTCTCTGAAATTTGGAGTTTTGAAACCCAGTCATGTGCCTGAGATAAAACAGGATGCTGTGTTGCTTGGCAGGTGGACAACTTGGACAAAGGTAATGTGAAAGCAGGGATCTGACAGAATCCGGGGACACCGGATTGTTTACTATGTTGTGAGGGCACCCTGACTAGTGGGTGCTAACCCACTTCTTAGGAGAGGAGAGAGTGGGGTGAAGCCATTTTCCCTCCCTTCCCATCAATATTGACAAAATTCGGTGAATAAAACAGTGCCACCAAGTGGTGGCCAGAGCCACTACACCAAGTCCTGCCATGCTGCACCATTCAGGTTCACCTCCAATAAATAGGGCAAGTCCTCCTAAGAAACAGTACAAAAACCTCACAGCAGAAAATGAGTACAAACCCCTCACATGTACCAAGTCTACTGATTATACAATAACGAATACCTTCAGTTCTAGCTGAAACAATATCTAGATTACCTTCATTTTTTAATACTGAAAAAAAAATTTATTATTTTATATTTTAATTTTTTTTTAATTTTTGTTTTTTGGTATGTCAAATTAGCCAACACATAATACATCATTAGATTTTCATGTAGTGTTCAGCGATTCGTTAGTTGCGTATAGCACCCAGTGCTCATAACAACATGTTCCCTCCTTAATACCCAACACACAGGTACCCCATTCCTCCCACCCACCTTCCTTCTGAAAACCTCAGTTTATTTCCTGGAGTTCAGAGTCTCTTATGGTTTTTCTCCCACTCTGATTTCATTCCCTCCCTTCTCTATGGTCTTCCGTACTATTCCTTATATTCCACATATGAGTGAAACCATATAATTGTCTTTCTCTGCTTGACTTATTTCACTTAGTATAATCCCCTCCAGTTCCATCCATGTTGATGCAAATGGTAGGTATTAATACTTTCTATGGATGAGTTATTCAATTGTATATATGTACCACACCTTCGTTATCAATTCATTTGTTGAAGGACATCTCAGTTATTTCCACAGTTTGGCTATTGTGGACATTGCTGCTATGAACATTGGGGTGCAAGTGCCCTTTCATTTCACTACATCTGTATCTCTAGGGTAAATACCCAGCAATTGAATTGCTGGGTCAGAGGGTAACTATTTTTAATGCCTTAAGGAACTTTCATACTGTTTTCCAAAGTGGCTATACCAACTTGCATTCCCATCAACAGTGTAAGAGGTTCCCCTTTCTCTACATCCTCACCAACATTTGTTGTCTCCTGCATCATTAATTTTTGCCATTCTAACTGGAAAAAGGTGGAATCTCACTGAGGTTTTGATTTGAATGTCCCTGATGGCTAATGATGTTGATAATTTTTTCATGTGTCTGTTACCAATTTGTATGTCTTTATTGGAGAAATGTCTGTTCATGATTTCTGTTCACTTTTTCATTTGATTGTGTTTGGATGTTGAGTTTGAGAAGTTCATTATAGATCTTGGAAACCAGCCCTTTATCTGAAATGTCATTTGCAAAAATCTCCCATTCCATGGGTGGCCTCTTTGTTTTGATGAATGTTTACATCGCTGTGCAGAAAAATCTTATCTCAATGAAGTCCCCAAAACTCATGTTTGCTTTCATTTCCCTGGCCTATGGAAACATGTCTTGAAAGAAGTTGTGGCTGATGTCTTGAAAGAAGCTGAGGCTGTTGTCAAAGAGGTTACTGCTTATTTCTCCTCTAGAATTTTGATGGATTCCTGTCTCACATTAAGGCCATTCATCCATTTTGAGTTTGCCTTTGTGTATGGTGAAAAAGAATGGTTCAGCTGCATTTTCTGTATGTGGCTGTCCAATTTTCCCAGTACCATTTATTGAAAAGACTTTTTTCCACCGAGTATTTTTCCTGATTTGTCAAAAATCTGTTGACTATAGAGTTGAGGGTCCATTTATGGGGACTTTATTCTTTTGCACAGATCTATGTGTCTGTTTTAGTGCCAATACCATGCTGTCTTGATGATCACAGCTTTTTAATAGAGCTTGAAGTCAGGTGACCTGACACCTCCAGCTTTGATTTCTTTTTAAACATTCTTGTGGTGATTTGGGGTCTTTTCTGATTCCATACAAATTTTAAGATTGTTTCTTCTAGGTCTGTGAAAAACATGAATGTTATTTTATTTTATTTTTTTAGGTTTTTACTTATTTATTTGACAGAGATAGACACAACAAGAGAGGGAACACAAGCAGGGGGAGTGGGAGAGGGAGAAATTGGCTTTCCACCAAGCAGGGAGCCTGATGCAATACTTAATCCTGGGATCATGACCTGAGCCAAAGGCAGAACCTTAATGACTGAGCCACCCAGGTGCCCCGTCAATGGTATTTTAATAGGGATGACATTGAAAGTATATATTGCTCTGGGCAGCGTACAAATTTTCACAAAGTTTATTCTTCCACTCCATGAGCATGGGATGTTTTTCCATCTCTTTGTTTCTTCTTTAATTTACTTCATAAGTGTCCTGTACTTTGTATAGATCCTTTATCTCTTTGGCTAAGTTTATTCATATCTTATGGGTTTTGGTGCTATTGTAAATGGATTTTTTTATTTAATTTCTCATTCTACAGTTACATTGTCAGTGTATAAAATGCAACTGATTTCTCTGCATTGATTTTGTATCCTGAAACTTTGCTCAATTGTTGTATGAATTCTAATAAATTGGGGGTGGAGACTTTTGGGTTTCCCATATGCAGTATTATGTCATCTGTGAAGAGAGAGATTTGGAATTCTTCCTTGCCAATTTGAATGCCTTTCATATCTTTTAGCTGTCTGATTGTTGATGCGAGGAATTCTAGTACTATTGAACAATAATTGTTAGAGTGGGCATCCCTGTCATGTTCTTGACCTTGAGGGAAACATTCTCAGCTTTTCCCTGTTGAGAATGATGTTTGCTATGGGCGTTACATAGATGACTTTTATGATACTGAGTTTTGTTCTCTCTGTCCCCACACTTTGAAGAATTTTAAAAGGAAAAATATGCTGTACTTTGTCAAATGCCTTTCCTGCATCAGTTGAGAGGATTATATGGTTCTTGTTTTCTTTTTTAACAATGTGCTTTATCCATTGATTTGTGAATGTGGAACCATCCTTCCAGCGCAGGAATAAACCTCACCTGGTCATGGTGCATAAAACATTTAAAGTACTGTTAGATCTTTTGATGATTATTTTGGCATCCATGTTCATCAGAGCTATTGGTATGTAATTCTCTATTCTGATTTGGTCTTTGCCTGGTTTGGGATCATGGTAATGCTGGGCTCTAGAATGTATTTTGAAATACATTCTGTAAAATAGGTATGATTTCTTCTTTAAATATTTGATAGAATACCCTGGGAAGCAATTAGGCCCTGGAATCTTGTTCTTTGTTTTTTGTTATTTTTGAAGGTACTGTTTCATTTTTTTAAAGTACTGTTTCATTTTTCTAACTTGTTATTGGCCTATTCAGCTTGTCTATTTCTTCCTCTTTCTGTCTTGTTACTTTATAGGTTTCCAGGAAGGCATCCATATCTTCCAGGTTGTTTAAATTGTTGGCATATAGTGGCTGGTAATAATTTTTTAAAATTTATTTCTTTTCAGCATAACAAAATTCATTGTTTATGCACCACACCCAATGCTCCATGCAAAATATGCCCTCCACAATACCCACCACCTGGCTCCCCCAACCTCCCACCCCCCACCCCTTAAAAACCCTCAGGTTGTTTTTCAGAGTCCATAGTCTCTCATGGTTCATCTCCCACTCCAATTTCCCTCAGTTCCCTTCTCCTCTCCATCTCCACATGTCCTCCATGTTATTTGTTATGCTCAACAAATAAGTGAAACCATATAATAATTGACTCTCTCTACTTGACTTATTTCACTCAGCATAATATCTTCCAGTCCTGTCCATGTTGATACAAAAGTTGGGAATTCATTCTTTCTGATAGAGGCATAATACTCCATAGTGTATATGGACCACATCGTCCTTATCCATTGAAGGGCATCTTGGTTCTTTCCACAGTTTGGCGACTGTGGCCATTGCTGCTATAAACATTGGGGTACAGATGACCCTTCTTTTCACTACATCTGTATCTTTGGGGTAAATACATACTAGTGCAATGGCAGGGTCATAGGAAAGCTCTATTTTTAATTTTTTGAGGAATCTCCACACTGTTCTCCAAAGTGGCTGCACCAACTTGCATTCCCACCAACAGTGTAAGAGGGTTCCCCTTTCTCCACATCCTCTCCAACACACGTTGTTTCCTGTCTTGCTAATCATGGCCGTTCTAACTGGTGTAAGGTGGCATCTCAATGGGGTTTTAATTTGAATCTCCCTGGTGACTAGTGATGATGAATATTTTTTCATGTGTCTGAAAGCCATTTGTATGTCTTCATTGAAGAAGTGTCTGTTAATGACTTCTTCCCATTATTTGACAAGATTATCTGTTTTTTGTGTGTGTTGAGTTTGAGAAGTTCTTTATAGACCCTGGATATCAGCCTTTTGTCTGTATTGTCATTTATGAATATCTTCACCTATTCTGTGGGTATCCTCTTTGTTTTTTTGCCTGTTTCCTTTGCTGGGCAGAAGCTTTTGATATTGATGAGGTCCGAAAAGTTCATTTTCGCTTTTGTTTCCTTTGCCTTTAGAGACATATCTTAAAAGAAGTTGCTGTGGCTGATATCGAAGAGGTTACTGCCTATGTTCTCCTCTAGGATTCTGATGGACTCTTGCACCACATTGAGGTCTTTTATTCATTTAGACTTTATTTTTGTGTACAGTGTAAGAGAATCATTGCGTTTCATTCTTCTACATGTAGCTCTCCAAATTTCCCAGCACCATTTATTGAAGAGACTCTCTTTTTTTCCACTGCATATTTTTTCCTGTTTTGTCGAATATTCTTTGACCACAGAGTTGAAGGTCCATAACTAGGCTCTCTACTCTGTTCCACTGGTCTATGTGTCTGTTTTTATGCCAGTACCATGCTGTCTTGGTGATCACAGCTTTGTCGTAAAGCTTGAAAGCAGGTAACGTAAGGCCCCCAGGTTTGTTTTAGTTTTTCAACCTTTCCTTAACAATTCGGGTTCTCTTCTGATTCCATACAAATTTTAGGTTTATTTGCTCCAACTCTTTGAAAAATACCAGTAGAGTTTTGAAAATAATGGCATTAAAAGTATAGATTGCTCTAGGCAGTATTGACATTTTAACAATGTTTATTCTTCCGATCTAAGAGCATGGAATGGTCTTCCATCTTTTTGTGTCTTCCTCAATTTCATTCATGAGTGTTCTGTAGTTCCTCAAGTACAGATCCTTCACCTCTTTGGTTAGGTTTATTCCCAGGTATCTTATGGTTCTTTGTGCTATAGTAAATGGAATTGATTCTGTAATTTCCCTTTCTGTATTTTCATTGTTAGTTTATAAGAAAACAACTAATTTCTGTACATTGACTTTGTATCCTGCCACATTGCTGTATGAGTTCTAGTAGTTTGGGGGTGGAGTCTTTTGGGTTTTCCATATAAAGAATCATGTCATGTGTGAAGAGAGAGAGTTTGACTTCTTCATTGGCAATTTGGATACATTTTATTTCACTTTGTTTTCTCATTGCTGTTGCTAGGATTTCTAATACTATGTTTAACAATAGTGGTGAGAGTGGGCATCCTTGTCATGTTCCTGATCTCAACGGGAAGGCTGTAAGCTTTTTCCCATTGAGGATCATATTTGCAGTGGGTCTTTCATAGATAGATTTGATGAAGTTCAGGAATGTTCCCTATATTTACAGTGTTTTAATCAGAAGGATGCTGGATTTTGTCAAATGCTTTTTTCCATCCGTTGAGAGGACCATGTAGTTCTTCTCACTTCTCTTATTGATGTGTTCTAGTACATCAATTGATTTGCGAATGTTGAACCATCCTTGTAGCCCAGGAATGAATCCCACCTGGTCATGGTGGATAATCTTTTTAATGTGCTGTTGGATCCTATTTGCTAGATTCTTGTTGAGAATATTAGCATCCATTTTCATCAGTGATATTCGTCTGAAATTCTTCTTTTTGGTGGGGTCTTTTCGTGGTTTGGGGACCAGGGTAATGCTGGTTTCATAGAAAGGGTCTGGAAGTTTTCCTTCTGCTTCAATTTTTTGAAACAGCTTCAGGAGAATAGATGCTATTTCTTCTTTGAATGTTTGGTAGAATTCCCCAGGAATCCGTCAGGTCTTGGGCTCTTGTTTTTTGGGAGGTTTTTGATCACTGCTTCAATCTCATTACTAGATATCGGTCTATTCAGGTTGTCCATTTCTCCCTAGTTCAATTTTGGGAGTTTATAGTTTTCCATGAATGAATTCGTTTCATCTAGGTTGCTTAATTTATTAGCATCCAACTCTTGATAATAACTTCTGATGATTGTTTCTATTTCCTTGCTGTTAGTTGTGATCTCTCCCTTTTCATTCATAATTTTATCAATTTGAGATCTATCTCTTTTCTTTTGGATTAGTGCAGCCTGTGGTTTATCAATCTTACTGATTCTTAAAAAAAAAAAAAACAGCTTCTACTTTCATCGATACGTTCTACTGTATCTCTAGTTTCTATGTCATTGATCTCTGCTCTATCCTTGATTATTTCCCTTCCTCTGTGTGGAGTTGGTTTAAATTGCTGTTGATTCTCCATTTCGTTAAGGTGTAGAGAAAGCTGGTGTATTCTGGATTTTTTAGTTTTTTTGAGGGAGGCTTGGATGGCTATGTATTTCCCCCTTAGGACCGCCTTTGCTGTATCCCATAGGTTTTGGACTGAAGTGTCTTCATTCTCATTGGTTTCCATGAATTGTTTCAGTTCTTCTTTGCTCTCCTGGTTCATCCAAGCATTCTTAAGCAAGGTGGTCTTGAGCTTCCAGGTGTTTGAGTTCCTTCCAAACTTTTCCTTGTGATTGAGCTCCAGTTTCAAAGCATTGTGATCTGAGAATATGCTGGGAATAATCTCAGTCTTTTGGTATCAGTTGAGCCCTGATTTGTGACCCAGTATGTGGTCTATTTTGGAGAAGGTTACATGTGCACTTGAGAAGAATGAGTATTCTGTTGTTTTAGGGTGGAATGTTCTGTATATGTATCTATGAGGTCCATCTGGTCCAATGTGTCATTCAATGCTCTTGTTTTTTATTGATTTTCTGCTTGGATGATATGTCAATTACTAAGAGAGGCATGTTAAAATCTCCAACTATTAATGTATTCATATCTATATGACTATCTTGATCAACAGTTTTCTTATGTAATTGACTGCTCCCATATTGGGGGCATAGATGTTCATAATTGTTAGATCTTCTCGGTGGATAGTCCCTTTAAGAATTATGTAGTGTCCTTTGGTATCTCTGACTACAGTCTTTAGATTGAAATCTAATTTATCTTATATGAGAATTTCTACCCTGGCCTTCTTTTGCGGCCTATTGGCATGAAAGAAGCTTCTCCATCCCTTCACTTTCAGCCTGGATGTATCCTTAATTTCAAAATGGGTCTCTTGCAGACAGCATGTAGATGTGTCCTGTCATTTTATCCAATCTGCAACCCTGTGTCATTTTATGGGCACGTTTAGGTCATTCACATTGAGAGTGATTGTTGATAGATACGTTTTTATTGCCATTGTGTTAACTTTGAAGTCTTTATTTCTGTAGATTGTCTCCATATTTCTGTTTAATGATATTCTTAGGACTTTTCCTCTTTTACAGAACCCCCCTTAATATTTCCTGCAGTGTCTGCTTGGTGGTCACATACTCTTTTAAGCCTTGCCGGTCTTGGGAACTCTAGCTCTCCATCCATTTTGAATGTCAGTATTGCTGGATACAGTATTATTGGCTGCATGTTCTTCTCATTTAGGGCCCTGAATATATCTTGACAGCCTTTTCTGGCTTGCCAGGTTTCTGTGGGGAGGTCTGACGCTATTCTGATGGGCTTTCCTCTCTACATAAGGAGGTTCTTTGTCCTAGCTGCTTTCAAGAGAGCCAGTCACCAGTTATGATTCCTCATTCTTACTATCAGGTGTCTTGAGGAGTTTTGAGATTCTATAATCTTGGGAGGAGACTGTTCTGCCTCTAGTATATGAACGCTGTTTCCATTCACAAGATTGGGAAAATTTTCATGGTGAATTTGTTCCACTACATGTTCTAGACTTCTTTTTTGTCTCCTCCCCTTCAGAGATTCCAATAATTCTGATGCTGGAACATTTCATGGCGTCCTTTATTTCCATAATTCTGTTTTCGTAGCTTCTATGCTCTTTGTTCCAGGCTTCCTCCTGATTCTTTCTCTCTATTTGTCTTCCAGATCATTAATTCTATCTTCTTTCTCAGTTACCCTAGCTTTTAGAAAATTTAGTTTAGATTGGAACTCATTGAGAACATTGTGAACATCATCCCTGGTGGCTTTCAGTTCTTCCCTAATCAATTCCATTTTGTCATCCATCGCTTTCTCCAACCTAGCTATTGCCTGGATAATTGTTAGCCTGAATTCCCTTTCTGACATCCTGTTTATGTTCATATCTAAAAGCTCTGATAGAGGGCCCAGTCTCTGAATTTTTCCTGTGTTGGGCATTCCTCCTCCTAGTCATTTTGGTGAGAGATGACTGAACAGATGCAGCTGGATGTATCAACTGTGGTGCAGTCAAGGTGCACCCTGGAACACTTCTGAGCAATCAAGAGTCCCCACCCAAATGAAAGAAAAAAGAAAGAGAGAAAAAAGAAAGCAAAAAGACAGAGAGAGAGACAGGTAAAAAATAAAAGATAAAATAAAAAAGAAGGCCCAGTCTAAATGGGCCCCAAGGTAAGATTTATGAAGTATACAAACCAAAACAGACAAACAAAAAGACTGATAATAGTATATGACAAGAAAAAAAAATATATATATATATACATATATACAAAACAAAAAAAGAGCCTTGTCAAAAAGAACCCCAAGTACAAGATTTATATACTACCAGGACAAACATAAATACACAGAAACACTGGCAGAATAAAAATATGGCAGAGTAGTTATAAATTCTCAGTGTGGGTGAGCAAGGTTATTTTGATTCTTCCTGGATGTATCTTGATATCTTTGTTAAAGGACTCAACTTTCCTAAGATAAAGGGGGTTAAAAATTGGTATACCTATAGGGGTAGCATTGATTGGGGAAAGGGGATTACCTTGAAGTTTAAGTCTATAAGAATATTAAAAAATAAAAATAAAAAATAATAAACTAAACTAAACTAAAATGAAATTTTTAAAAATTTAAAAATATAGAATAGCAAAAAAAGAAAAAAACACACGGGTATATGTATTAAAAATTTTAGGTTAAAAGATTATTATGAAGTTTGATGTACTGGACATCTCACTGTGATGGTAAATAGGTTAAAAAATTATCTATATAAAAAAAATGAACCAGAATAGTGGGAACGAATTAAAAATGAAAGTTGTATCTTTGAAGTAGTTGTGGTTGTTCTCTTGTCGTTCCCCCCCCCCCCGCAGTTGGGTTTCTGGGGGAGGGGCCTTCCACGTGGGTTTTCAGGTAGTGTTTCCTGAGTTAAGTCCTCCCACCCCCCTCAAGGGGGTTGGCTCTGAGGAAGCAGGTCTTTCAGGCTTTTGTTCTCTAGAGGTTTTCTTGTTTGTTTTTTTCTTTTTTTTTTTTCTCTCACCTTGACAACTTTTGATGGTTTTTAGAGGTTTAGAGGAAAGCAAACTGCACCCAGACTTCCCTTTCAGAGAGAAGCCTCAGTCTGTTCCCCTCTGGGTGCTCCAGAGCACAGAAATTCCCCCTTGGCTGCTGGCAGAGCACGTTCCCAGTCGCGGTCCCTGGGGTTCTTGCTTGTACCCAAAACCATGACAGCGGCAGCTGTCTGGGCAGCTGCAGACCACCAGAGAGGTCCCAAGCAGCGATAGCATACAGAGATTTTCCTGCTAGCCTGGGCTGGGAGTGCTCAGTCTTTCCGGGTCCAAGAGCAAGGGGGCTGGCGCCTGCACACACCTTTCTCGGGGGAGGGTGTGGGGCGTGACTCAGACTCTGATAGCAAGGCACAGCGCATGCGTGAAGAGTGCAAAAAGACTGTGATTCTGCTGGCTGTCAAGGCTCCGAGCCCCTCACGGGAGCCACCACCCAGGCACCCTCAGGCTCGCTCATGGCTAAGGGACCAAGACCTGGTTTCTTCACCACACTCTCTCTGGCTCAGCACCAGGGGTGGTTGTCCTCAGTCTGGGGACTTAAGCCACTGTCCCTAACCGCCCCAATTCCCACAATTTCCCCCCACGATCCTTTGCTCTTTTTGAGTGCTTTCAACCAGACTCCAAGTTAATGCTGGTCGCCAGTCACAAGGCACTCTCGTATTGGGGTATTACTTTCCAATGGGTCGCTTTCAATGGCTCCCTGCCCCTTGTGTTTATTTTCAGATATCAGTCCAACGTTCTCACTCCGCTTTACCTGCCCATTGGTGTCTTCTGCCCCCATAGAAATCCAGACATGTATAATTCTAATCTCAGGCTGATTTCATGGGTGATCAGAGTTCTTTGGTAGGTAATCAGCTCACTTTAGGGTGCAGGTTGAAAAGGCACCTTGTCTCCCCACTGGTAATAATTTCTAATAAATGTTTCTTCTTCCTTGATATTAGTCATGGTCTCTTACTTTTCATTTTTTATTTTATTGATTAGGGTCATTTTCTCTTTATTTTTGTTAAATCTGGTCAAAGGTTTATTGATATTATTAATTGTGTCAAAGAACTGGCATCTAGTTTCTTGATCTGTTCTGTTTTCTGGTTTCTATTTAATTGATTTCTGTTTTAATCTTTATTATTCCTCTTTTATTTGGTTTAAGTTTTATTTGCTGTTCTTTCTACAGCCTTTTTAGGTTTAAGGTTAGCTTGTGCATTTGGGATTTTTCTAATTTTTTGAAAGAGGCTTGGATGATTATGTATTTCCCTCTTAGGGCAGCCTTTGCAGCATCCCACAGGTTTTGGACAAATGTGTTTTTATTCTCATTAGTTCCCATGAAAAGATGGAGTTCGTCTAAAACTTCCAGGTTAACCTAATAATTTTTAATAGGAAGATCTTAAATTTCCACGTATTTGAATTTCTTACATTTTTTTTCCATTTGATTGAGTTCCAGTTTAAAAGCTTTGGCCTGATAACTTACAAGGAATAATCTCAATCTTTCGATAGTGGTTGAAATCTGATTTGTGACACAGTATGTGGTCTATTCTGCAGAAAGTGCTTTTTAAAAATAAATAAATTACTTTTTTTCAGTGTTCCAAGATTCATTGTTTATGCACCACACCCAGTGCTCCATGCAATATGTGTCCTCCTGAATATACACCATCAGGCTAACCCATCCCTCAAATCCCTCCCTTCCAAAACCCTCAGTTTGTATCTCAGAGTCCAATATCATGCTTCATCTTCCCCTCTGATTTTCCCCAACTCACTTTTCCTTTCCTTCTCTTAATGTCCTCCATGTCATTCCTTATGCTGAACAAGTGAAACCATATGATACTTCTCTTTCTCTGCTTGACTTATTTCACTTAGCATAATTTCCTCCAGTCCCATTCATGTTGATACAAAAGATTGGTATTCATCCTTTGTGATGGAGATGTAATATTCCATTGTATATATGGACCACATCTTCTTTATCCATTGGTCTGTTAAATGACATCTTGGCTCTTTCCATGATTTGATGGCTATGGTCAATGCTGCTATGAACACTGGGGTACAGATGGCCCTTCTTTTCACTACATCTGTATAAATACTCAGCAGTGAAATTTCAGGGTAATAGAAAAACTCTATTTTTTTAAAATTTTCTTTTATCTTCTTTTTTCTAAATTTCTTTTCAGTATTTCAGTGGAAACAATAAATTCCAGAATTCGTTGTTTATGTACCACACCCTGTGTTCCATACAATACATGCCCGCCATAATACCCACCACCAGACTCACCCAATCTCCCACCCCCTTCCCCTTCAAAACACTCACAATGTTTTTCAGAGTCCACAGTCTCTCATGGATTATCTCTTCCTGCCATTTCCCCCAAATCCCTTTGCCTCTCCATCTCTCCATGTCCTCTGTGTTATTTCTTATGCTCCACAGATAAGTGAATCCACAGATGATTGACTCTCTCTGCTTGACTTATTTCACTCAGCATAATCTCTTCCAGTCCCATCCATGTGGATACAAAAGTTGGGTATTCATCCTTTCTGATGGAGGCCTAATACTCCATAGAGAATATGCACCACATCTTCCGTATCCATTCATCCATTGAAGGGCATCTTGGTTCTTTCCACAGTTTCACAACTGTAGGCTTTGCTGCAATGAACGTTGTGGTACAGATGGCCCTTCCTTTCACTACATCTCTATCTTCAGGGTAAATACCCAGTAGTGCAATTGCAGGGTCATAGGGAAGCTCTATTTTTAATTACTTAAGGAATTTCCACACTGTTTTCCAAAGTGTCTGCACCAACTTACATTCCCACCAACAGTGTAAGAGGCTTTGCTTTCTCCCCATCCTCTCCAGCACACGTTGTTTACTGTCTTGTTAATTTTGGTCATTCTGACTGGTGTAAGGTGGTATCTCAATGTGGTATAGATTTGAATCTCCCTCGTGGCTATTGATGATGAACATTTTTTTCATGTGTTTGATAGCCATTTGTATGTCTTCTTTGGAGCAGTGTCTGTTCAGGTCTTCTGCCCATTTTTGGACATGATTATCTGTTTTGTGTCTGTTGAGTTTGAGCTGTTCTTTATAGATCCTGGATATCAGCCCTTTGTCTGTACTGTCATTTGTGAATATCTTCTCCCATTCTGTGGGTTGCCTCTTTGTTTTCTTGACTGCTTCCTTTCCTGTGCAGAAGCTTTTGATTTTGAAGAAGTCCCAAAAGTTTATTTTAGCTTTTGTTTCCTTTGCCTTTGGAGACATACCTTGAAAGAAGTTGCTGTGGCTGATATTCAAGAGGTTACTTCCTATGTTCTCCCCTAGGATTCTGATGGACTCCTGTCTCATGTTGAGGTCTTTTATCTATTTCAAGTTTATCGTTGTGTATGGTGTAAGAGAATGGTCGAGTTTCGTTCTTTTACATATAGCTGTCGAATTTTACCAGCACCATTTATTGAAGAAACTGTCTTTTTTCCACTGTATATTTTTCCCTGTTTTGTCGAAGATCATTTGACCATTGAGTTGAGGGTCCATATCTGGGCTCTCTACTCTGTTCCACTGGTCTATGTGTCTGTTTTTATGCCAGTACCATGCTGTCTTGGTGTTCACAGCTTTGTAGTACAGTTTCAAATCAGGCAACATGATGCCTCCAGGTTTGTTTTTCTTCTTCAACACTTCCTTAGCGATTTGGGGTCTCTTCTGATTCCATACAAATTTTAGGGTTGTTTGCTCCAGCTTTTTGAAAAATACCAGTGGAATTTTGATCGGAAAGGCTTTGAAAATATAGATTTCTAGGCAGTATAGGCATTTTAACAATGGTTATTTTTCCAATATATGAGCATGGAATGGTCTTCCATCTTTTTGTGTCTTCTTCAATTTCTTTCATGAGTGTTCTGTAGTTCCTCAAGTACAGATCCTTTACCTCTTTAGTTACGTTTATACCCAGGTATCTTGTGGTTCCTGGCACTATAGTAAATGGAATAGATTCTCTAATTTCCCTTCTGTATTTTCATCATTAGTGTAAAAGAAAGCAACTGATTTCTGTACATAGACTTTGTACCCTCCCACATTACTGAATTGCTGTATGAGTTCTTGTAGTTTGGGGGTGGAGTCTTTTGGGTTTTCCATAAAAATTATCATGTAATCTGTGAAGAGAGAGAGTTGTACTTCTTCATTGTCAATTTGAACATCTTTTATTTCACTTTGTTTTCTGATTGCTGTTGCCAGAACTTACAATACTATAATGAGCAAGAGTGGTGAGAGTGGCCATTCTTGTCGTGTTCCCGGCCTCAAAGGGAAGGTTATCAGCTTTTTCCCATTGAGGATATTTCCTGTGGGTTTTCCATAGATAGATTTCATGAAGTTGAGGAATGTCCCCTCTATCCCTATACTTTGAAGAGTTTTAATCAGGACCGGATGCTGCATTTTGACAAATGCTATTTCTGCATCAATTGAGAGGACTATGTGGTTCTTCACACTTCTCTTATTGATTGGTTCTACCACATTGATTGATTTGTGAATGTTGAACCATGCTTGCAATCCAGGGATGAATCCCACCTGGTCATGGGGGATAATCTTCTTAATGTCCTGTTGGATCCTGTTTGCTAGGATCTTGTTGAGAATCTTAGCATCCATATTCAGCAGGGATATTGGTCTGAAATTCTCCTTTTTGGTAGGGTCTTTGCCTGGTTTGGGGATCAGGGTAATGCTGGTTTCATTAAAAGAATCTGGATGCTAACATTCTCAACAAGATCCTAGCAAACAGGATCCAACAGCACATTAGAAAGATTATCCACCATGTCCAGGTGGAATTCATTCCTGGGCTACAAGGATAGTTCAACATTCCCAAATCACAATCAATGTGATAGAACAAATTAATATGAGAAGAGATAAGAACCACATGTTCCTCTCAATTGATGCACAAAAACCATGTGACAAAATTCAGCATCTGATCCTGATTAACACGCTTCAAAGTATAGGGATAGAGGGAACATTCCCGAACTTCATAAAATCTATGAAAGACTCACAGCAAATATCATCATCAATGGGAGAAAACTTACAGCCTTCCCTTTGAGATCAGGAACATGACAAGGATGCCCACTCTCACCACACTTGTTCAACATAGTATTAGAAGTCCTAGCAACAGCAATGAGACAACAAATTGAAATAAAAGGTATCCAAATTGGCAATGAAGAAGTCAAACTCTCTCTCTTCGCAGATGACATGATTCTTTATATGGAAAACCCAAAAGACTCCACTCCAAAATTACTAGAACTCATACAGCAATGCAGTAACGTGGCAGGATACAAAATCAATGTACAGAAATCAGTGGCATTCTTATACAATAACAATGAAAACACAGAAAGGGAAATTAGAGAATCGATTCCATTTACAATAGCACCAAGAACCATAAGATACCTGGGAATAAACCTAACAAAAGATGTAAAGGAACTGTACTCGAGGAACTACAGAACACTCATAAAAGAAATTGAAGAAGACACAAAAAGATGGAAGACCATTCCATGCTTTTGGATTGGAAGAATAAACATTGTTAAAATGTCTATAATGGGGGGAGGAGTCAAGATGGTGGGGAATTAGCAGGCTGAGACTACTTCAGCTAGCAGGAGATCAGCTAGATAGCTTATCTAAAGATTGTAAACACCTACAAATCCATCAGCAGATCAAAGAGAAGAAGAACAGCAATTCTAGAAACAGAAAAACAACCACTTTCTGAAAGGTAGGACTGGCGGAGAAGTGAATCCAAAGCAATGAGAAGATAGACCCCAGGGGGAGGGGCCAACTCCCAGCAAGTGGCAGAGCAATGGATCACAAAATCAGGACTTTTAAAAGTCTGTTCTGCTGAGGGACATCGCTCCAGAGGCTAAACCGGGGTGAAGCCCACGTGGGGTCAGAGTGGCCTCAGGTCCCGCAGGGTCACAAAAGGATCAGGGTGTCTCAGTGTTGCAGAGCTTACAGGTATTACAATGGGGAGCCAACAGTGAACTCACAGCTCGGGTTTACCTTGAACCAGTCGCAGGCTCGGTGAGCTCAGAGCACGGCCAGATGTCAGGCAGATGAGAGTTACTGGGCGCTGTTCTCTGAGGGCGCACTGAGAGGGGCCCTGGGCTCTCGGCACCTCTGGGCCTGAGACAAGGAGGCCGCCATTTGTATTCCTGTCCTCTGGAACTCTACGGAAAGCACTCAGGGAACAAATGCTCCAAAAAGCAAACCCAAGCAATTACTCAGCCCGGCCCCTAGTAAGGGCGGTGTAATTCTGCCTGGGGCAAAGACACTTGAGAATCATTACAACAGGCCTCTCCCCCAGAAGATAAACAACAAATCCAGCCAAGACCAAGTTCACCTACAAAGGAGGGCAGTTTCAATACCAAGCAGAGCAGCAGAATTCCAGAGGAGGAGAAAGCAAAGCACGGAACTCATGAATTTCTCCCTATGATTCTTTAGTCTTGCAGTTAATTTAATTTTCTTTTTTTGTTTTTTACTTTTTTTCTCTTCTTCTGGGAAAAAAATTTTTTTTTAACTTTTACCCTTTTCTTTTTTAACGGTTTTTAACTACTTTATCTAATACACATATATATTTTTTTCTTTTTTATACTTTTCTTTATTCATTTTCTTTTTAAAATTCTTTTCATTCCTTTTTTTTTCTTTTTCTTTTTTTCGGTCTGAACCTCTTTTTATCCCCTTTCTTCCCGCTCACGATTTGGGAGCTCTTCTAATTTGCTTAAAGCATATTTTCCTGGGGTTGTTGCCACCCTTTTAGTATTTTACTTGCTCCTTCATATACTCTTATCTGGATAAAATGACAAGGCAGAAAAATTCACCACAAAAAAAAGAACAAGAAGCAGTACCGAAGGCTTGGGACCTAATCAATAAAGACATTGGTAATATGTCAGATCTAGAGTTCAGAATGACAATTCTCAAGGTTCTAGCCGGACTCGAAAAAGGCATGGAAGATATTAGAGAAATCCTCTCGGGAGATTAAAAAAGCCCTTTCTGGAGAAATAAAAGAACAAAAATCTAACCAAGTTGAAATAAAAAAAGCTATTAATGAGGTACAATCAAAAATGGAGGCTCTCACTGCTAGGATAAATGAGGCAGAAGAAAGAATTAGCAATATAGAAGACCAAATGACAGAGAATAAAGAAGCTGAGCAAAAGAGGAACAACTACTGGACCATGAGGGAAGAATTCGAGAGATAAGTGACACCATAAGATAAAACAACATTAGAATAATTGGAATTCCAGAAGAAGAAGAAAGAGTGGAGCAGAAGGTATACTGGAGAAAATTATTGGGGAGAATGTCCCCAATATGGCAAAGGGAACAAGCATCAAAATTCAGAAGGTTCAGAGAACGCCTCTCAAAATCAATAAGAATAGGCCCACACGCCATCACCTAATAGTAAAATTTATAAGCCTTAGTGACAAAGAGAAAATCCTGAAAGCAGCCCGGGAAAAGAAGTCTGTAATATACAATGGTAAAAGTATTAGATTGACAGCAGCTTATCCACAGAGACCTGGCAGGCCAGAAAGAGCTGGCATGATATTTTCAGAGCACTAAACGAGAAAAACATGCAGCCAAGAAAACTATATCCAGCTAGGCTATCATAGAAAATAGAAGGAGAGATTAAAAGCTTCCAGGACAAACAAAAACTGAAAGAATTTGCAAACACCAAACCAGCTCTACAGGAAATATTGAAAGGGGTCCTCTGAGCAAAGAGAGAGCCTACAAGCGGTAGATCAGAAAGGAACAAAAACAATATACAGTAACAGTCACCTTTCAGGAGATACAATGGCACTGTATTCATATCTCTCAAAAGTTACCCTGAATGTTAATGGGCTAAATGCCCCAATCAAAAGACAGAGGGTATCAGAATGGATAAAAAAAAAAAAAAACTCATTTATATGTTACCTACAAGAAACACATTTTAAGCCCGAAGACACCTCCAGATTTAAAGTGAGGGGGTGGAAAAGAATTTACCATGCTAATGGACATCAGAAGAAAGCAGGAGTGGCCATCCTTATATCAGATCAATTAGATTTTAAGCCAAAAACTATAATATGAGATGAGGAAAGACACTATATCATACTCAAAAGGTCTGTCCAACAAGAACATATAACAATTTTAAATGTCTACGCCTCCAATGTGGGAGCAGCCAACTATATAAACCAATTAATAACAAAATAAAAGAAACACATCAACAATAATACAATAATACTAGGGGACTTTAACACTCCACTTACTGAAATGGACAGATCATCCAAGCAAAAGATCAATAAGGAAATAAAAGCCTTAAATGACACCCTAGACCAGATGGACATCACAGATATATTCAGAACATTTCATCCCAAAGCAACAGAATACACATTCTTCTCTAGTGCACATGGAACATTCACCAGAATAGATCACATCCTCGGTCATAAATCAGGACTCAAGCCGTATCAAAAGATTGGGATCATTCCCTGCATATTTTCAGACCACAATGCTTTGAAGCTAGAACTCAACCACAAGAGGAAGTTTGGAAAGAACCCAAATACATGGAGACTAAACAGCATTCTTCTAAAGAATGAATGGGTCAATCAGGAAATTAAAGAAGAGTTGAAAAAAAACATGGAAACAAATGATAATGAAAATACAACGTTTCAAAATCTGTGGGACACAACAAAGGCAGTCCTGAGAGGAAAATATATAGCGGTACAAGCCTTTCTCAAGAAACGAGAAGGGTCTCAGGTATACAACCTAACCCTACACCTAAAGGAGCTGGAGAAAGAACAAGAAAGAAACCCTAAACCCAGCAGAAGACGAAAAATCATAAAGATCAGAGCAGAAATCAATGAAATAGAAATCAAAAAAACATTAGAACAAATCAATGAAATTAGGAGCTGGTTCTTTGAAAGAATTAATCTAATGGATAACCCCCTGGCCAGACTTATCAAAAAGAAAAGAGAAAGGACCCAAATAAATAAAATCATGAATGAAAGAGGAGAGATCACAACTAACACCAAAGAAATACAAACAATTATAAGAACATACAATGAGCAACTCTACACCAATAAATTTGACTCTCTGGAAGAAATGGATGTATTCCTAGAAACATATAAACTACCACAACTGAACCAGGAAGAAATAGAAAGCCTGAACAGACTCATAACCAGTAAGGAGATTGAAGCAGTATTCAAAAATCTCCAAACAAACAAAAGCCCAGGGCCAGACGACTTCCCGGGGAAATTCTACCAAACATTTAAAGAAGAACTAATTCCTATTCTCCTGAAACTGTTCCAAAAAATAGAAGTGGAAGGAAAACTTCCAAACTCATTTTATGAGGCCAGCATTACCTTGATCCCCAAAGCAGACAAGGATCCCATCAAAAAAGAGAGCTATAGACCAATATCATTGATAAACATAGATGTGAATATTATCACCAAAATACTAGCCAATAGGATCAACAGTACATTAAAAGGATCATTCTCCACGACCAAGTGGGATTTATTCCAGGGCTGCAAGGTTGGTTTAACATCCACAATTCAATCAATGTGATACAACACAACAATAAAAGAAAGAACAAGAACCATATGATACTCTCAATAGATGCTTAAAAAGCATTTGGCAAAGTACAGCATCCCTTCTTGATCAAAACTCTTCAAAGTGTAGGGATAGAGGGCACATACCTCAATATCATCAAAGCCATCTCTGAAAAACCCACTGCAAATATCATTCTCAATGGAGAAAAACTGAAAGCTTTTCTACTAAGGTCAGGAACATGGCAGGGATGTCCATTATCACCAGTGCTATTCAACATAGTATTAGATGTCCTAGCCTCAGCAATCAGATAACAAAAGGAAATTGAAGGCATCCAAATCGGTAAAGAAGAATTCAAACAATCACTATTCACAGATGATATGATACTATATATGGAAAACCCAAAAGACTCCACTCCAAAACTGCTAGAACTTGTACAGGAATTCAGTAAAGTGTCAGGATATAAAATCAATGCACAGAAATCAGTTGCATTTCTCTACACCAACAGCAAGACAGAAGAAAGAGAAATTAAGGAGTCAATCCCATTTACAATTGCACCCAAAACCATAAGATACCTAGGAATAAACCTAACCAAAGAGGCACAGAATCTATACTCAGAAAACTATAAAGTACTCATGAAAGAAAATGAGGAAGACACAAAGAAATGGAAAAATATTCCATACTCCTGGATTGGAAGAATAAATATTGTGAAAATGTCTGTTACCTAAAGCAATCTAGACATTTAATGCAATTCCTATCAAAGTACCATCCATCGTTTTCAAAGAAATGGAACAAATAATCCTAAAATTTATATGGAACCAGAAAAGACCACGAAGAGCCAAAGGAATATTGAAAAAGAAAGCCAAAGTTCATGGCATCACAATTCCGGACTTCAAGCTCGATTACAAAGCTCTCAGCATCAAACATCATGGTACTGGCACAAAAACAGACACATAGTTCAATGGAAAAGAATAGAAAGCCCAGAAATAGACCCTCAACTCTATGGTCAACTCATTTTCGACAAAGCAGGAAAGAATGTCCAATGGAAAAAAGACAGCCTCTTCAATAAATCGTGTTGGGAAAATTGGACAGCCACATGCAAAAAAATGAAATTGGACCATTTCCTTACACCACATACGAAAATAGACTCAAAATGGATGAAGGACCTCAATGTGAGAAAGGACTCCATTAAAATCCTTGAGGAGAATGCAGGCAGCAACCTCTTCGACCTCAACCGCAGCAACATCTTCCTGGGAACATCACCAAAGGCAAGGGAAGCCAGGGAAAAAATGAACTATTGGGATTTCATTAAGATCAAAAGCTTTTGCACAGCAAAGCAAAGAGTTAACAAAACTAAAATACAACTGACAGAATGGGAGAAGATATTTGCAAACGACATATCAGATAAAGGGCTAGTGTCCAAAATCTATAAATAACTAAGCAAACTCAACACCCAAAGAACAAATAATCCAATCAAGAAATGGGCAGAGGATGAACAGACATTTCTGCAAAGAAGATATCCAGATGGCCAACATATAAAAGTGCTCCATATCACTCGGCATCAGGGAAATAAAAATCAAACCCACAATGAGATATCACCTCACACCAGTCAGAATGGCTAAAATTAACAAGTCAGGAAATGAGAGATGCTGGCGAGGATGCAGAGAAAGAGGTACCCTCCTCCACTGTTGGTGGGAATGCAAGCTGGTGCAACCTCTCTGGAAAACAGCATGGAGTTTCCTCAAAGTGTGGAAAGTAGAACTACCCTATGACCCAGCAATAGCACTACTGGGTATTTACCCTAAAGATACAAACGTAGTGATCTGAAGAGGCACGTGCACCCGAATGTTTATAGCAGCAATGTCCACAATAGCCAAACTATGGAAAGAACCTAGATGTCCATCAACAGATGAATGGATCAAGAAGAAGTGGTATATATAAACTATGGAATACTATGCAGCCATCAAAAGAAATGAAATCTTGCCATTTGCTGTGATGTGGATGGAACTAGAGAGTTTTGTGCTTAGTGAAAAAAGTCAAGTGGAGAAAGACAACTATCTTATGATCTCCCTGATATGAGGAAGTGGTGATGAAACATCAGGGCTTAAATGAGTAGGAGAAGAATAAATGAAACAAGATGGGAGTAGGAGGGAGACATACTATAAGTGACTCTTAAACTCACAAAGCAAACTGAGGGTTTTGGGGGGAGGGGGGTTGGGAGAAGGGGGCGATTATGGACATTGTGGAGGGTATGTGCTTTGGTGAGTGCTGTGAAGTGTGTAAACTGGGCGATTCACAGACCTGTACCCCTAGGGATAAAAAAATATTATATGTTTATAAAAAATAAAAAAATATAAAAGATTTTAAAAAAATGTCTATACTGCCTAGAGCAATCTATACTTTTAATGCTATTCTAATCAAAATTCCACCAGTATTCTTCAAAGAGATGGAGCAAATAATCCAAAAATCTGTATGGAATCAGAAGAGACCCTGAATCACTAAGGAAATGTTGAAAAACAAAAATAAAACTGGGGGCATCACAGTACCTGATTTCTAGCTTTATTACAAAGCTGTGATCAGCAAGACAGCATGGTACTGGCATAAAAACAGACACTTAGACCAGTGGAAAAGAGTAGAGAGCCCAGATATGGACCTTCAACAATGGTCAAATTATTTTTGACAAAACAGGAAAAAATATACAGTGGAAACAGGACAGTCTATTCAATAAATGGTGCTGGGAAAACTGGACAGCTATAAGTAGAAGAATGAAACTCTACCATTCCTTTACACTGTCAACAAAGATAAACTCCAAATGGAAAAAAAGACCTCAACGTGTAACAGGAATACATCACAATCCTAGAGGAGAACATAGGAAGTAACCTCTTTGATATCAGCCAGCACTACTGCTTTTAAGATATGTCTCCAAAGGCAAAGGAAACAAAAGTGAAAATAAACTTTTAGGACTTCATCAAAATCAAAAGCTTCTGCAAAGCAAAGGAAACATTCAAGAAAACAAAGAGGCAACTCACGGAATGGGAGAAGTATTTGCAAATGACAGTACAGACAAAAGGTTGATATCCAGGATCCATAAAGAACTCCTCAAATTCAACACACACAAAACATATAATCATATCAAAAAATGGGCAGAAGATATGAACAGACACTTCTCCAGTGAAGACATACAAATGGCTATCAGACACATGAAAAAATGTTCATCATCACTAGCATCAGGAAGATTAAATTAAAACCACATTGAGATATCACCTTACACCAGTTAGAATGGCCAAAATTAGCAAGTCAGGAAACAACATGTGTTGGAGCGGATGTGGAGAAAGGGGTGCCCTCTTACACTGTTGGTGGGAATTCAAATTGGTGCAGCCACTTTGGAGAACAGTGTGGAGATTCCTCAAGTAATTAAAAATAGACCCTGCAATTACACTACTGTGTATTTGTCCCAAAGATACTGATGTAGTGAAAATAAAGGCCATCTCTACCCCAATGTTTATAGCAGCAATGGCCACAGTTGCGAAACTGTGGGAAGAACCACGATGTCCTTCAATGGACAAATGGATAAGGAAGATGTGGTCCATATACAGTATGGAGTATTATGCTTCCATCAGAAAGGATGAATACCCAACTTTTGTAGCAACATGGACAGGACTGGAAGAGATTATGTTGAGTTTTCACTCAGTCAAGCAGAGAGAGTCAATTATCATATGGTTTCACTTATTTGTGGAGCATAACAAATAGCATGGAGAACAGGGGGAGTTAGAGAGGAGAAGGGAGTTGGGGGAAATTGGAAGGGGAGGTGAACCATGATTGACTATGGACTTTTTAAAACAATCTGAGGTGTTTGAAGTGGTGGGCGATGGGAGGTTGTGGGAACCAGGTGGTGAATATTAGAGAGGGCGCAGATTACATGGAGCACTGGGTGTGGTGACAAAACAATGAATACTGTTATGCTGAAAATAAGTAAATTTTTTAAAAAGTGTCTGGAAGTTTTCCTTCTGCTTCAATATTTTGGAACAGCTTCAGGAGAATTGGTGTTATTTCTTTTTGAAAGTTTGGTAGAATTCCTCAGGAAATCCGTCAGGTACTGGGCTCTTGTTTGGGGAGGCATTTATTTATTTATTTATCTATTTATTTTTTATTGTTTTTATTTTTTATAAACATATATTTTTATCCCCAGGGATACAGGTCTGTGAATCGCCAAGTGTACACACTTCACAGCACTCACCAAAGCACATACCCTCCCCAATGTCCATAATCCCACCCTCTTCTCCCAAACCCCCTCCCCCCAGCAACCCTCAGTTTGTTTTGTGAGATTAAGAGTCACTTATGGTTTGTCTCCCTCCTAATTCCATATTGTTTCATTATTTCTTCTCCTACCCACTTAAGCCCCCATGTTGCATCACCACTTCCTCATATCAGGGAGATCATATGTGATAGTCGTCTTTCTCTGTTTGACTTATTTCACTAAGCATGATACGCTCTAGTTCCATCCATGTTGTCGCAAATGGCAATATTTCATTTCTTTTGATGGCTGCATACTATTCCACTGTGTATATATACCACATCTTCTTGATCCATTCATCTGTTGATGGACATCTAGGTTCTTTCCATAGTTTGGCTATTGTGGACATTGCTGCTATAAACATTCAGGTGCACGTGCCCCTTTGGATCACTACGTTTGTATCTTTAGGGTAAATACCCAATAGTGCAATTGCTGGGTCATAGGGCAGTTCTATTTTCAACAATTTGAGGAACCTCCATGCTGTTTTCCAGAGAGGTTGCACCAGCTTGCATTCCCACCAACAGTGGAGGAGGGTTCCCCTTTCTCCGCATCCTCGCCAGCATCTGTCATTTCCTGACTTGTTGATTTTAGCCATTCTGACTGGTGTGAGGTGATATCTCATTGTGGTTTTGATTTGTATTTCCCTGATGCTGAGTGATATGGAGCACTTTTTCATGTGTCTGTTGGCCATCTGGATGTCTTCTTTGCAGAAATGTCTGTTCATGTCCTCTGCCCATTTCTTGATTGGATTATTTGTTCTTTGTGTGTTGAGTTTGCTAAGATCTTTATAGATTCTGGACACTAGTCCTTTATCTGATATGTCGTTTGCAAATATCTTCTCCCAATCTGTCAGTTGTCTTTTGATTTTGTTAACTGTTTCCTTTGCTGTGCAAAAGCTTTTGATCTTGATGAAATCCCAATAGTTCATTTTTGCCCTTGCTTCCCTTGCCTTTGGCGTTGTTCCTAGGAAGATGTTGCTGCGCCTGAGGTCGAAGAGGTTGCTGCCTGTGTTCTCCTCAAGGATTTTGATGGATTCCTTTCTCACATTGAGGTCCTTCATCCATTTTGAGTCTATTTTTGGGTGTGGTGTAAGGAAATGGTCCAATTTCATTTTTCTGCATGTGGCTGTCCAATTTTCCCAGCACCATTTATTGAAGAGGCTGTCTTTTTTCCATTGGACATTCTTTCCTGCTTTGTCGAAGATTAGTTGACTGTAGAGTTGAGGGGCTACTTCTGGGCTCTCTATTCTGTTCCATTGATCTATGTGTCTGTTTTTGTGCCAGTACCATGCTGTCTTGATGATAAGAGCTTTGTAATAGAGCTTGAAGTCCGGAGTTGTGATGCCACCAACGTTGGCTTTCTTTTTCAATATCCCTTTGGCTAATCGAGGTCTTTTCTGGTTCCATATAAATTTTAGAATTATTTGTTCCATTTCTTTGAAAAAGATGGATGATACTTTGATAGGAATTGCATTAAATGTCTAGATAGCTTTAGGTAGCATAGACATTTTCACAATATTTATTCTTCCAATCCATGAGCATGGAACATTTTTCCATTTCTTTGTGTCTTCCTCAATTTCTTTCATGAGTACTTTATAGTTTTCTGAGTATAGATTCTGTGCCTCTTTGGTTAGGTTTATTCCTAGGTATCTTATGGTTTTGGGTGCAATTGTAAATGGGATTGACTCCTTAATTTCTCTTTCTTCTGTCTTGCTGTTGGTGTAGAGAAATGCAACTGATTTCTGTGCATTGATTTTATATCCTGACACTTTACTGAATTCCTGTACAATTTCTAGCAGTTTTGGAGTGGAGTCTTTTGGGTTTTCTACATATAGTATCATATCATCTGCGAAGAGTGATAATTTGACTTCTTCTTTGCTTTCTCTGATTGGCTTATTTCACTGAGCATAATCCCTCCAGTTTCATTCTTGTCGATGCAAATAATCAGTATTCATCCTTTCTGATGGCTGAGTAATATTCCATTGAATATATGAACCACATCTTCTTTATCCATTCATCTGTTGTAAGGCATCTCTCTTTCTTCCACAGTATGTTTATTGTGGGCATTGCTGCAATGAACATTGGGGCGCATGTGCCCCTTCTTTTTATTAGATCTTTATCTTTGCTGTATGCTTTATGGTTACCAGAGATATTATAAAACAACCTTCTATTTAAAAAATATAGAACAATATTATATTTTTTGAACAATAGTATATTTTTAATTAAGCCCAACTTAACTTCACTTGCAAACAAACCTCAACTACTTTATAGTTCGATCCTCCTAAACTTATATTATTATTATTAATTATATTAACATAAATTTATACTTATTTTTATACATTTGTCTTTTAAATCTTTTAGATGATAAAAATTTAATATATAAACCCAAATTACAAATTACTGGATTTTTTCCTGCCTTTACCAGAGATCTTTTCATCTTTACATGGCCATGAGAATCTAGAATCCTTTTTATATTTTTAAAGATTTTAGTTATTTATTTGACAGAGAGAGAGATCACAAGTAGGCAGAGAGGTAGGCAGAGAGACAGGGGGAAGCAGGCTCCCTGTCCAGCAGAGAGCCCGATGTGGGGCTTGATCCCAGGTCCCTGAGATTATGGCCCCAGCCAAAGGCAGAGGCTTAACCCACTGAGCCACCCAGGTGCCCCTAGAATCCTTTGATTTCAATCAAATGGATTACTTTTAGAATTTCTTTTTCTTATTGTTTTTTTTTTAATTTTTATTAACATATAATGTATTATTCGCTTCAGGGATACAGGTCTGTGAATCATCAGTCTTACACAATTCAAAGCATTCACCATAACACATATACACCCCAATGTCCATAATCCAGGCACCTTATCCCTTCCCCCCACCCCCGGCAACCCTCAGTTTGCTTTGTGAGATTTAGAGTCTCTTATGGTTTGTCTCTCTCCCTGGTCCCATTTTGTTTTATTTTTCTCACACTACCCCTCCCACAACCCCCCACCCTGCCTCTGAAATTCCTTTCAGAGAGATCATATGATAATTGCCTTTCTCTGATTGACTTACTTCACTCAGCATAATTCCCTTTAGTTCCACCCACATCATTGCAAATGTCAAGATTTTGTTTATTTTGATGACTGCACAGTATTCCCCTGTGTGTGTGTGTGTGTGTGTGTGTGTGTGTGTGTGTATCACATCTACTTTATCAATTATTCTGTTAATGGACATCTAGGTTCTTTCTACAGTTTGTCTATTGTGGATATTAGTGCTATAAACATCTGGGTGCACGTGCCCCTTAGGATCACTACATTTGTATCTTTAGGGTAAATACTCAGTAGCGTGATTGCTGGGTCACAGGGTAGCTCTATTTTCAACTCCATACTGTTTTCCAGAGTGGCTACATCAGCTTGCATTCCCACCAAGAGTGTAGGAGGGTTCCCCTTTCTCCACATCCTTGACAACATCTGTCATTTCCTGACTGGTTAATTTTAGCAATTCTGCCTGGTGGGAGGTTGTATCTCACTGTGGTTTTGATTTGCATTTCCCTGAAACCGAGTGATGATGAGCACGTTTTCATGTGTTCATTGGACATTTGGAAGTCTTCTTAGCAGAAATGCCTGTTCATGTCTTCTGCCCATTTCCTGATGGGATTATTTGTTCTTTGGGTGTTGAGTTTGGTAAGTTCTTTATAGATTTTAATACTAGCCCTTTATCTCATATGTCATTTCCATTCTGTCAGTTGTCTTTTGGTATTGTTGACTGTTTCCATTGCTGTGCCAAAGATTTTGATCTTGATGAAGTCCCAATAGTTCATTTTTCTTCTTGCTGCTTCCCTTGCCTTTGATACTGTTTCTAGGAAGAAGTGGCTGCAGCTGAGGTCTAAGAGGTTACTACCTGTGTCCTTCTCAAGGATTTTGATGGATTCCTATAACACATTGAGGTCTTTCTCCATTTTGAGTCTAGTCTTGTGTGTGGTATAAGGAAATGGTCCAGTTTTATTCTTCTGCATGAGGCTGTCCAATTTCCCAACACCATTTGTTGAAGAGACTGTCTTTTGTCCATGGGATATTCTTTCCTGCTTTGTCGAAGATTAGTTGGCCATAGAGTTGAGGGACCATTTCTGGGCTTTCTATTCTCTTCGAATGATCTATGTGTTTGTTTTTGTGCCAGTACCGTATTATCTTGATGATTACAGCTTTGTAATAGAACTAGAAGTCTGGAATTGTGATGCTGCCAACTTTCATTTTCTTTTTCAACATTCCTCTGGCTATTGGAGGTCTTGTCTATTTCCATACACATTTGAGGATTATTCACTACATTTCTTTGAAAAGAGTTGATAGTATTTTGATAGGGATTGAATTAAATGTGCAGTTTGCTTTAGGTAGTATAGAAATTTTCAGAATATATGTTCTTCTAACCCATTTCTTTGTGTCTTCCTCAATTGCTTTCATGAGTACTTTATAGTTTTCTTTCCCTCTTTAGTTAGGTTTATTATTAGGTATCTTATTGTTTTGGGTGCAACTGTAAATGGGATAGACTCTTTAATTTCTCTTTCTTCTGTCCTATTGTGTATAAAAATCCAAATGGTATCTGTGCATTGATTTTATATCCTGATTCTTGTTGAACCTGTCACATTGTCTCCCTCCAACCTCCAATCTTCCAATTGTCAGATGGATTTCCTGAGTGTTCCAATTGATCTGACATCAATACAGCTGTGCTGAAGGACAAGGAAAGCCCTAGTTCCCCTTAATTCTCTACCATCTTAACTTCACCATCAAAGCAATCATAAAACATTTCCAAGATCTATAAAGAACTTCTCAAACTCAACACCTAAAAAAAACAATAAACCAGTCAATAAATGAGCAGAAGACATGAACAGACACTTATCCAAAGAAGACATAAAAATTTCCAACAGACACATGAAAAAATGCTCCATGCCACTTGGCATAAAAAAATACAAATAAAAAATATAGTGATTACTTGTAATAAACCCCAACTGTTGCATGCAAATGTTGAATAGCTACACTGTATACTTGAAACTACTATTATACTGTACATTAACAAAGTGGAATTAAAATAAAATCTTAAAAAATATTAAAAAATATAGTGAGATATCACCTTACACCAGTTAGAATGATGGAAATTTACAAGACAGGGAATAGCAAATGTTGGCGAGGATGTGGAAAAAGGGGAACCCTTTTACACAGTTGGTGGGGATGTAAGCTGATATAGTCAGTCTGGAAAACATTATGAAGGTTTCTCAAGAAGTTAAAAATAGAGTGATCCTATGACCCAGTAATTTCACTATGGGGTATTTACCACCAAGATACAGAAGAAGTGAAAAGAAGGGTCACCTGTGCCCGAATGTTCATAGCAGCAATGTCCACAATAGCAAACTTTGGAAGGAACCAAGATGTCCTTCAGTGGATGAATGGATAAAGAAGATATGGTTCATATACACAATGGACTATTACTCAGTTATCTGAAAGGATGAATACCTGCCATTTACAACAACATGGAGAGTATTATGCTAAGTGAAATAAGTCAATCAGAGGAAGACAATTATCAAATGGTTTCACTCATATGAGGAATGTAATAAATAGTGCAGAGGATCATAGTAGAATGGAGGGAAAAGTGAATGGAAAGAAATCAGAAAGGGAGACAAACCATAAGAAACTCTTGATTTTGGGAAACAAACTGACAGTTGTGGAAAGTGAGGTAGGTGGAGGAATGTGGTCTGGGTGATGGTCATTAAGGAAGACACGTGAAGTGATGAGCACTGGGTGTTATATGCAACTAATGAGTTATTGAACACGACATCAAAAACGAATGATATACTTATGTTTCCTAATTTATTTTAATAAAAATAAATACATTTGCCTTCTATATAGAAAAAAAATAAAGAAAATAAAAAAAAAATTTTAGTGGTGCCTGGGTGGCTCCATTGGATAAACGTCTGGGTCTTTATTTTGGATCAAATCATAGTCTCAGGGTTGTGGAAACAAAACCCACGTTGGACTCCATGATAGACATGAAGCCTGCTTGATATTCCCTCTCTCTTCTCCCACTGCACCTCTCTTGCTCTCTCTCCCTCTCCCTCTATTATAAATAAATAAATAAATAAATAAATAAATAAATAAATAAGAGGGAGGAGAGGCAAGATGACGGAGGAGTAAGAGACTATTTCAACTGGTCCCTGAATTGAGCTAGATACCTGCTAGCACACTCTGAACACCCATGAAATCAGCCAGAGATGTAAGATTACACACTTCTGGATATCTATGAAGGCAGAGGAAGACAGATGAATTGAGAGTGTGTGGACAGATATCAGACAGTATATAGAAGGAAATCATTAGAAGTAAATCATTAGAAAGAAGTAAATCATTAGAAAGTAATACCCCAATGTGAAAGTGCCCTGTACTTAGGGACCAGGAATAGCTTAAAGAGTGGTGGCTACAAGATGGGAGGAGATTGATAACAGCACTCAAACAGAACAAAGGGACAATTGGTGGGACTGGGAAGCTGCAGCCATGGACCAAAGCCCACAGTCCCAGGATGGCCACAGCTGACATGTGCCCACAGCCAGTGTCCACCTACATCTGAGCAGGCACAGTGCACGTTCCAGTTGGTGGCCCCCGGGGATGACAGCTTTTGCAGCCACCACAGTCACGTCTGCTGCCTCCACTGCTGCTGGCACTGAAAATGTCTGGCATGGACTTGAGTCAGTTGTCCCGGGAATGACAGCAGCTGGAACCAGGCCCTCTTGGACCAGAATTGCTCATGGTTTTGGTGGAAGATGGGTACAGAGACAAACAGGGGTCTCGGGTAACAACTGAGACTATGGATGGGGGTGTGCACCACCTGTAGGAGGCTGCAGTGCTCCACAGAGATAGTAGAGGTCAGTCTGTGTATTCTGGACTATTCAGAGGGGAGCAGACTGTGAATTCTCTCTGAGCAGAGGTCTGGGTGCAGACAGTTTACTTTGCTCTGACCCTCTGAAAAGGTGCAAAAAGTCACCAGAGGACAAACACCTCCAGAGAACAAAAGCCTCAAAACCTGGTTTCCATTGAGCCCAGCCCCTTGATAGTGGGCAGAGCAACTCCACCCAAACAGTACTGACTGAAAAACTATGCAGGAGGGCCCTCCCCCAGAAAATAAGTCAGAAAAAAACAAGAGGATGACAATGACAGGGTCCCCATACAACTGGAAAACACCAATACCAGGGGGAAAAAATATACTGAGCTCCGGTATTGCCTCACAGTCTGTATATTTCTTAGAAACAATGTGTTTCTCTTTTTTAAATTTATTTTCATAATTCTTGTTCTTTTATTTTTTCTGTATTTACTATTTCAACTAGATGCATAATACAATATATTCCAGAGTAAATTTTTTAACTTGAACGTTTTTCATACATATACTTATTTTCCTTCTTTTAAATATATAGATATAAGATTCAATGTGGTCCTTTTTTTACTATTCAATATTATATCTTCATATATCCTTGTTCTAATTTCCCTGTATTGCTGGAAAGTTGAGTCCTTTAACAAAGATAATAAGACACACCCAGGAAGCAATGAAATACCCTTCCTCACCCAAATTGAGGGATTATAGAACTTCCTCTTACCCCCTCCTGTGCATTAGTTTTCCTTTTCTTTTGTCAAGCCTTCTCTCTCTCTCTCTCTCTCTGTTGTTGGTACAGTATAAATCTTGTTCTTGGGGTTCATTTTAAATAGGTTTTTCTCTTTTTTTTTTTTCTTTTCTTTGTTGGGTTTTTTGTTGTTCGCTCTTGTTTTTATACTTTATAAATCTTACACTTAGGGCTCATTTTGGCCGTTTCTTTTTTCTTTCATTTGAGGGTGCCTTCTGATTGCTCCAAAACTTGCCAGGGTATAAATTGTCTGGATCGTGGTTATATATACAGCTATATATCCACACAACTACCTCTTGCCAGAATGACTAGGAGGAGGAACCCCCCAAGAAAGGAAAAATTCAGAGACTGTGTCCTCTGCCACAGAACTAATGGATGTGGACATAACCATGATGTCAGAAATAGAATTCAGGGTAACTATTGTGCAGAAAATAGCTAGGTTGGGGAAAACCATTAGTGACAACATAGATTCTCTAAGGGCAGAAGTGAGAGATGATCTGGCAGAACTTAAAAAAGCTATCAATGAAATTAAAGATAATCTAATATAAATACTCTAACAGCTAGGGTTAATGAGGCAGAAGATCGAATTAATGATCTATAAGACAAAATGATATAAAAGAAGGATCAGAAGGAGGCATGAAACAAACAGCTTAGAAGCCATGAAAACAAGAGTTAGAGAAAAAAATGGTGCCATAAAACATTCCAATGTCAGAATTACTGGGAACACTGACAGGGTGAAGAGAAAGAGGACTAGAAGATATAGTTGAGTAAATCCTAGATGAGAATTTCCCTAATCTAGGGAATAAAACAAGTATTCATATCCTACAGCAGAGAGGACACCTCCCATACCAAGATCAACAAGGGAAGAAAGACCATCAAACATGTGACTGTGAAATTCAGGAATAATAAATTGAGAGAAATTGTCTTAAGGGAAGTTGGGGTAAGTGATTCCTTATGTACAGAGGGAGGAATATCAGAATAATGTCATGGCTGGAAAGTCCTACCAGAAAAATGGAAAGCCAGAAAGGGCTGACAAGACATATACAGGGAACAAAATTAGAAGATCATGCAGAAATAATACTTTATTCAGCAAGGCTGACATTCAGAATGGATGGAGAGATAAAAAGCCTCCAAGAATGGCAAAGATTAAAAGAATACATGACCTTATGTTTCTTGGTGCTATAGTAAATGAAATTAATTCTCTAATTTCCCTTTCTGTATTTTCATTGTTAGTGTATAAGAAAGCGACTGATTTCTGTACATTGACTTTGTATCCTGCCACGTTGCTGAATTGTTGTATGAGTTCTAGTAGTTTGGGGGTGGAGTCTTTTGGGTTTTCCATATAAAGAATCATGTCATCTGCAAAGAGAGAGAGTTTGACTTCTTAATTACCAATTTGGATACCTTTTATTTCTCTTTGTTGTCTGGTTGCTCTTGCTTGGACTTCTAATACTATGTTGAACAAGAGTGGTGAGAGTGGGCATCCTTGTCGTGTTCCTGATCTCAACGGGAAGGCTGCAAGCTTTTGCCCATTGAGCATGATAGTTGCTGTGGATCTTTCATAGATAGATTTCATGAAGTTCAGGAATGTTCCCTCTATCCCTATACTTTGAAGCATTTTAATCAGGAACAGATGCTGGATTTTGTCAAACGCTTTTGCTGCATCAATTGAGAGGACCATGTGGTTCTTCTCTCTTCTCTTATTAATTTGTTCTATCACATTGATTGATTTGCGAATGTTGAACCATCCTTGTAGCCCAGGGATGAATCCTACCTGGTCATGGTGGATAATCTTTTTAATGGATCCTGTTTGCTAGGATCTTGTTGAGAATCTTAGCATCCATATTCATCAGGGATATAGGTCTGAAATTCTCCTCTTTGGTAGGGTATTTGCCTGGTTTGGAGATCAGGGTAATGCTGGCTTCATAGAAAGAGTCAGGAAGTTTTCCTTTGCTTCAATGTTTTTGAAACAACTTCAGGAGAATAGTTGTTATTTCTTCTTTGAAAGTTTGGTAGAATTCCCCAGGGAATCTATCAGGTCCTGGGCTCTTGTTTTTTGGGAGGTTGTTGATCACTGCTTCAATTTCGTTACTAGATTTTGGTCTATTCAGGTTGTCACTTTCCTCCTGGTTCAATTTTGGGAGTTTATATTTTTCCAGGAATGCATCCATTTCATCTAGGTTGCTTAGCTTACTAACCAAAAGAGGTAAAGGATCTGTACTCGAGGAACTACAGAACACTCATGAAAGAAATTGAAGAAGACACAAAAAAGATGGAAGACCATTCCATGATCTTGGATCAGAAGAATAAATATTGCTAAAATGTCTATACTGCCTAGAGCAATCTATACTTTTAATGCTATTCCGATCAAAATTCCACCAGTATTCTTCAAAGAGCTAGAGCAAATAGTCCTAAAATTTGTATGGAATCAGAAGAAACCCCGAATCACTAAGGAAATGTTGAAAAAGAAAAATAAAATGGGGTCATCAAGTTACCTGATTTCAAGCTTTACTACAAAGCTGTGATCACCAAGACAGCATGGTTCTGGCATAAAAACAGACACATAGACCAGTGGAACAGAGTAGAGAGCTCAGATATATACCCTCAACTCTATAGTCAAATAATCTACCACAAAACAGGAAAAAATATCCAGTGGAAAAAAGACAGCCTCTTCAATAAATGGTGCTGGGAAAACTGGGCAGCTATATGTAGAAGAATGAAACTCAACCATTCTCTTACACTGTACACAAAGATAAACTCAAAATGGATAAACGACCTCAATGTGAGACAGGAATCCATCAGAATCCTGGAGGAGAACATAGGCAGTAATCTCTTCGATATCAGCCACAGCAACTTCTTTCAAGATATGTCTCCAAAGGCAAAGGAAACAAAAGCGAGGATGAACTTTTGGGACTTCATCAAAATCAAAAGCTTCTGCACAGCAAAGGAAACAGTCAAGAAAACAAAGAGGCAACCCACAGAATGGGAGAAGATATTTGCAAATGACAGTACAGACAAAAGGTTGATATCCAGGATCTATAAAGAACTCCTCAAACTCAACATACACAAAACAGATAATCATGTCAAAAAATGGGCAGAAGATATGAACAGACACTTCTCCAATGAAGACATACAAATGACTATCAGACACATGAAAAAATATTCATCATCACTAGCCATCAAGGATATTCGAATTAAAACCATATTGAGATATCACCTTACACCAGTTAGAATGGCCAAAATTAGCAAGACAGGAAACAACATGTGTTGGAGGGGATGTGGAGAAAGGGGAACCCTCTTTCACTGTTGGTGGGAATGCAAGTTGGTGCAGCCACTTTGGAGAACAGTGTGGAGATTCCTCAAGAAATTAAAAATTGAACTTCCATTTGACCCTGCCATTGCACTCCTGGGTATTTACCCCAAAGATACAGATGTCGTGAAAAGAAGAGTCATCTGCACCCCAATGTTTATAGCAGCAATGGCCAAGGTGGTCAAACTGTGGAAAGAACCAAGATGCCCTTCAACAGAAGAATGGATAAGGAAGATGTGGTCCATATACACTATGGGGTATTATGCCTCCATCAGAAAGGATGAATACCCAGCTTTTGTAGCAAGATGGACGGGACTGGAAAAGATTATGTTGAGTGAAATCAGTCAAGCAGAGAGAGTCAATTACCATATGGTTTCACTTATTTGTGGAGCATAACAAATAGCATGGAGGACAGGGGGAGATATAGAGGATAAGGGAGTTGGGGGAAATTGGAAGGGGAGGTGATCCATGAGAGACTATGGACTCTGAAAAACAATCTGAGGGTTTTGAAGGGGCGGGAGGTGGGAGGTCGGGGTACAGATGGTGGGTATTAGAGAGGGCATGGATTGCATGGAGCAATGGGTGTCGTGCAAAAATAATGAATACTGTTATGCTTAAAATAAAAATAAATTTAAAAAAATATGTGACCACCAATCTGGTACTACAAGAAAAATTAAGGAGGGGGAGTTCCTATAAAAGAAGAAATTTCCAAAAATTGATATGCATCAGAAATTTATAGAGATAAACTATAGAATCAAGGTCCTCACGGGCAACATGATGACAATAAACATATATCTTTCAGTAATCACTCTCAGAATGAATAGTCTAAATGGTCCCATAAAATGGCACAGAGTAGCAGATTGGATAAAAAGACAGGACCCATTTTTATGCTGTCTACAAGAGAATCATTTTGAACCCAAGGAAACATCCAGATCGAAAGTGAAGGGAATGGAGAACCATCTTTCATGCCAATGGACTGCAAAAGTAAGCTGGGTAGTGATTCTCATATTAGACAAATTACATTTTAAATCAAAGTCTGTAGTCAGACATACAGAAGGACACTACAGCATTCTTAAAGGGTCTATCCAACAAGAATATCTAGAAATTGTAAATATCTCTGTCCCCAGTATGGGCACAGCCAACCACACAAGCCAACTGTTAATCAAAATAAAGAGTCATTGATATGAAGACATTAATTGTAGGGGATATTAATATGCCACTTTCATTTATAGGCAGATCATCCAAGCAGAAAATCAATAAAGAAACAAGAACTTTGAATTACCCTTTGGACCAGATGGACCTCATAGATATATACTGAACATTCCACACTAAAACAACAGAATACTCATTCTCCTCAAGCACATATGGAATCTTCTCCAGAATAGACCACATACTGGGACACAAATCAGGGCACAACCTATATGGAAAGACTGAGATTTTTGCCTGCATATTCTCAGACTACAATGCTTTGAACCTGGAACTCAACCACAGGAAAAGTTTGGAAGGAATTCAAACATCTGGAAGCTAAAGACCGCCCTGCTTAAGAATGTCTGGATTAAGCAGGAAATCAAAGAAGAGCTTAAACAATTTATGGAAACTAGTGAGAATGAAGACACATCCATCCAAAACCTATGGGATATGGCAAAAGTGGTCCTAAAGGATATGGCAAAGGTGGTCCTAAGGAGGAAATACATAGCTATCCAAGCCTCACTCAAAAAAAAAAAATTGAAAAATCCCAAATATGCTAGTTCTCTTTACACCAAAAAGAACTGGAAAATCAATAACATGATAAGCCAACCCCATGCACAAGAAGCGAAATAATCAAGTTTAGAGCAGAGATCAACGAGTTATAAACTAGAGATATAGTAGAACGTGTCAACGTAATGAGAAGCTCGTTTTTGAAAGGATCAATAAGATTTAAAAAAAGCAAAAAACAACAACAACAACAAAAAAAAAAAAACACTGGCCAAACTAATCCAATAGAAAGGAGAGAGGACCCAAATTATTAAAAGTATGAAATAGAAAGGAGAGCTTATGACTAAGACTACGAAAATAAGAACAATTATCAGAAATTATTATAGACTTTAAAAAACAATCTGAGGGTTTTGAAGGGGCGGGGGGTGGGAGGTCTGGGTACCAGGTGGTGGGTATTATAGAGGGCACGGATTGCATGGAACACTGGGTGTGGTGAAAAAATAATGAATACTGTTTTTCTGAAAATAAATAGATTAATTTAAAAAAAGAAATTATTATCAACAGTTACATGCCAATAAGTTAAAATGCCTAGGGAAAAAAACAAAAAAGAAAAAGATGCATTCCTGGAAACCTGTGAACTTCCAAGACTGAAACAGGAAGAAATTGACAACCTGAATAGATCAGTATCTGTAACAAGATTGAAGCAGTGATCAAAAACTTCCCAAGAAACAAGAGTCCAGGACCTGACAGATTCCCTGAGGAATTCAATCATGCACTCAAACAAGAGATAATACCTATTCTTCTTAAGCTGTTTTTAAAACTAGAAACATAAGGGAAACTTCCAGACGTTTTCTATTAAACCAGCATTATGTTGATCCCCCAAGCAGGCTACGACCCCATCAAAAAGGAGAATTTCAGACCAATACTCCTGATGGATATGGATGCCAATATTCTCAACAAGATCCTAGCTAGTAGCATCCAACAGTACATTAAAAAGATTATCCACCATGACCAGGTAGGATTTATCCCTGGGATGCAAGTCTGATTTAACACTCACAAGTCAATCAGTGTGATAGAATGAATCAATAAGTGAAGAGATAAGAACCCCATGGTCCTCTCAATTGATGCAGAAAAGGCATTTGACAAAATACAACATCCTTTCCTGATTAAAATGCTTCAAAGTATAAGGATAGAGGGAAGATTGCTCAACTTCATAAAATCTATCTATGAAAAACCCACAGTAATATCATTGTCAATGGGGGAAAGCTGACAGTCTTCCCTTTGAGATCACAAATCTACACTTTCAAAATCATTCCAATCAAAATACCCCTGGTATTTTTTAAAGTGCCAGTATAAACAATCCTACAATTTGTATGAAACCAGAAAAAAAACCCAAATTGCCAAGGAAATGCTGAAAAAGAAAAACAAAGCTAAAGGCATCACGTTGCATGATTTCCAGCTTTAGTACAATGCTGTGATCACCATGACAGTGTGGTACTGGCACAGAAACAGACACATAGACCAATGGAACAGAGCAGAGAGCCCAGACATGGACCCTCAACTCTATGGTCAAATAATCTTGGACAAAGCAGGAAAAAATATCCAGTGGAAAAGATAATCTCTTCAATAAACGATGCTGGGAAAATTGAACAGCTACATACAGAAGAAGGAAACTTGACCAGTCTCTTACACCATAAACAAAGATAAACACAATGTGGATGAAAGACCTCAATGTGAGATAGGAATCCATCAAAATCCTAGAAGAGGACATAAGCAATAACCTCTTTGACACTGGGCACAGCAACTTATTTCAAGACACATCTCCAAAGGCAAGGGAAACGAAAGCAAAAATGAACTTCTGGGACTTTGTCAAGATAAATAGCTTCTACACAACAAAGGAAACCATCAACAAAACAAAGAGACAACCCACGGAATGGGAAGATACTCAGAAATGACACTACAGACAAAGGGCTGATATCCAAGATTTGTAAAGAACTTCTCAAACTCAACACCCCAAAAAACTGATAAGTCAAAAAATGGGCGGAAGACATGAACAGGCACTTCTCCAGTGAAGACATACAAATGGCTAGCAGACACATGAAAAAATGTTCATTCTCATTAGCCATCAGGGAAACTCAAATCAAAACCACATTGATAATTATCATATGGTTTCACTTATTTGTGGAGCATAACAAATAGTATTGAGGACAAGGGGAGATGGAGAGGTGAAGGGAGTTGAGGGAAATTGGAAGGGGAGGTGAACCATGAGAGACTATGGACTCTGAAAAACAATCTGAGGGTTTGAAGGGTTGGGGTGTGGGAGGCTGGGGGAACCAGGTGGTGGGTATTAGAGAGGGCATGTATTGCATGGAGCACTGTGTATGGTGAAAAACAATGAATACTGTTATGCTGAAAAGAAATAAAAAAACACATTGAGATACCACCTTACACGAGTTATAATGGTAAAGATTAATAAGGCAGGAAATAACAAATGTTGGAGAGGATGTGGAGCTAGGGGAACCCTCTTAACACTTTTGGTGCTAATGGAAGCTGGTGCAACCACTTTGGAAAACAATGTGGAGATTCCTCAAAAAATTAAAAATAGAGCTACACTACAAACTGGCAATTGCACTACCACTATTTACCCCACTGATACAAATGTAGTGAAAAGAAGGGCCATATGTACCCTAATGTTCATAGTAGCAATGTCTACAATAGACAAAGTTTGGTAAGAGCCAAGATGCCCTTCAACAGATGAATGGATAAAGATGTGGTGTGTATATACAATGGAATATTAGTCAGCCATGAGAAAGGATGAAGTTGGGTAACTTTTGCATCAACATAGATGGGACTGGGGAAGATTGTGCTGAGTGAACTGTGTCAAGCAGAGAAAGTCCTTTATCATTCAGTTTCACTTACTTTTGGCACATAAGGAAGAACATGGAGGACATTAGGAGAATGAAGGGAGAAATTGAAGGAGTTGGAAATCAGAGTTGGAGATGAACTATGCGAGGCTGTGAACTCCAAGATACAAACTGAATGTTTTAGAGGGGATGGAGGTTGGGATATGGGTGACCTTGGTGTTGGGACATTAAGGAGGACATTCACTGAATGAAGAACTAGGTATTATACATAAACAATGAATCTTGGAACACTACATGAAAAACTAATAGTGTATTTTATGGTGACTTACATAACACAATAAAAAACTAAACAAAGACTATAGCAAATACATACATACATACATACATACATACATACATATATACATTCATAAATACTATAGAAATGTCCAAAGAGAGCATTACATAATGATAACAGGATCAATTATAAAAGAAGTTATGACAATTGTAAATATCTATGAACCTAACATAGAAACACATACATACAGAAAGCAAATATTTATTGACATAAAAGCAGAAATTGACAGTAATATAATAATAGTGGAGAACTTTAACACTAAACTTACATCAATGGATAGATCATACAGACAGAAAATAAAGAAACCATGCCTTAAAGGATCTAAGAACATTCAACCCCAAAATAGAACAGACATTATTTTCAAGTACATATGGAAAACTGCCCATGATAGGTCACATGTTTAGCCATAAAGTAAGCATTAATAAATTTAAGAAGATTGAAGTCATAGCAAACATATTTTCTAACCAAAATTATATGAAACTAGAAGTTAATTGTGAGAAGAAAACTGAAAAAAAAAAAAAAAGAAAAATGGAAACAAAGCATTCTGCTCCTAAACAACCAATAGGTCAATTTAAAAATGAAGAGAAGATTTTAAAATATATGGAAGCAAAAGGAAATGAAAACATATCAGTTCAAAATATCTGGGACATAGCAAGAAGAGCCAAGGTGGAAAGTTTATAGAAAAACAGAACAATCAAGAAACAAGAAAAATCTCATATAAGCAATTAAATTTTCCTCTGAAGGTAATAGAAAAAGAGGAATAAACACAGCCCAAAGATAGTAGAAGAAAATAATAAATATTAGAGTAAACATAAATGTAATAGACTCCAAAAGGGGGAACTGATGAATGAAATCGACAATTGGTGCTTTGAATAGATTCTGAGTCAGACTCATTAAGAAAAAAGAGAGAGAGAGAGAGAGCCCAAATAAATAAAACCAGAGAGGAAATGGGGGAAATAACAAACATGATGGAAATACAAAGGATTATAATACTACATGAAAAACTATATATAAACAAATTACCCAAACTAAAGCAAAACAATAAATTTCCAGAAATATTAAATCTCACAAGATTGAATCAAGAAGAAGTAAAAAAAAAAAAAATCAAACAAAAATTTTCTGGTAACAGCACTGTTTCTGTAACTCCCAAGAGCTAAAAGTACAAGACCAAATGGATTTTCAGGTGAATTCTACTGAATATTAAAGCACAAGTTAATACCTATTAGGCAAGCATATCCACTCATCACTTTTTTTGTTGTTTAAAATGGTATTGTAGAAAAATATATATTAATATAAAAGAAAGTAGGAATGAAAGAGTATAGGCAAAAAACCATAAAACTCTTAGAAAACAAAGTAGCAAAATGACGGACATGAACTTTACCATATTTGTAATTACATTAATGTAAATGAATGAAATATTCCCCAAGCAAAAGAGAGAGTTTAGTAGAAGAAACATGAAACATAATCTAACTCTACTTTGTTTAACAAGAGATACACTTTAGATTAACAAAAGCCTAACATATTGAAAATAAAAAGATGGAAAAAAATGCAAGCAATAATCAAAATAGAACTGGCCAGCATAAGACAATATATACCAGCATAAGACAAAATGGACATTAAAACAAAACCTGTTGCTAAAAAGATATTTTATATGACAAAGTGGCAATCTGTCGAGAAGACAACAATATAACTATATATGCAAATATTGCAAACTGCAATAACAAAACCTGAAAATAGATGAAGCAAAATTTGAAGAATAGAATAAAGAAACAGACAATTCAACAACAGTAGGAGATTTTGTTCAAAGGCTCCATTTTCACTAATGAATAGAATGATGTGGATGGAGCTAGAGTGTATTATCCTAAGATATAGGCCAGTCAAAGAAAGACAGATATCACACAATTTCATTCATATATGGAATTTAGGAAACAAAACATAAATATACAGGAAGAAAAAACAGAGAGAGGGAAGCCAACCATGAGACTCTTAACAATAGAGAAGAAACTGAGGGTTGTGGAGATAGGTAGGTACAGAATGGGCTAAATAGGTGATTGATATTAAGGAGGCACTTGTTATTGTGATTGTTATATGCAAGTGATGAATCACTAAATTCTACTCCTGAAACCAATATCACACGAAATGTTAACTAACTAGAATTTAAATAAAAGTTTAGGGGAAAAAGAGCCTGATGCCAATATCATTATTTTTTTTAATTTTTATTTTTTTTAATTTCTTTTCAGTGTTCCAGAATTCATTGTTTATGCACCACATCCAGTGCTCCATGCAACACGTGCCCTCCACGATACCCACCACCAGGCTTATCCAACCTCCTAACCCCCTCCCCTCCAAAACCCTCAGTTAGTCCCACAGAGTCCAGAGTCTCTCATGGTTCTTCTCCCCCTTCAATTTCTCCAACTCCCTTCTCCTCTCCATCTCCCCATGTCCTCCATGTTATTTCTTATGTCCCACAAATAGGTGAAACCATATGATAATTGACTCTCTCTGCTTGACTTATTTTGTTCTGCATAATCTCTTCCAATTCCGTCCATGTTGATACAAAAGTTGGGTATTCATCCTTTCTGAGGGAGGCATAGTACTCCATAGTATATATGGACTACATCTTCTTTATCCATTCATCTGTTGAAGGGCATCTTGGTTCTTTCACATCATTTTTATTTAACATAGCTCTGGAAGTCCTAGCTGCAGGAGTCACACAAGGAGGAGGAAAAAAAAAAAAAGGAAAACCTGTTCAAATTGGTCAGAAGAAGAAAAATACTCACTATTTGCACATGATGTAATACCATACACAGAAAACCCATGATGAAGTTCCAAAACTTCATTTTTGCTTTTGTTTTTCTTGCCTTTGGAGATGTGTCGAGCAAAACGTTGTTCTGGCCAAGGTCAAAGATGTTGCTTCCTGTGTTCTCCTCAAGGATTTTGACAGATTCCTGTCTCACAGTTAGTTCTTTCATCCATTTTGAATTTATTTTTGTGTTTGGCATAATAAAGTGGTCCAGCTACATTCTTCTACTTGTGGCTGTCCAGGTTTCCCAACACCACTCATTGAAGTGACTGTCTTCTTTCCACTGGATATTCTTATCTACTTTGTCAGAGATGAGTTGACCATATGCTTGAGGGTCCGTTTCTATTCCATTGATCTATACATGTTTTTGTGCAACTACCATACTCTTCTGATGATTACAGATTTTAATACATCTTTAAGTCTGGGATTGTGATGCCTCCAGCTTTGGTTTTCTTTCTCAACATTACTTTGGCTATTGTGGATCTTCTGTAGGTCCATACAAATTTCAGGATTGCTGTTTGTTCTAGCTCTATGAAAAATTCTGGTGTTATTTTTATAGGGATTACACTGAATGTGTAGATTGCCTTGGGTAGCAAAGACAAATTTTTAAAGGTCTTTTAAAATTTATTTATCTGTTTGTTTATTTATTTATTTATTTATTTATTTGACAAAGAGACCAAGCACAAGTAGAGGGATCAGCAGGCAGAGGGAGAGAGAGAAGAAGGCTCCCCACTGAGTGGGGAGTGCAATGCAGAGCTTGATCCCAGGACTCTGAGATCATGACTTGAGCTGGAGGCAGACGCTTAATGACTGAGCAACTAGGTGCTCCAGCATAGACATTTTAACAATAGTTGTTCTTCCAATCGATGAACATGGAATATTTTATCATTTTTGTATCTTCCTCAATTTCTCTTGTAAGTGGTCTATAGTTCTCAGAGTACAGGCCCTTTACCTGTTCAGTTAGGTTTTTCCTATGTATCTTATGGTTTCGGGTGCACTTTTAAGTGGAGTAATTTACTTGGTTTCTCTTTCTTATTACTCATTGTTAGTTTAATGAAATGAAACTGACTTCTTTGCATTCATTTTGTATCATGTGACTTCCTGTATCAGTTATAGCAATGTTTTGCTGGAGACTTTTGGGTTCTCAACATAGAGCATCATGTTAACAACAATGAGTGAATGGCTGCCTTTTCTTTGTGGATTTGGATGCATTCTATTTCTTTTTGTTGTTGGATTCCTTAGGCTAGGACATCAATATCATGTTGAACAACAGTGATGAGAGAGAAAATCCCTGTCATGTTCCAGACCTTAGGGGAAAATCTGTTTTTCTTCATTGAGGATGATATTAACTGTAGGTTTTATGTATATGGCTTTTATGATATTGAGGCATATTCTCTCTATCTCTACAGTGCAGAAAGTTTTCATCAAGAAAAGATGCTGTAGGGGTGCCTGGGTGGCTCAGTGGGTTAAGCCACTGTCTTTGGCTCAGGTCATGATCTCAGGGTCCTGGGATCGAGTCTCGCATTGGGATCTCTGCTCAGCAGGGAGCTCACTTCCTCCTCTCTCTCTCTCTGCCTGCCTCTCTGCCTACTTGTGATCTCTCTCTGTCAAATAAATAAAATTAAAAAAAAAAGAAAAGATGCTGTATTTGTCAAAAGCTTTTTATGCATCCATCAAGAAGATCATATGGTTCCTTTCTTTTCCTTTATTAATTTGGTGTATCACATTGATTGATTTGAGGATGTTGAACAATCCTTGCAGCCCAGGAATAAATCCCACTTGGTTGTGGTGAGTAATCATTTTAATGTACTGCTGGATCCTACTAGCTAGTTTCTTGGTGAAAAGTTTGCATCTATGCTTATCAGGGATATTAGTCTATAATTCTCCTCAGAATGGCTAAAATTAACAACTTAGTAAACAAAAAGATGTAGGCAAGGATGAAGAAAAATGAGAGCACTCTTACACCTTGGTGGGAACGGAAACTGGTTGTATTCACTCTGAAAAACAATATGGAGTTTCCTCAAAGAGTTAAAAATAGAGCTACCCTAAAACCCACAAATGCACTACTAGGAATTTTTTTTAACGATTTTTATTTATTTATTTGACAGAGAGAGAGATCACAAATAGGCAGAGAGACAGACAGTGAGAGAGATGAGGAGAAGCAGGCTCCCTGCTGAGCAGAGAGCCCCATGCGGGACTCGATCCCAGGCCCCTGGGATCATGACCCGAGCCGAAGGCAGAGGCTTAACCCACTGAGCCACCCAGGCGCCCCCACTACTAGGAATTTATCCAAAGGATACAAACATAGTGATTCATTTTTTTTGTGTGTTTGTTGATTTTGTTTTGTTTCATTTTGTTTTTATTATGTTATGTTAGTCACCATACAGTACATCATTAGTTTTTGGTATAGTATTCCAAGATTCATTCTTTGTGAATTACACAAAGTGCTCCATGCAATCTGTGCCCGCCATAATACCCATCACCAAGCTAACTCATCCACCCAATCCCGTATTGTCTAAAAACCTCAGTTTGTTCTTAAAGTCCATGGTCTCTCATGGTTCATTTCCCACTCTGATTTTCCCATCTTCATTTCCCCCTTTCTTCTCCTAATGCCCTCCATGCTACTCTTTATCTTCCACAAGTAACTGAAACCATATGATAATGGACTCTCTGCTTGACTTATTTCACTCAGCATAATCTCCACCAGTCCTATCCATGTTGATGCAAAAGTTAGGTGTTCAGGGGCACCTGGGTGGCTCAGTGGGTTGAGCCTTTGCCTTCAGCTTGGGTCGTGATCTCAGGGTCCTGGGATCAAGCCCTGCATCAGGCTCTCTGCTGAGTGGGAAGTCTGCTTCCTCTCCCCCCGCCCACATCTGCCTGCTTCTCTGCCTACTTGTGATCTCTCTCTCTGTGTCAAAAAAAAAAAAAAAAAAAAAAGTTAGGTGTTCACCCTTTCTAATGCCTGAGTAATATTCCATTGTATATATGGATCACAACTTGTTTATCCATTTGTCTGTTGAAGGTGATTTCAGCTCTTTCCACAGTTTGGATATTGTGGAAACTGCTGCTATGAACTTCGGGCTGCAAATGGCCCTTCTTTTCCCTACATCTGTATCTTTGATATAAATACCCAGTAGTGCAATTGCTAGGTCATATGGTAGCTATCTATGTTTTTAACTTTCTGAGCAACCTCCACACTGTTTTCTGAAGTGGCTGCACCAGCTTGCATTCCCGCCAAAACTGTAAGAGGGTTACCTTTCCTCCACAACTACTCCAACATTTGTAGTGTCTTGCCTTGACAATGTTTCCCATTCTAACTGGTGTAAGGTGTTATCTCAAAGTGGTTTTGACTTGAATTTCCCTGATGGCTAATGAAGACGAATATTTTTTCATGTGTCTTTTACTATTTGTATATCTTCCTTGGAGAAATGTCTGCTTATATCCTCTGCCCATGTGTTTACTTCATTATTTGTTTTTCCTGGATATTGAGTTTGAGAAGTTCTTCACAGATCTTGGATATCAGCCCTTTATCTGTAATGTCAATTATGAATATCTTCTCCCATTCCGTGGGTTGCCTCTTTGTTTTGTTCACGGTTTCCTTTGTTGTGCAGAAGCTACCTATCTTAAGGAAGTCCGAAGAGTTCATTTTCACTTCTGTTCCCCTTGCTTTTGGAGACATGTCGAAAAAATTTGCTGTGGCTGATGTCGAAGATATTACTTCCTAAGTTCTCCTCTAGGATTTTGATGGATTCCTGTCATTGAAGTCTTTCATCCATTTAGAGTTTCTCTTTCTGTATGGTGCAATGGTCAGGTTTCATTCTTCTGTATGTAGCTGTCTAGTTTTCCCAGAAACACTGAAAAAGCACTATTGAAGAGAATATCTTTTCCCCATTGGATATTTTTTTTCCTATTTTGTCAATGATTATTTGATCATAGAATTGAGCCTTGTTTTGGTGCCAGTACCATGCTGTCTTGGTGATTACAGTTTTGTAATATAACTTGAAATCAGACATGACACCCTCAGATTTGTCTTCTTTTTCAAAATTTCCTTGGCATTCAGGGTCAATGTTCACCAAACTGTGGAAAGAACCATGATGCCCTTCAACAGATGAATGGATAAAGAAGATATGGTCCATATATACAATGGAGTATTATGTCTCCATCAGAAAGAAATAATACCAACTTTTGTATCCATATGTGTCATGGATACTGTATGTACCAGCTTTTGCATCATAAACAATATGAGCATTGGGGGATATGTGGACCTTCTTTTCACTATGTCTGTATCTTTAGAGTAAATACTTGGAGGTGCAATTTCAGGGTCATAGGGCAGCTCTATTTTTAATTTCATAAGGAATCCCCACATTGTTTTCCAAAGCGGCTGCACCAACTTGCATTCCCACGAACAGTGCAAGAGGGTTCCCCTTTCTCCACATACTGACCAACATTTGTTATTCACTGTCTTGTTAATTTTAACCATTCTAATTGGTGTAAGGTAGTATCTCAATGTGTGTTTGATTTGAATCTCCCTGATGGCTAATGGTGATGGACATTTTTTCATGTGTCTGTTAGCCATTTGCATGTCTTCTTTGGAGAAGTGTCTGTTCATGTTTTCTTCCCATTTTTTGACATGATTATCTGTTTTTTGAGTGTTGAGTTGAGAAGTTCTTTATAGATCCTGGATATCAGCCCTTTGTCTGTAGAGTCATTTGTGAATATCTCCTCCCATTCTGTGGGTTACCACTTAGTTTTCTTGACTGCTTCTTTTGCTGTGCAGAAGCTTTTGATCTTCATGAAATTCCAAAAGTTCATTTTCACTTTTGTTTCCTTTGCCTTTGGAGACATGTCTTGAAAAAAGCTGTCGTGGCCGATGTCGAAAAGTTTACTGCCTATGTTCTCCTCTAGTATTTTGATAGATTCCTGCCTCACGTTAAGGTCTTTTATATATTTTGAGTTTATCTTTGAGTTTGGTGTAAAAAGAATGTTGGAGTTTCATTCTTCTACATATAGCTGTCCAATTTTCCAACACCATTTATTGAAAGGACTGCCTTTTTTCACTGGATTTTTTTTACTACTTTGTCGAAGATTATTTGACCATAGAGTTGAGGGTCCATATCTGGGCTCTCTCCTATGTTCCACTGGTCTATGTGTCTGTTTTTCTGACAGTCCCATGCTGTCTTGGTGATCACAGCTTTGTGGTAAAGCTTTAAATCAGGCAACATGATTCACCCAGTTTTGCTTTACTTTTTGAACACTTCCTTAGCTATTCTTGGATTTTTCTTGTTCCATACAAATTTTAGGAATATTTGTTTCAGCTCTTTGAAAAATCCCAGTGGAATTTTGACTGGGATGGAACTGCAAGTATAGATTTCTCTGGACAGCATAGACATTTTAACAATGTTTATTCTTCTGATCCATGAGCATGGAATAGTCTTCCACCTTTTTGTGTCTTCTTCAATTTCTTTCATGAATGTTCTGTAGTTTCTCGAGCACAGATCCTTTACCTCTTTGGTTAGGTTTATTCCCAAGTATCCTATGGTTCCTAGTGCTATAGTAAATGGAATTGATCCTCTAATTCCCCTTTCTGTATTTTCCTTGTTAGTGTGTAACAAAGCAACTGATTTTTGTGCATTGATTTTGTATCCTGCCACATTAGTGAATTGCTGCATGAGTTCTAGTAGTTTGGGGGTGGAGTCTTTTGGGTTTTCCGTAAAAAGTATCATCTCATCTGTGAAGAGAGAGATTTTGACTTATTCATTGACAATTTGAATACCTTTTAGCTCTGTTTGTTTTCTATTGCTGTTGGTAGGACTTCTAATATCACATTGGACAACAGTGGCAAAATTGGTCATCCTTGTTGTGTTCCTGATCTCAAAGGGGAGGCTCTCAGCTATTCCCCATTGAGAATGATATTCACTGTGGGTTTTTCATAGATAGTAGATAGATCTTATGATGTTGAGGAATGTTCCTTCTATCCCTATACTTTGAATTGTTTTAATCAGGAATGGATTCCGTATCTTTTCAAATGCTTTAAGAAGATCATGTTGTTCTTTAAATGTTTGAGAGAATTCCCCAGGTAATTTGCAGATCCTGGGCTCTTGCTTTTTGGGCCGTTTTTGATCACTGCTTCAATCTCGTTGCTATATATTGGACTATTCAGGTTATCAGTTTCTTCGTGATTCAGTCTTGGAAGTTTGTACGTTTCCAGGAATGCATGTATTTCTTCTAGGTTGCTTAACTTATTGGCATACCACTGTTGATAATAATTTCAGATGATTGTTTCCAATTCCTTGGTGTTACTCGTGATGTCCCCTTTTCATTCATAATTTTATTAATTAGGGTCCTCTCTCTTTTCTTGTGGATTAGTTTGACCAATGCTTTAATAATCTTATTGATTCTTTCAAAGAGCCACCTTGTAGTTTAGTTGGTGTGTTCTAATGTATCTGTAGTTTCTATATCATTGATCTCTGTTCCAGTCTTGATTATTTCCCTTCTGGTGCATGGGTTTGGCTGACTTTGTTGTTTGTTTTCCAGTACATTTGGGATTTTTCAGTTTCTTTTAGTGGGGCTTGGATGGCTATGTATTTCCCCCTTAGGACAGACTTTTACATATCCCATAGGTTTTTGGACTGATGTGTTTTCATTCTCATTGACTTCATGAATTGTTTAAGTTCTTCTTTGATTTTCTGGTTGATCCAGACATCCTTAAGCAGGGTGATCTTTAGCTTCCAAGTGTTTAAATCCCTTCAAACCTTTTTCTTGTGGTTGTGTTCCAGTTTCAAAACATTGTAGTCTGAGAATATGCAGGGATTAATCACAATCTTTTGGTATCAGTTGAGCCCTGGTTTGTGTCCCAGTACGTGGTCTATTCTGGAGAAGATTCCATATGCTCTTGAGAAGAATGATTATTCTGTTTTTTTTTTAAGATTTTATTTATTTACATAACAGAGAGAGATCACAAGAAGGCTGAGAGGCAGGTAGAGAGAAGGTGGGGGAAGCAGGCTCCCTGCTGAGCAGAAAGCCCTATGCCGTGCTCGATCCAAGGACCCTGGGATCATGACTTGAGCCAAAGGCAGAGGTTTTAACCTACTGAGCCACCCAGATGCCCCTTCTGTTGTTTTAGTGTGGGATGTTCAGTATATATCTATGAGATCCATCTGGTCTAAAGGGTAATTCAAAGCTCTTGGTTTTTTTTATTGATATTCTGCTTGGATTATATGTCTATTACTGAGAGTTGTGTGTTAACATCCCCTACTGTTAATGTATTCATAGCAATAAGATATTTTTTTTAAGTGTTGGCTTATGTAGTTGGCTGCTCCCATATTGGGGGGCAAAATATTTACAAATGTTACATCTTCCTAATGGATAGACCCTTTAAGAAAGATGTAGTCTCCTTTATCTCTGACTATGGAATTTAGTTTAAAATCTAATTTTTCTGATATGAAAATTACTACTCCAGCTTTCTTTTGAGGCCTGTTGGCATGAAAGATGCTTCACTTTCCGTCTGGATTTATCTTTAGGTTCCAAATTTATTCTCTTTATAAATTTCTGTTCAATGTCACTCTTGGGTTCATTCTTCTTTTATATACCCCCCTCTTAATATTTCTTGTAGTGCCAGCTTAGTGGTCACATACTCTTCTCAACCTTGCTGGTCTCAGAAGCTCTTTATCTGTCCATCCATTTTGAATGTCAGCCTTGCTGAATAAAGTATTCTTGGCAACGTGTTCTTCTCATTTGAATATGTTTTGACAGCCCTTTCTGGCTGGCCAGGTTTCTGTGGACAGATCTGAGGTTATTCTGATGGACCTTCCTGTGTACATAAGGAATCTCTTCCCCCTAGCTGCCCTCAGAAGCACTTGTCCAAAATTATGATTCATGAGTTTCACAATTAGTTGCCTTGGGGTCTTTCTAGATTTGTTTATCTTGGTGGGTATTCTTGCTGCCTCTAACTCGAATGTTTGTTGTATACTCCAGATTGGGTAAATTTTCATGCAGAATTTTCTCAACCCTATCTTCTAGTCTTCTCTCTTTTTCCATCCCCTCAGGGATCCCAATAACTGACGTTGGAATGTTTCATGGCATCATTCATTTCCCTAGTTCTGTTTTCATGGCTTCTAAGCTGTTTGTTCCATGCCTCCTCCTGATCCGTTTTCTCTATCATTCTGTCCTCTAGATCACTAATTCTATCTTCTGCCTCAGTTACTCAAAGGGCTTTCTGCTAGCTCTTAGAGGATTTAGATTAGATTAGATCTCATTGATAGCATTTTTAACTTCTGCCAGGTCATCTCTCACTTCTGCCCTTATAGGTTCTATGTCGTCACTAGTAGTTTTCTCCAAACTAGCCATTGCCTGGGTAGTTGTTACCCTGAATTCGACTTCTGACATATTGCTTATGTCCATATCCAAGAGTTCTGTGGCAGAGGGCACAGTGTCTGAATTTTTCCTCTGTTTCATGTTCCTCTTCATAGTCATTTTGGTGAGAGGTGGTTGAAGGGATGTATAGCTGAATGTATCAACCACAATCCAGGCAACGTGCACCCTGGAACGTTTGGAACAATCAGAAGTCACCATCAAGAAGAAAGAAAAAAGAAAAGAGAGAGAGAGAAAGAGTGATAGGGAAAAGAGAAAACCCAGCCAGAATGAGCCTCAAAAGTAAGATTTTTAAAACAGATAAAAACTGACAATTAAAAAGAGTGTCAAAAGTAAATGTCAAGGAAACAAACAAACAAAAGGACCCAGCCAAAATGAACCTCAAGTATAAGATTTATATAATACCAGAACAAAAACCAATACAAAGAAACACTGACAGAAGAAAAAGATGGGAGGGGGGTTATATGTCCTCAGTGTGGGTGAGGAAGCTTATTTTGGTCCATCCTGGGTCTATATTGATATCTTTGTTAAAGGACTCAACTTTGCAGAGATAACAGGAGATCAAAACTGGTTTATATATAAGGGTAGCATTGATTCAGGAAAGAGGGTTACCTTGAAGCTTATATCTATATATATATTAAAAGAATAGAAAAGAAGAAAAACACAGGTATATGTATGAAAAAAGTTCAAGTTAAAAAGTTGTTATGTAATATGCTGCATTAAACCTCTAGTTGTAATGGTAAGTAGGTAAAAAATTAAAAAGAACAAGAATTGTGAGAATGAATTTTATTTAATTTTTATTAGTTTTTTTTTTTTAATTTCTTTTCAGTGTTCCAGAATTCATTGTTTATGCACCACACCTGACTTTTTTTTTAAAGTTGTATCTATGGGAGGAGGAGTCAAGGTGGCGGAGAAGTAGCAGGCTGAGACAACTTCAGCTAGCCGGAAATCAGCTAGATAGCTTATCTAAAGATTGCAAACACCTGAAAATCCATCGGCAGATCGAAGGGAAGAAGAACAGCAATTCTGGAAACAGAAAAACAACCACTTTCTGAAAGGTAGGACTGGCGGAGAAGTGAATCCAAAGCGTCGGGAAGATAGACCCCGGGGGGAGGGGCCGGCTCCCGGCAAGCGGCGGAGCAATAGCGCATAAAATCAGGACTTTTAAAAGTCGGTTCCACTGAGGGACATCGCTCCAGAGGCTAAACCGGGGCGAAGCCCACACGGGGTCAGCGTGGCCTCAGGTCCCGCAGGGTCACAGAAGGATCGGGGGTGTCTGAGTGTCGCAGAGCTTGTGGGTATTGGAACGGGAAAGCCGGCTACAGAGACAGAGCCGACAGTAAGCTCACAGCTCGGCGTTGCCTTGAACCGGTCGCAGGCTCGGTGTGCTTGGAGCGTGGCCGAAGGTCAGGCAGACGGGAGTAACTGGGCGCTGTTCTCTGAGGGCGCACTGAGGAGTGGGGCCCTGGGCTCTCGGCTCCTCCGGGCCAGGGACCAGGAGGCCACCATTTTTATTCCCGACCTCCGGAATTCTACGGAAAGCGGTCAGGGAACAAAAGCTCCTGAAAGAAAACCCGAGCGGATTACTCACCCGGGCCCCTGTTAAGGGCGGTGCAATTATGCCTGGGGCAAAGACACTTGAGAATCACTACAACAGGCCACTCCCGCAGAAGATCAACAAGAAATCCACCCAAGACCAAGTTCACATACCAAGGAGTACGGTTTCAATACCAAGGAGAGCAGCAGAATTCCAGAGGAGGAGAAAGCAAAGCATGGAACTCAAGGCTTTTTCCCTGTGATTTTTTTTAGTCTTGCAGTTAATTTGATTTTTTTCTTTTTCAGTTTTTGTTTTTCTTTTCTCGCCTTCTGGTACTTTTTTTTTAACTTTTACCTTTTTCTTTTTTAACGTTTTTTAACTAGTTTATCCAATATATATATTTTTTCTTTTTTATATTTTTCTTATTTGTTTTCTTTTTAAAAATTTTTTTCTTTTCTTTTTTTTTCTTTTTTCTTTTTTTTTTCTTTCTTCCTTTTTGAACCTCTTTTTACCCCTTTCTACCGCCTCACGATTTGGGATCTCTTCTAATTTGGTTAAAGCATATTTTCCAGGGGTTGTTGCCACGCTTTTAGTATTTTACTTGCTCCTTCATATACTCTTATCTGGACAAAATGACAAGACAGAAAAATTCATCACAAAAAAAAAAGAACAAGAGGCAATACCTAAGGCTAGGGACCTAATCAATACAGACATTGGTAATATGTCAGATCTAGAGATCAGAATGACAATTCTCAAGGTTCTAGACGGGCTCGAAAAAGGCATGGAAGACATTAGAGAAAACCTCTCGAGAGATATAAAAGCCTTTTCTGGAGAAATAAAAGAACTAAAATCTAACCAAGTTGAAATCAAAAAAAGCTATTAATGAGGTGAAATCAAAAATGGAGGCTCTCACTGCTAGGATAAATGAGGTAAAAGAAAGAATTAGTGATAAAGAAGACCAAATGACATAGAATAAAGAAGCTGAGCAAAAGAGGAACAAACAGCTACTGGACCACGAGGGGAGAATTCGAGAGATAAGTGACACCATAAGACGAAACAACATTAGAACAATTGGGATTGCAGAAGAAGAAGAAAGAGAGAGGGGAGCAGAAGGTATACTGGAGAGAATTATTGGGGAGAATTTCCCGAACATGGCAAAGGGAACGAGCATCAAAATTCAGGAGGTTCAGAGAACACCCCTCAAAATCAATAAGAAAGGCCCACACCCCGTCACCTAATAGTAAAATTTACAAGTCTCAGTGACAAAGAGAAAATCCTGAAAGCAGCCCGTGAAAAGAAGTCTGCAACATACAATGGTAAAAGTATTAGATTGACAGCAGACTTATCCACAGAGACGTGGCAGGCCAGAAAGAGCTGGCATGATATTTTCAGAGCACTAAATGAGAAAAACATGCAGCCAAGAATACTATATCCAGCTAGGCTATCATTGAAAATAGAAGGAGAGATTAAAAGCTTCCAGGACAAACAAAAACTGAAAGAATTTGCAAACACCAAACCAGCTCTACAGGAAATCTTGAAAGGGGTCCTCTAAGCAAAGAGAGAGCCTACAAGTGGTAGATCAGAAAGGAACAGAGACCATATACAGTAACAGTCACCTTACAGGCAATACATTGGCTCTAAATTCATATCTCTCAGTAGTTACCCTGAATGTGAATGGGCTAAATGCCCCTGTCAAAAGACACAGGGTATCAGAATGGATAAAAAAAAACAAAACCCATCTATATGTTGCCTCCAAGAAACTCATTTTAAGCCCGAAGACACCTCCAGATTTAAAGTGAAGGGGTGGAAAAGAATTTACCATGCTAATGGACATCAGAAGAAAGCAGGAGTGGCAATCCTTATATTAGATCAATTAGATTTTAAGCCAAAGACTATAAGAAGAGATGAGGAAGGACACTATATCATACTCAAAGGGTCTGTCCAACAAGAAGATTTAACAATTTTAAATATCTATGCCCCCAACGTGGGAGCAGCCAACTATATAAACCAATTAATAACAAAATCAAAGAAACACATCAACAATAATACAATAATACTAGGGGACTTTAATACTCCCCTCATTGAAATGGACAGATCATCCAAGCAAAAGATCAGCAAGGAAATAAAGGCCTTAAACGACACACTGGACCAGATGGACATCACAGATATATTCAAAACATTTCATCCCAAAGCAACAGAATACACATTCTTCCCTAGTGCACATGGAACATTCTCCAGAATAGATCACATCCTCGGTCCTAAATCAGGACTCAACCGGTATCTAAAGATTGGGAATATTCCCTGTATATTTTCAGACCACAATGCTCTAAAGCTAGAACTCAACTACACGAGGAAGTTTGGAGAGAACCCAAATACATGGAGACTAAACAGCATCCTTCTAAAGAATGAATGGGTCAACCGGGAAAGTAAAGAAGAATTGAAAAAAAAAACATGGAAACAAATGATAATGAAAATACAATGGTTCAAAATCTGTGGGACACAACAAAGGCAGTCCTGAGAGGAAAATATATAGTGGTACAAGCCTTTCTCAAGAAACAAGAAAGGTCTCAGGTACACAACCCAACACTACACCTAAAGGAGCTGGAGAAAGAATAAGAACGAAACCCTAAGCCCAGCAGGAGAAGAGAAATCATAAAGATCAGGGCAGAAATCATTGAAATAGAAAGCAAAAAGACAATAGAGCAAATCAACGAAACTAGGAGCTGGTTCTTTGAAAGAATTAATAAAATTGATAAACCTCTGGCCAGACTTATCAAAAAGAAAAGAGAAAGGACCCAAATAAATAAAATCATGAATGAAAGAGGAGAGATCACAACTAACACCAAAGAAATACAAACTATTATAAGAACATACTATGAGCAACTCTATGCCAACAAATTTGACAATCTGGAAGAAATGGATGCATTCCTAGAAACATATAAACTACCACAACTGAACCAGGAAGAAATAGAAAGTCTAAACAGACCCATAACCAGTAAGGAGATTGAAACAGTCATTAAAAATCTCCAAACAAACAAAAGCCCAGGGCCAGACGGCTTCCCGGGGGAATTCTACCAAACAATTAAAGAAGAACTAATTCCTATTCTCCTGAAACTGTTCCAAAAAATTGAAATGGAAGGAAAACTTCCAAACTCATTTTATGAGGACAGCATCACCTTGATCCCCAAACCAGACAAGGATCCCATCAAAAAAGAGAGCTATAGACCAATATCCTTGATGAACACAGATGCAAAAATTCTCACCAAAATACTAGCCAATAGGATTCAACAGTACATTAAAAGGATTATTCACCACGACCAAGTGGGATTTATTCCAGGGCTGCAAGCTTGGTTCAACATCCGCAAATCAGTCAATGCGATACAACACATCAATAAAAGAAAGAACAAGAACCATATGATACTCTCAATAGATGCTGAAAAAGCATTTGACAAAGTACAGCATCCCTTCCTGATCAAAACTCTTCAAAGTGTAGGGATAGAGGGCACATACCTCAATATCATCAAAGCCATCTATGAAAAACCCACCGCAAATATCATTCTCAATGGAGAAAAACTGAAAGCTTTTCTGCTAAGGTCAGGAACACAGCAGGGATGTCCATTATCACCACTGCTATTCAACATAGTACTAGAGGTCCTAGCCCCAGCAATCAGACATCAAAAGGAAATTAAAGGCATCCAAATCGGCAAAGAAGAAGTCAAATTATCACTCTTCGCTGATGATGTGATACTATATGTGAAAACCCAAAAGACTCCAAGCCAAAACTGCTAGAACTTGTACAGGAATTCAGTAAAGTGTCAGGATATAAAATCAATGCACAGAAATCAGTTGCATTTCTCTACACCAACAAGACAGAAGAAAGAGAAATTAAGGAGTCAATCCCATTTACAATTGCACCCCCAACCTTAAGATACCTAGAATAAACCTAACCAAAGAGGCACAAAATCTATACTCAGAAAACTATAAAGTACTCATGAAAGAAATGGAGGAAGACACAAAGAAATGGAAAAATGTTCCATGCTCATGGATTGGAAGAATAAATATTGTGAAAATGTCTATGCTACCTAAAGCTATCTAGACATTTAATGCAATTCCTATCAAAGTACCATCCATCTTTTTCAAAGAAATGGAACAAATAATTCTAAAATTTTTATGGAACCAGAAAACATCTCGAATAGCCAAAGGGATATTGAAAAAGAAAGCCAAAGTTGGTGGCATCACCATTCCGGACTTCAAGCTCTATTACAAAGCTGTTGTTATCAAGACAGCATGGTACTGGCACAAAAACAGACCCATAGATCAATGGAACAGAATAGAGAGCCCAGAAATAGACCCTCAACTCTACAGTCAACTAATCTTCGACAAAGCAGGAAAGAATGTCCAATGGAAAAAAGACAGCCCCTTCAATAAATGGTGCTGGGAAAATTGGACAGCCACATGTAGAAAAATGAAACTGGACCATTTCTTTACACCACACACGAAAATAGACTCAAACTGGATGATGGACCTCAATGTGCGAAAGGAATCCATAAAAATTCTTGAGGAGAACACAGGCAGAAACATCTTCGATCTTAGCCGCATCAACATCTTCCTAGGAATAACGCCAAAGGCAAGGGAAGCAAGGGCAAACATGAGCTATTGGGATTTCATCAAGATCAAAAGCTTTTGCACAGCAAAGGAAACAGTTAACAAAATCAAAATACAACTGACAGATTGGGAGAAGATATTTGCAAACGACATATCAGATAAAGGACTAGTGTCCAGAATCTATAAAGAACTTAGCAAACTCAACACCCAAAGAACAAATAATCCAATCAAGAAATGGGCAGAGGACATGAACAGACATTTCTGCAAAGAAGACATCCAGATGGCCAACAGACACATGAAAAAGTGCTCCATATCACTCGGCATCAGGGAAATATAAATCAAAACCACAATGAGATATCACCTCACACCAGTCAGAATGGCTAAAATCAACAAGTCAGGAAATGACAGATGCTGGCGAGGATGCGGAGAAAGGGGAACCCTCCTCCACTGTTGGTGGGAATGCAAGCTGGTGCAGCCACTCTGGAAAACAGCATGGAGGTTCCTCAAAATGTTGAAAATAGAACTGCCCTATGACCCAGCAATTGCACTATTGGGTATTTACACTAAAGATACAAACGTAGTGATCCGAAGGGGCACATGCACCCGAATGTTTATAGCAGCAATGTCCACAATAGCCAAACTATGGAAAGAATCTAGATGTCCATCAACAGATGAATGGATCAAGAAGATGTGGTATATATACACAGTGGAATAGTATGCAGCCATCAAAAGAAATGAAATCTTGCCATTTGCGACAACATGGATGGAACTAGAGCGTATCATGCTTAGTGAAATAAGTCAAGCAGAGAAAGACAACTATCATATGATCTCCCTGATATGAGGAAGTGGTGATGCAACATGGGGGCTTAAGTGGGTACGAGAAGAATAAATGAAAGAAGATGGGATTGGGAGGGAGACAAACCATAAGTGACTCTTGATCTCACAAAACAAACTGAGGGTTGCTGGGGGAGGGGGTTTGGGAGAAGGGGGTGGGATTATGGACATTGGGGAGGGTATGTGCTTTGGTGAGTGCTGTGAAGTGTGTAAACCTGGTGATTCACAGACCTGTACCCCTGGGGATAAAAATATATGTTTATAAAAAATAACAAATTCTAATAAAAATAAATAAATAAATAAATAGATAGATAGATAGATAGATAAATATTCTTGATATAGAAAAAAAAAGTTGTATCTATGAAATATACATGTTTTAGCACTATACTGGGAGCTTAATATATTGTTTTCCCCTGATGTTGGGGTTTTACAGTTTTATGGGTACCCTGTGGTGGTTGCTTTCTTATTCTTTTGGATTGCTCTCTAGGGGAGGGGCCTGCTGCATTGTTTTCCCACCAGTCTTGCTTGGGTTGAGTAGTCCTTCCCCCTACTGAGGGGCTGGGTTCTGTGGAAGCTGGTTTTTCAGACTTTTGTTCTTTGGAGGCTTTTGTTCTTTGGGGCTTTGAGGTGCTTTTCAGAGGTTTAGTGGAAATCAAACTGCACCTTGACCTCTGCCTTAGAGAGAAGCCTCAGTCTGCTCCCTTCTGGGTGGTACAGAACCCACAGACTCCCCCTCTACAAACTCCACTGAACAGCACAAACTCCCACAGGTGGTGCACTCCCAGCCACTGTCTCAGTGGCCCCCCAAGGCACCTGTTCATCTCTGCACCTCCGTGCCACCAAAACTGTGACTGATATTGACCTAGGGAGCCCGCTTCCATTCGTCGTCTTTGCAAGGACTGCTGTCTGGGGTCCAGGCCCAAGCAGGGTATGCTCTGACCTCACGGTTGTGCAGGTAGCAGAAGGCTGCTGCCACCAATGGATCCCAACCAGAGATACTGCCATGTCCTCCCAGGCATGGGCTAGGAGCATCCAGACCCTCGGCCAGTGGCAGAAGGCCGGGGTCCTAAAGAGCACCACCGGCATCCATACCAACCTCTCTCAGGCATTGGGGGGAGTGCACTCACAGCCTTGGTTGTGAAGGGTGTGCAGAGCACAGAAGGCCGTGGACCTAGAGAGTGGTGGCTGGCACCCACAGCAGAAGCTCTCATGCATGGGTTTAGGCCCATGCCCATGACTGCCCGATTCCACCAATTACCCCTTAAGCTCATTTGCTCTTTTTGAGTTGAGTGTCTTCAACCAGACTTCAAGTTAATTCGGATCCCCACCCACAGGGCACTTTTGTATTGGGATATTACTTTGCAATGGGTCACTTCTGGTAGCTCCCTCTCCCTTCTGCTCATCTTCCAATATCAGTCCCAGCATCCCCACTCTGCTTTACCTCTCCACTGATGTCTTCTGCCCCCAAAGAGATCCAGAAGTGTATAGTCTTACATCTATGGTTGATTTCATGGGTGCTTAGAGTGTTCTGGTAGAGATTTAGCTCACTATAGGGGACCAGTTGAAACAGGGTCTCCTATTTCTATGCTTTCTTGTCCCTCCTTCCCCAGTTTATAAAAGTTTCTGAGAAGACATCCATTTCTTCCAGGTTGCTTAATTTACTGGCATACATTAGTTGATAATAATTTCTGATAATTGTTTCTATTTCCTTGGTGTTATTTGTTATCTCTCCTTTCATTCATAATTTTGTTAATTTGGGTCCCTTCTATTTCCTGTTGGATAAGTCTGGCCAGTGATTTATTGATCTTATTAATTCGTTCAATGAACCAGATTCTAGTTTCATTGAGGTGTTCTACTGTACTTCTGGTTTCTAATTCCTTGATCTCTAATTATAATTATTTCCCTTCTCATGCGTGAGTTAGGCTTAATTTGTTGTTGATTACCCAGGACTTTAAGGTATAAAGAGAGTTTGTGTATTTGGGATTTTTCTAGTTTTTTTTTTTTTTTTAAAGATTTTATTTATTTATTTGACAGACGGAGATCATAAGTAGGCAGAGAGGCAGGCAGAGAGAGAGAGAGGAGGAAGCAGGCTCCCTGCTGAGCAGAGAGCCCGATGCGGGACTCGATCCCAGGACCCTGAGATCATGACCTGAGCCGAAGGCAGCGGCTTAACCCACTGAGCCACCCAGGCACCCTCTAGTTTTTTTTTAAGTGAGGTTTTGATGGCTATATATTTCCCCTCTAGGGCTGCCTTTGTCACATCCCATAGATTTTGGACAGAGGTGTATTTATTCTCATTGGTTTCCATGCATTGTTTAAGTTCTTCTTTGATTTCCTGGTTGACCTAAATATTCTTGAGCAGGGTGGACTTTAACTTCCGAGTGTTTGAATTCCTTCCAAACTTTTTCTTGTGGTTGAGGTCCAGTTTCAAAGCACTGTAGTCTGAGAATATGGAGGAAATAATCTCAGTCTTTTGGTATGGGCTGATACCTGATTTATGACCCAGTATGTGGTCTGTTCTAGAGAGGATTCCATATGCACTCAAGAAGAATGAGTATTTGTTGTTTTAGGGTGAAATGTTCTATATATATCCATGGGGGTCATCTGATCCAATATGTCATTCAAAGCTCTTGTTTCTTTGTTGATTTTCTGCTGAGATGATCTGTCTATTGCTGAGAGGGGCATGCTAAGATCCCCTACTAATAACATATTCTTATCAATATGTCTCTTTATTTGATTAACAGTTGGCTTATGTGGTTGGCTGCTCCCATGTTGGGAGATAAATTTTTACAACTGTTAGATCTTCTTGTTGGATAAGCCCTTTGAGAATGATATAGTGTCCTTCTGTATCTCTGACCACAGTCTTTAGCTTAAAATCTAATTTGTCTGATATGAGAATCGCTACCCCAGCTTTCTTTTGAATTCCATTGGCATGAAAGATATTTCTCCATCCCTTCACTTTCAGTCTGGATGTATCTTCAGGTTCAAAATGATTCTCTTGTAGACAGCATAAGAATGGATACTCTATGCATCCCTGTGATGTTTTATGGGAGCATTTAGGCTGCTCTTGTTTAGAGTAATTATTGAAAGATAGGGATGGCTTAGTGGTCACATATTCTTTCAGTTTTTGCTGGTCTTGGAAGCTCTTTACCTCTCCATCCATTTTAAATGACAGCAATGCCAGATAAAATATATTGGTACACATGTTCTTCTCATTTAGTACCCTGAATCTGTCTTCCCAGCCCTTTCTGACTTGCCAGGTTTCTGTTTACAATTCTGAAATTATTTGGATGTTCCTCCCTCTGTACAGAAGGAATCTCTTCCCCCCTAGCTGCCCTTTGGATAGTTTCCCTGGTTTTAAAATGTGCAACTTTCACTATTACATGTCTGGGTGTCAATCTGTTCTCCTTGATCTTGGGGGGTGTCCTCTCTTCCTCTAGGACTCAAATATTTATTTCATTCGCCAGATTAGGGGAGTTCTCAGCTACAATTTGCTTAAATGTGTCTTCTAGTCCTTTCTCTCACTCTCTCTCTCTCTGCTCTTTCAGGGATCCCAATAATTCTCACATTGGAATGTTTCATGGCATCCTTTATTTCTCTAATTCTGTTTTTATGGATTCTAAGCTGTTTAGTCTTGGTGTCCTCCTGATCCTTCATTTCTATTGGTTTGTCTTCTAGATCGCTAATTCGATCTTCTGCCTCATTTATGCTAGCTGTTAGAGTATCTAGATTAGATTGGATCTTATTGATAGCATTTTTACATTCTTCCAGATCGGCCCTCACTTCTGCCCTTAGAGAATCCATGTGGCCACTAATGGTTTTCTCCAATTTAGCTATTGTCTGTATGACAGTTACCCTGAAGTCTATTTCCAACATCTTGCTATATCTATATCCATTAGTTCTGTGGTGGAGGTCACAGTCTCTTAATTTTTCTTGTGTTGGTTGTTCAACTTTCTAGCCATTCTCTTGAGCGGTGGTTGAGGAAATGTACAGAGTCCAAATTATGGAACACAATCCAAGCGAGATGTACCTGTTTTATAGGGACCTTAGGGTTGTTGGACTCTTGTTCTTTCAGTCTCTCTTCTGGAGGAGGAGCCTGCTACACTGTTACTCAGGCAACCCTGTTTGGGTAGAGTTGCCATGCCAGCTGTGGTGGGGGATGCGCTCAGTGAAAAACGGTTTTGGAGGGCTTTTGTTCTCTGGTGGCTTTCTCTGGTGGCTTTCCGAGTTTCTTTTGAGAGTCAGAGCAGATGTGACCTTATCCAAACTTCTTTCTCAGAACAGAGAGAACACAATCTGTTCTCCAGAGAGCCCTCCAGGCCACACTGACTTCTTTTTTGTCTATGCTACTAAAAACCACAGTGTCCTGGTTTGTATACCTCACAGCAGCCCTCCCAGCCCTTGGCTCCAGGTCTAGGAATGTCTCTTCCCCTTGTGCTTCTAAAACTGCCAACCAGCCCCTATTCACACGTGTGCCCCTAGATCTCCAGGTTTCAGTTGGTGGGGTGCTACCCTGAAATCTTTTCCTTGCTGCTACTGACCTGCGAGTCTGTGCCTGGTCCCCACTGGGGTTTGCTTTTGTATTCCTATGTTATTTCACTTTCCTGGCAACAGTGCTTATGGCGGATCCCTTTGTCTTTCTATTTATCTTCCAATATCTGCCCACAGAATCACAACTCCCTGCTTCATACCTCAAAACAAGCTGCCAGAAATATTCTGTTGATATACATCTTGATATATCTTCTTACATTTCATGCTGATTTTGTGAGTGTTCAGAGTGGTCTGGTAGATATGCAGCTCAATTCAAGGGACTGGTTGAAATAGGGTCCCCTACTCCTCTGCCATCTTTCCATGCCACTCCAGTTCGACAGTTTCTTAAAATGTTAAATATACAGTTATCATACTGCTGCTCTTAACTTTTTATCTAAGAAAAATAGAATGCATTATGTCTGCACCATGACTTGCACATGAATATTAATAGCATCTTTATGTGTAATAGGGAAAAACTGGAAAAAAATAACCACATGATGAAACACAATACAATAACACAATAAATATATTATTACATCAGATAACAACATGAATAAATCTCAAATAATTATGCTGAATTTAAAAAGACAAAAAAAGAAAATATAGTGTATCATTCCATTTATACAAATTCAATAAAATGCAAACTAATCTATAATGAGAGAGAGAAGATTGGTGGTTGTCCAGAGGTAGGGATAGAGATCGGTAGGAAAGCAATACACAAGGGAACAAACTTTTAGAAGTGGTGAATATGGTCACTATTCTGAGGTGATATGTGCCTTCATGAGTATATACATATGGACTTTTAAATTTTATTTAAAAGCTTTATTTATTTATTTGAGAAAGAGAGGGCATGTGAGAGAGTGATAGGGAAAACATGAGCAGGGGAGGGGCAGAGGGAGAGGGAGAAATAGACTTCCTGCAGAACAAGGAGCAGGATGCCAGGCTCTGTCCCAGGAATCTGGGATCATGACCTGGGCTGAAGGCAAACACATAACCAACTGAACCACCCAGGAACCTTTACATACAGATTTTTTTTAATTAAGTAGGAAAAACATGTTTGGAGTCAAAGAATCCTTAAGCAATAAGGCCTGCAAGGTTTTTGACAATTTTTTAACCAATTAGCTTTTATTTTAAGTTAATAATAAATCAAAATCTTCAATACATTTTTTCTATTTCTTTATTTTAATGTGTTATTGTTTTCTGTATTCTTTGTCATATTTTCCAACTTCTTCTTCATATGATATAAACGTACTTTTTTTGGAAATTAATAATATGCATCTCAAGCAAGGCCCTGCTTTTCATTTTGATAGACCAAAACCTTGTCTGTTTCTGATGTGAACCACTTGTGAGCATAATTATGCGTCAGAATTCTAATATTTAAGGAAGGGTCTGGACTAGTTACTTATTGTTGGGAAAATGAAAAAGCAATGAGGATTGCAAATACCACTTGATGAGTCAAGTACTCAAATATGCTAAGTGGTTTAGACTGTTCCATTACCAAAAAATCCCAAAGAATTCCTGTCCACCATTCTTCTTTTACTTAATACTTCTTTATCATTCAAGGTTCCACACCAAGTTTGTATACCAGCCCATAGTAGACCTTGTAGAAAATACGTTTTCTTGGAAAAATGAGTCTTAGGCAAGATGGGTTGAGGCCAAATGCAGCAGATACCTGGGAACTTTAGAGGTCTCCCGAGCTGGGGACTAGAGACTTTGGGAAATGCTGCAGAAGAAAAATGACCATATGAGTCCACTGGGCTTTGAAACAAGAACCTTGTATTTGCCGATGTGGGATAAATAATGTGAAAACTAGTAACTTCCCTGTTGAGCAGGCTGCAGTATAAAGGCTTTCTTCTGACTATAGTAGCCATCTGCCTTGTGAACCTCTTTTTACTCCAGGCTCTGTGTTCTGTAATGAGTCTGAGTTCAGGGTTAAAAGTACAGATACATCAGGGCCAAAGCCCAGGTCCAAGTGAGTGCCCTGAAGACCACACTTCTATAGGAGATAGGAAGTGGGTGAGGACAACACTGAAATGAAAAAAAGATATGTAAATTAAAAAAAAAAAAGTGTGGATAGGTAGTGGTTTCTATTTTCACCAGATCACACTGATAAAACAAACAAACAAACAAAAAAAGAAAAAAAAAAAAACCAAGTGAAATGTAGCATATATCTTTCTGAAAAGTTGAACTGTCTTTAGGACATGAAGAGGTTTGATCTCCATCAGACCAGAAGGGCAGAGGAACAGGTCCTGCAAATTTCCCTGCTGAACTAATAACAGGGAAAGTATTCCCTGCAACAGGTTTTGCTGGCATACAGTACACCCTTCCAGAGGATGGCTTAGTTCATTAGTCCTTTGTTTAATTTATGGTCTCAGAGAAATACTGTTTAGAGCACTCTCTAGGGAGAGGATTGTCCCAGCCAGTTCCTCTTTTGAAATTCCATTCCCCTGAGCTAGTCAGAAGGTGCCAAGTTTGTGGATGGCAGCAAAACAGGGCCTGGGTGAAGTCTTAGGGTGGCCATGATATCCCTGAGTGTGGTTTGGGGTATTTGTAGAAAAGAGAAACAGAAAGGGAAAGAAAAACCTCACTCTTGTGAAATTTTTGAGGGAAAACTGGAGCTTAATGTGATGGAGCTCAGGTATCCTCAGAAACTGTATTACATTCTGACTGAATGTAGGTGAAAGGTATGGGGAAGGTTTCTGTGGTGCAGTAGTTGTCAGGTTTGCCCAAAGTGCAAATGGCAGCCACGTATAAGTACAGATTTTACCCCATTCCCCATCCCCTTTTTCCTCATTTGGACCAGTGAGAAACAACTACTTGAATTTTCAGTAACTTCTAAACTTGCTCTGTATCTTCTGCCAGAGCATGACAGGTTGAGATGAGGGGCACAAGTAAGATTTCATGTTTGTGCTCTTTATGTTTCCTACTTTCTCCACTTCTGATTTTTTGCTTGGGTTGAGGAGCGACAGGACATGGGGTCACTCCTGTTGTCACTAGGAGGATGAAACCCTTGGTGGGACCCTCCCAGCCCATGCCTCATGGGGGATCCCAAAATTCTCCTTCCTGCAGGGAGAGACACCACAGCTACACAGCCTACCTTCAAAATCCTACCCTCAAAAAGACAGATTGGAGGTGTCTATTTCCACAAAAACTGATTCTCCATGATATCTAGCAAGTCAGAGTGCCTGCTTGGATGTCCAGTGGTTACAGCTTCCCAAGTGGCAAGCCTAGAGAGTTTTTCCTCCTGTTAGTGAACAAGTTTCAGATTTCACATTTGTATCTCACCATTGCCAGGGTGGTAGCGAAGACAGGTGGACCAGGAAGCAACTCCAACCAGCATTTAAAGGACAATCTCCCCATTCATACACAGGTCCTCATGAATAAGCTCTCAGGATGCCTGGGATAAGAAACCCATCTAGTCCTATGTGAGAATGAAAGGCTGCAGGCTATTTTTTTTCTGTGGTTTCTGAACACAAGAGGTGAATATGCTTTATACATTGGTAGTACCAAAAAGAGAGTATAGCAGTGCAAGGATGAGCAACTATTCAAGTATTTTTTGTCTGATTAAGTGGTATCTTAGTCTATCTATTGAATATGGGCACACTGAAAAAGAAATTTTTTTTCTTAATTAAAATGCCTCTCTTTCTTAATATAAGTTACAAGTTTAATCACTAAAGAATGGATTGCTTGCCCCTTAAGAATGGAATACATATATATTCCATTCTTAAGGGGCAAGCATATATATATATATATATATATATATATATATATATATATATGCCATTTCTCCCATCAATTTTTGTCCATTTTGGAGCCTAAAAACAAAGAGAGAAGTCCAGTTGAGGAAAGTACAATTAAATCACTCAAACTGACAACAATAGTGCACATGTACACTTTGTTAGACTAACACAGGACTTTTCAGCCCCGTTTCTTCATGGGCAGGGCTCTGTTGGGCATGGTTTTAAATGAAATCTAAGCAACTTCGTTCTCTGTTTAGTTTAGGTGCAGCTACCAGGAATGTAGAGCAGCATTTAAGGTATAAAGTACTCTATTCTCAAGAACAACACAATGGTGTGAGAGGCAACCACACCATACGCCAAGGTTTTCCTTAAAGGTAGAGGAGATAAGCCCAGGATAGGACTAGAATGCAGGATACACAGTGTCTCTGCCCTAGCCCTAAGACAACCCCTTGTGTCAGAGCCTGGGTTTTGCAGCAAAACTCAACCCTGGGTGTTATAGACAACTAATGAATCATTGAACACTACATCAAAAACTAATGTACTACACAGTGGCTAACTGAAAAGAATAACAACAACAACAATAATAAACAACTCAGTTCTGGTCAGAGAATCCTAGGTCCACCAAGGATTCCTAAGCAGTATATTAAAGCTCCTGCAAAGGCCAGTCCTGATGCTTTAATCATTAATTTACCAAAGAAATAACAGGATGATACTATTCCCTAGGTGAGTTAACAATAACACTGGCAGTTGGGGTGCCTACTATCAATGCATACTACGAATAGAAGTGAACCCCGTAAACTGATAAAGGACAAGAAGCCAATTATTAATGTATTGCCTCTCTTCTCTAAGTTAGCCCCTCAAAGCATACTCTCTGATAATAGATGAATATTTTTAAGTATCTCTCCTTCAAAGTGAACACAATTTTATACTCTCTCAGTAGAAGACACTGGAGGGGCATTGAAGGAAGTAGTGCCTGTGATTTCTGGTTCTTAGGGGTGTGGCTATGAAACTATCCTCAGTTCTTGGCTCCAGACATCAGCCAAGAACAATTGTCTACATCAAATGTGCAATACTGATGTGGCCTGGGGATCAGCTTTCTGTGGCCCTCTTCATAGGTACATCCATTGGTACATCATACCAGGTTTGGTATCACCCAAACTACTTGCGCCCTTAATTCCATCTGATTTCCTGATCCTCTGCCCCCCTCCAAAAAATCTTACTCTTTTGTAGTTCTCCCAGTGCTGCAACCTCCCAAAATAAAGGCCCTGCTGATTCTATGCACAGGGCATTTTTAGCTCCAGGCCTCCAGCTCCATAAGCACCGCTATTCTTACGATACTACCACATACTGGCCATTACCTGTGGCTTGTTCACACTGATGTGTTTCAGAGTGTTGTTTCTTGCTTACCCTGCAACTGTAGACCAGATATGGTTGTGTAAACCACCTCTGGCAGCCACAAACCAGCAAACATCTTTGTCATCCAGTAGGCTCTCTTATACCTTCTTCAGTGAGGTGTGAACTCCAGCCTTGGAGAGGGGCCCACACTCAAAATTTGTCTTTCCTTGGGCACTCTCCCACAGCACGGATTTTATATCCTTACACATTACTGAAATTCTGTATGAGTTCTAGCAGTTTTGGAGTGGAGTCTTTTGGGTTTTCCACATAAAGCATCATATCATCTGCAAACAGTAATAATTTCACTTCTTCTTTGCCAATCCGGATGCCTTTAATTTTTTTTTTTTGTTGTTGTTGTTGTCTGCTTGCTGAGACTGAGACTTTTAGTACTATGTTGAATAGCAGTGGTGATAAGGGACATCCCTGCCGTGTTCTTGACCTTAGGAGAAAAGCTCACAGTTTTTCCCCATTGAGAATGAGGATCGCTTTGGGTTTTTCACAGATGGCTTTTATGATATTGAGCTATGTACCCTTTATCCCTACACTGTGAAGAGTTTTGGTCAAGAAGGGATGCTGTACTTTCTCAAGTCCTTTTCTTTTCTTTTCTTTTTTTTTTTTGCATCTATTGAGAGTATCGTATGTTTCTTTTTCAATTTATTAATGTATTGTATGTATTGTATCACACTGATTTGTAGATGTTGAACCAACCTTGCAGTCAAGGAATAAATCCCACTTGGTCGTGGTGAAAAAAAAAAAAAAGTCCTTTTATTGTACTGTTGAATCCTACTGACTAGTATTTTAGTGAGAATTTTTGCATCAGTGTTTATCAAGGATATTGGTCTGTAATTCTCCTTTTTGATGAGCTCTTTGTCTGGTTTTGGGGTCAAACTTATGCTGGCCTCAAAATATGAGATTGGAATTTTTCCTTCCATTTCTATTATTTGGAAGAGTTTCAGGAGAATAGGTATTAATTCTTCTTTAAATGTTTGGTAGAATTCTCCTGGGAAGCCATCTAGCCTTGGGCTCTTGTTCTTTGGGAGATTTTTGGTGACTGCTTGAGTCTCCTTACTGGTTATGGTTATATTTAGGTTTTCTATTTCTTTCTGGTTCAGTTTTGGTAGTACTTTATGTCTCAAGGAAAGACTCCATTTTTTCCAGATGTTCAAATTTGCCAGAGTATAGTTGTTCATAATATGATCTTATAGCTGTTTGTATTTCTTTGGTGTTGGTTGTGATCTCTCCTCTTTCATTCATGAGTTCATTGATTTGGGTCCTTTCTCTTTTCTTTTGGATAATTCTGGCCAAGGCCTTACCAATCTTATTAATTATTTCAAAGAGCCAGCTCCTAGTTTCATTAATTTGTTTTACTGTTCTTTTGGTTTCTATTTCATTGATTTCTGCTCTGAACTTTATTATTCCTCTTCTCCTGCTGGGTATTGGCCTTATTTTCTATTCTTTCTCCTGCTCTTTTAGGTGTAGGGTTAGGTTGTGTACTTGAGACTTTTCTTGTTTCTTGAGAAAGGCTTGTATTGGTATATACTTTCTTCTCAGGACCTTCTTTGTTGCATCTAAATATTTTGAACAGTTGTGTTTTCATTTTTATTAGTTTCCATGATTTTTTTCGATTCTTCTTTAATTTCCTGGTTGGCCCATTCATTCTTTAGTTCGATGCCCCTTAACCTCCATGTATTTGAGATGTTTCCAGCTTTGCTCTTCTGGTTGAGTTCTAGTTTCAAAGTATTGTGGTATGAAAATATGCAGGAAATGATCCCAGTCTTTTGGTACTGGCTGAGAGCTGACTTGTGACCCAGGATGTGATCTATTCTGAGAATGTTGCATGCATACCAGAGAAAAATGTGTACTCTGTTGCTTTGGGAAGGATTGTTCTGAGTACATCTGTGATGTCCATCTGGTCCAGTATGTCATTTTAAAGCTTTATTTTGTTTTCAATCTTTTGCTTGGATGGTCTCTCTATTTCAGTGAGGGGTGTGTTGAAGACCCCTACTATTTTTGTATTATTGTCAACTTTGATTTTGTTACTAATTGACTTATATAATTGGTTTCTCCCATGTCAGGGACATAGATATTTAAAATTTTTAGATCTTCTTGTTGGAGGGACCCTTTAAGTATGATACGGTGCTCTTCTACATCTCTTACTATAGTCTTTGGCTTAGAATCGGATTTATCTGTTTTAAGGATCGCCACCCCAGCCTTCTTTTGATGCCCATTAGCATGGCAAATTGTTTTCCACCTCCTTACTTTAAATCTGGAGCTGTCTTTGGTCTAAAACGAGTTTCTTGCAGACAGCATATCATTAGGTCTATTATTTTTTAATCCATTCTGATACCATGAGCCTTTTGATTGGGGCACTTAGCCCATTTACATTTAGGGTAACTATGGAAAGATATGAGTTTAGTACCATTGTATTGCCTGTATGGTGACTGTTACTTTATATTGTTTCTCTTCCATTCTGGTCTGTTACTTAGGCTCTCTCCTTGCTTGGAGGACCCCTTTCAATATTTATTATAGGGCTGGTTTGGTGTTTGCCATTCCTTTTAGTTTTTGTTTGTCCAGGAATCTTTTTATCTCTCCTTCTATTTTCTTTGTCTTTATTTATTTATTTTATTTTTCTGGAGAAAAATAATAGTTTTAATTGTTCTTTTTCCCTCATCCTGTACTACACATTGTTCTGCTATAGATATCAACCACATTCTCCGTGAATTATAAAAATAATATTTATTTATTTTATATTTTTGTATATTTTTTTATTTTCAGCGTAACAGTATTCATTATTTTTGCACCAGATCCAGTGCTCATGCAATCCATTTTCTCTATAATACCCACCACCTGATATCCCGAACTCCCACGCCCCGCCCTTTCAAAACCCTCAGATTGTTTTTCAGACCATAGACTCTCATGGTTCAACTCCCTTCCAATATCCCTCCACTCCCTTCTCCATTCCATCTCACCTTGTCCTCCATGCTATTTGTTATGCTCCACAAATAAGAGAAACCATATGATAACTGACTCTCTCTGCTTGACTTATTTCACTCAGCATAATCTCTTCCAGTCCTGTCCATGTTGCTACAAATGTTGGGTATTCATCCTTTCTGATGGAGGCATAATATTCCATAGTGTATATGGACCACATCTTCCTTATCCATTCGTCCATTCAAGGGCATTTTGGTTCTTTCCATAGTTTGGCGACTGTGGCCATTGCTGCTATAAGCATTGGGGTAGAGATGACCCTTCTTTGCACTACATCTGTATCTTTGGGGTAAATACCCAGGAGTGCAATTGCAGGGTCATAGGGAAGTTCTATTTTTAATTTCTTGAGGAATCTCCACACTGTTCTCCAAAGAGGTTGCACCAACTTGTATTCCCACCAACAGTGGAAGAGGGTTCCTCATTCTCCACATCCCCTCCAGCACATGTTGTTTCCTGTCTTGCTAATTTTGGCCATTCTAACTGGTATAAGGTGATATCTCAATGTGGTTTTAATTTGAATCTCCCTGAGGATTAGTGATGATGAACATTTTTTTATGTGTCTGATAGTCATTTCTATGTCTTCACTGGAGAACTGTCTGTTCATATCATCTTCCCATTTTTTGATATGATTGTCTGTTTTGTGTGTGTTGAGTTTGAGGGGTTCTTTATAGATCCTGGATATCAACCTTTTGTCTGTACTGTCATTTGCAAATATCTTCTTCCATCCCGTGGGTTGCCTCTTTGTTTTGTTGACTGTTTCCTTTGCTCTGCAGAAGCCTTTGATTTTGATGAAGTCCGAAAAGTTTATTTTCAATTTTGTTTCCTTTGCCTTTGGGGACATATCCATATGTTGTCTACAAGAGACCCATTTTGAACGTAAAGATACACCCAGACTGAACGTGAAGTGATGGGGAAGCATCTATCATGCCAACCGGCCTCAAAAGAAGGCTGGGGTAGCTATTCTCATATCAGATAAATTAGATTTTAAACTAAAGACTGTAGTCAGAGATACAGAAGGACATTACATCATACTTAAAGCGACTACCACCAAGATGATCTAACAATTGTAAATATCTATGCCGCCAATATGGGAGCAGCCAAGTACATAAGAAAACTGTTAATCAAGGTAGTCATATTGATGGGAATACACTAATAGTAGGGATCTTAACACACCTCTCTCAGAAATAGACAGATCATCAAATCAGAAAATCAATAAATAAACAAGAGCATTGAATGACACATTGGACCAGATGGACCTCATAGATATATCAGAACATTCCAACCTAAAGCAACAGAATACACTTTCGTCTCAAGTGCACATGGAACCTTCTCCAGAATAGACCACATCCTGGGTCACAAATCAGGACTCAATCAATACCAAAAGACTGGGCTCATTCCCTGCATATTCTCAGATCACAATGCTTTGAAACTGGAGCTCAATCTCAAGGAAAAGTTCCAAAGGAACTCAAACATCTGGAAGCTAAAGACCACCTTGCTTAAGAATGCTTAGATCGACCAAGAAATCAAAGAAGAATGGAAACAATTCATGGAAACCAATGAGAATGAAGACACTTCGGTCCAAAACCTATGGGATTCAGCAAAGGCAGTCCTAAGGGGGAAATACATAGCCATCCAAGCCTCTCTCAAAGAAATGAAAAACCAGAACATAGCAGCTTTCCCTACACCTTAAAGAACTGGAGAATCAACAAATCAAACCAACTCCACACATAAGAATGGAAATCATCAAGATTAGAGCTGAGATCGATGAGGTAAAACCAGAGATGCAGTAGAACATATCAATGAAACTAGAAGCTGGTTTTTTGAAAGAATCAATAAGATCGATAAACCATTGGCCACACTAATCCAAAAGAAAAGAGAGAAAGCCCAAATTCATAAAATTATAAATGAAAAGAGAGAGATCACAACTAACACTAAGGAAGTAGAAACAATCATCAGAAGTTATTATCAACAGTTATATGCCAATAAGCTTAGCAACCTAGATGAAATGGATGCATTCCTGGAAAACTATAAACCAAAAATTGAACCAGGAAAAAATCGACAACCTGAATAGACCAATATCTAGTAATGAGATTTAAGCGATGATCAAACACCTTCCCCAAAACAAGAGCCCAGGACCTGATGGTTTACTGGGGAATTCTACCAAACTTTCAAAGATCAAATAACACCTATTCTCCTGAAATGGTTTCAAAAAATTGGAGCAGAAGGAAAACTTCCAGACTCTTTCTATGAAGCCAGCATTACCCTGATCCCCAAACCAGGCAAAGACCCACCAAAAAGGAGAATGTCAGATCAATATCACTGATGAATATGGATGCTAAGATTCTTAACATGATCCTAGCCAACAGGATCCAACAGCACATTAAAAAGATTATCCACCATGACCAGGTGGGATTCATCCCTGGGCTACAAGGATGGTTCAACATTTGCAAATCAATCAATGTGATAGAACAAATTAATAAGAGAAGAGAGAAGAACCACATGGTCCTCTCAATTGATGCAGAAAATGCATTTGACAAAATCCAGCATCCGTTCCTGATTAAAACACTTCAAAGTATAGGGATAGAGGGAACTTTCCTGAACCACATGAAATCTATCTATGAAAGACCCACAGCAAATATCATCCTCAATGGGAAAAAGCTTGCGTCCTTCCCATTGAGATCAGGAACATGACAAGGATGCCCCCTCTCACCACTCTTGTTCAACATAGTATTAGAAGTCCTAGCAACAGCAATCAGACAACAAAGAGAAATCAAAGGTATCCAAATTGGCAATGAAGAAGTCAAACTCTCTCTCTTCACAGATGACATGATTCTTTATATGGAAAACCCAAAAGACTCCACCCCCAAACTACTACAACTCATACAGCAATTCAGCAATGTGGCAGGATACGAAGTCAATGTATAGAAATCAGTGGCTTTCTTATACACTAACAATGAAAATACAGAAAGGGGAATTAGAAAATCGATTCTATTTACTATAGCACCAAGAACCAAAAGATACCTGGGAATAAACCTAACCAAAGAGGTAAAGGAACTGTACTTGAGGAACTACAAAACAGTCATGAAAGAAATTGAAGAAGACACAAAAAGATGGAAGACCAACCATTCCATGCTCTTGGATCAGAAGAAAAAACATTGGTAAAATGTCTATACTGCCTAGAGCAATCTATACTTTTAATGCCATTCTGATCAAAATTCCACCGGTATTCTTCAAAGAGCTTGAGCAAATAATCTAAAAATTTGTATGGAGTCAGAAGAGACCCTGAATCGCTAAGGAACTGTTGAAAAACAAAAATAAAACTGGGGGCATCACACTACGTGATTTCAAGCTTTACTACAAAGCTGTGATCACCAAGACAATATGGTACTGGCATAAAAACAGACACATGCACCAGTGGAACAGAGTAGAGAACCCAGATATGGACCCTCAACTCTATGCGCAAATAATCTTTGACAAAACAGGAAAAAATATACAGTGGGAAAAAGACAGTCTCTTCAATAAATGGTGCTGCGAATACTGGGCAGTGATATGTAGAAAAATGAAGCTCGAACATTCTCTTACACCATACACAAAGATAAACTCAAAATGGATAAAAGACCTCAATGTGAGACAAGAATCCATCAGAATCCTAGAGGAGAACATACACAGTAATCTCTTTGATATCAGCCACAGCAACTTCTTTCAAGCTATGTCTCCTTCTATTTTCAATGACAATTTAGCTGGATATTCAATTATTGGGAGCATATTTTTCTCATATAATGTTCTGAATATGTCATTGTATGTTACAGACCTCTTATCCCAAGCTGCTTTCAGGATTTTCTCTTTGTCACTAAGACTTCTAAGTTTTATTATATGATGGGATGTTGACCTATTTTTATTCATTTTGAGGGGGGTTCTGAGCCTCCCAGATTTTGATATTTGTTCCTTTCACAACAATATACCTTCTGCCCCTATCTCTCTTTCTTTTTCTTCCAGGATCTTATTTTTTCAAATACTGTTTCACCTTATGGTATTACTTATCACTCAACTTCTCCCCTTGTGGTCCAGTAGATTTTTATCTCTTTTTCTCAGCTTCTTTATTCTCTATCATTTGGTCTTCTGTATCATTAATTTTCTCTTCTGCCTCATTTATCCTAGTAGGAGGCTCCATCTCTCATTGCACCTCATTAATTGATTTTTTTTTTAAATTCAATTTGATTAGATTTTAGTTCTTTATGTCTCCAGAAAGGGATTTTATTTCTTCAGAAAGGTGTTCTCTAGTATCTTCCATGAGTTTTTGGAGCCCAGCTAGCACCATGATAATCATCATTCTGAACTCTATTCCTGACATCTTACTGATGTCAATATTATTAGTTTCCTAGCCATTGGTCCTGCCTTTTGTTCTTTTTTATGACTTAGTTTTTCCTCCTTCTCATTTTATCCAGGTAAAATAGATGAACGGGGGCACCTGGTTGGCTCAGTTGGTTAAGCAAATGCCTTCCGTTCATTTCATGATCCTGGCGTCTGAGATGGAGTCCCATATCAGGCCCCATGTTCAGCAGGGTGTCTGCTCCTCCCTTTGACCCTCTCCTCTCTCATGCTCTCTCTTTCACTCTCTCTCTCTGTCTCAAGTAAATAAATGAAATCTTTAAGAAAGAAGACTAGATGAATGGGAGAACAAAATATTAAAAGGTAGTAATGACCCCAGAAAAACATACATACACTAACAAAATGGAAAAAGACCTGAAGAAATGAGGAAAAATTATATATATATATATATATATATATATATATATATATATAAAATTTATATTTACCTTTATATTTATATATTAGACTAGTGAATATAACAGACTCATACACTGGATTTTGGGTATATTTTGGTCTCTTAGAAGAAACTACCTCCCTAAATTTTTTTTTCATTTTTTTAAATTTTTATAAACATATGATATATTTTTATCCCCAGGGGTACAGCTCTGTGAATCACCAGGTTTACACACTTGACAGCACTCACCAAAGCACATACCCTCCCCAATGTCCATAAACGCCCCCCTTCTCCCAAAGCCCCTCCCCCCAATACCCTCAGTTTGCTTTGTGAGTTTAAGCGTCACTTTTGGTTTGTCTCCCTCCTAGTCCCATCTTGTTTCATTTATTCTTCTCCTACCCTTAAGCCCACATGTTGCATCACCACTTCCTCATATCAGGGAGATCATAAGATAGTTGTCTTTCTCCGCTTGACTTATTTCGCTAAGTATGATACGCTCTATCTAGTTCCATCCACGTTGTCGCAAATGGCAAGATTTCATTTCTTTTGATGGCTGCATAGTATTCCATTGTGTCTATATACCACATCTTCTTGATCCATTCATCTGTTGATGGACATCTAGGTTCTTTCCATAGTTTGGCTATTGTGGACATTACTGCTATAAACATCCGGGTGCATCCGGGTATTTTATGGTTTTGGGTGCAATTGTAAATGGGATTGACTCCTTAATTTCTCTTTCTTCTGTCTTGTTGTTGGTGTAGAGAAATGCAACTGATTTCTGTGCATTGATTTTGTATCATGACACTTTACTGAATTCCTGTACAAGTTCTAGCAGTTTTGGAGTGGAGTCTTTTGGGTTTTCCACATATAGTATCATATCATCTGCGAAGAGTGATAATTTGACTTCTTCTTTGCCGATTTGGATGCCTTTAATTTCCTTTTGTTGTCTGATTGCTGATGCTAGGACCTCTAGAACTCTGTTGAATAGCAGTGGTGATAATGGACATCCCTGCCGTGTTCCTGACCTTAGCGGAAAAGCTTTCCATTTTTCTCCATTGAGAATGATATTTGCAGTGGGTTTTTCATAGATGGCTTTGATGATATTGAGGTATGTGCCCTCTATCCCTACACTTTGAAGAGTTTTGATCAGGAAGGGCTGCTGTACTTTGTCAAATGCTTTTTCAGCATCTATTGAGAGTATCATATGGTTCTTGTTCTTACTTTTATTGATGTGTTGTATCACATTGACTGATTTGCGGATGTTGAACCAACCTTGCAGCCCTGGAATAAATCCCACTTGGTCGTGGTGAATAATCCTTTTAATGTACTGTTGAATCCTAATGGCTAGTATTTTGTTGAGTATTTTCGCATCTGTGTTCATCAAGGATATTTGTCTATAGCTCTCTTTTTTGATGGGATCTTTGTCTGGTTTGGGGATCAAGGTGATGCTGGCCTCATAAAATGAGTTTGGAAGTTTTCCTTCCATTTCTATTTTTTGGAACAGTTTCAGGAGAATAGGAATTAGTTCTTCTTTAAATGATTGGTAGAATTCCCCCGGGAAGCCGTCTGGCCCTGGGCTTTTGTTTGTTTCGAGATTTTTAATAACTGTTTCAATCTCCTTACTGGCTATGGGTCTGTTCAGGCTTTCTATTTCTTCCTGGTTCAGTTGTGGTAGTTTATATGTTTCTAGGAATGCATCCATTTCTTCCAGATGTCAAATTTGTTGGTGTAGAGTTGATCATAGTATGTTCTTATAATAGTTTGTATTTCTTTGGTGTTAGTTGTGATCTCTCCTTTCATTCATGATTTTATTTATTTGGGTCCTTTCTCTTTTCTTTTTGATAAGTATGGCCAGGGGTTTATCAATTTTATTAATTCTTTCAAAGAACCAGCTCCTAGTTTCGTTGATTTGCTCTATTTAATTTTTGTTTCTATTTCATTGATTTCTGGTCTGATCTTTATGATTTCTCTTCTCCTACTGGGCTTAGGGTTTCTTTCTTGTTCTTTCTCCAGCTCCTTTATGTGTAGGGTTAGGTTGTGTACCTGAGACCTTTCTTGTTTCTTGAGAAAGGCTTGTACCGCTATATATTTTCCTCTCAGGACTGCCTTTGTTGTGTCCCACACATTTTGAACCGTTGTATTTTCATTATCATTTGTTTCCATGATTTTTTTCAATTCTTCTTTACTTTCCCGGTTGACCCATTCATTCTTTAGAAGGATGCTGTTTAGTCGCCATGTATTTGGGTTCTTTTGAAACTTCCTCTTGTGGTTGAGTTCTAGCTTTAGAGCATTGTGGTCTGAAAATATGCAGGGAATGATCCCAATCTTTAGATACCGGTTGAGTCCTGATTTAGGACCGAGGATGTGATCTATTCTGGAGAATGTTCCATGTGCACTAGAGAAGAATGTGTATTCTGTTGCTTTGGGATGAAATGTTCTGAATATATCTGTGTTGTCCATCTGGTCCAGTGTGTCGTTTAAGGCCTTTATTTCCTTGCTGATCTTTTGCTTGGATGATCTGTCCATTTCAGTGAGGGGAGTGTTAAAGTCCCCTAGTATTATTGTATTATTGTTGATGTGTTTCTTTGATTTTGTTATTAATTGGTTTATATAGATGGCTGCTCCCACGTTGGGGGCATAGATATGTAAAATGGTTAAATCTTTCTGTTGGACAGACCCTTTGAGTATGATATAGTGTCCTTCCTCATCTCTTATTATAGTCTTTGGCTTAAAATCTAATTGATATGATATAAGGATTGCCACTCCTGCTTTCTTCTGATGTCCATTAGCATGGTAAATTCTTTTCCACCCCCTCACTTTAAATCTGGAGGTGTCTTCGGGCTTAAAATGAGTTTCTTGGAGGCAACATATAGATGGGTTTTGTCTTTTTATCCATTCTGATACCCTGTGTCTTTTGACAGGGGCATTTAGCCCATTCACATTCATGGTAACTATTGAGAGATATGAATTTAGTGCCATTGTATTGGCTGTAAGGTGACTGCCACTGTATATGGTCTCTGTTCCTTTCTGATCTACCACTTGTAGGCTCTCTCTTTGCTTAGAGGACCCCTTTCAAGATTTCCTGTAGAGCTGGTTTGGTGTTTGCAAATTCTTTCAGTTTTTGTTTGTCCTGGAAGCTTTTAATCTCTCCTTCTATTTTCAATGATAACCTAGCTGGATATAGTATTCTTGGCTGCATGTTTTTCTCGTTTAGTGCTCTGAAAATATCATGCCAGCTCTTTCTGGCCTGCCACGTCTCTGTGGATAAGTCAGCTGCCAATCTAATATTTTTACCATTGTTTGTTGCAGACTTCTTTTCCCGGGCTGCTTTCAGGATTTTCTCTTTGTCACTGAGACTTGTAAATTTTACTATTAGGTGACGGGGTGTAGGCCTATTCTTATTGATTTTGAGGGGCGTTCTCTGAACCTCCTGAATTTTGATGCTCGTTCCCTTTGCCATATTGGGGAAATTCTCCCCAATAATTCTCTCCAATATACCTTCTGCTCCCCTCTCTCTTTCTTCTTCTTCTGGAATCCCAATTGTTCCAATGTTGTTTCGTCTTATGGTGTCAGTTATCTCTCGAATTCTCCCCTCGTGGTCCAGTAGCTATTTGTCCCTCTTTTGCTCAGCTTCTTTATTCTCTGTCATTTGGTCTTCTATATCACTAATTCTTTCTTTTGCCTTATTTATCCTAGCAATGAGAGCCTCCATTTTTGATTGCACCTCATTAATAGCTTTTTTGATTTCAACTTGTTTAGAGTTTAGTTCTTTTATTTCTCCAGAAAGGGCTTTTATTTCTCTCAAGAGGGTTTCTGTAATATCTTCCATGCCTTTTTCGAGCCCGGCTAGAACCTTGAGAATTGTCATTCTGATCTCTAGATCTGACATATTACCAATGTCTGTATTGATTAGGTCCCTAGCCTTCGGTACTGCCTCTTGTTCTTTTTTTTGTGTTGAATTTTTCCGTCTTGTCATTTTGTCTAGATAAGAGTATATGAAGGAGCAAGTAAAATACTAAAAGGGTGGCAACAACCCCAGGAAAATATGCTTTAACTAAATTAGAAGAGATCCCAAATCGTGAGGGGGGAGAAAGGGGATAAAAAGAGGTTCAAAAAGGAAGAAAGAAAATAAAATAAAAAAGAAAAAAAAAAAGGAAACGAAAAGAATTTAAAAAAAGAAAGCAAATAAGAAAAATATAAAAAAGAAAATATATATATATTAGATAAAGTAGTTAAAAATCGTTAAAAAAGAAAAATGTAAAAGTTAAAAAAAAATTTAACCAGATGGTGAGAAAAAAAAACAAAAAATGAAAAAGAAAAAAATTAAATTAACTGCAAGACTAAAAAAAATCACAGGGAAAAAGCCAGGAGTTCCGTGCTTTGCTTTCTCCTCCTCTGGTATTCTGCTGCTCTCCTTGGTTGAAACCGCACTCCTTGGTAGGTGAACTTGGTCTCGGCTGTATTTCTTGTTGATATACTGGGGGAGGGGCCTGGTGTAGTGATTCTCAAGTGTCTTTGCCCCAGGCGGAATTTCACCGCCCTTATCAGGGGCCGGGGTGAGTAATCTGCTCGGGTTTGCTTTCAGGAGCTTTTGTTCCCTGAGCGCTTTCCGTAGAGTTCCGGAGGACGGGGAATACAAATGGCGGCCTCCTCGTCTCTGGCCCGGTTGAGCCAAGAGCCCAGGGCCCCACTCCTCAGTGCGCCCTCAGAGAACAGCGCCCAGTTACTCCCGTCTGCCTGACCTCCAGTCATGCTCCGAGCTCACCGAGCCTGCGACCGGTTCAAGGTAACACCGAGCTGTGAGCTTACTGTCGGCTCTGTCTCTGTAGCCGGCTTTCTCGTTCCAATACCCACAAGCTCTGAGACACTCAGACACACCTGATCCTTCTGTGACCCTGCGGGACCTGAGGCCACGCTGACCCCGCGTGGGCTTCGCCCCGGTTTAGCCTTTGGAGCGATGTCCCTCAGTGGAACAGACTTTTAAAAGTCCTCATTTTGTGCCTTGTTGCTCCGCCATTTGCCGGAAGCTGGCCCCTCCTCCCGGGGTCTATCTTACCGTCGCTTTGGATTCACTTCTCCGCTGGTCCTACCTTTCAGAAAGTGTTTGTTTTTCTGTTTCTAGAATTGCTGTTCTTCTTCCCTTGGATCTGCCGATGGATTTTCAGGTGTTTGCAATCTTTCAATAAGGTATCTAGCTGATCTCCGGCTAGCTGAAGTAGTTTCAGCCTGCTACTTCTCCGCCATCTTGACTTTGGGGAGGCTTTTGATTCCTTCTTCAATCTTGTTACTAGATATCAGTCTATTCATGCTGTCAATTTCTTTCTGGTTCAATTTTGGAATTGTATAATTTCCATGAATGCATCCATTCCATCTAGGTTGCTTAACTTATTGGCCTTACTGTTGATATTAATTTCTGATGATTGTTTCTATTTCCTTCCTGTTAGTTGTGATCTCCCCCTTTTCATTCATAATTTTATTATTTTGGACTTTCTCTCTTTTTTTTATTAGTTTGGCCAATTGTTTATCAATCTAATTGATTCTTTCAAAAACCAGCTTGTAGTTTCATTGATGTGTTCTATTGTGTCTCTAATTTCTATCTCACTGATCTCTGCTCTAATCTTGATTATTTCCCTTCTTGTGTGTGGGGTGCCTAATTTTTATTTATTCTCCAGTTCTTTAAGGTGTAGAGACAGCTGGTGTATTCTGGATTTTTCAGTTTTTCTGAGGGAGGCTTGGATGGCTATATATTTCCCCCTTAGCACCACCTTTGCTGTATCCCGTAGGTTCTGGACTACGTATCTTCATTCTCTGGTTTCTATGAATTGTTTAAGTTCTTTGATTTCGTGGTTGATCCAAGCATTTTTAAGCAAGGTGATCTTTAGCTTACAGTTGTTTTATTTCCTTCCAAACTTTTCCTTGTGTCTGAATTCCAGTTTCAAAGCATTGTGATCTGCGAATATGCACAGAATAATCTGAATCTTTTGGTATTGGTAGAGCCCTGATTTGTGACCCAGTATGTGGTCTATTCTGGAGAATGTTCTATGTGCACTCAAGAAGAGTGAGTATTCTGTTGTTTTAGGGTGGAATGTTTTGTATATATCTATGAGGTCCATCTGGTCTAATGTGTCATTCGGAACTCTTGTTTCTTTATTGATTTTCTGCTTGAATGATCTGTCTATTAATGAGTGTGGCATGTCAAGATCCCCTACTATGAATGTATTCATAACAATATGACTCTTTATCTTGATTAACAGTCTTCTTGTTAATATTGGGTGCATATTGGGTGCATAAATATTTATAATTGTTAGATATTCTTGGTGGATAGTCCCTTTAAGAATGATGTAATGTACTTCTGTATCTCTGACTACAGTGTTTAATTTAAAATCTAATATTTCTGATATTAGAATTGCTACCTCAGCCTTCTTTTGAGGCCCTTTGGCATGAAAGGTTCTTCTCCATCCCTTCACTTTCAGCTTGGATGTACCCTTAGTTTCAAAATGGGTCTCTTGTGGACAACATATGGATGGGTTCTGTCGTTTTATCCAATCTGCAACCCTGTTCCATTTAAGGGATGCATTTATGCCATTCACATTGAGGGTGATTATTGGGAGGTACATTTTTATTGACATCATGTTACCTGCAAAGTCTTTGTTTCTGTAGATTGTCTCCACTTATTTCTGTTCAATGGTTCTCTTGGTTTTTTTTTTTTTTTCCTCTTTTATAGAACCCCCCTTAATACTTCTTGCAGTGCCAGCTTGGTGGTCACATACTCTTTTAAACCTTGCTGGTCTTGGAATATTTTTATCTCTCCATCCATTTTGAATGTCATTCTTTCTGGATAAAGTATTCTTGGCTGCATGTTCTTCTCATTTAGTGCCCTGAATATGTCTTGCCAGCCCTTTATGGCTTGCCAGTTTTCTGTGGACAGGTATGACATTATCCTGATGGGCTTTCCTCTGTACATAAGAAATTTATTCTCTTTAGCTGCTTTCAAAGAGCTCCTGTCTACAATTATGATTCATCATTTTTACTATAAGGTTTTTTTGATGTCTTTCTAGATTCTGTGCTCTCAGGGGGCAGCTATTTCTGCTTCTAGGACACTTTGCCAGATTGGGAAAATTTTCATGGAGAATTTGTTCAACAATATATTCCAGTATTCTTTCTTTGTCCTCCCCCTCAGGGATTCCAATAATTCTGACATTGGAACGTTTCATGCTGTCATTTATTTCTCTAATTCTGTTTTCGTGGCTTCTGTGCTGTTTGTTCCAGGATTCCTCCTGATCCTTTTTCTCTAGCTGTTTGTCCTCCAGATCGCCAATTCGATCTTCTGTCTCAGTTACCCTAGCTTTTAGAGAATTTAGATTTGATGGGAACTCATTAAGAACATTGTTAACATCATCTGTGATGGCTTTCACTTCTGTCCTAATCAATTCCATTTTGTCATCAAAGGCTTTCTCCAGCCTAGCTATTGTCTGGATAATTGTTAACCTGAATTCCCTTTCTGACATGCTGTTTATGTCCATATCTAAAAGCTCTGATGGAGAGGGCCCAGTCTGAATTTTTCCTCTGTTGGGCATTCCTCTTCCTAGTCATTTTGGTGAGAGAGAGCTGAACGGATGCCTAGCTGAGTTTATCAACCATGGTGCAAGGTGCACTCTGGAACGCTTCTGTCCACTGGCATCTTCTGCACCCATAGAGATCCAGAAGTGTATAATTCTAATCTCAGGCTGATTTCATGGGTGACCAGAGTTCTTTGGTAGATAATCCTGGAAGTTCTATTTTAATTTCTTTAAGGAATCTCCACACTGTTTTCCAAAGTGGCTGCACCAACTTACCTTCCCACCAACAGTGTAAGGGAATTCCCCTTTCTCCACATCCTCACCAACAATTGTTGCTTCCTGCCTTGTTAATTTTGGCCCTTCTAACTGGTGTTAAGTGGTATCTCAGTGGAGTCTTGATTTGAATTTCCCTGATAGCTAATGATGATGAACATGTTTTTCATGTTTCTGTTAGCCACTTGTATGTCTTTGGAGAAGTATCTGGTCATGTCTTCTGCCCATATTATGACAGGATCATCTGTTTTTTTGGGGTGTTGAGTTTGAGAACTTCTTTATAGATCTTGGATATCAGCTTTTTGTCTGTAGTGTCATTTGCAAATATTTTCTTCCATTCCCCGGGTTATCTTTTTGATTTTTTTTTACTCTTTCCTTTGCTGTGTAGATGTTTTTGATCTCGATGAAGTCCCAAAAGTTCATTTTCATTTTTGTTCCCTTTGCCTTTGGAGATATGTCTAGAAAGAAGTTGCTGTGGTCAGTGTTGAAGAGGTTACTGTCCATGTTCTCCTCTAGGATTTTGATAAATTCCTGCCTTATCTTGGGATCCTTCATCCATTTTGAATTTATCTTTGTGAATGCTGTAAGATAATGGTAAAATTTCATTCTTCTATACATAATGCCCAATTTTCCTGGCACCATTTATTGAAGAGACAATCTTTTCCAATGGATTTTTTTCTTGCTTTGTCGAAAAGTAGTTGATCATAAAGTTGTGGGTCTATATCTGCAATCTCTAATCTGTTTCACTGTTCTATGTGTCTGTTTTGTCCCAGTACCATGCTTTCTTGGTGATCACAGCTTTGCTGTAAAGCTTGAAATCAAGCAACATAATGCAACTAGCTTTGTTTTTCTTTTTTAACATTTCCTTAGCAATTTGTGGCCTTTTCTGGTTCCAAACAAATTTTAGGATTTTTGTTCAGGTGCTTTGAAAAATGCCGCTGGAATTTTGACCAGGATGGTACTGAGAGTATAGACTGCTCTGGACAGTGTAGACATTTTAACAATGGTTATTCTTCTGATACCTGAACATGGAATGCTTTTCCATCTTTTTGCGTCTTCAATTTCTTTCATGAGTGCTCTGTAGTTCATTGAGAACAGGTCCTTTACCTCTTTGGTTAGGTTTATAACCAGGTGTCTTATGGTTCTTAGTGCTATAGTAAATGGAATCTATTCTCTAATTTCCCTGTCTGCATTTTCATTGTCAGTGTATAAGAAAGCAATTGATTTCTGTTCATTGATTTTGTATCCTGCCACATTACTGAATTTCGATATGAATTCTAGTAGTTTGGGGGTGAAATCTTTTGGGCTTTCCATATAAAGTATCATGTCATCTGTGTAGAGAGAGAGTTTGACTTCTTTGCCAATTTGAATACCTTTTATTTCTTTTTGTTGCCTGATTGATGTTGCTAGGACTTCTAGTAGTATGTTGAACAACAGTTGTGGAAGTGGGCAAGCATATAGTGACAGGGAAGGCTGTCAGCTTTTCCCCATTTAGAATGATACTTGCTGTGGGTTTTTCAGAGATAGATTTGATGAAGTTGAGGAATGGTCCCTCTACTCCTATACTTTGAAAAGTTTTAATCAGGAACCAATGCTGTATTTTGTCAAATGCTTTTTCTGTAACAATTAAGAGGACTATGTTGTTCTTCTCTCTTCTTTTATTGATTTGTTCTATCACATTGATATATTCTGCAGAGAGTTCTGATGACACTCGAGAAAAACATGTATTCTGTTGTTTTAGGATGGAATATTCTGTATATATCTATGAAGTCCATTTGGTCCAATGTGTTATTCAAAGTTCTTGCTTCTTTGTTGATCTTCTGTTTAGATGATCCTTCTATTAGTGAAAATGGACTTTTTAAATTATTTTTGGTATGATTCTTTATTTTGGTTAATAGTTGGTTTATGAAGTTTGCTTCTTCCATGTTGGACAAAAGATATTTACAGTTATTAGATTTTCTTCTTGGATAGGCTCTTTATGTATGATAGAGTGTCCTTGTACATCTCTTACTGAAGTCTTGGGATTAAAATCTCATTTATCTGTTATGAGAATTGCTACCGCAACTTTCTCTTGTGGTCATTTGGTGTTTAAATTGTTCTCAATCCTCTTGCTTTATATCTGGAAGTGTCTTTAGGTTCAAAATGAGTCTCTTGTGGACAGTATATGGATGGGTCCTGCATTTTTATCCAATCAGAAGCCCTGTGTCTTTTCATTTGAGCATTCAACCCATTTACATTAACAGTAAGTACTGAGGGATATAAATTCTTGCCATTTTATTTTCTGTAAAGTCTTTATTTCTGTATATTTTCTCTGTTCTTTTCTGATCTAGGTGACTCTTTCAGTCTTTCATCACTTCAGAATCCCCCTTAATATTTCTTGTTGCCCTGGTCAGGTATTCTTTCAGTTTCTCCCTGTCCTGGGAGCTCTTTATCTCTCCATCTGTTCTGAATGAAAACCTTGCTGGATAAAGTATTCTTGGCTGCATGTTCTTTTCATTTAGCACACTGAATATGTCTTGCCAGTGCTTTCTGGCTTACCAGGTTTCTGTAGATAGGTCTGGTGTTATTCTGATATTCCTCCCTACATATGTAAGGAACCTCCTCTCCATAGCTTTTCTCAGAATATATTCTTGGCAGTAAGTTGAGTAAGCTTCATTTTTACATGTCCTGTTGTTGATTTACTTTTACTGATTTTGGAAGGGGTCCTCTCTGCCTCTCGGACATAAATGCTTGCTTCCTTCCCAATATTAGGGAAGTTATCAGCTATGGTTTGCGCACACACACACACACACACACACACACACACACATTTTAGTCCTCTCTCTCTCCATGTATTTGTGGATCCCAATCATTACAACTTTGGAATGATTCATGGCATCATTAGTCTCTCTTAATATCTTTTTGTGGGCTACTAGTTGCCTATCTCTGTTTTCTTCAACTTCCTTCCTATCAGCTTATCTCTTATATCAGTGATTTTCTTTTCTGCCTCATTTAGCCTGACTTTTAGCCTATCCAGGTTAGACTGTGTCTCATTCATAGCACTTTTAATTTTGGCCTGATTAGATCTCTTTCTGTCCTCAGAGATTCTATATTGCCACTAATGTTTGTTTGTTTGTTTGTTTGTTTTCAAACCTAGCTATTGTCTTCATGATTGCTAACCTGAAGTCTATCTCTGTCATCATTCTTATACCAGATCCATTATTTCTCTGGCAGAGAACACTGTCTCTGTTTCTTTTTATGTTAAGAGTTCCTCCTCTCAGTCATTCTATTGTGGGATGGTTGAGTGAATTCACAAAGTCCAAATATCAACCATAACCCAAGTTAAATGCACCCTCGAAAAATTCCAAAGTGTTTGTAATCTCCCACAAATGCACAAACAAAGCCAAGATGATCCAAAACAATATATTAAAAAAAAAGGCAGGTGGAAGGAAGATTATAATCACTCAGGGTACAGAAAGCAGAGTCATGGGTGCCTGGGTGGCTCAGTGGATTAGGCCGCTGCCTTCGGCTCAGGTCATGGTCTCAGGGTCCTGGGTTCGAGTCCCACATCGGGTTCTCTGCTCAGCAGGGAGCCTTCTTCCCTCTCTCGCTCTGCCTGCCTCTCTGCCTAGTTGTGATCTCTCTCTGTCAAATAAATAAATAAAATCTTTAAAAAAAAAAAAAGCAGAGTCATCTTCCTGTTCCTGATTGATTTTTGGTCTGTGTATAAGAAGACAATATACACCAAAATTGCAAGAAATTAGAATACATACATATATATTTATGTATATGTGTGTATTCATATATATGCATGTATGTACCTATATGTATATGTGTACATACATGTATACACATATGTATGTGTACATATGTGTATGTGCATACATACACGTATGTATGTATTCTGATTTCTTTCCATTTCAATTTCATATCTATATCTATATCTATATTATAAAATTGAATACTGACAAATGGACCAGTATGGGACCTAAAACTCTAAAAAGTAGATGTGAAAAAAGTAAAAGCAATGGGCTCCCAAGTGGCTCTGTCAGTTAAGTGGCTGTCTTTGGCTCACGTCATGACCCTGGGGTCCTGGGATTGAACCCCACATCAGGATGCCTGCTCAGTGGGGTCCTGCTTCTCCCTCATCCTTTTTCTCCCTGCTTGCACTCCCACTCTCTCTCTGTCAAATAAATAAATAAAATCTTAATAAAATAAAAGTGAAAAAACAACTTAAGAACATAAGTTGGGAAATAAGAATCTATTTGAAACAGGAATAAGGTAAAAAGAAAACAAAAGTAAAGAAAAGAAAGGAAAAGAAGAGAAAAGAAAAGAAATAAATAAGAAATGAAAAATTTTAGCCCGAAGCATAAACGAGTCATGAGGGGGCACCTGCAGCTCCCTATATTATTTTCACCTGGTGCTGAAGTTTTACGGTCCTGTAAGAAATAAACTTGTCATTCATACATTCTTGCTGTCTATCTTCTGGGAGAGAGGTTTGCTGTTCAGCCTCTCAGGTATCCTTGACTGGATGGAGGTGCCCCACCCCTGTTTTATTCCCTGCTGGGCTTCCCCTTCTTTTTAGAGGGTCAGAGCAAATATATCCCTGTGGGAACCTCTGGTCCAGAGTCACAAGGTCGCGGTCCCCTCTCTTCAATAAATCCTTCAGGTCAAACCGTCTCCACTTCTGTGTGTACCAGATTCCACAGACTCATATTATTCACACCTGCTGTAACACTACTGGGGGGGGGGTTCCAGAGACCCCTGAGCTTCTCTGTGCATTGTACTTTTCAATTGCAATCTTCCATGGGCTTGCATGTACTTCCTATTCTGAGGCTCCCAATTCCCTCCTGGGTGCCACCCCAGTGTCTTTTCATGGGCCACACTGCCCTGAGGGTTTTTTTCCGTGCCAAAGTTACCAACTTTCTTATACCTCCCCTGGGATGTTAAAGAGCCTGCACATTCTAGCCCTTTTCAGGGTGGTCAGGCAGTGAGAAGTCTCCCTAGCCACCCAGCTTGTGGTTTATGGTGAATGGAGCTGGGATTCCCTTGTAGGCTCACTACCTATAACTAGTCTCCCTGCTCCACTGCTTGGGCATTCTATAAGTTCAGTATCCCTCATACTTTCTGAGTTTCCTGGATTCCTGAGACCACAATGATACACCTAGAATTCTTCCCCATTCGCATCCCATTCCCTTTCAGAAAGAGATGTCTCTCACTGGAGGAGATTTCTAAGGGTCACAATTTTTTACTCCGATTTTACATCACCTTCCAGTGACAAGCTTATGGAGGTTCCCTTTTCCCTCCATTTATCTTCTGAAAGTTTCCTTGAAGATTCAAGAGTCTACATTTCCTACCTTGCAAAAAGCAGTCATTTTTTTTTTTCTGCTTGTAGAGATCCAGACAAATCTTACATCTCAGGTTGAATTTGTTTGTGTTCAGAATGGTTTGGTAGATATGAACCTAAATACAAGGGACCAGATGAAATGAGGTCCCCTTCTCTGCTGTTATCTTTCCCCCTGATAAATTCTTTGCAGATTTTGGATTACAGCCCTTTATCTGAGAAGATATTTGCAATTATCTTCTCCCATTCTGTAGGTTGCCTTTTAGTTGTGTCAGCTGTTTCCTTTACTGTGCAAATGATTTAGCATCATTCTAAAGGATTTTCAGAATGGTAAATAAGCACTGGATTCACCTGAATGTTAGCAACTTTCTTCATCCCTAACAAGAGAATTAGAATGTCCTTTGAAGTTTTGAAGCTAGGAATTGACTTTTCTTCTCTAGTTATGAAAGTCCTAAATTGTATCTTCTTCCAATATAAGGCTGTTACAGCTACACTGAAAATCTGTTGTTTAGTGTAGCCACTTCGATTAATTATCTTAGCTAGATCTTCCAGATAACTTGTTGCAGCTTCTGTATCACCACTTGATTCTTCCACTTGTAGTTTTTGTTTGTTTATTTGTTTGTTTTCAAGATGCGTTCTTTCCTTAAATCCTATGAAACAACCCTGTCAGTGTCAAAAATTTCTGCAGCTTCCTCAATTCTCTCAGTCTTCACAGAAATGAGAAGAGTTAGGATATTTTTCTGGATTAGCCTTTGGCTTGAGGGAATATTCTAGGTGGTTTGATCTCCTAACCTGATCATTAAAATGCTCTTCCATATCATCAATATCTGTTTTGTTTTCTTATCTTTCATGTGTTCACCTGAGTAACACTTTTAATTTCCTTCAAGAACTTGTACTTTGCATTCATAACTTGGATTGCTATTTGACCCAGGAGCCCTTTCTTTTGGTATATCTTGACTTTTAACATACCTGCCTTACTAAGTTTAATAATTTCTAGGTTTTAATTTAGAGTAAGAGATGTATGACTCATTCATTCACCTGAAAATGTAGAGGTCATGGTAGGCTTATTATCTGAATTAATTTCAATATTGTATCTTATGGAATAGGTAGCCTCAACGATGATAAGAAAACAAATGGAAACAAGTGGTCAGTGGAGCAGTTAGAACATACACACTTTTTTTAAAATTTTTTATTCTTTATAAACATATATTTTTATCCCCAGGGGTACAGGTCTGTGAATCACAAGGTTTACACACTTCACAGCACTCACCAAAACACATACCCTCCCCAATGTCCATAATCCCACCCCCTTCTCCCAAACCCCCTCCCCCAGCAACCCTCAGTTTGTTTTGTGAGATTAAGAGTCACTTATAGTTTGTCTCCCTCCCAATCCCATCTTGTTTCATTTATTCTTCTCCTACCCACTTAAGCCCCCATGTTGCACCACCACTTCCTCATATCAGGGAGATTATATGATAGTTGTCTTTCTCTGCTTGACTTATTTCGCTAAGCATGATATGCTCTAGTTCCATCCATGTTGTCGCAAATGGCAAGATTTCATTTCTTTTGATGGCTGCATAGTATTCCATTGTGTCTATACACCACATCTTCTTGATCCATTCATCTGTTGATGGACATCTATGTTCTTACCATAGTTTGGTATTGTGGAAATTGCTGCTATAAACATTCGGGTGCACATGCCCCTTTGGATCACTACGTTTGTATCTTTAGGGTAAATACCCAATAGCGCAATTGCTAGGTCATAGGGCAGTTCTATTTTCAACAATTTGAGGAACCTCCATGCTGTTTTCCAGAGAGGTTTCACCAGCTTGCATTCCCACCAACAGTGTAGGAGGGTTCCCCTTTCTCCGCATCCTCGCCAGCATCTGTCATTTCCTGACTTGTTGATTTTAGCCATTCTGACTGGTGTGAGGTGATATCTCATTGTGATTTTGATTTGTATTTCCCTGATGCCGAGTGATATGGAGCACTTTTTCATGTGTCTGTTGGCCATCTGGATGTCTTCTTTGCAGAAATGTCTGTTCATGTCCTATGCCCATTTCTTGATTGGATTATTAGTTCTTTGTGTGTTGAGTTTGCTAAGTTCTTTATAGATTCTGGACACTAGTCCTTTATCTGATATGTCGTTTGCAAATATCTTCTCCCATTCTGTCAGTTGTATTTTGATTTTGTTAACTGTTTCCTTGCTGTGCAAAAGCTTTTCATCTTGATGAAATCCCAATAGTTCATTTTTGCCCTTGCTTCCCTTGCCTTTGGCGTTGTTCCTAGGAAGATGTTGCTGCGGGTGAGGTCGAAGAGGTTGCTGCCTGTGTTCACCTCAAGGATTTTGATGGATTCCTTTCTCACATTGAGGTCCATCCATTTTGAGTCTATTTTTGGGTGTGGTGTAAGGAAATGGTCCAATTTCACTTTTCTGCATGTGGCTGTCCAATTTTCCCAACACCATTTATTGAAGAGGCTGTCTCTTTTCCATTGGACATTCTTTCCTGCTTTGTCGAAGATTAGTTGGCTGTAGAGTTGAGGGTCTATTTCTGGGCTCTCTATTCTGTTCCATTGATCTATGTGTCTGTTTTTGTGCCAGTACCATGCTGTCTTGATGATGAAAGCTTTGTAATAGAGCTTGAAGTCCGGAATTGTGATGCCACCAACTTTGGCTTTCTTTTTCAATATCCCTTTGGCTATTCGAGGACTTTTCTGGTTCCATATAAATTTTAGAATTATTTATTCAATTTCTTTGAAAAAGATGGATGGTAGTTTGATAGGAATTGCATTAAATCTGTAGATTGCTTTAGGTAGCATAGACATTTTCACAATATTTATTCTTCCAATCCAGGAGTATAAAATATTTTTCCATTTCTTTGTGTCTTCCTCAATTTCTTTCATGAGTACTTTATAGTTTTCTGAGTATAGTTTCTGTGCCTCTTTGATTAGGTTTATTCCTAGGTATTTTATGGTTTTGGGTGCAATTGTAAATGGGATTGACTCCTTAATTTCTCTTTCTTCTGTCTTGCTGTTGGTGTAGAGAAATGTAACTGATTTCTGTGCATTGATTTTATATCCTGACACTTTACTGAATTCCTGTATACGTTCTTCCAGTTTTGGAGTGGAGTCTTTTGGGTTTTCCACATATAGTATCATATCATCTGCAGAGAGTGATAATTTGACTTCTTTGCCGATTTGGATTCCTTTAATTTCCTTTTGTTGTTTGATTGCTGAGGCTAGGACCTCTAGTACTATGTTGAATAGCAGTGGTGATAATGGACATCCCTGCCGTGTTCCTGACCTTAGTGGGAAAGTTTTCAGTTTTTTTCCATTGAGAATGATATTTGCGGTGGGTTTTTCAGAGATGGCTTTGATGATATTGAGGTATGTGCCCTCTATCCCTACACTTTGAAGAGTTTTGATCAGGAAGGGATGCTGTACTTTGTCAAAAGCTTTTTCAGCATCTATTGAGAGTATCATATGGTTCTTGTTCTTTCTTTTATTGATGTATTGTATCACATTGACTGATTTGAGGATGTTGAACCAACCTTGCAGCCCTGGAATAAATCCCACTTGGTCGTGGTGAATAATCCTTTTAATGTACTTTTGAATCCTATGGGCTAGTATTTGGTTGTGTATTTTCACATCTGTGTTCATCAAGGATATTGGTCTATAGCTCTCTTTTTTGATGGAATCCTTGTCTGGTTTGGGGATCAAGGTGATGCTGGCCTCAAAAAATGAGTTTGGAAGTTTTCCTTCCATTGCTATTTTTTGGAACAGTTTCAGAATAGGAATTAGTTCTTCTTTAAATGATTGGTAGAATTCCCCCGGGAAGCTGCCTGGCCCTGGGCTTTTGTTTGTTTGGAGACTTTTAATGACTGTTTTAATCTCCTTACTGGTTAAGGGTCTGTTCAGGCTTTCTATTTCTTCCTGGTTCAGTTGTGGTAGTTTATATGTTTCTAGGAATGCATCCATTTCTTCCAGATTTTCAAATTTACTGGCGTAGAGTGGCTCATAGTATGTTCTTATAATAGTTTGTATTTCTTTGGTGTTAGTTGTGATCTCTCCTTTCATTCATGATTTTATTTATTTGGGTCCTTTCTCTTTTCTTTTTGATAAGTCTGGCCAGGGGTTTATCAATTTTATTAATTCTTTCAAAGAACCAGCTCCTAGTTTCATTGATTTGCTCTATTGTATTTTTGTTTCTATTTCATTGATTTCTGGTCTGATCTTTATGATTTCTCTTCTCCTTCTGGGCTTAGGGTTTCTTTCTTGTTCTTTCTCCAGCTCCTTTATGTGTAGGGTTAGGTTGTGTACCTGAGACCTTTCTTGTTTCTTGAGAAAGGCTTGTACCGCTATATATTTTCCTCTCAGGACTGCCTTTGTTGTGTCCCACACATTTTGAACCGTTGTATTTTCATTATCATTTGTTTCCATGATTTTTTTCAATTCTTCTTTACTTTCCCGGTTGACCCATTCATTCTTTAGAAGGATGCTGTTTAGTCGCCATGTATTTGGGTTCTTTTGAAACTTCCTCTTGTGGTTGAGTCCTAGCTTTAGAGCATTGTGGTCTGAAAATATGCAGGGAATGATGCCAATCTTTAGATACCAGTTGAGTCCTGATTTAGGACCGAGGATGTGATCTATTCTGGAGAATGTTCCATGTGCACTAGGGAAGAATGTGTATTCTGTTGCTTTGGGATGAAATGTTCTGAATATATCTGTGTTGTCCATCTGGTCCAGTGTGTCGTTTAAGGCCTTTATTTCCTTGCTGATCTTTTGCTTGGATGATCTGTCCATTTCAGTGAGGGGAGTGTTAAAGTCCCCTAGTATTATTGTATTATTGTTGATGTGTTTCTTTGATTTTGTTATTAATTGGTTTATATAGATGGCTGCTCCCACGTTGGGGGCATAGATATGTAAAATGGTTAAATCTTTCTGTTGGACAGACCCTTTGAGTATGATATAGTGTCCTTCCTCATCTCTTATTATAGTCTTTGGCTTAAAATCGAATTGATGTGATATAAGGATTGCCACTCCTGCTTTCTTCTGATGTCCATTAGCATGGTAAATTCTTTTCCACCCCCTCACTTTAAATCTGGAGGTGTTTTCGGGCTTAAAATGAGTTTCTTGGAGGCAACATATAGATGGGTTTTGTCTTTTTATCCATTCTGATACCCTGTGTCTTTTGACAGGGGCATTTAGCCTATTCACATTCAGGGTAACTATTGAGAGATATGAATTTAGTGCCATTGTATTGGCTGTAAGGTGACTGTCACTGTATATGGTCTCTGTTCCTTTCTGATCTACCACTTGTAGGCTCTCTCTTTGCTTAGAGGACCCCTTTCAAGTTTTCCTGTAGAGCTGGTTTGGTGTTTGCAAATTCTTTCAGTTTTTGTTTGTCCTGGAAGCTTTTAATCTCTCCTTTTATTTTCAATGATAGCCTAGCTGGATATAGTATTCTTGGCTGCATGTTTTTCTCGTTTAGTGCTCTGAAAATATCATGCCAGCTCTTTCTGGCCTGCCACGTCTCTGTGGATAAGTCAGCTGCCAATCTAATATTTTTACCATTGTATGTTGCAGACTTCTTTTCCCGGGCTGCTTTCAGGATTTTCTCTTTGTCACTGAGACTTGTAAATTTTACTATTAGGTGACGGGGTGTGGGCCTATTCTTATTGATTTTGAAGGGCGTTCTCTGAACCTCCTGAATTTTGATGCTCGTTCCCTTTGCCATATTGGGGTAATTCTCCCCAATAATTCTCTCCAGTATACCTTCTGCTCCCCTCTCTCTTTCTTCTTCTTCTGGAATCCCAATTATTCTAATGTTGTTTCGTCTTACGGTGTCAGTTATCTCTCGAATTCTCCCCTCGTTGTCCAGTAGCTGTTTGTCCCTCTTTTGCTCAGCTTCTTTATTCTCTGTCATTTGGTCTTCTATATCACTAATTCTTTCTTCTGCTTCATTTATCCTAGCAGTGAGAGCCTCCATTTTTGATTGCACCTCATTAATAGCTTTTTTTATTTCAACTTGGTTAGATTTTAGTTCTTTTATTTCTCCAGAAAAGGCTTTTATATCTCTCGAGAGGATTTCTCTAATATCTTCCATGCCTTTTTTGAGCCCGGCTAGAACCTTGAGAATTGTCATTCTGAACTCTAGATCTGACATATTACCAATGTCTGTATTGATTAGGTCCCTAGCCTTCGGTACTGCCTCTTGTTCTTTTTTTTGTGTTGAATTTTTCCGTCTTGTCATTTTGTCCAGATAAGAGTATATGAAGGAGCAAGTAAAATACTAAAAGGGTGGCAACAACCCCAGGAAAATATGTTTTAACCAAATTAGAAGAGATCCCATATCGTGAGGGGGGAGAAAGGAGATAAAAAGAGGTTCAAAAAGGAAGAAAGAAAAAAAAAAAGAAAAAAAAAAGAATTAAAAAAAGAAAACAAATAAGAAAAATTTAAAAATGAAAATATATATATATATATATATATATATATATATATTAGATAAACTAGTTAAAAAACGTTAATAAAGAAAAAGGTAAAAGTTAAAAAAAAATTTTACCAGAAGGCGAGAAAAAAAAATGAAAAAGAAAAAAATTAAATTAACTGTAAGACTAAAAATAATCACAGGGAAAAAGCCATGAGTCCGTGCTTTGCTTTCTCCTCCTTTGGAATTCTGCTGCTCTCCTTGGTATTGAAACCGCACTCCTTGGTACGTGAACTTTTTGCTGGATGGATTTCTTGTTGATCTTCTGGGGGAGGGGCCTGGTGTAGTGATTCTCAAGTGTTTTTGCCCCAGGCGGAATTGCACCGCCCTTACCCAGGGGCCAGGGTGAGTAATCCGCTCGGGTTTGCTTTAAGGAACTTTTGTTCCCTGAGCGCTTTCCATAGAGTTATGGAGGACGGGAATACAAATGGCAGCCTCCTGGTCTCCAGCCTGGAGGATCCGAGAGCCCAGGGCCCCACTGCTCAGTGCACCCTCAGAGAACAGCACCCAGTTACTCCCGTCTGCCTGACTTCTGGCTGCGCTCCGAGCTCACCAAGCCTGCGACCGGTTCAAGGTAACACCGAGCTGCGAGCTTACTGTCGGCTCTGTCTCTGCAGCCGGCTTTCCTTTTCCAGTACCCACAAGCTCTGTGACACTCAGACACCCCCAATCCTTCTGTGTCCCTGCGGGACCTGAGGCCACACTGACCCCGCGTGGTCTTCGCCCCGGTTTAGCCTCTGGAGCGATGTCCCTCAGCGGATCAGACTTTTAAAAGTCCTGATTTTGTGTGCCGTTGCTCCGCAGCTTGCCTGGAGCCGGCCCCTCCCCCCGGGGTCTATCTTCCCATAGCTTTGGATTCAGTTCTCCGCCGGTCCTACCTTTCAGAAAGTGGTTGTTTTTCTGTTTCCAGAATTGCTGTTCTTCTTCCCTTCGATCTGCCGATGGATTTTCAGGTGTTTGCAATCTTTAGATAAGGTATCTCGCTGATCTCCGGCCAGCTGAAGTAGTCTCAGCCTGCTACTTCTCCGCCATCTTGACTCCTCTGTCGAACATACACACTTTTTAAAAGATTTTATTTATTTGACAGAGACATAGATAGAGAGGTAACGCAAGCAGGGGGAGTGGGAGAGGGAGAAGCAAGCTTCCCGCAGAGTGGGGAGCCTGATGTTTGACTCGATCCCAGGCCGCTGGGATCATGACTTGAGCTGAAAGCACTTAGCGACTGAGCCACCCACACATCCCTGTACACACACATTTTTTATTACATTTGCCATCTTATATAGGTGTGGTCCATCATGTCTCAAAACAATCATAATATAAAGATCAAGGAACACTGATCACCATAACAAGTACAGTAATATTTATGTCATTATTATATCATAATGATGACAACATTTGAAATATTGTGAGTGTTACCAAAATGTGACACAGGGGCACAAAGTGAGTAAATGTTGTTGGGGAAATGGTGCCAATATACTTGCTTAATGCAGACTTGCCACAAACCTCAAATTTAAAAAAAAAGAATAATATCTGCAAAACATAATAAAGTGAAAGATAATTAAACAAGGTGTTTTTGTATCTCAGGGATAACTTGCTTTCATTGCAACTCCTTACTATTCTCAAAGGAAAATTAATAAAAATAAGATTTAAAATGTACCCTATATATGAGGTCATGTAGAAAGAGTAATGTCTTTCAACCTTAGAATCACCAGCAAAGTCACCCAGTACTGGGTTTTTATTTGTGGGGAGACTTTGGATTATTGAAAGCTATGCAGCTTTCCAGGTGCTCAGATCAGGCTCTTTTTTTTTTTTGAGAAGCCACACTTAGCAGAGGGTGGGACTATGAATTAACTTCTCTGCCCAGGTGGAGCAGGAGAGCCAGCTCTAACCATGACAAAACTCTTTGTTCCTGGGCTTGACCTGTTCCCTAAATTCTCTGACCAAAGTGACCCACGAAGTTTGTTATGCAAACAATCATATCTCCTTGCTGGATTCTCTACTCAGTGTTACTGGACTATACAGCTTCCTAGGTGTTCTGAAAAGGCTTTCTGGTTGTGGGGAGCCAGGAGTTATGCTCAGGAGTGGATAGGGTTATATGATTTCCTCTGCCCAGGCAGAGCAAGAGACCCAAATCCAAGCAGTGTTCCAGGTGTTTCAGTCAGGCTTCCTGGTCATATGGGAATAGGAACAACACTCAATCATGGATAAGGCTATGAATTATCACCCCTGTCTCTGGACTGATCAGAGTCTAGGTCCTGCAAGGCTCTTTGTCCGAGGTTCTAAATGATGCAGACCTTTGTTCTGACAAGTTCCCTAATCAGACTGCACCAATGTCTTGGCTCTGTAGATAAAAAGAGTCACTGGTTGAGACTACTACTTGGGTGTTACAGGTATGATCTTGGTCTGCCAAGATTCAACCGATGATGTTGCAGGCCCTTCCCCACTTTTCCATCATAATCTACTTCCCAGTGATCAAACTTGACTGATTCCCCCCATAATCCCCATTGAGCAAAATCACAGTAGGACTCTAAGGAAGTAACTTGCAATGCTGGAGACCCAGACATATGCCCCAGGCTCTCTTTTCTTACAAGAGGAATTTTAGACTCAGAGTGACCTTCAGCAGCCTGGAGGATGGGCTGAGTGGTCACTGTGTAGTTGCTTCTGTTACCCTTCTAATGTGATCCATCTCCATCTTTGTGGTACAGGTATTTGCTTCAGCCTCATTCCCATGTTCTGGCATTGTTTCCAGTGGTGTCTTGTCCATCAAAACTTGTTACCTTCTGGCTACATTAATGACATCGTGTGGCCCACAAATTCTTTATTTAGACTTGTAATGATGTAAGTCTAGGCAGATCATGTATATACAAAGTAACATTTTTACTTCCACGTTCAGGAAGAATGAGTATTACCTTTTTCATAGTCATCCCAATAAGTATAGTTACTTTTATTATGAAGATAAATGATGAATTAAGAAAATCTAAACTAAGCAAAATATATGTGTCACTAGTAAACTTCCTTATAAGTTGTGCTAAAAACAATCCTTCAGGATTAATTGAAAGGTCACTAAGGAGTGACTCAAATCTACACACACACAAAAAAAAAATAAAGAACACCAGAAAGGATATATATTTGCATAGGTAAATAAAAAAGTCATTATATGAAGGTTCATATTAATATCATTATCATTCACAACTCCACTTTATTTCAATCAGATTGAAACACACATGAATAAAACAATAATTTAAAATCTACATTAATGGATACACATAGTATACAGATGTAAGTTGTGACCATAACAACATAAACAGGGTGATGAAGCAATATAGGAGCAAAGCTTTCATATCTACTGAAATTAAGTTGGTATTAATCTACAGTGTTATAAGTTAAGATACTAGTTGTGTTTCCCAAGAGAACAACAACAAAACGATTTGGAAATATAGAGCAAAAGTAAAGGAGAGGAAGATGGTGGTGTAGGAGGGCCCTAGGCTCGCCTGGACCTGGGAACACAAATAGATAACTACTAAATCCTAAATAACCCAGAAATCAACATGAAGACTGACAGAACAAACTCCATAAGTAAAGGGAGACAAGAAGCCACACTGACTAAGGTAGAAAACATGGAGACATGGTTTAGGAGAGAAAGAGATGTCAGGTACTGTGGAGGGGAGGGAGTCATGGTCACAAAGAAGGGCAAGAGAGAGTGAGGAACACACAGGGGAAGGCACAAAGATAAGGTTTCGCCAATGCCACTGGCTGGAAAATGAGAGGGGCTGAATTTCATAACTGCTACAACCAGCAGGACTTTAGGTCTGTAGATTTAAAGGTCAGTGGGCTTGGCTGGGATAGAGACCAGGGGGTACTGCACTGCACCTGGAGAGAAGGCAGGCAAACAAACCGGGGGCAGAGAGCATGGGAACAGTGATCTGAAGAACACTTGGGTCACACAGGAGGAGATCATTCACTCTATTCAGAGTGTGTCCCTGAGAGGCAGTGTACACAAGGACACATCCGTGGGAATAAAGGAGATTATTTGAGTCATTTCTGTTACCCAGCTATCAGCATAAACACAGAGACATCTGTGGGAAACAGTAAAGTGCTGACACCAGCTATCAAATGTGCATGCACCAGGCATCACCCCCACGTGCTGGTAGGACTGCCCTTCTCAGTCAAGCTTGCCTCAGTCCCAGTGCAGCAGGTCCCTCCCTCAGAATACCAGTACAAACACCTGCGCGATACATGTTGCCCAAACAGAGGCATGCAGGGCCTCAATTCTGCTGGAGGTGCTGTCAGGCCTCATTTCACTAGCATACCAGCACACACTTACTTAAAACTCACCGCATTCAGGCCAGGGACGAAATAATGTCCAGAGCAGAAAAAGAGAGCATCTGCAGACAAGTGGCCCAAAGGGTAGAGCAGAAAACAAAACAAAACAGAACAACAACAAACAACCAGGCACAAGCAGCACACCTAGAGATAATCCCTAAATTTCCAGGCCCTGGTCGCTACATGATCTCTGCTTCATAAGAACATTACTTTCAAGGGCAGAAGACCTAATGGGCTTGTGTAACACAAAGAAGAAGACAAAGACCTAGACAAAATCCCAAGACAGAGGAATTCTCCCCCAAAAGAAAGAACAAGAAAAGATCACAGCTAGGGATCTAATAGAAACAGTTATAAGTCATATACCTCATCTAGAATTTAAAGCAATGATCATAAGGATAGTAGCTGGGCCTGAGAAAAGCATAGAAAATGACAGGGAGTCCCTTACTGTAGAGATGAAAGACCAAAAACTACTCAGGCCGAAATGAAAATGCAATAACCAAGATTCAAAGCAACTGGATGTAATGACCACAAGGATGGAAGTAGCAGAGGAACAAATAAGTAATGTAGAAACTACAATAATGGAAACTAATAATGAAGCTGGAAAGAAACAGAAAGAATGGATCACAAATGTAGACATAGGGAACTCAATGACTCCATACAGAATAATAATATTCATGTCATAAGAGTCACAGAATAAGAAAAGAGGGGAAAGTGGGCAGAAGGTTTATTTGAGGAAATTATACCAAAACTTCCTTAATCTGGAGAAAGAAACAGATTTCAAAATACAGGAGGCACAAAACACTCCCACCAAAATCAGTAAAAGCAGACCAACAGCAAGACCTGTCATAGCTGAATTTATAAAACATGGAGATAGAGGAATAATCCTAAAAGCTTCAAGACAAAAGAAATCCTTAACTTACAAGGGAAGACAAATAAACTCAACAACAGATCTTTCCACAGAAACATGCCAAGCTGTAAAGAAGTGACATGAATTATTTAAGGTGCTGAATGGGAAAAGATATTCAGCCCAGAATACTCTATCGAGCAAAGTTACCACTCAGAATTGGTAATTTCGAATTATCTAATTCAGGTAGGTAATTTCTAGACCAAAACTAAAGGAGTCTATGACCACTAGACCAGCCTTGCAAGATATATTAATGGGGACTCTTTGACTGGGAAGGACAGACCAAAACTAACAAAGAGTACATAAGGCTCTTCATTTCACTACACCTGTATCTTTGGGGTAAATACTCAGGAGTACAATTGCCAGGTCATAGGGTAGCACTGTTTTTAGTTTTTAAAGGAACTTCCACACTGTTTTCCAAAATGGCTGCACCAACTTGCATTCACACCAACAGTATAAGTGGGTTCCCCTTTCTCCACAACCTCTCCAACATTCATTGTCAATTTTTGCCATTCTAACTGGTGTAAGGTGGTATTTCGATGTGGATATGATTTGAATTTCCCTGATGGTTAATGATGATGAACATATTTTCATGTGTCTGTTAGCCATTTGTATGTCTTTGGAGAAGTTTCATGTCTTCTGCCCTCTTTTTGACTTGGTGATCTGTTTTTTGGGTGTTGAGTTTGAGAAGTTCTTTGTAGATCTTGGATAACAGCCCTTTGTCTGTAGTGTCATTTGTTAATATCTTCTCCCATTCCATGGATGGCCTATTTGTTTTGTTGACTGATTCTTTTGCTGTGTGGAAGCATTCTATCTTGATGAAATCCCAAAAGTTCATTTTTGCTTTTGTTTCCCTTGCCTTTGGAGACGTGTCTTGAAAGAAGTTGCTGTGGCTGATGTTGAAGAGGTTACTGTGTAAGTTCTCCTCTAGGATTTTGATGCATTCCTGTCTCACGTTGAGGTCTTTCATCCATTTTTTTTTTCTTCCATTTTGAGTTTATCTTTGTGAATGCTGTAAGAGAATGGTCAAGTTTCATTCTTCTGTATGTAGCTGTCCAATTTACCCAGCACTATCTTTTTGAAGAGACAGCCTTTTTTTTCCACACAATATATCTTCCTGCTTTGTTGATTATTTTATCACAGGGTTGAGGGTCCATATCTGGGCTCTTTACTCTGTTCCACTGGTCTATGTGTCTGTTTTTGTGCCAGTACCCTGTAGTTTTGGGGATCACAGTTTTGTAATAAAGCTTGAAATCAGGCAATGTAAAGCCCCCAGCTTGGTTTTTCTTTTTCAACATTTCCTTGGTGATCCGGGGTCTTTTCTAGTTCCAATTTTAGGATTGTTTGTTCCAGCAATTTGAAAAAATGAAATTGAGGGGAAGTCTGGGTAGCTCAGTGGGTTAAAGCCTCTGCCTTCAGCTCAGGCCATGATACCAGGGTCCTGGGATAGAGCCCCACATTGGGCTCTCTGCTCGACGGGGAGCCTACTTCCTCCTCTCTCTCTGCCTACTTGTGATCTCTGTCTGTCAAATGAATAAGTAAAATCTTTTAAAAAACATTTAAAAAAATGAAATGGGGGGGACAAGGTGGCGGGGGAGTAGGAGGAGGTGCCTTTTCAGCCGGTACCCCAAAGTGAGCTGATTAGCTACCAAAGAACTCCATTCACCCATGTAATCAGCCTGAGATCAGAATCATACACGTCTGGATCTCTACAGGGGCAGAAGACACCAGTGGGTAGGTAAAGTGGAGTGGGAACAGCGGACTGATATCAGAAGATAAACAAAAGAGGGAGGGAGCCACCAGAGGCGACCGGTTGGAAAGTAATACCCCAATACGAGCGAGAGTGCCCTGCGTCTGGGGACCAGCATTAACTTGGAGACTGGTTGAAAGCACTCCATAAAAGCAACGGATTGTGGGGGGAAATTGTGGGAATCGGGGCGGCTAGGGACAGAGGCTTAAGTCCCCGGTCCCATGACAGCATCCCCGGTGCTGAGGCAGAGAGAGTGCGGCGGAGAAACCAGGTCTTGGTCCTTAAGCTGCCAGAGTGCCCGAGAATGCATGGGTTCTACCTCCTGTGAGGGGATGGGAACCACGCCAGTGGGCAGAATGCACAAGCCCTACTACAAAGCCTGAGATAAGCGCGCACGTCCCTCATGCTCCCCTGAGAGAGTTACAAAGGCCTGGCTGGCGCTCTTTGACCCACACCATTGTTTCCAAAGCCTAAGCCGGGTGCCCCAAACTATCCCCTGACAGAGGTGTGCAAAAGCCCAGCCTGGTGCTCTCGGACCTGCGCCCCATTCTCAGTGCCTGAGACGCACGCGTGACCCATAACCACCCCTGAAAGATGGGCATGCAAGCTGGGCACTCTTAGACCCAGCAAGACCAGGCACTCCCAACCCAGGCCAGTGGCAAAATCTCAGTTTGCGATTACTGCTTGGAACCTCTCTGGCGGTCAGGAGCTCCCAGAAAGCCGCCACTGCCTTGGCTTTGGGTACAAGCAAAAGATCCTGCGCCCCCACGGTCTGCAAATTGGAACCTGCTCTGCCAGCGGCCAAGGGGGAACTTATTTAGGCTCTGCACCCAGACTGAGGCTTCTCTCTGAGAGGGAGAGCAGGGTGCGGTTTGTTTTCCTCTAAAACTAAAAAAAAAAAAAAAAAAAAAAAAAAAAAAAAAAAAAAAAAAAAAAAAAAAAAAAGGCTGTCAAGGTGAGAGAAAAAAAGTGAACAAACATAAAAACCACCAGAGAACAAAAAGCCTGAAAAAAATCAGTTTCCTCAGAGCCCACCCCCTTGAGGGGGGCGGGAGGAGTTAACTCAGGAAACTTCATTGACTGATAACCCACGTGGCAGGCCCCTCCCCCAGAAAACAAACCAAGAAAGAAAAAAAGAGAGAGAGAGAAAAATAAAAAGGACTACAAGAGAACAACCAAACTTGATAGGAAAACATTTATTGTTCACTCGTTCCTACTATTCTGGTTCATTTTTTTTTTTTTTTTACACATAGGTAATTTTTTTAACCTATTTACCACACAGCGAACTGTACAGTACATCAAATTCCATAATACACTTCTAACCTGAACTTTTTGATACATACACCTATGTTTTTCTTTTGCATTTTTATTTTTTGAATTCCTTTTTAAAATTTTAGTTTAGTTTAGTCTAGTTTATTCCTTTTTATTTTTATCCTCTAATATTCATATAGGGTTAAACTTCAAGGTAATCCCCTTTCCCCAATCAATACTACCCCTATAGGTAAACCAATTTTTAATCCCCTTTATCTTAGGAAAGTTGAGTCCTTTAACAAAGATAAAAAGATACATCCAGGAAGAATCAAAATAACCTTCCTCACCCACACAGAGAATTTATAAGAACTCTCCCATCTTCTTCTTCCACCAGTGTTTCTGTGTTTTTGTGTTTGTCCTGATAGCATATAAATCTTATACTTGGGGTTCTTTTTGACGAGGTTCTTCCTTTATTTGCATATATATATATTTTTTCTCTTGTCATATACTTGTTACAGTCTTTTTGTTTGTCTACTTCATAAATCTTACCTTGGGGCCCTTCTGGGCTGATCCTTCTCTTTCATCTTCGCTTTCTTTCCTATCTCTCTCTCTCTCTATGTGTTTTTCTTTTTCTTTTTCTTTTTCTTTTTCTTTTCTTTTGTCTCTTCTTTGGGTGGGGAATCCTGATTGCTCAGAAGTGTTACAGAGTGAATCTTGACTGCACCACAGTTGATACATCCAGCTACATCTGTTCAGTCATCTCCCACCAAAATGACCAGGAGGAGGAATGCCCAACAGAAGAAAAACACAGAGGATGGACCTTCTGCCACAGAGCTAACGGCTATCAACATAGACAATATGTCGGAAAGAGAATTCAGGCTAACAATTATCCAGGCAATAGCTAGGTTGGAGAAAGCCATGGATGACCAAACGGAATTGATTAGGGCTGAACAGGATGTTCACCATGTTAGGGCAGAGCTTAAAGATACCAGGGAGGAGGTTTACAATGCTCTCAATGAGTACCAATCTAATCGAAACTCTCTCAAAGCTAGGGTAACAGAGACAGAAGATAGAATTAGTGATCTGGAGGACAAACAGATAGAGAGAAGGGATCAAGAGGAAGCCTGGAACAAACAGCTTAGAAACCATGAAAACAGAATCAGGGAAATAAATGAAGCCATTAAGCATCCCAGCGTCAGAATTATTGGAATCCCTGAAGGGGAGGAGAAAGAAAGAAGTCTAGAACATATAGTGGAACTAGTGCTTCATGAAAATTTTCCCAATCTCACGAATGGAACCAGCGTTCATGTACTAGAGGCTGAATGGTCTCCACCCAAGATTATACATTCCAAAAAAAATCATGACACCTGATGGTCAAATTGAGGAATTATAATTGTAGGTATAATCTCTTGAAGGCCGCCAAGGCAAAGAGCATCCTTACTTACAGAGGGAAGCCAATCAGAATAACGTCAGACCTGTCCTCAGAGACCTGGCAAGCCAGAAAAGGCTGGCAAGATATATTCAGCGCACTAAATGAGAAGAACATGCAGCCAAGAATACTTTATCCAGCAAGACTGACATTCAAAATTGATGGAGAGATAAAGAGTTTCCAAGACCAGCAAAGCTAAAACACTATGCAACCACCAAGCCGATACTGCAGGAAATATTAAGGGGGGTTCTATAAAAGAGGAAAAATCCTAAGAATAGCATTGAACAGAAATATAGAGACAGTCTACAGAAAGAAAGACTTCAAAGGTAACTCGATGTCAATAAAAACGTACCTATCAAAAATCACTCTCAATGTGAATGGCCTAAATGTGCCCATAAAACGGCACAGGCTTGCAGATTGGATAAAACGACAGGACCCATCCATATGTTGTCTACAAGAGACTCATTTTAAACCTAAAGATACACCCAGACTGAAAGTGAAGGGATGCAGAAGAATCTTTCATGCAAATGGGCCTCAAAAGAAGGCTGGGGTAGCGATTCTCATATCAGATAAATTAGATTTTAAACGAAAGACTGTAGTCAGAGATACAGAAGGACACTACATAATCCATAAAGGGACTATCCACCAAGATGATTTAACAATTGCAAATATCTATGCTCCGAATATGGGAGCAGCCAATTACTTAAGAAAACTGTTAATCAAGATAAAGAGTCATATTGATATGAATACACTAATCGTAGGAGATCTTAACACGCCTCTCTCAGAAATAGACAGATCATTGAAGCAGAAAATCAATAAAGAAACAAGAACATTGAATGACACATTGGAACAGATGGACCTCATAGATATATACAGAACATTCCACCCTAAAACAAGAGAATACTCATTCTTCTCAAGTGCACACGGAACCTTCTCCAGAATAGACCACATACTGGGACACAAATCAGGACTCGATCGATACCAAACGACTGAGATGATTCCCTGCAAATTCTCAGATCACAGTGCTTTGAAACTGAAGCTCAATCACAAGGAAAAGTTTGGAAGGAACTCAAACACCTGGAAGCTAAAGACCACCTTGCTTAAGAATGCTTGGATCAACCAGGAGATCAAAGAAGAACTGAAACAATTCATGGAAACCAATGACAATGAAGACACTTCGACCCAAAACCTATGGGATACAGCAAAGGCGGTCCTAAGGGAGAAATACACAGCCATCAAAGCCTCCCTCAAATAATGAAAAATCCAGAACACAGCAGCTGTTTCTACACCTTAAAGAACTGGAGAATAAACAACAAATCAAACCAACTCCACACATAATAAGGGAAGTCATCAAGATTAGAGCTGAGATAGATGAGGTAGAAACCAGAGATACATTAGAAAGTATCAATGAAACTAGAAGCTGGTTTTTTGAAAGAATCAATAAGATCAATAAACCATTGGCCACACTAATTCAAAAGAAAAGAGAGAAAGCCCAAATTCATAAAATTTGAATGAAAAGGGAGAGATCACAACGAACATCAAGGAAGTAGAAACAATCATCAGAAGTTATTATCAACAGCTATATGCCAATAAGCTTAGCAACCTTGATGAAATGGATGCATTCCTGGAAAACTATAAACTCCCTAAATTGAAACCGAAAAAAATCAACAACCTGAATAGACCAATATCTAGTAACAAGATTGAAGCAGTGATCAAAAACCTCCCAAAAAACAACAGCCCAGGACCTGATGGATTCCCTGGGGAATTCTACCAAACTTTCAAAGAAGAAATAACACCTATTCTCCTGAAGCTGTTTCAAACAATTGAAGCAGAGGGAAAACTTCCTGACCCTTTCTATGAAGCCAGCATTATCCTGATCCCCAAAGCAGGCAAAGACTTTACCAAAAAGGAGAATTTCAGACCAATATCACTGATAAATATGGATGGTAAGATTCTCAACAAGATCCTAGCCAACAGGATCCAACAGCACATTAAAAAGATTATCCACCATGATCAGGTGGGATTCATCCCTGGGCTACAAGGATGGTTCAACATTCGCAAATCAATGTGATACAACAAATTAATATGAGAAGAAGTACCACATGGTCCTCTCCATTGATGCAGAAAAAGCATTTGACAAAATCCAGCATCTGTTCCTGATTAAAACGCTTCAAAGTATAGGGATGGAGGGAACATTCCTGAACCTTATCAAATCTATCTATGAAAGACCCACAGCAAATATGATCCTCAATGGGAAAAAGCTTGCAGCCTTCCCGTTGAGATCAGGAATCAGACAAGAATGCCCACTAACACCCCTCTTGTTCAATATAGTATTAGAAGTCCTAGCAACAGCAATCAGACAACAAAGAGAAATAAAAGGTATCCAAATTGGCAATGAAGAAGTCAAACTCTCTCTCTTCGCAGATGACATGATTCTTTATATGGAAAACCCAAAAGACTCCACCCCCAAACTACTAGAACTCATACAGCAATTCAGCAACGTGGCAGGATACAAAGTCAGTGTGCAGAAATCAGTGGCTTTCTTTTACACTAACAATGAAAATACAGAAAGGGAAATTAGAGAATCGATTCCATTTACTAAAGCACCAAGAACCATAAGATACCTGGGAATAAACCTAAGCAAAGAGGTAAAGGATCTGTACTTGAGGAACTACAGAACACTTATGAAAGAAATTGAAAAAGACACAAAAAGATGGAAGACAATTCCATGCTCTTGGATCGGAATAATAAACATTGTTAAAATGTCTCTACTGCCTAGAGCAATCTATACTTTTAATGCCATTCTGATCAAAATGCCACCATTATTCTTCAAAGAGCTTGAGCAAATAATCCAAAAATTTGTATGGAATCAAAAGAGACCCCAAATCGCTAAGGAAATGTTGAAAAACAAAATAAACCTGGGGACATCACACTACCTGATTTCAAGCTTTATTACAAAGCTGTGATCACCAAGACAGCATGGTACTGGCATAAAAATAGACACATAGACCAATGGAACAGAGTAGAGAGCCCAGATATGCACCTTCAACTCTATGGTCAATTAATCTTCGACAAAACAGGAAAAAATATGCAGTGGTAAAAAGACAGTCTCTTCAATAAATGGTGCTGGGAAAACTGGACAGCTATAAGTAGAAGAATGAAACTCGACCATTCTCTTACACGGTACACAAAGATAAACTCAAAATGGATAAAAGACCTCAATGTGAGATAGGAATCCTTCAGAATTCTAGAGGAGAACATAGGCAGTAATCTCTTCGATATCAGTCACACAACTTCTTTCAAGATATGTCTCCAAAGACAAAGGAAACAAAGCAAAAATAAACATTTGGGACTTCATCAAAATCAAAAGCTTCTGCACAGCAAAGGAAACAGTTAAGAAAACAAAGAAGCAACCCACGGGATGGGGAAGATATTTGCAAATCACAATACAGACAAAAGGTTGATATCCAGGATCTATAATGAACTCCTCAAACTCAACACACATGAAATAGGCAAACATTTTAAAAAATGGGCAGAAGATATGAACAGACATTTCTCCAATCAAGACATACAAATGGTTATCAGACACATGAAAAAATTTTCATCATCATTAGCCCTCAGGGAGATTTAAATTAAAACCACATTGAGATATCATCTTACACCATCTAGAATTGCCAAAATTAACAAAACAGGAAACAACATGTGTTAGAGAGGATGTGGAGAAGGGGAACCCTCTTCCACTGTTGGTAGGAATGCATGTTGGTGCAGCCTCTTCGGAGAACAGTGTGGAGATTCCTCAAGAAATTAAAAATAAAACTTCCCTATGACCCTGCCATTGCACTCCTGGGTGTTTACCACAAAGATACAGATGTCGTGAAAAGAAGCGCCATCTGTACCCCAATGTTTATAGCAGAAATGGCCATGGTCGCCAAGCTATGGAAAGAACCAAGATGCCCTTCACCGGATGAATGGATAAGGAAGATGTGGTCCATATACACTATGGAGTATTATGCCTCCATCAGAAAGGATGAATACCCAACTTTTGTAGCAACATGGACCGGACTGGAAGATATTATGCTGAGTGAAATAAGTCAAACAGAGAGAGTCAATTATAATATGGTTTCACTTATTTGTGGAGCATAAGAAATATCATGGAGGACAAGGGGTCTTAGAGAGGAGAAGGGAGTTGGAGTAAATTGGAAGGGGAGGTGAATCATGAGACACTATGGACTCTGATAAACAATCTGAGGGGTTTGAAGTTGCGGGGGTGTGGGAAGTTGGGGTACCAGGTGGTGGGTATTATAGAGGGCACAGATTGCATGGAGCAATGGGTGTTGTAAAAAAAATAATGAATACTGTTTTTTGAAAATAAATAAATTATTATAATTTAAAAAAATGAAATTAGCATTTTGATCAGGATGGCATTGAAAGTATAGATTGCTCTGGGCTACATAGGCATTTTAACAGTATTTATTCTTCCTACCCATGAGCTTGGAATGTTTTTCCATCATTTTGTGCCTTCTTCAATTTCTTTCATGAGTGGTCTGTAATGTTCATAGAATCAATGTCAAAAATAGCCAAACTGTGGAAAGAGTCAACATACCCTTCAGCAGATGAATAGATCAAGAACATGTGGTCCATATATACAATGGAATATTACTCAGCCATCAGAAAGGATCAATACCCAACATTTGCATTGTCATGGATGGGACTGGAGGAAATTATGCTGAGTGAAATAACTCAAGCAGAATAAATCAATTCTCATATGGTTTCATTTACTTTTGGTACATAAAGAATAACCTGGAGGACATTAGGAGAATGTAGGGAAAAGTGAAGGGTGGGAAATCAGAGGGGTAGATGAACCATGAGAGACTGTGGACTCTGAGAAACAAACTGAGGGCTTTAGAGGGGAGGAGATTGGGGGCATTGGTCAGCCTGCTGGTAGGCATTAAGGAAGGTACATATTGTCTGGAGCACTGTGGGTTATACACAAACAATGAATCATGGAACACTACATCAAAAACTAATGGTGACTTACATACCATAATAAAAAAAAGAAACAAAACCGAGAAAGACTAGAAAGGAACATAGGATATTAACATAATCAATGACCAAAAAGTAATAAAATGGCAAAAAATGGAGTAAATACTCTAATCCAAAGACATGGCATGTCAGAATGGAATTAAAAAGAAAAAAAAAGATCCATCTATACGCTGCCAACAAGAGAACTATTTGAGACCTACAATCACATGTACACTGAAATTTAGGGATGGAGAATGATTAACTGTGCAAATGGATGTCAAAATGAAGCTCAATTAACAATACTGAATATCAGACAAACTAGAGTTTAAGCCAAAGACATAAAAAGAGATTAAGAAGTACAGTACAGCATAATAAAGAGGTCCATTGAAAAAGAAGATCTAAAATTTATATTTATGCTGCCAACTAGGGAGTACCCAAATCTATAAAGCAATTAATAATAAATATAAAGGCATTGATAATAATATAATAATAGTAGGGGACTTTAACATCCCACTCACAGCAATGTGTAGATCATCTAAGCAGAAAATCAGGAAGGAAATAATAGCTTTGAATGACAAACTGGGCCAGATGGACTTAACAAATATATTCAGAACTTCCCATCATATAGAAGCAGAATACACATTCCTTTCAAGCACACATGGGACATTTTCCAGAATAGATCACATTCCAGGTCACAAATCAGCTCTTAAAATGTACAAAAAGATTTATATCATACCATGCATATTTTCTCCTCACAATGCTATGAACTTGAATTCAATCACAAGGGAGAGAAAATGGAAAGACCACCAATACATGGAGGCTAAAGGGAATCCTACTAATTCATGAATTGGTCAATAAGAAATTAAAGAAGACAATTTTAAAAGTTCACAAAAACTGGTGAAAATAAGAACATAATGATCTGAAACCTCTGAAAATCAGCAAAGGCAGTCCTAAGAGGTGGGTATATGCCAATAAAATCTTACCACAAGAAGAAAAATCTCAATTAAACAATCTACCCTGACACCTAAAGGAGCTAGGAAAAGAACAATTAAACCTCATCCCAGCAGAAGGGAAATAATAAATATTAGACCAGAAATACACACACACACACACACACACACACACACACACACACACAGGATAAGAGGGAGAGAAGATGGCAGAAGAATAGGGGACCAATGTTTCTTCTGGTCCCTTGAATGCAACTAGTTTTGAATGAAATCATTCTGAACACCTGTGAATTCAACCAGGGATATAAGAAAAGAATAGCTGCATTTCTCCAAATAGAGAAGCAACCACTTTTTTGCAAAGTAGGAGGTGTGGAAACATGAATCTGAGGGGATATATTGGAAGATAACCACAGGAGGATGGATTCTCTGTAAGCTGGTTACCAGAAAGAGATGTAACAGTGTAATTAAGTTCTATCAGAACTTTTAGAAGTCTGATCTTGTGAGGGACATACATCCCTGCCTGTAACATGCTCAGGTGGCACAGTGGGGCAGAATCCTAGATGGGACAGTGTGGTCTCAGGATCCCCAGGGTCACAGAAATAATGAGGGTGCCTGAGTGTGGCAGAGTTCCCCAGTACTGGAGCGGGAGAAGCCAGGTATAAAAGCAAATCCCAGAGTGGACTCTCAACTTGGTGTTGCCATAAACACTGAACCACAGTGGGATTGGGAGACCACTCTCTGAACAGGGAAACAGCAAGTGACAACTGCTGAGAGGCCATGCTCCTTCTCCTGGGAGAAGGGGCATTAGAGTGCAAATAATCAAGCAACTTCCCCCTACGAAAAGCACAAGGAGTCACAGGGCTGCAATAAGACTCCCCCTCATCCTCTCTAGGATTTGTGTGGGTGTGCACCATAGGGATTTGCAGACTTTGGCCCACACAAAAGGGATTGGCTGCTTTTCCCGGAGGGTACATGGAAGAGTGGGGACAGCCACCATTTGTCTCTGGGATGGACAGAGGGGCATCATCATTCTGCCCCCCCCTTTTTTATTTTCAAACATCTAAAGTGATACAAAAAGCCTTCAGGAATTTTGTTCGGAATGGCATTAAAAGTACAGATTGCTCTAGGCAGTATAGAAATTTTAACAACGTTTATTCTTCCAATCCAAGAGCATGGTATGGTCTTCCATATTTTTGTGTCTTCTTCAATTTCATTCATGAGTATTCTGTAGTTCCTCGAGTACAGATCTTTTACCTCTTTGGTTATGTTTATGCCCAGGTATCTTATGGTTCTTGGTGCTATAGTAAATGGAATCGATTCTCTAATTTCCCTTTCTGTATTTTCATCGTTAGTGTATAAGAAAGCCACTGATTTCTGTACATTGACTTTGTATCCTGCCACATTACTGAATTGCTGTATGAGTTCTAGTAGTTTGGGGGTGGAGTCTTTTGGGTTTTCCATATAAATTATCACGTCATCTGCGAAGAGAGAGAGTTTGACTTCTTCATTGTCAATTTGGATACCTTTTATTTCTCTTTGTTGTCTGATTGCTGTTGCTGGGACTTCTAATACTATGTTGAACAAGAGTGGTGAGAGTGGGAATCCTTGTCGTGTTCCTGATCTCAATGGTAAGGACGCAAGCTTTTTCCCATTGAGGATGATATTTGCTGTGGGTCTTTCATAGACAGATTTGAGGAAGTTCAGGAATGTTCCCTCTATCCCTACACTTTGAAGTGTTTTAATCAGGAACAGATGCTGGATTTTGTCAAATGCTTTTTCTGCATCAATTGAGAGGACCATATGGTTCTTCTCTCTTCTCTTATTAATTTGTTCTATCACATTGATTTGCGAATGTTGAGCCATCCTTGTAGCCCAGGGATGAATCCCACCTGATCATGGTGGATAATCTTTTTAATGTGCTGTTGGATCCTATTTGCTAGGATCTTGTTGAGAATCTTAGCATCCGTATTTATCAGTGATATTGGTCTGAAATTCTCCTTTTGGTAGGAAACAGTCAAGAAAACAAAGAGGGAACGCATGGAATGGGAGAAGATATTTGCAAATGACCGTACAGACAAAAGGTTAATATCCAGGATCTATAATGAACTCCTCAAACTCAACGCACACAAAACAGACAATCATATCAAAAAATTGGCAGAGGATATGGAAGACAGTTCTTCAATCAAGACATACAAATGGCTATCAGACACGTGAAAAAAATGTTCATCACCACTAGCCATCAGGGAGATTCCAATTAAAACTACATTGAGATATCACCTTACACCAGTTAGAATGGCCAAAATTAGCAAGACAGGAAACAACAGGTTTTGGAGAGGATGTGGAGAAAGGGGAAACCTCTTCCACTGTTGGTGGGAATGGAAGTTGGTGCAGCCTCTTTGGAGAACAGTGTGGAGATTCCTCAAGAAATTAAAAATAGAACTTCCCTATGACCCTGCCATTACACTAGTATGTATTTACCCCAAAGATACAGATGTCGTGAAAAGAAGGGCCATCTGTACCCCAATGTTTGTAGCAGCAATGGCCACGGTCGCCAAACTGTGGAAAGAACCAAGATGCCCTTCAACGGACAAATGGATAAGGAAGATGTGATCCATATACACTATGGAGTATTATGCCTCCATCAGAAAGGATGAATACCCAACTTTTGTATCAACATGGACGGGACTGGAAGAGATTCTGCTGAGTGAAATAAGTCAAGCAGAGAGAGTCAATTATCATATGGTTTCACTTATTTGTGGAGCATAACAAAAAGCATGGAGGACATGGGTAGTTGGAGAGAAGGGGGTTGGGGTAAATTGGAAGGGGAGGTGAATCAAGAGAGACTATGGACTCTGAAAAACAATCTGGGGGATTTGAAGTGGCAGGGGGGTGGGAGGTCAGGGTACCAGGTGGTGGGTATTATAGAGGGCACAGATTGCATGGAGCACTGAGTGTGGTGAAAAAATAATGATACTGTTATGCTGAAAATAAATAAATGAAAAAAAAAAAAAAGAAACCATCATTGAGGAAACGCAGACATTAAGATCATTACCCAAAGAGACCTATTTTAATACATGCAAAAAATGAAGGAAATAGCGTGAATTCAGCAAGGTAGCAGGATAGGAGTTTCCAGCACTTGTATACTTGCAGAAACATCAATTTAAACAGTTACCACAGACAAAAATAGTTTTCTAAGAACTAAGGATTCCAGGTGATGGATTACAGCAACTGGGAGGAGCACAGAAATAAGAAAATATTCTTCAAGGGGGATAGAAAATACTGTTTTGCATTACCCCCATAAGATCTCTCCCAAATCTGAGTTGCTCAGGGTGGAGAGAGACACTCTCCCTGCAGGTAAAAGAGTGAAGTCAGCACCCAACTTCACTCTGAACCCCAACACAAGACCCACATGAGCCCCTGTAGCCTCAATCTCTGTGCCAACTCTTACAACCTAGCCTGCATGCATGCCTCAGCACAAGCCCAGTTCCCTGGACCTAAGCTCCAGGCAGGGACTTGTGACCTAAGGCCCACTGTCTGCTACAGGACCAGGCCAGCCCTTGGGGACCCAGTTTCCAGGCCATCCCGTGGTCACTGGAATCACATCAGCCTCCATTACCAGAGTCCAGGATTGCCCCTGCTCCAAGCTACCTTCACGACCCCAGCTTCCAGCCAGCCTCAGCATCAGGTAGATACCAGAGGCCCTAGGCCCTAGGCTAGTACCTGTAGACCCAATCTCCCAGTTCACAAAAGCACCAGGCCATTCAATGTAGGTCCAGTGGCCAAGCCCACACCAGTAGCAGCCAGTGCCTGGTTAGCTCACACAGATTCATGATCCAGGCCCTTCTACATTAACCCAGATCCCAGGCCCATTTCCCTTGGCTCTAGCCTCAAGCTTGCCTGCAGATACAGGCTCTAGGCCAACCCCCAAAGACACAGGTACTATACCAACCCCTGTGGATCCAAGCAACTGTCCAGTCCATGTGGACCCAACTGCCAGACCTACCTACCTGCTGACTTAGGCATCAGGTGCCAGCAGCACCTGAAGGAACCACCAAAGAGTAACCCAGAATCTCTGGACAGGCTAACTGGTGAAGGGCTTTTTCTGCCAAAGCTAGTGTGTAAAGAATGAAAGAGGTGACAGTATCTCCAGATTTGTACACACCAACACAAGACCACAAGGATCATGAATAATCAAGGGAACAAGATGCCACCAAGGGAACTAATAAATCTCCAATAACTGATCTTGAAGAAATGGAGACCTATGAATTGTCTGACATAGTATTCAGAATAATACTTTTAAAGAAATTTGGTGATCTAAAAGAAAACACAGATGGACAACTAACTGAAAGTAGTTAAACAACACAAGAACAAAATTAAAATTTCAACAAACATATAGAAACAATTAAAAAAAATCTGACAGAAGTCTGAATGTTAATACTACAATCACAGAACTGAAGAATTCAATAGAGAACTTAAATAACAGACTTGACCAAGAAAAAGAAAGAATGAGTGAAATTAAAGTCAGGTAATCTTAATTTATCCATTTGTAGGAGCAAAATGAAAAAAAAAAAAAGAAAAGAAGAGTGAAAGAAGCCCAAGTTAATTAGTTGATGTTATTAAGAGAAGCAATTTGCATATTACTGTAATACCAAAAGGAGAAAAGAAGGAAAAAGGCGGGGGGTGGGGTGTCAGACAGTTTATTTAAAGAAATAATTGCTGAGGAGAGACCAAGATAGACTTCCATGGACACACCAAGACACCTATTTATTTTATTTTATTTTATTTTATTTTATTTTTCCAATGTTCCGAGATTCATTGTTTATTCACTACACCCAGTGTTCCATGCAATACGTGCCCTCCTTAATAACCACCACCAGCCTCACCCATCCCCCACCCTCTTCCTTTCCAAAATCCTCAATTTATTTCTTAGAGTCCATAGTCTCTCATGCTTTGTTTTCCCCTCTGATTTATCCCAATTCAATTTCCTTTTCCTTCTCCTGATGTCCTCCATATTATTCCTTATGCTCCTTATGCTTTAATTAAGTGTAATCACATGATAATTGACTTTCTCTGTTTGACTAATTGCATTCACCATAATCTCCTCCAGTCCCATCCATGTTGATACAAATGTTAGGCATTCATTCTTTCTTCCATTGTATATAGCAGCAAGGTCCACAATTGCCAAACTGGAAAGAGCCAAGGTGCCCTTCAACAAACAAATGGATAAAGAAAATGTGGTCCATATATACAAGACTATACTTATTTAGAGAACAATTCCTCCTGTCGAAATCACAATGAGTTATCTACTTCAGACACACAAAGTCTCCTATATTCAGAGAAAAGAATCCAACCGGTGTTGGCAAGGATATGGAACAGTTGGATACTTGTACTTAACTAGCAGAAATGTAAAATGGTGCTGCAGCTACTGTAGAAAACAGTTTGGCAGTTTCTGAAAATGTTAATCAAAGATTACCATATGACCCAGCAATTCCATGCCTAGGTTTATACATAAAATAATAAAAAAAACTGTTACCAAACAAATACTTACATGTGAATTTTTATAGCAACACTATTCATAATAGCCAAATAGTAGAAATAACCTGAAAGTCCATCAATGGATCAGTGGATAACCGGAATGGTTATCCACATGGTATACACATTCAATGGAATGTTACTCAGCCAAAAACATTTATTTGAAATACTAATACTTGTAACGACATGGATAAATGTCGAAAGCATTTTGTTACGTGAGGGAAGTGAGATACAAAAGTCCCCATATTGTATGATACCATTAGAGGAAATAGCTGAAATAGGTGACTCTATCAGGACAGAGAGCAATTTTTTGTTCTGTTTTGTTTCCAGGTGCTGGGGGTGGGTGAGAATGGAGACTGATTGCTTAATGGACAGGCTTGGTTTTGTTGTTGTTGTTGTTGTTGTTGTTGTTGTTTGTTTGTTTGTTTTTCCCTCAGAGGGAGGCCAACGTTTCAGAACTAGATAGAGTAGGTGGCTGCATGGCATTGAGAAAGTGGTAAAGTTGGTAGAAAAGTTATTACGACAATTTATAATGAAAATACTAAAAAAATGAAAATACTGAATCACTTGCATGTTATTGTTGTTGCTTCTATGTAAAATATTCGTGAGATGGACTAAGCCTAAGAAAGGGATTTGCAAAACAATAGAAAGTCACATTATAGATGGGATCATGGCAGTATTTTTTAATGTTCTTTTTAATGTGGTGGTATATTACATTTTTAATAATAAATAATAAAAATAATTAATGCAAGCTTCCTAAATTTGATGAGAACATTAATCTAGACAGCCAAGACACACAACAAACTTCAAGTGGGATATAGTCAAACAGACACACAACAAAGCACATCCTAATCAAACTGTTGCAAATTAATGACAAAGAGGTAAGCTTGAAAGCAGCAATATAGAATATACTCATCATGTACAATGGTTCACACAATAAGATCAGCTGTTTCTTCATCAGAAACCATGGATACAAGAAGGCAGTGGAATGAGGTACTCAAAGAACTGAAAGAACAAGACTGTTTAGCAAGAATTCTATATCTAGGAAAATCATTCTTTAAATAAATTATGGAAAAATTAGACAATCCCAGAAAAAAAGTGAGAAAAATACTGGTAGTAAACCTACTATATGAGAAATAGGAAAGGGAGTCAATCAGTCTGAAATGACAAGGCAGTAGATGGTAAAATGAATCCACATTAATAGATGAGCAACACCAATAGAGATAATTTTATAACAAAATACAAAATTACAAAATAAGCACACATTTTTTGTCTTTAACCTGTTTTTCACCATCTGGCTTAAAAGGCACTAACACAGGTTTGCCTTGGTGGCTCAGTTGATCAAGCATCTGACTCTTGGTTTCAGCTCAAGTCATGCACGATCTCATGGGTTGTGGGATCAAGCCCCACACTGGGCTCCACACATAGCAGGGAGTCTGTATGAAGGTTCTCTCCCTCTGCATTTCCCACAATTGCACTCTCTCTCTCTCTTTCTCACTCTCTCTCTCTCTCTCCCTGGCAAATCAATCTTTAAAAAATAAAAGACATTGACATAAAGCAATAAGGATAAATCTTTGTGAAAAAGCATAGGGAATAAAGATATAATTTGTGTGGCAATACCATATAAAAGGAGGAGAATATGGAGCTATATAAGAACAATGCTGATTTTAAACATTAAAATTGGATTTTTATTGATCTAAACTAAATCCTTATAAGTTTAGATGTTAATTGTAGCCCCCATAGAAATCACTAAGCAAATAACTAATATATATATATATATATATATATATATATTTATAATATTAGCTTAGTATAGTTAGTATAGTATAGTATAGCTTAGTTAGTATTAGCTTAGCTTAGTATAACTATTATAGTTATACTAAGTTATAACTATTATAGTTATAGTATAGTTATAGTATAGCTTAGTATTAGCTTAGCTTAGTATAACTATTATAACTTAGTATAAATATATATATATATATATATATATATATATATATATATATATATGTGGTAGTTTGGGAAAAAATGTGGGTGTGTGTGTAAACAAAGCAGAAATTGAGGAATAGAACAGCAGAGTTCAAAAGACATACAGAAAAAAAAAAAAAAAGAAAAAGAAAAATCCTAGATGAGAACAAAGGCAGTAAGGTCTCTGACATTAGCCAATGCAACATTTTTTCTGGATATGTGTCCTGAAACAAGGGAAACCACAACAGAAATAAACCATTGGGATTACATCAAAATAAAAACCTTCTACATAGTGAAGGAAGAATCAACAGAACTAAAAGGCAACCTAGAGAATGGGAGAAGATATTTGCAAACGCTGTATCTGATAAAGGTTAGTATCTAAAATACATAAAGAACTTCTATAATTCAACACCCTTGAAAAAAATAATCTGAAAAACAAATTTAAAAAATGGACAAAATAGAAGAACAAACATTTCTCCAAAGAAGACATCTAGGTGGCCAAAAGACACATGAAGGGATGTTAATCATCACTTACCATAAAGCAGGTACAAAAATCAGAGAAAGACAATTATCATATGGTTCCACTCATATGTGGAATTTAAGGAATAGCATGGAGGACATCAGGAGAAGGAAGGGAAAAACTGAAGGAGGGGAAATCAGCGAGACAAACCACGAGAGACTATGGACTCCAGGAAACAAACTGAGGGTTTCAGAGGAGAGGGGATTTGGGGTAAAGAGTAGCCAGATGATCGGTGTTAAGGAGGGAATGCATTGTAATGAACATTGGGTGTTATACACAATTAATGAATCACTGAATGTGATATCAAAAATTAATGATGTACTGTATGGTGGCTCACAACATAACTAAAAAAAAAGTTTGTACTTTGATTTCTGTAGTCAAAGCTACAATGAGATATCACCTCACACATGTAAGAATGGCTAAAATCAAAGCAGAGGGGGAAAAGTGTTGGCAAGGATGTGGAGGAAAAGAAACACTTTTATTTAGAAATAAAACTACCCTATAATCCAAGAATCACACTACTTTGTATTTACCCCAAAATTCAAAAACACCAATTCAATAGGATACATGCACCTCTATGTTTGTAGCAGCACAATTTACAATAACCACATTATGGAACCAGCGTAAGTGTCTATTGATAGATGAATGGATAAAGAAGATGTGCTTTATATACAAAATCAGATATTGTTCAGGCACAAAAAACAATAAAATCTTGCCACATATAATGACATGGATAGAGTTAGACAGTAAAATGCTAAGTGAAATAAGTCAATCAGAGAATGAGAAATACTATAGGATTTCATTTATGTGTGGAATTTAAGAAACAAATGATCTAGGACAGAGAGAGAAAGAGAGAAGCCAAGAAACAGACTCTTAGCTATTGAGAACAAACTGATGGTTACCAGAGGGGAGATAGGTCAGGGGAAGTGCGAAATAGGTGATGGGGATTAAAGAGTGCACTTGTGATGAGCACTGGGTGATGTATGGAATTGTTGAATCACTAAATTATACACCTAAAACTAATATATCACTGTAGTTTAACTAACTGGAATTAAAATTTAAAAAAAATATTACAACTTGGTGGTTCAGTTGGTTTAGCATCTGCCTTCAGCTCAGATCATAATCTCAGGGTCCTGGGATTGAACCCGACATCAGGCTCTCTGCTCAGCAGAGAGTCTCCTTCTCCTTCTTACTCTCCCTCTGTGCTCTCTCTCTCTCACTCTCAAATAAATAAAATCATGAGTGCTGAGTGTTATATGCAACTAATGAATTGTTGAACAGTATATCAAAAACTAATGGTTTAATACATTGCTTAATTTAATTTAAATTAAAAAATAAAACAAAACTTACAAATGAAGGACATTGACAATGAAACAAAATAGGCACTATTTAGGGGTAACAGTTCTATAAAATATTAAAACAAATTGTATAACTAAAAAAAAAATTCATTATGATACTGACTTGAGAATTGATAGATCAATTGAAAACAATGTGATGAGGATTACTTCATTAATCAGAAACAAAGAAACAACTTTTTAAAATATGATATGACTGAGAGTTTGTCAATTGTTTATTTTTTAAACATTTGATTTATTTATTCTAGAGAAAGAGAGAGAATGTAGGGGGAAGGGTAGTGGAGAAGTGAAATGGAGAGAGAAAATCTCCAACAGACTGTGCATTGGACACAGAGTCCGATGCTGGGCTTGATCTCACAGCCCTGGGATCATGAGCTGCACTGAAACCAAGAGTTGGTTTCTTAACTACTGGGCCATCCACGTATCCCTGTCAATTGTTTCAGAAAATAAGTCTGGAACAATTCCTATTGTGCCAATGATGAAATTCCAGAAAGCTTCAATAGTTAAGTAGATCAAGTTGTAAGAAGTTAAAATAATGTGGGTATGTCTCTAATTTCCTTATGAAGAAGACTTTCTAGGAATAAAAGAAATAGGAGATAAAAGCACAAGGGGAAATAGTAGTTTAAATAAAAAATAACATAAAACATGGTTTATGACTTCTTAATATAAATTTGAAAGTGTCAAAATGGCAAAGGAATAAGCTGACTACATATGGTCTTCAAGAAACACACTGAAAGACACAGGAAGTGTTAGAACAAAAAGTGAAGAGTCCATAGTCTATCATGGTTCACCTCCCCTTCCAATTTCCCCCAACTTCCTTCTCCTTTCTAACTCCCCATGTCCTCCATGCTATTTGTTATGCTCTACAAATAAGTGAAACCATATGATAATTGACTCTCTCTACTTGACTTATTTCACTCAGCATAATCTCTCCCAGCCCCATCCACGTTGCTACAAAAATTGGGTATTCGTCCTTTCTGATGGAGGCATAATACTCCATAGTGTATATGGACCACATCTTCCTTATCCATTCGTCCACTGAAGGGCATCTTGGCTCTTTCCACAGTTTGGCGACCGTGGACATTGCTGCTATAAACATTGGGGTACAGATGGCCCTTCATTTCACGACATCTGTATCTTTGGGGTAAATACCCAGGAGTGCAGTTGCAGGGTCATAGGGAAGTTCTATTTTTAATTTCTTGAGGACTTTCCACACTGTTCTCCAAAGTAGCTGCACCAACTTGCATTCCCACAAACAGTATAAGAGCATTCCCCTTTCTCAACATCCCCTCCAACACATGTTGTTTCCTGTCTTGCTAATTTTGGCCATTCTAACTTGTGTTAATTGGTATCTTAATGTGGTTTTAATTTGAATCTCCCTGAGGGTTAGAGATGATGAACATTTTTTCGAATCTCCCTGAGGGTTAGAGATGATGAACATTTTTTCATGTGTCTGATAACCATTTGTATGTCTTCATTGGAGAAATGTCTGTTCATATTTTCTGCCCATTTTTTGACATGATTATCTGTTTTGTGTGTGTTGAGTTTGAGGAGTTCTTTATAGATCCTGGATATAAGCCTTTTGTCTGTACTGTCATTTGCAAATATCTTCTTCCATTCCGTGGGTTGCCTCTTTATTTTCTTGACTGTTTTCTTTGCTGTGCAGAAGCATTTGATTTTGATGAAGTCCCAAAAATTTATTTTCGCTTTTGTTTCATTTGCCTTTGGAGACATATCTTGAAAGAAGTTGCTGTGGCTGATATCGAAGAGATTACTGCCTATGTTCTCCTCTATGATTCTGATGGATACCTGTCTCACGTTGAGGGTTTTGAAGGGGCGGGGGGGGTGGGAGTTCGAGGTACCCGGTGGTGGGTATTATAGAGGGCACAGATTGCATGGGGCACTGGGTGTGGTGCAAAAATAATGAATACTGTTATGCTGAAAATAAATAAAAAATAAATTTAAAAAAAAAGTGAAGAAATATATACCATACAAACAGTCAGGAGAATTGGACTGGAGTAGCTATACTAATATTGCACAAAAAAGACTTTAAAACAAAAATTGTGACTAGAAACAAAGAAGAGAATTTTATAATGATAAAAATTGTCAATCCATTGGTGAGATATAACCATTACAACCGTATATGCACCATAAAACATAACTCTAAATATGTGAAACAAAAACCAACAGAAGTCATGAGAATAATGGACAATTCAATAGTAGTAGTTGGAGACTTTATTACCTAACTTTAAATAATGGATAGAACAACTAGACAGAAGATCAGAATATACATGAACAACATTATGAGCAAATTGGACCCAACAGATATCAGGAGAACACTCAACTCAACAAATTGCTGCATACACATTAATTTCAAGTACACAGGAAACATTCTCTGGGATAGATCATGTACTGGGTCATAAAAGGGTCATTAATTTAAAATTTTCAAAGCAAAGTATATTCTCCAACCTAAGTGAATATAATTAGAAATACATAACACAAAGGAATTTGGGAAGTTCACAAATATGTGGAAACAAAAACACAGTTCTAAAGGGACAACAGGAAAAAAAGAAACCACAGGGGAAATCAGAATATACTTTGAGGTAAATAAAAACCTAATCACAAGCTACCAAAGCTTAAGTGATGCAGTGAAAAGAGTGCTTAGAAGAAATTTATAGTTGTAATCACCTATAGACCTTAAATCAATAACTTAAACTTTCACCTTAAGAAACTTGAAAAAAGAGGACTAACCTAAATGCAAGGGAAACAGGAAGAAAAAAATAAGAGAATTAGAGGGAAGACAGAGAAAGAACAATAGAAAAATTAACATAACTAATAATTGGTCCTTTGAAAAGATCAACAAAATTGACAAATCATGTACTACTCTGACCAAAAAGAAAAAAAATAGAGTAGACTTAAATACTTAAAATCAGTAATGAAAGGTGGGACATTACTGCCAACCTTACAAAAATGGAAAGTATTCTAAGGGAATACTATAAAAAGTTGTATGTCAACAATGAGATAAACTAAACAAAATGGACAAATTTGTAGAGAGCCCCAAAGCACCAAAACTGTCTAGGAAGACTAAACAGATAACCCACATGCAACAATGAAATAGTTTCTATTACAAATTTTAAAAAGTCTTTAAGTAGGGCATGCGTTTGTGATGAGTACAGGGTGTTATATGCAACTAATGAATTGTTGAACTCTATATCAAAAATTAATGAAAGGGGAGAGATAATGACTAAGACCAAGGAAAGAGAAATGATCATCTGAAATTATCAACAGTTACATGGCAATAAGTTAAGCAATCTAGAAGAAATGGATGCATTCTTGTAAACCTATAAACTTCCAAGACTAAATCAGGAAAAAACTGACAACCTAAATAGACCAATATCTAGTAACCAGATTGAAGAAGTTATCAAAAACCACCCAAAAAAACAAGAGCCCAGGACCTGATGGATTCTCTGGGGAATTCTACCAAACATTCAAAGAAAAAAATAATACTAATAATAATATTAAAAATAAAAACAAGTAATAACAGCTTCCCCTGAGGCTATTTCAAAAAATAGAAACAGAAGGAAAACTCCCAGGATTTTTCTATGAAGCCAGCATTACTCTAATCTCCAAACCAGGCAAAGACCCCATCAAAAAGGAGAATTTCAGACCAATATCCCTGATGAATATGGATCCCAAGATTCTCAACAAGATCCTAGCTAATAGGATCCAACAGTATATTAAAAAGATTATCCATCACGACCAGGTGGGATTTATCCCTGGGATGCAAGGTTGGTTCAACATTCTCAAATCAATCAATGTGATAGAGCAAGTAAATAAGAGAAGAGTGAAAAACCCTATGGTCCTCTCAATTGATGCAGAAAAAGCATTTGACAAGATGCAGCATCTATTCTTGATTTAAACTCTTCAAAGTATAGGGATAGAGGGAACATTCAACTTCATAAAATATACCTATCTAATAGAATGTATTCTATATAATATATCTATATAATATATATATATATACTTATTTATAATATATATTATATATCTATATAATAGAAGATATTCTATATGTCTATATAATATATATCTATAATAAAATATATCTACATCTATGTATCTATATAAATGAATCTATATATAAATAAAATGTATCTATGAAAAACTAACAGCAAATATCATTCTTTATAGGGAAAAGCTGACAGCCTTCCCTTTGAGATCAGGAACAGGACAAGGAGGCCCACTCTCACCACTCTTCTTCAACATAGTACTAGAATTCCTAGCAACAGCAAACAGACAACAAAAAGAAATAAAGTGTATTCAAATTGAGAAAGAACAAATTTAAGTCTCTCTCTTCACAGATGATATGAAACTTTATATGAAAATCCCAAAAGACTCCACCTCAGACAGCAATTCAGTAATGTGACAGGATACAAAATTAATATACAGAAATCAGTTGCTTTCTTATACAATAACAATGAAAATATAGAAAAGGAAATTAGAGAATCAATTTCATTTTCTATACCACCAAAAACCATAAGATACGTGGGAATAAACCTAACCAAAGAGGTAAAGGATCTGTACTCGAGGAACTACAGAACACTCATGAGAGGAACTGAAGACACAAAAAGATGGTAATCATGGATAAAAATAATAAACATTGTTAAGATGTCTATACTGCCCAGAGCAATCTATACTTGCAATGCTATTCAGATCAAAATTCTTCTGAAATTTTTCAAAGTGCTGGAACAAACAATCCTAAAATTTGTATGGAATCAGGAGAGACCCTGAATTCCTAAGGAAATGTTGAAAAAGAAAAAGAAAACTGGGAACATCATGTTGCCTGATTTTAAGCTTTACTACAAAGCTGTGATTACCAAGACAGCATGGTACTGGCACAAAAACAGACACATAGACCAGTGGAACAGAGCAGAGAGTCCAGATATGGACCCACAACTCTATGGTCCAATAATCTTCAACAAGGCAGGAAAAAATATCCACTGGAAAAAGGACTGTTTCTTCAATAAATGGTGGTGAATAATTTGGACAGCTATGTATAGAAGAATGAAACTCGAACATTCTCTTACACCATACACAAAGATAAACTCGAAACGGATAAAAGACCACAATGTGAGACAGGAATCCATCAGAATCCTAGAAGGAGAACATAGGCAGTAACCTCTCTGACATTGGCACAGCAACTTCTCTCAAGACCTATCTCCCAAAGCAAAGGAAACAAAAGCAAAAATGAACTTTTGGAACTTTATCAAGATCAAAAGCTTCTGCACAGCAAAGGAAATACTCAAGAAAACAAAGAGGCCACCCATGGAATGGGAGAAGATATTCACAAACGACAGTACAGACAAAGGGCTGATATCCAGGATCTATAAAGAATACTTCAAACTAAACACACACAAAACAGATAATCAAGTCAAAAAATGGGCAGAAGACATGAGCAGACACTTCTCCAATGAAGACATATAAATGGCTATCAGACACATGAAGAAATGTCCATCATCACTAGCCATCAGGGAGATTCAAATCCAAACCACACTGAGATAGCACCTTACACCAGTTAAAATGGCCAAAATTAACAAGACAGTAAACAACGTGTATTGGAAAGGATGTGGAGAAAAGGGAAACCTCTTACACTGTTAGTGGGAATGTAAGTTGGTGCAGCTACTTTGGAGAACAGTGTGGAGATTCCTTAAGAAATTAAAAATAGAGCTTCTATATGACCCTGAAATTGCACTACTGGGTATTTACCCCAAAGATACAGATGTAATGAAAATAAGGGCCATTTGTAACCCAATGTACACAGCAGCAATGGCCAAGGTCGTCAAACTGTGGAAAGAACCAAGATGCCCTTCAACGGATGAATGGATAAGGAAGATGTGGTCCATATACACTAGGGAGTATTATGCCTATATCAGAAAGGTTGAATACCCAACTTTTGTATCCACATGGATGGGACTGAACAAGATCATGCTGAGTGAAATAAGTCAAGCAGAGAGAATCAACTACCATATTGTTTCACTTATTTGTGGAGCATAGGAAATAACACAAAGGACATGGGGAGATGGAGAGGAGAAGGGAGTTGGGAAAAATTGGAGGGGGAGACGAAACATGAGAGACTGTGGATTATGAAAAACAATCTGAGGGTTTGAAGGGGCGGAAGGTGGGAGGTTGGGTGAGCCTGGTGGTGGGTATTATGTAGGGAATGTATTGCATGGAGTACTGGGTGTGTTGCATGAACAATGAATTCTGGTACACTGAAAAGAAATTTTTAAAAATTTAATATTTTTTACGAGAAGAATCAATGAAACAAGATGGGATTGGGAGGGAGACAAACCATAAGTGACTCTTAATCTCACAAAACAAATAGAGGGTTGCTGGGGGGAGGGGGTTTGGGAGAAGGGGGTGGGATTATGGACATTGGGGAGGGTATGTGCTTTGGTGAGTGCTGTGAAATGTGTAAACCTGGTGATTCACAGACCTGTACCCCTGGGGATAAAAATATATGTTTATAAAAAATAAAAAATTAAAAATTAAAAAAAAATTAATTTTTTTAAAAAAAGACAGGGATTTTAATAGAGATTGAACTGAATCTGTGTATCATTTTGAGCAGTATAGACATTTAAAAAATATTCTTCTAGCCAATGAACAGAAGACGTCATTCCATTTGTTTGTGTCCTTAATTTCTTTCAGCAATGTTTTGTAATTTGCAGTGTACACATCTTTCATCTCCTTGACTAAATTTATTCCTGAGTGTTATATTCTTTTCTGTGCCATTTTAAATGGAAATGTTTTCCTAATGTCATTTTCAGCTGGCACCTTGCTATGGTTTAGAAACAGAAATTATTTTTTTTATTTTTTATAAACATATATTTTTATCCCCAGGGGTACAGGTCTGTGAATCGCCAGGTGTACACACTTCACAGCACTCACCAAAGCACATACCCTCCCCAATGTCCATAATCCCACCCCCCTACTCCCAACCCCCCTCTCCCCAGCAACCCTCAATTTGTTTTGTGAGATTAAGAGTCACTTATGGTTTGTCTCCCTCCCAATCCCATCTTGTTTCATTGATTCTTCTCCTACCCAATTAAGCCCCCATGTCGCATCACCACTTCCTCATATCAGGGAGATCATATGATAGTTGTCTTTCTCTGCTTGACTTATTTCGCTAAGCATGATACGCTCTAGTTCCATCCATGTTGTGGCAAATGGCAATATTTCATTTCTTTTGATGGCTGCATAGTATTCCATTGTGTCTATATACCACATCTTCTTGATCCATTCATCTGTTGATGGACATCTAGGTTCTTTCCATAGTTTGGCTATTGTGGACATTGCTGCTATAAACATTCGGGTGCATGTGTCCCTTTGGATCACCACATTTGTATCACTCGGCATCAGGGAAATACAAATCAAAACCACAATGAGATATCACCTCACACCAGTCAGAATGGCTAAAATCAACAAGTCAGGAAATGACAGATGCTGGCAAGGATGCGGAGGAAGGGGAACCCTCCTACACTGTTGGTGGGAATGCAAGTTGATGCAACCACTCTGGAAAATAGCATGGAGATTCCTCAAAATGTTGAAAATAGAACTGCCCTATGACCCAGCAATTGCACTACTGGGTATTTACCCTAAAGATACAGAAATGATTTTTAATATGTTGCATTTGTATCCTGCAACTTTATGGGATTCACAGAAAGCCAAAGATAACAGGATTTCACTTACATGAGGCACCTAAAAGAGTCAAAATCATGGGCGGTCTTTGTCAGCTTCCACCATTGTGCACTGTGGCCAGGGCCAAAGAATGCAGAAGCTGATGGTTCAGCCCATCAAACTCATCTTCAGATACTTGCAAAGTAGTTCTCAGATTCAGGTGAGGCCTTGTGACCAAGTGACCATGGGGATAGAGGGCTATATCATTGGTTTTGATGAGTACATGAACCTCACATCAGGTGATGCTGAAGAGAGTCATTCTGAAACAAATTAAAGAAAACAACTGGATTGAATTGTGCTAAAAGGAGATAATATTACCCTCTTCTAAAGTGTCTCCAACTAGAAATGATCAACAAAGTGAGAAATTCTTGAGATGGTCATTTTGTTTGTTTTCTTAGATGTCCTTTGTTGGAAATGTAGGTCTAAAACTTTTGTTTGTATTGTTTTTACTACCTCTGTGTTATTACCAGAGGACAATAAATGATGTGGGATTGTTTTTTTTTTTTTTAAGATTTATTTATTTATCTATTTGACAGAGATCGCAAGTAGGCAGAGAGGCAGGCAGAGAGAGAGGAAGGGAAGCAGGCTCCCTGTGGGATTGTTTTTATTTAAAAAAAATTGTCAAGCTCATAGAATCAAAGAATAAGATGATGGCTGCCAGGGACTGGGAATGGGGGAAATGGGGAGTTGCCAATCAGCGGGCATAAACTTTTGTTGTACAACATGAATAATTCAAAAGATCTGCTGCACATCACTGTGCCTATCATTAGCAATACCATATTGTATGCTCAAAGAGATTATTTTGAGAAGATGGATCTCATGTTAAGTGTTCTTACCATAATAAAACAAAACAAAATAAAGACAACTGTGCCATTCCAAATAAAAATAAAAAATTTTTTAAAAAGTAATCACGTCAAAAAAAAAAAATGTGCAGAAGACACGACCAGACACTTATCCAAAGAAGACATACAAATGGCTAACAAACACATGAAAACAAGTTCATAATCACTAGCCATCAGGGAGATTCAAATCAAAACCACATTGAGGTAGCACCTTAATCCAGTTAGAATGCCCAGAATTAACAAGACAGGAAACAACAGGTGTTGGAAAGGATGTGGAGAAAGGGGAACCCTCTTACACTGTTGGTGGAAAGGCAAGTTAGTGCATCCACTTTGGAAAACAGTGTGGATATTCCTTAAGAAATTAAAAATAGAGCTACCTTATGACCCTGCAATTGCCCTATTGGCTTTTTACTCCAAAGATACAGATGTAGTGAAAAGAAAGGCCATATGTACTCCAGTGTTCATAGCAGCAATGGCCACAGTGGCCAGCCTGTAGAAAGAGCCAAGATGCCCTTCAAAAGACAAATGAATGAAGAAGATATGGTCCATATATAGAATGGAATATTACACCTCTATCAGAATGGATGAATACCCAACTTTTGTATCAACATGGATGGGACTGGAAGAGATTATGCTAAGTGAAATAAGTTAAGCAGAGAGAGTCAATTATCATATGGTTTCACTTACTTGTGCATCATAAGGAATAACACGGAGAACATTGAGAGAAGGAGAGGAGAAGGGAGTTGGGGGAAATCGGAAGGGGAGACAAGCTATGAGAGACTGTGAATTCTGAGAAATAAACAGGATTTTGGAAGGGAGGGAGATGAGGGGTTGTATGAGCCTGTTGGTCGATATTAAGGAGGGCATGTATTGCATGGAACTCTGGGTGTGATGCATAAACAATGAATCTTAGAACACTGAAAAAATAAAATAAATTTTAAGTTAAAATAATAATTATTTTGTTTTAACAATATATTTAAAGATCAAAACCATTAATTGTGTAATATATTTTGGCTAACTGTACATAGTAAAAAAGGGAAATTTTTAAAAGTCTAGAATCAGATAGCTTCACTTATCATTTATTCCAAACATTTGAAGAATAAACACCAGCCCTTCCCAAACTATCTCATTATATAAGACTGGTATTACCATGATATCAAAACATCATGACAGAAATCATTTTGAAAACACTAACAGTCTTAATATACCAAGTGTAAGTTTTATATACCATGATCAAGTGGGATTTATTCCAGGAACCCAAGGTTCCTTCAACATACCAAAATCTATCAGGTTATTACACCATATTAATAAACAGCAAAACCACAGGATCCTCTCAATAGACTCAGGGAAAGCATTTCACAACACCCAATACCACTTTATGATAAAAGGAAAACACACTGTAGAAAAAAACTAAAAAAAATTAGAAGGAACATCATCACCCTGATAAAGGGAATCTAAGAAAAGCTCAGAGCTAATACCCTAATAAAGGGAATCTAAGAAAAGCTCAGAGCTAATACCATCCATACTCAGCAGTGATAGACTGAAATTTTTTCACCTGAGGTTAGGAAAAAGACAATGTCTATTCTTACCACTCCTATTCAACATGGTACTAGAGGTTCTAGGCAGGCCAATTAGAAAAGAAAAACTAACAGAAGTCATTCAGATTGGAAATAAGTAAATTAAACTATTTTTTGCTTGTTTGCAGATGATATGATCTTGTATGTAGTGTACCCAAAAGAATCCCACAAAAAAAAAAAATACAAGTTGGCAAGTTTACAGGATACAAGAGCAGTAACAAAATTCATGTGCACTTCTATACACTAATACTGAAATGGATTTAAGAAGACAATTCCAGTAGTTTTCCCATGTATCTGCTCTGTGTTCATTCTGTACCAGAAAAGTTCACTCTGTGAACATGGTGATTTAAACCTATTGTGGGTCACAGCGAAAAGCTACTACAAGGATACCTGCCTTTTTCCCACAAAATACTTAGAAATAAACTTAATAACAGAGATACAAGGATTTGTACACTGAAAGCTACAAAATATCATTGAAGGAAATTAAGGACTCTTATATGTGAAAAGACATTCTCTGCCCAGAACCAGATGACTTAATATGATTAAGATGACAATACTCGGGCGCCTGGGTGGCTCAGTGGGTTAAGCCGCTGCCTTCGGCTCAGGTCATGATCTCAGGGTCCTGGGATCGAGTCCCGCATCGGGCTCTCTGCTCAGCAGGGAGCCTGCTTCCTTCTCTCTCTCTCTGCCTGCCTCTCAGTGTACTTGTAATTTCTCTCTGTCAAATAAATAAATAAAATCTTTAAAAAAAAAAAAAAAAAGATGACAATACTCAAGGGGAGAGTTAAAATGGAGGATTAGTAGTTGGACCCTGAGCTTTCCTCATCCCCCAAATACAACTAGATTAACATCCAACTATTTGGAACAGCTACGAATATGATCTGAGGATTAAGAAAGCAATCTGCACAGTTGGAGGCAGAGTACATGGCAGATTCGAGATTCAGAGCCATGAATTCAGGGAAAGGAAAGTTGTGGGGCCTCAAAGGGAAGGGAACCCTTTTTTGTGGAGCAAAATCAGGGAGAGGGAGAGGAGGACAGAGTGCAGCCAGTAGGGATTACACAATAAGCCTCAGTGAGGAGATCCCCTCAGTTCTGCCAGGAGAACTTGGAAGAGCATACTTTAGGTACATTTGGAAGAGCATAATTTACCTCTACAAGGACAAAAAGGCAGATGGGAGCCACTGAGAGACAATCAACAGCAGGGACAGAGATGTATGCAAAGGGCAGATACCTTTGTAGCAGCTTTTCTCTGTGAGCTACTAGGCTTCAATCACATTGTGCACACCAAGTGGGTGCTTTTCTGGGACAGAACTGACCAGAGAAAAGTCACACACCCAGACAGCAGATAACCTGGGTGCCACTTTCCATTGTCTGCCAAAATAGATTCAATTTTCTATATGACTGCTTCTCTGGGACAAAATGAGGAGTAGGAGACTGAGTAATGCCAGATGGCAGATAACCTTGCTGCAGCTTTTCACTGTGTGTCACAATAAACTTTAGCCTCCAGGCACACACTGTGATTGCTTTTCTGGGAGATGATGATGCTGGGTGTGCCACAAGGCTCTCCTCCATGGGAAGGGACTGGGATTGTTCCTTGCCAGGCCCTTTAAAACTTGCCAGGCCCTTTAATCCCAGCATAAGAATCTCCCTGCAAAATCAACACTACAGGGCAACACCTCTACATATTATAGTGAAGCTTGAAGATTACAAAGATAAAGAGAAAGTCCTGAAAGCAACTGGGGACAAGTAGTCCTTAAAATTCACAGTTAAATACATAAGGCTGGCAGTAGACCTGCCTACAGAGACCTGGCAGGTAAGGGAGGACTGGCATGATATATTCAATGTGCGAATGAGAAAAAATATGCAGGCAAGAATACTTTATTCAGCAAGGCTGCTATTCAGAAAGAAGGAGAGATAAAGAGTTTCCAAGACAAACAAGCACTAAAGGAATTCATGAACACTAAACCAGCCCTACAAGAAATATTAAAGGGGACCCTAACATCAGAGACAGAGACCAAAAGTCACAAGGTCCAGAAAGGAACAGAGACAATCTACAAGAACAGGGACTTTACAGGAAATACAATGGCACTAAATTCGTATCTTCCAAGAAATACTCTAAATGTAAATGGACAAAATGTTCCAACCAAAAGACAGAGGGCATCAGAATGTATTAAAAAGAAGAAACGACCCATCAATCTTCTGCTTACAAGAGACTTGTTTGAAACCCAAGACACCTCCAGATTGACAGTAAGGGGATGAGAAAAATTTATCTTGCTAATGGACATCAAGAGAAAGATAGAGTAGATACTCACATAACAGACAAACTAAATTTTGGACCAAAAAGTATAATAAGAGGTGAAGTGGGACTATATCAAAATAAAGGGGTCTATCCAACAAGAAGATCAAACATTTGTAAATATTTATGCCCCTAACTTGGGAGCAGCCAAATATATCAGTCAATAACAAAACTAAGAAAACATTTTTCAGGCAAGATGGTGGAGAAGTAGCAGGCTGAGATGACATCAGGCAGCAGGAGATCAGTTAGATAGCTTATCAAACAATGCTGAACACCTAAAAATCCAACAGGAGATCGAAGAGAAGAAGAGCAGCAATTCTAGAAACAGAAAATCGACCACTTTCTGAAAGGTTGGACTGGCGAAGAAGTGAATCCAAAGCGATGGGAAGATAGACCACGGGGGGAGGGGCCAGCTCCTGGCAAGCAGCAGAGCAACAGAGCACAAAGTCAGAACTTTTTAAAGTCTGCTCCACTGAGGGACATCACTCCAGAGTCTAAGCCAGGAGAAGCCCATGTGGGGACTGCATGATCTCAGGTCTTGAGGGGTCACAGAATGATCAGGGGTATCTGAGTGTAGCAGCACTTGCAAGGATTAGAGCAGGGAAGCTGCTACAGAGACAGAACCAAGGAGTGAGCTCTCAACTCGGGGTTATCCTAAATTGTGTGGCACAAACCACTGCTCTGTGAGCAGGGACCCCACAAGATCTTGGGATACCCCCCCTGGAAGAGCGCAGGGATCTGTGGGGTTTGGAGACTCCAGGCAGGGCTGTGTGCCAAAGACAGAGATGCTTGGTCAGAGGCTGGGTTAGCTCGGAGTGCAGCCGGAGGCCAGGGAGACAGGAGTGATTGAGTGCTTTTCTCTGAGGGCACACTGAGGAGTGGGGCCCCGAGCTCTCAGCTCCTCCAGGCTAGTGAAGGGGAGGTCACCATTTTCATTCCCATCCTCTGGAACTCTATGGAAAGCATTCATGGAAAACAAGAAGCCAAAAGCGAACCGGAGAGGATTACTTAGCCTAGCCCCTGGTAAGGGCGATTGAATTCCGCCTCGGGCAAATACACTTTAGAATCACTACAACAGGCCCCTCCTCCAGAAGACCATCAAGAAATATATCCAAGACCAAGGTCACTTACCAAAGAGAACAGTGGGATTCCAGAGGAGGAGAGAGCAAATCATGGAATTCAAGATTTTCTCCCCATGATTCTTTAGTCTTGCAAAGTTAATTAATTTTTTTTAATTTTATTTTTTCTTCTCCTAAATTTTTTTTAACTTTTACTCTTTCCTCTTTTAACGTCATTATTATAGTTATAGTTTATCCTTCATTTTATCTATTTTTTTGTAACACATAGGGTTTTTTCTTCTAAAAACAAATTAGGATACAACTTCTTCTAATAGATCAAAATATACCCTAAATCTAACACAGGGTTTTGTTTTAGTCTCCAGACTGAGCAAATTTTCTCCACTTTCTTCTTCTTTATTCTTCCAACCAACTTATCTTATCAAATTCTTTTTTAGAAATTAAAAAAAAAACATATCTTTATAGTCATATTCCATCCCTTCATCATGTTTACCCTTATATATGTTTTTTATACTTGAAAATTTTGGGAGGTAGTTTCTTCTAAGAGACCAAAATATCCCCCAAATTAAGTGAGGGGGGACAATGTTCTATTCACCAGTCTAATACATATATTTTCTTTTTTATATTTTTTCTTTTTTTTTTTCTGAACTTCTTCTCACCCCCATCATTTCCCCCATGTTTTGGGGTCTATTCTGAACTGGTTAAAGGGTATTGTCCTGAGGTCTTTGTCACCCTTTTAGTGTTATATTTGATCCTTCATATATTCTCATCTGGATAGAATGACAAGGCAGAAAAACTCACTGAAAGGGAACAACAACAAAAAAAAAAGGAACAAGAGGCAGTACCAAAGGCAAGGGACCTAATCGATATGGACATTGGTAATATGTCAGATCTAGAGTTCAGAAGGACGATTCTCAAGGTTCTATCCGGGCTTGAAAAAGGCATGGAAGATATTAGAGAAACACTGTCTGGAGAAATAAAAGCTCTTTCTGGAGAAATAAAAGAACTAAAATCTAACCAAGTAAAAATTTTTTAAAAAGCTATTAATGAGGCACAATAAAAAATGGAGGCTCTTACTGCTAGGGTAAATGAGGCAGAAGAGAGAATTAGTGATATAGAAGACTAAATGACAGCATAAAGAAGCTGAGCAAAAGAGAGTCAAACAGTTGCTGGATCACGAGGGGAGAATTCAAGAGATAAGTGGTAAAACAAGATGAAACAACATTAGAATAACTGGGATTCCAGAAGAAGAAGAGAGAGGATAGCAGAAGGTATATTGGAGAGAATTATTGTAGAGAATTTCCCTAATATGACAAAGGGAACAAGCATCAAAATCCAGGAGGCACAGAGGACCCCCCCTAAAAATCAATAAGAATATGTTCACACCCCACCATCTAATAATAAAAATTTACAAGTCTTAGCTACAAAGAGAAAATCCCGACAGCAGCCAAGGACAAAATGTCTGTAACATACAATGGTAAAAATATTAGATTGGCAGCAGACTTATCCACAGAGTTCTGGCATGCCAGAAAGAACTGGCATGACCTATACAGAGCACTAAATGAGAAAAACATGCATCCAAGAATACTATATCCAGCTAGGCTATCATTGAAAATAGAAGGAGAGATAAAAAAAATCTTCCAGGACAAACAAAAACTAAAAGAGTTTGTAAACACCAACCCAGCTCTACAGAAAATATTAAAAGGGGTCCTCTAAGCAAAGAGAGCATCTAAAAGTAGTAGACCAGAAAGGAACAGACAATATAAAGTAATAGTCACCTTACAAGTAATATGATGGCACTAAATTCATCTCTTTCAATAGTTACCCTGAATGTAAATGGGCTAAATGCCCCAATCAAAAGACACAGGGTATCAGAATGGATTAAAAAAAAAATCAATATGCTGCCTACAAGAAACGCATTTTAGAACCAAAGACACCTCCAGATTTAAAATAAGGGGGTGGAAAACAATTTACCATGCTAGTGGACATCGAAAGAAAGCTGAGGTGGCAATCCTTATATTCGATCAATTAGATTTTAAGCCAAAGACTATAAAAAGAGATGAGGAAGACACCATATCATACTTAAAGGGTCAGTCAAACAAGAATACCTAACAAGTTTAAATATCTATGCCCCTAACATGGGAGAGACAGCTATATAAACCAATTAATAACAAAATCAAGGAAACACATAAAAAATAATACAATAATAGTAGGGGACTTTAACACTCTCCTCCCTGAATGGACAGATCATTCAAGCAAGAATCAACAAGGAAATAAAGGCCTTAAATGACAAACTGGACCCGATGGACATCACAGATATATTCAGAACATTCCATCCCAAAACAACAAAATATACATTCTTCTCTAGTGCACATAGAACATTCTCCAGAATAGATCACATCCTGGGTCATAAATCAGGTCTCAACAGGTATCAAAAGATTGGAATCATTCCCTGCATATTTTCAGACCACAGTGCTCTGAAGCTAGAACTCAATCACAAGAAGAACTTTAGAAAGAACCCAATACATGCAGATTAAACAGCATCCTTCTAAAGAAAGAAGGGGTCAACAAGAAAGTTAAATAAGAATTTTTAAAAATCATGGAAACAAATGATAATGAAAATACAACTGTTCAAAATCTGTGGGACAGAGCAAAGGTAGTCCTGAGAGGAAAATATGTAGTGATACAAGCCAATCTCAAGAAACAAGAAACGTCTCAAACATATAATCTAACCCTACACCTAAAGGAACTGGAGAAAGAACAAAAAAGAAAGCCTAAACCCAGCTGGAGAAGAAAAATAATCAAGATCAGAGCAGAAATAATTGAAATAGAATGCAAAAAACACAATAGAACAAATCAATGAAACTAAGAGATGGTTCTTTGAATTAATAAGTTTGATAAACCCTTGGCGAGACTTATGAAAAAGAAAAAAGAAAGGACCCAAATACATACAATCATAAATGAAAGAGGATAGATCAGAACCAACAGCAAAGAAATACAAACAATTATAAGAATATATTCTGAGCTACTATATGCCAGAAAATTGGACAATTTGGAAGAAATGGATGCATTCCCAGAGACATATAAACTACCACAACTGAACCAGGGAGAAATAGAAAACCTGAACAGACCCATAACCAGTAAGGAGATCAAAACAGTCATCAAAAATCTCCAAGGAAACAAAAACCCAGGACCATATGGCTTCCCAGGGGAATTCTACCAAACATTTAAAGAAGAATTAATTCCTATTCTCCTGAAACTGTTTCAAAAAATAGAAACGGAAGGAAAACGTCCAAACTGATTTTATGAGGCCAGTATTACCCTGACCCCAAAACCAGACTAGGATCCCATCAAAAAAGATAATTACAGACCAATATCTTTGAAGAGCACAGATGCAAAAATTCTCCCCAAAATACTAGCCAATAGGATCCAACAGTATATTGAAAGGATTATCCACCATGACCAAGTGGGATTTATTCCAGTGCTGCAAGATTGGTTCAACATCCACAAATCAATCAATGTGATACAATGCATTAATAAAAGAAAGAACAAGAACCTTATGATACTTTGTCAAAAAACATTTGACAAAGTACAGCATCCTTTCCTGATCAAAACTCTTCAAAGTGTAGGGATAGAGGGCACGTACCTCCATATCATCAAAGCCATCTATGAAAAACCCACCACGAATATCATTCTAAATGGAGAAAAACTCAGAGTATTACAGTAAGGTCAGGAACATGTCAGGGATGTTCATTATCACCACTGCTATTCAACATAGTACTAGAAGTTCTAACCTCAGCAATCAGGCAACAAAAAGAAACTAAAGGCATCTGAATTGGCAAAGAAGAAGTCAAACTGTCACTCTTTGTAGATGATATGAAACTCTATGTGGAAAACCCAAAAGACTCCACTCCAAATCTGCTCGAACTTGTAGAGGAATTCAGGAAAGTGTCAGGATATAAAATCAATGCTCAGAAACCAGTTTCATTTCTTTACTCCAAAAACAAGACAGGGGGTGCATGGGTGGCTCAGTGGGCTAAGACTCTGCCTTCGGCTTGGGTCATGATCCCAGGGTCCTGGGATCAAGCCCCGCATCGTGGTCTCTGCTCAGCGGGGAGCCTGCTTCCTCCTCTCTATCTGCCTGCCTCTCTGTCTACCTGTGATCTCTGTCAAATAAATAAGTAAAATCTTAAAAAACAAAAAACAACAAGACAGAAGAAAGAGAAAATTTAAGGAGTCAATCCCATTTACAACTGCACTCAAAACCATAAGATACCTAAGAATAAACCTAACCAAAGAGACAAAGAATCTATACTCAGAAAACTACAAAGTACTCATGAAATTATTTGAGGAGGAAACAAAGAAATGGAAAAATGTTCCATGCTCATGGATTGGAAGAAAAATATTGTGAAAATGTCTATGCTACCAAAAGCAATCTACACATTTGATGAAATACCTATCAAAATCCCATCCATTTTTTTTAAAGAAATTGAACAAATAATCATAAAATTTATATGGAACTGAAAAATACCTCAAATATCCAGAGGGATGTTGAAAAAGAAACCCAAAGTTGTTGGCATCACAATTCCAGACTTCAAGCTCTATTACAAAGCTGGCATCATCAAGACAGTAGGGTACTGGCACACAAACAGACACATAGATCAATGGAACAGAATAGGAAGCCCAGAAATAGACCCTCAACTCTTTGCTCAACTAATCTTCAACAAAGCAGGAAAGAATGTCCCATGGGAAAAAAAGAGTCTCTTCAACAAATGGTGTTGGGAAAGTTGGACTGACACATGCAGAGAAATGAAACTGAGCCATTTCCTTACACCCCACATAAAAATAGACTCCAAATGGATGAAGTACCTCAATGTGAGAAAGGAATCCATCAAAATCCTTGCACAGGCAACAATCTCTTCAACCTCAGCTGCAGCAAGTTCTTCCTAGGAACATCACCAAAGGCAAGGAAATCAAGGACAAAAATGAACTATTGGGATTTCATCAAGATCAAAAGCTTTTACACAGCAAAAGAAATAGTTAACAAAACCAAAAGACAACTGACAGAATGGGAGAAGATATTTGCAAATGACATATCAGATAAAGGGCTAGTATCCAAAATCTATAAAGAACATAGTAAACTCAACACCCAAAGAACAAAAAATCCAATCAAGAAGTGGGAAGAAGACATGAACAGACATTTCTGCAAAGAAGACATCCAAATGGCCAACAGACACATGAAAAAGTGGTCCACATCACTCGGCATCAGGGAAATACGAACCAAAGCCACACTGAGATATGACCTCACACCAGTCAGAATGGCTAAAATTCACAAGTTAGGAAATGACAGATGCTGGAGAGGATGTGGAGAAAGGGGAACCCTCCTACACGGTTGGTAGGAATGCAAGCTGGTGCAGCCACTCTGGAAAACAGCATGGAGGTTCCTCAAAAAGTTGAAAATAGAGCTACCCTATGACCCAGCAATTGCTCTACTGGGTATTTACTCTAAAGATACAAATGTAGTGATCCAAAGGGGCACATGCACCCTAATGTTTATAGCAGCAATGTCCACAATAGCCAAACTATGGAAAGAACCAAGATGTTCATCAACAGATGAATGGATAAAGATGTGGTATATATATGTATATATTCCATTCCATAGTATTCCACTATATACAGTGGAATATATATAGTATTCCACTATATATAGTGGAATACTATGCAGCCATCAAAAGAAATGAAATCTTGCCATTTGCGATAACATGGATGGAACTATAGGTATTATGCTTAACGAAATAAGTCAGTCAGAGAAAGACAACTATCATATTATCTCCCTGGTATGAGGAAGTGGAGCCCCAACGTGGGGGGTTTATGTGATAGGAAAAAATAAATGAAACAAGATGGTATTGGGAGGGAGACAAACAATAAGAGGCTCTTAATCTCACAAAACAAATAGGGGTTGCTTGGGGGAGGGGGAAGGAGAGAGTGTTGGGGTTATGGATATTGGAGAAGGTATGTGCTATAGTGAGTGCTGTGAAGTGTGTGAACTAGGTGATTCACAAACCTATACCCCTGAGTCTAATAATACATTGCATGTTAATAAAAAAGTTAAATAAAAAGAATAACAAAACTAAGAAAACACATTGATACTAATATAATAACGTTAGGGGACATTAACACCACACTGACAGCAATGGACAGATCATCTAAGCAGAAGATCAACAAGGAAGCAAAGGCATTGAATACCACACTGGAAAAGATGGCACCACAGACATATTCAGAACATTTTATCCTCAACAGCAGAACGCACATTCTTTCTGAGTGCACATGGAACATTCTTCAGAATTCATCAAATACTGGGTCACAAATCAAGTCTCAACCAATACAAAAAGGGTGAGACCATAACATGCAGATTTTGAGAGCACAATGCTATGAAATTTGAAGTCAACTACAATAAAAAAAAAATTGGAAGGACCCCAAATACTTGGAGGTTAAAGAAAATCCTACTGAAGAATGACTGGTTCAAGCAAGAAATTAAATATATATATTTTTATATATATAAATATTATAATATATTTATAAATATTTATAAATATTATATATATATTAATATATATATTAAAAATACAAAGAAGCAAATAATAATGAAAACATGAAATTTCAAAAGCTTTGGGATTCAGCAGAGACAGTTCTAAGAGGAAAGCAGATAACAAAATTCTTCCTCAAGAAACAACAAAAAAAAGTTTCAAATACACAGTATAACCTCACACCTAAAGGACCTGGGGCGGGGGGACAGCAAGTAAATACTAACTCCAGCAAAGGAAGAGAAACAATAAAGATGAGAGCAGGAATCAATGATATAGAATGTTTTTTTTTTTTTTTTTAATGAAGCAGTAGAACAGATCAATGGAACTAGAAGCTGGATAAAATGATAAAATGATTGATAGTAATAAAAGGATTTATAAAACCCTAGCCAGGCATATCAAAAAGAAAAGACAAAGAACCCACATACATAAAATCAAGAGTGAAAGAGGAGAGATCACAACCATCAGGAAAGTGAATATAATTATAAGAGACTATGATAAGCAATTATGTTCCAAGAAATTAGGCTATCTGGAAGAAACTGATGCATTCCTAGACACATTTAGACTCCCAAAATTGAAACAGGAAGAAATAGAAAATCTGAACAGACCTATTGACAGCAAATAATTCGAATCAGCAATCACAAATCTCCCAACAAACAAGAGTCCAGGGCCAGATGGCTTCCCAGGGGAATTCTACCAAACAATCAAGGAAGAATTAATACATAATCTTTTCAAATTATCCCAAAAAATAGAAATGGAAGAAAAACTTTGGGACTCATTCTACAAGACCAGTTTTATGTTGATCCCCAAGCCAGACAAGGACCCCACTAAAAAGGAGAAATACAGACAAATATCCCTGATGAACGTGATTGCAAAAGTTCTCATCAAGATCCTAGCTAATAGGATCTGACAGTAGTACTTTAAAAGGATTATTTGCCATGACCAAGTAGGATTTATTCCTAAGCTGCAGGGGTGGTTCAACATTCACATTTCAATCAACATAATACACCACATAAGTAAAAGAAACAGTAAGAACCATATGATCCTCTCAAATGTGGAGAAAAAAAAAAATCTGACAAAATACAAAATCCTTTCTTGGTAAGAACCCTCCACAATATACGGACAGAAAAAAACATATCTCAATATCATAAAAGCCATATACAAAACACCCACAGTGAATATCATCCTAAATGGGAGAAAAAATAGAGCTTTTCCTCTAAGGTCAGGAACACGGCAGGGAAACCCACTTTCATCCCTGTTGTTCAGCACCTCAACAATCAGACAACAAAAAGTATCAAAGTCTGCAAGCTTTTTCTCATTGAGGATGATATTTGTTGTGGGTCTTTCAGAGATAGATTTGATGAAGTTCAGGAATGTTCCCTCTATCCCTATACTTTGCAGCGTTTTACCATTGAGGTCAGGAACACGACAAGGATGCCCACTCTCACCACTCTTGTTCAACATAGTATTAGAAATCCTAGCAACAGCAATCAGACAACAAAGAGAAATAAAAGGTATCAAAATTGGCAATGAAGAAGTCAAACTTTCTCTCTTCGCAGATGACATGATTCTTTATATGGAAAACCCAAAAGACTCCACCCCCAAACTACTAGAACTCATACAGCAATTCAGCAACGTGGCAGGATACAAACTCAATGTACAGAAATCAGTGGCTTTCTTATACACTAACAATGAAAATACAGAAAGGGAAATTAGAGAATCAATTTCATTTACTATAGCACCAAGAACCATAAGATACCTGGGAATAAACCTAACCAAAGAGGTAAAGGATCTGTATTCGAGGAACTACAAAACACTCATGAAAGAAATTGAAGAAGACACAAAAATATGGAAGACCATTTGATGTTCTTGGATCGGAAGAATAAACAGTATTAAAATGTCTACACTGCCTCGAGCAATCTATACTTTTAATGCCATTCTGATCAAAATTCCACCGGTATTTTTCAAAGAACTGGAGCAAATAATCTAAAAATGTGTATGGAATCAGAAGAGACCCCGAATCGCTAAGGAAATGTTGAAAAACAAAAATAAAACTGGGGGCATCAGCTACCTGATTTCAAGCTTTACTACAAAGCTGTGATCACCAAGACAGCATGGTACTGGCATAAAAAGAGACATATAGAGCAGTGGAACAGAGTAGAGAGCCCAGATATGGACCCTCAACTCTATGGGCAAATAATCTTCGACAGAACAGGAAAAAATATACAGTGGAAAAAAGACAGTCTCTTCAATAAATGGTGCTGGGAAAACTGGGCAGCTATATGTAGAAGAATGAAACTCGACCATTCTCTTACACCGTACACAAAGATAAACTCAAAATGGATAAAAGACCTCAACGTGAAGCAGGAATCCATCAGAATCCTAGAGGAGAACATAGGCAGTAATCTCTTCTATATCAGCCACAGCAACTTCTTTCAAGATATGTCTCCAAAGGCAAAGGAAACAAAAGCGAAAATGAACTTTTAGGACTTCATCAAAATCAAAAGCTTCTGCACAGCAAAGGAAACAGTCAACAAAACAAAGAGGCAACCCACGGAATGGGAGAAGATATTTGCAAATGACAGTACAGACAAAAGTTTGATATCCAGGATCTATAAAGAACTCCTCAAACTCAACACACACAGAACAGAAAATCATGTCAAAAAATGATCAGAAGACACGGACAGACAGTTCTCCAACGAAGACATACAAATGGCTATCAGACACATGAAAAAATGTTCATCATCACTAGCCCTCAGGGAGTTTCAAATTAAAACCACGTTGAGATACCACCTTACACCAGTTAGAATGGCCAAAATTAGCAAGACAGGAAACAACATGTGTTGGAGGGGATGTGGAGAAAGGGGAACGCTCTTACACTGTTGGTGGTAATGCAAGTTGGTGCAGCCTCTTTGGAGAACAGTGTGGAGATTCCTCAAAAAATTAAAAAGAGAACTTTCCCATGACCCTGCAATTGAAGTACTGGGTATTTACACCACAGGTACAGATGTAGTGAAAAGAAGGGCCATCTGTACCCCAATGTTTATAGCAGCAATGGCCAAGGTTGCCAAACTGTGGAAAGACCCAAGATGCCCTTCAACAGATGAATGGGTAAGGAAGATGTGGTTCATATACACTATTGAGTATTAGGCCTCCATCAGCAAGGACGAATACCTAACTTTTGTAGCAATATGGATGGGGCTGGAAGAGATTATGCTGCGTGAAATCAGTCAAGCAGAGAGAGTCAATTATCATACGGTTTCACTTATTTGTGGAGCATAACAAGTAGCATGGACGACATGGGGAGTTAGAGAGGAGAAGAGAGTTGTGGGAAATTGGAAGAGGAGGTGAACCATGAGAGACTATGGACTCTGAATAACAATCTGAGTGTTTGGAAGTTTTGAAGAGGCAGGGTGTGGGAGGTTGGGGTACCAGGTGGTGGGTATTATAGAGGTCACAGATTGCATGGAGCACTGGGTGTTGTGCAAAAATAATGAATACTGTTATGCTGAAAATAAATAAAAAATAAAAAAATAAAAATAAATTTTTAAAAAAAGTATCAAAGGCATGGAAATCTTCAAAGAAAAATTCAAACATTCACTCTTTGCAGATGACTTGATACTCTCTTTAGAGAACCTGAAAGATTATACCAAAAAATTTGCTAGAAATGATATGGGAATTTCACAAGGTCACAGGTTATAAAATCAATGCACAGAATTCTGTTACATAGCTATACACTAAAAATGAAACAACAGAAAGAGAAAGCAAGTACTTGATCCCATTTCAATGGCACCAAAAAACATAAGAAACCAAAGAATAATCATAACCAAAGATGTAAATGATTTGTACTCTGAAAACGATACACTAGTTATGAAAGAAATTGAGGAAGACATGAAGAAATGGAAAAACATTCCATGCTCATGGATTGGAAGAACAAATATTATTTAAAATGTCTCTGCTACCCAAAGCAATATACATATTCAATGCAATCTCTCTCAAAATGTTATTTTTTTTTTCACAGAGTGGAAACATGTAGTCCTAAAATAAGTATGGAAACAGAAAAGACCCTGAATTGTCAAAGAAATGTTGAAAAAGGAAATCAAAGCTGGAATCATCACAATTCTGGATTCCAGTTATATTACAGTGCTGTTATAATCAAGACAACATAGTACTGGCACAAAAACAGACACGTACATCAAAGGAACAGAATAGAGAACCCAGAAATGAATCCTGAACTCTAGAGTAAACTTATCCCTGACAGAGCAAAGAAAGAATATCCAATGCAAAGAGGAGAATCTCTTCAATAAATGCTGCAGGAAAAATTGGGCAGCCACATACATAAGAATGAAACTGGACCATTTTCTTACACCACACACAAAAATAAACTCAAGATGGATGAAAGACCTCAGTGCAAGATGATTAGGAATCCATCAGAATCCTAGAGAACACAGGCAAAAAAAACCCTCTTTGACCTCGGGCACAGCACCTTCCTTCTAGACATCTCACCAAAGGCAATGGAAAAAAAGAAAACAAAATTGAACCATTGTAATTTCATTTGGATAAAAAAAATCTTTTTGCAGTCATGGAAACAATCACCAAAATTAAAGGGCAGCCTACAGAATGTGAGGTGATATTTTTAAATGACATATCACATAAAGGGGCAGTAGCCAAAATCTTTAAGAAACTTATCAAACTCAAAACTTCCCCCCAAAAAATCAAATCAGGAAATGTGCAGAATGCGTAGAGGAATATTTCTCCAAAGAAGACCTACTAATGGCTAACAAACACATGGATAAATGCTCATCATTCCACATCAGGGAATAATCAAATCAAAAGCACAATGAGATACCACCACACACCAGTCAGAATGGTTAAAACGAACATCTCAGGAAACAACAGGTGTTAGTGAAGATGTGGAGAAAAGGGAACCCTTTTACACTATTGGTGAGAATGCAAACTGGTTTAGCCACTCTGCAAAACAGCATGGAGGTTCCTAAAAGTTAAAAATACAACTACCTTATGACACAGCAATTTCACGACTAGGTATTTATCTAAACAATAAAAAAGATAGTGATTCAAGAGGGCATGAGCACCCCAATGTTTATAGCAACAATGTCCATAATAGCCAAAATATAGAAAGAGCTCAGTCATTGACGGAGGAGTGGACAAAGAAGAGGTTGTATAGGGGTGCCTGAGTGGTTTGGTCAGTTAAGCGTCTGCCTTTTGTTCAGGTCATGACTCCAGGGTCCTGTGATGGAGCCCTGCATTGGGATCCCTGCTTCTCTCTCTCCCTCTGCCTTCTCCTCTCTCTGTTTGTGCTCTCTCTGACAAATAAATAAATAAATAAATAAGTAAGTAAGTTAGGAAAAATATATGTGTGTGTATATATATACACACACATACATATATGTATGTATGTATGTATGTATGTATGTATCTATGTTTTGGAATATTCTTCAGCCATCACAAAAAATGAAAAATGAAATCTTTCCATTTTCAATGATGGAGATGGAACTAGAGGGTATTGTGCTAAGCAAAATAAGCCAGTTAGTGAAAGACAATTATCAGATTATTTCACTTATATGTGGATTTTAAGAAACAAAACAGATGAATATAGGGGAAGGGAAGAAAAAATAAAATAAGATGAAGACAGAGATGGAAAGAAACTATAAGAGACTCTTAATTCGAGGAAACAAACTGAGGGTGGCTGGAGGGGAGGCAGATGGTGGTATTGGGTAATTGGGTGATGGGCATTAAAGAGGGTACTTGATATAAAGAGCACTGGGTGTTATACGCAACTGATGAATCACTAAATTCTATACCTGAAAATAATAGTACACTATATCATAACTAAATTGAATTTAAATTTAAAATAAGGTAGAAGGGAAGAGAGAGGCAAGCCATAACAGACTCTTAAATATAGGAAACAAGCTCTTAAATATAGTAAACAAGATGTGGGTTGCTGGAGGAAAGGTGGGTGGGGTGAATGGGGTAACTTGGGCATTAAGGAGGGTACTTGATGTAATGAACACTGGGTGTTACACACAACTGATGAATCAGTAAATTCTGATCTTGAAACTAATAACACATTACATGTTAACTTAATTGAATTAAAACAAAAAAAATTTAAAAAGGTGATGATACTTTCCAAATATATCACCAGTTTAAATGCAAACCCTACCAAACTCTCAGTAAGCTTTCCTTCTGACATTGAACAACTGATGTTAAAATCCATGGAAGAATTTCAGAAAATGATAATTTTCAAAACAGCAATTTTTTTTAAGGAAAAATAAAAGATGAACAAAGTTAGAGGACTCACTATTTATGTTTTCAAAGCATACTAAGTGGTGGATCACTAAATTATACTCCTGAAATCAATATTACCCCATATGTTAACTAACTAGAATTTAAGTAAAACCTTGAAACAATCAAACCAAAAACCTACTACAGAGCCACAGTAATGAAGACTATGTGGCACTGGCATAAAGAAGGGTGTATAGACCGATGGCATAGAATTGACAGTCCAGGAATAAATTGATATGTTCATGGTCAATTGATTTTCAATGAGGATGCCAGGAAAACTCAATGGAGACATATTATTTTCATCAAATGGTGCAGACAACTAGATACCACATACAAAAAGAATGCAATTGGACCCCTACAGAATACTATATACAAATATTAATGTGTAGTATAAATCAGACCTAAATATAAACATCAAATCTATAAACCTCCTAGGAGACTGCTTGGGTGTAACTTTATAACTCCATCTAGGCAATGGTTTCTTAGAATGACACTGAAAGCAGAAAAAAACAGAAAATGATAAATTGCACTTCATCTAAATAAAAACATGTGTGATTTCACAAGAAAATGTGAAGACAGCCCCTAGACATGAGAAAACTTATGAAGTCATATACCTGATACGAGTCTAGTATTCAGAATATATAAATAGCTTTAACAATAGTAAAAAGATAGGGCGCCTGGGTGGCTCAGTGGGTTAAGCCGCTGCCTTCGGCTCAGGTCATGATCTCAGGGTCCTGGGATCGAGGCCCGCATCGGGCTCTCTGCTCAGCAGGGAGCCTGCTTCCCTCTCTCTCTCTCTGCCTGCCTCTCCATCTACTTGTGATTTCTCTCTGTCAAATAAATAAATAAAATCTTAAAAAAAAAACCAATAGTAAAAAGATAAATAACCCAATTAAAAGGTGTAAAAATTATTTAAATAAATATTTTCCTCCAAAAAGGTATGTCAATGGCCAATAATCACATAAGATGACCAATATCATTGGTCATTAAAGACTTCAAATCAAAAGCACAATGAGATACCACTTCACAGTCACTTAGGTGGCTATATATATATATATATAGATATATATATATATATCTACAAAAAATAACAAGTGTTGGAAAGGGTGTTGAGAAGGCAAAAATCCTCATACACTTCTGGTGAGAAGGTAAAATGGTGCAGCCACATTGGGAAACAGTCTGACATTTCCTCAAAGAAATAAATGTAGATTTACCATGTGACCCAGTTATTCTGCTCATAAGTGTATACCCCCCAAAAATTAAAAACGAAATTCAAACAAATATTTCTATAGCAACATTATTCATAGTATTCCCAAGGTGAAAACTACCCCAGTACCCAATCCCCATCCAAAGGATAAATTGTGGTACATCCACATAATAGAGTGTTATTCATTGATAAAAAGGAAAGATGTACTGATACATGCTACAAGAGATGGACATTGAAAACATTATTCTAAGTGGGAAAATCCAGTCACAAGAGGCAGCATATTGTATGATTCCACTCATATGAACTGTCCAGAATGGGTGAATCTGTAGAGACAGAATACAGATTATCAGTTGCCAGGGGCTAGGTGGAAGGGGGAGGGGGTATCGAGTTTATTTCTGGATTGGTGAAAATGTTCTGGAATTAGATAGTGATGATTGTTGCACATCCTTATGAATATTCTAAAATATTCATACCGAATTGTACATTTTATTTTTAAAAGATTTATTTATTTATTTTAGAGAGATGGAGGGAGGGAGAGAGAGAGAGAAAGAGAGAGAGAATAAGCAGGAGGGACAGAGGGTGTGTGTAAGAGAGAGAATCTTTCTTTCTTTTACTTTTTTTAAAAAATTGTATTTATTTATTTGACAGAGAGAGATTACAAGTAGGCAAAGAGGCAGGTAGAGGGAGAAGCAGGTTCCTCACTGAGCAGACAGCCTGACATGGGACTCGATCCCAGGACCCTGAGCCATGACCTGAGCCGAAGGCAGTGACTTAACACACTGAGTCACCCAGGCTCCCTGAGAGAGAGAATCTTAAGCAGATTCCATAATGAGCATGAAGCCTGATGTGGGGCTCAATTCCAGGACCCTGAGATCATGACCTGAGCTAAAACCAAGAGTGAGATGCTCAACTGACTGCACCACCCAGATGCCTGAATTGTACATTTTAAAGAGTAATCTTTCTGGTATATCAATTATATCTCAACTAAAAATGAGTATCACTTTGTTACTGCAAATCTTCAGAGGAGGCAAGATGGTGGAAGAGTAGGGGACCTCACTTTATGTGGTTCCTTGAATTTAAATAGATAACTATCAAATCATTATGAACACCCATGAATTCAACCTGAGATGGAAGAAAAAAATATCTGAAACTCTACAAGTAGAAAATTGACCACTTTTTGCAAGGTAGTAGGTGCAGAGAAGTGAATCTGAGTGAAAATGCCAGAAGATAAATGGAGGGGGGAGGGAACCTCCCTGAACTGGCTACCAGAAAGTGATATAGCCCCTGAGGGCAAAATTGGAATCCTTAGAAATCTGCTCCAGTGAGAAACATCCCAGTCTGAAAGGCATTCAGGGGTTGAAACAGGCAGATTCCTAGGTGGCACAGTGTGGTTTCAGGATACCTGGATTCACGGAATTGATGGGGGTGCCTGACCTGGTAGAGTTCCCAAGCAGGTAAGTGGGGAAACTGGTCACAGTCAGCGAGCCCAGGAAGGGACTCTCAGTTCAGTATACGATTAACTGTGAGCCAGGACCCAGTTGGGTGACTGCTTTCTGCCTTGGGTCCCTGAGGAGGAATTGAAGACCAGATCCCTCTGCCATCCCCAGAAGGGTCAGAATGGGTGGGAGCACAGCTGGGAAACCGCTCTCATGGCAGTGTCCCTGTAAAGGACAGTGTGGAACAACCCTCTGCTATTTCCTGGGAGGGGCGGAACAGGTGCATGCACGACTGGGCAACAATTCTCAGGGTGGGGTCCCTGTAAAGGTCAGTGCTGGGCAACTCTCTGCCATCCCATGGGAGGGTCGGAGCAGGTGTGTGCACAATCCAGTGACTGCTCTCAGCACCAGGACCCTACAAGGTACAGTAATACAGAAAATGTTGAATTCCCCTGGAAAGATGTCTATGGGTGTGCACTGTAGGAGTCTGCAGAGTGTGGCACACACAAAAGTTAAGACCATTTGTCCAAGAGGGTATATTAAAGTGAGGGGACTTTGCTCTTTTGACTCTGAGGATGGATACAGGGGTACTGCCATTTCTTTTCTTTCTTTCTTTCTTTTCCTCTAAACAGGCACAGAAAACCTTCAGTGAACAAAAGCCACAAAAATGGACAGCTTAAACTGTCAAGGAGCAGTGGACACATGAGAAGCAGCAAAGCAGGCTGCTCCCACAGAAGACCAACAGGAAGAACAGATGCACAGCAAATTTACAGACACAAAACTGAAACACTTTAGTGCTAGGGGAAAAGAGTTTATAGAATTCGAGGTTTTATCTCGTGATTCATTTATCATTCAGTTTAAAAATTTCCATTTCTTTTTTCTCTATTCCCTTTTCAACTAGTTTCTTATTTTATCAATTCTTTGTTTTTACATCTTTTTCTAACTTTCACTTTTTACATTTACTTTTTTTAATTTTAATTTTTTTAAATTTATTTATTTTATTCAGCATAACAGTATTCATTGTTTTGCACCACACCCAGTGCTCCATGCAATCCGTGCCCTCTCTAATACACACCACCTGGTTCCCCCAAACTCCTGTCCCTTCAAAACCCTCAGATTGTTTTTCAGAGTCCATAGTCTCTCATGATTCACCTCACCTTCCAATTTCCCTCAACTCCCTGGTAGAGATATGCTGAGTGAAATAAGTCAAGCAGAGAGAGTCAATTATCATATGGTTTCACTTATTTGTGGAGCATAGCAAATAGCATGGAGGACAAGGGGAGATGGAGAGGAGAAGGGTGTTGAGGGAAATTACATTTACATTTTATAGATATATTCTTTTTTGGTTCCTTTCACTCTATTCAATTTTATTTTTGTATATACATAAATTTTGTTTTCTTAACAATTTGGGGATTTAATGTCTTCTAACATGCAGACCAAAATACACTCAGGACCAAAAAGAAAACCTTGTTTTGACCAGCCTGAGAGTTATAATATTCTCTGTCCCCCCTATTTCTTGCTTGCTTGCTTGCTTGCTTCTCCTTTACTTTTGTGGTTTCTGAAATCTTTGGATTTGTCTAGTGTGAATTTTGCTTGGGTCATGATTGATAGGTTTGATTCTGTTCCCTCATTCATTCATTCTTCTCTGGGAAAAAATTACTAAAAGAAGAAATTCAAAAGAAAGAACTAAAGGTAATACTTTCTTCCATAGATCTACTTGATATGGACATAAATCAAGTGTCAGGCCTGGAATTCAGGATAATAATTATAAAGTTGCTAGTTGGACTTGAAAAAAGAATAAAAGACACTAGAGAATTTCTTAGTGAAGAAATGAGATCTAACCAGTTTGAAATTAAAAATACTCTAATTGAGCTTCAGTCTAAATTGGATGTTCTACCAGCCAGGGTGAATGAAGCAGAAGAGAGAGTCAGTGATAGAGAAGACAAATTGATGGAATGAAAGGAAGCTGAAGTAAGGAGAGAAAAAATCTAATAGACTATGAAGAGAGGCTTTGAGAAATCAGTGGTGCTATAAAACATACTGTCAGAATTATTGGGGTCTCTGAGGGTGAAGGGTGGGCAGAAGGTGTAGTTGAGCAAATCATAACTGAGAACTTCCCTAATCTGAGGACAAAAGCAAGCTTTCATGTCCAAGAGGTAGAGAGGAACCCTCCCAAATTCAATAAAAATAGATCAACACCCCAACATATAATAGTGAAGTCTGCAAGTTTTAGATATAAAGGGACAATCCTAAAAGTGGTTCAAGACTTCTTATCTACAGAGGTAGGAACAGTGTATTTGTATCAGACCTATCCACAGAGATCTGGCAGGCCAGAAAGTGCTGGCATGTTATATTCAGGGTACTCAATGAGAAAAGCATGCATCTAAGAATACTATATCCAGCAAGGGTGTCATTCAGAATGGAAGGAGATATAAAGAGCTTCCAGGACAGACAGAAACTGAAAGAATAAGTGATCACCAAGACAGCCCTACAAGAAATATTAAGGGGGAATCCTGTGACACCAAGATTAACACATACCAGAAAGAAACAAGAGAAAATCTACAGAAACAGGGACTTTGCATGTCATACAATGGCACTAAATACATACCTTTCAATAGTTACCCCGAATATAAATGGGTTAATTGCTCCAACCAAAAGTCACAGGGTTTCATACTGAATAAAAAAGCAGGAACCTTTCATGTGCTTTCTACAAGAGACTTATTTTATTTCATCTTGTGTTTTTATTATGTTTAGTTAGCCACTGTATAGTACATAATTCAGTGTTTCATTAGTTAAGTATAACACCCATTGCTCATTAAATCCCATGCCCACCTCAATACCCATCACCCTGTTATCTCCTCTTCCCACCTTGCTCCCTGCTGAAACCCCTAGATTGTTCCCCCAGGGTCCAAGGTCTCTCATGGTTCCTCTTCTCTGATTTCTCCTCCTTTGGATTTCCCTCCCATCCCCTGTGGTCCTCCATGCTATTGCTTATGTGTACACATGACTGAAACCTTATGATAATTGTCTTTCTCTGCTTGACTTACTTCACTTAACATAATCCCCTCCAGTTCCATCCATGTCGATGTAAATGGTGGTATTCATCGTTTCCGATGGCTCGATAATATTCCATATACTGGGTCACAAATCAGTTCTCAGCCAGTACCAAAAGACTGAGATTATTCCCTGCATTATATCAGACCATGATGCCTTAAAACTGAAACTCAATCACAAGAAAATAATTAGAAGAAGTTGAAACTCTTGGAAGTTAAAGAGCATCCTGTTAAAGAATGAATGGGTCAACCAGGAAATTAAAGAAGACCTTAAATAATTCATGGAAACCAATGAAAATGAAAACACATTGCTCCAAAACCTATGAGATACTGCAAAGGCAGTCCTAAGGGGGAAATACACAGCCATCCAAGCCTCTTTCAAAAAAATTAGAAAAATCTCAAGTGAACAAGCTAACCCTACACCTAAAGGATCTGGAGAATGAACACCAAATAAAGCCTAAATCAAGTGGGAGAAGAGAAATGATAAAGTTTAAAGCATAGATTAATGAAATAATAATTTAATAACCCAGAAAAAAAAAAGTAGAACAGATCAATGAAACTAGAAGATGGTTCTTTGAAAGAATTAATAAGATCGATAAATCACTGGCCAAACTTTTCCAAAAGAGAAGAGAAAGGACTTAAATTAATAAAATCACAAATGAAAGGAGAGAGATCATGACTAACACCAAGGAAATAGGAACAATTATCAGAAATTATTACCAGCAACCGTATGCCAACAAATTAAGAAACTTGGAAGAAATGAATCCTTTCCTAGAAACTTACAAACTATCAATACTGAAAGAGGAAGAAATAGACAATCTGAATAGACCAATAACAAGTAACAAAATTGAAGCACTAATCAAAAACATCCCCCAAAGCAAAAGTCCAGGGCTAGATGGCTTCCCAGGGGAATACTACCAAACTTTTAAAGAAGAAATAATACCTGTTCTACTGAAGATGTTCCAAAATACAGAAATGAAAGGGAAATTTTCAAACTCCTCCTATGAGGCCAGCATTACCTTGATCCTCAAATCAGGCAAAGGCCCCATCAAGAAGGAGAATTACAGATCAATATTCCTGATGAACATAGATACCAAAATACTCAAAGAGATCCTAGATAATAGGATCCAACAGTACATTAAAAGGATTATTCACTATGACCAAGTGGGTTTTATGCCTGAGATGCAAGGGCGATTCCATATTCACAAGTCAATCAACATGGTAAAGCACATCAATAAAAGAAAATATAAGTACCACATGATTCTCCCAAGTGATTCAGAAAAAAGCATTTGACAAATACAACATCTGTTCCTGATTAAAACTCTTCAGAGTATAAGAATAGAGGGAACATTTCTCAATATCATAAAAACTGTGTGTGAAAAGCACACAGTGAATATCATTATCAATGGGGAAAAGTTGAGGCTTTTTCCCTTAAGATCAGGAACACCTCAAGGAGGCCCAATCTTGCAACAATTGTTCAACATAATGCTAGAATTCCTAGCAACAGCAATCAGATAGCAAAAAGAAATAAACGGCATCCAAATTGGCAAAGAAGAAGTCAAACTCTCTCTCTTTGCAGATGACACAATATTTTATGTGGAAAAGCGAAAAGACTCTGCCCCAAAATTTCTAGAACTCATATAGGAATTCAGCAATGTGGCAGGATACAAAATGAATACACAGAAATCAGTTCCATTTCTATACACTAGCAATGAGACTAATGAAAGAAATTGAGGAATCGATCCCTTTTACAATTGCACCAAGCCCCCATAAGATACCTAGGAACAAACTTATCCAAAGAGGTAAAGGATCTATACTCTAAAACCTACAGAAGACTTCTAAAGGAAATTGAGGGAGACACAAAGAGATGTAAAAACATTCCATGCTCATGGTTGGAAAGAATAAATATTAAAATATCTATGCTACCCAGAGCAATCAATGCAATTTATTGCATTCAATTCAATCCCTATCAAAATATCAACATTTTTCACCAAGCTAGAATAAATAATCCTAGTATTTGTACAGAGCCAGGAAAGAGCCCAAACAGCCATAGAAATGTTGAAAAAGGCCAATGTTGGCAGCATCACAATGTCTGACTTCAAGATATATTACAAAGCTCTGATCATCAAGAGAGCATGGCACTGGCACAAAAAGAGACATAGTTCTGAATATGAATTCTGAATAGACAACTCAGAAATGGACCTTCAACTCTATGGTCCACTAATATTTCAACAAAGCAGGAAAGGATATCCAATGGGAAAAAAGACAGTCTCTTCAATATATTCTGCTGGGAAAATTGGACAGCCACATGTGGAAGAATGAAATTGAACCGTTCTCCCTCACCATACACAAATATAAACACAAAATGGATGGAAAACCTCAATATGAGACAGGAATCCATCAAAATCCTAGAGCAGAACACAGACAGCAAACCCTTCAGCCTTGGCCAGATCAATTTCTTGGTAGACACATCTCCAAAATGAATTTTTGGGACTTCATCAAAATAAAAAGCTTCTGCATAGCAAAGGAATAGTCAACAAATCTAAAAGGCAACCTATGGAATTGCAGAAGGTATATGCAAATGACATATCAGATAAAGGGCTGGTATCCAAAATATATAAAGAACTTACCAAACTCAACACCCTAAAGATAAAGGAATCCAATTAAAAAATGGGTAGACACATGAACATCTATTTCTCCAAATAGGATATACAAATGGCCAACAGACAAATGAAAAAAAAAAAAAAGTTCCACATCACTTGGCCTCAGGGAAATACAAATCCAAATCACAATGAGATACCACCTTACACCAGTCATATTGGCTAAAATTAACAAGATGGGAAACAACAAATGTTGGCAAGGATATGGATAAAGGAGAACCCTCTTACACTGTTGTTAAGAATGCAACCTGGTACAGATACTCTGGCAAAGAGTATGGTGGTCCTTCGAGAAGTTAAAAATTGGGCTACCTTATGACCCAGCAATTGCATTTCTAGGTATACACCCCAAATATACAGATGTAGTGAAATGAAGTGTCACCTGCATCCTAATGTACATAGCAGCAATGTCCACAATAACCAAACTATGGAAAGGGACCAGATGTCCCTCAAAAGATGAATGGATAAAGAAAAAGTGATATTTATATATTATTCATCCATCAGAAGGCATGAACACTTACCACTTATATCAACATGCATGGAGCTGGAGCGTATTGTGCTAAGTGAAGTAAGTAAATCGGGATACGATAATTATCATATGGTTTCACTCATATGCGGAACATAAGAAACAGTGCAGAAGACCATAAGGGAAAGGATAGAATACTGGATTGGAAGAAATAAGAGAGGGAGACAAACTATGAGAGACTCTAAACTATGGGAATCAAACTGAGGTTTGCTGAAGGGTTGGTGAGTGGGGATTGGCATAACTGGGTGATGGGCATTAAGGATGGCAGGTGGTGTGATGAGCACTGTGTGTTATGCACAACTGGTGAACTGTTGAATACTGCATTTGAAACTAATGATGTACTATGTGTTGGCTAATTGAATTTAAGAATTTTTTTTAAATAATCCTCAAGAATTCTCCCACTTCCAGCTAACCAAAACTGAATGTGTCCTTTCTTCCTCTGTATTCCCTCTTTACCTGATAACACTTTTCTTCTTGTCTTCATGATTTTGAATTGTGCTATTGTAATGTTCTGCTCACTTCACCCCTCTCCTCATATAACATCCAAATAATCATGCTCAGGATTTTCTTAGTGTCTCCTCTCCAGTAGTAGGTAATCAAATATCAGTTGTACAATTTTTTATGTCCTTATGCCCTCCATAGCATACATTTCCTTCTATTCAATGAGCATTAGTTGAGTGGAGGATGGCTGGGGAAGGTAAAAAACTTAACTGAATGTTTCGTTACTTTCTACAAGTGGATACTCCAGGTGTCTCATCTCAGAGCAACATGAATCATCGCCTCTAGTACCAATGTACATTTGTACTAGAAGCTTCTTGTATTGGTAATGGACCATGCATTCAGAGTTAAGAGGCAGGTTTAGGTTCACAGACCTGGCTTAGAATTCCAGCTCTGTAGTTGACTAGTTCCCTGACTTCCCTATACTTCATTCTGATTGAACCTCATTTTCTTCATCTGTAAATTGAAACATTATAATTCATACCTGAGCATGTTAATTCAGTGAAACAAGACATATCAATTTGTCAGAATAATAAAGTGAAAATAAATTAATTCAATAAATAAAAAATATTATGTTACATTAATTTGGTCTTAGGTTAAATAACAACAAAAACAATAAAATCTTGAAATCAGTGTCATACGAAGCAGGCAGCCTTGGTGTCTGGGAGGGGTTCTATAGGAAAGAACTCACCCCTTACCATTGAAATCTAAAATCTAAATTTATAATATGATCTCAAATACCACCCAGTAATACTTTCTAAGGAACAAATCCATGACAGTCATAAAGACAAGCTAATTCTTTGAAAATGAACTAAAGGGGTTCCTGGGTGACTCGCATCTGCCTTCAGCTTGGGATGGGATCCTGGGGTCCTGGGATTGAGCGCCACAGCAGGTTTCCTTCTCAGCAGGGAATGTGTTTCTCCCTCTTCCTCTGCCCTTCACCACTCCCATTCAAGTGCTCTCTCTTTATCCTTTCTTTCAAATGGGTAAAAAATTCTCCAAAAAATGAACTAGAAATCATAAAGCCCAAAAGACACTTTGAAGGGCTATTGACCCTGCAATAGCACTACTGGGTATTTACCCCAAAGATACAGATGTAGTGAAAAGAAGGGCCATCTGTACCCCAATGTTTATAGCAACAATGGCCATGGTTGCCAAACTGTGGAAAGAACCAAGATGCCTTTCAACGGATGAAGGGACAAGAAAGATGTGGTCCATATACACTATGGAGTATTATGCCTCCCTCAGAAAGGATGAATACCCAACTTTTGTAGCAGCATAGACGGGACTGGAAGAGATTATGCTGAGTGAAATAAGTCAAGCAGAGAGAGTCAATTATATGATTTCACTTATTTGTGGAGCATAACAAATAGCATGGAGGACAAAGGGAGATAGAGAGGAGAAGGGAGTTAAGGGAAATTGGAAGGGGAGGTGAACAATGAGAGACTATGGACTCTGAAAAACAATCTGAGGGTTTTGAAGGGGTGGGAGGTGGGAGGTTGGGGGAACCAGGTGGTGGGTATTGGAGAGGACACGGATTGCATAGAGCACTGGGTGTGGCTCAAAAACAATGAATACTGTTACGCTGAAAATAAATTAAATAAATAAATAAATAAATAAATAAACACTTTAAAAAAATATGCAAGAGTTTTAACCCTCAAAAACAAAAAGAAGGGCTATTGTAGTAGATAAGTTTAACTGCCATTTTAGTTTGATGATAGTTTTAAATAGTGCCAAGTGATCTTCAAAGAAGTCAAATACAGGAAGAAGAAGGAAAAAGAAAAGTAAAGAAAAGTGAACCCTGAGAATGGGATCAGCCTGATGTTTGGAGATGATGAAGAAACATTGCTGTGTGGAATTAAAAAAAAAAAAAAACGGACAAATAAGTAAACACACACACACACAAACACCACTTCTCAATTCCCATCTCGCTTCTACCATCTATGTCATCAAAACCAAATTTTTTGTGAAAGAAAAAAAACAAATTTTGAAAATAAGGAAGCAACTCTAGGGATAGAAAGAAAGAAGGGCCAAGAAAATAACTGGTAATTTTTAACTAGTTAGCATCTTGGAACCTGGATGAATTATATCTCGAGGCACTGGAAAATGCTGAACAAGTGACTGCTGACACAAGGATAAGTGGGTTCTTTTGGAGGGTGTAGTGGGAGGTGGGCAGAAATTCTGGGGATAAGCAAAGGTAGTATATTATTTTCCTAGGTTTTCTTTAAAAATTATAATTCTAATTCAATGTGACATCATCTTAACCTACATAGTTACATCTGCAAAGGTCCTATTTCAAAATAATTTCACATTCTGAGGTTCCATGTGGGCATGCATTTTGGGGTGACACTATGAAATGCACTACTGGTGGTGGACAAAAATGGGGAGAGTGAGGTTATCTCAATTTCCTTATAGACCAAAGCTCTTGGTGTCACCACTAAACAAGATTCTAGAATGAAACAGAAGAATGGCTTGTGAACACTCAGAACAAGATGTGGTGATCATCAAGAATCAGCATGACTCATCAAAGACCTGTCATATAATTCTGCTTCATTTTCTTTCATGAGTAGGCATTAGCATTATGTGTCAAAGGGCAGAGAGCCTGCAGCTGACAGGAAGCTAGTAGGAAATGGTAGAGGGATGTGCTAGCCCTCAGAGATGACAGAGACTGAGCCTTCCTCAAAAGAAATGTACTGTCAGATGAATGGATAAAGAAGAGGTGATATATATATATATATATATATATATATATATATATATATATATATATATAGTGGAATATTACTCAGCCATCTAAAAGAATGAAATCTTGTCATTTACAATGATGTGCATGAGACTAGAGGGTATTATGCTGAGCAAATTAAGTCAATGAGAAAAACAATTATCATTAGGTTTCACTCATATGTGGAATATAAGTAACAGCACACCATATCATAGGGGAAGGAGGGGAAAACTGAATGGGAAGAAATTAGAGAGGGAGACAAGCAACGAAAGGCATTTTACTATAGGAAATAAAATGAGGGTTCCTGGAGAGAAGGTGGGTGGGGGATATGGTAACAGGGTGACGGACATCAAAGAGGACATATGATGTGATGAACACTGGGTGTTATGTGCAACTGATGAATTACTAAACTCTATATCTAAAACTAATGATATGTTGGCTAATTGAATTTAAATAAAGAAAGAAAAAGTAAATTAAATTAAAATTAAATTAAATTAAAAAGGGGAAAATAAGTTATAGACTGACACAACAATTAATAAAGTGGCAATAGTACATCTTTAACTTTTTTTTCTATTTAGACATGTGTTTTATTTTTTTTAATTGTGTTATGTTAGTCACCATACAATACATCATTAATTTTTGATGTAGTGTTCCAAGATTCATTGTTTACATGTAACAGCCAGTGCTCCAAGCAATACATGCCCTCTTTAATACCCACCACCTGGCTCCCCACCTCCCCCTCTAAAATCATCAGTTTGTTTGTCAGAATGCACAGTCTCTCATGGTTCTTCTCCGCCTCCAATTCCCCACCCCTTCACTTTTCCTTTCCTTCTCCTAATGCCCTCCATGCTAATAACTGTTTTTAATGCAAAAGGACTAAATTATTCAAACAAAACTTGGTAATGAAGAATAGGCAATCACTACTGGTTTTAAAAATATTTATATTTATATTATATTTAAAATATTTAAAACTACAGGAATAATAGAAATAATTGTATGTTTGTAAATTTGATAACTTGCAAGAATGTCTCAATACCTTGAGAGACATGAGCTACCAAAACTGACACAAGAAAACAAATATAATTTGAATAGACATATATATATATATTTATATTAAAGAAAACAATAATGTATCCAAAAAAAGGAAGAACCAAGCAGTTATTTTTACTAATGGTTTCTTCCAAACACTTAATGAAAAATAATTGCAAATCTTGACAATATTTTCCATTTAATAGAATTGGCAATGACACCTTTTAAAGTTCCATAAAGCTAACATTAACATAACACTAGAACTAGATAATAATATTTATTATTTCTAGCTTTATTGAAATTTAAATGACATACAGCACTTTATAAGTTTACATTCAAGTCATTGCATGTATATGTATTGAATTACATATACAGTGCAGTGAGTTACATATATTGTGAAAATGTTACCACAAGTTTGGTTAACACCCATTATCTCAGATACAAATAAATAAATAAAAATAAAACAATTCATGATGATGAGAATTTTAGGACCTGCTCTCTAGGCATGTATCAAACATAACATACAGCAATGTTAACTATATTCATCATATCTCCAGTAATTTTTTACTTTATAATGAAAGGTTGTAACTTTTGATCACCTTTATCTAATTCACCTACCACCCACCCCATAACTCTGGTAACCGCAAATTTGATCTCTTTCTCATGACATACTTTTCTTTTTGATTCTATGTATAAATGAGATCATACAGTATTTGCCTTTATTTGTGTGACTTATTTGACTTAGTATAATGCCTTCAAGATCTACTCAAGTTGTTGCAAATTACAGGATTTACATCATTCATATGGCTAAATAATATTCCTTTATATATTTAAAGATATTCATCTATCTATATCATCCATATATCTCTGTATCTATATCTGTATCTATCTATCATCTATCTATCTATCTATCATTTATTAATTCTCTACATAGTCTTATGGCTAAATATTACTCATATATAAATATATAGATATATATTATTTTAAATAATGCTGCAATGAGCATGGCAATGCTCATTTTTGATGATGCAGATATCTTTTTGACATAATGTTCTCATTTCCTTTAGATATATACCAAGAAGTGGAATTACTGAATCATATGGTATATTTTTCTTTTAAATTTTTTGAGGAACCTCCATGCTGTGTTCCATAGCAGCTGCACCAATTATGTATTTCGCCAACAGTGCACAAGTGTTCTCTTTTCTCCGTTTACTCACCAGCATTTGTTAACTCTTCTCTTTTTGATGATAGGAATTCCAGTAAACATGAGGTTGTATCCTACTGTAGTTTTTATTTGCATTTCTGTCATGATTGATGATACTGAATACTTTTTATATACTTATTGGTCATTCACACATATTCTTTGGAAAAAAATGTCTATTCACATCTTTTGTTCATTTTTAATTAGATCATTTGGGTATTTTTGCTATTGAGTTATATGAGCCATTTTCATATTTTGTAAATTAACACTTATTAGATAAATGGTTTGGAAATATTTTTACTCATTCTGTAGCTTGGGTTTTCATCTTGGTAACAGGTTGTTTTGCATGCAAAAGTATTTTAATTTGATGTAATTCCACTTACTTACTTTTCCATTTTTTGCTTGTACCTTAGGTGTTATACCAAAAAGTAATTGTCAAGAACCATGTCAAATAGATTTTTTGATGTTTTCCTTCAGGATTAATATAGTTTCTGGTTGACTTTTAAGTTTCTAACCCATTTCAGATTACTTTCTGTGAGTGGTATAAGATAGAGGTCTAGTTTTATAATTTTATGTATGAATATCCAATTTTTTCTAACACATTTATTAAGGAGGATGGCTTTCTTGTCAAATATTAATTGTATGTGCATGAGTTTATTTCTGTCATCTTGATTCTATCCCATTGATTCTATGTGCCTGTTTTTATGTCAGAACACACTTTTTATTATCATACTTTTATTTTTTAAAATTTGTTTATTTATTTATTTATATACTTATTTATTCATTCATTCATTTATTTATGACACAGACAGAGAGACAGCGAGTGCAAGGGAGGAGGAGGGGTGGTGGGACAGAGAGAGAGAGAGGATCTCAAGCGGACTCCATGATAAGTGCAAAGCTCAACAAGGGCTAAGTCCCACAACCCTGAGAGAATGACCTGAGAGAATACCGAGTCAGATGCTCAATTGAGTGTGCAGTCCAGGTGCCACATAAATACAATTTTATAATATAACTAAAAATCAGGCAAAGTAATGCATTTCACCTTGCTCATTCTTAGGTATGCTTGGCACTTTTGCCTTTTTTTCAGGTTCCGTTTAAATTTCATGATGTCTTTTTTTATTTCTCTGAAAACATCATTCAATGCTCATAGAGATTGAATATATAAAGGGGTGATATCCAAGATCTATAAAGAACTACTTAAATTCAACACTCAAAAACCAAATAACTTAGTAAAAAAACGGATGGAAGACATGAGCAGACTTTTCTCCAAAAACGAGATGCAAATGGATAAGAGACAAATGAAAAAAAATTTCAACATCACTAGCCATCAGGGAAGTACAGATCAAAACCACATTGTGATACCACATTATACCAGTTAGAATGGCAAAAATTAACAAGGCAGGGTATAACAAATTTTGCAGAGGAGTTGGAGAAAGTGGAAACATCTTACATTGTTGGTGGAAATGCAAGCTGGTACACCTACTTTGAGAAACACTGTTCAGTTCCCTCAAGGTGTTAAAAATAGAGCTACGCTATGACACTGCAATTGCAATACTAGATATTTACGCCAAAGATACAGATGTAGTAAAAAGAAGGGACACATGCACCCTAATGTTCACAGCAGCAATGTCCACAATATCCAAACTGTGGAAGGCAGAAAGATTCCCTTCAACAGATAAATGGATAAAGAACATATGGTCCAAATATACAATGGAATATTACTCAGCCATCAGAAAGGATGGATACCTGTCATTTGCATCGACATGGATGGAACTGGAGGGGTTATGCTAAGTGAAGTAAGTCAAGCAGAGAAAGAGAATTTTCATATAGTTTCACTCATATGTGAAATATATGCAATAATACAGAGGACCATGGGTGAAGGGAAGGATATCTGAAGCAGGAGAAATAAGAGAGGGACACAAAGCATGAGAGACTATGGACTCTGGGAAATTAACTGAGGATGTCATAGAGAAGGATGGGCATGGGAGGGGGTAACAGGGTATGGGTATTAGGGAGGGCACGTGTTATGATGAGCACTGGTTGTTATATGCGACTAATGAATCACTGAATGTTACATGAAAAACTAATGATGTCACAAACAGTGGCTAACTGAACATAATAAAAAACGAATATATAGAAGCCTTTTGGAAGTATGGACACTTCACAAATATTAATTCTTCTAATACATGAACATGGGATACCATTCCACTTATTTGTGTCTTTATTTATTTTTCTCTTTATTATTATTATAATTATTATTTTATTTTATTTTATTATTTTTATTATTATGGTTTTAATTTGAATCTCCCTGGTGGCTTGTGATGATGAACATTTTTTCATGGGTCTGATAGCCATTTGTATGTCTTCACTGGAGAAGTGTCTGTTCATGTCTTCTGCCCATTTTTTTTGACATGATTATCTGTTTTGTGAGAGTTGAGTTTGAGAGTTCTTTATAGATCCTGGATATCAACCTTTTGGCTGTACTGTCATTTGCAAATATCTTCTCCCATTCCGTGGGTTGCCTCTTTGTTTTGTTGACTGTTTCCTTTGCTATGCAGAAGCTTTTTTTGAAAATCTTTTTAAATTTTATTGTTTATAAACATATATTTTTATCCCCAGGGGTACAGGTCTGTGAATCACCAGGTTTACACACTTCACAGCACTCACCAAAGCACATAACCTCCCCAATGTCCATAATCCCACCCCCTTCTCCCAACCCCCCTCCCCCCAGCAACCCTCAGTTTGTTTTGTGAGATCAAGAGTCACTTATGGTTTGTCTCCCTCCTAATCCCATCTTGTTTCATTGATTCTTCTCCTACCCACTTAAGCCCCCATGTTGCATCACCACTTCCTCATATCAGGGAGATCATATGATAGTTGTCTTTCTCTGCTTGACTTATTTCACTAAGCATGATACACTCTAGTTCCATCCATGTTGTGGCAAATGGCAAGATTTCATTTCTTTTGATGGCTGCATAGTATTCCATTGGTATATATACCACATCTTCTTGATCCATTCATCTGTTGATGGACATCTAGGTTCTTTCCATAGTTTGGCTATTGTGGACATTGCTGCTATAAACATTCGGGTGCATGTGCCCCTTTGGATCACTACGTTTGTATCTTTAGGGTAAATACCCAATAGTGCAATTGCTGGGTCATAGGGCAGTTCTATTTTCAACAATTTGAGGAACCTCCATGCTGTTTTCCAGAGTGGCTGCACCAGCTTGCATTCCCACCAACAGTGGAGGAGGGTTCCCCTTTCTCCGCATCCTCGCCAGCATCTGTCATTTCCTGAGTATTACTTTTAGCCATTCTGACTGGTGTGAGGTGATATCGCATTGTGGTTTTGATTTGTATTTCCCTGATGCCGAGTGATATGGAGCACTTTTTCATGTGTCTGTTGGCCATCTGGATGTCTTCTTTGCAGAAATGTCTGTTCATGTCCTCTGCCCATATCTTGACTGAATTATTTGTTCTTTGGATGTTGAGTTTGCTAAGTTCTTTATAGATTCTGGACACTAGTCCTTTATCTGATATGTTGTTTGCAAATATCTTCTCCCATTCTGTCAGTTGTCTTTTGATTTTGTTAACTGTTTCCTTTGCTGTGCAAAAGATTTGATCTTGATGAAATCCCAATAGTTCATTTTAGCCCTTGCTTCCCTTGCCTTTGGCGATGTTCCTAGGAAGATGTTGCTGCGGCTGAGGTCGAAGAGGTTGCTGCCTGTGTTCTCAAGGATTTTGATGGATTCCTTTCTCACGTTGAGTCTATTTTTGGGTGTGGTGTAAGGAAATGGTCCAATTTCATTTTTCTACATGTGGCTGTCCAATTTTCCCAACACCATTTATTGAAGAGGCTGTCTTTTTTCCATTGGACATTCTTTCCTGCTTTGTCGAAGATTAGTTGACTGTAGAGTTGAGGATCTATTTCTGGGCACTCTATTCTTTTCCATTGATCTATGTGTCTGTTCTTGTGCCAGTACCATGCTGTCTTGATGATGACAGCTTTGTAATAGAGCTTGAAGTCTGGAATTGTGATGTCACCACCTTTGGCTTTCTTTTTCAATATCCCTTTGGCTATTCGAGGTCTTTTCTGGTTCCATATAAATTTTAGAAATATTTGTTCCATTTCTTTGAAAAAGATGGATGGTACTTTGATAGGAATTGCATTAAATGTGTAGATTTCTTTAGGTAGCATAGACATTTTCACAATATTTATTCTTCCAATCCAGGAGCATGGAACATTTTTCCATTTCTTTGTGTCTTCCTCAATTTCTTTCATGAGTACTTTATAGTTTTCTGAGTATAGATTCTGTGCCTCTTTGGTTAGGTTTATTCCTAGGTATGTTATGGTTTTGGGTGCAATTGTAAATGGGATTGACTCCTTAATTTCTCTTTCTTCTGTCTTTCTGTTGGTGTAGAGAAATGCATCTGATTTCTGTGCATGGATTTTATATCCTGACACTTTACTGAATTCCTGTATAAGTTCTAGCAGTTTTGGAGTGGAGTTTTTTGGGTTTTCCACATATAGTATCATATCATCTGCGAAGAGTGATAATTTTACTTCTTCTTTGCCGATTTGGATGCCGTTAATTTCCTTTTGTTGTCTGATAGCTGAGGCTAGGACCTCTAGTACTATGTTGAATAGCAGTGGTGATAATGGACATCCCTGCCGTGTTCCTGACCTTAGCGTAAAAGCTTTCTGTTTTTCTCCATTGAGAATGATATTTGCGGTGGGTTTTTCATAGATGGCTTTGACGATATTGAGATATGTGCCCTCTATCCCTACACTTTGAAGAGTTTTGATCAGGAACGGATGCTGTACTTTGTCAAATGCTTTTTCAGCATCTATTGAGAGTATCAAATGGTTCTTGTTCTTTCTTTTATTGTTGTGTTGTATCACATTGACTGATTTGAGGATGTTGAACCAACCTTGCAGCCCTGGAATAAAACCCACTTGGTCGTGGTGAATAATCCTTTTAATGTACTGTTGAATCCTATTGGCTAGTATTTTGTTGAGTATTTTCGCATCTGTGTTCATCAAGGATATTGGTCTATAGCTCTCTTTTTTGATGGGATCCTTGTCTGGTTTTGGGATCAAGGTGATGCTGTCCTCATAAAATGAGTTTGGAAGTTTTCCTTCCATTTCTATTTTTTGGAACTGTTTCAGGAGTATAGGAATTAGTTCTTCTTTAAATATTGGGTAGAATTCCCCCGGGAAGCCGTCTGGCCCTGGGCTTTTGTTTGTTTGGAGACTTTTAGTAACTGTTTCAATCTCCTTACTGGCTATGGGTCTGTTCAGGCTTTCTATTTCTTCCTGGTTCATTTGTGGTAGTTTATATGTTTCTAGGAATGCATCCATTTCTTCCAGATTGTCAAATTTATTGGTTTATCAATTTTATTAATTCTTTCAAAGAACCAGCTCCTAGTTTCGTTGATTTGCTCTATTGTATTTTTGTTTCTATTTCATTGATTTCTGCTCTGATCTTTATGAATTCTCTTCTCCTGCTTGGCTTAGGGTTTCTTTATTGGTCTTTCTCCAGCTCCTCAGGTGTAGGGTTACGTTGTACACCTGAGACCTTTCTTGTTTCTTGAGAAAGGCTTGTACCTCTATATAGTTTCCTCTCAGGACTGCCTTTGTTGTGTCCCACAGATTTTGAACCGTTGTATTTTCATTATCATTTGATTCCATTATTTTTTTTTCAATTCTTCTCTAATTTCCCGGTTGACCCATTCAGTCTTTAGAAGGAGGCTGTTTAGTCTCCATGTATTTGGGTTCTTTTCAAACTTCCTTTTGTGGTTGAGTTCTAGCTTTAGAGCATTGTCATCTGAAAATATTCAGGGAATGATCCTAATCTTTTGATACCAGTTGAGTCCTGATTTAGGACCGAGGATGTGATCTATTCTGGAGAATGTTCCATGTGCACTAGAGAAGAATGTGTATTCTGTTGCTTTGGGATGAAATGTTCTGAATATATCTGTGATGTCCATCTGGTCCAGTGTGTCGTTTAAGGCCTTTATTTCCTTGCTGATCTTTTGCTTGGATGATCTGTCCATTTTCAGTGAGGGGAGTGTTAAAGTCCCTACTAATATTGTATTATTGTTGATGTGTTTCTTTGATTTTGTTATTAATTGGTTTATATAGTTGGCTGCTCCCACGTTGTGGGCATAGATATTTAAAATTGTTAAATCTTCTTGTTGGACAGACCCTTTGAGTACGATATAGTGTCCTTCCTCATCTCTTATTATAATCTTTGGCTTAAAATCTAATTGATCTGATATAAGGGTTGCCACTCCTGCTTTCTTCTGATGTCCATTAGCATGGTAAATTCGTTTCCAACCCTCACTTTAAATCTGGAGGTGTCTTCGGGCTTAAAATGAGTTTCTTGGAGGCAAAAAGTAGATGGGTTTTGTTTTTTTATCCATTCTGATACTCTGTGTCTTTTGACAGGGGCATTCAGCCCATTCACATTCAGGGTAACTATTGAGAGATATGAATTTAGTGCCATTGTATTGCCTGTAAGGTGACTGTTACTGTATATCATCTCTGTTCCTTTCTGATCTACTACTTTTAGGCTTTCTCTTTGCTTAGAGGACCCCTTTCAATATTTCCTGTAGAGCTGGTTTGGTGTTTGCAAATTCTTTCAGTTTTTGTTTGTCCTGGAAGCTTTTAATCTCCCCTTCTATATTCAATGATAGCCTAGCTGGATATAGTATTCTTGGCTGCATGTTTTTCTCGTTTAGTGCTCTGAAAATATCATGCCAGCTCTTTCTGGCCTGCCACGTCTCTGTGGATAAGTCTGCTGTCAATCTAATACTTTTACCATTGTATGTTGCAGACTTCTTTTCCTTAGCTGCTTTCAGGATTTTCTCTTTGTCACTGAGACTTGTAAATTTTACTATTAGGTGACGGGGTGTGGACCTATTCTTATTGATTTTGAGAGGCGTTCTCTGAACCTACTGAATTTTGATGCTCATTCCCTTTGCCATATTGGGGACATTCTTGTGTCACCTGTCTCTCGAATTCTCCCCTCGTGGTCCAGTAGCTATGTGTCCCTCTTTTGCTCAGCTTCTTTATTCTCTGTCATTTGGTCTTCTATATCACTAATTCTTTCTTCTGCCTCATTTATCCTAGCATTGAGAGCCTCCATTTTTGATTGCACCTCATTAATAGCTTTTTTGATTTCAACTTGGTTAGATTTTTGTTCTTTTATTTCTCCAGAAAGGGCTTTTATATCTCTCGAGAGGGTTTTTCTAATATCTTCCATGCCTTTTCGAGCCCGGCTAGAACCTTGAGAATTGTCATTCTGAACTCTAGATCTGACATATTACCAATGTCTGTACTGATTAGGTCCCTAGCCTTCGGTACTGCCTGTTGTTCTTTTTTTTGTGTGTGTTGATTTTTTCTGTCTTGTCATTTTGTCCAGATAAGAGTATATGAAGGAGCAAGTAAAATACTAAAAGGGTGGCAACAACTCCAGGAAAATATGCTTTGACCTAATTAGAAGAGATCCCAAATCGTGAAGGGGTAGAAAGGGGATAAAAAGAGGTTCAAAAAGGAAGAAAGAAAAAAGAAAAAAAAAGAAAAGAAAAAAATTAAAAAAAGAAAACAAATAAGAAAAATATGAAAAGGAAAAATATATATATATTGGATAAACTAGTTAAAAAACGTTAAAAAAGAAAAAGGTAAAAGTTAAAAAAAAATTTACCAGAAGGCGAGGGAAAAAAAATGAAAAAGAAAAAAATCAAATTAACTCCAAGACTAAAAAAAATCACAGGGAAAATGCCATGATTTCCGTGCTTTGCTTTCTCCTTTTCTGGAATTCTGCTGCTCTCCTTGGTATTGAAACCGCACTCCTTGGTAGGTGAACTTGGTCTCGGCTGGATTTCTTATTGATCTTCTGGGGGAGGGGCCTGTTGTAGTGATTCTCAAGTGTCTTTGCCCCAGGCGGAATTGCATCGCCCTTACCCGGGGCAGGGTTGAGTAATCAGCTCGGGTGCTTTCAGGAACTTTTGTTCCCTGAGCGCTTTCCATAGAGTTATGGGGGACGGGAATACAAATGGCTGCCTCCTGGTCTCTGGCCCAGAGGAGCCGAGAGCCCAGGGCCCCACTCCTCAGTGCGCCCTCAGAGAACAGCGCCCAGTTACTCCCGTCTGCCTGACCTCCGGCCGTGCTCCAAGCTCACCGAGCCTTTGACCGGTTCAAGGTAACACCAAGCTGTGAGCTTACTGTCGGCTCTGTCTCTGTAGCTGGCTTTCCCGTTCCAATACCCGCAAGCTCTGCGACACTCAGACACCCCCGATCCTTCTGTGACCCTGCGGGACCTGAGGCCATGCTGACCCCGCATGGGCTTCGCTCCGGTTTAGCCTCTGGAGCGATGTCCCTCAGCGGAACAGACTTTTAAAAGTCCTGATTTTGTGCGCCGTTGTTGCATCGCTTGCTGGGAGCCGGCCCCTCCCCCCGGGGTCTATCTTCCCGTCGCTTTGGATTCACTTTTCCGCCGGTCCTACCTTTCAGAAAGTGGTTGTTTTTCTGTTTCCAGAATTGCTGTTTTTCTTCTCTTCGATCTGCCGATGGATTTTCAGGTGTTTGCAATCTTTAGATAAGCTATCTCGCTGATCTCCGGCCAGCTGAAGTAGTCTCAGCCTGCTACTTCTCCGCCATCTTGACTCCGCCCCCGGTCAATGAATTTTTTAAGGTGTTTCTGAATTTGGTTTCTTTTTTTTTTAATTTAATTTTTTTCAGTGTTCCAAAGTTTATTGTTTGTGCACCACACCCAGTGCTACATGCAATACATGCTCTACTGAATACTCACTAACAGGCTCACCCCACTCCACACCAAACCTCCAAAACTCAGTTTGTTTCTCAGAGTCCACAGTCTTTCATGGTTTGTCCCCCCTCTGACTTCCCCCAACTCCCTTCTCCTCTCCATATCCCCATGCTCTCCTTATTATTCCTTATTCTCCACAAGTAAGTGAAACTATATAATAATTGACTCTCTCTACCTGACTATTTCAATCAACATAATCTCTTCCAGTCCAATCCATGTTCATACAAAAGGTGGGTATTCATCCTTTCTGATGGAGGCATAATACTCCATAGTGTATATGGACCACATCTTCCTTATCCATTCATCCGTTGAAGGGCATCTTGGTTCTTTCCAAAGTTTGGTGATGTTAGTCATTACTGCTATGAACATTGAGATATATATGGTACTGTTTTTCACTACATCTGTATCTTTGGGGCTTCTTATTATTTTGTTGAATCTTGCATCATTATTCATCAGTGATGCTAGCCTATAGTTTTCTTTCCTTGTGTTGTTGTACTGTGACTTTAGCTTCAAGTTAATCCTGGCCTTTTAAAATAAGATAAGGAGTGTCACATACACTTTGTTTTATTAAAAAATTTATTTTAGGGACACCTGGATGGCTCAGTGGGTTAAAACCTCTGCCTTCAGCTCATGTCATAATCCCAGGGTGCTGGGATTGAGCCCCGCATCTGACTCTCTGCTCAGCAGGAAGCCTGCTTCCCTTCCTCTCTCTCTGCCTGTCTCTATGCCTACTTGTGATCTCTCTCTCTCTGTGTCAAATAAATTTAAAAGTCATTAAAAATTATTTTAAACTAGTTAGCTAAAATGCAACACAATGTTCGTTTCAGCAATGTAATTCAGTGATTAATCACATAAAACACCCAGTGCTCGTCATAACGAGACCTCCTTAACACGTATTACCCATATAGCCCACAAACACCCACCTCTGTACATCAACTCTCTGTTCTCTATTTTTTTAAACAATTTATTTATTTATTTGACATAGAGAGAGATTACAATTAGACAGAGAGGCAGGCAGAGAGAGAGGGGGAAGCAGGCTCCTTGATGAGCACAGAGTCTGATGCGGGTCGCAATCCCAGGACCCTGAGATCATGACCTGAGCTTAAGGAAGAGTCTAAACCCACTGAAACACCCAGACACTCCTATCTGTTCTCTATTCTTAGGAGTCTCTCAGAGATGGCAAAATTAATATGGGAGAGTGGAAGTGGACTGTGAGCTTCGCTCATCATTCAAGCACAGATGGACCAAAATCCAACTATATTGAACAACTAGGAATACGTTCTGAGGATTAAGGAAACAATCCGCATAGTTGGAGGGAGAAGATGTGGTGGACTCTAGGTTCTGAGCCATGAATTGGCACAAAGGAAAGCTAAGGGGCCACAAAGATGAGGTAACCCTTTTCAAGGAGAAAAGTCAGGGAGACCTAAAGAGTAAGAGAGAGTGCAGAGGTTGGGGTTCACACACAATAATTGAGGAGACCCCTGGGTCACACTGGGAGAGATTGTTTCCCTTCCCAGAGTACATATGGAAGAGCATATATTTCCTCTCCAAAGCCAGAAGGCCAGGTGGGAGCTATTGAGTAACACTCACTAACAGGGTCAGAGGTGTGCACAGAGGGCAGAAAAACAATTTTTTTTTAAAGAGACACACAATAGATTTAAACTTCTTTCTTTTTAAATTTATTTTAAATTTATTTTTAGCATAACATTATTTTATTTTTATTCATTATTTTTGCACCACACCCCGTGCTCCATGCAATCCATGCCCTCTCTAATACCCACCACCTGGTTCCCTCAACCTCCTAAACCCAAGCCACTTCAAACCCATCAGATTGTTTTTCAGAGTCCAGAGTATCTCATGGTTCACCTCCCCTTCCAATTTCCCCCAAGTCTGTTCTCCTCCCTAACTTCCCATGTCCTACATGCTACTTGTTATGATCCACAAATAAGTGAAACCACAGATAATTGACTCCCTCTGCTTGACTTATTCACTCAGCATAACCTCTTCCAGTCCCATCCATGTTGCTACAAAAGGTGGGTATTCATCCTTTCTGATAGAGGCATAATACTCCATAGTGTATATGGACCACATCCTCCTTATCCATTCATTCGTTGAAGGGCATGTAGGTTCTTTCTACAGTTTGGCGACCGTGGCCATTGCTGCTATAAACATTGGGGTACAGATGGCCCTTATTTTCACTACATTTGTAACTTTGGGGTAAATACCCAGTAGTGCAATGGCAGGGTCATAGGGAAGTACTATTTTTTTTAATTTTTTTTTTCAGCACAAAAGTATCATTAGTTTTTCACCACACTCAGTGCTTCAAGCAATCCGTGCCCTCTATAATACCCACCACCTGGAACCCCAACCTCCCACCCCCAGGCCACTTCAAACCCCTCGATTGTTTTTCAGAGTCCATAGTCTCTCATGATTCACCTCCCCTTCCAATTTACCCCACCCCCCTTCACTCTAACTTCCCATGTCCTCCATGCTTTTTGTGATGCTCCACATATATGTGAAACCATATGATAATTGACTCTCTCTGCTTGACTTATTTCACTCAGCATAATCTCTTCCAGTTCCGTCCATGTTGATACAAAAGTTGGGTATTCGTCCTTTCTGATGGAGGCATAATACTCCATAGTGTATATGGACCACATCTTCCTTATCCATTCAAACGTTGAAGGGCATCTTGGTTCTTTCCACAGTCTGGCGACTGTGGCCATTGCTGCTATAAACATTGGGGTACAGATGGTCCTTCTTTTCACTACATCTGTATCTTTGGGGTAAATACTCAGGAGTGCAATGGCAGGGTCATAGAGAAGTTCTATTTTTGATTTCTTGAGAAATCTCCACACTGTTCTCCAAAGAGGCTGCACCAACTTGCATTTCCACCAACAGTGGAAGAGGGTTCCCCTTTCTCCACATCCTCTCCAACACATGTTGTTTCCTGTTTTGTTAATTTTGGACATTCTATCTGGTGTAAGGTGGTATCTCAATGTGGTTTTAATTTGAATCTCCCTGATGGCTAGTGATGATGAACATTTTTTCATGTATCTGATAGCCATTTGTATGTCTTGATTGTAGAAGTGTCTGTTCATATCTTCTGCCCAGTTTTTGATATGATTGTCTGTTTTGTGTCTGTTGAGTTTGAAGAGTTCAATATAGATCCTGGATATCAATCTTTTGTCTCTACTGTCATTTGCAAATATCTTCTCCCATTCCGTGGGTTGCCTCTTTGTTTTGTTGACTGTTTGCTTTGCTGGTCAGAAGCTTTTAATTTTGATGAAGTCCCAAAAGTTCATCTTTGCTTTTGTTTCCTTTGCCTTTGGAGACATATCTTGAAAGAAGTTGCTGTGGCTGATATCGAAGAGATTACTGCCTATGTTTTCCTCTAGGATTCTGATGGATTCCTGTCTCACATTGAGGTCTTTTATCTATTTTGAGTTTATCTTTGTGTATGGTGTAAGAGAATGGTTGAGTTTCATTCTTCTACATATAGCTGCCCAGTTTTCCCAGCACCATTTATTGAAGAGACGTCTTTTTTCCACTGTATATTTTTCCCTGTTTTGTCGAAGATTAATTGACCATAGAGTTGAGGGTCCATATCTGGGATCTCTACTCTGTTCCACTGGTCTATGTGTCTGTTTTTATGCCAGTACCATGCTGTCTTGGTGGTCACAGCTTCATAGTCGAGCCTGAAATCAGGTAACGTGATGCCCCCGGTTTTATTTTTGTTTTTCAACATTTCCTTAGTGATTCAGGGTCTCTTCTGATTCCATACAAATTTGTGGATTATTTGCTCCAGCTCTTTGAATAATACCAATGGAGTTTTGATCGGAATGGCATTAAAAGTATAGATTGCTCTAGGCATTATAGACATTTTAACACGTTTATTCTTCTGATCCAAGAGCATGGAATGGTCTTCCATCTTTTTGTGTCTTCTTCGATTTTTTTCATGAGTGTTCTGTAGTTCCTCATGTACAGGACCTTTACTTTTTTCATTAGGTTTATTCCCAGGTATCTTATGGATCTTTGTGCTATAGTAAATGGAATCGATTCTCAGATTTCCCTTTCTGTATTTTCATTGTTAGTGTACAAGAAAGCCACTGATTTCCGTACATAAACTTTGTATCGTGCCCCGTTAATGATTTGCAGTATGAGTTGTAGTAGTTTGGGGTTGGAGTCCTTTGGGTTTTCTATATAAAGAATCATGTCATCTGCGAAGAGAGAGAGATCGACTTCTTCATTGTCAATTTGGATACCTTTTCTTTCTCTTTGTTGTCTGATTTCTGTTGCTAGGACTTCTAATACTATGTTGAACAAGAGTGTTGAGAGTGGGTATTCTTGTGTTCCTGATATCAGTGAGAAGGCTGGAAAGACTTCAACAGTAACACGATGTCAATAAATACATATCTATCAATAATCACTCTCAATGTGAATGGCTTAAATGCTCCCATAAAACGGCAAAGGGTTACCGGTTGGATAAAATGACAGGACCCATCCATATATTGTCTACAAGAGACCCATTTTGAGACTAAAGATACACCCAGACTGAAAGTGAAAAGATGGAGTAGCATCTTTCATGACAATGGGCCTCAAAAGAAGGCTGGGGTAGAGATTCTCATATCAGATAAATTAGACTTCAAACTAAAGACTCTAGTCAGAGATACAGAAAGACTCTTCATAATTCTTAAAGGGACTATCCACCAAGGTGATCTAACAATTGTAAATATCTATGCCCCAATATGGGAGCAGCCAATTACATAAGAATACTGTTAATCAAGATAAAGGGTTATATTGATATAAATACATTAATAGTAGGAGATCTTAACATGCCTCTCTCAGAAATACACGCATCATCAAAGCAGAAAATCAATAAAGAAACAAGAGCATAGAATGACACATTGGGCCAGTTGGATCTCATAGATATATACATACCATTCCACCCTAAAACAACAGAATACTCATTCTTTTCAAGTGCACATGGAACCTTCTCAAGAATAGACCACATACTGGGTCACAAATCAGGACTCAACTGATACCAAAAGACTGAGATAATTCCCTGCATATTCTCAGATTACAATGCTTTGAAACGGGAGCTCAATCACAAGGAAAAGTTCAGAAGGAATGCAAACCCCTGGAAGCTAAGACCACCTTGCTTGGATGTTTGGATCAATCAGGAGATCAAAGAAGAACTGAAACAATCAATGGAAACCAATGGGAATGAAGACACTTCAGTCCAAAACCTATGGGATACAGCAAAGGTGGTCCTAAGGGGGAAATACATAGCCATCCAAACCTCCCTCAAAAAAATTGAAAAATCCAGAACACTCCAGGTGTCTCTACACCTTAAAGAACTGGAGAATCAACAACAAATCAAATCAACTCCACACATAAGAAGAGAAATCATTCAAGATTAGAGCAGAGATCAATGAGGTAGAAACCAGAGATACAGTAGAACATATCAATGAAACTAGAAGCTGATTTTTTGAAAGAATCAATAAGATCGATAAACCATTGGCTCCGTTAATCCCAAAGAGAAAAGAGAAAGCCCAAATTCATAAAATTATGAATGAAAAGGGAGAGATTACAAGTAACACCAAGGAAGTAGAAACAATCATCAGAAGTTATTATCAACAATTATATGCCAATAAGCTAAGCAATCTAGATGAAATGGATGCATTCCTGGAAAACCACAAACTCCCAAAATTGAAGCAGGAAGAAATTGGCAACCTGAATAGACCTATATCTAGTAATGAGATTGAAGCAGTTATCAAAAACCTCCCCAAAAAACAAGAGCCCAGGATCTGACAGATTCTCTGAGGAATTCTACCAAACTTTCAAAGAAGAAATAACACCTATTCTCCTGAAGCTGTTTCAAAAAATTGAAGCAGAAGAAAAACTTCCAGACTCTTTCTATGAAGCCATCATTACCCTGAACCCCAAACCCATACCCCAAAGACCATACCAAAAAGGGGAATTTCAGATCAATATCCCTGATGAATATGGATGCTAAGATTCTCAAAAAGATACTACCAAACAGGATCCAACAGAACATTAAAAAGATTATTCACCATGACCAAGTGGGATTCATTCCTGGGCTACAAGGATGTTTAACATTCACTAATCAATCAATGTGATAGAGAATATTAATAAGAAAAGAGAGAAGAACCACATGGTCCTCTCAATTGATGCAGAAAAAGCATTTGACAAAATCCCACATCTGTTCCTCATTAAAATTCTTCAACGTATAGGGATAGAGGGAACATTCCTGAACTTCATCAAATCTATGAAAGACCCACAGCAAATATCCTCAATGTGAAAAAGCTTGCAGCCTTCCCATTGAAATTTAAACTTCTGTGTAGGGAATAAGGATTTAGTCACATGCATATGGCAGATAATCTTGTTGCAGCGTTTTGCTGTGTATCACAATGAACTCTAGCATCCATTTGTGCATTGTGAGACTCTCTTCTGGGACAAGATGGTACAGGGAATGCCATGAGGCTCTCCTCCAGGTGATGGAAGTGGGCCCAAACCTTTCCAGGCCTTTGAATCCCAGCCAATGGAGAGAGATAACATATAGGATATCTATGGCACTAGGTATACTGACAAACAAGAACAGACAGGTTTGGGCAGGGAACTGACTAAAGCCCAGGACATAGGAAATTGTTCACTGTTCTGTGAGGAACTCCTGACAAACAATGGGCAAATATTTGCTTCTCTGGGGACAAGAAGTTAGGGTGACACCATATTCTCCCTCATCCACCATGCCCCCCTCCCCATGCACGTGCATGGCATAACTTCAGAAACAGCACCACCAGTGGAGACTGAAGTCTCCTACACTAAACCCTCTCCCTTGCACCCGGAAGGGACATCTTTACAAGGGCAAGTCAGTTTTTGAGCCAGTCCAGCAGGCCTCGCCATCAGGAGACCAACATAGGCCTCATGCATGTACCAAGTTTCCTGAATAAAGAATGCTCCAAAACGTCAGTTTCCAGTTGGAATAAGACCAGGCTTATTTCTATTTATTTTTATTTTCTTAAATTTTTAAGATTTTAAATATTTTGCTTTTCTTTTTTTTTCATATATATATATATATGTGTATTCTCTTTTTCTCTATCTTCTTCTTGGTATCAGGCTTGTAATTTTATGTTCATTTGTTGGTTGGTTAGTTGGTTTGGTTTCATTCTCTTATTTTTGGATAAGTCTTGTTTTCTTCTTTTTGTAATCTTTTTTTTTCCTTGAAATAATTAGCAAGGATGATAACCCTAAGATAGCCTTATCAAAAAGTAAAGAGAAAGAACCCAAATAAATAAAATCATGAATGAGAGAGGAGAGATCGGAACCAACACCGAAGAAACACAAATAATTATCAGAGAATAGAATGAGCAATTACATGCCAACAAATTAGGCAATCTGGAGGAAGTGGGTAAATTCCTAGAAACGTATAAACTACCAAAACTGAAAAAGGAATAAAGAGAAAATTTGAACACATCCATATATGACATGAACTTGAAGAAGTAATAAAAAATCTCCCAACAAACAAAAGTCCAGGGCCAGATGGTGTTCCAGGGGAATTCTACCAAACACGTAATGGGGAGTTAATACCTATTCTTTTGAAACTATTAAAAAAATTAAAGGAAAACTTGCAAACACATTCTATGAGACCAGAACTACCTTGATCCCCAAACCAGACAAGCACACCCTTCAACAGACGAATGGATAAGGAAGATAAAGAAGATATGGTCCATATATACAATGGAGAATTATGCCTCCACCAGAAAGGATGAATACACAACTTTTGTATCAAGAGGGACGGGACTGGAAGAGATTATGAAATAAGTCAAGCAGAGAGAGTCAATTATCATATGGTTTCACTTACGTGGGAGAAGATAGTTGCAAATGTCTAATCAAATATAGGGCCGGTAAACAAAATCTGTAAGGAACATAATCAAACTCAACATTGCAAAAATTAACAGCTCGGGAAACAACAGATGTTGGCAAGGATGCAGAGAAAGGAGAAAGCTCTTACACTGTTAGTAGGAATGCAAACTGGTGCAGTCACTCTGGGAAACAGCATGGAGGTTCCTCAAAAAGTTAAAAATAGAACTACCCTATGACCCAGCATTTGCACTACTAGGTATTTATCCAAAGGATACAAAAAAAGTGATTCAAAGAGGCACCACACCCCTTGTTTATAGCAGCAATGTACAAATAGCTAAAATAAGGAAAGAGACCAGATGTCCATCAATAGATTGGATAAAGAAGAGGTGGTATAAACACACACACGTACATTTTATATAATATAAAAATATATATTATATATTATATTTTAAAATATACATTAAATATATTATATTATATTTTAAATATATAACATTTGATATTATATTTCACTTTTATATATTTATAAATGAAATATATAAATATATATTAATATATTATATATCATATATTATATATTTTATATATATATCAAGGACAGGATTATCATTCGACTGTTACCTAATACTCTTTGGGTCTCTTGGTAGAGAAGAATGTGCTGTGGTGAGTTCCAAGCTCTTTACGTGTCAGAACTAAAATTGTAGGAGTGTCTAGATGGCAGAGAAGTACGAGACCCTGTTCAAACCAGTCCTCTGAATTGAGCTAAATATCTACCAGAACACTCTGAACACCCACGAAATCAGCCTGAAATGTAAGACACACTTATGGATCTCTACAGGGGAAGAAGATCATCTGTAACTGGATCATGGTTGATATATTCAGCTATATATTCCCTAAACCACCTCTCACCAAAATGACTAGGAGGAGGAACCTGCAACAGAGGAAAAATTCAGACACTGTGCCCTCTGCCACAGGACTATTGGATATGGACATAAGCAATATGTCAGAAATGGAATTCAGGGTAAAAATTATCCAGGCAATGGCTACACTGGAGAGGACCATCAGTGGCAACATAGAATCTCTAAGGGTAGGAGTGAGAGCTGATCTAGCAGAAGTTAAAAATGCTATTGATGAGATCCAATGTAATCTAAATCCTCTAAGGGCTAACATAAATGAGGAAGGAGATCAAATTAATGATCTAGAAGACAAACTGATAGAAAAGAAGAATCAGGAGGAGGCCTGGAATAAACAGCTCAGAAGTCATGAAAAGAGAAATAGGGAAATAAATGACACCATGAAATGTCTCAATATCAGAATTATTGGGATCCCTCAGGGAGTGGAGAAAGAGAGAGGAGTAGAAGATGTAGGTGAACAAATACTGGATGAAAATTTCCCTAATCTGGGGAATAGAACAAGTGCTCATGTCCTAGAGGCAGAGAGGATACCCCTTCAGATTGAATCTAGAGAGACCTCCAGACACTTAATTATGAAATTCACGTCATAAATTCAGAAAGGATGCCATAAGGGAAGCTAGGGGGAAGATATTCCTTACATACAGAGGAAGGACCATCAAAATAATGTCATACCTGTCCACAGAAACCTGACAAGCCACAAAAGGTTGGCAAGAGGTATCCAGGGGACTAAATGAGAAGAACATGAAGTCACGAGTACTTTATCCCACAAAGCTGACATTCAGAATGGATGGAGAGATAGCTAACAAGACCAGCAAGGTTTAAAATATTAGGTGACCACCAAGCCTGCACTACAAAAAATATTAAGGGGGTTCTGTAAAAAAAATAAAGAACATAAGAGTGACATAGAGCAGAAATTTACAGAGACAATCTATAGAAACTAGGACTTCACAGACAACATGTTGCCAATAAAAATTTATCTTTCAGTAATCACTCTCAGTCTAAAGGGCCCAAATGCTCATGAAAAAACAGCACAGGCAAGAACAGGAGTGTTCAGAGTGGTATCCTAAAGATACAAATGTAGTGATCCAAAGGGGCATGTGCACCCGAATGTTTATAGCAGCAATGTCCACAATAGCCAAACTATGGAAAGAACCTGGATGTCCATCAACAGATGAATGGATAAAGAAGAAGTGGTATATATACACAATGGAATACTATGCAGCCATCAAAATAAATAAAATCTTGCCATTTGCGACAACGTGGATGGATCTAGAGGGTATTATGCTTAGCGAAATAAGTCAATCAGGGAAAGACAACTATCATATGATCTCCCTGATGGGAGGAAGTGAAGATGCAATGTGGGGGTCTGGGGGTAGGAAAAGAATAAATGAAACAAGATAGGATCAAGAGGGAGACAAGCCACAAGAGACTCTTAATATCATAAAACAAATGGAGGGTTGCTTGGGGTAAGGGGATTGGGAGAAGGTCATGGGGTTATGGACATTGGGGTGGGTATGTGCTATGATGAGTGTTGTGAAGTGTGTAAACCTGGTGATTCACAGACCTGTACCCCTGGGGCTAATAATACATTATATGTTTATAAAAAATATAAAAAAATTATTTAAAAAAAAAAGCACAGGTTTCAGACTGGATAAAATGACAGGACATGTCCATATGCTGTCTAGATGAGACACATTTGGAACCTAAACATATATTCAGACTGAAAGTGAAGGGATGGAGAACAATGTCTCATGCCAATGGGCCACAAAAGAAAGCTGGGGTAGCAACGCTTGTATCAGAGAAATTAGAATTTACTTTATTTTTTTAAAGATTATATTTATTTATTTGACAGACAGAGATTACAACTAGGCAGAAAAGCAGGCGGGGGTAGGGGTTAGCGGGGACACAGTCTCCCTGCTTAGCAGAGAGCCCAATGTGGAAATCGGTCCCGGGACCATGGAATCATGACCTGAACCCAAGGCAGAGGCTTTAACCCATTGAGTCACCCAGGTGTCCCCAGAGAAATTAGATTTTAATCTAAAGACTGTTGTCACAGATACAGAAGGACACTATATCTTTCTTAAAGGGTCTATCCATCAAGAAGATCTAACAAGTGTAAATATTTTTACCCCCAACAAGGGAGCAGCCAATTACACAAGCCAACTATTAAATAAAATACACAGTTGTATCAGTATGAATACAATAATTGTAGAGTATCTGAACATGCCACTTTCAGCAATAGACAGACATTCCAAGCATAACATCAATAAAGAAACAAGAACTTTGAATGACGCATTGGACCAGATGGACCTCATAGATATATACAGAACATTCCACCCTAAAACAACAGAATACTCATTCTTCTTTTTTTTTTTTTTAATTTTTTAAATATTTTCTTCATTTGACAGACAGAGATCACAAGTAGAGAGAGAGGCAGGTGGGGGGGGCGGGGAGAAGCAGGCCCCTCGCTGAGCAGAAAGCCCAATGCGAGGCTCTATTCCAGGACCCTGGGATCATGACCTGAGCTGAAGGCAGACGCCTTAACCCACTGAGCCACGCAGGTGCCCCAATACTCATTCTTCTTGACTGCACATGGAACTTTCTCAAGAATAGACCACATACTGGGTCACAAGTCATCTCAACAGATACCAAAAGATTGAAATTATCCCCTGCATATTCTCAGACCACAGTGCTTTCAAACTGGAACTCAACCACAAGAAAAAGTTTGGAAGGAATTCAAAGACTTGGAAGCTAAAGACCATACAGCTCAAGAATGTTTGGATCAACTAGGAAATCAAAGAAGTTCTTAAACAATTAATGTAAACCAATGAGAAAGACGACACATGGGTCCAAAACCCATGGGATATGGCAAAGGCCGCCATTAGAGGGAAATACATAGCCATCCAATCCTAACTTAAAGAAAGAAAGAAAGAAAGAAAGAAAGAAAGAAAGAAAGAAAGAAAGAAAAGAAAGAAACATCCTTAATATACCACCTCTCTTTAAAACTTAAAGAAGTAGAAAATCAACAAAAAAATTAAGCCAACCCCACACACAAGAAGGGAAATAATCAAGATTAGAGCAGAGATCAATGAGTTAAAAACTAGAGATACGGGGCCACCTGGTTGGCTCAGTGGGTTAAAGCCTCTGGCTTTGTCTCAGGTCATGATCCCAGCGTCCTGGGTTCAAGCCCCGCACCTGGCTCTCTGCTCAGCAGGGATCCTGCCTCCCCTCTTTCTCTCTCTGCCTACCTCTTTGCCTACTAGCAATCTCTGTCTGTCAAGTAAATAAAATCATTAAAAAACTGACACTAGAGATACAGTAGAACACATCAAAGAAACTAAAAACTAGTTTTTTGAAGGAATAATAAGGTCGATAAAGCTCTGGCTAAACCAATCCAAAAGAAAAGAAAGAGGGCCCAAATTAATAAAATTATGAATTAAAGGGGAAAGATTATGACTAACACCAAGGAAATAGAAACACTTATGGGTTTTATCCCTCCTGATCGCATCTTGTTTCATATATTCTTCTCCTACCCCCTTAAACCCCATGTTGCATCTTCACTTCGTCATATCAGGGAGATCACATGATAGTTGTCTTTCTCCTCTTGACTTATTTCGCTAAACATGATACCCTCTAGTTCCATCCATGTTGTCGCAAATGGCAAGATTTCATTTCTTTTGATGGCTGCATAGTATTCCATTGTGTATATATACCACATCTTCTTGATCCATTCATCTGTTGATGGACATCAAGGTTCTTTCCATAGTTTGGCTATTGTGGACATTGCTGCCATAAACATTCAGGTGCATGTGCCCCTTTGGATCACCATGTTTGTATCTTTAGTGTAAATACCAAGTAGTGCAATTACTGGGTCATAGGGCAGTTCTATTTTCAACATTTTGAGGAACCTCCATGTTGTTTTCCAGAGTGGTTGCACCAGCTTGCATTCCCACCAACAGTATAGGAGGATTCCCCTTTCCCCACATCCTCATCAGCATCTGTCATTTCCTGACTTGTTAATTTTAGCCATTCTGACTGGTGTGAAGTGATTTCTCATTGTGGTTTTGATTTGTATTTCCCTGATGCCGAGTGATATGGAGCACTTTTTCATGTGTCTGTTGGCCATCTGGATGTTTTCCTTGCAGAAATGTCTGTTCATGTCTTCGGTACATTTCTTGATTGGATTATTTGTTCTTTAGGTGTTGAGTTTGCTAAGTTCTTTATAGATTTTGGACACTAGCCCTTTATCCGATATGTTGTTTGCAAATATCTTCTCCCATTCTGTCAGTGGTGTTTTGGTTTTGTTAACTGTTTCCCGTGCTGGAAAAAGATTTTGACCTTGATGAAGTCCCAATAGTTCATTTTTGCCCTTGCTTCCCTTGCCTTTGGTGATGTTCCTAGGAAGATGTTGCTGTGGCTGAGATCAAAGAGGTTGCCACCTGTCTTCTCCTTAAGGATTTTAATGGATTCCTTTCTCACGTTGAGGTCCTTCATCCATTTTGAGTCTATTTTCGTGTGTGGTGTAAGGAAATGGTCCAATTTCATTTTCCTGCATGTGGCTCTCCAATTTCCCAACACCATTTATTGAGGAAGCTGTCTTTTTTCATTGGACATTCTTTCCTCTTTTGTCAAAGATTAGTTGACCATAGAGTTGAGGGTCTATTTCTGGGCTCTCTATTCTGTTCGACTGATCTATGTATCTGTTTTTCTGCCAGTACCATGCTGTCTTGATGATGACAGCTTTGTAATAGAGCTTGAAGTCTGGAATTGCGATGCCACCAACTTTGGCTTTTTTTTTTTTTTTTTTTCAATATCCCTTTGGTATGCAAGGTCTTTGCTGGTTCCATATAAATTTTAGGATTATTTGTTCCATTTCCTTGATAAGAAAATGGATGGAGGGACGCCTGGGTGGCTCAGTTGGTTAAGCAGCTGCCTTCGGCTCAGGTCATGATCCCAGGGTCCTGGGATCGAGTACCATATCAGGCTCCTTGCTCGGCAGAGAGCCTGCTTCTCCCTCTGCCTCTGCCTGCCTCTCTGTCTGCCTGTGCTCGCTCGCTCTCTCTCCCTCTGTCTCTGACAAATAAATAAAATCTTAAAAAAAAATAAAAGCTCTTAAAACAAAAAAGAAAATGGATGGAATTTTTATAGGAATTGCTTAAATGTGTTGATTGCTTTAGGTAGACAATTTCACAATATTTATTCTTCAAATCCAGGAGCATGGAACATTTTTCCATTTCTTTGTGTTTTCCTCGATTTCTTTCATCAATACTTTATAGTTTTCTGAGTATAGATTCTTAGCTATTTTGGTTACATTTATTCCTAGGTATCTTATAGTTTTGGGTGCAATTGTAACTGGGATTGACTTCATAATTTCTCTTGCTTCTGTCTTGTTGTTGGTGTAGAGAAATGCAACTGAATTCTGTGCATTGATTTTATATCCTGACACTTTACTGAATTCCTGTATAAGTTCTAGCAGTTTGGGAGTGGAATCTTTTGGGTTTTCCACATATAGTACCATATCATCTGCGAAGAGTCATAGTTTGACTTCTTTGCCAATTTGGATGCCTTTAATTTCCTTTTGTTGTCTGATTGCTGAGGCTAGGACTTCTACTACTATGTGGAATAGCAGTGGTGATAATGGACATCCCTGCCGTGTTCCTGACTTTAGCAGAAAAGCTATCAGTTTTTCCCCATTGAGAATGATATATGCAGTGGGTATTTCATAGATAGCTTTGATAATATTGAGGTATGTGCCCTCCATCCTACACTTTGAGGAGTTTTTATCAGGAAGGTATGCTGTACTTTGTCAAATGCTTTTACAGCATCTATTGAGAGTATCATATAGTTCTTGTTCTTTCTTTTATTAATGTGTTGTATCACATTGATTGATTTGCGGATGTTGAACCAACCTTGCAGCCCTGGAATAAATCCCACTTGGTCGTGGTGAATAATCCTTTTAATGTACTGTTGAATCCTATTGGCTAGTATTTTGGGGAGAATGTTCACATCTGTGTTAATCAAGGATATTGGTCTGTAGTTCTCTTTTTTGATGGGATTCTTGTCTTGTTTTGGGGTCAAGGTGATGCTGGCCTCATAAAATGAGTTTGGAAGTTGTCCTTCCATTTCTATTTTTTGGAACAGTTTTAGGAGAATAGGAGTTAGTTCTTCTTTAAATGTTTGGTAGAATTCCCCTGGGAAACCGTCTGGCCCTGGGCTTTTGTTTGGAGACTTTTGGTGACTGTTTCAATCTCTTTACTGGTTATGGGTCTGTTCAGGTTTTGTATTTCTTCCTGGTTCAGTTGTGGTAGTTTATACGTCTCTAGGAATGCATCCATTTATTCCAGATTGTCACATTTGTTGGCGTAGAGTTGCTCATAGTATGTTCTTATAATTGTCTGTATTTATTTGGTGTTAGTTGTGATCTCTCCTCTTCCACTCATGATTTTATTTCTTTGGGTCCTTTCTCTTTTCTTTTTGATAAATCTGGCCAGGAGTTTATCAATCTTATTAAATCTTTCAAAGAACCACCTTCTAGTTTCATTGATTTGTTCTATTGTTTTTTGTTTCTATTTCATTGATTTCTACTCTGATCTTCATCATTTCTCTTATCCTGCTGGGTTTAGGCTTTCTTTCTTCAGCTCCTTTAGGTGTAGGGTTAGGTTGTGACCTTTCGTGTTTCTTGAAAAAGGCTTGTACCACTATATATTTTCCTTTCTGGACTGCCTTTGCTGTGTCCCACAGATTTTGAACCATTGTGTTTTCATTATTATTTGTTTCCATGATTTTTTTCAATTCTTCTTTAATTTCCAGGTTGACCCATTAATTCTTTAAAAGGATGCTGTGTAGTCTCCATGTATTTGGGCTCTTTCCGAATTTCCTCTTGTGATTGAGTCCTAGCTTCAGAGCATTGTGGTCTGAAAATAGGGAATGATTCCAAGCTTTTGATACTTGTTGAGACCTGATTTAGGACACAAGAAGTGATCTGTTCTGGATAATGTTCCATATGCACTGGAGAAGAATTTTTATTCTGTTGCTTTGGGGTGAAATGTTCTGAATATATCTGTGATGTCCATTTGTTCCAATGTGTCATTTAAGTCTTTTATTTCCTTGTTGATCTTTTGCTTGGATGATCTGTGCATTTCAGTGAGGGAAGTGTTAAAGTCCCCTACTATTATTGTATTATTGTTGATGTGTTTCTTTGATTTTGTTATTAATTGGTTTATATAGTTGGCTGCTCCCATGTTAGGGACATAGATATTTAAAATTTTTAGATCTTCTTGAACAGATTCTTTGAGTATTATGTAGTGTCCTTCCTCATCTCTTATTATGATCTTTGGCTTAATATCTAATAGATTTGATATAAGGATCACCACCGCTGCTTTCTTCTGATGTCCATTAGCATGGTACATTGTTTTCCACACCCTCACTTTAAATCTAGAGGTGTCTTCAGGTCTAAAATAAGTTTCTTGTAGGCAACATATAGATGGGTTTTGTTTTTTCATCCATTCTGATACCCTGGTCTTTTGATTGGGGCATTTAGCCCACTAACATTCAGGGTAACCATTGAGAGATATGAATTTAGTGCCATTGTATTGCGTGTAAGGTGACTATTGCTGTATATTGTCTCTGTTTCTTTCTGATATACTACTTTTAGGCTCTCTCTTTGCTTAGAGGACCCCTTTCAGTATTTCCTGTAGGTTTGGTGTTTGCAAATTCTTTCAGTTTTTGTTTGTCCTGGAAGCTTTTAATCTCTCCTTCTATTTTCAATGATAGCCTAGCTGGATATAGTATTCTTGGCTGCATGTTTTTCTCGATTATTGCTCTGAATATATCATGCCAGCTCTTTCTGGCCTGCCAGGTCTCTGTGAATATGTCTGATGCCAATCTAATATTTTTACCATTGTATGTAACAGACTTCTTTTCCCGGGCTGCTTTTAGGATTTTCTCTTTGTCACTGAGACTTGTAAATTTTATTATTAGGTGATGGGATGTGGACCTATTCTTGTAGATTTTGAGGGGGTTCTCTGCATCTCTTGGATTTTGATGTTTGTTCCCTTTGTCATATTGGGAAAATTGTCTCCAATAATTCTCTCCAGTATACCTTCTGCTCCCCTCTCTCTTTCTTTTTCTTCTGGAATTCCAATTATTCTAATGTTGTTTCATCTTATGGTGTCACTTATCTCTCGAATTCTCCCCTCATGGTCCAGTAGTTGTTTGTCCCTCCTTTGCTCAGCTTCTTTATTCTCTGTCATTTTGCTTCTATATCGCTAATTCTTTCTTCTGCCTCATTTATTCTAGCAGTGAGAGCCTCCATTTTTTATTGCACCTCATTAATAGCTTTTTAAAATTTTAACTTGGTTAGAATTTTGTTCTTTTATTTCTCCAGAAAGGGCTTTTATATCCCCAGTGAGGTTTTCTCTAATTTCTTCCATGCCTTTTTCAAGTCTGGCTAGAACCTTGAGAATCGTCATTCTGAACTCTAGATATGACATATTGCCAATGTCTGTTTTGATTAGGTCCATAGCCTTTGGTACTAGCTCGTATTCTTTTTTTTTTTTTTTTTTTTTTTTTTTTTTGTGGTGAATTCTTCTGCCTTGTCATTTTGTCCAGATAAGACTATATGATGGAGCAAGTAAAATACTAAAAGGGTGGCAAAGATCCCAGGAAAATACTCTTTAAACAAATCAGAAGAGATCCCAAATCATGGGGGGGAGAAAGGGGATAAAACAAGGTTCAGGAAAAAAAGAAACAATTAAATAAAGAAAACAAATAAAGAATAAAATATAAAAAAGAATATATATATATATATGTGTGTGTATATATATAAACACATATATATAATATATACTAGTTAAGAAATGTTAAAAAAGAAAAGGATAAAAGTAAAAGAAATAGCAGAAGAAGAAAAAAAAAATTGAAAAAAATTAAATTAACTGCAAGACTAAAGAATCATGGGGAGAAAGCCATAAGTTCCGTGCTTTTGCTTTCTCCTCCTCTGGAATTCCGCTGCTCCCATTGGTATTGAACATGTACTCCTTGGTAGGAGAACTTTGTACTGGCTGGATTTCTTGTTGATCTTCTGGGGGAGGGGCCTTTTGTAGCGATTCTCAAGTGTTTTTGCCCCAGGTGGAATTGCACCACCCTTACCAGGGGACGGGCTTAGTAATCAGCTCGGGTTTGCTTTCGGGAGATTTTGTTACCTGAATGCTTTCTGTTGAGTTCCGGAGGAAAGGAATGAAAATGGTGGCCTCCAAGTCTCTGGCCTGGAGGAGCCGAGAGCTCGCGGCGCCCCCCCTCAGTGCACCCTTTCAGAAAGTAGTTGATTTTCTGTTTCTAGAATTGCTGTTTTTCTTCTCTTCAATCTCCCATTGGTTTTGTAGGTGTTTGCAATGTTTAGATAAACTATCTAGCTGATCTCCTGCTGCCCGATGTAGTCTCAGCCTGCTACTTCTCTGCCATCTTGACTCCCTTACCTCTCAATGCAGTTTTAATTTGAAACTCCTTGATGGCTAATGATGATAAACTTTTTTTCATGTGTCTGATAGCCATTTGTATGTCTTCATTGGAGAAGTGTCTGTTCATATTTCTGCCCTTTTTTAAATATAATTATCAGTTTTGTGTGTCTTGAGATACCACTTTACACCAGTTAGAATGGCCAAAATTAGGAAACAACATGTGTTGCAGAGGATGTGGAGAAAGGGGAACCCTCTTACACTGTTGGTGGAAATGCAAGTTGGTGCAACCACTTTGGAGAACAGTGTGGAGATTCCTCAAGAAATTAAAAATAGAGCTTCCCTATGACCCTGCCATTGCACTCCTGGGTATTTACCCCAAAGATACAGATGTAGTGAAAAGAAGGACCATCTGTACCCCAATGTTTATAGCAACAATGGCCACGGTGCCAAACTGTAGGAAGAACCAAGATGCCCTTCAATGGACGAATGGATAAGGAAGATGTGGTCCATATACAATACAGAGTATTATGCCTCTATCAGAAAGGATGAATACCAAACTTTTGTAGCACTATGGAATATCATGCCTCCATCAGAAAGGATGAATACCCAACTTTGTATCAACATGGATGGGACTGGAAGAGATTATGCTGAGTGAAATAAGTAAAGCAGATAGAGCCAATTATCATATGGTTTTACTTTCTTTTTAAAGATTTTTTTTTATTTATTTGTCAGAGAGAGAGAGAGGGAGAGAGAGTGAACATAGGCAGACAGAATGGCAGACAGAGGCAGAGGGAGAAGCATCCTCCTTGCCGAGCAAAGAGCCCGATGTGGGACTCGATTCCAGGATGCTGGGATCATGATCTGGGACGAAGGCAGCTGCTTAACCAACTGAGCCACCCAGGCGTCCCTATGGTTTTACTTTTTTGTGGAGCATAACAAATAACATGGAGGACAAGGGGAGATGGAGAGGATACGGGAGTTAAGGGAAATTGGAAGGGGAGGTGAACCATGAGAGACTATGGACAGTGAAAGACAACCTGAGGGTTTTGAAGGGGCTGGTGGTGGGAGGTTGGGGGAACCAGGTGGTGGGTCTTGGGGAGGGCACATATTGCATGAAGCACTGGGCGTGGTGCAAAAAAATTAAATACTGTTATGCTGAAAAGAATTTTTTTTTAAAAAATGAAAAAAAATATCTATGCTGTCCAGGGCAATCTATACTTTCAATGCCATTCCAATCAGAATTCCAATGGAATTTTTCAAATTGCTGGAACAAAAAATACTAAAACTTGTGTGGAACCAAAAAAGACCCCCAATTGCTAAGGAAATATTGAGAAAGAAAAACAAAACTGGAGGCATCACGTTGCTTGATTTCAAGCTTTACTACAAAGTGGTGATCACCAAGACAGCATGGTACTGGCACAAAAACAGACACTACTACAAAGCTGTGATCACCAAGACAGCATGATATTGGAACAAAAAAAGACACATGGACCAGTGGAACAGAGAGTCCATATATGGACCCATAACTCTATCTATGGTCATATAATCTTCAATCAAGCAGAAAAAAGTATCCAGTGGAAAAATGACATTCTCTTCAATAAATGGTGCTAGGAAAATTGGACAGTTATGTATAGAAGAATGATATTTGACCATTCTCATACACCATACACAAAGATATACTCGAAATGGATAAAAGACCTGAACGTGAACAGACACTTCTCCAATGAAGACATAAAAACGGCTATCAGACACATGAAAAAATGTTCATCATCTCTAGCCATCAGGGAGATTCAAATTAAAACCACATTGAGATATCACCTTACACCAGTTAGAATGGCCAAAATTAGCAAGATAGGAGACAACATGTGTTGCAGAGGATGTGGAGAAAGGGGAACCCTCTTACACTGTTGGTGGAAATGCAAGTTGGTGCAACCACTTTGGAGAACAGTGTGGAGATTCCTCAAGAAATTAAAAATAGAGCTTCCCTATGACCCTGCCATTGCACTCCTGGGTATTTACCCCAAAGATACAGATGTAGTGAAAAGAAGGACCATCTGTACCCCAATGTTTATAGAAACAATGGCCACGGTTGCCAAAGTGTGAAAAGAACCAAGATGCCCTTCAACTGACGAATGGATAAGGAAGATGTGGCCCATATACATGATGGAATATTATGCCTCCATCAGAAAGGATGAATACCCAACTTTCGTAGCAATATGGACAGGACTGGAAGAGATTATGCTGAGTGAAATCAGTGAAGCAGAGAGATTCAATTATCATATGGTTTCACTTATTTGTGGAGTATAACAAATAGCATGGAGGACAAGGGGAGTTATATAGGAGAAGGGAGTTGGGGGAAATTAGAAGGGGAGGTGAACCATGAGAGACTATGGACTCTGAAAAACAATCTGAGGGGTGTGAAGTGGCGAGGGGTGGGAGGTTGAGAGAACCAAGTGGTGGGTATTAGAGAGGGCACAGATTGCATGGAGCACTGGGTTTGGTGCAAAAACAATGAATACTGTTATGCCGAAAATAAATAATAATAATAATAATAAAGACCTCAACGTGGATCCTAATGCTTTATCACATATGTCATTTGTAAATATTTTCTCCCATTCCATAGGCTGTCTTAGAGTTTTGTTGATTGTTTCCTTCACTGCACGGAAGCTTGTTATTTTGATGAAGTCCCTGTAATTCACTTTGCTTTTATTTTCTTTGCCTTGGGATAATCAGTTGCTATAATTGGTGTTGAAAAAGTTACTGCCTGTGTTCTCCTGTAGGTTTTTAAAATTTTCTTTTCTTTATTAAATTAATTTATTTATTTAAAGAAAAACAGTTTTCATTATTTTTTCACCACACCCAGTGCTCCATGAAATCCGTGCCCTCTATAACACCCACCACCTGGTACCCCAACCTACCAACCCCAAGCCACTTCAAACACCTCAATTGTTTTTCAGAGTCCATAGTCTCTCATTATTCAACTCCCCTTCCAATTTGCCCCAAATCCCTTCTCCTCTCTGATCCCCAAACCAGATAAAGACCCTACCAAAAAGGAGAATTTTATGCCAATATCACTGATGAATATGGATGCTAAGATTCTCAACAAGATCCTAGCCAACAGGATCCAACAGCACATTAAAAAGATTATCCACCATGATCAGGTGGGATTCATCCCTGGGCTACAAGGATGGTTCAACATTCACAAATTAATCAATGTGATACAACAAATTAATATGAGAAGAAGAACCACATGGTCCTCTCAATTGATGCAGAAAAAGCATTTGACAAAATCCAGCATTCGTTCCTGATTAAAACGCTTCAAAGTATAGGGATAGAGGGAACATTCCTGAACCTCATCAAATCTATCTATGAAAGACCCACAACAAATATCATCCTCAATGGGAACAAGCTTGCAGCCTTCCCATTGAGATCAGGAACAAGACCAGGATGCCCACTTTCACCACTCTTGTTCAACATAGTATTAGAAGTCCTTGCAAGAGCAGTCAGACAACAAAGAGAAATAAGGTGTATCCAAATTGGTAACGAAGAAGTCAAACTCTCTCTATTCACAGATGACATGATTTTTTATATGGAAAACCCAAAAGAGTCCACCCCCAAACTACTGGAACTCTCACAGCAATTCAGCAATGTGGCAGGATACAAAGTCAATGTGCCGAAATTAGTTTTTCTTGTTTTCAGGTTTCACATTTAGGTCATTAATCCATTTTGATTTTATTTTTGTGTATGTTGTAAGAAAGTGGTCCAGCTTCATTCTTCTGCATTTTGCTGTCCAATTTTTCCAACACCAATTTTTTCCAACACCAATTGTTGAATTGATTATCTTTTTCCCATTAGATACTATTTCCTGCTTCATACAAGATTAATTGTCATAGAGACGTGGGTCTATTTGTGGGTTTTCTAATCTGTTCTATTGATCTATGTGTTTATTTTTGTTACAGTATCATACTACTTTGATCACTACAGCTTTTTAGTATACCTAGAAGTATGGCTTAGGATGCCTCCTCCTTTGGTTTTCTTTTAAGGTTGATTTGGCTATTTAGGGTCTTTTGTGGTTCAATGCAAATTTTGGAATTATTTGCTTAAGCCCTCCGAAAAATGCTATTGGTATTTTGGTAGGGAATGCATTAAAAATGTAGATTTCTTTGGGCAGTATACACATTTTAGTAATATTTGTTCTTTCAATGCATAAGCATTGGATGTCTTCCCATTCCTTTCTTTTTTTTAAGAGTTTATTTATTTACTTGACAGATGGAGGTCACAAGCAGGCATAGAGGCAGGCAGAGAGAGATAGAGGGGGAAGAAGGCTCCCTGCTGAGCAGAAAGCACTATGTGGGGCTCGATCCAAGGACCCTAGGATCATAACTTGAGCCAAGGTAGAGGCTTTAACCCACTGAGACACAGAAGCACCCCTCCATTTCTTTGTGTCATGTTCAATTTTTTTCATCAGTGTTTTATTTTTTCCAGTGTACAGATCTTTCACCACGTTTGTTAGATTTATCCCTAAGCATCTTTTGGTGCAATTGTAAATGAGATTGAGTCCTTCATTTCTAGTTCTGTTGCTTCAGTATCAGTGTATAGAAATGCAACATATTTCTCTACATTGATTTTATATCCTGGGAGTTTACTACATTCACTTATCAGTTATACCTTTTTTTTTTTTTTTTTTTTTGGCAGAGTCTTTTGGGTATTTGGTAAAGAATATCATGTTATCTACAAATAGTGTAAGTTTTACTTCTTCCTTGCCAATCTGAGTGCCTGTATTTCTTTGTGTTTTCTGATTTATGAAGATAGAACTTCTAATACCTTGTTAAATAACAGTGCTAAGAGTGGACATATTTGTCTTTTTCCTAATCATAGAGTAAAAGATCTCAGTTTTTCCCAACATAGGATGATATTAACTTTAGGGTATTCATTAATGGCCCTTATTATTCTGAGGCATATTCCTTCTAACCCTTCTGTGTGGAGGGTTTTTAAGATGAATGGATGTTGTACATTTATGCATCTATTGAAATGATGATATGGTTCTTATCCTTTCTTATATTAATGTGGTTCTTCTGACCCATGAGCATGGAATGTTTTTTCCATCTTTTTGTATCTTCTTCAATTTCTTTCATTATTATTCTGTAGATCCTCAAGTATAGATAATTTACTTCTTTGGTTAGGCTTATTCCAAGGTACCTTAAGTATTTTGGTGTTATTTTAAATTGAATAAATTTTTAAATTTCCCTTTCTACACTTTCATTGTTAGTGTATAAGAAAGTAATTTATTTCTGTGCATTTATTTTGTATCCTGTCACATTACTGAATTACTCTATGAGTTCTTGTAATAAGGGTGTGGAGTTTTTAGGATTTTTCACATCAAATATCATGTCATCTGTGATGAGAAAGTGTTTGACTTCTTCTTTGCCAATTTGAATTTTTTTTTTCTTTTTGTTGTCTGATTGCCGCTGGTGGGACTTTTTGTACTGTGTTGAGCAATAATGGCAAGAGTTAGCATCCTTCTGTTTCAGATCTTAAGGGAAGTGCTCTCAGCTTTTCCCCATTGAGAATGATATTCGCTCTGGGAATCCATCTTCATAGATGTATTTTATGAAGTTGGGAAGTATTTTCCCATCCCTATACTCTGAAGAGTTTTAAACAGGAAAGGATGTTGAATTTTGTCCTATGCTTTTTCTGCATTAATTGAGAGGACCATGTGGTTCTTCTCTCCTCTCTTATTAATTTGTTCTATCACATTGATTTGCAAATGTTGAACCACCTATGTATCCAAGGATAAATCCCCTCTGGTCCTGGTGGATAATCTTTTTAATGTACTGTTGGATCCTATCGACTTAAAATCTAATTTGTCTGATATAAGAATCACCACAACAGCTTTCTTTTGCATGCCACTGGCATGAAGGATGGTTCTTCATCCCTTCACTTTCAGTCTGGATGTAAGTTTTGCTTCAAAATGAGTAACCTGTAGATCTCATATGGATGGGTCTTGTCTTTTAGCCAACCTGCAAACCTGTGCATTTTATGGGAGTATTTAGACCATTCCCATTGAGAGAGGTTACTGAAAGATATGTTTTTATTTTCATCATGTTGCCTGTGAGGTCTTTGTTTTTATAAATTGTCTCTGTAAATTTTTGTTCTATATCTCTCTTGTTGTTTTTCTCCTTTTATAGAACCCCTTTAATATTTCTTCCTGGGCCAACTTATTGGTCACATATTCTTTTAGGCTCTGCCTGTCCTGGAAGCTCTTTATCTCTCCATCCATTCTAAATAACAGCCTTGCCAGATAACATATTCCTGGCTACATGTTCTTATTTAGTACCCTGAACATGTCTTGCCAGCCCATTCTGGCTTGCCAGGTTTAAGTGGACAGGTCTGACATAATTCTGATGTTCCACCCACTGTATGGAAGGAATCTCTTGCTCCTAATTGTTCTTAAAATGTTTTCCCTGGTTTTTAGATTTGCAAGTTTCACTATCACATGCAGAAGTGACTCTCTGTCCTCCTTGATGGAAGTGGGGGAAGTGTCCTCTCTGCCTGTAGGACAAGAACACTTGTTTCATTTCTCAGATTAAGGAAATTCTCAGCTACAATTTGCTCAACCATATCTTCTAGTCCTCTGTCTCTCTCCACCCCCTCAAGGATCCCTATAATTTTGACATTGGAACATTTCGCAGCATCATTTATTTCCCTAATTCTGTTTTCATGGATTCTAAGCTGTTTGTTCCAGGCCTCCTCCTGATCCTTCTTCTCGATCAGTTTGTCTTATAGATCACTACTTTGTTCTTCTGCCTCATTTACCATAGCTGTTAAATTATCTAGATTAGACTTAATCTCATTGATAATATTTTTAAGTTCTGTCAGATCAGCTCTCACTTTTCCCCTTAGAGAGTCTATGTTGCCATTAATGGTTTTCTCCAACCTAGCTATTGTCAGCATAACTGTTACCCTGAATTCTATTTCTGACATCTTGCTTATGTCCATATCCAATAGTTCTGTGGCAGAGGTCACAGTCTCTGAATTTTTACTCTGTTGGGTGTTCCTCCTACTAGTCATTCTGTGAAAGGTGGTTGAGGGAATGTGCAGAGTCCAAACTATTGACCACAACCCAAGCCAGATGCACCTGTTTTATACGACTATACAGTTGTTGGCATCTTGTTCTTTCTGCCTGTCTTCTGGTAGAGAGGCCTGCTGCACTGTTACTCAGGTCCCCTGTGGGAGGGATGGTGTCAGTGAAAACCAGTTTAGGGGAGCTTTGGTCTCTGGTGGCTTTCCCTGGCGGCCTTCTGAGTCTCTTCTCAGTATCAGAGCAGAAGTGGCCATATCTAATCCTCTGTCTCAGAACAGAGAGTTCACAGTCTGTTCTTAAGAAAGCCCTCCAGGCCACACAGACCTCATTTATTTATTTCTTTCTTCTTTCTTTCTTTCTTTCTTTCTTTCTTTCTTTCTTTCTTTCTTTCTTTCTTTCTTTCTTTCTTTCTTTCCCTGTGCTGCTAAAAACCACAGCATTCTGAGTTGTATGCTCCAGATCAACACTCCCAGCCCTTACTTCCAGGTCCTGGTACATCTCTGTTCTTTGTATTTCTGAAACCACCAGCTGCTCCCAGTTCACACGTGTGCCCCTACAGCTCCAGGCTTCAGTCTGGGGGTCATCCCTAAAGTCCTTAATCCATAGCTACTGGTATGTGACTTTGTGTCAGGTCTCCCAGTGTGGTACACTTTTATTCTCGTGTTATTTCATTTTCCTGGCATCAGGGCTTATGTTGTCTCCCTCACCCTTCCATATATCTTCCAATATCTGCCATCAGAATTGTGGCTCCCTGCTTCATACCTCAAAACCAGATGCTGGAGATATTCTGTTGGTGTACATCCTGATATATCTTCTTACATCTCAGACTGATTTTGTGGGTGTTCAGAGTGGTCTGACAGATATCCAGCTCAATTCAGGGGACCAGTTGAAATAGGGTCTCCTTCTCCTCCTCCATCTTGTGGTTCCCTCCCAAGAGCTGTTACTTTTAAACACTAACTACTACATCATCCATATGATATGTTCAGTTATTCAGAAAGTAGGTATAGAGTACAGATTGGCTATAATTTTCCCTCACCCCCAGGGCCTCATAAGGTGAGAAGAGCTTTGTCTCAAATACCATGGCTTTCAAGAGGTTGAGGCAAAGCTGATGTGGACATTTCAGCAAGTGCCTTAGTCTCATGTCTCATGCCCAGAGGATCAAGGTATATTTTCTAAAATTAACTCCACAGTTCTAGTGGTTTTTTGTTGTTGTTGTTGTTGTTGTTGTTCTTGTTGTTTTTGTTTTGTTTTTGTTTTTGTTTATTTAATAATGGGCATGTGCTGAGTTTTGTTATTTACTTTCTTGGCATCTATTGAAAATAGTTTTGTGGATTTTGCATCTTGCTTTTTAATATGCTGTATTATATTTATTGTTCAGATTTTAAATCAGTCTTGTATATCTGTAATATATTACACCTGGCCTCAGTGCACAATACTTTTTACATGTGGCTGGATTCTAATCAGCAAATTCCAATTAAGGATTGTTACACCTATACTCGAAATAGATATTAATTTGTAGTATATATCTCTTGTGATACCTTTGTGTGGTTTTGGTATCAGGGCATTGTCAGCCTGATAAAACAATGGACATGTCTCTCCTCTTCTATTTTCCAGTTGAGTTTCTGAGAGAGTATACTTAATAATTCTTTGGATGTTATGTAAAATCTGCCAGGGAATCCATCTTGGCATTGACTTTCCTTTGTGGGAAACATTTAAATTATTAATGTAACCTCTTTAAGCGCTTGCATGTCAATTCAGGCTTTTTATTTGTTCTTGAGTCAATATCAGTAGTTTGGGTCTATCCAGGAATTTGTTCAATGCATCTAAGTTCTTTCATTTCTTTTAAAGGTTTCTTACTAGTATTCTCTTATAACCCTTTCTTTTACTTTTGTAATGTAAGTAGAATTTTTCCTCTTTCAGTCTTCATATTAGTAATTTAATTACTGGCCATAGCAATTTGAGTCTTCTCTCTGTCTTTCATGGTTTGTCTAGCTAATAGTTTGTCAAACGTGGTCATCATTTTCAAAGTACAAATACTGGTTTCAATGACTTTTTTCTATTTCTTAAATTTTATTGCCATTTATTTTCACTCTGGTCTTTATGGATTCCGTTCTTTTGCTTGCTTTGGACTAATTATGGTCCTCCTTTTCTCATTTTTAAGACAGTTTAAGCTATTCAAATTGCATTTTACTTCTTTTCTACTACAGACATTCATTTACAGGTTTATATTTCCTTCAGAGAACTACTGTAACTGCAACATATATGATTTGGTATATTGTTTTTTTTAATTTTTTATTTTTTATAAACATATATTTTTATCCCCAGGGGTACAGGTCTGTGAATCGCCTGGTTTACACACATCAGAGCACTCACCAAAGCACATACCCTCCCCAATGTCCATAATCCCACCCCCTTCTCCCAAAACCCTCCCCCCAGCAACCTTCAGTTTGTTTTGTGAGATTAAAAGTCATTTATGTTTTGTCTCCCTCTCAAGCCCATCTTGTTTCATTTATTCTTCTCCTACCCACTTAAACTCCCATGTTGAATCACCACTTTCTCATATCAGGGAGATCATATGACAGTTGTCTTTGTCTGCTTGACTTATTTTGCTAAACATGATACGCTCTAGTTCCATCCATGTTGTCGCAAATGGCAAGATTTCATTTCTTTTGATGGCTGCATAGTATTCCATTGTGTATATATACCACATCTTCTTGATCCATTCAACTGTTGATGGACATCTACGTTCTTTCCATAGTTTGGTATTGTGGACATTGCTGCTATAAACATTTGGGTGCACATGCCCCTTTGGATCACTACGTTTGTATCTTTAGGGTAAATACCCAATAGTGCAATTTCTGGGTCATAGGGCAGTTCTATTTTCAACATTTTGAGGAACCTCCATGCTGTTTTCCAGAGTGGCTGCACCAGCTTGCATTCCCACCAACAGTGGAGGAGGGTTCCCCTTTCTCCGCATCCTCGCCAGCATCTGTCATTTCCTGACTTGTTGATTTTAGCCATTTTGACTGGTGTGAGGTGATATCTCATTGTGGTTTTGATTTATATTTCCCTGATGCCGAGTGATATGGAGCACTTTTTCATGTGTCTGTTGGCCATCTGGATGTCTTCTTTGCAGAAATGTCTGTTCATGTCCTATGCCCATTTCTTGATTGGATTATTTGTTCTTTGGGTGTTGAGTTTGCTAAGATCTTTATAGATTCTGGACACTAGTCCTTTATCTGATATGTCGTTTGCAAATATCTTCTCCCATTCTGTCAGTTGTCTTTTGATTTTGTTAACTGTTTCCTTTGCTATGCAAAAGCTTTTGATCTTGATGAAATCCCAATAGTTCATTTTGCCCTTGCTTCCCTTGCCTTTGGCGATATTCCTAGGAAGATGTTGCTGCGGCTGAGGTCGAAGAGGTTGCTGCCTGTGTTCTCCTCAAGGAATTTGATGGATTCCTTTCTCACATTGAGGTCCTTCATCCATTTTGAGTCTATTTTTGGGTGTGGTGTAAGGAAATGGTCCAATTTCATTTTTCTGCATGTGGCTGTCCAATTTTCCCAACACCATTTATTGAAGAGGCTGTCTTTTTTCCATTGGACATTCTTTCCTGCTTTGTCGAAGATTAGTTGACTGTAGAGTTGAGGGTCTATTTCTGGGCTCTCTATTCTGTTCCATTGATCTATGTGTCTGTTTTTGTGTCAGTACCATGCTGTCTTGATGATGACATCTTTGTAATAGAGCTTGAAGTCCGGAATTGTGATGCCACCAACTTTGGCTTTCTTTTTCAATATCCCTTTGGCTATTCGAGGTCTTTTCTGGTTCCCTATAAATTTTAGCATTATTTGTTCCATTTCTTTGAAAAAGATGGATGGTACTTTGATAGGAATTGCATTAAATGTGTAGATTGCTTTAGGTAGCATAGACATTTTCACAATATTTATTCTTCCAATCCAGGAGCATGGAACATTTTTCCATTTCTTTGTGTCTTCCTCAATTTCTTTCATGAGTACTTTATAGTTTTCTGAGTATAGATTCTGTGCCTCTTTGGTTAAGTTTATTTCTAGGTATATTATGGTTTTGGGTGCAATTGTAAATGGGATTGACTCCTTAATTACTCTTTCTTCTGTCTTTCTGTTGGTGTAGAGAAATGCATCTGATTTCTGTGCATTGATTTTATATCCTGACACTTTACTGAATTCCTGTATAAGTTCTAGCAGTTTTGGAGTGGAGTCTTTTGGGTTTTCCACATATAGTATCATATCAACTGCGAAGAGTGATAATTTGACTTCTTCTTTGCCGATTTGGATGCCTTTAATTTCCTTTTGTTGTCTGATTGCTGATGCTAGGACCTCTAGTACTATGTTGAATAGCAGTGGTGATAATGGACATCCCTGCCGTGTTCCTGAGCTTATCGGAAAAGCTTTCATTTTTTCTCCATTGAGAATGATATTTGTGGTGGGTTTTTCATAGATGGCTTTGATGATATTGAGGTATGTGCCCTCTATCCCTACACTTTGAAGAGTTTTGATCAGGAACGGATGCTGTACTTTGTCAAATGCTTTTTCAGCATCTATTGAGAGTATCATATGGTTCTTGTTCTTTCTTTTATTGATGTGTTGTATCACATTGACTGATTTGCGGATGTTGAACCAAGCTTGCAGCCCTGGAATAAATCCCACTTGGTCGTGGTGAATAATCCTTTTAATGTACTGTTGAATCCTATTGGCTAGTATTTGTTTGAGTATTTTCGCATCTGTGTTCATCAAGGATATTGGTCTATAGCTCTCTTTTTTGATGGGATCCTTGTCTGGTTTTGGGATCAAGGTGATGCTGTCCTCATAAAATGAGTTTGGAAGTTTTCCTTCCATTTCTATTTTTTGGAACAGTTTCAGGAGAATAGGAATTATTTCTTCTGTAAATGTTTGGTAGAATTCCTCCGGGAAGCCATCTGTCCCTGGGCTTTTGTTTGTTTGGAGATTTTTAATGACTGTTTCAATCTCCTTACTGGTTATGGGTCTGTTCAGGCTTTCTATTTCTTTCTGGTTCAGTTGTGGTAGTTTATATGTTTCTAGGAATGCACCCATTTCTTCCAGATTGTCAAATTTGTTGGTGTAGAGTTGCTCATAGTATGTTCTTATAATAGTTTGTGTTTCTGTGGTGTTAGTTGTGATCTCTTGTCTTTCATTTATGATTTTATTTATTTGAGTTCTTTCTCTTTTCTTTTTGATAAGTCTGGCCAGGGGTTTATCAATTTTATTAATTCTTTCAAAGAACCAGCTCCTAGTTTCGTTGATTTGCTCTATTGTATTTTTGGTTTCTATTTGATTGATTTCTGGTCTGATCTTTATGATTTCTCTTCTCCTGCTGTTCTTAGGGTTTCTTTCTTGTTCTTTCTCCAGCTCCTTTAGGTGTAGGGTTAGGTTGTGCACCTGAGACCTTTCTTGTTTCTTGAGAAAGGCTTGTACCGCTATATATTTTCCTCTCAGGACTGCCTTTGTTGTGTCCCACAGATTTTGAACCGTTGTATTTTCATTATCATTTGTTTCCATGATTTTTTTTTCAATTCTTTAATTTCCCGGTTGACCCTTTCATTCTTTAGAAGGAGGCTGTTTATTCTCCATGTATTTGTGTTCTTTTCAAACTTCCTTTTGTGGTTGGGTTCTAGCTTTAGAGCAATGTCATCTGAAAATATTCAGGGAATGATCCTAATCTTTTGATACCAGTTGAGTCCTGATTTAGGACCGAGGATGTGATCTATTCTGGAGAATGTTCCATGTGCACTAGAGAAGAATGTGTATTCTGTTGCTTTGGGATGAAATGTTCTGAAAATATCTGTGATGTCCATCTGGTCCAGTGTGTCATTTAAGGCCTTTATTTCCTTGCTATTCTTTTGCTTGGATGATCTGTCCATTTCAGTGAGGGGAGTGTTAAAGTCCCTACTATTATTGTATTATTGTTGATGTGTTTCTTTGATTTTGTTATTAATTGGTTTATATAGTTGGCTGCTCCCACGTTGGGGGCATAGATATTTAAAATTGTTAAATCTTCTTTGAGTATGATATAGTGTCATTCCTCATCTCTTATTATAGCCTTTGGCTTAAAATCTAATTGATCTGATATACGGATTGCCACTCCTGCTTTCTTCTGATGTCCATTAGCATGGTAAATTCTTTTCCACCCCTTCACTTTAAATCTGGAGGTGTCTTCGGGCTTAAAATGAGTTTCTTGGAGGCAACATATAGATGGGTTTTGTCTTTTTATCCATTCTGATACCCTGTGTCTTTTGACAGGGGCATTTAGCCCATTCACATTCAGGGTAACTATTGAGAGATATGAATTTAGTGCCATTGTATTGCCTGTAAGGTGACTGTTACTGTATATGGTCTCTGTTCCTTTCTGATCTACCACTTGTAGGCTCTCTCTTTGCTTAGAGGACCCCTTTCAAGATTTCCTGTAGAGCTGGTTTGGTGTTTGCCAATTCTTTCAGTTTTTGTTTATCCTGGAAGCTTTTAATCTCTCCTTCTATTTTCAATGATAGCCTAGCTGGATATAGTATTCTTGGCTGCATGTTTTTCTTGTTTAGTGCTCTGAAAATATCATGCCAGCTCTTTCTGGCCTGCCAGGTCTCTGTGGATAAGTCAGCTGCCAATCTAATATTTTTACCATTGTATTTACAGACTTCTTTTCCCGGGCTGCTTTTATGATTTTCTCTTCGTCACTGAGACTTGTAAATTTTACTGTTAGGTGACGGGGTGTGGGCCTATTATTGATTTTGAGGGGTGTTTTCTGTACCTCCTGAATTTTGATTCTCTTTCCCTTTGCCATATTGGGGAAATTCTCCCCAATAATTCTCTCCAGTATACCTTCTGCTCCCCTCTCTCTTTCTTCTTCTTCTGGAATCCCAATTATTCTAATGTTGTTTCGTCTTATGGTGTCACTTATCTCTCGAATTCTCCCCTCGTGGTCCAGTAGCTGTTTGTTCCTCTTTTGCTCAGCTTCTTTATTCTCTGTCATTTGGTCTTCTATATCACTAATTCTTTCTTCTGCCTCATTTATCCTAGCAGTGAGAGCCTCCATTTTTGATTGCACCCCATTAATAGCTTTATTGATTTCAACTTGGTTAGATTTTAGTTCTTTTATTTCTCCAGAAAGGGCTTTTATATCTCTCGAGAGGGTTTCTCTAATATCTTCCATGCCTTTTTTGAGCCTGGCTAGAACCTTGAGAATTGTCATTCTGAACTCTAGATCTGACATATTACCAATGTCTGTACTGATTAGGTCCCTAGCCTTCGGTACTGCCTGTTGTTCTTTTTTTTGTGTGTGTTGATTTTTTCTGTCTTGTCATTTTGTCCAGATAAGAGTATATGAAGGAGCAAGTAAAATACTAAAAGGGTGGCAACAACTCCAGGAAAATATGCTTTGACCTAATTAGAAGAGATCCCAAATCGTGAGGGGGAAGAAAAGGGATAAAAAGAGGTTAAAAAAGGAAGAAAGGAAAAAAAAAGAAAAAAGAAAAAAAAAGATAAGATAAGAATTACAAAAAAGAGAAAACAAATAAAGAAAAATATAAAAAAGAAAAAATATATATATTAGATAAACTAGTTAAAAACCATTAAAAAAGAAAAAGGTAAAAGTTAAAAAAAATTTTACCAGAAGGTGATAAAAAAAACAAAAAAGAAAAAGAATAAAATTAAAGTAACTGCAAGAGTAAAAACAATCACAGGGAAAAAGCCATGAGTTCCGTGCTTTGCTTTCTCCTCCTCTGGAAATCTGCTGCTCTCCTTGGTATTGTAACCGCACTTCTTGGTAGGTGAACTTGGTCTCCGCTGGATTTCTTGTTGATCTTCTGGGGGAGGGGCCTGGTGTAGTGATTCTCAAGTGTCTTTGCCCCAGGCGGAATTGCACCACCCTTACCAGGGGCTGGGGTGAGTAATCCGCTCGGGTTTGCTTTCAGCAGCTTTTGTTCCCTGAGCGCTTTCTGTAGAGTTCCGGAGGACGGGAATACAAATGGCGGCCTCCTGGTCTCTGGCCCGAAGGAGCCGAGAGCCCAAGGCCCCACTCCTCAGTGCGCACTCAGAGAACAGCACCCAGTTACTCCCGTCTGCCTGACCTCCGGCCGCACTCCAAGCTCACTGAGCCTGCGACCGGTTCAAGGTCACCCCGAGGTGTGAGCTTACTGTTGGCTCTGTCTCTGTAGCTGGCTTTCCCGTTCCAATACCCGCAAGCTCTGTGACACTCAGACACCCCCGATCCTTCTGTGACCCTGCGGGACCTGAGGCCACGCTGACCCCGCGTGTGCTTCGCTCTGCTTTAGCCTCTGGAGCGATGTCCCTCAGTGGAACAGACTTTTAAAAGTCCTGATTTTGTGCTCCATTGCTCTGCCGCTTGCCAGGAGCCGGCCCCTCCCCCTGGCGTCTATCTTCCCGTTGTTTTGGATTCACTTCTCCGCCGGTCCTACCTTTCAGAATGTGGTTGTTTTTCTGTTTCCAGAATTGCTGTTCTTCTTCTCTTCGATCTGCCGATGGATTTGCAGGTGTTTGCAATCTTTAGATAAGCTATCTAGCTGATCTCCGGCTAGCTGAAGTAGTCTCAGCCTGCTACTTCTCCGCCATCTTGACCCGTATATTGTATTTTAAAAGTTTATTCCTCCCAAATCAATTTGTAAAATGCCATATGATTTAATATTCAACACATTAACTTATTAGGAGAATGTTGTTTAATTTTCACAAGTTTGTAAATTCCCCATATTTCCTTGGTTGTTGACTTTTAATTTAATTCCTTTGTGGTTGAAGAACAACATACATTTTGTAAAAGTATAATTAACATACAATGTTATATTAGTTTCAGGTGTACAACATAATGATTCAACATTTCTATACATTACTTACTGCTCACCACAATAAGTATCATTACCATCTGTCACCAAATAACATTATTATGATGATATTGGCTTTATTCCTTATGCTTTGCTATTCATGTCTGTGACTTATTTATTTTATAACTGGAAATTTGTACCTCTTAATCCTCTTTGCCTATTTCACCCATCCCCTCCTCCACTCTGGCAACCATGAGTTTGTCCTCTGTATTTAAGTGTCATCTTTGGGTTGCCTGAGTGGCACAGTCAGTCAAGGGTCTGCTTTCAGATCAGGTCATAATCTCAGGGCTCTGTGATTGAGCCTTGCATTGGCATCCCTAGTCAATGGGGAGTCTGCTTCTCCTTCTCCCCAATTCCTGCCCATGTTCTGTCTTGCTCTCTCTCTCTCCCTCTCTCTCAAATAACCAAATAAATAGCATCTTAAAAAAAAAAGTCACCTTTGGTTTTTTGGAGAACATGTATTTTATAACTTCAGTCCTTTTAAATTTAATGAAGTTTGTTTATAGTCCAGTGTATGGTATAGAGAATATTCCTGTTGTATTTGAGTAGAATATGTAGTCTGTTATTGAAGTGTTCCAGAGAGATCATTTGAGTTCATTTGTATTGTAATGCTCTTCAATCATTAGAGTAGCTGACAGGCTGTTGTACCCACGACTGAAAAGAGGGCATTGTGGTCTACAATGGTATAGCATTGTATACTCCTTCTTTCAATCCTTTCAGCTTTTTTTCACATATTTTAGTGGCTTTGAGATTAGGTTATGTAATTTTGTATTGCTATGAATTTTTTAGATATTGATCCAGTTACCATTGTAAAAATGTCCTAGTTTGTTTCTAGGAAAATACACGTCTTAAAATTTATTTTTTATCATGTAGGTATAAACACTTCAGCTCTTTGTTGTTTACAATTTTTATGCTATAGTTTTAGACATTATTTTACCATCACGTTATTGTGTCTTGGAAGACATATTGTGTTTCATGTAGAAAAGAGGAAGCTTTGATCATGACATTTAATAATTCATTATTACTCAAAATGTCATTTTTGTAATATATTTCCTCTATGATTAGCTTATCGTGTGTTTTTTTAAGGATTTTGTTAATTTATTTGACAGATGGAGATCACAAGCAGGTAGAGAGACAGGCAGAGAGAAAGAGGGGGAAGCAGTCTCCCTGCCAAGCAGAGAGCCCAGCGTGGGGCTCGATCCCAGGACCCCGGGATCATGACCTGAGCTGAAAGCAGAGGCTTTAACCCACTGAAACACCCAGGCGCCCCTTATCATGTGTTTAATCAATAATATATACCAGCACATTTTAATTCTTTTCTTTATTCATTTATTTTATTACATTTTTTCTCATGTTTCCTTATTCATGGTTTACCCGTCAATTACAGTTAATATTTTAAAATTATATATTTGGGAGTGCCTGGGTAGCTCAGTGGGTTAAAACCTCTGCCTTCCACTCAGGTCATGATCCCAACATCCTGGCATTGAGCCCTACATTGGGCTCTCTGCTCAGCAGGGAGACTGCTTCAATTTCTCTCTCTCTGCCTGCATCTCTGCCTGCTTGTGATCTCTGTCAAATAATTGGCTCGGGTCGTGATCTCAGGGTCCTGGGATCGAGTCCCGCGTCGGGCTCTCTGCTCAGTGGGGAGCCTGCTTCCTCCTCTCTCTCTCTGCCTACTTGTAATCTCTCTCTGTCAAATAAATAAATAAAATCTTTAAAAAAATAAATAAAAATAAAATAAAATTATATACTTGGGATAAATACCAACTTAATTTCATTAGTATCAAATGATTTCTTCTATTATAGTTCTATTCTCCCTTCTATCATTTCTGCTAATCTTTATATATTATTAGCCAATAAATCGTTCTAAAATTGTGGGCTTTTTAAAAGATTTTATTTATTTGACACACAGAGAGAGAATACAAGTAGGAAGAGAGGGAGGCAGAGAGAGAAGGGGAAGCATGCACCCTGCTAAGCAGAGAGCCCAACACAGAGCTTGATCCCTGGACCCTGACATCATGACTTGAGCTGAAGCCAGAGGCTTAACCCACTGAGCCACCCAGGGGCCCATATATTCTTTTTTTAATTGTGTAATGTTAGTCACCATACAATCCATCATTGGATTTTGATGTACTATTCCCAGAGTCATTGTTATGTATAATCTTATTTAATTCCACTTTAATCCAGAGAGGAGAAGACAAATTACATACAATTTTGTATCTTTATAGTGTCTCATATTTATTTATGAAGTTACCTGAACTAATGCCCTTTACTGCTTCAGTTGACTTCTACTTAATGTCTCATGCCCATTCATTTTTGCCTAAATTATTCCCTTTAGTATTTATTGTATGGCAAATTGGTTAGCAATGTGTAATCTTATTTTTTAAATTTTTTTGAGGATGACTTGATTTCTCTTTACTTTTTGAATGCTTATGTTGCTGAATAGAGATGTGGTTTTTTGACAATAATATTTTATTAATACTATGAATATGACTTCTTACTGCCTCTTCACCTCTGTAGTTGAGAAGCTAGTTGTTAATCTTCCTATAGATCACTTCCAAGATACTGGCATCACAGTGCTTGAATTCAAGCTATATTGCAAAGCTCTATTCATCAACACAGTATGGTACAAGCACAAAAAACGGACACATAGATCAATGGAACAGAATAGGGAACCCAAAAATGAACCCTCAAGTCTATGATCCACTAGTTCTCTACAAAGCAGAAAAGAATGCCCATGAAAAAGGACAGTCTCTTCCATAAATGCTTCTGGGAGGATTAGACAAGCACATTTAGAAGAATTAAACTGGACCATTCTCTTACACCATACACAAATATAAACACACAATGGATGAAAGGTTTCAATATTAGAGTGGAATACAACAAAATCCTAGAGAAGAACACAAGGAGGAATCTCTTTGACCTGGACCACAACAACTTCTTTCTAGATATGTCTCTAAAGGCAAGGGAAACTATTGGGACTTGATCAAGAGAAAAAAATCTGCACAGCAAAGGAAACAGTCAACAAAAGTACGAGGCATTCTATGGAATGGGAGAAGATATTTTCAAATTACATTATAGATGAAGGGATGGTATCCAAGATGTATAAAGAACTTATCAAACCCAACACCCCAAAAACAAACAATCCACTCAAGAAATGGGCAAAAGAAATGAACAGATATTTCTCCAAAGACGACATACAAATGGCCAACAGACACATGAAAAAAAAAAAAAGTTTCAACATCACTAGCCAACAAGGAAATGAAAATTAAAACTGCAATGAGATACCACCTCATACCAATCAGAATGGATAAAAAATTAACAAATCAGGAAACAACAAATGTTAGCAAGGTTATGTACTAGGGGGAACCCTTTTACATTGTTGGTGACAATGCAAGCTGGTGCAACCACTCTGGTGAACAGTATGGAGGTTCCTCAAAAAGTTAAAAAGAGAGTTTCCCGGGGCACCTGGGTGTCTCAGTTGTTAAGCATCTGCCTTCAGCTCATGTCAGGATCTCTGGGTCCTGATATCAAGTCCTACATTGCACTCCCTGCTCAGTGAGAAGCCTGCTTCCCACTCTCCCACTCTTCCTCCTTGTGTTCCCACTCCCCCTGTGTCTTTCTCTGTCAAGTAAGTAAAATCTTAAAAAAAAAAAAAATAGAGTTACCCTATGACCCAGCAATTGCACTGCTAAGTACTTACCCCAAATATACAAATGTAATGATCTGAAGGGGTATCTGCATCCCAATACTTTTAGAAGCAATGATCACAATAGCCAAACTATAGAAAGAGAACAGATGACCATTGATGGATGAATGCATATGGAAGATTTGGTATTTAGGAATATACAGTAGATACAATGGCATATCACTCATCCATTAGAAAGGATGACATTTTACCATTTATAATGATATGGTTGGGGCTGGAGGGTACTATGCAGAGCAAAATAAGTCAATCAGGGAAAGACAATTATCACGTGATTTTATTCATTTGAGAAATGTAAGCAATAACACATAAGATCATAGGAGAAGGGAGGGAAAAATTGAATGGGAAGAAATCAGAGAGGGAGACAAACCACGAGATACTCTTAGCTATGGGAAAGAAACTGAGGGGTTTTGGAGGGAAGGTGTGTGGGAGGATGAGGTAACTGGACTGAGTGATGCATATTAAGGAAAATACATGATGTGATGAGCAAAGATTGTTATATGCAAATGATAAATTATTTAACTCTACAGATGAAAGTAATGATTTCTTATATATTGTCTCATTAAACTTAAAAAAATATATTTTTACTTTTTGGAGAAATCTCCACACTGTTTTCCAAAGTAAACAATGAATCTTGGCACAGTACATCCAAAAAAATGATGTATTTATATTCTGACTAACATAACACAATACAAAATCAATGTACAGAAATCAGTTGCTTTCTAATACACTAACAATGAAAATAAAGAAAAGGAAATTAGAGAATCGATTCCATTTACTATAGCACCAAGAACCATAAGATACCTGAGAATAAACCTAACCAAAGAGGTAAAGAATCTGTACTTGAAGAACTACAGAACAGTCATGAAAAAAATTGAAGAAGATACAAAATGATGGAAGACCATTCCATGCTAGTGGATCAGAAGAATAAACATTGGTAAAAAGTCTATACTGCCTAGAACAACCTATAGTTTCAATACCATTGTGATCAAAATTTAACCAGTATTTTTCAACAAGCTGGAACAAACAATCCTAAAATTTGTATGGAACCAGAATAGACCCTGAATGGCTAAGGAAATGTTAAAAAGAAAAACAACACTAGGGGCGCCATGTTGCCTGATTTTAAGCTTTACTACAAAGCTGTGATCACCAAGATAGCATGGTACTGGCACAAAAACAGACACATACCCTAGTGGAACAGAGTAGAGAGCCCAGATATGCACCCTCAACTTTATGGTCAAATAATATTGGACAAAGCAGGAAAAAAATATGCAGTGGAAAAAGACAGTCTCTTCAAAAAATGGTGCAGGGAAAATTGGACAGCTATGTGTAGAAGAATGAAATTCAACCATTCTCTTACACCATACACAAAGATAAACTCGAAATGGATAAAAGACCTCAACATGAAGCAGGAATCCATCAGAATCCTAGAGAACATAGGCAGTAACCACTTCAACATCGGCCTCAGCAACTTCTTTCAACATATGTCTCCAAAGGCAAAGGAAACAAAAGTGAAAATGAACTTTTGGAACTTCATTAAGATCAAAAGCTTCTGCACAGCAAAGGAAACAGTCAAGAAAACAAAGAGGCAACCCACGGAATGGGAGAAGATATGCGCAAATGACAGTATAGACAAAGGGCTGATATCCAAGATCTAAAAAGAACAACTCAAACTCAACACACACAAAACAGATAATCGTGTCAAAAAATGGGCAGAAGACATGAAGAGACACTTCTCCAATGAAGACATACATATGGCTATCAGACACATGAAAAAATGTTCAACACTAGCCATCGGGGAGATTCAAATCAAAGCCACGTTGAGATACCACCTTACAGCAGTTAGAATGGTCAAAATTAACAAGACAGTAAGCAACATGTGTTGGAGAGGATGTGGCGAAAGGGGAGACCTCTTACATTTTTGGTGGGAATGCAGGTTGGTGCCGTCACTTTGGAGAACAGTCTGGAGATTCCACAAGAAATTAAAAATAGAGCTTCCCTATGACCCTGCAATTGCACTATTTGATATTTATCCCAGTGATACAAATGTAGTGAAAAGAAGAGCCAACTGTACCCCAATGTTCATAACAACAATGGCCACAGTCACCAAACTGTGGAAAGAACCAAGATGCCCTTCAATGGATGAATGGATAAAGAAAATATGGTCCATATACACTATGGAGTATTATGCCTCCATCAGAAAGGATGAATACCCAACTTTTGTATCAACATGGACAGGACTGGAAGAGATTATGCTGAGTGAAATAGGTCAATCAGAGAGAGTCAATTATCATATGGTTTCACTTATTTGTGGAGTATAAGATATAACACGGAGGACATGGGAAGATGGAGAGAAGAAGGGAGTTGGGGAAAATTGCGGGGGGGGAGAGGAACCATGAGAGACTGTGGACTCTGAGAAACAAACTGAGGGTTTTGAAGGGAGCGGGTGGGGGTTCGGTGAACCTGATGGTGGGTATTATGGAGGGCACATATTGCATGGAGAACTGGGTGTGTTTTATAAACAATGAATTCTGGAACACTGAAAAGAAATAAAATAAATAGTAGTAAGGAAAGAGAGAAAGAAACAAAGAAACAAAGAAAGGAAAAAAAAAGATGTATTAAAAATAATAAATAAATGTGATTCTTCAACATGACAAATTGAGAAACCTTGAGCTTTAGAGAAGAGATATTAAAATAAAATTAGAGGACGCCCGGCTAGCTCAGTCGGTAGAGCATGAGACTCTTAAAATAAAATTAGAAATGCAAAAAGGAGACATTACAACCACTACCTCAGAAATACATAGAGTCATAAAAGACTACTGTAGACTATTATAAGCCAACAAATTATTTAAGCTAAAGTATTGGATACATTTCTAGAAACCCATAACCTACCAAGACTATGTCAGGGTGAAAATCTGATCAGACAAATACTGAGTAAAAAGACTGAGGCATTACTAAGAAAACTTACAACACAGAAAACTCCAGAGCCAGATGGCTTTAGTGGTGAATTCTACCAAACATTTAAATAGTAATTCACACCAGTCCTTCTCAAACTCTTGCAAAATATCAAGGAGGAGGGGACATGCCCAAACTCATGCTACAAAGTTGGAATTATTTTAAAACCAAACCAGATAAGTATACCACAAGAAAAGGCCAATATTCCCAATGAATATAGATGTAAAAATTCCTAACAAAAATATTAGCAAAATGAATTGAAGAATGCATCAAAATAGTTATACACCATGCCCAAGTGCAATTTGTCCTTGGGATAAAGAGATTGTACAACATATGCAAATCAATAAATGCATTTCATCACAAAAAATAAAATTAAAATCATTTGATCATTTCAATACACTCATAAAAAATGCATTTGACAAGACACATCATTTTATGATAAGAACCACTAACAGATTAGGTATGGAAGGAGCATACATCAGTATAATAAAGGCCATATAGGAAAAACCTACATTTAACATTATACTCCTAGGAAAAAACTGAATGCTTTCCTTTTAAGGTCAGAGAAAAGGCAAGAATGACCATTCTTACCACTCCCAGTCAATATACCATTGGAAGTCATAGCTAAAGCAATGATTCAAGGTAAAGAAATAGTCAATTGGAAAGGAAGAAGTAAAATTATCACTATTTGCTGATGTTATCTTCATATATATCCTCGTGTGTGTGTGTGTGTACACACAATTCTCTCTATAGAGAGATATAGATAGTCAGATATAGATACAAATAGTAGATATATGGTCCCCAAAAGTCCAAAAGTTTGGAACTATAAGAACAAATGAAGAAATCCAGTAAAGTTGCAAAACAGAAAATCAACATACAAAAATCTGTAGCATTTGGGTTCTGGTACAAGATGGTGACACAAGAAGATGCTGAACTCACCACCTCCATGCACACATAAATCAACACCTATTTGTAGAACAATTCCTCCTGAAGAAAATCTTAGAGCTGACTGAACAGCCTCCCAAAAGGATGAACCCAGGGAAGTCCACAGCATAACATATAATAATTTAAATGCCACATATAACACCCAGTTACCCCCATCACCCCCACGCCCTCCCCTCTGCAACTCCGGGCTTATTTCCTAAAGTCAAAAGTTTCTCATGGTTTCTCTCCTTCTCTGATTTCTTCCTTTCTCTGATTTCTTCCTTTCTTTCCCTCCCTTCCCCTATAATCCTGCACACTTTTCCTTATGTTCCACATAATCCTTGAACACTACATCAAAAATTAATGATGTAATATATGTTGGATAATTGAACATAATAGAAGTAATTTGAATGATGAGAGACCATGGACTCTAAAAACAATCTGAGGGTTTTGAAGGGGCAGGGGTGGGAGGCTGGTGGTGGGTATTATGGAGGGTACATATAGCATGGAGCACTGGGTGTGTTGCATGCATCAACAATGAATTCTGTTACACTGAAAGAAATTAAATTAAAAAAGACATAGGAAAAAATAATAATTTGCATGTCAAGTTTAAAGATAAAGAGAGTATTTTAAAAGAAGCAAGAGGAAGAGATTGGTTATTTACAAATGAAACTTCATAATGCTATCAGAGGATTTGTCAGCAGAAACTTTTTAGGCCTTCTTGGAACACTGAAAAAATACAATAACTTAAGATAAAAGAAAATATGTAGGCAAGATGAGGGTGGCATACGGCAGATTAAACAAACAAACAAAAATAAAACAAAACAAACAACCTCAATAAATCCAAACATTCTCTACCCTGAAGATTATCATTCAGAATTGAAGGAGAAATTAAGATTTTTTCAGACAAATTCAAGTTAAAAGAGGCCGTCACCATTAAACTGCCTTACAAGAAATGTTTAACAGTTTTCTTCAAGTGGAAAAATAAAATCCATAATTGTACATAAAAAAATTATGGGGGCACCTGAATGGTTCAGTGGGTTAATGGTCACAGTCGCCAAACTGTGGAAAGAACCAAGATGCCCTTCAATGGACGAATGGATAAGGAAGATGTCGTCCATATACATTATGGAGTATTATGCCTCCATCAGAAAGGATGAATACCCAACTTTTGTAGCAACATGGACGGGACTGGAAGAGATTATGCTGAGTGAAATAAATCAAGCAGAGAGAGTCAATTATCATATGGTTTCACTTATTTGTGGAGCATAGCAAATAGCATGGAGGATATGGGGAGTTAAAGAGGAGAAGGAATTTGGGGGAAATTGGAAAGGGAGGTGAACCATGAGAGACTCTGGACTCTGAAAAACAATCTGAGGTGTTTGAAGTGGCAGGGGGGTGGGAGGTTGGGGTATACCAGGTGGTGGGTATTATAGAAGGCACGAATTGCATGGAGCACTGGGTGTGCTCTCTCTCTGCCTGCCTCTCTGCCTGCTTGTGATCTCTGTCAAATATATAAATAAAATCTTAAAATAAAAAGAATGTGTTTGAACATAACTGAACATCAACTTACTATAGACTGCTATGCATTAGGATTTATATATGAATCTCATGGCAACCCCAAACCCCAAACCTGTAGTAGATACACAACAAAAGAGAAAGAAAGTCAAATACTACAAAATTTCATTCAACATGAAAAAAGAGTAAAAGGGAGGAGAAAAAAAAAGTACAAACACAACTAGAAAATAATTTACAAAATGTCAATAAGTACATAGCTATCGGGGAAGCTAAGATGGCAGAGTAGTAGAAGGACCCTGTGCTTGCCTCAACCCTTGAACACAACTAGGTAAATGTCAAATCATTCTGAAAAAACAAGAAGTTGATTTGAGGACTGACAGAACAAACTATACAACCAGAGGGAGAGAAGAGGCCACTTTGTTGAAGGTAGGAGGTGTGGAGATGTGAATGGGGGAGAAAACAGTTGCAGGTGCTGTGGAGGAGAAGGAGCCCTGATGATGGATAAAGGCAAGAGAGAGGAAGGGACAGAGAGTAGAGAACACAAGAGATTGCACAAGGAAACACTTCCCCAAAACCACTGACTGGAAAAACCAGAGGGCTGATGACTGATTTTACAGCCAGTGGAACTCACAGACTGAAGGTCTAGAGGTACATGCTATGGTTGGTGTTGAGTCCAACAGGCACTCTTCCTGTAGATAAAGAGGGTGGATAACCTGGGAGCAGATATCAAGATGGGAAGAGGGAATGCCCTGGTGCACACTGAGAGAGATGTTTCCCCTTCTTGAAGTGTATCTGGGAGAGGTGGCTTTGTCTACCCAGGGACAAAAGAACCAGTGGGCACCATTATGCTCCCCTGAACTTTAGCATAGGCACAGAGACACCTGCTGAGGACATATAACCTGGAGACAAGCATTTGTTGAGCTTTACTCCAAACTCTAAGCCCCTGCATCTTGAACAACTGCACTTCTGGAACAAACCCTGCACCAGTCCCAGTGCAGCAAGACCCAACCCCAGAGGGCAAGCAAACCACATCAGGTCCCTAAAGTTTGGAGTTTTAAAACTCATCTAGCCTCCATGGGACAAAACAGAGTGCACTGCACTTCTGGGCAGGCAGATGACCTGGACACAGGGTGAAGACAAGGATCTGAGGGAGGAATGGAATGCTCAAAGGCATATTGTTCCCTCTTCTGTGACGGCTTCTGGGAAAGCAGGGGGCCATGCAATCCCCTCCCGGGAAATGAGGGGGAGGATTGTAGCCATTTCTTGCTCACTCCTCAGCATAAACTAAGTTCAGTAATCCGCACAAAACAAAACAAACAGTGCCAGCTTATACCACTTATAATAACTCAGAAACCCTGTGCAAATATGCCTAAGAGCCAGAGCAGTAGGACCCTCCAGCAGAAGACAATCACAATCCCTTACCCCTTCACCACACACATACAGTCTATTGCATATACAGTGCTGCACAGCTTAAGTTCTAATAGAAATACAATCAGGGTCTTTTAACCAACAGACCAGAGCACACCTATTCAAAACTTGGCACACTCTGGACACGGTCCAAACAATCTCCACTGTAGGTAAGAAGAAACTTTGCAGAAGACTGACTTAAGGGAAAGAACAGCCAAAACACAGGAGCAGAATGCACACAGCATACACCAGAAACATTTCCTGAAGCGATGGGCCCTGGAAAACATATGACTTATTCTTAATAAAGCCATTATTTTCAGGAGCAAGAAACATTGAAGGCTTTCCCAACACACAGAAGACAGAGACCTACACAAAATGCCAAGACAGAAGAACAAATCCACCCCCCCCAAAAGGAAAGAACAAGCAAAGGTCGCAGCTAGGGATATAGTTGAAAGAGACATAAGTAATATACCAGAACCAGATTTAAAATAACAATCGTAAGGATACTAGCTGGGCTTGAGAAAAATATAGGATACCATGGAGACCCTTACTGCAGAGAAAAAAGACCTAAAAACAAGTCAAGCAAAATGAAAAAAAAATGCATAACTGAGTTATGAAATCAACTGAATTGACTGACTGCAAAGATGGAAGAAGCAAATGAATAAAACATTCATATAGAAGATAAACTTTGGAAAATAATAAAGCTGAAAAGAAGAAGGAAAAATATTGAATCATGAATGTAAACTTAAGAACCAGTGGCTCCAACTCCTCAAACTCAACACACGGAAAACAGACAATCATATCAAAAAATGGGCAGAAGATATGAACAGACACTTATCCAATGAAGATATACATATGGCTATCAGACACATGAAAAAATGTTCATCATCACTAGACATCAGGGAGATTCAAATTACAACCACATTGAGATATCACCTTACACCAGTTAGAATGGCCAAAATTAGCAAGACAGGAAACAACATGTGTTGGAGGGGATGTGGAGAAAGGGAAACCCTCTTACACTGTTGGTGGGAAAGCAAGTTGGTGCAGACTCTTTGGAGAATAGTGGGGAGATTCCTCAAGAAACTAAAAATAGAACTTCCCTATGACCTTGCAATTGCAATCATGGGTATTTACCCCAAAGATACAGATGTCGTGAAAAGAAGGGCCATCTGTACCCCAATGTTTATAGCAGCAATGGCCACGGTCGCCAAACTGTGGAAAGAACCAAGATGCCCTTCAATGGACGAATGGATGAAAAAAAATGTGTCCATATACACTATGGAGTATTATGCCTCCATCAGAAAGGAAAAATACCCAACATTTGTAGCAACATGGACGGGACTGGAAGAGATTATGCTGAGTGAAATAAGTCAAGCAGAGAGAGTCAATTACCATATAGTTTCACTTATTTGGGGAGCATAACAAAGAGCATGGAGGACATAGGGAGTTAGAGAGGAGAAGGGAGTTGGGAGAAATTGGAAGGGGAGGTTTATCATGAGAGACTAGGGACTCTGAAAAACAATCTGAGGGGTTTTAAGAGGTGGGGGGGTGGGAGGTTGGGGTAATAGTGGTGGGTATCATAGAGGGCACGGATTGCATGGAGCACTGAGTGTGGTGAAAAAACAATGAATACTGTTATCCTGAATTAAATTAAAAAAAAAAATGGCTCCATGAAGGGTAATAAAATTCATATCATAAGAGTTCCAGAGAGGGGGAAAAAGGGGCAATGGTGTATTTTGGGAAATTAGAGTTGAAAACTTCCCTAATCTGGGCGAAGGAAACAGGCATCCAAATCCAGGAGTCACAGAGAACTCCCATCAAAATCAACAAAAGCAGACCAACCCCAACACATATTGCAATTATATATGCAAAATACAGAGATAAGGAAAAAAAATCCTGAAAGCAACAAGAGAAAAGGAGTATCTAACTTAAAAAGGTAGACAAATCTGTTAGCAGCAGATCTCTCCACAGAATCTTAACAGGCCAGAAGAAAGTGGCATCATATATTCAACATGATGAATGGGAAGAATGCAAAGGCAAGAGTCTAGCAATCTGTCTTTCAGAATAGAAGGACAGATAGAGTTTCCCACGTAAACAAAAACTAAAGGAATTCATGACAACTAAACCAGCCCTGCCAGAAATATTAAAAGAGAATCATTCAATGGGAAAGAAAGACAAAATGTGATAAAGTCTAGAAAGGAAGAGTGAAATCTCCAGTAACAAGAATTTAACAACTGATACAATGACAATCACTTCATATCTATCAATAATCATTCTGAATGCAAATAGACCAAATGCTCCAATGAAAAGACATAGGGTGGCAGAGAGGATCGAAAAAAAATAAAAATCCATCTGTATGATGCATACAAGAGACTAATTTTACATCTAAAAATACATGCAGACTGAAAATGTGGGTTTTGATAACCATGTATCATGTTAATGAATATCAAAGGTAAATGCGACTAGCCATACTTATATCAGAAGAATTAGATATCAAAACAAAACCTGTAAGAAGAAATGAGCAAGGCTAATACATCACGAAAACTGTGCTTATCCAACAAGATCTCACAATGTAAACACTATGCTCCCAAACTGAGATCACCAAAATATATAAGAAAATTAAAACAAAAATTAATGAACTCATTGATAATAACACAGTAATAGTAGGTTACATTATCACTACTTCAGCCAATGGGCATATCATCTTAGCAGAAAATCAACAAGAAAGCAAAGGCTTTCAATGAGACACTGGACTAGATGGACTTAGCAGATATATTCAAAAACTTGCGTCCTAAAGCAGAAGAATACACAGTCTCTTCTAGTGTATATATAACATTCTCCAGAATACATCACACTGGGTCACAAACAAGTACAAAAAGATTGAGATCACACCATGCTTATTTTCCAATCACAACACCATTAAACTTGGATACACACACACACACAATTTCAATGACCATGAACTCATGACCATTAAAGAACATCCTACTAGATAATGAATGGGTTAACTAGAAAATTAAGGTAGAATTTTCTTTTTAAAAAGTACAAGGAAAAAATGCAAATAGAAACACAACAGTCCAAAACATTTGGGATGCAGCAAAAGTGGTTATAAGAGGAAAGTATATAACAATATAGGACTACCTCAAGAAGAAAGAAAATCTCAAATACACAACCTAAACTTACACCTAAAGGAACTAGAAATCGAACAGCAAATACAGCCTAAAGCCAGCAGAAAAAGAAAAAGCTAAAAATTCGAGCAGAAATAAATGTTATGGGGGGAAAACAAATTAAAAAATGGTACCAACAAAAGAAGACATCCAGATGACCAAAAGACACATGAAAAAGTGGTCCATATCACTCGGCATCAGGGAAATATAAATCAAAACCACAATGAGATATCACCTCACACCAGTCAGAATGGCTAAAATCAACAAGTCAGGAAATGACAGATGCTGGCGAGGATGCGGAGAAAGGGGAACCCTCCTCCACTGTTGGTGGGAATGCAAGCTGGTGCAGCCACTCTGGAAAACAGCATGGAGATTCCTCAAAATGTTGAAAATAGAACTGCCCTATGACCCAGCAATTGCACTACTGGATATTTACCCTAAAGATACAAACATAGTGATCCAAAGGGGCACGTGCACCCGAATGTTTATAGCAGCAATGTCCACAATAGCCAAACTATGGAAAGAACCTAGATGTCCATCAACAGATGAATGGATCAAGAAGATGTGGTATATATACACAATGGAATACTATGCAGCCATCAAAAGAAATGAAATCTTGCCATTTGCCACAACATGGATGGAACTAGAGCGTATCATGCTTAGCGAAATAAGTCAAGCAGAGAAAGACAACTATCATATGATCTCCCTGATATGAGGAAGTGGTGATGCAACATGGGGTCTTAAGTGGGTAGAAGAAGAATCAATGAAACAAGATGGAATTGGGAGGGAGACAAACCATAAGTGACTCTTAATCTCATAAAACAAACTGAGGGTTGCTGGGGGAGGGGGTGGGATTATGGACATTGGGGAGGGTATGTGCTTTGGTGAGTGCTGTGAAGTGTGTAAACCTGGTGATTCACGGACCTGTACCCCTGGGGATAAAAATATATGTTTATAAAAAATAAAAAAAAATAAAAAAAATAATTAAAAAATGGTACCAACAAATATATACAAAATCATTAACTAATCTGGAAGAAATGGATGCATTCATGGACACTTACAAACTACCAAGACTGAAAGAGGAAGAAATGGACAATCGGACCTAACCAAAAACCAGCAAGGAAATTGAAGCAGTAATCAAAAGCCTCCCAAAATATAAGTGTCCAGGGCTAGATTCTGTCTTCTGGAGGGAATTCTACCGAACATTCAAAGAGGAAATAATACATAATCAACTGAAGCTGTTTTAAAAATAGAAACAGAGGAAAACTTCCAAAGTCATTTGATGAGAGCAGCATTACCTGATCCCAAAACCAAAGATGGGTCAAAAAGAAGAATTACAGACCACTCTCCCTGATGAATATGAATGCCAAAATACTCACCAAGATCCTAGCATATAGGATCCAGCCGTACATTGAAAGGATTATTCACCACGACCATGTGGGATTTATCCCTGGGATGCAAGGGTGATTCAGCATTCGCAAATCAATCAACCTGATAGATCACATTAATAAAAGAAAAGGCAAGAACCATATGATCCTCTAAATGGATCCAGAAAACGCCTTGGGCAAAATACAGCATCCTTTCCTGATTAAAATCCTCAGAATGTAGGGATAGAAGGAACATTCTTCAATATCATAAAAACTGTCTACAAAACCCCACAGCTAATATCATTCTCAATGGGGAAAAACTGAGAGCTTATCCCTCAAGGTCAGGAAGATGACAGCGATGTCCACTCTTGCCACTTTTCTTCAACAAGGTACTAGAAAACTTAGCCTCAACAATCAACAACAAAAAGAAATTAAAATTACTCATATTGGCAAGAAAAGAAGTCAAATTCTCTCTTCAAAGATGAGATGATACTTTATGTGGAAAACCCAAAAGACTCCACCCCAAAATTACTAGAACTCATACAGCAATTCAACAATGTGGCAGGATACAAAATCAATGCACAGAAATCAGTTTCATATCAATACACTAAAAATGTGACTGAAGCAAGAGGGACTACAGAATCAATTCCATTTACAATAGCACCAAAACGATAAGATACCAATGAATAAACCTAACGAAAGAGGGAAAGGATCTATATACTAGAAACTAGAGAACACTTATGAAAGAAATTGAGAAAGACACAAAGAGATGAAAAACATTCCATTCTCATGGATTGGAAGAATAAACATGGTTAAAATGACTCTTCTGCCCAGAGCAATCTGCATTTTCAATGCAGTCTCTATCAAAATTTGACATTGCTCATCACCACATGGGATGACCCAGGGTGGTATATGAAACTAATGAATCATTGAACACTAATTGAACACTAAATTAAAAACTAATGAGGTACTCGTTCCACTGATCTATGTGTCTGTTTTTATGCCAATACCATGCTGTCCTGGTGATCACAAATTTGTAGTAAAGCTTCAAATCAGGCAACATGTTGTCCCCAGTTTTGTTTTCCTTTTTCAACATTTCCTTAGCAATTCAGAGGCTGTTCTGATTCCATACAAATTTTAGGATTGTTTGCTCCAGCTCTTTGAAAAATGCCAGTGGAATTTTGATCAGGATGGCATTGAAAGTATAGCCTGCTCTAGGAAGTATAGACATTGTAACATTTTTTATTCTTTTGATCCATAAGCATGCAATCCTTTTCCATCTTTTTGTGTCGTCTTTGATTTCTTTCATGAGTGTTCTGTAGTTCCTCGACTACAGATCCTTTACCTCGTTGGTTAGGTTTATTCCCAGGTATCTTATGGTTCTTGGTGCTATAGTAAATGGAATTGATTCTCTAATTTCCCTTCCTGTATTTCCATTGTTAGTGTATAAGAAAGCAACTGATTTCTGTACCTTGATTTTGTATCTTGCCACATTACTGAATTGCTGTACGAGTTCTAGTAGTTTGGGGGTGGAGTCTTTTGGGTTTTCCATATAAAGAATCATGTCATCTGCGAAGAGAGAGAGTTTGACTTCTTCATTGCCAATTTGGATACCTTTTATTTCTCTTTGTTGTCTGATTGCTGTTGCTAGGACTTCTAATACTATGCTGAACAAGAGTGGTGAGAGTGAGCATCCTTGTTGTGTTCCTGATCTCAAAGGGAAGGCTGGCATCTTTTTCCCATTGAGGATGATGAGAGTAGAGAGCCCAGATATGGACCCTCAACTCATTGGTCAAATAATCTTCGTCAAAACAGGAAAAAATATACAGTGGAAAAAAGACAGTCTCTTCAACAAATGGTGCTGGGAAAACTGGACAGCTATATGTAGAAGAATGAAACACGATCATTCTCTTACACCATACTCAAAGATAAACTCGAAATGGATAAAAGACCTCAACGTGATGCAGGAATCCATCAGAATCCTTGAGGAAAACATGGGCATTAACCTCTTCAACATCGGCCACAGCAACTTCTTTCAACATATGTCTCCAAAGGCAAAGGAAACAAAAGCGACAATGAACTTTTGGGACTTCATCAAGATCAAAAGCTTCTGCACAGCAAAGCAAACAGTCAACAAAACAAAGAGGCAACCCACGGAATGGAAGAAGATATTCGCAAATGACACTATAGACAATGGGCTGATATCCAAGATCTATAAAGAACAGCTCAAACTCAGCACACACAAAACAGGTAATCACGTCAAAAAATGGGAAGAAGACATGAATAGACACTTCTCCAATGAAGACATACAAATGGCTAACAGACACTGGAAAACAATGTTCATCATCACTAGCCATCAGGGAGATTCAAATCCAAACCACATTGAGATACCACCTTACAGCAGTTAGAATGGCCAAAATTAACAAAACAGGAAACAACATGTGTTGGAGAGGATGTGGAGAAAGGGGAACCCTCTTCCACTGTTGGTGGGAATGGAAGTTGGTGCAGCCACTTTGGAGAACAGTGTGGACTTCCTTAAGAAATTAAAATTGGAGTTTCCTTATGACGCTGCAAATTCACTACTTGGTATTTACCCCAAAGATATGGATGTAGTGAAAAGAAGGGCCATCTGTACCCCAATGCTCATAGCAGGAATGGCCATGTTCGCCAGACTGTGGAGAGAAGAAAGATGCCCTTCAGTGGCTGCATGGATAAGGAAGATGTGGTCCATAGTATACTATGGAGTATTATGCCTCTTTAGAATGGATGCATACCCAACTCTTGTGGCAACATGGATGGTACTGGAAGAGATTACGCTGAGTGAAATAAGTCAAGCAGAGAGAGTCAATTATCTTATGGTCTCACTTATTTGTGGAGCATAATGAATAACATGGAGGACATGAGGAGATGGAGAGGAGAAGGGTGTTGGGGAAAATTGGAGGAGGATATGAATCATGAGAGACTGTGGACTCTGAAACACAATCTGAGGGTTTTGGAGGGGAAGCACATAGGAGGTTGGGTGAGCCTGGTGGTGGGTATTATGGAGGGCACTATTGCATGGAGTAGTGTGTGTGATGCATAAACAATGAATTCTGAAACACTGAAAGGAAATTTAAAACAAATAAATAATTTTTTTTAAAAAGGGCAGAAGATATGAACAGACACTTCTCCAATGAAGACATACAAATGGCTATCAGACACATAAAAAAATGTTGAGGCGTTTATTAAACAACAAAATGGCCTTGTTTTAGGTGTGTGTTTTAGCAACAGTTACCTGGAACTGATATCAATAACTGTTGAGGCATTTATTAAACAACAAAATGTCTACCTAGGCAACATGAAGTCACTATGGCTAAGTAGGCCCAGGCAGGCCCTAGGGGTTTAACATGTTTTAACATGAAATCGACCCCCACATCACCTAGTTGAAAGGCCCTTTCTACAGGATGTTTTCATTTGTTTAATGAGTGGAACACATGGCCACTCTGTAATGTGAATACAGAACTATTTAAGAACACTTTTTACAAGATGTATCTAAGCAAATATAGAAATGTCTTCTGTATATAATGCTCACACAAAACTCTTTACAAACACTTCTTACAATATGTGTTCCACAGCTACTTTAAAGATGCATTCACCACAGATATATAACAGTGAATGTGTCATATTCCCAGTCTCTAATGCTTTACAGTATTTATAGGCACATTTCCAAGGTGTGTCTAAGCATGTACCTTACAAATGCATCTACAAGTTAATTCTGTGATTGGAATATATTTTTATTCTGTAATATTTATTTTTTAAAGATTTTTTATTTATTCATTTGACAGACAGAGATCACAAGCAGTCAGAGAGGCAGGTAGAGAGAGTGGGGGAAAGCAGGCTCCCTGGTGAGCAGAGAGCTCGATGCGGGACTTGATCCCAGGATCCTGAGATCATGACCTGAGCCAAAGGCAGAGGCTTAACCCACTGAGCCACCCAGGCGCCCCTATTCTGTAATAGTTATAGTGTGATGTTTAAGAATATTTCATCTTTAGAGGAAAATATTTTATTTTATTATTTTTCCAGTGGCAAATAATTTTATTTATTTTTACTTTTTGCTTTTATGTTCAATTAGCCAACATCGTTAGTTTTTTTTCCAAGTATGTAAATTCTTATAGGTTTATTTATTTTATTAACATATAATGTATTATTCACAAAGATCACTAGTTTTTGATGTAGTGTTCAATGATTCATTAGTTGCCTATAATGCCCAGTGCTCAACACCACACGTGCCCTCCTTAATACCCATCAACCAGTTACCTTATCCCCTGATCCCTCTCCCTTCGGTAACCCTCAGTTGGGTTCCCAGAGTCCAAGCACCTGTTACTTAGTTAGTACCCACCATCCATTTATTTATTTGTTTAATAATACACTACAAATTTAAACATTATTCTTTAATATCTTATAATACTCAGTTCACATTCAGACTTATTTGATTCCCTCAAAAATGGCTTTTACAGCTGATTTGTCCCAATTAAGAAATAAACAAGGTCCACATGTGCTTTTGGCTGCTGTGTCCCTTTGGTCTCTTTTATTCTGTAAGAGGATTCCCTCCCTTTTCTTTTTTGTTTTCATCCCACTAATTTGATGAAAACGGGAATAATTTATCCTTTAGAGTATTCCTCATTCTGGATTTGACTGATTATTTCCTTGGTGTGCTTTGAAAATTTCGTTATCTTCTTTAGGTCCTGTAAGCTGGTAGTTGGATCTAGATAGGAAGGTCCATCTAATGTGGTCTCTGCCAACCTCCACAGGCTGAACTCATGCCACTTTCCACTCCCTCTCTACTAGCCAGCCAGATGTGTCTAAATAAAGGCATTGTGCGCTCTCATCATGGAAGTTCCCTCACTTTCTTGCTCAACCAATTCCTTCATAGCTTAAACCTCACTTCCTTAGGAAAGGAGGACTTCCTTGACTCCCAGATAAGGGCAGACCCCTTCCCCACCCCGCTAAGCCCTCTTAGCACCCTGTACAGCTCCTAAAGCCATAACAGGGTAGACAAAGTCCCTGGTGAATTAAGGGAAAGTGAAACTTTCTACCACTCCCTTGGCCAGAAAAATAACCTTTCCCTAAGTTCCTGGCAGTATAAAAAGATGTAGTTATCTCCAAGAAGTAGGATTATTAAGGATTCATTTGCTCATTTGGGTTAGCTGTGTTGCTCATTTTTCTTCCATGAGCACACAATACTTATGTAATAAACATGTTTAATTACAAAGTGCTGCCTTTAATAATTCACTTACTGAATTTTGACTGAATGCACATAAAGCTTTGTGAGTAAATTAGAGATGTGATGGGGAAAACAGACAAATAATGGTCTCTGCCTCTGTGAAGTTTACAGACTATGGCAGGAATCAGTAAACTATGACATCTAGCCAAATAAGCCCACCAACTGTTTTTTGTGTGACTTGCAAGCTAAGATATCAAAAGAAGAATCAAGTCCATATATACTATGGAGCATTATGCCTCCATCAGAAAGGATGAATACCCAACTTTTGTATCAACATGGATGGGACTGGAAGAGATTATACTGAGTGAAATAAGTTAAGCAGAGAGAATGAATTATCATATGGTTTCACTTATTTGTGGAGCATAAGGAACAACACGGAGGACATGGGGAGATGGTGAGGAGAAGGGAGTTGGGGATACGGACCATGAGAGACTGTGGACTCTGAAAAACAATCTGAGGGTTTTGTAGGGAAGGGCATGGGAGGTTGGGTGAGCCTGGTGGTGGGTATTATGGAGGGCATGTATTGCATGGAGCAGTGTGTGTGGTGCATAAACAATGAATTCCAGAACACTGAAAAGAAATTAAAACACAATAAATAGAAATTAAAATAAAATATATGTTTATAAAAAATAAAAAAATAAAAAAAAAAAAAAAAAAAAAAATAAAAGAATAATATGTTGTCATATAAAAATCAGATTGCAGTGTCCATAAATCTATATTGAAATGGGTGCACAACTATTTATTTATGCATTGTCTGTGGCTACCTACAGAAACTATATGGCCCTACGAAGCCTTAAATATTTACTAACAGGCTCTTTCTAGCAAAATATGCTGATCTCTGATGAGGGCAAGATTTTCAAAGTGCAAGGTTGTGTGGCTGGCTCAGTCAGAAGAGCATGCAACTCCTGACCTCAGGGTCATAAGCCTGAGCCCCCCACTTTGGGCATAGAGACCACTTAAATAAACAAAACAAAACAAACAAACAAACAAACAATTACCAAAATACAGACTTATGAGATTGGGGGGCGTAAAGTCAATTTAGGGGGCCTCGAAAAGCAGTTTTTAATTAAATAGAATAAATATTAAGTATATCACATGCAGTGAGAAAAAAATATTTGTGAAACATTTGTTTCATTTATATATAACCTGTATTTAGATTTGTGTGCATGTGCTGTGCAGCTTCCTGACGGTGCATGGGAGAAGAATGAGGCACAAACAAGTCAGCTGCAAGAGAAAGGGAGCAGGGCACAACAGTAGAAAGACTGCTGCCCCGAACAACTCCTCAGTCCTGTTTTTATTCGATATAGACAGTAACAAAGGAACCAAAGAAGGCCACACATTAATCATATGCCTTTTAGATAAACGAGAGGGAAGCCAATATATATCTGGTCAAGAAGTATAAAGTTTATAGTTGAGCAAGCACATTCAAAGGGCTCATCTAATTAGCCACAGGTGCTCTCGTGGGGAAGGGGAGATAATGGAAAAATGAAGCAGGCGGCGTTTCACCCTGAGTGGGCCGGTTGTTCCCAGCTGCTTGGCTTCCATGAAGCAGGCAGCATTCTGCCTTGACCAAGCTGGGCATCCCCAGCTGCTGAGCTTCAAGGACGTATATCATCCTCTCCCCCAGAGACCTGTTGCCAGTATATGTTTTTCTTAAGGCTATATCTAAACATGCTTGGTAAGTAGTATAATTTCTCATGGGTTGTATTTTAAGTAATACATTGTTCTGAGGGGCAGTTACATGCTGCATCATGATCTGAAATATATTTCTTACTGAAGACCATGGTCAAAACTTCTGGGGATGCCTGAGTGGCTCAGTTGGTTAAGCTTCTGCCTGGGATCAGAGTCCCATATTGGGCTCATTGCACAGCAGGGAGTCCAGTTCTCCTTCTGCCTGCACCTCTCCCTGCTTGTGTGCTCACTCTTTCTCTCTGAAAAACAAATAAATAAAATATTTTAGAACAACAACAACAAGAACAACAACAAAAAACCATAAGGAGGGCACATGTTGTGATGAGCGCTGGGTGTAATATGTAACTAATTGATCATTGAACACTGTACTGTGACGAACTGAACATAATAAAGAAATAGAAGTAAATGAAAACAGGGGCACTTGGGTGGCTCAGTGGGTTAGGCCACTGCCTTTGGCTCAGGTCATGATCTCAGGGTCCTGGGAGCAGAGCATCAGGCTCCCTGCTCAACAGGGAGTCTGATTCTTCCCCCATCCCCTTCTCTCTGCCTGCCTCTCTGCCTACTTTTGATCTCTGTCAAATAAGTAAATAAAAATATTTAAAAAAGAGAAAGAAATTGAAACACCAAAAAAGTTACAGGTACTTAGAGACACAAAAGAGGCACTTAAGACAGCCTTGGGGTACCAGAGAGGGCTTCCTGGATGAAATGAATCTAAGCAGTGACCTGAAGGACAAATAAGAGTTATGCAAGTAAAGAAGAGAAAAGATGGGAATCACATCTGCAAATGCCTTGGGGCAAAAGTAAGGCCTTTGGGAGAAACTACCAGAAGTTTAGGACTACTGGAGTTTAGAATGAGACGAGCCTTCTTTATACCCATCATTCTTTTTTTTTTTTTTTTTTTTGAATTTTTTTATTTTTTTTTTTTTCTTTTTTTTTTTTTCTTTTTTTTTTTTTTTTTTTTTTTTTATTTTTTATAAACATATATTTTTTATATACATATATTTTTATCCCCAGGTCTGTGAATCACCAGGTTTACATACTTCGCAGCACTCACCAAAGCACATACCCTCCCCAGTGTCCATAACCCCACCCCCCTTTATTCTTAATCATACTACCCGTTCATTTTCTCTTTCTTTTTAACGTTTCAAGTTTTTTTTTTTTTTTTTTAAATTTAGATTCTAGTTAGCATATAGTTTAACATTAGTTTCAGGAGTAGAGTTTAGTGATTCTCACTTACATATAACACCTAGTGCTCATCATAACAAGTGCCCTCCTTAATGTCCATCATCCATTTAGTCCATCTTCCCACCCACCTCCCTCCAGTAGCACTCAGTTTCTTCTCTATACTTAAGAGTCTCTTTTATGGTTTGCCTCTCTCTCTTATTATTACTATTATTTTTATTTAAAATATTGTATATTTATTTAACAGAGAGAAACAGAAAAATCACAAGTAGGCAGAGAGGCAGGCAGAGAGAGGAGAAAGCAGGCTCCCCGCTGAGCAGAGAGCCCAAAGTGGGGCTCGATTGCCGGACCCTGAGATCATCATCTGAGCTGAAGGCAGAGGTTTAACCCACTTAGCCACCCAGGTGCCTCTCTCTCTTATTATTATTATTACTTCTTTCCCTTATGTTCATCTCTTTTGTTTCTTAAATCCCACATAATGGGTGAAATCATATGGTAATTTGTCTTTCTCTTACTTATTTTTCTTAGCAATAAACACTCTAGCTCCATCCATGTCGTTGCTCTTGAAAAGATTTCACTCTTTTTTTTTGTGGTTGAGTAAGATTCCATTTTATACATGTACACAACTTTTTCCACTCGTCAGTCAATGGACATTTGACTTCTTTCCATCATCTGGCTATTGCTGATAAAGCTGGTATAAAATTGGGGTGCATATGCATTTGAATCAGTATATTTCCATCTTTTGGGTAAACACCTTGTACTGCAATTGCTGGATATAAGGGTAGTTCTATTTTTAAATTTTGAGGAACTTCCATACTGTTTTCCAGAGTGGCTGTACCAGTTTGCATTCCTACCAACAGTGCAAGAGGCTTCCCACTTCTTTGCATCTTTGTCAACACCTGCTGTTTCCTGTGCTGTGAATTTTAGTCATCCTGACAGGTGTGAGGTGATATCTCATTGTAGTTTTGATTTGTATTTTTCTGATGATGAGTGTTGAGCATATTTTTATGAGGATGTTTGCCATCTGTATGCCTTTTGCAAAACCATCTATTCATGTCTTCTTCCCATTTCTTAGTTGGATTATTTGGTTTTTGGGTGTTGAGTTTGACAAGTTCCTCATTTATTTTAGATACTAATCCTTTATCAGAATGCCATTTATAAATATCTTCTCCCATTCCAAAGGTTGACTTTTAGTTTTGTTTATTGTTTCTTTTGCTCTGCAGAAGTTTTTATCTTATTAAGGTTCCGACAGTCTATTTTTTTTTTTTTTTTGCTTTATTTTCTTTGTGTCCTGAGGCATAACTAATAAGAAGTTGTTGTGTCTGATGTCAAAGAGGTTACTGCCTGAGTTCTCGTCTAGGATTTTGATGGTATCCTGTCTCACATGTAGGCCTTTCATCCATTTTGAATTGATTTTTCTGTATGGTGTAAGAAAGTGGCCCAATTTCATTCTTCTGCATGTAGCTGTCCAGTTTTCCCAACACTGTTTGTTGAAGAGATTGCCTTTTTACCACTGGATATTATTTCAGGCACTGTCAAAGACAGTTAACCATATATTTGTGGGCTCATTTCTAGGTATTTTATTCTGTTCCATTGATCTATGTATTTCTTTTTGTAGCAGTACCATTGTATTTTGATCACTACAGCTTTGAAGTCTGACATTTTGATGGCTCCAGGTTTTCTCATTTTTAAGACTCCTTGGGCTATTTGGGATCTTTTGTGGTTCCATACGAATTTTAGGATTGTTTGTTCTAGCTCTGTGAAAAATGCTGTTGGCATTTTGATAAGGATCACATTAAATGTGCAGATTGCTTTGCGTAGTATAGACATTTCAATAATATTTTCTCTTCTTATCCATAAGCATAGAGTGTGCTTCCTTTTCCTTGTGTCATCTTCAATTTCTTTCATCAGTGTTTCATAGATTTCAGAGTATATCTCTTTTACCTCTTTAGTTGGTTTATTCTTTGGTGTCTACCAGTTTGGGTGCATTTGGAAATGGGAATGATTCTTGATTTCTATTCCTGATTCTTCATTATTGCTATGTACAAATGCAACATATTTCTGTACATTGATTTGTATCCCGTGACTTTACAGAATTCATTTATCACTTCTGCCAATTTTTTGGTGGACTCCCTTGGGTTTTCTATATAGAGTTTCATGTCATCTGCAAATAGTCATAGTTTGACTTCTCCCTTGCTGATCTGGATGTATTTTATTTCTTTTTGTGGTCTGATTACTGAGGCTAGGACTTCCAGTACTATGCTAAATAACAATGGTAAAATTCTACATCCCTGTCTTGTTCCTGACCATAAAGGAAAAGCTCTGAGTTTTTCCCTATTGAAGATGATATTTGCTGTGGGTCTTTCAGATATGGCCTTTATTATGTTGAGGTATTTTCCCTCTATCCCTACTTTGTTGAGGGTATTCAACATGAATGGATGTTGTACTATGTCAAAAGATTTCTCTGAATCTATTGAGAGGACCGTATATTCCTTTCTTTTACGAATGGAATCTATCACAGTGATTGATTTGCAGATATTGAAACACCCCTGTTTCAATAAATCACACTTGATTGTAGTAATTAATCCTCTTAATGTACTCTTGGATTTGGTGTGCTAGTATTTTGTTGAGAGTTTTTGCATCCGTGTTCATTAGGGATATTGGCCTGTAGTTTACCCTTTCAGTAGAGTCTTTGCCTGGTTTTGGAATCAGGGTATCGGTAGCCTCACAGAATGCATTTGGAAGTTTTCTTTCCATTTCTACTTTTTGGAACAGTTTGAGAAGAATAGGTATTAACTCTTTACAGGTGCTTTGTAGAATTTCCCTGTGAAGCAGTCTAACCCTGGACTTGTGTTTCTTGGGAGGTTTGTTTTGTTTTGTTTTAATCCTAAGAACATTTCTGTTCTCTCTATCTGTATTTTATTGTGTGATGTTTTTGAACATTTTGGATTGGGTTTTGCAGCCATTTTTCTGACATGTTCCATCAACTTAACTTTTGCTTTAGAGTCTGGGAAGTTTTTGTTTTTGTTTCTATCTTTTAGCCTTATTAATGATTTTATTTTCACTTCAGAAATAACTATTTTTACTACTAGTAGAAGGCAACAATTCCAGGGGAAGCAAGCAAGGTCAACAAAAATAATTCATTCTATAGGAAATGAAATAATTCAGAAGATAACATTTTTAAAAATCCAAAATATCTTGAGTCGTATTTGAGAAACTGCATCTATAAGACAATGACAGGCTGCCAGGAAAGGATCAAATAACAAGGACATTTTTTTTTTTTCCTTCAAATATGTGTTTCTCAAATACATCTGAAGATATATTAGATTCTTTCTTCAGTGTTCCAAGATTCATTGTTTATGCACCACACCCAGTGGTCCACGCAATACGTGCCCTCTTTAATACCTATCACCAGGCAGAGAGAGAGTGAGCATGTGTGCACACGCAGGGGGAGCATCAGGCAGAGGGAGAGGGAGAAGCAGTCTCCCTGCTCAGCAGGGAGCAGGATGGGGGGGCCTGATCCCAGGACTGGGAACATGACCTGAGACAAAGGCAGACACTTAACCAGCTGAGCCACCCAGGTGCCCCTTTGATTACTAATTCTATTTTGTTGCTGGTGTTCAGTCTGTACAAGTTTTCCACTTCTTCCTGTTTCAGCTTTGGTGATTTATATGTTTCTAGGAATTTATCCATTTCTCCAAGATTGTCCAATTTATTGACATACATTTTCATAATATTCTCTCATAATTGTTTGTATTTCTGTGGCGTTGTTTGTTAACTTTCTTCTCTAATTTGTGATTTTATTTATTTGGTTCCTTTATCTTTTCTTTTTGATAAATCTGGCTCAGGGTTTATCAGTTATATTAATTCCTCCAAAGAACCAACTCCTGGTTTCATTAATCTGTTCTACTGAATTTTTCTCTGTTTTCATATCATTTATTTCTGCTCTAATCTGTATTATTTCCCTTCTTCTATTGACTTTATGTTTTGTTTCTTGCTATCAGCGGACAATCTTGAATAGCCCTGTATTTGTCCCATTCAATGCATCCTAGCATGCTGTTTAACTTCTGTGTTTTTGTGGTCTTTCTAGATTTTTTTTCTTGTGGTTCATCTAATTTCATGCCACGGTGATCAGAAAAAGAGCATGGTATGACTCTCTTCTTCATTCATTTCTTAATGCCTGATTTGAGACCTACAAAGTGATCTACATATGAGAGTGTTCCATGTATACTTGAAAAGTACATGTAGTCTGATCCCTTAAGATGGAATGCTCTGAATATATCTATTAAGTTCATCTGGTGCAGTGAGTCATCAAAGCCAATGTTTCCTTCTTTATTTTCTGTTTTGGTGATTGCTACATTGAAGTTACTTGGGCATTAGTCTCCTACTATTATTGTATTGTTATCAATCAGTTCCTTTATGTTTTTTTTTAATTAATTGTTTTATATATTTGAATTCTCCCATGTTGGTTGTATAAATACTTGCAATCATTATATCTTCTTGTTGCTTTGTCCCATTTATTATTATATATTGTCCTTCTTCGTCTCATTAAACTATTTGTTTAAAGTCTAATTTTGTTTTTTCTGATAGACGTATTGTTATTCCGGCTTTCTATTGCCAAACATTTGTATAACAAATGTTTCTTGATCCCCTTACTTACAACGTGCATGTATATTTAGGTCATAGATGGGTCTCTTCAAGAAAGTATATAGATGGGTCTTGTTTTTGTTAATCATTTCTGACACCCTATGTCTACTGATTGGACTGTTCAGTCTATTTATATTTGGTGTAGTTTTTTTTTTTTTAATTGTGTTATATTAGTCACCGTACAGTGCATCATTAGTTTTTGATGAAGTGTTCAATGATTCATTGTTTACCAATAAGACACACTGTTCCATGCAATCTCTGCCCTTAATACCCATCACCAGGCTCACCCATCCCCCCAAATCCCTCCCTTCTAAAACCCTTCTCCCTCCCTTCTAGTCCTTCAAACCTGTCCCTTCTAAAACTCCCTCAGTTTGTTTCCCAGAGTCCATAGTCTCTCATGGTTCATCTACCATTCCAATTTCACCCCATTCATTTTTCCCCTCCTTCTCCTAATGTCCTCCGTGTTATTCCTTATGTCCCATAAATAAGTGAAACCATTTGATAGCTGACTTTCACTGTTTGACTTATGTCACTTAGCATAATCTCCCAAAGTCCCATCTCTGTTGATACAAAAGTAGGGCATTCATCATTTCTGATGGCTTAATAATATCCCATTGTATATACGGACCACATCTTCTTTATGCATTCATCTTTTGAAGGGCATCTGGGCTCTTTCCACAGTTTGGCTATTGTGGACACTGCTGCTATGAACATTGGGGTGCATGTGCTCCTTCTTTTCACTACATCTCTGTCTTTGTGGTAAATACCCAGTAGTGCCATTGCAGGGTCATAGGGTAGTTCTATTTTTAATTTTTGAGGACTCTCCACACTGTTTTCCAAAGTGGCTGCACCAACTTGCATTCCCACCAACCACTCCAATATCTTTTGTTTCCTGTTTTGTTAGTTTTGGCCATTGTAAATGGTGTAAGGTAGTATCTCACTGACTGTTTTTTTTTTCTTTTTTTAATTTATTTTAAAGATTTTATTTATTTATTTGACACAGAGAGAGCGATGACTAGTAGGCAGAGAGGCAGGCTGAGAGAGAGAGAGGGAAGCAGGCTCCCCACTGAGCAGAGAACCAGATGTGGGGTTTGATCCCATGACTCTGAGATCATGACCTGAGCTGAAGGCAGAGGCTTAACCCACTGAGTCACCAGGCACCCCTCTCACTGTGGTTTTGATTTGAATTTCCCTCATGGCTAATGATGATGAACATTCTTCATGTGTCTGTCAGCCATTTGTCTTGATGAAGTCCCCAAAGTTCATCTTCGCTTTTGTTTCCTTTGCCTTTGGAGACATATCTTGAAAGAAGTTGCTGCCATTTGTATGTCTTCATTGGAGAAGTGTCTGGTCATGTGTTCTGCCCAGTTTTGACTTGATTATTTGTGTTTTGGGTGTTGAGTTTGAGTAGTTCTTTATAGATCTTGGATACCAGCCCTTTGTCTATAGCATCATTTGTGAATATCTTCTTCCATTAGAGGGTTTGCCTCTTTGTTTTGTAGACTGTTTCCTTTGATTTTTACCTTGATGGAGTCTCAAAAGTTCATTTTCATTTTGTTTTCTTTGCCTTTGGAGATGTGTCTTGAAAGAAGTTGCTGTGGCCGATGTCCAAAACGTTACTGGCTATGGTCTCCTCTAGGATTTTGATGGATTCCTGTCTCACATTGAGGTCTTTCATCATTTTTGAGTTTATCTTTGTGTACGGTGTAAGGGAATGGTCGAGTTTCATTCTTCTGTATAAAGTTGTCCAATTTTCCCAACACCATTTATTAAAGAGACTGTGTTTTTTCCACTGGATATTTTTTTCCTGTTTTGTCAAAGACTCTTTGGCCATAGAGTTGAGGATCCATATCTGGGCTCTCCATTCTCTTCCATTGCTCTAAGTGTATGTTTTTGTGCCAATAGCAGGCTGTCTTGGTGATCACAGCTTTGTAATAAAGCTTGAAAGCAGGCAACATGATGCCCCAGCTTTGTTTTTCTTTTTCAACATTTCCTTGGCAATTTGGGGTCTTTTCTCATTTCATACAAATTTTAGGGTTGTTTGTTCCAGCATTTTGAAAAATACAACCCATATTTTGATTAGGATGGTGTTGAAAGTATAGGTTTCTCAGGGCATCATAGGCATTTTAACAATGTTTATTCTACTCATCCATGAGCATGGAATGTTTTTCAATCTTTTTGTGTCTTCTTTAATTCCTTTCATGAATGTTCTGTGGTTCCTCGACTGTAGATCCTTTACCTAAGCACCCAAAGTGCTTAGGTTTATTCCAAGATATCTTATGGGTTTTGGGGCTATTGTAAATGGAATCTTTTTTTATTATTATTTATTTTTCTACAGTTTCATTGTTAGAGTGTAAGAAAGCAACTGATTTCTGTGCTTTGATTTTGTATCCTGCCACATTACTGAATTGCTATATGAGTTCTAGTACTTTGAGGGTGGAGTCTTTAGGGCTTTCCACATAAAGTATCATGTCATCTGTGAAGAGAGAAAGTATGACTTCCACTTTTCCAATTTGAATACACTTTATTTCTTTCTGTTTTCTGATTGCTGTTGCCAGGACTTCTAATACTATGTTGAACCATAGTGGCGAGAGTGGGCATCCTTGTCGTGCCCCTGATCTTAAGGGAGTGGCTCTCAGCTTCTCCTCATTGAATATGATATTCACTGTGGGATTTTCATGGATGGATTTTATGAATTTGAGTAGTGTTCCCTCTATCACTATACCCTGAAGAGTTTTAACCAGGAAAGGATGTTGTATTTTGTCAAATGATTTTTTCTGTGTCAACTGAGAGGACCATGTGGTTCTTTTCTCTTCTCTTTTTGGTTTATTCTATCGTATTGACTGATTTGGGAATGTTGAACCACCCTTGTATCTCAGGGATAAATTCTTCCTGGTCATGGTGGATAATCTTTTTAATGTACTGTTGGATCTTATTAGCTAGGATCTTATTGAGAATCTTGGCATCCATATTCATCAGGGATATTGGTCTGAAATTCTCCTTTTTGATGGGGTCTCTTCCTGGTTTGGGGATGAAGGTGATGCTGGCCTTATGGAAAGAGTCTGGAAATTTTCCTTCTGCTTCTACTTTTGGAAACACTTTCAGGGCATTAGGTATAATTTCTTCTTTATGTTTCATAGAATTCCTCCAGGGAATCCATCAGGGCCTGGACACTTGTTTTTTGGGGAGGTTTTTTTTTTTTTTTATCACTTCTTCAATCTCATTACTACTTACTGGAATATTCAGATTGTCAAATTCTACTTGTTTCAGTCTTGATAGTTTATAGGTTTCCAGGAATTCACCTATTTCTTCAAGGTTGTTGAGAATAATTTCTGATGATTATTTCTGTTTCCTTGGTGTTAGTCATGATCTCTCCCCTTTCATTCATAATTTTGTTAATTTGAGTCCTTTCTCTCTTCTTTTGGATTAGTCTGGCCAGTGATTTATCGATCTTATTTATTCTGTCAGAGAACTAGATTCTAGTTTGGTGGCTCAGCTCTACTGTATTTCTTGTTTCTAACTCATTGACCTCAGTTCTTATCTTAAATAATTCCCTTATTGGGCTTGGATTAGGCTTAATTTGTTGTTGACCAGTTCTTTAAGGTGTAAATAGAGTTTGTATATTGGGATGTGTGTGTGTGTGTGTGTGTGTGTGTGTGTGTGTGTGTGTGTGTGGCGTGGGTGTCTATGTATTTCCCGTTTAGGACCGCCTTTGCCATATCCCATAGGTTTTGGACCAATATGCATTCATTCTCGTTAGTTTCCATGAATTCATTCTCATTAGTTTCCATGAATTTGTCATTGATTTCCTGCTTGACCCCAACATTCTCATGCAGGATGGTCATTAGCTTTGAAGTTTTGACTTTCTTCCATACTTGTTCTTGTGGTTGAGTTCCAGTTTCAAAGCATTGTGGTCTAAGAATATGTAGGGAATTGTATCAATATTTTGACATCTGTTGAGAGCTGATTTGTGATACATTATGTGGTCTATCCTGGAGAAAATTCCCTATGCACTTGAGAAGAATGAGTATTCTGTTGTTTTAGGGCAGAATGCTCTGTGTATAACTATGAGGCCCATCTGGTCCTGTGTGCCATTCAAAGCTCTTAATTCTTTGTTGATTTTCTCCTTAGATGATCTGTCTATTGCTGAGAGCAGTGTGTTAAGATTCCTTAAAATAATGTATTCTTATCAATATGTCTCTTTATTTCGTTAACAGTTGGCTTTATTTCGTTAACAGATGGCTGCTGCCATGTCTAGAGCATAGATATTTACAGTTGCTAGATCATCTTGTTGGATAGATACTTTTAAAGATTTTATTTATTTATTTATTTATTTGTCAGAGAGAGAGAGAGAGAGAGAGAGCGAACACAGGCAGACAGAATGGCAGGCAGAGGCAGAGGGAGAAGCAGACTCCCTGCTGAGCAAGGAGCCCGATGTGGGACTCGATCCCAGGACCCTGGGGTCATGACCTGAGCCGAAGGCAGCTGCTTAACCAACTGAGCCACCCAGGCGTCCCTTGGATAGATACTTTAAGAATGATGTAGTGTCCTTCTGCATCACTGACTACAGGATTTAGCTTGAAAATAAATTTGTCAGATTTGAGAATTGCTATCCCAGCTTTCTTTTGCATTCTGTTGGTATGAAATAATGTTCCCCATCCCTTCACTTTCAGTCTGGATGTATCTTTAGGTTTAAAAAGAGTCTCATGTAGACCACATATGGATGGATACTGTCTTTTTATCCAGTCTGCAACTCTGTGCTATTTTGGGGGAGCATCTAGTCCGTTCACATTGAGGATGATTAATGAAAGATATGTTTTTGCTGTCATCATGTCATGTTGTTTCTATAGATTGCCTCTGTAAATTTTGGTTCTATCTCACTCTTGGGGTCTTTCTTATTTTGTAACCCCCCCCCTTAATATTTGTTGCAGGGCCAGTTTAGTGGTCACATATTATTTTCCTCTCTGCTGATCCTGGAAGCTCTTTATCTCTCCATCCATTCTAAATGATAGCCTTGCTGGATAAAGTATTCCTGGCTATATATTTTTCTCATATAGTACCCTTTATATGTCTTGCCAGCCCTTTCTGGCTTGCCAGGTTTGATGTTATTCTGATGTTCCTCCCTCTGTACGGAAGGGATCTCTTCCCCCTAGCTTCCCTTAAGATATTTTCTCTGCTTTTAAGATTCTCACGTTTCACTTTCACATGCTGGAGGGTCGATCTGCCCTCCTTGATCTTGTGGTTGTCCTCTAAGACTCGAGGATGTGAACACTTGTTTCATTCACCAGATCAGGGAAATTTTCAGCTAGGATTTGTTCAACCCTATCTTCCAGTCTTCTCTCTCTTTCTGACCCTCAGGGATCCCAATAATTCTGAAATTACATTGTTCTATGATGCCACTTATTTCTCTAATTCTGTTTTCATGGCTTCTAAGCTGTTTGTTCCAGACCTTCTCCTGATCCTTCTTTTCTATCAGTGGGTCTTCTAGAACACTAATTTGTTCTTCTGCCTCATTTACCCTAGCTGTTAGAGTATCTAGATTAGATTAGATCTCATTGATAGCATTTTTAAGTTCTGCCAGATCAGGTCTCACTTCTGCCCTTAGGGCTCTATATTTACATAAAGGTTTTCTTCAACCTAGCTATTTTCTGCATAACTGTTACCTCGAAGTCTATTTCCAACATCTTGCTTATGTCTATATTCATTAGTTTTGTCACAGAAGTCACCATCTCTGAATGTTTCCTGCTTGGGGGTTCCTCCTCTTTGTCATTTTGCTGAGTAGTGATTGAGGGAATGTGCAGAGTCCAAACTATTGACCACGACCCAAACCAAATGTATATTTATTTTAGGGAGTTCATGGTTGTTGTTCTCTTGTTCTTTCAAACTGTCTTCTGGTGAAGGGGCTTGCTGTCTGCTGAGACAGGGGCAGGCAACCCTGTTTGTTCAGAGTTGCGCTGTCCCCATGTTGGGGGGATGGGCTCAGTGAAAACCTGGTTTTGATGGCTTTCCTTCTCTGGGGCACTCCTTGGTGGTTTTCTGCATCTCTTCCAAGAGTCAGAGCAGAACTGACCACATACAATCCTGTTTCTCAGAATGGGGGATCGCTGTCTGTTCTCCATAATGCCCTCTGGGCCATACTGACTCTGTTTTTGTCTATGCTGCTAAGAATCATAGTGTCTTGGGTTGTGCGCCCCACTGCAGCACTCCCAGCCTTCACTTCCAGGTTCAGGCATGTCTCTGCCCTTTGTGCTTCTAAAACCGCCAGCCACCCTTATTTTACATGCGTGACCCCTCAGCTCCAGGTTTCACTCTGTGGGGTGGGGGGGAGGGTTTGCCCTGAAGTCCTGTTCCTGCCCCTGTGGAGCTGGATCTACCAGTCTGTGGCTGGTCCCCAGCACAGGATGCTTTTGCACTTCTGTGTTATTTCACCGTTCAGTCACTGGTACTTATAGTGGCTCCCTCCCACTTCTGTTTGTCTTCCAATATCAGGCTGCAGAATCGAGGCTCCCAGCTTCATACCTCAAAACCACCAAATGGAGGTATTCTGTTGGTATAGATCCTAATATGGCTTCTTACACCTCAGACTGATTTCTTGGGTGTTTAGAGTGGTCTGGTAGATATCCAGCTCAATTCAGGGTACAGGTTGAAATAGGGTCCCCTATTCCCCCACCATCTTGGACCCCCTCTGAGAAGCAATTTTTCTTAATATAAGTCTTATGAACATGTCCACACTATACAAAGATATGAGTAGAGTTTTGTTTTTGTTTTTGTTTTTTAAATTTTATTTTAAGGGGTTTTTGGCAGATTGAGAAATTAAAATAAATCTTACTACCTACAAAAATAATTGTAGGATTTTTTAGTTACAGTTTTGTGGAAGACATCATCGCTGTTTTGAAAAGGGTGCAATAAATCTGTAGATTCCTTTGGATAGAATGGGCATTTTCACAGTATCTGTTCTTGCAAACCATGCATTTACTGTCTTCCCATTTCTCTGTGTCATCTTGATTTTCTTTTATCAGAGTTTAATAGTTTTCAGAATTCAGGTCTTTCACCCCTTTGGTTAGGTTTAATCCTGTGGTTTTATTATATATTATGTTATTTCAAAGAGGGAGTTTTTAAATTTCTCCTGCAGCATCATTATTAATGTATATAAATGCAACAGATTTCTGTACATTCATTTGGTGTCTTGCAACTTTACTGAACTCATTCCTAGTATATTCTGGTGGATTCTTTTAGGGTTTTCTATGTGTAGTATCACATAGTGGAATATATCAAATATATATCAAATAGTGGAATATCAAATAGTGGAAGTTTTACTTCTTTACTGATGTGGATGGCTTTTATTGCTTTTTGTCATTTGATGGCTCTGCCTTGGACTTCCAGTGGTATGTTGAATAAAAGTGGTGAGAGTGGACACCTTTGACTTCTTCCCAACCTGAGGGGGAAAGACCTCAGTTTTTACCAATTGAGTTTGATGTTCGTTGTGGGTTTTTCATATATGGCCTTTATAATGTTGAAGTATGCTCCCTCTAAAGCTTCTTGGTTGAGGTTTTTATCATGAATGATTGCAGTACTTCATCAAATGTTTCCTCTACATCTATTGAGGTGATGATACTTTTTTAATCCTTTCTCTTAATGTGAGTATTACATAGAATGACTTGTGATTATTGAACCACCCTTGCATCCCAGGAATAAATCCCACTTGATACTGATTATTTTTTTTAATTTAATTTTATTTTTTCAGTGCTCCAAGATTCATTATTTAAGTGCCACACCCAGTGCTCCATGCAATACGTGCCCTCCTTAGAACCCACTAGCAGGCTCACCCATCCCTCCACTCCCCTCCAATTAATTACTTTTTTTTATACTTCCTTATACATCCTTGTTGTACTTCCTAATAGATTTGGAAGTTTTCCTTCTTCCTTTTGTCGTAATAGATTGAGTAGAATAGGTATGACTCTTCATTAAATGTTTGGTGACATTTGTCCATGAAGTCATCTGTTCCTGGACTTTTATATTTTGGAGTATTTTGGGTTGCTGATTCAATCTCCTTGCTGGTAATTAGTCTGTTCAAATTTTCTACATCTTCCTGCTTCCATTTTTGTAGCTTATTGTATCTAGGAATTTACCCATTTCTTCTGGGATATCTAATTTTCTGGCATGTAGTTTTTTCATAATATTCTCTCACAATTGTTTGTAATTCTGTGGTGTTCATTGTTGTTTCCCCTTCATTGTGATTTCTTTTTGAGTACTTTCTCTTTTTTATTGTTTTGATTCTGGCTAGGAATTTATCAGCGCTCTTGACCTTTTCAAAGAACAAATTTGTGGTTTCATTGATGTGTTCTGTTGCTTTTGTTTGTTTCTATATCATTTATTTCTTTTTAAAATTGTATTATGTTACAAAGCTGTGATCACCAAGACAGCATGGTACTGGCATAAAAACAGACACATAGTGGGGAGAAGATGGCGGGGAAGTAGGAGGAGGCGCCTTTTCAGCCTGTACCCCAAAGTGAACTGATTACCTACCAAAGAACTCCGTTCACCCATGAAATCAGCCTGAGATCAGAATTATACACATCTGATCTCTACAGGGGCAGAAGACGCCAGTGGGCAGATAAAGCGGAGTGGGAACAGCGCCTGATATTGGAAGATAAACAAAAGGGGGAGGGAGCCACCAGAGGCGACCGGTTGGAAAGTAATACCCCAATACGAGCAAGAGTGCCCTGTGTCTGGGGACCAGCATTAACTTGGATACTGGTTGAAAGCACTCCAAAAGGGCAAAGGATCGCGGGAAGAAATTGTGGGAATCCGGGCGGCTAGGGACAGGGGCTTAAGTCCCTGGTCCCAGGACAGCCTCCCCTGGTGCTGAGGCAGAGAGAGTGCGGGCGGAGAAACCAGCGCACCAGAGAATGCATGGGTTCTGGCTCCTGTGAGGGGATGGGAGCCACGCAGGTGGGCAGAATGCTCGAGCCCTGCTACAATGCCTGAGACACGCGCATAAGTCCCTCATGCTCCCCTGAGAGAGTTACAAAGGCCCGGCCGGCGCTCTTTGACCCGTGCCATTGTTTCAGAGTCTAAGCCACATTCCCCAAACTCTCCCCTGATAGAGGTGTGCAAAAGCCCAGCCTGGTGCTTTCGGACCTGCACCCCTTTCCCAGTGCCTGACCCAGTGCGTGACCCATAGCCGCCCCTGAAATAGGTGCATGCAAGCTGGGCACTCTTAGACCCAGCAAGACCAGGCACTCCCAGCTCAGGCCAGTGGGAAAATCTCAGTGTGCGATTGCTGCCTGGAACCTCTCTGAGGGTCCGGAGCTCCCAGACAGCCGCCACTGCCTTGGCTTTGGGTACAAGCAAAAGATCCTGCGTCCCCAGGGTCTGCAACTTGGAACCTGCTCTGCCAGCAGCCAAGGGGGAACTTATTTAGGCTCTGCACCCAGACTGAGGCTTCTCTCTGAGAGGGAGATCAGGGTGCGGTTTGTTTTCCTCTAAAACTACGAAAACCATCAAAAGCGGTCAAGGTGAGAGAAAAAAGTGAAGAAACATAAAAACCACCAGAGAACAAAAAGACTGAAAAAAAAAAAAAAAAAAGAAACCAGTTTCCTCAGAGCCCACACCTTTGAGGGGGGCGGGAGGACTTAACTCAGGAAACATCATTGACTGACAACCCACGTGGAAGGCCCCTTCCCCAGAAAACAAACCAACAAAGAAAAAAAAAAAAAAAAAAGAGACAGAGAGAGAGAGAAAAAAAAGGACTACAAGAACAACCACTACTTCAGAGGAAAATTTTTATTTTTCACTCGTTCCCACTATTCTGGTTCATTTTTTTTTTTTTTTTACACGTAGGAAATTTTTTTAACCTATTTACCATCACAGTGAGCTGTACAGTACATCAAATCCATAATATCCTTCTAACCTGATCTTTTGATAAATACACCTATGTTTTTCTTTTGCATTTTTATTTTTTGAATTCCTCTTTTTAAATTTTAGTTTAGTTTAGTCTAGACTACTCTAGTCTAGTTTATTTTTATTCTCTAATATTCATATATTTGAGTTAAACTTCAAAGTAATCCCCTTTCCTCAATCAATACTACCCTTATAGGTAAACCAATTTTTAATCCCCTTTATCTTAGGAAATTTGAGTCCTTTAACAAAGATATCAAGATACATCCAGGAAAAATCAAAACAACTTCCTCGCACACACTGAGAATTTATAACCACTCTCCCATCTTCTTCATCCACCAGTGTTTCTGTGGTTTTGTGTTTGCCCTGATAGCATATAAATCTTATACTTGGGGTTCTTTTTGATGAGGTTCTTCCTTTATTTGCATAAATATATTTTTTCCTCTTGTCATATACTTGTATCAGTCTTTTTGTTTGCCTACTTCATAAATCTTACCTTGGGGCCCATCTGGGCTGAACCTTCACTTTCATCTTCCCTTTCTTTCCTCTCTCTCTCTCTCGTTTTTTTTCTTTTCTTTTCTTTTTCTTTTCTTTTGTCTCTCATTTGGGTGGGGAATCCTGATTGCTCAGAAGTGTTCCAGGGTGCACCTTGACTGCAACACAGTTGATACATCCAGCTACATCTGTTCAGTCATCTCCCACCAAAATGACTAGGAGGAGGAATGCCCAAAAGAAGAAGAATACAGAGGATGGACCTTCTGCAACAGAGCTAACGGCTATCAACATAGACAATATGTTGGAAAGAGAATTCAGGCTAACAATTATCCAGGCAATAGCTAGGTTGCAGAAAGCCATGGATGACCAAACGGAATAGATTAGGGCCTAACTGAAAGCGACCAGACAGGATGTTCACAATGTTAGGGCTGAGCTGAAAGCTACCAGGGAGGAGGTTCACAATGCTCTCAATGAGTTCCAATCTAATCTAAACTCTCTCAAAGCTAGGGTAACTGAGACAGAAGATAGAATTAGTGATCTGAAGGACAAAAAGATAGAGAGAAGGGATCAGAAGGAAGCCTGGAAAAAACAGCATAGAAACCACGAAAACAGAATCAGGGAAATAAATGATGCCATGAACCGTTCCAATGTCAGAATTATTAGAATCCCTGAAGGGGAGGAGAAAGAAAGAAGTCTCAAAGATATAGTGAAACTAGTCCTTCATGAAAATTTTCCCAATCTCACGAATGGAACCAGCGTTCATGTACTAGAGGCTGAAAGGTCTCCACCCAAGATTATACATTCCAAAAAAACATCACGACACCTGATAGTCAAATTGAGGAATTATAATTGTAGGTATAATCTCTTGAAAGCCGCCAGGGCAAAGAGGCTCCTTACTTACAGAGGGAAGCCCATCAGAATAACGTCAGACCTATCCACAGAGACCTGGCAAGCCAGAAAAGGCTGGCAAGATATACTCAGGGAACTAAATAAGAAGAACATCCAGCCAAGAATACTTTATCCAGCAAGACTGACATTCAAAATGGATGGAGAGATAAAGAGTTTCCAAGACCAGCAAGGCTTAAAAGACTATGCAAGCAATGAAGACGTACAAATGGCTATCAGACACATGAAAAAATGTTCATCATCACTAGCCATCAGGGAGATTGAAATTAAAACCACACTGAGATACCACCTTACACCAGTTAGAATGGCCAAAATTAGCAAGACGGGAAACAAGATGTGTTGGAGGGGATGTGGAGAAAGGGGAACCCTCTTTCACTGTTGGTGGGAATGGAAGTTGGTGCAGCCTCTTTGGAGAACAGTGTGGAGATTCCTCAAGAAATTAAAAATAGAACTTCCCTATGACCCTGCCATTGCACTCCTGGGTATTTACCCCAAAGATACAGATGTCACGAATAGAAGGGCCATCTGTACCCCAATGTTTATAGCAGCAATGGCCACGGTCACCTAACAGTGGAAAGAACCAAGATGCCCTTCAACAGACCAATGGATAAGGAAGATGTGGTCCATATACACTATGGAGTATTATGCCTACTTCAGAAAGGACGAATACCCAACTTTTGTAGCAACATGGACGGGACTGGAAGAGATTATGCTGAGTGAAATAAATCAAGCAGAGAGAGTCAATTATCATATGGTTTCACTTATTTGTGGTGCATAACAAATAGCATGGAGGACATGGGGAGATAGAGAGGAGGAGGGACTCGGGGAAAATTGGAAGGGGAGGTGAACCATGAGAGACTATGGACACTGAAAAACAATCTGAGGGTTTTGAACAGGCAGGGGTGGGATGTCGGGGTACAGGTGGTGCGTATTATAGTGGGCACAGATTGCATGGAGTACTGCGTGTGGTGCAAAAATAATGAATACTGTTATGCTGAAAATAAAAAATAAATAAGAAAAAGAAAAGAAACCAGAAACCAAATGGGATTACCCAAAGTAGTATTAAGGAGGGCACGTATTGCATGGAGCACTTGGTGTGGTGCAAAAGCAATGAATACTGTTACACGGAAAATAAATTAAAGAAAGAAAGAAAACAAAACAAAACAAAACAAAGAAACAAAAATAACTATGCAACCACCAAGCTGATACTGCAGGAAATGTTAAGGGGGGTTCTATAAAAGATGGAAAAGCCCAAGAATAGCATTGAACAGAAATATAGAGGCAATCTACAGAAAGAAAGACTTCAAAGGTAACTCGATGTCAATAAAAACGTATCTATCAATAATCACTCTCAATGTGAATGGCCTAAGTGCGCCCATAAAATGGCACAGGGTTGCAGACTGGATAAAATGACAGGACCCATCCATACCTTGTCTACAAGAGACCCATTTGGAACCTAAAGATACACCCAGACTGAAAGTGAAGGGATGGAAAAGCATATTTCATGCCAATGGGCCTCAAAGAAGGCTGGGGTAGCAATTCTCATATTATATAAATTAGATTTTAAACTAAAGACTGTAGTCAGAGATACAGAAGGACACTACATCATACTTAAAGGGACTATCCACCAAGATGATCTAACAATTGTAAATATCTATGTCCCCAATATGGGAGCAGCCAACTACATAAGACAACTGTTAATCAAGATAAAGAATCATATTGATATGAATACATTAATAGTAGGAGAACTTAACATGCCTCTCTCAGGAATAGACAGATCATCGAAGCAGAAAATCAATAAAGAAACAAGAGCATTGAATGACACACTGGACCAGATGGACCTCATAGATATATACAGAACATTCCACCCTAAAACAACAGAATACTCATTCTTCTCAAGTGCACATGGAACCTTGTCCAGAATAGACCACATACTGGGTCACAAATCAGGACTCAACTGATACCAAAAGACTAGGATTATTCCCTGTTTATTCTCAGATCACAATGCTTTGAAACTGGAGCTCAATCACAAGGAAAAGTTCCAAAGGAACTCAAACACCTGGAAGCTAAAGACCACCTTGCTTAAGAATGCTTGGATCAACCAGGAGATCAAAGAAGAACTGAAACAATTCATGGAAACCAATGAGAATGAAGACACTTCGGTCCACAACCTATGGGATACAGCAAAGGCGGTCCTAAGGGGGAAATACATAGCCATTCAACCTCCCTCAAAAAAAAAAAAAAAAAAAAAAAAACCCTGAAAAATCCAGAACACAGCAGCTGTCTCTACACCTTAGAGAACTGGAGAATCAACACCAAGTCAAACCAACTCCACACATAAGAAGGGAAATCATCAAGATTAGAGCTGAGATCAATGAGGTAGAAACCAGAGATACAGTAGAACGTATTAATGAAACTAGAAGCTGGTTTTTTGAAAGAATCAATAAGATCGATAAACCATTAGCCACACTAATCCAAAAGTAAAGAGAGAAAGCCCAAATTCATAAAATTATGAATGAAAAGGAAGAGATCACAACTAACACCAAGGAAGTAGAAACAGTCATCTGAAGTTATTATCAACAGTTATATGCCAATAAGTTAAGCAACCTAGATGAAATGGATGCATTCCTGGAAAACTATGAACTCCCCAAATTGAACCAGGAAGAAATTGACAACTTGAATAGACCGATATCTAGATTCTTTAATTTTTTATTAATCAGTTTATATAATTGGCTGCTCCCATGTTTGGGACATAAATATTTGTAATTGTTAGATCTTCATGTTGGGTATACCCCTAAATTATGATATAATGTCCCTCTTCACCTCTTATTACAGACTTTGGTTTAAAAATCGAATTTGTCTGCTATAACGATTGCTAGTCCAGCTCGCTTGTGATGTCCATTAGTATGATACATGGTTCTCCACCCCCTCACTTTCAACCTGGAGGTGCCTTGTGGCCTGAAGTGAATCTCTTCTAGACAGAATATCAGTGAGTCTTATTTTTATCCAATCTGATGCCCTGTGTCCTTTGATTAAGATTTAGCTCATTTACATTCAGAGTAATTATTGAAAGATATGAATTTAATGCCATTGTATTACCTGTAAAATCAATGTTTCTGTATGTTTTCTCTTTTCATTTATGGTCTTTGTTACTTTTGTGTTCTCTTGAGGCTTACAGGATCCCTTTTAATATTTATCTTGGGGCTTCTTTAGTGATCACAAATTCTTTCAGTCTCTGTTTGTCCTGGAAGCTCTTTATCTTTCCTTCTGTTCTATATGAGAGTCCTTGCTGGATAAAGTGTTCTTGACTGCATATTTTTCTCATTTATTACCTTCAAAATACCATGCCAGTCCTTTCTGGTCTGTGAGATCTCTGTGGATAGGTCTTCTGCCAGCCATATGTCTCTATCCTTATAGGTCAAGGACCTCTTGTCTCAAGCTGTTCTCAGGATTTTTCACTTTATCACTGAAATTTGCAAACTTCCCTATTGTATCTGAAGTTGTTGACCCTTTTTTTTTTTTTTTTAAATTTGAGGGGGGTTCTCTCTGCCTCCTGGTCTTGAAGGCCTATTTCCTTCTCCATATTAAGGAAGGTCTCATCTATAATTCATTCAAATACAGACTTCTGTCTCCCTTTCTCTCTCTTTCCTCTTCCTCTGTGACCCCAATTGTTCTAATATTGTTTTACTTTATGGTATCACTGATCTCTCAAATTGTACCCCCGTGGTCCAGTAGTTGTTTAACTCTCTTCTTCTCAGCTTCCATATTCTCCATCATTTTGTCTTCTTTATCATTCACACTCTCTTCTGCCTCATTTATACTAGCAGTTAGAGCTTCCATTTCTTACTGCATCTCACCAATAGCGTTTTTTATTTTGACCTTATATTTTTGTTCTTTTATTTCTCCAGTAAGTGATTCTCTAGTGTCTTCTATTATTTTTTTCAAATGCAGCGACTATCTTTACAATTGTTGTTTTGAATTCTACCTGTGACATCTTACTTGTATCCATATTGATTCCAACCCCGGCAATGAATACTGCCTCTTGTTCTCTATTTGGGGATGATTTCTTCTGTCTTCTCATTATGTCTAGAAAACAATAGATGAAAGAGAGAAAATACAAAAAAAAAAAAAAAAAAAAAAGCAATGACACCAGAAAATTAAACACTACACAAATCAGAAGAGATCAGAAGACAAAAGGAAAAGAAAGGTGAAAAATGAGTATAAAACCAAACGAGAAGTTGAACCGAACAGAACAGTATATTCGATGCTGATTGTATTTTGGGCTGTTTGTTAGAGGAAACTAGATCCCAAAATAGGAAAGATATAAAAACGTTTATGTATTCAAAAATGTATTTAAATAAAATAAAAGGAACCATAAAATGAAATATATATACAAAATGTTAGTGTGAAAATGAAAATGCAAAAATTCTTAAAAAAGAATTGATAAATGAAGGGGGAGAAGTCAGTGGGGAGCTAAACCATGGGATACTTTGGACTCTGGGAAAAAATCTGAGGGTTTTAGAGGGGTAATGGCAGAGGATGGGTTTGCCCAGTGATGAGTATTAAGGAAGGCATGCATTGCATGGAACACTGGGTGATATACACAAGCAATGAATCATGGAACACTACATCAAAAACTAATGATGTACTGTGTGGTGACTAACATAGCATAATTTAAAAAAGAAGAAAGAATTGATAAAATAAGTAAATTGCTGAAGAGGAAAATAAAATATACAGCTGAAGGAGTAAAGAATAGTAAGATCAAACTATGAAAACTATATACTTCTTTCCCAAAGAGCTGGAGTTTTGCAGTTCTGTATGCTTGGTTAACTTAGCATTCACTGGAAGATCCTGATCTTCTTCAAGGGGAGCAGCCTGGTGCACTGATTCTCGGATGTCTTTGCCTGGGGAGAATTGCATTGCCTTTGGCAGGGGGCCAGGCTTGGTGTAAACGGCTCTGGAGCTGTAGTGGGTGTTGAAAATGTTGGCTCCCTGGTATCTAGTCCCAGAGCTGAAAGTTCATGACCCCCACTCTTCATTGCATCTTCAGAGAAAAGCAGTCAATCACACTTGTCTCCCTGGTTTCCATCCAATATTGGTGTTCACCCAGCCTGTGACCAAACATTTTTATCTCAAGCATGTGACCCTGTTTGGAGTCTCCAAACTTTACAGACTCCTGCAGTGTGCTCCCGTGCAGCTCCTCCTAGGTGAAGGAGTGGGTTCTCATAGAGGCCCCTGCTCTTCCTGGGCCTCTTCCTGAGCAGTTGCCCAACCAGACCATGCAGTGCACCAAGAAAAACCCGGTGCCTGGACTCGCTGTTTGCAGCTGGCTTCCCTGCTCCAATGCTTGGGATCTCTGCCAGCCTCAGGCACCCCTTGTCTTTTTGTGACCCTGGGGATCCTGAGACCACACTGTCCCACCTGGGATGATGCCCTATCTTGCCTCTTGAGAGCCTTTCTGGAAAACTTCTAGAAGTTCTGAGTTTGAGCTCCCCTGTTTAGAACGCTTTCTGATATCTGGCTTATGGAGGGCCCCCTTTGCCATTTACCTTCCAATATATCACCGCAGATTCATATCTCCACACCTCCTACCTTGCAGAAAGTGGTGGATTTCTATCTGTAGTATAGTTAGCGATTCTTTTCTCAGATATCTGGTTGATTTCACAGGTGTTCAGAAAGATTTGATAACTACCTAGCTGGATTCCAGGGACCAGATGAAATTAGGGCCCCTTACTCATCCACCATCTTAACTCTCAGGCAACCTTTGGTTTAAAATATGGTTTGTCTGATATAAGTACGGGTACTACAGTTTGTTGTTGTTGTTGTTGTTGTTTCTATGACCATTAGCAAGCCAAATTGTTATCCATCCCCTCACTTTCAATGGACAGGTGTCTTTAGGTCAAAAACGAGTCTCTTATAAGCAGTATATCAGTGGGTGTTGTTTTTTTATCTGTTCTGATACACTATGTCTTCGGATTGGAGCATTTAGTCAATTTATATTCAGAACAATTATTCATAGATATGAATTTAGTGTCTTTGTATTACCTGTAAAGCCCCCATTCTTATAGATATTCTCTGTTCCTGTCTAGACTTTGTTGCTTTTTGTCTCTCTTTCCCACTCAAAGGGTCCCCTTAAATATTTCTTGCAGAGTTGTTTCAGTGTCCATGATCTCTTTTAGGTTTACTTGTCCTGGAAACTATTTATCCCTCCTTCTATTCTGAATGACAGCTGTGCTGGATGAAGTATTCTTGCCTGCATGTTTTTCCCACTCAGCACATTGAATATGTCCTTCCACTCCTTTCTAGCCTGCCAAGTTTCAGTGAAAAGGTCTATTACGATTCTTCTGAGACTCCTAAATGCAAATACTATTTTGCTTTATGGAATCACTGAGTTCCTTATGTCTACTTTCATGATCTAATAGTTTCCCTCCTCCCTTCTTTTCAGCTCCATTATTTTCCATAATTTTATCTTCTCTATCACCTATTTTCTTCTCTGCTTCTTCAATCTTCATTGTGACTATATCCAGTTCATTTTGCATCTACTTAGAGCAATTTTTTTAAAAATATTCAGCCTAACTAGTTTGAAGCATTTTGTATCAGCAGCAAGGGTTTCTATGGTGTCTTCAATGCTTTATTCAAGGCCAACAAGTAGTCTTATGACTGTTCTGAATTCTTATTCAGATATATTGCTTATATCTGTTTTGAGCAGGTCTCTGGCTGTGATATCTTCCTGACCTTTCTTTCTAGGGATAATTCAGCTGCCTTTTCATTTTAGTTAAGTTTCTGCCTTTTTCATGCTTTGAGAGTTACTTATGTTTCTTGCTCCTGAGAGTAATGTTATATTAAGACAGGGTCATGCACGGTCCTTACCCTGTCAGGCACTTCAGGATGTTTCTGATGTATGCTGTGTGCATTCTGATATTGCATTTTGGCTGCTCTTTCCCACTCCACAGTCCTCTGAAGAGCTACTTCTTGCCTGCAGTAGGAAGTTTTTGGACCTTTAACCAAATGTGGTTTGATTTGTTGTTGCTGTTGTTATTGTTCTTGTTGTTAAAATAAGCCTGGGATAAAAAGGTGGGGGGGGGGAAATCCTTATTTAAAAAAAGGAAAAGAAAAGAAGCAACAACAACAACAACAACAAAAACCTAACAATCAAAAATTATAAACCTGGAGACGGGTGACAAGATGGTGGAAAAGTAGGAGGTGCTGTTTCAACGGGTCCCCTGAAGTGAGCTGATTAACTCCCAAAGAACTCTGATCACCCATGAAATCAGTCCAAGATTAGAATTATACACTTCTGGATCTCTATGGGGGCCGAAGATGCCAGTGGACAGGTAAAGCAGAGTGGGAACATCGGACTGGCAGTGGAAGATAAACAGAAGGGGGAGGGAGCCACCAGAAGTGACCCATTAGAAAGTAATACCCCAATACGAGAGTTCCCTGTGATTGGGGACGAGCATTAAGCTAGAGTCTGGTTGAAAGCACTCAAAAAGAGCAAAAGATCTTAAGGGGAAATTGGTGGAATCAGGTGATTAGGGACAGGGGCTTAAGCCCATGGACCCAGGATGGCCACCGCTGCTGGCGCTGAGCCAGAGAGAGTGCGGCAAAGAAATCAGGTGTTGGTCTCTGAGCCACGGTCGCGAGTGAGAGTGTCTGTGTGGCAGCATGCGTGAGAGAGTCTGGTGTGGAAATTTATGGCGCAATCCATAGAAAGAAAGACTTCACAGGTAACACGATGTCAATAAAAACATATCTCTCAATAATCACTCTCAATGTAAATGGCCTAAATGCATCATAAAACAGCAGAGGGTTGCAGATTGGATAAAACGACAAGACCCATCCATAAGGTGTCTACAAGAGACCTATTTTGAACCTAAGGATACATCCAGACTGAAAGTGAGGGGATGGAGAAGCATCTTTCATGCCAATGAGTGTCAAAGGAAGACTAGGGTAGCGATTCTCATATCTGATAAATTAGATTTTAAACTGAAGACTGTAGTCAGAGATACATAAGGACACTACATCCTTCTTAAAGGGTCTATCCACCAAGAAGATCTAACAACTGTAAATATTTATGCCCCCAAGATGGGAGCAGCCAACTACATAAGACAACTGTTAATCAAGATAAAGAGTCATATTGACATGAATACATTAATAGCAGGGGATCTTAACAAGCCACTCTCAGTAACAGAGAGATCATCCAAGCAGAAAATCCATAAGGGAACAAGAGCATCGAATGACACATTGGACCAGAAGGACCTCATAGATATAAACAGAGCATTAGACCCTAAAACAGCAGAATATCCATTCTTCATGAGTGCACATGGAACCTTCTCCAGAATAGACCACATACTGGGTCACAAATCAGGGCTCAACCAATACCAAAAGATCAAGATTATTCCCTGCATATTCTCAGATCGCAATGCTTTTAAACTGGAGCTCAACCACAAGAATATGCTCGGAAGGAATTCAAACACCTGGAAGCTAAAGACGGCCTTGCTTAAGAATGCTTGAGTCAACCAGGAAATCAAAGAAAAGCTTAAACAATCCATGGAAACCAAGGATAATGAAGACACTTCAGTCCAAAACCTGTGGGATACAGCAAAGGCCATCCTAAACGGGAAATACATAGCCACCCAAGCCTCCCTCAAAAAGATTGAAAAATCCAGAATACACCAGCTGTCTCTACACCTTAAAGAACTGGAGAATCAACAACAAAATAAGCCAATTCCACACACAAGAAGGGAAATAATCAAGATTAGAGCAGAGATCAACGAGATAGAAGCTAGAGATATAACCCATCAATGAAACTGGAAGCTGGTTTTATGAAAGAATCTATAAGATCGATAAAACACTGGCCAAACGAATCCAAAAGAAAAGAGAGAAGACCAAATTAATAAAATTATGAACGAAATGGGAGAGATCACAACTAACACCAGGAAATACAAACAATCATCAGAAATTACTATCAACAATTATATGCCAATAACTTAAGAAACCTAGACAAAGTGGATGCATTCCTGGAAAAATATAAACTTCCAAAACTGAATCAGAAAGAAATTCTCAACCTGAATAGACCAATATCTAGTAAGAAGATTGAAGCAGTCATCAAAACCTCCCCCACCCAAAAAAAATCCCAGGACCTGACGGATTCGCTGGGGTATTCTGCCAAAGTTTCAAAGAGAACATAATACCTATTCTCCTGAAGCTGTTTCAAAAAATCAAAACAGAAGGAAAACGTCCAGACTCTTTTTATGAATCCAGTATTACCCTGATCCCCACACCGGGCAAAGGCCCCACCAAAAGGGAGAATTTCAGACCAATATCCATGATGAATATGGACGCAAAGATTCTCAAGAAGAACCTAGCTAATAGCATCCAACAGCACATTAAAAAGATTCCCCACTATGACCAAGTGGGATTCATCCCTGGGTTTCAAGGATGGTTCAACATTCGCAAATCAATCAATATGATAAAACAAATCAATAAGAGAAGAGAGAAGAACAACATAGGCCTCTCAATTGCTGTAGAAAAAGTATTGGACAGAAGCCAGCATCTGTTCCTGATTAAAACACTTCAAAGTATATGGATAGCGGGAGCATTCCTCAACTTCATAAAACCTAACCATGAAAAACCCACAGCAAATATCATCCTCAATAGGAAAAAGCTGACAGCCTTCCCTTTGAGATCAGGAACACGACAAAGATGCCCACTCTCACCACTCGTGTTCAACATAGCTTTAGAAGTCCTAGCAACAGCAATTGGACAACAAAAAGAAACAAAAGGTATTCAAATTGTCAATGAAGAAGTCAAACTCTCTCTCTTTACAGAAGACATGAGGCCTTATATGGAAAACCCAAAAGATTCCACCCCCAAACGACTAGAATTCATTCACCAATTCAGTAATGTGGCAGGATACAAAGTCAATGTACAGAAATCAGTTGCTTTCTCATACACTAACAATGAAAATAGAGAAAGGGAAATTAGAATTGATTCCATTTGCTATAGCACCAAGAACCATAAGATACCTGGGAATAAACCTAACCAAAGATGCAAAGGATCTGTACTCAATGAACAAGAGAACACTCATGAAAGAAACTGAAGAAGATACAAAATGATAGAATACCATTCCATACCTATAGAACAGAAGAGTAAGCATTGGTAAAATGTCTACACTGCCTAGAGCAGTCTATACTTTCAAAGCCATTCCAATCAAAATTCTAGCGGCATTTTTCAGAGCTGGAGCAAACAATTCTAAAATATGTATGGAACCAGAAGAGACCCCGAATTGCTAAGGAAATGTTGAAAAAGAAAAACAAAACCAGGGGCATCACGTTGCCTGATTCCAAGCTTTACTACAAAGCTGTGATCACCAAGACAGGACGGTACTGGCAAAAAAACAGACACATAGACCAGTGGAACACAGTAAAGAGCCCAGATATGAACCCTCAACTCTATGGTCAAATAATCTTGGACAAAGCAGGAAGAAATATGCAGTGGAAAAAAAGACAGTCTCTTCAACAAATGGTGCTGGGAAAATCAGACAGCTATGTGTAGAAGAATGAAACTCAACCATTCTCTTACACCATACACAAAGATATAAACTCGAAATGGGTACAAGACCTCAATGTAAGGCAGGAAACCATTAGAATCCTAGAGGAGAACATAGGCAGTAACTTCTTCAACATTGGCCACAGCAACTTCTTTCAACATATGTCTCCAAAAGCAAAGGAAACAAAAGTGAAAATGAACTTTTGGGACTTCATCAAGATCAAAAGCTTCTGCACAGCAAAGGAAACAGTCAGCAAAACAAAGAGGCAACCCACGGAATGGGAGAAGATATTCACAAATGACAGTACAGACAAAAGGCTGATATCCAGGATCTATAAAGAACAGCTCAAACTCAACACACACAAAACAGATAATCATGTCCAAAAATGGGCAGAAGACATGAACGGACACTCGGCCAATGAAGACATACTAATGGCTATCAGACACATGAAAAAGTGTTCATAATCACTGGCCCTCAAGGAGTTTCTAATCAAAACCCCATTGAGATACCACCTTACGCCAGTTAGAATGGCCAATATTAGTAAGACAGGAAACAATGTGTGTTGGAGAGGATGTGGAGAAAGGGGAATCCTCTTGCAATGTTGGTGGGAATGCAAGTTGGTGCAGCCTCTTTGGAGAAAAGTGTGGAGATTCCTCAAGAATTTAAAATTAGAGCTTCCCTATGACCCTGCAATTGCACTCCTGGGTATTTACCCCAAAGATACAGATGTCGTGAATAGAAGGGTTATCTGTACCCCAATGTTTATAGCAGCAATGGCCATGGTCGCCAAACTGTGGGAAGAACCAAGATGCCCTTCAATGGACGAATGGATAAGGAAGATGTGGTCCATATATACTATGGAGTATTATGCCTCCATCAGAAAGGATGAATACCCAACTTTTATAGCAACATGGATGGGACTGGAAGAGATTATGCTGAGTGAACTAAGTCAAGCAGAGCGAGTCAAATATCATATGGTTTTGCTTATTTGTGGAGCATAAAAAATAACACAACAACACATGGGGAAATTGAGAGGAGAAGGGAGTTGGGGAAAATTAGAGGGGGAGATGAACCATGGGAGATTGTGGTCTCCGAAAAAACAATCTGAGGGTTTTATAGGGGTGGGGGTGGCAGATTTGTTGAGCCTCTCGTGATGGGTATTATGGAGGGCACATATTGCATGGAACACTGGGTGTGATGCATAAACAATGAATTCTGGAACACTGAAAATAAATTTAAAAATAAATTAAAATTTAAAAAAAAATATATAAACCTGATTCCAAAGAAAACAAAAGGAGAAAAAAAAAAGGGTAAACAGAGGCCTTATCCAAAATAAAAAGAAAAAGGCATTTTAAAAACAAAAACCCAAGAATAAAATAGCATAGAAATACTGATAAGCCAGATTCCAAAGGAAAGAAAAAGAAAGGAAAGAAAGGAAAAGGAAAGAAAAAGAATGTAAAGCCTGGTCCTTTTTTCAGCAGAACTTCATGTGATGCTTTAAAGCACACTATGATCAATAAACTTGGTGCATGCAGGGTGCTGCCTGTCTGGCGGAGACCCCCACTGCACTGGCTCAGTCAAACCTGTCCCAATAAATATGTACTTCCATCTCTTGCCTCCACTGTGCGCCACTGTGTTGCTCTCTGAAGTCTGACTGTGTTGGTGCTGTGGGGGAAAATGGCTCCACCCTACTATTTCCTCCTCACAGGGCATCTCGCAACCCTCCACTGTTCAGGAAGCCCTCACAGAATAGTGAGAGCCATCAGCATGCCCTGCATCACAGCTCTCCTGTGTTTTGTCTTTGGCTCCCTGCTGGGATTCAAAACTCCAAGTCTTAAAGAAGCTGGCACCACACGGACACACCCCTCTCCTCTTGAGAAGAGCCTCCCTGTGCTGTATCTTGTGTCCTTTGTCCCAGGAAAACAATCCCAAGTTTGCATAGCTTGCAAAAATCTATGGTGTGGCACTTTGAAAAGCAGCGACTCAGTTATCCACTTTCTCCACACACCTCTGTCACCTGACCCATGAACGGCCCTTTGCTGGTGCCTGCAGGGTCTTTTGTCCTTGGAGAGCCACTATAAGCTCTTCCAAATGTACTCCAGGAAGAGAATGTTCTCCCCCAGTGTGACCCAGGAGATCCCTATATCACCTTGTGTGTTATTGGTCCAGCAGCCTCCTTCCCCTCAAGAGTGCAAGCTACAGCTCCACTCCGGCAAAAGTCATGCACCTCCAAAACCTCAGAGTTTGAGCTCCCCAGGCTCTTTGAAAAAAAAAAAAAAAATCTGTGACATTCAGAACGCTTGCTCCCCAGTCTGTGGTCTGTAGAGGTTTTTGTCCTGTGTGAACCTGAGGCCACACTCTCTCAACACTTCTCTCTTTCTCTCCCTTTCTCTCTCTCTGGAAATTGTCCCCGCCCTTCCATGGCACTGCAGTTTTCCTCTCCCTCAATTCACTTCCACACTCCTTGCACCTGCCGCGCTGTCTCCCTCCACAGCATCACTGTGGAGATGCTTCTCTCAGTCTCCACATTGCTTTCCTAGGTGTTCCAAGGGATCTGACTTCAATACAGCTGTGACTGAGGGGCTAGGAAAGCCCAGGGTCCCCCTACTTCTCTGCCATCTTGACTCTTCCCCATTCATTTATTGATGGTCACTTATGTTTCTTCCATATCTTGGATAATGTAAATAATGATGCAATAAACAGAGGGATTCATAAATCTTTTCATATTAGTGCTTCCTCTTTCTTTCAGTAAATACTTAGTGAAATTACTGGATCATTAAGGTATTCCATTTTTTTTTTAATTTTCTTGAGACCCCCCCCCCCATCCTGTTTTCCATGCTGGCTGTACCTATTCACATCTGCACCAACAGTGCATGAGGGTTCTCTTTTCTCTGTATCCTCACCAGCACATGCTATTTCTTCTCTTTTTGATATTAGCCATCCTGACAGTTGTGAGGTGATCCTGAAACCATAAAACTCTGAAAAAGAGAACAATAAACAGTAGTTTCTTGAACATTGGCATTAGCAACATATTTATGGAAATGACAACTTAGGCAAAGGAAACAAAAACAAACAAACAAAAAAACAAAAAAACAAAAAATAAACCACAAAAAACTATTGGGATTACAGCAAAATTAAAAGCTTTTGCATAGCAAAGGAAGCCATCAACATAATGAAAAACAAGCAACTGAATGGAAGAATACATTCTAAAGTTATTTATCTGGTAAAGGGATACTATCCAAAATATATAAAGAACTTCTACAACCTAACACCAAACAGCAACAACAACCAGAACAACAACAATTAGTCTGACTAAAAATGGACAGAGTACCTGAATAGACATTTCCCCCCAAAGAACACATAGAAGATGGCCAACAGACACATGAAAAGTTGCTGAACATCATGTATCATCAGGAAAACAGAAATCAAAATCACAGTGGGGTATCACGTCGCCAGAGCATTTAGGCATGAAAACAGAAAGGAAAGGATCCAAGTCAGAAAGAGAGAAGTAAAATTATCTGCTTTAGATGACATGATCTTATAGGTAGAAAGCTCCAGGGGATCCAAAAACACTGTTAGAACTAATGAATAAATTTACTAAAGTACCAGGTAACAAAATCAAGATATGAAAATCATCTGGTTTCTATACACTAACAAGGAACTGTCTGAAAATTGAATTATGCAAGTTGGCGCAGCCACTTTGGAAAACAGTGTGGAGATTCCTTAAGAAATCGAAAGTAGAGCTTCCCCATGACCCTGCAATTGCACTATTGGGTATTTACCCCAAAGATACAGATGTAGTGAAAAGAAGGGCCATCTGTACCCCAAATTTCATAGCAGCAATGGCCACGGTCACCAAACTGTGGAAAGAACCAAGATGCCCTTCAACAGACAAGTGGATAAGGAAGATATGGTCATATATACTATGGTGCATTATGCTTCCATTCGAAAGGATGAATACCCAACTTTTGTATCAACATGAACGGGACTGGAAGAGATTATGCTGAGTGAAATAAGTCAAGCAGAGATAGTCAATTATCATATGGTCTCACTTAACTGTTGTGCATAAGGAATACCACGGACAACATTGGGAGTTGGAGCAGAGAAGTGAGTTGGGGGAAATCGGAGGGGGAGATGGACCATGGGAGACTGTGGACTCTGAGAAACAAACTGAGGGTTTTGGAGGGGAGGAGGGTGGCAGGGTGGGTGAGCCTGGTGGCAGGTATTAAGGTGGGCACATATTGCATGGAGCACTGGGTGTGGTGCATAAACAATGAATCACAGAACACAGAAAAAAATTAAAATTTAAAAAAAAAAAAGCAATGTCATCTCCAATAGGAACATAAGGAATAAAGTGTTTTGGAATAAACTTAACTAAGTTGGTAAAAGGCATACGCTTGAAAACTATGAAACAAAGAAGACACAAATTTGTGGAAAGATACTCCACATTCATAGATTAGAAAACTTAATATTGTTAAAATGTCTGTACTATGCAAAGTGATCTACAGTTTCAATGCAACCCCTTCAAAATACCAGTGACAGTGTTCACAGAAATTAAAAAGAAAAGAAAAGAAAACAATCCTAACATTCATATGAAATCAATAAATACCCCAAGTAGTCAAAACATCTCAAGAAAGGATAGCATACCTGGAGTCATTGCACTTCCTGACTTCAAAATACATTACAAAGCAAATATAATTAAAACAGCATGAGCATGGTACTGGTGGCATAAAAAAAAGACATATAGACCAAAGGAACCGAATAGAAATTCCAGAAATAAAGCCACGTATATGGTCAACTGATTTTCGAGAAGAGTGCCAATGATACCCAGTGGGGAAAGGATGGTCTCTCCAACAAATTGTGCTGGAGAAAATAGATATCCACATGCAAAAGAATGAAAATAGACCCTTATCTTTCACCATACCAAAAAATATACTCAAAACGAATTACAAATTTAAATGGAAGACCTGAAACCGTCAGTGTCCTAGAAGAACATTTAAGGAAAAAGCTTCATGACATTGTCCCAGGCAATGATTTTTTGGACATAAGGCCAGAAAGGCCAGAAGCACAACAACAAAAGTAATAATAGACATGTGGGACTAATCAAACCTGAAAAAAAAAATCTGCATGTCAAAGGAAAGAGCAGTGTGAAAAGACAACCTATGGAATGGGAGAAAATACTGGAAAATGATACAGCTAAAAAGGGATTACTATCCAAAATATATTGGAAACTTCCTGTAACTCAATAAGCAACCAACCAACCAAACACCACAAATAACCCAATTTTAAAAATGGGCTAAGGATCTGAATAGACATTTCTCCAAAGAAGATGTACAAATGGCCAAAAGGTATATGAAAGGATGCTTGGAGTCACTAATCATCAAAGAAAAGCAAATCAAAGCCATAATGAGATATCACCCCAATACCCATTTGAATGGTTGTTATTCTTTTTTAAATGATAAGAAATGTTGGTGAGGTTATGGTATAATCCAAACCCATGTGCACCACCGGTGGGAATATAAAATACTGCAGCTGTTATGGAAAATAATATGTATATTTCTCAAAAAAATTAAACACATAACTAACATATGATTCTGCAGTCCCACTTCTGAGCATATATCCAAAAGCATTGAAATCAGAATATCAAAGAGATATCTGCACTCATATATTCATTGCAGCATTATTCACAATACTCAAAATATGATTACAAACTACATGTTTATCAGCGGATACCTTCTGGTGTATAACCACAAAGGAATATTATTTGGTTTCAAAAACAGGAGGAAATTCTGTCATATATGACAACATGGATGTGCCTGGAGGACATTATACCTAATGAAATAAACCAGTCACAGAAGAAAACATCCTGAAGGACTCCACTTATATCAGGTACCTAAAATAGCCAAACTTAGAGAAACAGAAAGAAAAATGGTGGTTGCCAAGGGCTGGAGAGGAGGGGAATGGAGATTGGTGTCCAATGGGTATAAAGTTAGAATTATGCAAGATAAATAGGCCCTAGAAATCTGCTGCATGACATCGTGCTTATGGTTAACAATACTATATCATGTACTTAAAAATGTGTTGAGGGTAGATCTAATGTTAAGTGCTTGTACCACAATAAAAAAGCAGAAACAAAAGCAAAACAACTGTGGTGGACATTGCTGCTATAGGCATTGGGGTGCAGGTGCCCCTTTGAATCACTATGTGTGTATCCTTTGGATAAATACCTAGTAGTACAATTGCTGGGTCATAGGGTAGCTCTGTTTTTAACTTTTCGGCAAACCTCCGAACTGTTTTCCAGAGTGGCTGCACCAGCTCGCATTCCTACCAATAGTGTAAGAATTTTCCCTTTCCTCTGCATCCTCACTGACATCTGTTGTTTCCTGAGATGTAAATTCTAGCCATTCTCACTGGTGTGATGTGGTATCTCATTGCAGTTTTGATTCGTACTTTCCTGATGCCGAGTGATGTTGAGCACTTTTTCATGTGTCTGCTGGCCATTTGTAGGTCTTCCTTGGAGAAGCGTCTGTTCATGTCTTCTTCCCATTTCCTGACTGGATTTTTTGTTTGTTTGTTGGGTGTATCGAATTTGATATATTTTGTTCTTTATACATTTTGGATACTACCCTTTATCCAATATGTCATTTGCTCCCATTGTGCACATTGTCTTTTAGTTTGCTTGATTGTTTGCTTTGCTGTGCAAAGGGTTGTTTTTTTTTGTTTTTTGTTTGTTTTGTTTTTGTCTAAAGATACAAACGTAGTGATCCAAAGGGGCACGTGTACTCGAATGTTTATAGCAGCAATGTCCTCAATAGCCAAACTATGGAAAGAACCTAGATGTCCATCAACAGATGAATGGATCAAGAAGATGTGGTATATATACACAATGGAATACTATGCAGCCATCAAAAGAAATGAAATTTGTTTTGTTTTCTTTTGTTTTGCTTTACTCTGATGAAGGGCGAATGGCTCCTGTTTTGCTTTTTTTTCCCCTTTGCCTTGAGAGACGTGTCTAGCAAGAAGTTGTTGTGGCTGAGGTTAAAGAGGTTGCTGCCTGTGTGCTCTAGAATTTTGATGGGTTCCTGTCTCATATTTAGGCTTTTCATTAATTTTGAGTTTATCTTTGTGTATGCTTTAAGAAAGTGGTCAGGTTTCAATCTTCTGCATGTGGCTGTCCAATACTCCCAACACCATTTGTTGAAGAGACTGTCCTTTTTCATTTGGATAGTCTTTCCTGCTTTGTTAAAGCTTAGTTAATCATAGAGTTGGGGGTCCATTTCTGGGTCCTCCATTCTGTTTTATTGATCTATGGGTCTATTTTTGTGCCAGCGCCATATTGGCTTGATGATTACAGCTTTGTAATACTGCTGAAAGTCTGGAATTGTGATGCCTTCATCTTTGGTTTTCTTTTGCAACATTCCTTTGGCTATTCAGGGTATTTTCTGATTCCATACAAACATTAGGATTGTTTGTCCCAGCTCTGTGCGGAAAAAAGTTGATGGTATTTTGAAGGGGACTGCATTGAATGTGTAGACTGTTTTGGATAGTATAGACATTTTAACACCATTTGTTCTTCCAATCCATGAGCATGAGAAAAAAAAATGTTTTTTTCCATTTCTTTGTGTCTTCCTCAAGTTCATTCATAAGTGTTCTGCAGTTTTCAGAATATCAATCCTATACCTCTTTGGTTAGTTTTATTCCTAGGTACTAATGACTTTTGGTGCAATTGTAAATGGGATTGGCCCCTTGGTTTCCCTTTCTTCTGCCCCATTGTTATTGCATAGAAATGCACTTTCTTTTATTAATGTGGTTTATGACATTGATGGATTTGTGGATATTGAACCATCCCTGCAGCCCAGGAGTAAATCCCACTTGGTTGTGGTGAATAATATTTTTAATGTACTGTGAGATCCCATTAGCTCGCATCTTGGTGCAAATTTTTGAATCCTTGTTCATCAGGGATATTGGTCTGTAATTCTCTTTTTCAGTAGGGTCTTTGTCCGGTTTGGGGATCAGTGTAATGCTGGTCTCAGAAAATGAGCTTGGAAGTTTTCGCTCCATTTCTATTTTTTGGAACAGTTTCAGAAGAATGGGTAATGGGTATTAATTTTACTTTAAATGTTTGGTAGAATTCCCCTGGGAAGCCATCTGGCCCTGGATTCTCATTTGATGGGAGGTTTTTCATTGTTGTTGCTGTTGTTGTATTTGTTTTCATTTTCCTTTGAGTATTACTTTTTTTTTTTTAATTTAAAAAAACTGAAAAAAGAAACAATTTCCCCAAATCACACTCTTTTATAATTTTTACAAAGCAAAAAGTTTCCTTTCGGCCTAGCTAATCCCACTTTTAAAAGGTTTACAAATTTTTGATATATATGTTTCCCAGCTTTTTCATAAATTTATTCAGAAATACCTAGATACACGTCACACATATACAAAATGCATTCGCATTATACCATTTGTTGCTTATTTATTTATTTATTTATTTATATTTTTTGTGATCTAGAAATCTTTTCAATTTTTTAAACATCTCTAAGGCATAGGTAAAAGGCTCTATCTTCTCAGAGGTAAGGTTTTTTTTTATTATTTTGCATTTTACTTATTTATTTACTTTATTAATTTATTTATTTTCAGAAAAACAGTATTCATTCTTTTTTCACCACACCCAGTAATCCATGCAATCCGTGCCCTCTATAATACCCACTACCTGGTACCCCAACCTCCCACCCCCCTGCCAATTCAAACCCCTCAGATTGTTTTTCAGATTCCATAGTCTCTCATGATTCACCTTCCCTTCCAACTTACCCCAACTCCCTTCTCCTCTCTAACACCCCATGTCTTCCATGCTATTTGTTACGTTCCACAAATAAGTGAAAACATATGATTATTGACTCTCTCTGCTTGACTTATTTCACTCAGCATAATCTCTTCCAGTCCCATCCATGTTGCTACAAAAGTTGGGTATTCATCCTTTCTGAGGGAGGCATAATACTCCATAGTGTATATGGACCACATCTTCCTTATCCATTGGTCCATTGAAGGGCACCTTGGTTCTTTCCATAGTTTGGCAACCGTGGCCATTGCTGCTATAAACATTGGGGTACAGATGACCCTTCTTTTCACGACATCTGTATCTTTGGGGTAAATACCCAGGAGTGCAATGGCAGAGTCATAGGGAAGTTCTGTTTTTAATTTCTTGAGGAATCTCCACACTGTTCTCCAAAGAGGCTGCACCAACTTGCATTCCCACCAACAGTGGAAGAGGGTTCCCCTTTCTCCACATCCTCTCCAACACATGTTGTTTCCTGTTTTGTTAATTTTGGCCATTTTAACTGGTGTAAGGTGATATCTCAATGTGGTTTTAATTTGAATCTCCCTGAGGACTAGTGATGCTGAACATTTTTTCATGTGTCTGATAGCCATTTGTATGTCTTGATTGGAGAAGTGTCTGTTCATATCTTCTGCCCATTTTTGATATGTTTGCCTGTTTCGTGTGTGTTGAGTTTGAGGAGTTCATTATAGATCCTGGATATCCACCTTTTGTCTCTACTGTCATTTGCAAATATCTTCTCCCATTCCGTGGGTTGCCTCTTCGTTTTTTTGACTGTTTCCTTTGCTGTGCAGAAGCTTTTGATTTTGAAGAAGTCCCAAAAGTTTATTTTTGCTTTTGTTTCCTTTGCCTTTGGAGACATATCTTGAAAGAAGTTGCTGTGGCTGATATAGAAGAGATTACTGCCTATGTTCTCCTCTAGGAGTCTGAGGGATTCCTGTCTCACGTTGAGGTCTTTTATCCATTTTGAGTTGATCTTTGTGTACGGTGTAAGAGAATGGTCAAGCTTCAACTCGACCATTTCTTGCTTTTTAAATTAAAACGAAATTCTTCACCCTCGACAGGTCAGAAAGTATTCAGAGATATATCCCATTTTTAATGGATGTATAGTATTCCACTAAATGAATGTGTGATAATTTATTCATTTTCCTATTAATGCTGAGTTGGGTTGTATTCAATTCATTTTTTTGGTGACTTTGAGATACAATTCATAAAAATGCAATTCACCTGTTTGAGGCTTACAATTCATTATTTGTAGTATATTCATAGAGTTGTACAATTTTCACCAATTTTAGAACATTTTAACCAACCTCTGAAGAAACCTCATACAACTCAGCTATCACCCCCAGCCCTGAGCAACCACTAATCCACTCTCTGTCTCTATATATTTACCAGTTCCAAACACTTTATATGAATGGAATCATGTAATTATGTGGTCTTTTGTGACTGGCTTCTTTCATTTTAGCATGCTTTCAGGGTTCTTTCATGTTTGTAGCATATATTTGAAGTGTTCCTTCACTTTGGAAGAGTATGTAAATAATTTGTATTAATTCTTCTTTAACATTTACTAGAATTTATCTGAGAAGCCATTTAGGCCCAGGCTTTTTCTCGTGGGTATTTTTAAAAGTTGTTAGTTAACCTCTTTACTTGTTACAGACATTTTCAGATTTTGTTTTCCATTGGCCCAGTAGTTGGTGTGTTTCTAGGAATTTTTCCATTCCAACTAAGTTATCGAATTTATTGGCATATAATTGTTCATAGGGATCCTTCATAATCTGTTTTATTTCTAGAAGGTTAATAGTAATGTTCCCTCCTTCACTTCTGATTCTAGTAATTTGAGTCTTCTTTTTTTCTTGGTCAATCTAGGAAAAGTTTAGTCACTTTTGTTTATCTTTTTTTGTAGAACCAACTATTAATTTCATTGACATCTGTACTGTTTTTTTTTTTGTATTCTCTGTCATTTATTTATCTAGTCTTTTTTATTTCCTTCCCTCTGCTTGCTCTAAGATTAGTTTGCTCCTCTTTTTCCAGTGTCTTAGGCATAAAATGAGGTTATCGATATGTGATTTTTCTTCTTGTTCAATATAGGCATTTATATTTATAAATTTCTCTCACCAAAATTCCTCTCACCAAAAGCATTGTTTTTGGTGCATCCTGCATTTTGGTATGTTGTATCTTCATTTTCATTGTTCTCAAAGAGAGTCAACCCATCAGAAAGATAGAGCAAAATTATATATGCACCTAACAACAGAACACCAAAATACATGAATCAAAAACTGAATAAAGGGGCACCTGGGTGACTCAGTGGGTTAAAGCCTCTTCCATCAGCTCAGGTCATGATCTCAGGGTCCTGGGATCGAGCCCCACATCAGGCTCTCTGCTCGGTGGGGAGCCTGCTTCCTCCTTTCTCTCTCTGCCTGCCTCTCTGCCTACTTGTGGTCACTGTCTGTCAAATAAATAAATAACATCTTTTAAAAAATTGAACTAAGTGAAGGGAGAAATCCACAAGTCTACACTAAGAGGTGGGGTATTCTGTATCTCACTTTCAATAATAAAACAAGTAGGTAGTAAACAAGGAAATAGAAGAGGTGAACAGTGCCATAATGAACTAGACCTTAAAGTGATCTATAAAACATTTTACCCAGCATGAACAGAATGCTCATTTTGCTCAAGGATACATGAAATATCTCCAGAATAGATCATATCATAAACCATGAAACAAACCTCAGTAAATGTAAGTGGACTGAAATCATGCAAAGTACATTTTCTGACTCCATGGAACAGAGTTAGAAATCAATAACAGAAAGTTGAGGAACTCATAAACATGAATTAGACACTTTTAAATGACCAATGGGTCAAATAAAAGATCACAGGGGCCATTAGGAATTCCTCTGAGATGGATGTTGGAAGATTTTTGATTACTGATTCGATTCAATTTCTTCGCTGGTGATGGGTCTGTTCAGGCCTTCCATTTCTTCCTGTTTCACTTCTGGTAGTTTATATGTTTCTAGGAACTTACCCATGTCTTCCACTTTGCCTAATATTTCAGCATATAATTGCTCATAATACTCTCTTATAATTGTTAGTATTTCTTCAGTGTTGCCTGTGATCTCTCTTCTTTCATTCATGATTATATTTATTTGGGCCCCTTTTCTTTTTGATAAGTCTGGCTAGGGTTTGTTTGTTTGTTTGTTTGTTTTTAATATTATTAATCCTTTCAAAGAACCAGCTCTCATTTCGTTGATCTATTCTACTGCCTTTTTGTTTTGTTTTGTTTTCCTATATCATTGATTTCTGCTCTACTCCTTATTATTTCACTTCCCCTGTTGGATTTAAGGTTTTTTGTTGTTGTTGTTGTTGTTGTTCTTTCTCCAGCTCTTTTAGGTGTATGGTTAGGTTGTGTATATGAGACTTTTCTTGCTTCTTGAGGAAGGCTTGTATTTCAATATACTTCCCTCTTAGGACTGCCTTCCCTGCACCCCAAAGATACTGAACTGTCATGTTTTCATTTTAAATTTGCTTACATGTATTTTTAAAAAATTCTCCTTTAATCTCCTAACTGAACCATTTCTTTCTTTAGTAGGATGTTCTTTAACCTCCATGTATTTGTGGTCCTTCCAAGTTTCCTCTTGTGATTGACTTTGAATTTCATAGCATCCTGGTCTGAAAACATACATGGTAACATCTCAATGTTTCTGTACTGGTTGACACCTGATTTGTGACGGATCATTATGTGATCTATTCTGGGGAATGTTTCGTGTGCCCTGGAAAAGAATGTGTATTCTGCAGTTTTAGGATGAAATGCTCTGAATATATCTGCTAAGCCCATCTGGTCCAGGTCATTCAACACCCTTCTTTCCTTGTTAATCTTCTGCTTAGATGATGTGTCCATTGCTGTGAGTGGGGTGTTAAAGTATAGCCAAAATATGAAAAGAGCCCAGATGCCTTTCGACTGATGAATGGGTAAGAAGACATGATACACACACACACACACACACACACACACACACACGTGTGTGTGTGTGCGTGCACATGCTGGAGTATTACTCAGCTATCACAAAGAATGGCTTCTTGCCATTTGTATTGAAGTGGATGGAACTAGAGGGTATTATGCTAAGCAAAATAATTCAGTCAGAGACAGACAAATACCATATGATTTCACTCATATGTGGAATTTAAGAAAGAAAATGGATGAATATAGGGGAAGGGAAGGAAAAAATTAAAAAGATAAAAACAGAGAGGGAGGCAAACCATAAGAGATTCTTATCTATAGGGAACAAACTGGGGGTTGCTGGAGTGGAGGTGGGTGGGGCATGGCTTAGCTAGGCGATGAGCATTAAGGAGGACACTTGATGGAATGTGTACTGGGTGTTAAATGCAACCAGAGCATCACTAAATTCTACCCGTGAAACCAATAATACACTATATATTAACTAAACTGAATTTAAATAAAATTATTTTTAAAATTAAAAAAGATATATATAGTATGTAACATACAATGAAATGCTATTCAGCCTTACAAAGGAATAAAGTTCTGACACACGCTGCAATGTGGATGAACCCTGAATACATTATGCTAATTGAAATAAACCAGATGCAAAAGAACAAATGTGGTATGATTCCACTTCCATAAAGTACACAGTATAGTCAAATACATAGAGACAGAAAATAATACAGTGGTCACCAGGGTTTGGCAGTAGGGGAGAATGGATATTTATTGTTTAATGGGTATACAGAGTTTCAGTATGGAATTGTAAAAAGTTGTAGCAGTGATGGTTGCACAGCAATGTGAATGTATTTAATGTAACCGAACCGCACACTTTAAAATTGTTAATATGGTAAATTTTATGCTATGTATGTTTTTTCCCACGGTAAAAATAAAGCATAACTGACTCTTTAAACAAAAATTATAACAATGCGCTGTAGGGTTTACAAAATATGTAACAGTAATATATATGATAACATAACATAAAGAGCATATGGGGAGAAATGGGAGCTTACTATTATGAATTTTTAACAGTACTTGCAAAGTGGTGTGGTGCCCCTTGATGACAGACCATGATAAATCAAGGCTGTGTATTATAAACCCTTAAGTAACCACTAAAATTGCAATAAGTTGTAGCTAGTGTGCCAACAAGAGAGATAATTGAAATCATTAAAAATAGTCAATTTATCTCAAAAGCAAGCTTTAAAAAGAGGGAAATGGTAACAAAGGAAAGTTTAGAAAGACAGAAAGCGTTCAAACAGTGTGCTTGACTAAAATAAGCATAGTTCAAATATTAAGACACAAATAGTTTAAAAATAAATGTAAAATTTTATATATGCCTACATAAAATGCTAACAGAAATCAAAAGGAGATTGGAGCAGCTATATTAATTTCAGACAAAACAGACCGCAGAACAAAGAATATCAACATGTTTGCAGGAGATCATGTCATAGTGATAAAGGGATGAATTCATTTCTGCATCCAACAGAAGCTATCATACAGGAAGCGAAAAGCTAATGGAGCTACAAGGGGAACTAACTAATAAAACCCACAATTATAGTTAGAGATTTCAACAGTCTTCTCCCAGTAATAGAACAACAGAAAGAAAATCAGCAATGAGGTAGAAGAACTGAGCAAGGCCATCAATCATATGAAACATATCGGCACTTACAGAATACTTCGTCTAAGGAAAGGAGAACACATATTATATTTAAGAACTTATGGAACATTCACCAAATTAAATCATATCTTGGTTCATGAATCTAGACTTACCAGACTTTAAAGAATGGAAACCACAAACAGACAAACAAGCAAAAAAACCAAATGAACAAACAAAACGTGTTTTTAGACTGTGTTGAAATGAATAACTGAAAAATATGCCAACACTTGGAATTAAACAGCACACCTCTAAGTAAACTGCATGTTAAAAAGGAAGTCTCCTTTGAAATTAGAAACTAGTTTGAACTGAACAATAATAAAAATACAATATATCAAAATTTGTGGGATGCAGCTAAGGTAATGCATACAGAGAAATTTGTAGGATTAAATGCTTATGTTACAAAAGAAGAAAGGACTCAAGTTAATAACATAAGATTCACTCCTAGGGAAGAAGCAAAAGAGGAATGAAGTGAAGTCAAATCAAGCAGAAAGAAGAAAATAAGATAAAAGACAAAATCAATGTGACTTGAGACAGGAAAACAATAGAATCAATGAAACAAACCAAAAATAGTGTACTTGACTTAGAAAACGTTAGTAGACATAAATCTCCAGCAAGACTGACAAACACAAAAGGTGTGAAGATACAAATATCAATATAAAGAATGAAAAAGGAGGTGTTGTTATAGACTTGGAAACATTAAAACAAAACATTGCATGCTCGGTGACATAACATAACATAACATAACATAATGTGCATACACACACACACTCACACACACACACACACACACACACACACACACACTTACACATACATACATACATATACATATATGACAATCCTGTGATGAAAACTGGAAAATTTAGGTAAAGATGGACCAATTCCTCATGGAACAGAAAGTACTAAAATGCCCCCCAAATCAAGGAGATAACATGAATATTCCTATAACTGTTAAATAAATTGAATTTGTAGTCAGATACATTCTGAAAGGGAAATCTCTGGGTACTCATGATTTCATTGGGAGATCCTTCCAAACAGTGAAAGAAATAATACCTACTGTATACAAACTTGTGCAGAAAATTGAAGAGGAAGGGATACTTCAAAACTCCACAACTTATTTCAAGAGGCTGAAATTACCCTGATACTGAAACCAGATAAAGACATTACCAAAAGTGAGATCTATGGTCCAATACCCTTAAAAACATAGATGCAAAAAAAACTGTCCAAAAAAAATGTAAGGGGATCATATCCAGCACAATATTACAAGGAATGATACATCACAATGAAGGGAAATATAGGCCATTTCAATATTTGGAAATTAATCAATGTCATCCACCATATGCACAGATTAAAGAAGAAAAAAGAACACATGGTTATCACAGTAGATGTGGGAAAAGAGTCTGACAAAGTGCAACATGCATTCATGACTAAAACTCTCATCAAAGTAAGAATTGAAGGGTACTTCATCAAGCAGGTAAAACACATTTACAAAAAACAAAAACAAAAACAAAAAACAAAAACAGCTAATATTACACTTAATGTTAAATTACTGAATTACTGAATGTATTTTTTTTTTTCCTTGAGATCAGGAACAAGGTAAAGAAGTTCCTAACATCGCACTGAAAGTTTGAGCCAATAGAATAAGGCTAGACAAAGAGGTAAAAATGCATACAGTTTGGAAAGAAAGAGGTAACATGATTGTCTACATAGAGAAGAAAAAGAATCTACAAAAAAGAAAAAAAGAAAGAAAGAAACACTTCTAAAACCAATAAGGGAGTTTAACAAGGTGGCAGGATACAAGGTGAACACACCAAAATCAAACTTATTTCTATACCCTAGAAATGTCTAATTTTATGCAAAACAATGAACCTCACATATGCCCAATATTTTATTCAAAAATAAACTCAAAGGAGATCAAAGAGTGTATATAAAAACTATGAAACTTTTAGAATAAAGCACAGAATGAGACATAATAAATTACAGTTAGGCAAGGACTTCTTAGATGCAACATAAAAATAATGATCCATAAATGAAATGATTGATAAATTGGGCAAATTTGAGATCGAAAACCTTTGTTCTACTAAAGACACTATTTTTTTAAAGATTTTATTTATTTATCGGGGGGGGGGGAGAGCAAGCACAGGCAGACAGAATGGCAGGCAGAGGCAGAGGGAGAAGCAGGCTCCCTGCTGAGCAAGGAGCCCGATGTGGGACTCGATCCCAGGACACTGGGATCATGACCTGAGCCGAAGGCAGCTGCTTAACCAACTGAGCCACCCAGGTGTCCCCTAAAGACGCTCTTAAAGGAAAGAATAAGCCTAGAAGAAAATATTTGTAAACCAAATATCTGAAACAGGATTTGTATGCAGAGTATATAAATAACTCTCAAAACTCAACAATAAGTAAATAAACAACCTAAAAAGTGAGTAACAGACATTGTAACTTCAACCAAGATGATATAAGGGTGGCACATAAGCACATGAACAGTGTTCAACCTCATTAGCAGTTAAGAAAATGCAAACAAAACTAGCCAAACCACACCTTTTCATATGACTACAAACACACATGTGCATGCTCACGCACACACACGCACGCACACACACGCACGCACACACACACACCGTTACCAAGTGTTGAGGATGATGTAGGGCTACTCCCAGACATTGCTGGTGTGAATCCTAAAATTTGGAGCCATCCTGGAACATGGCTTGGCAGTTTCCTCTAAACTTAAACCTGGCACTTAACATGTGATCCCACAGTCTAACTCCTGAGTAACCTGAAAAACCGAAAATTTATGTTCACTAAAAAAGCCTGTGTGCAAGTGTTTAAGCAAGTCTATGCATATTCTACAAAAGCTGAAAAGAACCCAAATTCTTTTCCATGAGTGAATGGATAAAACAAATCATGGCACACCCATACAATTAAATTGAATGAATTGTTATTGATGCATGCAACAACTTGGTTGGATCACAAAGTACTGCATAACTTCACATGTATATGAATATATACATATACATATATATACACCTATATATACGCACATATGCACACATGCATGTACACACACATATATATATATATATATATATATATATATATATATATATATCTCAAAGTGACAATTCTATACTGACGGAGAATACATCAGTGGTTGCTGGGGGTTGGGGCCAAACTGGTGGTGATAGAATAGTTCTGTATACTCATTGTGGTGATGGTTATGCTAATCTGTACATTTGTTAAAATTCATATAATTCTATGCCAAAGGGAAAATAAAGCATAAATTTTACAGTGTGATAATTTGAAAAAGCAAAAATTTAAAAACTATGCACACACACACACACACAAATATACCACTACACACATATTAGAATGATTATAGTTAAATGTGTTGATTTTATCAAGTGCTGGCAAGGATGTGAAGGAACTGGAACTTGAATACGCTGCTGGCAGAAAATGTAAAATGTTACAACTACCTTGGAAAAGGGCCTGGCAGTATTTTAGTCCATGTAGGCTGCTATAACAAAATACCACAGACTGGATGGAAATGCAGTTGTTACAGTTCTGGAGGCTGGGAAGTCCAACACTGAGGAGCCAGGATGTCTACCTTTTGACAAGGGCCTTCTTCCTGGTTCATACCAGGTGCCTTCTCTCTGTTCCCACGTGGTGGAAGGGGTGAGCTAGTTCTCTGGAACCTCTTTTTTGAGGGCATCAATGCCAATTTTGAGGGCTCTGCCATCATGACCTAGTTGCCGCCTAAAGGCCCCCCTTCTAATATCATCATATTGGGCATTAGAATTTCAACATGTGAATATTGGTGGGGGGGAACACAAATATTCACCCCATAGGAGGCAGTTTCTTAAAATATTACACATACACTTAACATATATGATCTGGTCATTCTGGTCCTAAAATATTGCCCAAGAGGAAGGAAAGCATATGCACAAACAGAGACTTGTATATGAATGTTCACAATGGCTTTATTTGGAATAGCCAAATAATGAAACATTCCTAATATCCATCAACACATGAATTGATAAAACAAAAACAGTGATATTTTCATACAATGGAATACTCCTAGTAATAAAAGGGAATGAACTATTGATACACACAATAACATCAATGGATCTCAACATGCTGAGATTAAGAAGCCAGAAAGAAATGAACACACTAGTGATGTACTATACCTTGACTAATTGAATTAAAAAAAAAAAAAAGAGCATATACACTGTGATTCCAGTTATTTAAAATTGCCTGGGGGAACTGGAAAAAGTGAGGAGAGGCAGGAGGCAGGGATTACAAAGGAGCAGGGGCAAGAAATTCACCACATTGAAATGTTACATTAGTGGTTATCCTTTGGCGGCGGGGGGGGGGGGGCGGGTGGTGATGGTGAAGAAAAGGACAATAAGTAGGATCACACGGAATGCCTCCAAGTTACTGGCAAGATTCTAGTCCTTAATGAGGGCAGTGATCATGTATTCCGGTACATTAATGTACAAATTAGAAAAAGAAATATTTTATACACCCTCTGTACATGTGAAACATTTACGAAAATACATATAAACACCAGAATAATATACATATTTATATATATATCATGCAAACAATTATAACTACAGAGTTATTTTACAGACCAGGGATTCATAGAGTTTTAGAGATGGATGAACTGCTATGATCATCAAGTGCGATCCCCTCAGTGTTCATCAAGAATAGTGAAGGGAACTTGCCTCAGGTCAAACAGCTAAAACTTAAGCCTTCTTACTTCCACAGGAGTGCCTTTTACATTACTTCCTTTTTTCATCTCTTGAGCTAGCTTTCTTTCTGTGACTCCAGATAAGCTCTCTGCCCCCACACAAAGGAAAACATGCCTACATGCATAAACATCTACCTAACTACCTACTTACCTATGTACATACATGGTGAGCTGTTAATGTTTAATAACCCACTCTGTGGGAGGGAAGCACATTTGTAGCACACACTTACCAATTTTTTCTGATCTAATTTCTCCCATCATGCCTGATTTCAGACTACAAGCATGATGTCACTGAATGCAGAATTTTGGAAGAGATGTGCTGTAGAGCACCATTTATAGTTTTTTTCTTTTTCACCATACAGCTACATTAGATGAAAATAGCCTCGAGAGTACAGATTAATAGTAAAATGTAGTAGAATAATTAGGAAAACACAAGTTTTGAGTGTTTACTAACTTTGCTTTTAATATAATTTATTTAACTGTAAATCTGTATAATTTGCTATTTACTAATGGTATGCTTGCCAACTGCCTCACAAAATTTCCTGAAATTTTAATGATTGACCATCAGCAGCTGCTTTGAGCTGGCTCTAGCGTACGACTGCTGCATAGATAAATTCAAACGTTGGTGTGTGCTTCAGAAGTTCCTTAGAGGATTTATTTCATCCTTGCACAAAACAAGCATATTGAGCTTGCATGACCCTTGTTTGCAACATTTTAGAATTTGGGATAATAGTGGGTTAATTTTATAGATCATTCTTTTATCACACTCACCAAGTAAATGGTAGAATTGAATAGCCAGTATGTATATAGAGTCCATAATGTGAAATAAAGTAATTTGTGCCTACTATACATAGGCGATAGATTGATGCTGAGATCACATTTCTCCACATGTGTCTTCCTATTTATTTAAAACCCTGTGCTCCATCTATCCCTCCCTCCCTTCCTTCCTTCCTTCCTTCCTTATTTGTCATGGTGTTTCAGAGGGAGACAACCAATAGTAGCTAAATAGAGACATATAAGAGAGAGAGAAATAGAGATAGACAGACAGATAGATAAATAGATGGTTGAGAGAGCGAGAGAGAGAGAGATTTTACAGAATTGGCTCACATGTTTATGGAAGTGTAATAACAATTTTTGATATTCTGTAATACATATTTTGGCATCTTAGGGTCATGGAGCCATGCTGATGACCCAAGGTTGTTTTCACCTCCACCATCCTAGTGTTTTTGTAGGGGTGTGAACATCTTACTACAAACCATCCATCCACAAGCCTCAACATTTGTGTTTTGATTCCTGTCCAATAGGGAACATCTTCCACCTAGCTACTTCCTACTACCATAGTAATGAAGGTAATTTTGCCCAAGTTCCTCTCTGCTTCTCCCTGCGAGTGACCTCATGTGGCTCTGTGTGGTGTGCCATGCCTTCCACCCTCTGAGGAACTATGAGTAATAAACTCTACTTTCAAAGCCAATTCTCTCCCTTTCTCTCATTTTACCATACCTGATTAAAACTAATCCTGGATACAATTTTAAAACAGAAGGCTGGCAAGTCTAAAACATGTGGAGTGGGCTGGTAGGCTGGAGATCAGGAGAGTGATGACACTGCAGAATCCCTCCTGATCAGGGGGATGTCTGTTCAGGCCCTCAGCTAACTACATGATGCCCATTTGTATTAAGGAGGACAATCTGATTTACTCCAAGTCCACCTTTTTGAATCTTAAATCTCGTCCAAAATACCCTCAGAGAAACATCCAGAACAAAGTTTGGCCACATATGTGGACACATTGTCCCAGCCAAGTTGACACATAAAATTAGCCATCACAAATCCATCTAGGTACCTATATGCATCCCCTTAAACTATACTTAATCTTCACATAAAGACAATAACAAGGTCATACTTCTACCTATCATGATGCAATTATCTGGCGCACAAACAAAAACACACTTACCCTTTCACCACAAGCGGATGCAAATCCTCGATTGAGTTTACTTGAGTTTACTCTCTCTACGGTGCAAATTTGACATGTATCCATTCAAATATCTTATGTTACAAGATAAAGGGATGACAGAGGGAAGAGAAAGTTATTGGACAGACAGACAGATACAAATACAGGAACATATTTCTAGCAAAACAAGGAAGAAATACTCATAACAATTAAAGTTTTTCTTTCTGTAATTGGTCAGATGGCCGTATCTTGTATTTGTAATGACTTTCTTGTACTATTCATTCCATATTTCCTTTGCCCTCAGCAAGCAACTCAGCTGGCCATGGTTCTTTATCTGGTAGGGTGTCCCAGGCTTTCATTCCTGAAGGGTCTGGGCCATTAGTAGTCCTTCCTGAATTTTTTTGTTGTAGTGTTCCATTGAGTTTAATTACAGGGCATGTTATTACTAAGGGATCCCATAAGGGATCTCCTATATTCTAGACATGCTCTGCCATGCCTCTATATATTCCACTTGGTGGTCAGGATCAATAAGTTCAGTCAGAACAGTAATTGCCTTCTTTGCCTGTTGATTGAGAGGCATGAGGACCCCAGAGTGACTGGGTGGTGGTCCTGATTTCCAGTTCAGTGGAATCATTATTGTGTCTCCAGATGGAAGCGTTCCTCTCTTTGGAACTAAGACCTCTATCCAGGCTCGTGGAGCATAAGGTCATGGGGACAGGAAGCCAACTTTGTGCAAGTGGGTCACTAGACAGGACAATGAGTGGTTCCACTCCCATTTACACCCCTTGATTCTTGGGCCTGTGAACGCTGACTGTGGGAGAAATAGCACCATATACTGGATGGTGACTCAGAGCATATACAGCTTCCTGGAGAGCCTTACTGCAGCCCTGCAAAGTATCACCACCTAGTTGGTGTTGTCACTGAGTCTTCAAAAGGCCTTCTTCAAGGGGACCTGGCCTCCCCTACATTCAAGAGGTTCCGTGCCTATAAACTGGCTCAAGTCTGGGGATTAATTGAGGAGATGTGACTATTTTTATTTCCAAGTTGGACTTTTGTTCATTTGACCTGGCATTTTTCTGGCTATACAGGTTAAGTGAGTATTTAGTAGGCTTCCTATATGTCTCTCTTCTAGGAACATCATGATCAACTAGTCAACATCATAGCTCTCTGGGAGCCAGACTGTTCTAATTCCTGCTTTGATTCTGTTGTCCATTATAGTAATCATGTCCACCTTTACCTTTGGCGGTTGAGTGATGCCACTTGGCCCCTGCCACCCAGAATACAATTACTCCCATTGCCTTTAGGTTCCCCAATTCAGTAGCAACAATTCCCGTTGTAAGTTCTGGTCTACAGAGAAGAACAATGCTCCAGCAGGCCCCTAAAGGTGAGGTAAAAAGTGTAACCCATGAGAAGGTGTGCTCTTCAAGGATGGAGCTCTTCAAGGATTCTGGGGCTCCCCACAAAAATTTATTTCTCACAGTTGTGGTGAAGGGTGTGCCCTGAAGACCCTCTCAGGGTGGGTGAGCAGATCTTCAATGACAAATCATCTCCAACATTCAAATCCCCTTAAGACTTTGAATCCTTTCTTCTACACAAAACCAAGGGCAGGTCTTTCCTTTTTAGTTCACTTACTGTGAAGCACATTTTGGGTCATGTGTTAACCAATCAAACAACATCTCAGAGTCCTTCCTAACCATGCTGCAACATTAAATGAAGCATGTCTGCTTAGTGGGCCCGTGTCAATAAGTTCACCCCAATCCAACTTTATGTTCCTTACACCATTATCCCACACCCTTAATGTCCATTCCCACACAAGTCTCCCTATTTCTGGCTGTATGTATTAGAAAAAAAAAAAAAAAGCGTAGCACATCCTCTCATGGGTTATACTTTTTACCTCAACTTTAGGGGTCAGCTAGGACTTGAGTCTTGTTATAGGTCTACAAGCAGAAAGAGGTGGTGGCGGCTGGGTCCTGGGAAGCACCATCAGTGTCTTTCAAGGAAACTTCCTCGGGCTTTATGCTTTTCATTACACTTTCTTCAAGCAATGCAGGATTGGAGAGGCTCTGAGGGGAGTTTCTCCTCAGACAGGGGTTGGAGAGGCTGTTTCTACTAATAAAGATGATTCATGAGACTTTAGGGGCCCAATGTTTCCAGTTTCATCAGGGTCTTCTCCCATGTTCCCATCCCATCATTAGGATCCCATTCCTCCACAGTCCATACTTTCACTTTAATGATAGATATATGGTGAGGTTAGGAATTCAAGTTGCATTGTAATTCATCCATAGGATGAGATTCTCATAGGATAAGATTCTGGGTTTTGTTTTCAGCAGCCTCAGCCTGTGGCTACAGGAGATAAGGTGCCTCCTTCAGGGAAGACATGGAAGCTGTCAGGTCATTTATGAAGTGCTTGAGCAAGTAATTCGAATCTCTGAGCTCATCCTTTTCTTTCCCCACCTTGTCCAGTGACATTAGGAACAGCCAACAATTTTCATTATACTCCTTAGTTTCACAAAAATGTTTTAAGGTATCATGTACGTGGCCCGCCAGATCCTTGCCTCTTATCAGTATTTGATTAGGGGTATCCGATAGTGATATTTTGTGTATCTCTATTGCCACCTCAGGCCATGGACTATCAGTGTGCTCTTTACTACTGGAAATAGAGTTATTAGTGTCTTTAAATATAATAAAATTAGAGAGACAATTTCAAAACCCCACAACCCCAATTCCGAAAACTCATCGCTAAGACTCTGTTCTCTAGAAACCATTCTGGTGCCAAAATCTGCATGTGTCAAGGTTCTGCAGAGAAACAGAACCAATAGGTTGCATGAATGTGTGTGTGCGCAAGTGTGTGTGTGTGCACACGTGCACGCATGTAGAGACAGGCAGACAGAATGACAGAGATAGAGAGATACAGAGAGAAATAGGGAAGGAGAGAGAGAGAGAGAGAGAGAGAGAGAGAGAGAGAGAGGCAGAGACAGAGAGAAAACTATTTCAAGGAACTGGCTCATGCAATTATGGAGGCTGGAAAGTCCAAAATCTAGAGAATTGGCTGACGGACTAGAGACCCACAGAAGAACCAACTTTGCAGTTCAAGTCTAAAGCCCATCTGCTGCAGAATTCCCTCTTGCTCTGGAGAGATCAATCTTTTGCTCTGTTCAGGCCTTCCCGTGATTGGATGAGGCCTGCCCATATTATAAAGAGCAATTTGGTTTACTCAAACATCACAGATTTAAAACTTATTCTCATCCAAAAACACTCTCACAGAGTCATCCACAATAATGTTTTTGTTTGTTTGTTTGTTTGTTTGTAAGGGAGGGAGGGAGAGAGATATAGAGATGGGGAGGAGTAGGGGCAGGAGAGAGAATCTTGGAACCCAACACGGGGCTTGGTCTCACAACCCTGAGATCATGACCTGAGCTGAAATCAAGAGGCAGATGCTTAACTGACTGAGCCATCCAGGCACCCCCATAATAATATTTGACCACATATCTGGGCACCATGGCCCAGCCAAACTGATACATAAAATTAACCATTACGCTTTTATTGTTTCTGGGATTCTTCCACTCTCTCTTCCTCTCTTTTTAAAACACATAGTATTTCATGGCAAATTGGTCACAGCTTTTGGTTTACACATATTTTTTCCCCCCATAAAGTGTTCTATGTAATTGCCACCACAACCTATGACCTGGCTAGGGAAGGCATTTATACTTCCTCCTTACATGACAGAAGACTATATTTCAGAGAAGTGAGGCGATTTGTTCAAAGCTAAACATCCAACATTTGGCCACTCCAGGAGATCTTCTGACTTAAGATTCCTGGCTCTTTCTAATGATTTTAGCTCCCAAAACCTCAGCTGAGAGTGCGTTGAAAATTGCAACACTGCCCATATCTTCAACCACTTATTGACAACCATAGTATCTCTGGAGTCACCCTGGTTTCTATGATGTATCATTTGCAGGGTGTGGGGCAGGGTGGACATTCTCAGTGCCATGCTCCAGATTAGCTTTTATTATTTCTGCATGTATTATATTAGTTTTATGTTGCCTTGGGCAGCTAATGGCCCTCGAGAGACACTGGAATTGATGGTATGGTTCTGGAAGAAGTAAGATGGATAGGATTCTCCATCTTAAATAAATTTTCCATTTAGCCCATTTACCATTTGAAAAGGAATTGCCAGTGAGTCAGTAAGAGGGTGGGCCTGAAGCATTACCCTCCCCTCCTTAGGCTGCCAGCTTGTTTACTCCTCACAGTAGATGATGTTACCACCTCTTACAATGGGCCTGGATGGACTTTGCTGACTCAGGTTCAGCACCATTTTGTGGCTGGAACAGCAGACAAAGATTTTGTTTTTAAATGATAAGGCTTTTAGGGGCACCTGGGTGGCTCAGTCAGTTAAGTCGACTCAATTTCGGCTCAGGTCATGATCTCAGGGTCCTGAGACTGAGCCCTGTGTCAGGCCCCATGCTCAGTGGGGAGTCTGCTTGAGATTCTCTCTCTCCCTCCCCCCCCCCAACATGTTCACTCACTTTCTTTCTCTCAAATCAAACAGTCTTTAAAAATAAGTGATAGGCCTTTTAAATGATAATGGATCAGACAGTATACCTTATTAACCTCCATTTCATTGACAGATTTTTTAATAATAGGAATTAAATGATATGCTTCACAGGTTGGATGGAGAGAAGAGCAGAGTAATAGACAGAACCTGATGATTTTGATGAAAATAATGCAGTGGTCTCATCAAATCAATCCTTGATGTTGAATTAGTAATTCATATCATGTTAATTTGTTTTTCAGAAAGCCTTTCTTCTTGCATAAAATACACATAGACCAGGAAAGTTTAACAGAGCTCCATGATGTCTCCAAAGCACTTGCCTGTATATCATGCAAACGACAGTGGGAGATTCAAGAGGGCGTATTCTGTCCAACTCAGTGAATCTCATTGGCATCTTCGTGCCTGGTGCTTTGCTAGTGACTGTAAGAAATTCACACATGTAGCCACTTTGTGGGGCAGGGGGGCATATATTTAATCCACAAGTACACATTTGAGGAGGCTCTTTATACCATCAGCACTGTTCTAGGCACTACAGTGATCAGAGAGAGGAAATCAAGAGAAGAAAATTAATATGTTCACTCTTTTTTAAAGATTTATTTATTTATTTGAGAGAGAGAGCGAGAGAGAGTGAGCAGGGGCAAGGTCAGAGGGAAGGGGAGAGAGGGAATCCCAAGCAGACTCCCCGCTGAGCACAGAGCCTGACGTGGAGCTCAATCTCAGTACCCCGAGATCATGACCTGAGCTGAAATCATGTGCCCGATGCTCAGCTGACTGAGCCACCTAGGTATCCCTAAAGTGTTCATTATTTAGTGGGCTTTAGTGATCTGAGAACCTAGTTGGGAATAATAGTGAAACAGAAAGACTTACACATTAGGGAAGAAGTAGATTAGTGATTAATTGTTGGGCTGTAAGTGTAACTGGGTTTCCAAGAAGAAAGAGATTGGCATGGACTGGTACATTTGGAAAGAAAGTGGGAGGGGATTGCAAAACTGTGACTCAGAGAGCACATAGGATTTATACAGACAGAAGAGAGGAAAGGAGAGGAGAGAAGATATTTTTTAGGAGAATGAGGAAAAACTTGAACATGGGCACAGAGATGGGAATGTGCATGGCAAATATGGGAAGCATCAAGAAGAGCTCTCAGGACATGAAAGAAAGAACTGTTGACAATATCATAGATCTGGCCTCATGGCACTGTGGAGCACACAATGGACTAAGAACCAGAGGGCCTGAATTCCCAAAGGTATTGTCCTGGTTCTGCACTTACTACATGGGTGGCCTTGGTTAGGTCATTTAGATGCTTTGTGCCCTGGTGCCCTGACTTACTCAGTCATGTGAGGATACTGGCAGTAGCTTGCTTCTCTCTCATGCTTGTAAAAACCACAGGAGATGATGTCTGAAGAAGTGTTGGTTTTTAAAAAATTTTTCTTTAGTTTTACTTATTTATTATCTTTTATTCACTTATTTGAGAGAGAGAGCACACAAGCAGGGAGAGTGGCAGACAGTGGGAGAAGGCGAGGCAGGCTCCCCGCTGAGCAAGGAGCCTGATGTGGGGCTGGATCCCAGCACCCTGGGATCATGACCTGAGCTGAGGGCAGATACTTGATAGAATGAGCCACACAGGCGCCCCAAGAAGTGTTTTTAAAATAGTAAAATAAAAATAGTAAAATAAAAATGTGATACCATACGGTATCACACCAGCATGGTGAGGAAATGACTCCCGAGTCTATAGTATGGTTTGTTTTCTAGTTGGTTGCAGGCCAAAGGTTACTGCATGTGGGAGCAGGGGCTGCTGATTAGTTGACATGAAGGCATTTTTTTGCCCCTGAAGAGAGGCAGACCTGGGAGCCTGAACACAGGGGACCTGGATTCTCTGCTGGGTTGTATGAACTCTCTGAAAGGGGTGCCTGTTCTCTGACATCAGATGAAACAAGCGACAAAACTATACACAAAGACTGGTGAAGTGTGGTGGAAAAAGACCTGGACCTGGAATGAAATCTGTCTGAGATCAGATTTTAAGGTTCACCCCATAGTAAACATGTGACCTTAAGCAAGCAACTTGCTATCTCTGGGCCCCAGTTCCCTCATCTGTCAAACTGAAGTAAAAACAACACCTGCCCCACTTCCTTATAGAGTGGGTTGTTGCAAGGATCAAATGCACAACATGTGAGAGGTTTCTGTAAACTCTAAAGTGGTAGGCCAAGTTGGCTTATTTTCATTTTTCTTATTAATAATTGAAAACTGAGTTTTCTGACCAGTTGCCATCTATTATTTTAGCCTGCCCTATCATCATTTCTGAAAGGATATATTTCAGTAGAGCTAGCTGTACCTTACCACAGTATTACCACTGTAGTTAGTCTGAATTCTTGGGGTTTCTATATAATTAAATCAGAACCTCAATTTAGGATGAAGATCACAGAGTCATAAACCATTCAGGGGTAGGGGTGGGGAGTCTGGATCTGCAGTTAAGACAGAAGACAAATTTGCTCAGTTCTGTTTTACTCTACCTGATCATTTGCTTTATGTGCGCAAGAACACAGAGCTCAACAAGGTTTTCAGAATGTCCCAGTTAACAAAAGTGTCCCCACTCAGCTTCACTACTCTACAACCCTAACACCAGCCTGGATAATTTAGCGTCCTCTCGGTACTAGCATTCTAGCCCTGGCAGGCTTCCCCAGTCCCTCCTTCGAGGGAAAACAAACAAACAAAAACCAAACAACCCGGAGTTGGCTTCTTTCATTGGGTCTTAATTTCGTGTCGTTGTCATTTTGTCTAAAGTTACACAAAATGCCTCACCCACATCTAAAGTGCACAAAGAGTTGAAAGAGGAGCAGGGTTTTGTGAGAGTATGTAGAGAGTGTTCTCAGAAGGCTGGGATTATCTCCAACCAAGGCAGAGAGATGAAAGGTGGGTCCTCTCTTCCCATCCACCCAAACAAGCAACAGAGTCTTCAAGTAGACCACTTCCTAGAGCTTCAAATGCACATCCTCTCCATGATGGACAGAGAGGTGCTGTGAGTGGCACCTGGAGCTCAAGGCAGAGCACATCTGCCCCACCCCCCAGCTCAAGCAGCCTCTAGGACCCCACTGAGACGTCACCGTGGCAACCACTGTTTGGTCTGCATCCCGTTGCCCCAGGAGACTCCACAGGCCTTTCCAAGAGTCTCAGAGTTAAGCCAGAGAGTCCTTGAGCCCAGACCCAGGACCCTCCCTTCCAGAGCGAGGCTCCTGCCTCCAGACCGAGTCCCATATCCCCCATCACTGAAGACCAAATTTCCCTCAGGCTCTCCAAGAAAGGAGAGCAAGGACAGCCTCATGAGTGAGGTGGGAGAGGTCACCCTCACGGAGGTGACCTCCTCAGTCTCCCCTCAAGCCACGCAGAAACTCCTGGTTTCCTTGGAAAGCGGAGATCCTCCCCGGGCCCCAGTCGCAGGCAACCTCAGCGGAGATGCAATTACCAAGACCACCGTGGCAGCAGGCGCCAAGGGAAAGGTGCCCAAAAAGGTCATCGCCAAGAGAGTGCGAGGCTCTGTCAAGTGGTTTAACGTGAAGAATGGGTACGGTTTCATCAGCAGGCACGATACCCAGGAAGATGTGTTCGTTCACCAGACAGCCATCACCAGAAACAACCCTCACAAATACCAACGCAGTGTGGGCGACGGCGAGACAGTTGAGTTCGACGTGGTGCAGGGTGAGCGGGGCACCGAGGCCGCTAACGTGACCGGGCCAGCAGGTGCCCCAGTGCAGGGCAGCCGCTACGCTGCCAATCGTCCCCGCTTCCGCAGGGGCTTCTACATACGTCGCCGCGCACCGCCCCCACGAGGTCCTATGGGCGCTGAAGAGGATGTCGACGAAGAAGAGGCCAGGCACGAAGGCTTCACCGAAGCCGAGGGCCAGAGGCGCCGCCTGGCCGGCGGACCCCAAGACCAAAGGCTGCGGCGCTTCCCACCCGTCCAAAGGGCCTCTGCCATGTCCCGCCGCCCGTCGATCCTCACTCCCAGCAGCGGCCCGAGGCCTGGCCACCCGCCCGGGTCCACCCCAGCTTCAAGGCCCGAGGGTGCCCCGCGGCGAGGGCCAGGCCCCAGTTACCTGCTGAGCCGCCCTAGGGGCCGAGGCATCGCTCCTGTTCCAAGACCCTCAGCGGGCATCTCTGAGGAACCCGAGGAGGAAGACAAGGAAAGCGGGCGTGAGGCCAGCTGTCCGCAGCAGAAGCCCCCGCCAGGCTACGGATCCCGCCGCCCCAACAACCCACGCCACGGCCCACAGCAGGCACCTGGTGCCCAGGGCCAGGATACCTTGGGAGGAGAAGGCAAGATCGGGACGAGCCCTGCTGAAATACCTGCTTTGGTTGCTTTCGCCAAGAAGAACAGCACCGCTGAGGAGGAGGACACCTTGGTCTCAGATGTCCCCTCTGCCACCACCCAGGCCAACTAACAACAGCCTGGCTCCCTCCCCAGGGACTCCCAGGCCTGGGCTGCAGGGAATGCCCCCCTTTGAGGAGATGATGCCCTTTAATGCAATGCAGTCCAAACATCCACCTTGACTGTTAGATTTGTGCCCTGGTTGGGGGGGGGGGGGTACATGCCCCTTCTGCAAGGATTGAGGAAAAATTACAAGATGCATATATTTCTAAATTCCCTCTTACCATCTGTGTTGGGAATTTCTGTACACACACACACACACACACACACACACACACACACACTTATTCTTTTAAACGATCTGACCAGGACCACAGCTATTATTCTGTGTCACCAGGGGAATTAGTTGAAGTACTTATAAAAATTATTTTTATTTTTTAATACAAAAACAAAGATGATCTGATACTGAAGATTACCTTACATTGCTGTGTGATGTTACTCACTTGAATGGTCATTTTCTCAATAAATCATTTCATGTTGCTTTTATCTGTTATCGTCTGATTATTTAAAAAAATCTTGTCAGCACATAATTGTATTGAGGCAGCCCTTTCAGTCTGTTTCAGAACCAGTTTTAGCAAGCATCGTACCTATTGTTCTCTGTGAGGAAAGTCATGAATTTAAGACTAATTGTGGACTTACTGGGGGGGGGGGTGAACTTCTCAAGGATGTCCTAAAGGATTAGAATACACAGAGAGGGAACAAGTGTCCCCATCACACCCTCTTCCCCTGCCATTTGAGCAATAAAGCCGGAGGGTGGATCCAACTACCCACACTTACTGCTTAGATAGTCTATGAGACAAAAACTCAAAAAGCTGGGCAAAAAACCATGACAGGTTTAAAAAAAAAAAATGGGTAGGTGGGTGGGGCTCTTTGGAAGCAGAATTTGCCTTTATTTTTTAATGGATTTGATCTAATGCCATTTAAATACTTAAAAGAAAATGGGCACGAGGGGCTGCGGGGTGTGGGAGAAATGGAAAAATGGTCAAAGGGTAAAATCTTCCAGTTACAAGATGAGTAAGTTCTGGGGGCCTAACATATGGCATGATGACTATAGTTAACCGTACTGTGTTGCATACCTGAAGGTCACTAGGAGAGCGGAGCTTTAATGTTCCCACCATGACAATAACAAAATGATAATTATGTGAAGCAAACGATGTGTTAACCTTATTGTGATAAACATTTCACAACATATGCTTGTATCAAATTATCCCATTGTATATCTTAGACTTACACAATATCAATATCATATGCCAATTATATCTCAATAAAGCTAGAAAAAAAAACTCAAGAAATTTTAAAAAGAAAATGGGCATGAGGCGGGCATAATTTTTGTCTTGCATACCTCTGGAGTTGAAGAGAACTATCTAGTCCAGATTTTCCACGTGCGCTTCCTGATTGGGTCCATCCATCCAAGAGGGCTGTGCAAGATCCCTGGAAGGCCGAACGGAAAAGTTTCAGCCCACCTCAGCCCCTTTTCCATCAGATAGAGAGGCTCCAACTGGGAATGCCATCCCTGTCCTGGTTTTCCTTTGAATATATAGTGGGATTAGTGGGTGGGTCAGAGGCAGGGTTGGGAGCGGGTGTGTGGACAATTAATACATTTGAAACTAACAGGGGACTTAGAACTTAATTTTATGGATTGAGGAAACTGGATTATCAATAGCAAAGTAAAAATGCCTTCCTGGTTTAAATGTTGAGGCCTTTCATAACACATTATAGCCAAGCATAAGGGATTTGGAGAGTGAGTACTCAGGCATTCAATAAGGCTAAATATCCTCACTCAATTCGAGTAGAAACAGTAGAGATCACTCATTCAGGAAATATTTGAGTGTGCGCTTGTGCCAGACACTCTGCCAGGCACTAGAGGTTCATCATGGTGAAGAAGATGGCCCTTTCTCTCAAGGAGTCCACAGTCTAGTGAAGAGGGAGACAAAACCATGACCACACAAGGGAGTGAGTACTCTGGTGGAATTATCACAGGATGTCAAAGGAAACACAGGTGACTTAGGTGCCAGATGGGTTGGTTCCAGGCTAAAGGAACCACTACTTCAATACTGGAACTTAAAATTATATCTAGCACGGGCCACCTGGGGGGCTCATTTGGTTAAACGTCTGCCTTAGGCTCAGGTCATGATCCCAAGTTCCTGGGATCTAGCCCCTCAGGTCAAGTAGGGCTCCCTGATCCACAGGGAGTCATTTTCTCCCTCTCCCTCCACTCCTTCCTACCACCCACCCCCTACCCTAACACCCCCAGCCCCCCAACCCCCAACCCTACCCCAGCCCTGCTCCTGAGCATTCTTTCTCTCAAATAAATAAATAAGTCTTCTAAAAAAAACTATATCTAGCAATCACCACAGAGTTCAGATTTGATAAATTTATATCAACATACAGCTAGAAGTTGTAACTACAGACTCCTAGCCCAGTGCACTCTTCCCAGTACACCAACTGACTTCTTTGGAGATTAACAGGATGTACCATGACCTTGCACAGTGGGGAGCAACCTGGGAACCCACAATATATTATTTGAAGAAAGCACTTCCCCTTGACATATCTATGCCTGCCTGTTGTTTGGCGTGACAAGGCATCTGGGAGATTTCTGAGCTATCTCCCAATCATAGCAGATTTCCTCTCACTTCAGGTCAGTACACATTCTTAGGCTTAGCGACATCCTGTTAATCTCCAAAGAAGTCAGTTGGTGTACTGGGAAGAGTGCACTGGGCTAGGAGTCTGTAGTTACAACTTCTAGCTGTATGTTGATATAAATTTATCAAATCTGAACTCTGTGGTGATTGCTAGATATAGTTTTTTTTAGAAGACTTATTTATTTATTTGAGAGAAAGAATGCTCAGGAGCAGGGCTGGGGTAGGGTTGGGGGTTGGGGGGCTGGGGGTGTTAGGGTAGGGGGTGGGTGGTAGGAAGGAGTGGAGGGAGAGGGAGAAAATGACTCCCTGTGGATCAGGGAGCCCTACTTGACCTGAGGGGCTAGATCCCAGGAACTTGGGATCATGACCTGAGCCTAAGGCAGACGTTTAACCAAATGAGCCCCCCAGGTGGCCCGTGCTAGATATAATTTTAAGTTCCAGTATTGAAGTAGTGGTTCCTTTAGCCTGGAACCAACCCATCTGGCACCTAAGTCACCTGTGTTTCCTTTGACATCCTGTGATAATTCCACCAGAGTACTCACTCCCTTGTGTGGTCATGGTTTTGTCTCCCTCTTCACTAGACTGTGGACTCCTTGAGAGAAAGGGCCATCTTCTTCACCATGATGAACCTCTAGTGCCTGGCAGAGTGTCTGGCACAAGCGCACACTCAAATATTTCCTGAATGAGTGATCTCTACTGTTTCTACTCGAATTGAGTGAGGATATTTAGCCTTATTGAATGCCTGAGTACTCACTCTCCAAATCCCTTATGCTTGGCTATAATGTGTTATGAAAGGCCTCAACATTTAAACCAGGAAGGCATTTTTACTTTGCTATTGATAATCCAGTTTCCTCAATCCATAAAATTAAGTTCTAAGTCCCCTGTTAGTTTCAAATGTATTAATTGTCCACACACCCGCTCCCAACCCTGCCTCTGACCCACCCACTAATCCCACTATATATTCAAAGGAAAACCAGGACAGGGATGGCATTCCCAGTTGGAGCCTCTCTATCTGATGGAAAAGGGGCTGAGGTGGGCTGAAACTTTTCCGTTCGGCCTTCCAGGGATCTTGCACAGCCCTCTTGGATGGATGGACCCAATCAGGAAGCGCACGTGGAAAATCTGGACTAGATAGTTCTCTTCAACTCCAGAGGTATGCAAGACAAAAATTATGCCCGCCTCATGCCCATTTTCTTTTTAAAATTTCTTGAGTTTTTTTTTCTAGCTTTATTGAGATATAATTGGCATATGATATTGATATTGTGTAAGTCTAAGATATACAATGGGATAATTTGATACAAGCATATGTTGTGAAATGTTTATCACAATAAGGTTAACACATCGTTTGCTTCACATAATTATCATTTTGTTATTGTCATGGTGGGAACATTAAAGCTCCGCTCTCCTAGTGACCTTCAGGTATGCAACACAGTACGGTTAACTATAGTCATCATGCCATATGTTAGGCCCCCAGAACTTACTCATCTTGTAACTGGAAGATTTTACCCTTTGACCATTTTTCCATTTCTCCCACACCCCGCAGCCCCTCGTGCCCATTTTCTTTTAAGTATTTAAATGGCATTAGATCAAATCCATTAAAAAATAAAGGCAAATTCTGCTTCCAAAGAGCCCCACCCACCTACCCATTTTTTTTTTTTAAACCTGTCATGGTTTTTTGCCCAGCTTTTTGAGTTTTTGTCTCATAGACTATCTAAGCAGTAAGTGTGGGTAGTTGGATCCACCCTCCGGCTTTATTGCTCAAATGGCAGGGGAAGAGGGTGTGATGGGGACACTTGTTCCCTCTCTGTGTATTCTAATCCTTTAGGACATCCTTGAGAAGTTCACCCCCCCCCCCAGTAAGTCCACAATTAGTCTTAAATTCATGACTTTCCTCACAGAGAACAATAGGTACGATGCTTGCTAAAACTGGTTCTGAAACAGACTGAAAGGGCTGCCTCAATACAATTATGTGCTGACAAGATTTTTTTAAATAATCAGACGATAACAGATAAAAGCAACATGAAATGATTTATTGAGAAAATGACCATTCAAGTGAGTAACATCACACAGCAATGTAAGGTAATCTTCAGTATCAGATCATCTTTGTTTTTGTATTAAAAAATAAAAATAATTTTTATAAGTACTTCAACTAATTCCCCTGGTGACACAGAATAATAGCTGTGGTCCTGGTCAGATCGTTTAAAAGAATAAGTGTGTGTGTGTGTGTGTGTGTGTGTGTGTGTGTGTGTACAGAAATTCCCAACACAGATGGTAAGAGGGAATTTAGAAATATATGCATCTTGTAATTTTTCCTCAATCCTTGCAGAAGGGGCATGTACCCCCCCCCCCCCAACCAGGGCACAAATCTAACAGTCAAGGTGGATGTTTGGACTGCATTGCATTAAAGGGCATCATCTCCTCAAAGGGGGGCATTCCCTGCAGCCCAGGCCTGGGAGTCCCTGGGGAGGGAGCCAGGCTGTTGTTAGTTGGCCTGGGTGGTGGCAGAGGGGACATCTGAGACCAAGGTGTCCTCCTCCTCAGCGGTGCTGTTCTTCTTGGCGAAAGCAACCAAAGCAGGTATTTCAGCAGGGCTCGTCCCGATCTTGCCTTCTCCTCCCAAGGTATCCTGGCCCTGGGCACCAGGTGCCTGCTGTGGGCCGTGGCGTGGGTTGTTGGGGCGGCGGGATCCGTAGCCTGGCGGGGGCTTCTGCTGCGGACAGCTGGCCTCACGCCCGCTTTCCTTGTCTTCCTCCTCGGGTTCCTCAGAGATGCCCGCTGAGGGTCTTGGAACAGGAGCGATGCCTCGGCCCCTAGGGCGGCTCAGCAGGTAACTGGGGCCTGGCCCTCGCCGCGGGGCACCCTCGGGCCTTGAAGCTGGGGTGGACCCGGGCGGGTGGCCAGGCCTCGGGCCGCTGCTGGGAGTGAGGATCGACGGGCGGCGGGACATGGCAGAGGCCCTTTGGACGGGTGGGAAGCGCCGCAGCCTTTGGTCTTGGGGTCCGCCGGCCAGGCGGCGCCTCTGGCCCTCGGCTTCGGTGAAGCCTTCGTGCCTGGCCTCTTCTTCGTCGACATCCTCTTCAGCGCCCATAGGACCTCGTGGGGGCGGTGCGCGGCGACGTATGTAGAAGCCCCTGCGGAAGCGGGGACGATTGGCAGCGTAGCGGCTGCCCTGCACTGGGGCACCTGCTGGCCCGGTCACGTTAGCGGCCTCGGTGCCCCGCTCACCCTGCACCACGTCGAACTCAACTGTCTCGCCGTCGCCCACACTGCGTTGGTATTTGTGAGGGTTGTTTCTGGTGATGGCTGTCTGGTGAACGAACACATCTTCCTGGGTATCGTGCCTGCTGATGAAACCGTACCCATTCTTCACGTTAAACCACTTGACAGAGCCTCGCACTCTCTTGGCGATGACCTTTTTGGGCACCTTTCCCTTGGCGCCTGCTGCCACGGTGGTCTTGGTAATTGCATCTCCGCTGAGGTTGCCTGCGACTGGGGCCCGGGGAGGATCTCCGCTTTCCAAGGAAACCAGGAGTTTCTGCGTGGCTTGAGGGGAGACTGAGGAGGTCACCTCCGTGAGGGTGACCTCTCCCACCTCACTCATGAGGCTGTCCTTGCTCTCCTTTCTTGGAGAGCCTGAGGGAAATTTGGTCTTCAGTGATGGGGGATATGGGACTCGGTCTGGAGGCAGGAGCCTCGCTCTGGAAGGGAGGGTCCTGGGTCTGGGCTCAAGGACTCTCTGGCTTAACTCTGAGACTCTTGGAAAGGCCTGTGGAGTCTCCTGGGGCAACGGGATGCAGACCAAACAGTGGTTGCCACGGTGACGTCTCAGTGGGGTCCTAGAGGCTGCTTGAGCTGGGGGGTGGGGCAGATGTGCTCTGCCTTGAGCTCCAGGTGCCACTCACAGCACCTCTCTGTCCATCATGGAGAGGATGTGCATTTGAAGCTCTAGGAAGTGGTCTACTTGAAGACTCTGTTGCTTGTTTGGGTGGATGGGAAGAGAGGACCCACCTTTCATCTCTCTGCCTTGGTTGGAGATAATCCCAGCCTTCTGAGAACACTCTCTACATACTCTCACAAAACCCTGCTCCTCTTTCAACTCTTTGTGCACTTTAGATGTGGGTGAGGCATTTTGTGTAACTTTAGACAAAATGACAACGACACGAAATTAAGACCCAATGAAAGAAGCCAACTCCGGGTTGTTTGGTTTTTGTTTGTTTGTTTTCCCTCGAAGGAGGGACTGGGGAAGCCTGCCAGGGCTAGAATGCTAGTACCGAGAGGACGCTAAATTATCCAGGCTGGTGTTAGGGTTGTAGAGTAGTGAAGCTGAGTGGGGACACTTTTGTTAACTGGGACATTCTGAAAACCTTGTTGAGCTCTGTGTTCTTGCGCACATAAAGCAAATGATCAGGTAGAGTAAAACAGAACTGAGCAAATTTGTCTTCTGTCTTAACTGCAGATCCAGACTCCCCACCCCTACCCCTGAATGGTTTATGACTCTGTGATCTTCATCCTAAATTGAGGTTCTGATTTAATTATATAGAAACCCCAAGAATTCAGACTAACTACAGTGGTAATACTGTGGTAAGGTACAGCTAGCTCTACTGAAATATATCCTTTCAGAAATGATGATAGGGCAGGCTAAAATAATAGATGGCAACTGGTCAGAAAACTCAGTTTTCAATTATTAATAAGAAAAATGAAAATAAGCCAACTTGGCCTACCACTTTAGAGTTTACAGAAACCTCTCACATGTTGTGCATTTGATCCTTGCAACAACCCACTCTATAAGGAAGTGGGGCAGGTGTTGTTTTTACTTCAGTTTGACAGATGAGGGAACTGGGGCCCAGAGATAGCAAGTTGCTTGCTTAAGGTCACATGTTTACTATGGGGTGAACCTTAAAATCTGATCTCAGACAGATTTCATTCCAGGTCCAGGTCTTTTTCCACCACACTTCACCAGTCTTTGTGTATAGTTTTGTCGCTTGTTTCATCTGATGTCAGAGAACAGGCACCCCTTTCAGAGAGTTCATACAACCCAGCAGAGAATCCAGGTCCCCTGTGTTCAGGCTCCCAGGTCTGCCTCTCTTCAGGGGCAAAAAAATGCCTTCATGTCAACTAATCAGCAGCCCCTGCTCCCACATGCAGTAACCTTTGGCCTGCAACCAACTAGAAAACAAACCATACTATAGACTCGGGAGTCATTTCCTCACCATGCTGGTGTGATACCGTATGGTATCACATTTTTATTTTACTATTTTTATTTTACTATTTTAAAAACACTTCTTGGGGCGCCTGTGTGGCTCATTCTATCAAGTATCTGCCCTCAGCTCAGGTCATGATCCCAGGGTGCTGGGATCCAGCCCCACATCAGGCTCCTTGCTCAGCGGGGAGCCTGCCTCGCCTTCTCCCACTGTCCTGCCACTCTCCCTGCTTGTGTGCTCTCTCTCTCAAATAAGTGAATAAAAGATAATAAATAAGTAAAACTAAAGAAAAATTTTTTAAAAACCAACACTTCTTCAGACATCATCTCCTGTGGTTTTTACAAGCATGAGAGAGAAGCAAGCTACTGCCAGTATCCTCACATGACTGAGTAAGTCAGGGCACCAGGGCACAAAGCATCTAAATGACCTAACCAAGGCCACCCATGTAGTAAGTGCAGAACCAGGACAATACCTTTGGGAATTCAGGCCCTCTGGTTCTTAGTCCATTGTGTGCTCCACAGTGCCATGAGGCCAGATCTATGATATTGTCAACAGTTCTTTCTTTCATGTCCTGAGAGCTCTTCTTGATGCTTCCCATATTTGCCATGCACATTCCCATCTCTGTGCCCATGTTCAAGTTTTTCCTCATTCTCCTAAAAAATATCTTCTCTCCTCTCCTTTCCTCTCTTCTGTCTGTATAAATCCTATGTGCTCTCTGAGTCACAGTTTTGCAATCCCCTCCCACTTTCTTTCCAAATGTACCAGTCCATGCCAATCTCTTTCTTCTTGGAAACCCAGTTACACTTACAGCCCAACAATTAATCACTAATCTACTTCTTCCCTAATGTGTAAGTCTTTCTGTTTCACTATTATTCCCAACTAGGTTCTCAGATCACTAAAGCCCACTAAATAATGAACACTTTAGGGATACCTAGGTGGCTCAGTCAGCTGAGCATCGGGCACATGATTTCAGCTCAGGTCATGATCTCGGGGTACTGAGATTGAGCTCCACGTCAGGCTCTGTGCTCAGCGGGGAGTCTGCTTGGGATTCCCTCTCTCCCCTTCCCTCTGACCTTGCCCCTGCTCACTCTCTCTCGCTCTCTCTCTCAAATAAATAAATAAATCTTTAAAAAAGAGTGAACATATTAATTTTCTTCTCTTGATTTCCTCTCTCTGATCACTGTAGTGCCTAGAACAGTGCTGATGGTATAAAGAGCCTCCTCAAATGTGTACTTGTGGATTAAATATATGCCCCCCTGCCCCACAAAGTGGCTACATGTGTGAATTTCTTACAGTCACTAGCAAAGCACCAGGCACGAAGATGCCAATGAGATTCACTGAGTTGGACAGAATACGCCCTCTTGAATCTCCCACTGTCGTTTGCATGATATACAGGCAAGTGCTTTGGAGACATCATGGAGCTCTGTTAAACTTTCCTGGTCTATGTGTATTTTA